>NW_026913857.1:0-1200000 GCF_034315485.1 Pezoporus occidentalis | reverse complement strand
AGAGTTCACCTCCCTTCTTAAAATACCTTAGTAACATCTCATTGCTGGGGATTTATTCAAATTAAAAACACGTATCATTGTGGTCCCCTGTATTTCTTTTCATTTAAGAGGCCCAAGTTGTAGATTCTTATGATTTTCCCCTGTGGGTCAAGACAGTGCTGTTAGAGTACACAGCTCATAATGAATTTGCATATTAGAATCCATCAGCACTGAGAAAGGTAAGCGAGTTCTTAATATTTACCTTTGGGTTATATTCTGCATTTCTGGCATGTAGAGCTATATTCTTCAGATCTAGTTTACAAGCCAAATTTACCGTCGACACTATATTCCTGAGAAATGAGAAGGGAATTTTCTTGTAAAAGCAAATCGCTGCAGAGCCAACTCCCAACACACTCCAATTAATAATTACCATGAACTAATTTTCTGCCTACCTATTCTCTACTCTAGCATTAAGCTACTTTTGGCAAAACTTAAGTAATTCAATACCAGAATTACAGTTTCTGAGATATAACAGGGTATGAAATTATTAGTCCCTGAATACTAAGTTCGTGTGTCTTCCAATAACTACAGCACTGAAGCCTTCTACAGCTTTAAATTGAACCATTACTGAGTATTTACAGAATTACTACAGCACTTAAATTAGTTAAAAGTATATTATTCTCTACAGGTATAAACTACTTCATAGTTGCTCTAGCCTAGACAGGACCTTTAAATGAGCCCAGAATTTCTCACACTTCTTTTCATGCCCCTTTCCTTTGCTCACTTCAGACTGTTTAGTGTTCTCAGAAAAACAGGCTGACATCTTTAAATCCCTAGAGTCTGCTGTCATCCTTAACATTCTCCTTGCTGGAATAAATCCTCCTTTTCAAGTATTTTTGTCTTTTCATCCTGCAGACTGAAATAACTAACAAAACATGCTATATATATAATTTCTACCAAACTGTTCTCCCTCTGAGACTTCAGCTTCTGTCTCCCAGAAGAGGCTTTTTCCACTTAACAAGCCAGAGGCATTTCAGATGCTCACTCAGCATATTTATCAAGTCCACTCTCCCATTTTGCTAAGCTGTGTACTGTTCCGCGCCACTTCCATTTTTGTGTTGCACTGATCAGCACAGTATTCAGTTACCTTCTAATATTGTCAGTTTATTTGCTCCATGTCTCCTCAAAGAGGAGTAACTGCCCCTCTATAGTTTTTATTTGGTGGGCTTATTTAAGCCCAAACTCTGCTTGCTGTGTTCTCAGAAATCATAGCAGTACCTCACAGTTTTAGCAAAGCTATGACTTACATATGCTATATGTATAATAGATAAACTTACTGTAACTGAGGAACTATGCCAGAGCTTTCTGATGCAGGTGTCACTGGGGTCATAGGAGTCATTGGTATCAGAGGAGGACATGTGCCAGATGCTTCAGGAAATGATTGAGTTGCACCTGGGTATGACAAGCTGGTTTCATCCACAAAGATGCCACTGTCCTCATTACTTGATATTGAGCCATCAAGTTCTTTTTGCTTTTCATAAACATCTTCAGATAGATTTTGTTCTTTGTCATCTTGGGTAATGTCTGGAAGAAAGCTGAGATCCACAGAGAAGTCTGTAGAAAGATCTTTGGGCTGATTCAGTTGAGAACCAAACATATCTTCAGTGGTTTGAATTGGAAGGTCTACATCATAAGGACTCATGGGAGTAAACAGCTGAGGACTAGCTGAGAGGTCATCCTTGAATTAAGAAAAAGTGTCATTAAGGCTCTTGTATTAAAACATTTACTTTAGCTGGAAGACTAAATTAAGATTGATCTTCTATTCAATGAGGAAGTTTCATTCATTTTTTTTCCCCGAGACATAATTAAAGAATCTTTAAGATTTGAAATTGTGTCTTTTGCTTGTCTATCAGCATATAAAAATCCAGGTAACTTCTATAGCAGAGATACACTTTTTTCCACCACATTTCAAAGGCAGTCTAGAACACTCCTGTAATACTACAAATTAAGAAATACCAAATACCTTCAGCTGTGACTGGAGGTACAGCGTTGGCACTTTACCCTTCACAGCCATTGTCATGCCTCAGTTATGCACGTAACCCCCACAATTGCTGATGACTTTTTTTCAGGGAAGACAGCTGGCACTTTCTGGCTGGCATTAATTCCCATTCAGTAATTTACTGTTTCTTGCTACCAAAGGACAGTGTCAATGTTGTTTTGGATTTGTGCAATAGAGGGCAGCAGCTCACAGAATCACGAGCAGTTATATCTTCGGCTGCTGGAGGTCACCAGACTAATTCAAGTGAGACAGTCAGCAAAGCTAGTGTCCTTTCACAGCATGCAACATACCCGCAAAGTTCTTGCATACTGATTTATTATTAAAAGCTATTTAAAAGGCATCATAATATTGAAAAGGCAAGAGTTTAGAAAAGGATTTATTCCCTTCTCCACCAGCACATAAGCCTCTAGTTAGTAAATACATCTTCCAAGAAGGTGGTTTCTGCCAATACCCCCAGCAGGTGAGAACTTGGACTAGGTGATCCATACATACAAGAGGTTTTATGTTTGTTCAGGCATTTTTGCCTTGAGATCCAAAAGGACTCAAAAAGTCCAAGCACAGATCAGGGAACAGTGCACAAGACTGAGGCTCTGAGTCGGCAGCAACCACCTAAGCTCCAGTGGGAGCAAAGTTTCCAGATCAGTGCTCAATGCTTTCCAGCCCTGAGCTAGTGCTGCTCTATGTCCTGTGCTAATTACCTCACTTAATGCAGCCATGCACAAGGGGAGATCTCTACTTCTACTTCCCACTGTATTTGCCTATAGATACTAGGAAAACCCTAAGTGACATATCCTCCCAGAGAAACCTTACTAGCTTGAATACAGATGTGATCAGGTCAAGCTCTGAAAGGACCACCAACACCTACATTCAAAACTGTTTCTAAAACTGATTTTTAGATGCAGAGCCCCATATGAGATCAGTTGGGGCAGAGTGCTATTGGGTAAGACAAAGTACTCCAGAACCCATTGACTCTTTGGAAAACGTGATCCAAGAGCACTACCCGAGAATTAAAAGGCCAGATACAAATGTATTAACAGTTACTAATAACAATATACTGAGCCTGTAGGAATATGCACACATCATACTAAGGGGCATCAAAGACTGCGATAATAGTAAAAAAAACAAAAACCAAAACCCAGTTTGTGTCACAGCTTAAAGGAACTGATAGAAAAATGAGGCTGGAATTATTAAACAGCTGTAAAATAAGTAAAGAAAAAAGTAACAAACTACATAAATTAGGTCAAAACAGAAAGCAACTCTTCCTTTCTCATCAGGTTTCCATATAACTGGTATAGGGAAAAGCACTTATAGGGTTAAGTGCTGGGGAGGATTGCCTGCTTGTTAGACAGAGGCTCAAAGGATGTGAAAGGGGGCACAAGACTGTTTGTATTGGGCTGGCTGCCAAGGGGTTTTGCTATAGACTCTAGGTTAATTAACTTTATTGAAGGCCTGATCAACTGCATAGCTTCGGACATCTCCCAGCAGTGCCAGGAAGGAGATTTCACACACAGATCCTGTCAGAGGTCACTAAGTCTGGGGGAGATTGAGGGGAAACAGCCATTTCCACTTCCACTGCAGGAATCCTTGCAATCCACATACACAAATCAGATCCTTTAAGCAACAGACTTGGCTTTTTTTCCTTTCTGTAGTGGTATCTCACACATCTGCTATTATTAAACATCCCAGCAGGTCTGAAATACAGACAGCTCAGAAGTATTTCCAAAACCCTGGTTATACCTCATCTCATTATGTACTTTGTAGGGCCATATTCAGGGAGCTGTACTAGCTGCCATTCTGGATTTAGACAACCTGCCCTAAACCCATTTTCTGAGCTGGTAAGTGGCTTGTAACAAGAGACAAGCATAGAAATAGGGTTTCCTGTGTGAAGAGGCTGCTCAGCTGCGAGTCCAGCCCTCTCCTAGACCCTCACCTTGTGGTCTCTGCAACCTCCCGAGACCAAATCATCCAAATACCAAAAACCAGAAATTTTCGCAAACGTTTACCAAGCAACATGAAAAGATGCGAGCGTCCTGCCCCCTCAGTGCCAACACACCCCAGCGCACCCGCTGGTCCTGCAAACAGCGCTCCGTTCTAACGCAGCGGAGCTCCTCCTTGAGCGCGTTAAGAACGACCTCCCCATCAGCGAGACCCTCCAGCGCTCCTCATGCTCTCAGGAGCTCAGGAAAACTGTGGGTCGCTGCTCCCGGCATGAGGCTATACGGGATAGCTCCCAGATCACGGCGAGAGAAGTCACATAGTACGGCCGGAGCTCGTCGGAGGCGTCACACTTCAGGGGCGGGATCGAAAACGGGTTCAGCGCCGCGTTGGTGGTATAGTGGTGAGCATAGCTGCCTTCCAAGCAGTTGACCCGGGTTCGATTCCCGGCCAACGCAGTGAATTTTTTTTTTTTTAATCCCCCCCCCTACCTGCCCTTCACAGCGTTCCAGGTATCTCTCCAAAGGCGACACTCCATCCATGACCGCAGCCACCCACCAGGTCCCCCAACACCGCTCCGGTTCTGGCTTTAATCCCGAGCGGCACCGGGGGCAGGTGGGGCTCCTCAGGGAGCGAAGCCAAGCACAGCTGTGTCTTTTAGGCTTTGAGCCCTTCCCCTGCCTTTGCAAGGGTTTGCTCCATCCTGCGGAAGGGCTGGAGGAACCGGGGTGCTCTGATGTGCTTTAGAGGAGCCTGCAAACATAACTTGCTCCTCAGCTCCCCTGAGCTTGCCTCTCTGTCAGATGCTGAACATAAATGTGGAGTTGGAGCCCTGGCTTAGACCTTGCAAAGATAATGCTTCACGTGTGGCTGGTGCTTTTTAGTGAGCAAGTGCAATGGGCCCTTAATTTCTCCCACCTGCCTCATTGGCTGCAGTAAGGCACATCTGGTCCTTTGAGGAAAGCCCCAGTCCAAAATTACAAACCTCAGACTCACACCATTGCAATGGAATGGTCTGTTCTCAGATGGGCCAGTATTGCAAATGATGCTGGGGGAGGAAGCTCTTAGTCCTGTTTGCTGCTGTTCTCCCCTTGCAGGTATTTTCCTCACTGGTGTCTCTGTTTCTACCCCTGTGAGCGATGTTTCAAGGCCATTCCCTCTTCAAAAGGCTTGTGTGGAGAGTCTGGGTGTGTGAGAGCGTGTTCCCAGGAGGGAGTTTGTGTTGCGTGCCACTGATGCTGCAGGAATGTCACCTGCCAATGCTGCTTGACTTGGGCATTGCTTGACTTGATGCCAGTGGTTACTGTCAGCCTTGTTGCTGCTCTCCTGTCCTATTGCTGTATGTGATGGATGGATGGAACACATCCCTTTCTGGGCTGGTGGATGTGCTGACTGCTATGATCAATGTACCCTCTTGCTCTGCTAGACAGGACTTTGCTTTCTGCTGTGAGATCTGCTTGCAAACAGCTAGCTGAGCTGAAAAAGCCCTTTGGAAGATGTCAAAGCCAGGCACATGGCAGGTCTTTGGAAGGTGCTGCCAGGCTCTTCCAGCTACCCTAGAGGTGCAAAGGTTTAGGTTAGTAGCCTTCATCTGTGTTGCAGAGTGTATGTGGCTGATGAGCATCCTTCCCTCCTCAACACAGCCTGCTGGGCTGGTTTTGTGGTATTTCTAGGATTCACCTTGACCTGTGCTTTACAGGTGCCAAATACCCAGCCCCAGAAAAATCCAGTCTCAAGGAGGTAGATTTACACCACACAGCCCTTCCCCGAAGACCCCAGAGACAAGTCAAGAAGTAAAGCAAGGAGAGGACTCTCAGAGAGGTTGCACCTTGAATTATGGAGGCTGATGGAGCTAGCTGGGACCAGTTGAGGATGGTTCAAGTTAAAATGTCCCATTTCAGCTGGCAGGTGATTGGGATGGTTTCAGACCACTCCATGGCCTCAGCTGGTTTTGCCAGCACAACGGGACAGCGTACCGAGGGCTGAGAGGGCTTGGCTCTCACCAGCAGTGGCAAGCCCAGCCCTCACAGGGCTCTTCAGGACAGCGTGGGCCTGCATTGCCCACAGGGGTCGTTGTATTCAACACAGGGATTGTGCCGAATTTGTCTTGTCCTTACAATGATAGCTCATGGGGACAGGAAATTGGTGCTCCCTCAGTGTTGTGAACACTTGCTGTGCTGAAGTTGGGAAGCTGGAGTGTCGTGTAGTAGTCATGGTGTTTCCCTGGTGTGGTCCTGCAGCTGTAGTGCTGAGTTTCCTCAACTATCCTTTGTTTCACTGCAGAACCCCCTGGAGATAGGCTATGTTAATCTCACAGCTCCTGGGGATTTGCCTGCATTTTGTGAACCTGAGATGGAGAGGTCGAACTGTGGTGATTAAGTGGGAGAGGCTACATCAGAGATGAACATAAAATACAAACCTCTTAATATGGGTGTTGCTTCCTGCCGTGGATAGGGGCATCCTGCAAATAGCATGGGCATCAGTGTAAAGCAATGTAATCAAGTTATGCAGTTTGGTGACTCTTCTGTTAAAACAGCGTCAGATTGTTTACCCTTCTTGAGGTGAAGAAGGGAAAATGTTTAGAAAGCTGAGAGATTATCAGAGAGCAAAGAGTCACATTCCGTGGGTGATTCAAGCTCTCAGGGTTACTTCCATGTAAGGGATGTAAGGATCTTCTGGATGATGCCCAAGGGAGGGGAGGCATGGCTGTGCCTTGGGAGGGCTCCGTGCTCACAGCTTCCTTCTCAAGGCTGAATATCCACTCGTGGTGCCCAGTGTGTTGGAGGCTCAGTAAGTGAGGTGCACAGTGATGGGCGAGTCCCAGTGAGTGGAGGCCCAGGTAGTGGGAGGTCAAGGGACCACCTTTTCCTTTGGAAAGCAGCAGCCACCCAGAGCCAGGCCAAAGTTACTGATGAGCAGGACCACTCAGAGCAGGGAAGAAACCATGCTTCCTCTGTGCAGTGGAGGCAGCTGTTATACACAGCCCTGCATAGTGGGAGCTGGTTATGGGGCAATGAATCATCTGAAGTGCACAGTTACTGTAATGATGAATTGTCATGAGTCTTAATTAGCAAATTGCTTAATTTTACTTAGAAAGTTGATGATTACTACAGCAACAAGTGCTTTGTGTATTCTTTGTAAGCATTGTTCAATATCTTTCTTCCTTGGATAACTAATTGGAGAAAACTATTCCAAAGAGCTTCCACTACTGTGCCTGTGTCGGTCTCTTAAACATTTCTGCAGCAGACGTTCCTGCTTTTCCTGGATTCTTTAATCTCGTTGTGGGATGGGACTCACAGGAGACTTTCAAAATCCTGGAAGGGACAAGGAGCAAGTCAGTAAGGAAGCTCTACCTGTTTTATTCATTAGTGCTCTCAGCAGCTGCCTTCTATTTTAGCATGCTGTAAATGTCTACCTGCTTGCTTTGAAGTTGGTTAATCTGGTTTGGCTTTATCTTACCTTTTTTTCAGGAGGATGTTTGAGAACTAAAAGCTCGTGACTGACAATGCTCTGCTTTCTGCTCTCCTGAGCTTTATGCTAAACTTTCATAGATGTAATTGTCTCAGAAGTGTATAGCTTGTCTCAGGTGTAGCTTGCGTCTCCTGGTGCCCTTGCTGCCTGCAGCATTAAAGCCTGGCCTTTGGAGGAGGTAGAAGAGCAATTGAGAGCAGGATCGTGTTCCAAGAAGAGAGGAATATATTATGCACAAGATGTCTCCAAATGCAGCACATTCCAATTGCGCCAGGATTCTATGCTTCTTGTTGCAAAGATGATTCCTTCTGTTTGGTTTAGCCCTGTTTTGGCCCCTGTGCCTTGATTCCCTTCTTGCCAAGGATGTAAATAGAGTGAGGTTCTGAGGAGGACCCCAAAGTGGGGGTCAGAACAAAGTGCAGACAAGCTGCAGTGTCATCAGTGGGCTCTGCGGGAATGAAGGACCTGCATGGAGCTGGCAAGGCTCTCAAGAAGCTGCAGCACAAAAGGCATCTCAGAGTTAAATGCTGGATGCTGAAGTGCCTTCAGTCTGACAAGTGTGACGATCACACTCTCATACTTATTTATCCAATAGGTCTGCATTCTAAACCTGATCAATGCTTTTCAGTGTCAGTATATAGTAGATTTATTGCTAGGGAAGCAAAGAAGCCACCACAACTACTCACTGCGAAATAGTGAGTAATTTTATAGAATCATAGAATAATAGAATAGTTAGGGTTAGAAAGGACCTTAAGATCATCAAGTTCCAACCCCCCTGCCATGGGCAGGGATGCCTCACACTAAACCATGTCATCCAAGGCTCTGTCCAACCTGGCCTTGAACACCGCCAGGGATGGAGCATTCACAACTTAATTTGACTTTTAGTTGTGAATGTTAAAGTGTATCATCATTAGGTTATGCTGGTGTAAATACAAACATAATCAGGTTCATTAGGTTTGATATTTGGTTCTAATTTGCCCCTGTGTAAATCAAGTATCACCCTCTTAGAGAAGTGAAGTTACAATGACTTGAAATTGTGTCACAATCTAGTTTAATTTTCAGGTTTACTGAGTGATGAAGAAGAGCTGTAACTTCCCATTTCCCTGAATCAGATGTTGCAGCCCAGGTCGCATAGTAGTAAGGCTGCCACTTCTTTGTCCTGTCAGACTGGGGCTCTCTTATCCCCTGAACAGGGCAGTAATGTGGGATTTGGTATTCTTTGCAAACATTAGCAGGCTCTCAGCATTTGTCTGCTAATGTGTGTTCCTTCCATACATGCTAGCAGAGACAAGCGTGAAGTCAATGCTCAGGGTGCATTGACTTCTGGAAAAGGAAGTCACTTCTGTCAGATGGAAAAGGGGTAAACTGGCTAGAAAAGAGCCATTTTTCCTGACTTCTACAGCACTATTATGTGCAATGAAGACACTAACTGCCCCCATGTCAGAGAATTGCTGAGAACCAGACCCAGGGAGGATTGCCAAATCCTCCCCTGAATGCCAGAGGAAGCACTGTAAGTAAAACTCATCTCTCACAACTGAAAGGCTGAATGGTGACTTTAAAACGATACAGTTAACTTAGTTTAATTTTCTTATCTATGCAAAGCAACAAATGAAGACATTCGGTATGTAGTTTGCATAGAAATCCACTCGTCCTGGCCCAGCTGTGCTCTTAAGCCTTGTACTGCAGTGTGGGGGAGAGCACATTGGTCTATCCTTATTTTTCGTTCTATGTTACATTTAAAATATGGCCAGAAAAGGGGAAAACGGGGGAGGAAGGGAAAAAAGGGTGAAGAGAGGGCTTTAAACATTGGCTGCCACCTTAATTGCGACCTAGCAATTAATGGCGACAGGCTTTCTTGGACAGCTCCTCCATGAATGTCGCACACAAATGTATCTGACACCTGGGTTCAGATGTATTCTTCCATGCTTTTTGTTAAGTCATCTTTCTAATTTTTGTGCCACATGGGCTGCCTAAATTGAATTGCATTTAAACGAGGTGTGTGCGCGATGGATCATCTGACTGCTGCTCTTTCCCTCCAAGTTCTGTGACAAATTGCTCTAATGCAAACACCTTGTTTCATACCTGGAGCTTACTGCTGCAATTAAATTCTGATCCTTTAAGCCTTATCTTGAAATAAGCGATAGCACTCATGCGTGTTTGCCCAGAGAAGCAGAGAGGTGTGCATATAACAGATGCTAACAGACCTCTATTAATTTAGTTTGCAGGGGTCACAGGAACATTGAAGACATGAGCAATGACATTAGCGTGTCTGGGACCTTCAGTGCAAGCTCTCCAAGAATTAGAGCAGACACCATGATGCTTTCACTGCTGTGTCAGCTGAGGTATGTCACCACTAGAGTTTTTATTAGTTTACTGTAGAGGGAAGGACAACTAAATACAATGCAAATACAATGAGCCAAGGAAGGGTGCCGACCAGTCACTGAAATCCTTGTAAAACTTAGTTTTGTCTGAGTGATTAGCAAGATATAATGACTGACACCGCAATGAGTCTGCAGGGTGAATGGCTCGGCGATTAGTCAGTTCTCATTACCTCTTCCTCCAATTAACAGCAAGCAAATCAGAGTCAACAAGACCTCAGGAGAAACTGGACTTCCCTAAAACGCTGCCACATGTCAGCAGAAACTTCCCCCCCCCCCCCCCCCCCCCCTTGACCTTTTGGTACTTTTAACACACATAATTAGCTGTTAACGCAATCATGTTTCTGTCACCCTAGCCCTTCGCCTGTGGTCTGCCAATAAACACAGTTAGCTGTGACGAAGGAGTACATGGCCAGCTCTGCCCTCATGTGCTCCTGCTCTTCATCTCGTTTCCACACTCGTCCCAGCCAAGCAGGAACCCAGCTGGAGATCCCTTTTGGTACAGCCTTATCCCTCCATTTGGGTCTTCCTCGCTCCTCCTTGCTGTCTTTGCAGTTTCTGTTGCTCGTATGTTTTCCCTTGAACAGGTTATGGCATTAAGACTATGGGCATCATATATATATTATACATATGGCTTTCTTATACATTAGCTTTTATGGTCAGTGTATAGAAATATAATTCTATTAATTCTCCCCATACAATCCAAGAGAGTATTATGGAATATTTTTATCTATTCTTGGTGTTTGCAGGCTGTGGAAAAGCTGTCTTGTTGCAGTGCCACTTTTTTCCTCTTTTCTTCAGTTCACTTGCCTGCAACTTGTCAGAATTAATTAAATGCCATGATTGCTTTGGCCTCCATTCAGTGGGCATTTACCTAACTTGTAAATACAAGAGTAGCTCCCCTGAGCTCTGTTTCCACTCAGGTAGAGTTGCTAAAGTATGCCCAGCAATGCTCTAAGGAAAATGAGAAACCCATATGGGCATGTGTTTGGGAGGGTCCTAATTTGGCTGTTTTATAAAATCCAAATCATGATGCTCAAATCAATTAGGTTTTGTCTATTAATATTAAAACCACTCGCATTTATCCCCAGGTATTTTTTACAGTCCCCTTTACTCCTAGTCTGGCATAGGCAGTGCTGCTATCCAAAATAAATGAAGTGTGTGAAGACAGACAGTTTAAAGGTGTTGAGGAATGTAGCTGTTTCAGACCTCTTACCTCTCACTTGACTCTCACCTCATTTGTTAATGGGCCCATTTTTCCCTGTAGGACAATAACGCTTTTCTCTGTGACATTTTATAAAAGACCTACTAAACCTCCTTTTGTCCCTTAGGGTAAAATCAGTTGAACTGGCTTCTTTTCTGGTGCCTTTCTGTTTTCCCTAGCGAATCTGGGTTGGCTCTGTCCTTTGTCCTCCAGGCTTTACAAACAGTATGATAAGAAACCCTTAGACATCTTATGAATTTAGATACCACATGGGCAGATGGTAGGTTCACTAGGGAGAGGCCTGTCATGATCTAAAAAGGTTGGAGGTATAGGCAAAGAGAAGCATATTTGTTCATTTTAAGTATGAGGAGCTAAAATAGCAACTAGCAGAGAGATGTATGGTTTGTGACACCATGGGGAACTTTGGATCTCCGGGGACACTAGTGCTCCTTCTGCTGTTTGCAGAATGTCTCCCTGGACACAAAGATTTGCAAACATTTCCATACCTCCATCCACCCTTGGGATGTGGGTGTGTATTACCACTGGTGGTAGCAAACTGGGGACCAGAGAACAAAGATCCCCCTGGCTTGACACTCATTACACAAGGCAGGCGGCTGCATCCCTTGTGTGGCTGCAGACAAAATACCTTAGTATTAAACTTACTCTGCAGTGGCATAAACAGCTGGGATGGTTCCTGTACTCTTTGATTTATCCCGACAGGCTACGAGTGCCTTTACTGCACATTTCCTTAGAAGTTTGTCACAGCCTGACACGCCGCTCCCATGATGCCTCACAGAGCTCAATCAATGTCCTTCCCTGGCTGCAAAAGGAAAAACATGCTGAGCCAGCCTTGCAGGCTGCATCAGCAGTGGGATATCTTATCCTCCTACTGAAAGAGCCCTTGGAGCAGAAGGTCTGTCTGACTTTCCATTTCTTTCCAATGCCCCCCCCCCGCCCCCCCCCCATCCCTCACTGCATATTGTTTCTCTTTGCTGCAGGTCTGTGGGTATTGTGTTGGTGTTGTAAACATTTTTTGTTTGAAAGGGAAAATATCTTCATTCCATAGGTATTGATGAAGAGGAGTATTAACTTAAAACCTGCTATAGATGAAGGTGTAACAGCATAAATAACAACTTGGTAGTCTGAATGGTGAATAGGAGAAACGATTTGAACTATTACTGTGATACCACATGAGGAGTGTTTTATGGGAGACAAGGTATTTTCTGTGTCATTTCTTCATTTGCTTTGCTCAACAGTACCCATCCAATCTTAAAAAATCACCTTCTACTATGATGATAGCAAGAAAAGGGAAGAATATTTGAAACTCACTTTGAAACAGTACTCAATGTGAATTCAAAGCCTGGTTATTATTGTGCAGCTAGGAAAGCTGCTTTTCTGTTTAGCTTTCCTGTGATCCCTTTAGCTTTATCTGATACTGAAGCCTTGAAATCTCTAGACTAGAAATTAAATTCTACCTCTGTAGCCCAGGCCTAATGACCCACTGGCATCACAGCAAATAACTTTTCCTTTACCATGAGTTCTTCCAGCTCAAACTTCTGCTTTTCAGTCAAAACTGTAGTCTTTTGGAAGAAACAATAATGAAAACCCTGTGACACAAGCATAAGCATAATTGGTGACTTGGAAATTAACAGGGATTATTCAAACTGATGGCAGGCCCTGATTTTGCAGGGTTTTAAGGGCTTGGTTTATTCTGCTTGCACATGTTAGCATGTAGAACAGTCAGAAGGGCTCTGTCTTGGACTGATACGGAATTTAGGGTGGCCATGGCAAGGCAATGAGCTGAGCAGTCAGGGTGCCTGGGTGAGATGCTGCACCTACAGCATCAGACAGCAATTGCTGCTGCTACGTTGGGTATAAACTGCAGTGTTTTGGGAGAGGACATGTGCAGGGCTTGGGTGTCTGGTACAGGAACAGCAGCTTGAGGGGGGGAAAGAAAGGGGTTTTCCATTGGGATTTCCCATGGGCTTTCCATTTTATTTTACATGTGTGAAAGCTTGAGAGCAGCTAGTCCCAGGCCTGTGGTAGGAGGTGAAGACTGAAGAACATGAAATGAAACTGAGAGAAGTTGTGATTTAAGTCTGATCACTCTGAAAGTGTTGGGCATTGACATGTCTGGGTGTTTTAATGGTGCTGCTCAAAATTGGTCATTTTTTGAATGTGACAGAATTGAACAGAACAGTTTTAAACCCTGTTTTGGGCTCTTCAGTGCTTTGTTATAATGGTAAAATCCAGAATTGGAAGGTGAAAGGAGTTTAGAAATAGTTTTTCAGTGAGCACTCAAACAGCTTCTAACAATTCCCTTTATTAGCTGGATTTTCAGCAGTACAAAATGTGACCATGATCATCCCAGCTTAATAAAAAATGTAGATACATTGTGATAGCATGTGGATTATGTGGAGACTTGCATCAGCCTGACGGATTTTCATATTGATCACACACAACATCATGGTTTTGACTGTTGTTTCTTATTATGAGCTTTTAGTCTTCTCACAAGAGTTTCCAGCATCATTTCTGCTGACAGATGCTGCTTAGGACAGATGTATTTTTATTCCCTTACAGTTGCCTTGGATCAAACACCTTTTTCCACGTAGCTCAAGTTCTGCAGTGGAGTACTCCTGGTTTACTACTCCGAGAAAACTGTAGTCATTTTTGTGACCTTCTTTAGAATCAGCAGAAATCTTTTTTTGGCATGTGTGATCTAGTAATTTCCACTTCCTACCAGTTGTAGGAACTCATGCTTGTAAATAGTATAGAAAAATCACGCAAATAAAGAGAAACAGAAAAAATTGAGCATTTGGTCATACTTTTTTCTTTTCTAGCTGGAACCAGTGAGGTGAAGGAACTTGCAGGATGTTTGTTTCTGGCAGAGATGGGGATCTGTAATGTTTTTTATATAAAATACTAAATTGACAATAATCAGCTTCCATGGCTTGCAGCTAAGCACATAGCTCGCCCTTCTCTCAGGCCTCCTCTGAATCCACAGAGCTGAAGGCTTTTTTCCTTGTGATCTGAGAAAGCAAAATTCCTGACAAAACTAATGACTTGGGGCTCCTGTGGCATTTTAAAACTTTTTCTTTTTCCTCATGAGTGGCTGCCTAATGTGAGTGGGATTTCAGTGATGGTTTGCATTATTCCCTCCCTGCAGTTGGGGATATTCAGCATCATTAGCCTGGCTGACTGATCTGCACAGTGGTAGCTCTCCAGTGAGTTTTTCTACCAGGTTTCTCAGTCCACATAATATAGTTTATTGCCTAACATATTGAGCAATGGTCATACAAGTGTGGGTCCATGGCAGAACCCCAGTCCTCAGCTGTGGGGCAGCAAATTTGTTCCTGCTCCTGGGAAGCAGTGATTTGGTTCTCATGCCAGCTGGAAAACCCTGCTGTGGACAAAAGCAATTAAACATCAGCAAAATCTATTGTTGCTGAACACTGCCATAACCACTGTAGCTACCTAAATGATTAATACTACTCTGCTCTTGTGAACCTCCACCTGCAGTACTGCATCCAGCTCTGGGACCCCCGACATAAGAAGGACATGGACCTGCTGGAGTGAGTCCAGAAGAAACCACTAAGATACTCAGAGGGCTGGAGCACCTCTCCTACGATGACAGGCTGGGAGAGCTGGGGTTGTTTAGCCTGAAGAAGAGAAGGCTCTGGGGAGACCTTAGAGCAGCTTCCAGTGCCTAAAGGGGCTGACAAGAAATCTGGAGAGGGGCTTTTGACAGAGGCCTGCAGGGATGGGACAAGGAGGAATGGCTTTAAACTGACAGACGGCAGATTTAGATGAGATACTAGGAACACGTTCTTCCCTGGGAGGGTGCTGAGGCACTGGCACAGGGTGCTCAGAGAAGCTGTGGCTGCCCCATCCCTGGCAGTGCTCAAGGCCAGGTTGGACGGGGCTTGGAGCAACCTGGTCTAGTGGAAGGTGTCCCTGCCCATGGGAGGGGGCTTGGAACCGGATGAGCTTTAAGGTCCCTTCCATCCCAAACCATTTGATGATATGACTCTATGATTATAAGCAAGATTTGGGCATCAGTTTGCACCTTGCAAGCATAGGGTGCAGAGGCTGCCTTTGCCTGACTTGTGTGCTGCTCTCAGCAGCACTCCTGCAAGAGTGGAGTGACTGGCTGGGATATGCTGAGGCAGGGAAGCTCTGGGATGAAGCAGCAAAATGCTGCCCTGTGATTGAAGTTGCCACCTCCTGCACATCCTGTGACCATCGCTGCTGGCATGTACTTGCCTCTGGCCTGCTTTGCCTTGCATGCAAAGGCACAGCTTCTGCCAGCATGCACCTTGCCTTTGCTCTGAATAGTTTGGAAATGCTGGGGTAGCCTGCAGCTGAGTGACACACATCGCTAATGAAGAGGGTAGTGGTGAGCTCTTAGTGCAGCTCAGTGCAAATCCTTCTTTGATACCAAATGCTGTGGAGCAGATGATTTCTCAAGGGTGCTTTGGGACAAGCAAAAAAAATTGTTTGCTGTGAGCAACAGGACCTGGTAATTAAACCAAACTCTTCATTGCCAGAGGTATGAAGAAATGATGGGAGGGTGTGTGCAAAGCCTTGGGGGGATGCCAGCCTCTCCAGTTTGCTGGGAGAACTCCCTTTTGCTGACTGTCTCCCGGCTGAAGAGTGGTGAGCCGCTGTGGATACCACAGCTGGGCTCAGCATGCTGGTCCTGACAAGCATCAGCTCTGATGTGCAGCCACTGCTGGCTCAGCTCTCCTTATCACTGCTCCTGCTGCCAAAAAAGGTGAATTTTCTTGTCCACAGGAGTTTGCTTTTTCCTATCAATGTTTGGAACTCCTGGAAGCTGCGGGTTAATGTCAGTCCCCCAGTGATGGAGCCAGACTTGTGGCCTTGGTGGCTGCTTCTGCTGTTTCACTGTCCCCCAATAACTATATGACAGAGCATTAACTGTCATCCCTGTGAGTACCCACAGATGCATGGTCAGCCACTGATCTCATGCGCAAGCTGTTGGTGATGTTCAAGGTGAAAGAAATTTGCCCTGTGAGCACTTTGGGAAGGATCCACGTCAGAAGAAATAAAAAGGAAGAGGTTTAAGACGTCTGAGCTGAAAAAATCCACTTAAGCTCCCCTGAACTCCAGACCAGCACAGCCGTGATTGAATGAGCCCCTTCAGTACGTCCTGCGCTGCGAGCAGGGCTAAATCATGCTGGATATCCAGGCAGTTTTAAGGCAATTAAGAGAAATGCAGGGGCACCCCCCCTTGCTGGTCAGGGGGAGACGTCCTGGGGGAGGCCTTGGGGTGCACTGTGCCTGCCTGCCCCGGGCCCATGGGGTGCCTATGCTTGCCCACCCTCCAGAAAGGAGGTGGAGAGGGGTGCGGAAGGAGCCAATGTGCACTGCGTGGGGGTCAGTAGGGAGAACGGGGCACCCAGGCAGGTGATGCCCTGCATGGATAGGGGACCCTTGTGCGTGTAAGCAGTGGGCGCTGGGGGTGATTCCCCTGCTCGGGTGGGAAACCTGAGTGGGAGGATCCCAGTGTGCCTGCGGGAGGCCCGGGTGAGGGATCCTTGGGGATCCTCGCATGGAGGAGGTCTGGGGGGTGGGATCCCCGCACACGGAAGGCTCCGGGTGGAGGTACCCACACACGTGGGGATGGCGGCGGGGAGGTTCCCTGCGGAGGGGGCGAAATCCCCGTTTCTGGGGTAGCCGTGCGGGGCTCCCGGGGTCTCCCCACGCCGGTGTGGGCTCTGGTGGGGGTGACTCCGCGGTGCGACAGGGTAGGTTGGGGACCCCGCAGGGCGGGGCGGACGTGAGGCTGCGGTGCCACCGGCCATCGCCGCCGCGCCTTTAACAGGCGGGAGGGGGGGGGCCGGCAGACGCGGTGGACGTGCGGTGCCGCCTCCTCCCTCCCTCCCTCTTTCCTTTCCCTTCCCTTCCCTTCCTGCCCGCCAGCGCCGCGCAAGCGCTGGCTTGCCGCCGCTCCGTCTCCGCCGACCCGCTCTGCACGGCCCGGCCCAGCTCGGCCCGGCCCGCCGCGTCTCACGGTGAGTCCCGCCCGGGGAGCGCCCGGCCCGGCGGCGTGGAGGGCCGGGTTGGGCTTGGGGCCGGGGCCTGCCCGCGGCCTGCCCGGCGAGGGGCGGTGGGCCTAGGCCTCTGCGTGGCTGAGCCGCGGAGCCGGCAGGTGGGCGGCGGGGCGAGCCCCGCGCTGCGGGTTCGGCTGGGCGGCCCCCGCCGCCCTCCCTGGGGGCGCTGAGGGCGGGGGTTTCGCCGGGGGCCCCGCTCGGGGGTGGGGGGGAGAAGCCGCTCCCACTCGCGGCCGTGGGGCGGCTGCTGCCGGGGGCATCCGGCAGCCGCGCCGCTGGGGCAGCGCAGCCCCGCCGGGCAGGGGCGGTCGGTGCCGCCGTTGCACGTCCCCTGGGAGCCTTCCCGAGCCAAGGAAACTGCTAAAATGGGGGAAAATGATGTATAGGTCGTAGGTGTGCGTGTGTACCTGCCCGCTGCCGGTGACGCGGACCTGGGGAGCGCGGTTGAGGGCGAATTGACCCCCAGAATGTGATGTATACGAGTTCCCCGTGGGTTTCGGCCCCCAGGGTAAGGTTAGGCGTGAGCCGAATGCTGCAGCGCCCGGCTGGCCTCGCAAACTTTAATGAAGCATTGCGCTTTGCCGGTTGGAGGAGTCCGGCCCATTTTGTATTCCTGTGGTAGTGCTAACCGCTCACGGGAAAGCCAGTTGCCTTTCCCCGTGTTCGCAGGTGATGTTTGTCAGGGGTATCTTATTTAAAGCTGCCTCTGCCTTTCTGGTACAGCGTTGGTGCCGGGTGCTCGCGGCGGCGGTAACCCCAGAGGTAGTGGTACCCTCATGTCTTTTCTCTCTACTCACAACTTACTGCTCCATTCTTGGAGGCCTCCCTCTGCCGTGCAGGTTATTAAGGGGGGAAGTATAGTGGTGGGGAAGACAGAGCTGCAGGGCTATATGTTCTGTACCCAGCTACTTTTAATTGATGAAGTAACTTAATGAAGTAGGTGGCTATTAAGAATAATGTAGCATCTTTTCGGCATTAGGCAGCGCCAAATGCTGCTTTCCAGTGATGTGCATGCGCCTGTGTGCTTTAGTTTTGCCAGTTTATAGCCTGCCTTTTCCAAAGGCTCTGCTGTGTGTTTTGAAGTCACTGTTAGCAGAACTAGAAAGATTATTTCTTGCTTTGTTGAAGTGAGCTAAGGAAGAGATATAAAGCTGATACTCAGCTGTAGTTCAAAAGAACTTAAAGTGTTTTTTTCCTTGTGTTTCCATTGCTGCCTCTCTCCAGCAATGCGCGTGACGTTTAGTAGATGTAACTGGCAAATTCTGTTTAACCTCTCTTTCTGTATGACAAGGCAAAAATCCCTCTCTGAAAAGTCTGAATTAATTGCTGCAGAAGTTAAAAGGGGATTCAGTTCCCATGTTCCACCTTCTTTCAGATATTTTCCTTGCATGTTCTCTTGGTGAATTGTCCTCCTCTTTGGTTTGGGCTGGAAGCATTTCTCTGCCTTGTGGACCTCTTCCCTATAACTGCACTGTAATTTCTGTCCGCAGACGGGCTACGCAACTTGCTTTACCACATATTTTTTCTCTTGCCTCATATGCTGATGCTGCTTTCTGTATACTGTGATTAAAATAACTTTTGTGTGTAACTGCAGCAGGGAAAGGTTGGGGTTTGGCTAGAAACACTAATTCCCTGTTAGAGTTACTAACCTTTATCTGTTAATTGATTTTTTTTTTTTTTCCCCTATCTGTCTAGTCTCAAGAAGATACTTTCTGCTCTCAGTAGCAGCAGTAGGATATGAAGAACACAATTAGCTTTTAGTTTGGTTCTTTACCCCCCCACTGTCAGAAAATCCCCATTGCAGATAACTAATCCTGATAACTAGTTTGGTTTTGAGACCCCTTGAAGAAAAGGGAAAGACTTGTTCAAGCCTGTGTAAAACTGTGGTATTTGTTTAGCTGTGTAGCAGCTTTCATTTGCATCATCTGCTCTTGCTTTTGTTGTTGTTTAAAAGTGTCTAATCATTGCTTGACTGTCAGTGGTGTAAGCCCAAGGTTAACAAAATCCCTCAGAAACTGGAATTCCCCATGAATTCTGAAGATGATGCCTATAGATTAAATATGGTTTTGTCCGAGACCCTTGAGCATAAGGACATGGGGAGTGAGGACATGTGTTTTATTTTAAGCATCAAACTTGGTTGCTCCTAATCCCTTCCCCTGCTGCTGCCAAGACACCCACCTCTTGCCATTGACTTTGGGAGAGCTTCAGCTCCCAAGTTTAGTTCCCTAATCATACCCAAGTTACGTGCCTGAGTAAATAGCATGAATATCCCCTGCCTCATCCTGGAGGGGTGAAGAAGAGAGAGGGGAAGGAGGAGGGTAATTCTTCATTCCTGCTATCCACTCCAAGAGCTGCAGTAGCAAGCGAGTTTGTAAGAACCCGAGAGCGGAAGAGAGCCCCTGATCAAGTTTAGTTTCCCTGTTTATAGCACCCATCTGTGCTGTTTATGCCTTTTGTAACATAAGTGCTTTTAAGGTGAAACTTGTTCAGTTTATTCTTTGCCCCATCTCTGCAAGAGAGCTGTTGAGAGCTTTCTCTCGGTCTTGGAGCAATCACTGAATTTCCATCCTCGTGGTGTTTATGGCCTGTTTGTGTAACTGGGTTTTGTTCTGGCATTGCCATTTGGTTTAAAACATTGTTTTCCCTCCCTGATGTAATCAGAGCAGTCTGATCCCCTCTTGACCACTTGTTTTAATAGGTTAAACAAGTCAAAGTTGTTCTGTTACCTATATTCACGGGATTTCCTTGTTAGTGAAAAATTTTGCTTTTACCCATCAAAACCTTTTTAATAGAAAGGTAATTTTATGCACTTGTGTTTAGCAGTTAAGCTTCCTGCTCTGTGTTGGCGAAGCAGCAGCATTGTACTATTTCTTTAAAAAAAGTAATTTTGTGGGGGGGGGGTCTGTTGCTGCACTGAGATCCTGAACTTTTTTGACATTCGTTGGGTGGTTGTTCTAGGCTAATGAGACAGGGAGCTACTGGGCTAAATCTTTCCCAGACAAATCACTGTGCATAAACTATGGAGATGATAGATTGGAGAATTACCAGCTCATGGCTCTTAGGAATCTGTTTCTCTTACTGTTATACGAGTTGTCCAAGCAAATAAAACACACGATGCCTTTAAAAAAAGGAAATATTTATTTATGGATTTGGAAATGTAAAAGCTTCTTCCTGTTCACATGCCTGCATGCTACAGCTGCTTGCAGGAGAGCGGGGACTTCTGAGCTTTGAAAACTTCCTATTTCTTGCCAGAGTGGAGCTTTTAAAGTAATTTGTTTACCATGTGGACTTCTCCAGTCTGATGCCTGTGATCTCTTGTTTGGGAACACATCTGTGCCTGCTGGTGTGGGTACTGCCTGAGAGATTTGGATTCCTGATTTTTATTCCACTGCTCCCCCCCCCCCCGGTGCTTCATGGTGTCTGTTATTTCCAGTGAGTTTGGAGTGGGAGCAGCAGTGCTCACATTGATAAGCACTGCATGTTGATTTCGACTCACCTGCTTCTTCGATTGAAGAACTGCTCTTTAGCTGGCAGGGGGGGAGAAGCAGAATGAATCCAGGTGCTGCTCCAAGCAGGGAGGCGGTATGCAGGCATTGTAGTTCCTGTCATTCCTCTGCAAGGGTTTTTCTTCCCCTGATGTGAGAACTAAAGCAGCATCTGGGCCAGGTTCCCTGCATTTGAATTTGTCCTCTCTTGGTCACTGCCATGCTTGGGTGCAGGACTGCTGCAGTCTAATTAGATTATATTAGAATGAATAAGTGAATAAATGAGCTTATGGGGGCACAGTCAGGTCATCTCAGCCCCTAAATATAGGTCCTGGGCAGGGTGCAAGCTTGGTGCAGTGTCTATCCATACAGCAAAATTAAATGGAGATCTCCTGGGAATGTATAAATTCTGCTGTCTTGTTGGCCAGGATACTCCAGTGTCTTGGTATGAGAAATGCCAAAATCCTCTCAAATATGAGCATTCTTCAATTGAAGCTTGATGGGGAGTTGGAAGTCATAGATGTGGAAACTGTAATAATCTTGAGGTGCTGAAGAATGCAAATCTCATGATCCTTTTTAATGCTTCCCATTTAACTGAAGGTGATTTTTCTTTTAAGTCTCTTAGGTACTGTGGAAAATGGAAAAAGAAATGATTTAATGTAGCATGTATGCACATGAAACTCTCAAAGGTTTCTTCTCTGACTTTCTAACATGAAGAATATTGTCTCCTTGCAACACTATGATGGAAAGAAATAATTTGGGAGCTTCAGGCCTTGAATTTTGCTGTGTGATGTGTGTGGGATGGGAGGGAGAGGGGAAGGATGGCAACTTTAAGGTTTGTGGGTTAATCAGAAGTAAAATAGTTACTTGTATGCAGCCCTTCTTGTTTTTTGCAGTGTTCTTTGGTTTTGTTAGTGCTTTGTGGCTACCCTGCTTATCAAAAATCACAGCTCTAAATTCCCTTTTATTTCCAAGAAGACTTATTTAGAAGAGTAGCATTTTTTTCTTTTTCAAATGAAACCACATCTTTGCTTGTAGATCACTGAGGCTGTGTTATAACTCGGGGAAAGTGCTGTAAATTAGTAATGTGGGCAAGCTACTCATTTTCTTGCACTAGTAATCCCTATTATAAATAGCCTTGTCCTCTGCTGTTAGTAACAACTCCCTGCTGCTGTTTCTGTCAGGCGTGCAGGATTTTCAATGGTAGTAAAGTATGGAAAGAAGCACTTCTTGCAGGTTTTTGCTCTTTCCTGTTGGACCCCTCCCTCCTGGCGGCTGCTGCTGCCTGCACTGCACTGTCTGGTTCAGCTCGCAGCCAGGCAATCCCGCAAATCACTGCTCTACTTGAGAACAGCCAGTACATTGCTAACAGCTCCCTTGCTGCAGGAAACATCTTTAAGCCCTTTTATGCTGTAAAGTTGAGGAAGTAGAGCAAAACTCCTGATTTCCTTCAAGTTGCAGTTGAATGACTGGTTGAGCATAAGGGAAGGCTTTTTCCGTCTCAGGTGTGTTGATGCCTAGCAAAACACAAGTTGTTTTTTGGATGGTGCATATTGAGTAGCTCACCTTTTCAGCCTGCCTATCTGGTCTCCAGTTTGTTGCGCGTGTGTTGAATGACCCAGAGAAAATAAAGCTTGAGTTCAGAATTACGTGGGTGTTGAAGGCTTTTAAAGCCTGGTATATTTATGCCTGTGATCCATGGCGCTTCCAAAAACAATCCAGCTCCCATCGCATGGAGGGGAAGTACCTCAGTCCAGTGTTATTTCATCTAGCTGTGTCACCCGCCAGAGCAATATAAATTGAACCAGAGTTATTTTGGGCTACTTATTCCTTTGCTTCCAAATCCAACCCTGCAAGGCTTTCTGGTAGAAGAAATGCTGGCTTAATACTGCTTTCCACTCTCCCATATGGACTGAAAATGGCAAGCAGGGTATTTTATTTCAGGGATGTGACAAATTTTGGTACATCTTGTTCCAGTCTGTGTAAAGGTGTCTTTTGTCTGCCTGCAACTGCACAGAAAGGAAGTTGTTGAGTCCAGGAGATAAAAGCTCTATCTTCTCCCCTGTGAGGGAGCAAGCTGCTTGCTCCTTGGCTTGGCAGTGCTCTGCTGCTGTCCTGCTTGTAGTAGGGCGGGGAAGAAAATGTTCCTGGGAAAATGTGAGTGGACTCGTAATCTATTTGCGAGTGCGTAGCTGTCAAGGAAGATGATGACTAAGCTATTGCACAAGGTGCAGCTCTTCAGGATTGGACCGGATCGTGACTGACTGATAAGAGAGCCTATAATATCAGTTAACTGGTAATTTTATTATTGCTGGCTTAATCTATGAGTTTTATTTTTCCCCTCAGCCTATTTGCTGTGGGGTTTTAAGTTTAAAAGGCCATACTCTGTAATTACAAAGAAAAAAGTCCAGTTTATTGGAGGAAGTGAAGGGTTCCTGAGCCTGTGGTGGAGAGTGCTAGTAGCAGGCGTGTTTAAAGCCAATAACTTGCATTTGGCTCATGTGGATGTCTCTGCTGGGTACCTGCCCTGTGCTGCTGCCAGGCTGTCGCATGGTGAGGTCTATCTACCCTTGTGAGCAGGCAGGATGGAGGCACTTACCTTCCATTTAACAGAAGGGAAAGCAGAAGCCAGTTGCCTGCAGTTGAAGATGCTGAGAGGTCACCAGCTCCTAATGCTGTTCTGGCCAGGACCATGCTGCCTGGGCTTTGTGCTGGCAGTTAGCTGGTGGGTGAGTGGGAAGGGGCTCTTCTGTGGTAGCAAGGCTGCTCCTGCATGTGTCTTCCTTTCAGGATCTCTGCTGCAACAGGGGTGGGAGGCCAAGCCTCGTCCCAGAAAGCAGTATTTCTTCCTGGGTCCCAGAAAGCAGTATTTCTTCCTGGGTCCCAGAAAGCAGTATTTCTTCCTGGGTCCCAGAAGGGTTTGAAAGGCTGCTGTGATGATTACCACTGTGTTGTCCACCAAGTCATTGCTTACGTTACATGGGGTCATCCCAGCTTGGCTTTCATGTAGGCATTGCCCTTCCCCTAATGCTATGCTATGCATGGACCTAAAATGAGATGTGTGAAACCAACTGCATCATCTCTTCTGCCCTTCCACATTTCAGCTCCAGCGATACCTGAGAGCAGCACCATGGCTACAGCAGATCATACCCAGTTATCTTTCACAGGGCATTTTCAAATCTGGGAAGTGAACAGAGTGTAGCAGTGCTGTGCCAGGAAGGGCCTTTTCCCCTAGGATTAGGCAGGAACTCTTCTGCCTCCTTTAACTTGCTGTCTTCTGGGGACACTTGGCACATCGTTCTCCAGGACCAGGCAGTGTCTATGTTTCAGTGAGGTGTGGTGCTGGGATGCTGACAGTAAGTGGTGTTTGTGGGTGAATGCTGTATTGCATAGTACACCTACTGACCTTTGTGCAAATACCTGTTGCCAGCATGTGTGGCTTCAGCTGTGATGAACTGATAAAGAACTGCTGCTTTTCCTGTTTGTGTTGCCTTGTCTTGTATTTATTACTGTAAATGGTGGAGGTGCATCAAAGATTCACTTCAAGTTCAAGCTCTGACCAGTGAGGAGCTGTTTGCTTGAATATTGAGAAGGTGCCCTTGGCAAGCCTGTCCTAGTGTGGACAATGAGGAGCATTGCCCAGAAGAGAGGCAGAGGTCTTCCAAAGCCTTGGAAACCACCAAGCTGCAGGGAGGATTTATGGAGGTTGTTTTAGGGTTTTACTGGGTTCCCTGGATTTTCTCATGGCAGCTCAGTGGGGGTACTGACAGTTCTCCCTTGTTACCTTCACCCCATCTACACCCTATCTACAGCCTGTGCTGCACTACTGTTAGGATTGGATTGTGTGCTAGATTTAGTAAACCTCTTTACAGCTTAATGTGTGCATATGTAAAAACTGTTGGTTTTTTAAAAGTAGCTTTTAATGGGTTAGAGCCTAGTTCAAGATGCACATCGAAGCTGGGCTTTCTCTGCACACATGGCAGTACACTCGGCCAGTTATGGGAGGGACAGGTAGGTGACTTCTACACCTTGGTGTACTTCCACATGTGGATTTGGTGAGGTGCGGAGTGGTGTGAGTGGGTGGGGAGGGTTCCAGAGGCATAATTACAGCTTGCATAACCTGGTCTGCAGTCTGAGGCATGTGAAAAGTGCTAGTGAAGGGGTTAGGTTTCAGAAGTTTTAAAGGCTTGTGAAAATTCTTGGGCAGATATTTCCATTACAAGCCTGCCTTTTCAGTCTCCAACCCTTGATCTCCCAGTTTGTACCTTTTTTCCATGCTGCTTGTGTGGGCAGAGGAAGAATTCTTTGGCTTCTGGTCCAGTGTACCTATTTCTAAGTACATTTCTTAATCCTCACTCCCCATTACAGGCTACTGGAGTAATAGCTTAAAGTCTAACTGAAGTTGGAGGCTAGTAAGTTTAGATTTTTGTGGATGTGGTAAAGTGTTTGTTCAGTCCTCGCATGCCAAAGAAGGAGCAGGTTGTGGGGCAGCAAAACAAGGGGAGTGAGAACCCAGAGAAGAATGAGAGAAATGACCTCAATTACTTTGCATTTCTGTTGCTGAGCAGTTTTAGGTCTTTTTAACAACCTGGCATGTTCTCGAGCTCAGATGAGTACTGTGCTCATCACTAAAGCTGGGTGCATTGGGGCATGTGTGCATGAATGTGTTATGAGACTGTTTTTGGGGGAGGGCTCTGGGTTTTTGGGTTACTGACTTGAACTCAAAATTATGAAAACAGTGAAAAGCATATTTGAAGTCCCTTTAGGAAGCTCTTACAAGTTTTGTCCTTATGATCACAAGTAGAGGAACCCCATAGAGATGCACACATTGAGCACATCTTTTGGGGGGTTCTTGTGTGTTGTTGTTCAACTCCCAACATTGTGCTGTATCTGGGGTTATGCAGTGACCTGAATTGTGGAACTGGGACCAGTATGGCTAAGGAGTATTGTGGGGTTTGCTGGGTGGCTGCTGCTGCTCAGAGGAATATTAGCAAGCCTCAGCATCACTCATCTGGGGCTCAAAAACCACATGAGGAAGGTGGTAAAAGAACCATGGACCATGTGGTGAAGGAGTAATTCAGGTCTGTGTAAGCAAGTCTGTGGAGGAGCTGAAGCCTCTTCCCTGATGTGGGAGGGGAGTTTAGCCTCCTACTCAGGATGTTTTAAGTGGTGCTGTGGAGGCTGCTAAAATACTGCACTGGTTCCTGAGTACCTGTGACCTTCTTAAGGTGCTCGCCCAGATCCTAAAGGTGGGTCTGAGATTCCATGCTGAGTTGGCACTGTGTATTGTTGCTGTATGTGTTACGTGTGTGGTCCTTCAGCAGACCGAAGCACAGAATGGTTAACAAGGTGAAAAGAAACCTTATGGATAGGAATGTGTAGTGCTACTGTTTAGGAGCATATCTCCTTGGTGTGGAAGTGGTGGTATCTTGTGGAGCTATGGCCGATGAGGTCCCTGTTGTAGCAAGAGATGCTTGGTTAGATGATGAGGTGAGCTGGTAGAGTTCCCCTTTGTAAATGGGCTACATGCAGTGCCTCAAATGACAGTGGAGAGGGACCTTAATGCTTCACCTATCTCAGTAGGAAAATGACCACAGTTAAGCAGCAATTTCTTAAACTTATGTTGTGCTTTTAAGTTGAGTTGAAAGTTCCAGCTCATAATGCAATTTGTACTTCAGAATACACTGGGGTAGTTTGTATGGTGCCAGTGCTGTAAGGATTTGCTTCTAAAGTCTCTTTTGTTCATTAACCATTCTGAAACTTTAAGAGTATCAACAGCACCATGTTCTACAGCATTAGAGATCTAGCTTGGATATAGAAATGGTGTATTTATGCCTGTATGATAACATGCTTTAGGATAAGATTGAAGGACAGCTTTGCTGCAGAGCAGTCAAACTCACTCATGTCTGCTGTGGAAGTCTTGGGGATAGCAGTCTGTTTAGACTTCGTCAGGTACAAGTTTGTGCTGGAGCAGAAAGTCAAAATACTAGTGTTGTAGGAAGCTTATCATTGGCAGAAGCTTATGTGGTTCAAGTTCAGTCCTGAATGTACCTCTACATATTCCCTGTTTTCAAAGGTTTCATAAAAACTGCATGAACAATGTTTTAATCTGGCAAATGATTTTTAATTTAGTTCACAGTTGTAATAAAATCCAACCCTCTTTTGCAGGTGTCATTTCTAATGTGACTGTGGATAAAAATTGCTGCTAGCAAAATAGTGAGTGGTAGAAGCCTCTTGTATCACTTAAACATGTTCCCTGGAGTCCTAGGGCTCTGGTTCATCTCTAAGTGGCAAGAGTGGCGAGTAGGAGTCTGCTGCTGCTCTACTGCCAGGTGAAATAAAGCACAGCACCCATGCTGTGTACGGAGGCTGCAGATTCACCATTACAGCACTGAGCACCTTGTTGGATTGGTGGTTTAGAGTTTTCTGACTTGCAGACAAAATGCATTCATAGCCAGGTCCTACCCATTTGCTTCTATGCCAGCATTGTCCTCTGGCTTGGACCCCACCCTGCAAGGTAGGAGCTGGAGGAAGCTGATCTATGGGTATGGCCCGTATTTGCTTGGGTGTAGTTCGGGTCAGCATAGCTGTACGTGCTCAGAGGGAAGCAAGTGTGGCAGGTAGTGCTAGCTCAGGCCTGGCTCTTTGGGTTTTCTGATGGCTTTGTGTGTTTCTGAGCCACAGCTGTGTTTTACTGTATTAAAAGCAAAAATAGGCATGCTGATCTAGTGCTTGCCCAGCTGTGTAGGCTGAAGAGGAGGCATTTCCAGGCTGGGGAGGCTCGTAGTACTCATGTTTTCTAAGTCCTAGTTTGGTAGTTGTACTGCACATGCTGATGATAACTCTTACTTGGGATGCCTCTGTCAACTTATATGAACTTTGATTTCTGTATGTTCAGTCTACATTCCTTCTATAGTCTAGCCTAAACTGAAGTTGCCCTTTTAAAATCTTGAGAACTAACTGCATACTCCTGCGTTTCAAACTCTTGGCATATTTGAAAATTTATTACTACCCTGAACTTTGGTTATTTAATTGGTGCATACTTGTTTCCGCTTTTTTTCCTCCCACTGTACTGTATGTGGTGAGGAGAGAGAAGAATTTTGCCTGTTGATTTCATCTCCTTTTCCAGCTAAAGGTTCATCAAGATTTAGCCAGATAATGGGGCACAGCAGTCTTGTTTCAAATGCTGCTTTCTGATGCTCTCATTTAGCAAGGTCTGTGCCTTATTTACAGTAATTTTGATGCAGCAATCATGCTTTCTTCTCTTTAGAGAAAACTGAAATCACTCGACTGCTTAGACATAATGTAATACAGTAAATAATATCTTAAACTTCAGGTAGTTGGAAGAAACCACATGAAAGCGTCTAGATCTGATATGATTCACAATCACTTAAGAGTTTTGATTTCCCTCTGTGAGTTAACAACTCTCCTTTAGCTTGCAGCCTGTTTCCAAGGCAGGTCAATATCATCTTCCTCAAAGAATTCAAATAGATGAGAGCATCCATCTGCTGTTCGCTTCTCCTTTTGTCCACTGTGGTTTAACAATGGGATTGTTGAGTCACCGAGAGGTTAACGAAGCACTTTTTTGTCAGTGGTCCAGTCTCTTTGTATAGTTGTGTTTAACAGTACACTGAACAGAAATAATGGGAAAATCTTGTTGGTGGAATGACCAGGGTTGTCATTTTGCAGTATCGGGGTGAAGACCTGCTTAAGCTTCAGGCTTCTAGCTGTGTACTGGGTGGCTGATTGCTCTGCAAGAACATTAAAGATTAGTTTCTCTATATCTTTTTGCATTGAGCAGTGTTGGAACTAGGGGATCTGAATGACTACAGTTGGTTCAGCAGCAGCTTTCCATGTAGCATTTAAAATTGCTTTGTTACAACAAGTCTTTTGGGGTTTGGCATTAGAAAGAGTAAATTTTTGTAGCCCTTAATTATGACACATAGGAACAATTGCAGCTGGACAGGCAGCAGTCCAGCTCCTGCCTTACTGAGTGAGCAATGCTTTTGTGCTGTGCCATCCCTCTGCACAAATGCCCATAGTGGGCACTTGCTAGGTTCATTGGGTTTGATCTCTTATAGGAGGGGGTTTGAAAGTTCCAATTTTGAGATTATCACAGTAGTCCTTCAGGCCTCTGCCCAGTTGGTCTGAGTGAACCTGTTACTGTGGCTGCCCCAAAGAGCTTCCAAAGGAGGCAGCTGGCAGTGGGAGTGTGGGATTAAAACCCAGCTATTATATCTAGTTGTACTGGGATATTGGTGGCTTGGCTTTGTAGGTGCAGTGGCAAAGTAATTGCAAGGAAACACTTGAAGGTGTAGTGTTTTGCTGGCAGTGTGGCCCCTGTGTGTGTACAGGCAATGCAGAGCTTTGAGAAGCTTGGGAAGGTACAGGAAGGGGTTGTGCTCTGTTGTATGTGGGTGAGCTGTGACTTGCAAGATACCACGTGGCACAGGGAGAGGTTTCTTTTCCCCTGTCTCATAGTAGCCTTGCAATATCCAAAGGGGGCCTACAAAGATACTGGAGAAGGATTCACTGGAGACTGTAGTGATAGGACAAGGGGTGATGAGTTCAGACTGCAACAGGGGAAGTTCAGGTTACATGTAAGGAAGAAGTTCTTTACTGTGAGGGTGGTGAGGCACTGGAATGGGTTGCCCAGAGAACTGGTAAATGCTTTGTCCCTAACTGTGTTCAAGGCTGGGTTGGACAGAGCCTTCGGTGACATGGTTTAGTGTGAGGTGTGGCAGGGGGGCTGGAACTGGATGATCTTAAGGTCCTTTCCAGCTTTTCATATCCTGTGATTCTGTCCTTTGCTCGGCAGAGCTGAGTGGCAGTGGGACTTGTAGGAGTGCCTGCCAGTGGAACAGTGCTCTGAGAAGCTCTCACCTTTTACCTCTGGAGCACCTCTCCAGGCTGTTTCTCCTACAATTGAAGTCAAAGTGCACCTATTATCACAGAGGCATTGCTGTTTGCCCCAGCTGTGCCTCTGTTCTAGGTGTGTCATTAAGCAAAGGCATCATCAGCTGACTTGTGAACGATGCATGCAGTAGAAAATACAGAACTCCTGTTCTAGACGCAGCTTCCCTTGCTGCTTCCAGGAGCTGCTGAGCCTCTGTGGCAGCTGGTGTACACGTGGCAGCACCTTCCCCTGTTGGGAATGTTAAAAATACCCACTACAATTTTCCCTTTCCACATACCAAGGTATATTAATGTGCTGCTGCTTTGATTAGTCATTTCCTCTTCCTTTGTTCCTTTCGAAACAGGGTGAAGGACTGCGGGCGCATACTTCAGTGAAATCTTGTGTAGTTAAGGAGTCTGAAGCTAGATTCTCCTGGGTTAATACCTGTCTTTGGCAGAAGGATTCTGTTCTCATCTGTTAAAATACACATTTAAAAATAAGTCTGGATAAAGTAACTTTTATGGTGTTCATACTAAGAATAACCAAATTTATTTTTGTAGGGAAAGAAATTGTAATGTGAATGAGGCTAATACTCCTACTTCCAGAAATGTAATATATTCTTGCAGGAACGCTTTGGTTGGTACGTTGCTATAGGAAAATTTCACAATGCTCTCGCTTATTTTGAGGTTTCATACCTTCCTCCTGTGCCCTGAGCTCTGTGCACACATACTCTTCCCTCCCCAGGTTCCTGCAAGACCTTGTTCACCATGGGTGGAAGCTTGCTGAAAGCATCATGACACTGTTAGGCTGTACATGGCTCAGTTGTAGCATAATTTTGTCAGTCTCAGCACCATTGTGGTATATTACAAAGGTTAATAAATTCTGCTATACCTACTTAAACATTGCTCTGAGTGACTTGTGAACCTTTCAAGGTTGGCTGCTTTTTGCTTCTCCATTGCTGCTGCTGTTTTAGCAGGACATTTTGAGAAAAGCTTTAGCACCAGGCAGTGTGGAGACCCACAGAACAAGTGAGAGATTTAGAACTTGCTTGTGGGTCTGGAGAAATTCAAGTGAATAGGCTAAAATGTCATCTGACCAATATTGTTAAGGGCAAAGTTGAGTAGAAATTTGGAGAATTGAGCAGTAAGGGTGGACCTCTGCATAGCTACTTGCAGAATTCGGAAATGTATCCCCTAAACAAGATGCCATCCTCGTTAGCAATCTGTGAGTTTCCTGTTCTTCTGGTACTGAGAACATCCACTTTGCCCTGGATTCAAAGCAAGGATGTTTTGTGCCTGCCTAGGGAGCTCAGGCCTGGGCAGCAGTGCAGCTTCTGCCAGGCTGCCTGAGGAGAGGTGAATTATGTTGGAGCTGTGTGAGTGAGGCTTTCAGGGAGGTAATTACCTGCAGAGCCAGGTAATACACTTGGGTCTTTTCCTTGACTGTTTGCCATTCATGTATATAAAAACCTGTGGGTTCTTGTATATAAAAACCATTAGGCTCCCAGGACTAAGATGCCATTCATACTTTCACAGAAATCTGCTAAGGCAAAAATAAAAGCAGGACCAGAGGCCTCTTCTTTTGCTTGTCTCATTTTACATACATATTAAAACATAAACAAGGATGCATAATATGGGAATGTATATTTCGATAGTTAAATTTGCTGTCTCACTGGGAAAGGGAAAAGGTTCCATTCCAGCTGTTTTTTCTTTGCAGATTGTTGTGGAAGTATGAGAGGAATTTGAGTACTGAGAAGCTACTGCTCATACCTGCTTTCTTCTCTCCTTCTATTTGCAGAGACTGAATTGGATTTAAAGAGATGAAAGGGCTGTAGAAGCCCCATATTTTTCAAGAGATGATCTTTAAATTTTTTTCTTGGAATTCGGGACTCTGCCTTGTTTTTGACCAGAGGGGAGTCACCTGTGTAATTGCTGTGTGTGCTGTAGAGCTTGTTGTAATCAAATGGAAGTAATAGAGCATGGCAGGGGTAGGTGCAGAAGTCTTAGAAATAAATGCACTTATGCTAGTGCCACTAATTGCTGTGTCAGGAAAGAATTAAGCTGTGTTGGAGTAAGCCTGATAGCTGAAACCCTTCACCTGGCCTTGTTTTGGCAGAGACAGCTTTGAAAATAACACTGCATGTGGTTGTGTCAGCAGATGGAGCAGGGGATAAGATGGGGACGGGCAGCTTTTTGACCCCAGCTGAAGGATGTGCAAGCGGCTGTGCTGGTATATGCAAAAGCCCTGCGCCCTAGGAAAAGCGTGCCATACTAGCTGTGAAAGAGCCATGGCCCTTGGCGTTAGAGCTACCATATAGTATTTTCCTCTGGCTGCAGAAGATGGTAGAGACTTTCTATGGATCAGAGGTGAAGATTATACTGTGAATGTATTTGTACAGTGGACTACAACAGATGTCAAAAGGCTTTTGTTGAGGTGCACAGTGGCTTTAAACTTGTGTAAATGGCTTTTGTGTGGTAAACCCAAGCTGCTATAGACTGTCACATCAACTTGGCTTGTACAAACCTTTGTTAACTTTCCAGACAGCTAACTGGCATAACAAAACAGGCATGGCTTGATTCTTACCTCCCAATCTGATGCTGGGCACAAACAGATTTCAGGTGTGGTTGTGCATGTTTAATGCTTGTCTGGCTGACCTGAGAGTCGGGGCTTAAATCTGTACCTAGCTTCTGTTGCTGGATGGGTTCATGTTGCTGGAGACTCCTTGGTGCTCAAGAATCACACAGTGTGGAACTGCTGCTCAGATTGGTATTCTGAATTCAGCTCTGGCCATTAATCTGCTAGATTTCTCTTATTTTTTGTACGCAACCCTGCATTAATATGGCTGTAGCAAACCCCTAAGTCCTAGCATTGCCTGCAAAGCTAGAACTAATGAATTAATGTTGGGTTTATTGCAATGTGGTGTTCCTTGGGCAAACCTGCAAAAGCTGTGCATTGCAATGCAGCTGGGCAACCCTGGGGTGAGGAGCTGAAGGGTGGTTTTTTTAATCCAGTTATGTTCAGACTATTAGAAATGTGAACTTAATTCTTTTCTAGAGCATGGCTAAAAGGTACAGCTGCCTGGCTGGCTGGGTTTGCTGGTTCTGTCTAGATGGCTGCTTTGGAGAAGAGAGATGTAACTGCTGCCTGGCTACAGAGGCAATGATTCTCTGAGGGGCTGTACTTTTGCTTTGCCTTACCATTGACAGTTTTTTTGTGCTGGTGCCTTTGTGTGGATACTCATGCTGCCTCTTTTGCTGTTGAGCTATGCCTTCTGATGTAATGCACACCATGAAAAGTTAATAGATGGAACGGGGGATCTTCTGGCTGTTAGGAGCTGCTGTGTTGAGTGACCTTGGCTGCTGTTGCTGCCTTGCTGCCTGCTTGGGATGTGAGCAAAACTGCAAGATGAGAAAATTGGTGTCTGTGTTCAACTTTTAGTTTAGATTTTGCTGCTTGTTAGTCTTTTATGAGAAAATGTAGTGAGCGTTTTTCCCCTTGTATTTTGAGAAGCACTGTTTCCCAGTTCCCCACACACAGAAGTGTGTGGCCATGGAAAGGCAAACAACAGCTCTGTTTCTGAGAGCAGAGAAAGGGGAAATGCTTGCCCAAAAGACCATGAGCTTGCTGTTTGGCTGTTTAAATACCTCTCAAATAGTTCATGGTGGTGTGGGCAGAGCATGTGTGTACACGAGCATGTGAAGGAAGGAGCTGGGGAAGCCTCAGGGGTGCCTTGGAAATAGTGACGGGAAGGTACAGACTTGATGAGTAATGCTGAGAGCTGTCTTGGGCACAGTCCACCCCTAGCCCTCTCCTGCTGGAAGAAGCAAGTCTTTGATCCTTGGCAGACACTTTGGAGGAAGGTCGTGTACAGATAACTTGTTGTCTTCTGCCTTTGGAGAGCACAGACGTGCGTGTGTGTCTGTTAGAAGCTTGTGATGAGCTTTGTTGGTTTTTTTACAGGGAAAACTTGCAGCTTGTGGAGGGTGGTGGGGCCAAGGATGCTTTCCTCTGACCCTAAGGTATGTCAAGTTACGTCCCAAATTGCATCCCCTCACAGATACTGCAAGAAACCAACTGCAAACAACCTTATGAAGTTTAACGATGACAAGTGCGGGGTCCTACACCTGGGTTGGAGCAATCCCAGGCACAGCTACAGGTTGGGCAGAGAAGAGATTCAGAGCAGCCCTGAGGAGAAGGACTTGGGGGTGTTGGTCGATGAGAAAATGAACATGAGCCGGCTTCAGTGTGCGCTCGCAGCCCAGGAAGCCAACCGTATCCTGGGCTGCATCAAAAGGAGCGTGACCAGCAGGTTGAAGGAGGTGATCCTGCCCCTCTACTCTGCTCTTGTGAGAGCTCACCTGGAGTATTGTGTGCAGTTCTGGTGTCCTCAACATAAAAAGGACATGGAGCTGTTGGAATAAGTCCAGAGAAGGGCCATGAGGATGATCAGGGGACTGGAGCACCTCCTGTATGAAGATAGGGTGAGAAAGTTGGGGCTGTTCAACCTGGAGAAGAGAAGGCTGCATGGAGACCTCATAGCAGCCTTCTAGTATCTGAAGGGGGCCTATAGGGATGCTGGGGAGGGACTCTTCATTAGGGACTGTAGTGATAGGACAAGGAGTAACGGGTTAAAACTTAAACGGGGAAGTTTAGATTGGATATAAGGAGGAAGTTCTTTCCTGTAAGGGTGGTGAGGCACTGGAATGGGTTGCCCAAGGAAGTTGTTAATGCTCCATCCCTGGTGGTGTTCAAGGCCAGGTTGGACAGGGCCTTGGGTGACATGGTTTAGTGTGAGGTGTCCCTGCCCATGGCAGGGGGTTGGAACTAGATGATCTTAAGGTCCTTTCCAACCCTAACTATTCTATGATTCTATGAAATGTTTTGGCTTCCTAACACTTTTCAGACCTGAACAATATAAATTCATAGAATTGTTTAAGTCAGAAAGGGCCTTTTTAGATTGAGTCCAACCATTAATCTAACATTGCCGAGTCCACCACTAAACCATGTCTGTAAGTGCCATGTCTTTTGAATACCTCCAGGGATGGTGACTCTACCACTTCCCTGGAACAACTTCCCTGTTCCAGTGCTTGACAACCCTTTCTGTGAAGACATTTTTCCTTATATCCCAACCTAAACCTCCCCTGGTGCAACTTGAGGCCATTTCCTCTTGTCCTGTTGCTTCTTGCTTGGAAGATGAGACTGACCCCCACCTCACTACAACCTCCTTTCAGGTAGTTGTAGAGTGATAAGGTCTTCCTGAGCCTCCTTTTTCTCCAGACTAAACAGCTAGTTCCCTCAGCTGCTCCTCATCTCACTGGTGCTCCAGAGCCATCACCAGCTCTGCTGCCCTTCTTTAGACATGCTCCAGCACCTCAGTGTCTTGTAGTGGGTGTCCCAAACTGAACACCCTATTTGAGGTACAGTCTCACCAGTGCCAAGTGCAGGGGGATGATCAGTGCTCTCGTCCTGACCACACTCTTTCTGGTATCTGTGTCTTAGCGCTCATGCTTTGGTGAACCATGTGGGTTGCTGGTGTGACAGCATCAGCACAGTTTTGGGTAAACTGCTGAGCAGGAGTGCAGAGCATGGCTTCCAAGCCCATTCCTCACTCTGTGCCAGCAATGGGTGTGCATGCTTTTATCTCTGGATAAATGCGAGGTTGCTCGTTCTACTTTCACTGATGCTAATTCCAGCTCTGGGCTTTATCCTGCAGCCCAGGTAGTTTCAGGGCGTCAGCTGCCATATGGCGAATCCCTGCCCTGCATTATCTTGTATGAACTTGCCTGGATAGCCAGGCTGCAGTGGAAACCTGCTCGTTCCTGGCAAACCCTTGCTTGGAGGTACCCAGGTGCTCACTGCTTGGACAGGGCAAGGTTGTCTGCCAGATAGTGGTGACAGTGTTGTGTAGCTGTATTGTGCTCCCAGCTTGTTCTTGGTGCTGCTGCTGCCTTTTGTCAGGGCTTGGTTATAAAGATGAATTAAAAAAGCCCTAAAAGTAAAAGCTTGAAGCAAAGCTACTCTTTTTGGGGAATTTAATAAATAGTGTGTCTGTGTTAACTAACATGAAGCAATGGAGAGCTAATAGAGCCCAACAGATGGTACAAACAGCGGCGTGGTTGGAATGGAAAATATTTACCTTGAGGGCATTTGAAGCACTGGGATTGTGCTCTGCAAGTGGCTTAATTGTATCAGTGTAATAAAGTGAAGAAGAGTGAGATTTATTGACAAGTCTTGTTCTTGTGGTGTTAGCAGTTTGTAGCAGGTGTCAAGCACTGTTGAGCTTCGCTTGAGCAGGTCTTCTTCCCAGAGAAGAATAATACATGAATGGCTCAGTCTGTAGTTTCAAGTGTCTGCAGCTTGCTTGTGTTGCTGCACAAATCATGCTGTCAGGGCAAATACTCAAATGAAATGAACTTGGAGCTTGAACTGCTGTATATTATGCTTCACCTTCAGCCTTAGGTTTGAAAGGACTTCTGTAAGCAGAGCATGGAAACATAGATATAAAAGTAGAGTTTAGAAATAATACAAAGAAATAGGTTAAATTCTGCCACTGGGGTCAAAACTGGCAGTGCCGCTTAGACCTTGAGCTTTTCTGGTGGTGCATACCTAGAAGCGCATCGCCTCAAAGCTGTGAGAAGACTGTGATTTTACTGGTGGCTGTGCCTTTTTCCTTACATAAGTGGCAGATGAGCTTTATGCATAGTATCTTATTTTCCTGTCTTAAAAATGGTGTTAATATGTAGTCAGCTCTTTGCTGGTATTCTCCAGGCAGTGGGTTTTGGGGAATGAGTAACCCTTGCATGGGAAAGTTAAGTAGGATGTTGAGCCATTGCAGGGGCTCCCTTGGCTCCCAGCGTTGGTCATCTGCTGAAGGCAGTGAAGTGTTAACAAACTTGGAGCAAGTTTGATGGACTGAAATCCCTGCTTGCTCGGACAGTTCAGCTTTCACTCTTTGCCTCTTGGTGTCACAGAAGCTCTGCTGTCTTTTGTGTCTTATCTTGGGGTGTAAAGAACACATCTCTTTTATTCCCCCCCCCCCCCCCTTTCTCTTCTCAGTGACACATAGGGCTGCTTAAAAAAAGCCCCAAAAAAACAGAGCCAGGCTTAAGTCTGAGTCTGGTTCTTTTCCTTATACTATAGCAATGCTGATGTTAAATGACCTGTTAATTCTGGTAGCCTTCTTTCCTAGAGCTTGAGGCCGCAGTGCTTTGGTTAGTTAATTCTCATGTGCGAAGAACAGAGAGGTGGTTGCTTCCAGTGTATGGATGTGGAAGAGGCATAGAGTGGCTAAACATCTTGTTTAATTTTGTTTTACCTGTGGCAGATCTGGTTGTTGCTGGGCATTCTTTCCCAAAGAGCTCTGGGGGAAGATGGGCTTGAGTGAAGCTGTTTTCAAGAGGATCCTGATCCTCTTTGCTGCTGGCTGAGATGGAGCATGTTGCTCTGTGCAGATTAAGGAAAAAAAAATAGTGCAATCTACTTGAAGAATTGGTTGAATACAGATACTCCTCTGCAGAGACTTCTTGCAGTGTTCCTGCTGACTGTTGAATGTGAAGACCTTTAGTCTGCTTGCCAGCTTGAGAAAATCCCAGGGAAAGCACCACAATTAAAAGAAGCCGTTGTTTTAGCTAAATCATATGTGGTATCCCATAAACTGCTTAGTATTAAAAATAAGAATCACCTTTGTACCTATATTCCTCTCCACTGTTAGTTTTTTAAGAGGCACAAATCCCTGGCAATTACGTGCATCTTGGGACCTAAGCATGTATAGACGCTGTGCTTCTGATGTGCTGGGGCTAAGCTGTGAGTGACTCATTAGCCAGATGGAGCTGTAATTTATTTCTGTCTTCTCAAGTAAGCTAATCCTCTGGATGCAAACTGAATGGCTGTCCTGTGAAATGTGGTATCTGTGCAGGATGAAGCTTGAGATTTAAATACAGAAAGCAAAGGGTGTGTTGCTAAATCCATTGCAGTGTTAAACAGCCGAGGAAGTCGGGTGCAGGCACTGATACTGCACAGGAGTTCAGAAATTATAATTTTCTGTGGTGTGCGCCCTGTTTAAGGGAACAAAAGTGCAATTCTTTTGTTCAACAAGGGATGGGAACAGTAACCGAGTCTGTGCAGACAGGGACAGATGTGATTTGTTCCCCTTTTGCAGAATGACTAAAGGGATGTTGTGAGTTCTTGAGTTTATGAACAAGACTGGAAGGTGTTTGTAAGTGGGGAGCCTGGCACGGGTGCTGGGCAGCTGGGATGTAAGAAATGTGCCTGGTAAATATCAGGTTAAATATCAAGTACAGATAGATGAAAGGTGAGTGTTTAACCAAATACCTTGAAATTTAAGTGTAGCCAAAGTGGCCATGTCTCTTGTCAGCAGCTGCAGGGGGGTGTGTACGTGCTATTTCTACTGGGTGTGCCTTGCCTGGGGATTGCAGCTTTGAGTGGGTAGAGAGCTGATGCAGCCACCCTGGGAAGTTGTCCAAGGGAGGGCTGCGAGTGATAAAAGTCCCCTTGCAGCACTTCTAGCTGGGAGGAATAATACTTTTGTGAGGGTATTTCCTGTTTCCAGAGCTAACAGGAATGGGAGGTATGGTAAAACTAAGTCCTGAGGAGCAGTTAAGCTGGTGTGTGAAGGTATATTAATGCAGTGTTCACCTTTTTCTTGGTTTATTATTTTATTATTATTCTCTTTCTTCTTGTATGGCATGGGATTTTTTCCCCCTATAGATTAGTTCTGTATTTTGTCTAGATGGCTTGTCTGTGTAATAGGGAAGTATAAATGGTGAAACTTCTAATAATTATAGATTGTTTGAGGACAACTGGAAACTCTGTGTGAGCCACAAAGGAGTTTTGTGTGGCAAGAATGCTGCTTCGTAAAGATGTCATCTTGTGGAAGCCAGCAGCTATGGTATCCTTCTAGAAGTGATTTTTAAGTGTCCTTGCACATGCCGGGTGAGGTGGAAATCACTGTGTTGCCAGGAGAGCTTGTTTGTTTTTCTTTGGTGTGCTAATCAATTTTAGTTAAATCCTGAGGCTTTTACTTGGTTTTATTTCATATTTTTTAACACTCCTTCTGTGTTGTTGTGGTTTAAGCCCAGCTGGTAACTCGGAACCATGCAGCCTCTTGTTCATTCTCCCACCCTGCAAAACCTGATGGGATCGAGCTCATTCGGGGTTGTCATGCTGTAGGCTGGTCTTAAACCATGACACATGTGAAAGGCTGGATTTGTGTATGTGAAATTCCCTGTGGGACTGAAGAGATCAAATCTGCATGCATCTGACCACAATGTTTGGGATGGAAGCATTCATTTGGCTCATGGTATGCTTTTCCCTGGTGAGTGAGAGGAGAACAGGGGTGGTAATTGAGTCTGTGGAGCTTCTGAAACTCATCACTGCAATGCTGTGCGTTGGATCTGGCGTAGGGTGGAAATAGGGGAAGTGGAGGGAGGGGAGAGCAGGGCGGTGGACAGAGGCTTGGCAGAACTTGTGTTGCTCAGCCAGCTCTGAGATCAGACTTCATTGAGTCCAGTAAGTATTCCCTGCTCAGACTAGCTCTTACAATTATGTATTGATGGATCCTCTTGAAGCTGCTGAAGCTTTTAAATCTGTCTAGCCTCTCTTGTCTCAAAGCAGCAGTAATTTTCTGCTTATACTTAGTCCTGCCTTGATGACCATCCAGCCTCCTGACACTTGATGTCTCGAACCTTTACAACGTGTTTTGCTGAGTGTGTGATTTGACCTGAGCATCTGGTGTCAGGTGCTGGGAAATGTGTAGGGATGGATGGCTGCAGGGTGTGATCATCCTGTCTTGGCTGAATGAATGTATGGACAGCTGTGTGTGTACCAGCAAGGAAGAAGTGGGCTGTTCAGGGCTCTTTGTGTTTAGATGTTGTAATTGTTGCAGTAATGTATTGTAATGATCAACTTAATTACACTTGTGAAAAATCTGCTTAATTAAATATTTACTTTAGGGATTTGCTGCAAGCAATCAATATTGACTTTGGCTGAGACAAATTTTCAAGATCTGCTTCCTTCAAGAGATGACTAGTATTAGATCACTTAGTGCCGGAAGCTGGCTTTATCAAGTAGCTGTAACTAATAATTTTGAAAGCTCCAGCTTAGTTTTGAGCATCTGTGCTTTTTCTCCCCAGAAGACAAGCTTTTCCTCCCATTCCTCTCAGCTTTTCTGAAACTTTGTGCTGGGTATAATTCCAGACCCAAGCCTTTTCAGTGAGCTGTGTGCACACAGAAAATAAATACAAACTAGGAGGAGAACTAATGTTAAGACAGCTGATGAATAATTAGTGTATTGAAATGTTAGTCTTTTATTTGGATAACTGAACAGCCAAATTAGAGTTCCCAATCCTTGCTTTCTCTGCTGCTGAATGCACTGTACAAATAAATTATCACAGGAGCTCCGTTCTGTCCAGAAGCTGTTAAATAGCTACAGCCAGGCTCCAAACAAACTCTCGCCAGTGTGGCAGGATGGCAAGCTAATTTATGATAGCAGCTTTCAGCATAGCCAGGAGTTGAGGTGAAACAACCTTAAAGATAGTACTGTCAGCTTTTTAAACATTAATGCTCTGTCTGCACAGAAGCAAGGAGAGCTTGTCTTCTCCATGCACCATGCAACTTCTACATGAACCTTGTTCTCTGTGCCCTCAATAGGTACATCTTTTTATAAGCGGCAGTGGAAACACCCAAGCGATATTACTTTAAGGTGTGAGGCAGTTTTTGCTACCTTTTTATGGGTCATCTCACATGTGTAAGCTGGTGTGAAGCTCTTATCCTCGAGTTGGTTGAGGAGAAGGGCAGACTGGTGTAACTGTGCCTGGTGTCACTACCAGTAGAAGCTTCCCCATGTCTTCTTGAGGACCTTTGATGTGTTGGAGGATGCTGTGGTTGGGCAGTAGTTCCACAGAAGATGACAAAGATGATGGGGAGGGGGAGGGGGGAGAGGGCCTTAGGTCCATTGTTTGTTCACAAGAGAATGGTTCTCCCAAGGGACAGTTGAGTCTTCTACCTGTGTAGAGAAAGATGTAGTTGAAGCACATGCTTTCCATGGTGGTTTTTAAACTCAATTAGTAAATCAGGAATTGCAGTTGCTTAATTACTATCATAGAACAGTTTGGTTTGGAAGGGCCCTTAAAAATCACCTAGTTCCAACCCCCCTGCCATGGGCAGGGGCACCTTCTACTAGAGCAGGTTGCTCAAAGCCCTGTCCAGCCTGGCCTTGAACACTGCCAGGGATGGGGCAGCCATAGCTTCCTCTGGGCACCCTGTGCCAGCGCCTCAGCACCTTCACAGGGAAGAACTTCTTCCTAATATCTCGTCTAAATCTGCCGTCTGTCAGTTTAAAGCCATTCCCCCTTGTCCTGTCCCTACAGGCGCTTGTCAAAAGCCCCTCTCCAGATTTCTTGTTGGCCCCTTTAGGCACTGGAAGCTGCTCTAAGGTCTCCCCAGAGCCTTCTCCTCTCCAGGCTGAACAAGCCTAGCTCCCTCAGCCTGTTTCCATAGGAGAGGTGTTCCAGCCCTCTGAGCATCTTTGGTCTCCTCTGGAATTGTCCCAGTAGGTCCATGCCGCTATTATGTTGGGAATCCCAGTAATGTAGATATGGTCTCATGAGAGCAGAGTAGAGAGGGAGAATACCTTCCTTCAACCCGCCAGCCATGCTGCTGGTGATGCAGCCCATGATGCAGTTGGTTTCTGGGCTGCAAGCACACTCCTGAGTCATGTAGAGCTTCTCATCAGCCAGCACCCCCAAGTGCTCCACAGGGCTGTTCTCAGTTAGAGTTTTGATTGTGGCTTTTTTTTTAATGGTTGGTGCTCTCTTCCTACCCCTCTTTGGAACAAACAGTTTAGAGAGAATTTGGATTTTTCCTGTGAAAGTCCAGGTCTGTTTGTAGTGATCAGTTGTGAAATGGGAAAATCTGGCTTGTCTTGGCCCCAAAGTTACCGGTTTGTCTTCATTTGGGCTTTTTTTAAACTGTGGTAACTGCTTTAAAAAAGAAAAAGTTTAAGCTATAGGTAGTGTTTTCAGCAGATTACCCTACACTCATCTGGTCTGTTGGTACCCAGAAGTCATACGCTGTTACACGTGCAAAATAAGTAACAGAGCTTCCTGTTTCCCTATAAATGGGTGGATATTTCATGAGTTTAAAGCTGGTTTTTAGACTTCAAAAAGCAGGTTTGAAAATACCCGATTTTTCTGTGGTTGACTAAAATTTAGGGTTCTTTCCCTTTTCCCTCTTATTCTACTTCTGAAGCTGTCATAAATCTGGGAACAAAAGGAAGCTGAAATTAAACTCTCACTTGCCAAGATAAAAGTCTTAATTCATTATGTTTGATTTATAGCAAGAAAAAAAAGAAGTGTTTCTTTGTATGTACTGGCCCTTATTTCAGAGCCTCAGAAAGTGCTGTCTCATTTCTGAAATCAAAAGCTTTAACTTCCTGAAATTCACTTGGGAAGGAAGAATGAGGAAGGTGAATAAAAGGTAAGAGGAGAACTGTTTTCTTCCAAGACCTGAAGTCTTGCAAACTGCAGTTCCTTCCTATCCAGGCTAGCAATTTTGAGGGAAATGGTAAATGATTACAGAAGTTGTTCCATGATATGGTTTGGTAATTTTATTAAAGGCTATTTTAAGGCCTCTCTAAAACAATGAGGGAGCTTTTTTTTATTACTGTAATTGATGGAGGAAATAATATTGAGGGGAAAACCTGTTCAAAACCTAATTTTTCTTTTTTTTTATAGGGTTTTTAATATAGCAGAGCGAAAGCAAAATGGAGTTCTACGAGTCTACCTACTTTATCATCCTCATTCCTTCTGTGGTTATTACAGTCATCTTCCTCTTTTTCTGGCTTTTCATGAAAGAAACTTTATATGATGAAGTCCTTGCAAAACAGAAAAGGGACCTAAAGTTTCCACCTACCAAGACTGATAAAAAGAAAATGGAGAAGAAGAAGAACAAGAAGAAAGAAGCTCAGAATGGGAACATCCATGAATCTGACTCTGAAAGTACACCTCGGGACTTTAAGCTCTCTGATGCCCTGAGTACAGATGAAGAGCACATCACTCCTGCTCCCTTGAGCATGACTGAAGCATCTACTGGCATTAGAGAACGGAAGAAGAAGGAGAAGAAGCATAAGGCTGTTCAGGATGATCACATAACTAAGGAGTCGGAAGGATCCAAGTCTTCAGGCAAGAAAGTAGATCCAGTCCCTGTTACAAAACAGCCCACTCCACCATCTGAATCTGCAGCATCTAAGAAGAAGCCTGGGCAGAAGAAGCAGAAAAATGGAATGGGTATCTGATGTTGCATATGCTTCTTGCACAGAACGCCAAAACTGTGTTCTGCTTTTTGCAAGGCCACAGAGCATCTCTCATAACTGTTCTGCCTGATGTCTACAGGGCATAGGCTCACTTCTAACCTTTTCCTTTTTACAAGCTATGCTTTTTTTCCCTGTTTTTCATCTGGCAGCAATGTTCTGTTTTTCCCCCTCCTGTCCTTACTTTCTTCTATTAAAGATTGTTGAGTGGAACAGAGTAGGTCATATCTCTGCTGTCAAAATTTTGATTATGTGAAATTAGATGCATGCATGGTAATGTCAAGGTATGGGAAAGTGGAGTCCTAAGAGTGGCTGCTCTGATAAGGAAGCACATCTAGAGAAACTCCATTGCAGACTGTGCAAAATAAATGACTGTTTAAGTGCTGACTTAATGTACAAAGAGGTGTTTGGTGGCTGATTCATGGAAAGGAACACAGCTGCTTCCCACCTGCTGCACCTCTATAACTGAATGGAACTAATGCTGAAACTGGTCCAGCCATTGTAACTGAAACGTCCAACCTAGAATAGACCAAAGCCTGCAGTCAGAATTGCCTGTGACTGTCTTGACCATATCCTCAGCAGAAGCTGACATGTCTCAATGTAAATTTAGGAGTTAAAAATGAATAAAAATACTCAGTTTCAAAAATAAATGAAAGCTGAGGTGTTTGCACATCACCCTTTTGAGGTGCAGGCGTAACAGGTTTGTTACAGGGAGTGAAGTTAAAAGAAGGACATTGCTGCTTGATGTGGTGGATTTTTTTCTTTTTCTGAAAAAAAAAAGACATCCAAAACCAAAAAGGAGAAAAAAGACCCACCCACTACCACCAAAAAAAAGTATCAAATCTCATTTGTGGGTGTTCTCTGAAAAATCTCTGTGGCATGGTTAAAATGTGGTCTGCAAGCGCTGTTCTGAGGGCAGCCACAACTAACTCTTACCCTTGATTACAGGAGCTAACACCATAACCCTGAACTGTGTGTGTCTGCTCTGACAAGATTATTGTATAGCACAGGCTGTCCAAAAAGATAAGAGTTGTTTCTAGTGAGAATTTTTTCTAAAAAGAACAGTTCCCTTATGCGAAACACTTATTTTCTGCTTCTCACAGTCCCAGTAGCTGTTGGGGGTGTGTGTTTAAAGTGCCCAAGTGGATTCATTCCGGGGAGAAAAGTACTTCTTTCAAATAAGAAACTAATATGGGTAATGTGCTGTCTGCTCTGTCACAGTAAAACCTGGATTGGATTTGTAAAACTTCCTCGTGCTGCTGTATGTTCTGCTTGCAGATAAGATTCAAGTCTGTCAAAACACTAGGTGCTGTGGCTCTAGACTCTGCTGAAGTTTTCTATTGCTTTGGGGTTTCATCTGATATGGGAAGTGTATGTGTGTACGTATGTATGGATAACTTCATGTTCTGATTTAAAAATGGGTGTTTTTTCTGGGAGTGGACTTTGTGGCTATTCCAGACTTACTGATTTAAAAGTAATAATGAGAATATACAGAAGAGTATATTGTCTTAATTATCTGTTACAGATGATCAAGATACTAAGACTGATTCTGTTGTATCTCCTGCCAAAAAACAAGACCCAGTGCTGCTCCATCAAGAGATAAAGCAAGAAAATGTACCTGGAAGGAAGAAAGTCTCTGCAAAGAAGCAGAAAGTTGATAATGGTGAGAATACAGGCTTGGTTCAGATAAAGCTAACAAGCCTTTTTGCCATCCATACTTCAGTTTCTCTTGCTTTGGAAAAGAAACCCACAGAATAACACTTTTAATTTGAAAAAGCAGGAATTCCAGGTAGGAGAGATTGCTCAGCCTGAGGTACTGTTCAATTTTATGAACATTTGGTACCACTGAACATGGGATGATGCCATGAACCTTTCTGAGCTCTTTTGGATTCAAACATTTGTGCTTGAATTGAGGAGTAATGTGTTGACTTACAGCATAACCTGAGCAGGCTCTAAGTTGCTCGAATTAAGGCATATCTGGAACTGCTGCAGTTTCTACAATATTGCAGTTTGTTTTTTTTTTTTTTAGCCAGTTGCTTTGACCATGTTCTTCTCTCATTGTCCTTTTGTTAGTTGATTCTCCAGCATAAACTGTTTGTCTTTGCTGTCAAGGCCTTTACTGTTCGTCATCCCTCGTTTTCTGCCAAGATGCTGTTTCTTGTCTCCTCTTGGCTCAGTGTGCCTTTGTGTTTGGTTTGTTTTTTGTTTTTTGTTTTTTTTTTTCTACAATTAGTGCTGTTCTCCCTGTAGCTTTTGGGAAGACAGTGGCCATTAAGTTCTGAGGCCACCTTGTTAGCTTCTCAAAACTCTTCTCTGCTGGGACAGCTATGAAGAACTTGGCAGCTGGTGGACTACTCCTTGAATACACACTGTTGACCAGTTTCCTTTATGCTTTGGGCAGGTTATCAGTCCAACTCAGTAGTGGGCCCTAGTCAGACTAGGGTCAGGTTCGCAGTAGTGCAGGGTTCCTGTATTTTGTAGCAACTGGAAAGCTTTCAAATTATTCCTGGAAAAAACTTACTGATGGGGAACCTATGATGTGATTGTCCTTTATGGATGTTCTTATGCTTTTCCTGATGCATCCATTGCTCTTTGTGGGGCATTTCATGCACCACAAACTTGTCTGTATATGACAAGTAAGTGTCAGTACCAGTTCAGCCAGCATTAAAGCTAAGCTGTCAGTGCTACATGGGAATATCTCATGCATTATTTGAATGCTAGCTGTTTTCTTTTAAAGCTGCCTATCCAAAATGACAGAGCAAAAATTAGCGCTGGTAAGAATTCAGGTTAACCAAGAAGGTACTATGGGAATCTCAGATGTTACTGACACTGCCAAATGCCTCATTGATATTATAAATAGATTTTGAAAGGAGGGGGGAGATAATAAGGAGAGGAAGGGAAAAGGTGAGGATGGTAAATGGGTTAGGTGGTGGATATTTCTGCTAGTGATCTCACTTCTGAGCTTGCATTGTACCTGCAGGTGTTTGCTGGCTGCTTAAGTAGGAAAGCTCTAACAGGTGACACAAAAAGTCCATCTGGCCTATTCTGTTCCTTAGCAGCAGCCAGAACATGAAAGTGTTTTATAACTGGTACTCTGGCAGCCAGGAATGCATATCTTTCTTGCAGTGATGCCTGAAACTTTGCATCCCACCCAATTAATTCTCTCTCTGGTCTGCTGTGTGGCATCTGTTGTTCATCAGCTTTTCAGTCTGGGCTGGCTGGGTCTGAGTTTTCTGCTGTAGTATGGCTCTGTGCATAACATCTTGCATACTTCAGGCAGTGTGACCAGCAGCTCAGGAGCTGGGCAAACAGCAAATCCAACTCTCCTGGCCATATCCGTTGTCCCTGGTTTTCCTCTCTGCTCCCCTGCTTTTGTTTCAGCAGCGCAGGCTGTAAAGTTGTTTGGAAAGAGGCTGATCCTCACTACATTTATACAGTGCTGTGTGAATGGAGACCAGAGGTTGGTCAGTACCTCTGGGTACCTCTCTGAATATTAATGATGTCTAAAGTCTGCTCTAACAGATGATACCTTCATTAAGTATAGTTGAGTTAGCATGTGAAAAGCTTGATTACTGTCCCTACTGCATATTTTGCTGGAATGGTTTAGTTCACAGGTGATGTAATCCAAGTGAAAATGCTGGCAGTATGGTACCACCCTTTAACAGAATAGGGACAAAATACTTGACTTTACTAATGCTTCAGGGATGTGGAATGATTTCATACACAGCCACAAGTAAACCAGTCTTGATGCTCTATGCAACTTTTTCTCATTAGAGTGAAATGGAAGTCAAACTGTAAAGGGTCTTCTCTGCTACTTGTTAAAAAGCTAAAAGGCAGCTTTGGAAATAGGAATTTAATTGAAGCTATTAAATTGCTTTGCATTAGAGACCTTTATTTAATGAACTTACCTGAATGAGTTAAGAAATAAAAAACATAACTATTGAGGTTAATAATCCAATGCTTTAATCCAACTCTCTCTAATGTGTTGTGCATATTTTCTAAAAATGCTGATGTTAATTATTACAAACCTTTAACCTGTCCTGTGGACTTTTGATTATAGTTCTGGTGGATGAACCTCTTATTCAAGCAACTACTTATATTCCATTGATGGATAATTCCGATGCTGGCCCTTTGGAAAAGCGAGAAGGGGTTGAAGTAGCAAAACAAAATGTGAATGAGGGGAACCAGAAGAGCAGTGGCAAGAAACTGAAGAATGAAACAGATAAAGGTAAGAAACTGATAATGCAGTCTTTCTGGCATAGCCTGCTTGTGAACCTGAAGAGGGAAAACATGCTGTGTATGTGTGAAAGGGAAACCTCTTATCTACTGGGAAGAAATGATTTGAAGAAAACATTTGTGGCTGCAGGACACTATTTGTTCTTGTCTGTGCTCATTTCTCCCCTGTCTTTGGCACTCTTGAAAGGGCTTTGTGCCATCTGAATCCTTTTAATGATGATTGTAAGCTTTTGTGTCCTCACAGTAAGCAAATGGGTGATTGCAGACCACACAGATGCGTGTGAGGTAGTTTTACAGTAGATGGTTCAGGCATTGCTAAGGGATGGACTCTAAACCAAGAGCTTTCAGTACAGGCTGTTGGAGTCTGCCTGAGACTTGGAGTGCAGGCTGTATGCTCTGGGGCTGTTCATAGAATAATTAGGGTTGGAAAGGACCTTAAGATCATCTAGTTGCAACCCCCCTGCCATGGGCAGGGACACCTTATGCTAAATCATATCACCCAAGGCCTCGTCCAACCTGGTCTTGAACACTACCAGGGATGGAGCGTTCACAACCTCTCTGGGCAACCTATTCAAGTGCCTCACCACCCTAACAGGAAAGAATTTCCTCCTTATATCCAATCTAAATTTCCCCTGTTTAAGTTTTAACCTGTTACCCCTTGTCCTATCACTACAGTCTCTAATGAAGAGTCCCTCTCCAGCATCCCTATAGGCCCCCTTCAGATACTGGAAGGCTGCTATGAGGTCTCCATGCAGCCTTCTCTTCTCCAGGCTGAACAGCCCCAACTTTCTCAGCCTGTCTTCATACAGGAGTTGCTCCAGTCCCCTGATCATCCTCATGGCCCTTCTCTGGACTTGTTCCAACAGTTCCATGTCCTTTTTATGTTGAGGACACCAGAACTGCACACAATACTCCAGGTGAGGTCTCACAAGAGCAGAGTAGAGGGGCAGGATCACCTCCTTTGACCTGCTGGTCACGCCCCTTTTAATGCAGCCCAGGATATGGTTGGCTTTCTGGGCTGCAAGCACGCACTGAAGCTGGCTCATGTTCATTTTCTCATAGACCAACACCCCCAAGTCCTTCTCCACAGGGCTGCTCTGAATCTCCTCTCTGCCCAGCCTGTAGCTGTACCTGGGATTGCTCCAACCCAGGTGTAGGACCTTGCACTTGGCATGGTTAAACTTCATGAGGTTGGCATCAGCCCACCTCACAAGCCTGTCAAGGTCCCTCTGGATGGCATTCCTTCCCTCCAGGGTATCAACCGAACCACACAGCTTGGTGTCATCGTCAAACTTGCTGAGGGTGCACTCAATCCCACTGTCCATGTCAGCGACAGAGATGTTGAACAAGACTGGTCCCAACATCAATCCCTGAGGGACACCACTCGTTACTGGTCTCCAAATGGACATTGAGCCATTGATCACAACTCTTTGTGTGCGGCCATCCAGCCAGTTCTTTATCCACTGAGTGGTCCATCCATCAAATTGATGTCTCTCCAATTTAGAGACAAGGATGTCGTGTGGGACAGTGTCGAACGCTTTACACAAGTCCAGATAGATGACATCAACTGCTCTACCCCTGTCCATCAGTTCTGTAGCCCCATCATAGAAGGCCACCAAATTGGTCAGGCAGGATTTCCCCTCAGTGAAGCCATGCTGGCTGTCACCAAGCACCTTGTTGATTTTCATGTGCCTTAGCATGCCTTCCAGGAGAATCTGCTCCAAGATTTTGCCAGACACAGAGGTGAGACTAACTGGTCTGTAATTCCCTGGGTCATCCATTTTCCCCTTCTTGAAAATGGGGGTTATATTTCCCTTTTTCCAGTCATCGGGAACTTCACCTGACTGCCATGATTTTTCAAATATGATGGACAGTGGCTTAGCAACTTCATTTGCCAGCTCCTTCAGGACCCGCAGATGGATTTCATCAGGTCCCATGGTCTTGTGCACATTCAGATTTTTAAGATGGTCTCAAACCAGATCCCCTCCTGCAGTGGGCCCAAGATCTTCATTCTCACAGACCCTGCATCTGCCTTCCAAGGCTTGGGTGGTTTGGTCAGAGCCTTTGCCAGTGAAGACCAAGGCAAAGAAGTCATTCAGAACCTCAGCCTTCCCCAAATCCTGTGTAGCCAGTTCTTCTGAGAGCTTCCTGAGGGGGCCTATGTTCTCTGTAGTCTGTTTTTTATTTGCTATATACCTGTAGAATCCCTTCCTGTTATCCTTAATACCCCTAGCCAAGTTTAATTCTAACTGGGCCTTAGCTTAGCTTTCCTAACCTGGTCCCTGGCTTCCTGGACAACATCCCTGTACTCTTCCCAGGCCGCCTGTCCTTGCTTCCACCTTTTATAAGCCTCTTTTTTCCTTTGAATTTTCCTCAGCAGCTCCTTTTCCATCCAAGGAGGTCTCCTGGCCCTCGTGCTTCACTTCCTTCTAGCTGGGATGTAACACTCCTGAGCTTGTAGCAGGTGATCCTTGAATATCAACCAAGAGTCTTGGGCCCCCCTGCCCTCTAGGGCTGTATCTCATGGAACCTTACGAAGGAGGTTCCTGAAGAGGCCAAAGTCTGCTCTTTTGAAGTCCAGGGCAGTGAGCTTGCTGCATGCTCTTCTCACTGTCCTGAGGATCTCAAATTCAAGCATCTCATGATCGCTGCATCCAAGGCTGCCCTGGAGCCTCACATTTCCAACCAGTCCTTCCCTGTTGGTGAGCATGAGGTCAAGCATGGCACCTCTCCTTGTCGGCTCCTCTATTACTTGCAGAAGGAAGTTGTCTTCTACACAATCGAGGAACCTCCTGGATTGCTTGTGCCGGGCCGTACCTTCCCTCCAACAGACGTCAGGGTGGTTGAAGTCCCCCATGAGAACAAGGGCCTGTGAGCATGAGGCTGTTCCTATCTGTCTGTAGAGTGCTTCATCCGCAGGTTCTCCTTGATCAGGCGGTCTGTAACAGATCCCCACAGTAATGTCTCCCATAGCTATATTCCCTTTAACCCTGACCCACAAACTCTCTGTGGACTACTCACCTGTCCCCAGACAGAGTTCCATACTCTCCAGCCTATCCCTAACATAAAGGGCAACTCCCCCTCCCCGCCTGCCAGGCCTGTCTTTTCTAAAGAGCCTGTAACCTTCCATTCCAACACTCCAGTCATAGGAGTCATCCCACCCTGTTTCTATGATGCTTGTTATATCATACTCCCGCAGATGTGCACAAATCTCCAATTCCTCGTTTGTTCCCCATGCTACAGGCATTTGTATAGAGGCATCTGAGCCAAGCTACGAATGAAGCTGGCTCATTGGCTGGAGTGGCTGGGATATCTCTACATTGCTCTGAGCATTTATTATAGGTGCTGGCAACTGACTGGGTGTGTTGGAATGGAATGATGCCCCCTTCCCCCAACACATCCAGTTTAAAGCCTCCTTGACTAGTCTGGCAAGCCTCCTACCAGAGCTGTTCTTTCCCTCGACCAGCTCCAACAGCCCCCAGTAGACCTGGCCTACAAACTTGGGTTGTGTGTTCAAGACACCCAAACCCCTGACTATGACACCACCCTTTTAACCATTTATTAACCTGGCTAATCCTCCTAGCTTTTTTTAGGTCCTCCCCTGTATCCTGGAGAACTGACGAAAAGACAGTCTGAGCTCCAGCACCCCTAACCACCTCACCCAGGGCTCTGTAGTCCTTCTTTATGTTCCCCAGGCTACTGCTATCTATATCCCTAGCACCCACATGTATCACCAGAAGTGGGTAATAGTCTGTGGGACTTCCTAGAGCAGGCAGCCTCTCTGCCATATCCCTGATCCGTGTCCCTGGTAGGCAACACACCTCCCTTGAGACGGGGTCAGGCCAACAGACGAGTGCTTCTGTCCCTTTCAGTGTAGAGTCCCCTACTACTATGACCCACCACTTTTTCCTAGCAGCACCAGTAGAGATCTGCTTTAGCAGTGCATCAGCCGGCTGTTCCTGGCTTGAGTGCGTTTCCTCATTAGCCCCCTGCAGGACAGCAAAGCGGTTCTGAGTGGGGACAACAGATTTAGGGGGAAGCCCTTTGCTTTTGGTTGTCCTTTTCCTTCTTTTTTTTGTTGTGTGTTTTTTTTTTTTGTCACTGATTCTCAGCTTCCCAGGTTAACGGCCTCCTTCTTTCCTTCGTGAGGTAGAGGTGAAGCTCGAGGCCCCTGCACAGTTTGGGCCTGGAGCAAGCATTCCTGCTTCCTCTCAGCTTCCCTGACATCTCGCAGTCTATTGACAGCCTCCCGCAGCTCAGCCCCTGCTGCAGCAGGACCTCCACCAGGGAGCACCGAGCGCAGCCCTGCCCGTTGCGCACCCTCCCCTCACCAGACCGGTGCAGGCACTCCCTACACCCCGAGCTCTGCACCGCAGCCTCCCCTCTCACCGGCTCTGTCTGGGTGGCATCGCCGGGGCAGCCAGAGCAGAGCTCCCGGGCCGGGCCCTGCTCACACGCCGAGCGCTCACCATCCCGCCCGCCAGAACCGCCCCGACCCGCCCTGCTCGCCGCGCTCCCTGGGGCAGGATTTTAACCAATCAGGGCTGGTGCCGCTGCTCCTGGCTCCGCCCCCTGTGAGTCAGCTGCTCGCTCTCGTCAGCTGAGCTGCCGGCTCTGGGCAGGTCCTGTCGAGGACTCGAGGCTCCCTCGGTGGCTCTCGCGGCTCTGAGCTGAGGCTCCTGGACGCTGATCTCCCCCCGCTCCGGTGTTGAAGGCGCCCTCTCTCGAGCCACTCACCTCAGCAATTGACCAACATGATGATTGTAGGCTTTTGTGTCCTCACAGTAAGCAAATGGGTGATTGCAGACCACACAGATGCATGTGAGGTAGTTTTACAGTAGATGGTTCAGGCATTGCTAAGGGATGGACTCTAAACCAAGAGCTTTCAGTACAGGCTGTTGGAGTCTGCCTGAGACTTGGAGTGCAGGCTGTATGCTCTGGGGCTGTTCATGCAGCTAGTTGGGGCTGACCAGGCAGTGTGTATCTTTGGGTGCAACAGTTACCTGGAGCAAATTGCCAGTGGAAATGGTCTGACAGTTTTGAAGAAGACTTGGACTTTTCCTTTCAATGCAGTTTGAAATTGCCTGGGACAGGAGAGCTTCCTTCATATTCTCCTACAGAGGCCTGGAGTGATTCATGAGCATTGTGTCCCGCCCTGAAATTTTAAATATGCTGCTGAGCTGCTCAAAGAGTACCAGAATTACTGAGCTGTGAGGTGAGACCCTCAAATTTCTGAGCAGCCAGAGAGGAGAAGCCAAGTGACTGAGCAGTGATTCGCAGGGGCTCAGGTTTGTTCAGAAGGCTTGCCCTGCAACACTGTCTGCCTTGTCACTCACTGCACTGTTGGCAACATCTCTTTTTAGACTTGTCTTCTAAAATGCTCACTTGAAAGCTTCCCAGCAACTCACTTTGGTATCTAGATTAGATTCCCATTTGCCTGAGGCTTCTCTTGTGCTTCTAGCTCAATGGCTGCATATTACTACCCTGAAGCATCAAAGCCTCTCATGTGCACCCATCCCTTCTCATTTCCTTTGCAAGCTGTAACCTTCTCTATGCTCCTAATTCTTCTGTGTCAGCTGGGATTTGCCCTCCCAATATAGAAATCTCTTGCGATTCTAATTGTAAGCTTCTTGGATGCAAGAGCAAGGCCTTTCTGCCTGAGCCCAATGCTCCCTGAAGGCTGGTCCAGGCCAAGCTGCTATAGACTCCTGGCTAACTGGACTGCGATTTCAGGATTTTGGTGTGACACCAGTATATGGTACCAGGATTCCTGGTAACAGGAAAAAATTATGTCAGTGCAGCAATGATGTGAACTGTGGCCAAGAATTAAGTTGGATATAGGACTAGGAGACTATGGGCTAGAATTTTTCAGTGTTTACCCCTCTTCTTGCTCCCCCTCCTTCCCCCTTCTGTTATTCAGTGATTTGTTTTTATGCTTGATAATTTCTTTTAAGGGCTTAGAATCACTACCACTTTTTTGTTCTTCACTTATTTTTCAGACTCTGGAGAGGTTTGAGTTTGATGTTTTAGCCTCATTTCAATGGCATGTCTCCCATCCTTTCACCTGTTGCTGAGCACTGGTGATACTTGAGAGATACTGGGTGTGCTTCTGTTTACTGAAGTTAGAGGGCCACCTAATGACTATGTACATGCAGCCTGTTTTTTATATGAACAATGTTGGTTTTGTTCCTGTTAGAGCATAGTTAGTTGAATTGTGTTTCTTTCTATGTGTGTCGTGGTTTAAGCCCAGCTGGTAACTCAGAACCATGCAGCTGTTCTGGCACTCTTCCTTTCCCTGCTTCCAGGTGGGATGGAGAGGAGAATCAAAAGAATGTAAACCCTACAGGTTAAGAACAGTTTAATAACTGAAGTACAGTATAAACTTACTAATAATAAGGGAAATAACGAGAGAATATGAAACTGAAAAGGAAGAAAGCAATAAATGCAAATGAAGCACAATACAATTGCTCACCACCTGCTGACTGATACCCAGCCCAACCCAAGCAGCAATCTGGCCTTCCTGGTGACTCCCCCCAGTTTTTATACTGGGCTTGATGTGCTGTGGTGTGGAATACCCCTTTGGCTAGTTTGGGTCAGGTGTCCTGTCTCTGCTCCCTCTGGGCTTCTTGTGCCCCTCCTCACTGGCAGAGCACGACAGACTGAAAAGTCCTTGAGCAAAGTAACTATTCCCTAACACACCAGTGTGCTGTGGTTATCAGCATTGTTCTTGGACTAAAGCTGAAGCACATCATTGTACCAGCTGCTAGGAAGCAGAAAGATACTGTTACAGCTGAACCCAGCACGGTGTGTGTTTTCAAGCATTTAGCCATTAAGAGGGGTATTACTGATTTATCTTCCTTCTGCTGAACTCCTTCTGCAGTAGTTTTTTTCTAAACTTACATTGAGGGACTGTATTTCTGGTTCCCATTTATTGTAATCAGAAATGTGACAGTTTTTAAATTCATTAACTTGTCATGTTCGTATTGATTGTGGAGCCAGGCTGTCCTTTAAATTGAGAGCTCAGTTTGAATAACTGTCATAATACACTAGAAAGGGCTCTTCAAGTTTTCACATTTATGCTATTTTTTCTTCAAAATCTGTATTATGCTTTGTCTTCTTGCTAGCAATGCTATAAATGTTACCAACTGTGCAAACAAAGTGGTGGGATTTTTTTTCCCTAAACTATCAGCTGGCAGATTGTTCTTGGATTTAAATTGGAGAGATGTTGGTTTTGCTGAATGTTCATGACCTCTTGCTTCTTGGCATTTCAGACTGAAAATAAATCTAATACATAATGGTACCCCATCACATGCTGTTTCAAGGCAAAATAAATGATTCTATATGGAGTCCAAAGTAAATATATCCTCCCTTGTGTTGCAGAGAATGCTGAAGTAAAATTTAAAGACTTTGTAATGTCCATGAAGAATATGATCTTCAATGAAGATGAGGCCCGTTGCATAGTGGAGATGTTAAAGGAAAAATCTAGTGCAATTCATGACGTCTTGCAAAAGGTGAATGACGGGGGCAGGGGGGGAGAGGGATGGGGATGAGGACAGGGATGGAAAGAAAACTTAAGCAGAAATTGGAAGAAATACTGTCAAATTAGCTATATCAATGTTCTGTTGTGATTTCTGCATTGTCTTATAAAGACTTTCCAGTTGGTCTGTGCATGCTTTGCATGCAGAAGGCAGTTGTCAGATGTCTCTGTGCTGCCATCTGCCATCCCATGGGCTGGCTAGACAGGCTGCTAGCTTTTGACCGCTCATGAAGAGCAGACATAACCATGGAGAAGTAAGGTATATATAGGTATAGAACTGCTGATGTGTGTGTGTTGGCATGGGGAAAGGCCATCTGGTGAGTTTCAGGAGTGATCTTTCACAAATCTATAAATAGAACAATAGGGATTAAGAAGAACCTGCTGTGTCTCTGCAATTGATCAGCTAATTCTGTTTTTCAAGTCTCTTCATCTTAAAGGTCTATATGCCCTAGTCTGCTGACTGCTTTGGATATTTTTTTCTCGCAGGATTGTAGGGCAGTTCACATTTGGAAGGGACCTCAGTAGTCCAACCTCCTACTCAAAGCAGGGCCAGCCCTGAGGTCAGCAAATGCCGCCCAGGGCATTATCCAGCCTAGTTTGAAACCTCTGGGGACTGAGACTGCACAACCATCTGGGCAACCTGTCTCAGTGCTAGGCAGTTCTTTCTTAATTTTTCTATTAAGACAGAAGAGAATGATGACGTTGAATATCTTGCAAATATCTGCTCTTCCCATGACTTGATATGGTTGTCACTTTGAGTTTGTAACATCCTGTTTGTCACTTGAAGTCTTGCAATTCTGTGTGTTTCTGAAGGTAGAATAGCGGAACAGAAATGCAGAACTGGGTATGTGTCAATTCAGTTGGTGCAATATGCTAGCATATCATGCAGTTTGGGTTGGATGGGACTTGAGGATATCATACAGTCTTCTGCCTACTCAGAGCAGTTTGAGTGTTAAATTCATAGCAAGTTACTCAGGGATTTGTTCATCTGGGTGTTGAAAATCTCCAAGAACAGAGACTTCGTATTCTTACTAGGCCTTTGTTTCAGTGCTTGACTGGAAACCCAATAGTGGTACACTTGCAATGGGTATTGCCTGTTTTATTTGTAATAGCAGCCAGCTTGTTCTCTGTATTTTTTCCTTTAAAGGAAGGTTTGGTATTAAAGCTAAACTTTTGGGATCAAAATGTGTTCCTGGGTTTGTATACAACCAGGAAATGTAGGTTTCTGTAGATATAAATGTGAATATTTTCCTGTCTGTAATTCATGTATGACATGGACAGTGTGTTTTGTACTGCATGCATACACAAGACCATTAAACAAGAACTTCCAAGCAGTGCATTATAGGACTGACAAGTCTTTGTTTCTTCAGTTATCAGACTACATTGAGTGAAGTCTGGGCACAAACATCTAGGAGTCTCACCCCTTACTGGAGTTACTTAATTTTTAGGACCTATATACAAGTAATAGGACTGTGGGTATCATTCCTCTAGTTCTGTTCCTTGTAGTATCTCAACCTTTGTGTGTCAGTGTGCCAGCAGAAAAATAATTATGTCAGATGGAGGGTCTCCTGTGAAGTGGAATGAGAGGCCAGATCAGTGTTCCTTTTTTCTCTCTGTAATGAGGTATTTCAGGAAGTTAGGTTTGTTGGATTATAGCTGCATTGAGCACAGTTCAGACCAGGTGATCTTGGAGGTCCCTTCCAATCTCAATTATTGAATGATTCAGCATCTCTGTGTCTTTTTCCCATATTTCTCTTGATGGCTGTTCTTTGTTTTCCCCAGCGCTGCCACACCAGCTCTCTTCCAACATGGAAGCACCTTAAGAGCCCATTTATTCTCTTAATTGGTTTCAGTGTGTTTGAAAATGCATTTCCTTGTCTAACGAGACTGATGCTGCAGGATGCATTAGCAGCAGAATTGAGTACTGTTGGTGCTGTGTACCCCACACAGATGGATGATTTGGGGCAGGAGGGAGTGTTTCTTCCTCTCAGGTTTGCTCTGCTGCCTGCTAGTGTGTTGTGCAAGTACTTCTGGCATGTGTGATCATTTTTATGTGCTCTTGCTGCAGGCTAGCAAGGCTGAGTCGGCTGCAGCTGTACATCAGCTGCAAGACAAAGAGAAAATGCTCACTGCGATGAAGGAGGAGGCAACAGTTGCAAAGGAGCAGTGCAAGCAGCTCACCCAGGTAAATACAGAGATGCATGCATGTAGAGGGCTGTGGGAGAAGAGCAGGGGTTTGTAGGGCTAGCAGCCAGCAAATGGTAGTTTACTGACCTTGGTATAAACTGAAAGGTGGATTTTTTTTATATTGGAGAAGTTTACCAAGACACTACGTTTGATTTTATGATGCTGTTAACACATTTATGCAGAGTTATTTTCCAGAGTGTTAATTTACGGAGACTTTTAAGCTAAGGCTATTTTTCTTTTTGAAAGGTTACTTTTAAAACACTTCCTTTATGAGTGTAAGGCAGTTTTGTGGATGCAAATATTAAACACCTCTTTTGCATTGCAGTCTTAATCCAGTACATATTCTGTCATTCACATGCTTATGTGCTTCTAGGCACAACAGTCATCAGTTTTCTTCAAGAAGGAAGCTACAGAAGGTGTAGACTGCCTGTGTAGCTCCTTGAGTTGCTGCTCTGATTGCTTTTGACTTACAGGGATGCTGATGTCACTGTCAAGACCAGTTTATGGAACTCAGTGAGTGTTTCAGAGGAAAGCAGTTACGGTAGAACAAATAATTAGGTGCAAATATGGAGTGAATTGGAGACTTTTGGTGGGAGGATTCTTAAGTTTTGGCTTGTTTTCAAGCACATGGGCATTATGTTCAGGAAGGTCTTATTGTGGGACAAGAAGCTGGGCACAGAAAGCTGGGTGGCTAAAGATGGGAGCAATGGCCAGAGGACATGGCAGCTGGGAGCCTTGGCAGATGAGAAGGGAAGAAGGGTATAGGTATTGTGTTGCTCCTGGCAGGGCACAGGTAGGTGTACATTTGTAGGGTGGGATCAAGAGGTTTGGGATAGTTAATATGTGAGAAAGTTATAGGGAGAAAGAACTTCTGATGTGTTTGAGAAGGGGGAGACAGAAACTCTGTCTCAGGATTGTAGAATGAAAGAGGGGAGATCTGTACTGAAGAAGCGGAGCCAATGTATGAAGGAGCCCGAGTGTCTGGCAACCTGATGTGGTTAGGGGGAAAAAAGCCATCTGCAAAGTGGTGCTTGTGAAGGCAAGGTGGGAGCTGCAGAGAAGGTCATTGGGGGGGTTTCTGCCAGCTGGACTTGGAGAGGGAAGGGAGAAGCTGGGAGAAACTGGGTAAAAGTGAAGTTGCTGTGGTGCTAAAAGATCAGGATAAACAAGAGAAAAAGCTCAGCTTGACTGACTAAAAGCTCTTACCTTCTAATTGATGTTTCTCATCTTCTAATTGATATTTCTCTGAATATGTTTCTAGAAGCTGGAGGGACTTTAAGGGTGATAAAGATGTTAACTGGAGAGGATAAAAAGCAAGTGGTGCCTGACCTCAGAAGTACTGGCAAAACACAAACTAGGTGAAGATTAATCTTGCCAGGATCTCTGGCACTGTCTTGACAGGGTAGCCGGGTTAGTGAGAACTGCAGGTGGATGGTGGAATTGGTGGAGAAGTAGAAGGAATGTCCTGGTGTCCTTCATTTTGTTGCATTTGTTAACATGCAAAAATAACAGAAAACTTTGTGTCAAGCTCTTTATACTGCATTTGCAGAAGTGACTTAAAGGTTTTGATGCAACTCGGGTTCCTAAATGCCTTTGTGAACCTGGGTTTGGGAACTTGTGTCCCTTAATTTGGGGGATGGACGTGGCAGGTGGTGAGGGTGTGTGGGGTGACACATGGATGGGCAGATGGATGGATGGCAGACAGCCTCCTGAAGTAAGTTGGATCTAAGAGAGAATAGCTTTTATTTAAATTAAAATGTGGAAAAATCTGTAATTACTCTGAAAAGATGGAGGGTATTCAGGCTAATGATTTAGAGCACTTATATTACCTGTCAAGGCTCCTTGGCACTGTAAGGAGCTGCAGGCTGTGCTGTATAGCTGAAGGACACCTGAAGCTTAGGTGGTACAAGTATCTCATTCTGCAGTCAGAGCTGGCTGAAAGCTGCACTTAATGCTTTTGCTTTCTACAAGTGCATTTATATTGCAGAGGAGCAGCTCTGTGAATTCCTAGATGTCTGTTCTGAATTACTGGCTAATAAATGATTAATTTAAATAGCAATGTGTGTTTTAATTTGAAAGCTACAATATGGCATCATGCTGGTGGGATTCAGGGTTTCTCCGGCTGTTGCTGGGTACTGATAGCCCATCTCCTCAAGCAGAACTGTTGGTTTTGCAACCAGCTGCAAAGCAGTTATTTGCTCTGAAATGCTCTGTTGTTTTGCCATGGTTCTTTATCCACGTTCTTCCACTTTGCTAAGTTTGGGATGAAAATCTGAGGTCTGCCCTCTATGATATCAGTGGTTTTGGTTGTTAGGACTCTCTAATCTGGCCAAACTCAATAGAAATAAGAGTTCAGCTCTTCTGAGACAATGGAAGATCAGTGTTTAAATTGGCAAACCTCTCTAATAAATGTGAAATTATGCTGATCCAAATCCTCATAGAAGTGCTGGAAGCTTTGTCAGATCTAATGCTGTAACTTCTCCAAGCGAAGATTGCTGACTTTTGTTTGGTGCTCACTGGCTATGTTTTTGCTTACCTTCAACCTCTTACTGTTAGACTCTAGAAAGGAGCAGTAGATGACTTCTTTGCCTTTTTCCTTCCCACCCAAGGAGCTGGTTGCAGAAAAGGAGAGGAATGGCTTGCTTACAGCCAAAATGAGAGAGCGGATCAACGTGCTAGAAAAGGAGCATGGCACTTTTCAGAGTAAAATACACGTTAGCTACCAAGAATCTCAGCAGATGAAGATAAAGGTAAATGCTTTACCAAACTGTTAAACTTGATGTTCATGCATAGGCAGATCAGTGCTGAGGAGTCATTGCTTTAGCCAGGGCTCAGCTTTTATTGTTCACTCACACAGATTGCTACTTACCCGGAACCTTGCATGCACTGTGCTAGTGGTATGACACATCTACCTGAGGATGGAAAACTTTCTTACTTAAAAGAAAGTCAAGGTGCTCTCATGGGTAACTTCCATAGTCTGTAAAAGACCGGTGCTAGCCAGGCAGTTGGTCTCTGATCTAGTTACGTTTCCTTTGTGGTATTCTGCTGAAATGTTACTCAATTAAAGTGTAAAATCTAATTGAAATACTCAAGAGAGCCACTAATGCTGATGATCATTTACTGGCTGATACAATAATTTTTAAAATTAAATTTAAAGAGTGACAACGTAACATAATATGCCGGAAATATTATTGCCTAGGGGAGTGCTTTGCTGAAAATACTTGAAGGGCAGACACCTGTATTTAAGACCCCTGTTACTCCCTCCTGAAGTTGCATTGTAATGGAATGACCTCAGAAGAGTTTGTTTCATCAGGTTAAAAACTTCTAGCTAAAAAGTTTGCGAAGAAAATATGGCCCCTCTTATATGAACTTGACTCGTGCTTAGATTCACATTCTAGTGTAGTCTATTCTTATGTGAATGTCTCAAGCATCAAGCCCAGCATGTGAACTTTCCAGTTTTAATACCGTATCTTCTGTCTTGGCACTTTAAGAGAGTAGCGCCTCTGCAGTTTTGGAGCAGAACTGTATTCTAGAATAATAGAATCAACTAGGCTGGAAAAGACCTTAAAGAACATGTCCAGTGATTACCCCAGGAGAGACAACTGTTACCTGGAGCACAGACGGCTTATTTTGAACTTACATAGACAACTGTATTACAGTAGGGCCTTACTGCTGGTTGGGCAGGATGAAGGAGATGTGGGCATGGCTGCATGGCTTTTGCAGATGCTGTTGTTACAGGCAAAGCTGGAGGAAGTATGCACAGAGGAACCAGTGATATGCAGAGGAGAGGAACCAGTGATATGCAGAGGAGAGGAACCAGTGATATGCAGAGGAGAGGAACCAGTGCTCTGGTTCTGTTCCCCCTACTGATGTGCTGATGTAGCATTTCAGAGAAGCTGAAATTTAAATTATCAAAGCTTCCAGTCAGATGGGGTTTGTGCCCCTGCATCTGTTGGGATCATGTGTTGGGATCATTCTGTTGGCATTAAGAAAAACGTGTGTGTGAACCCCCCAGCAAACATCAAAGGACTGGCTTGTTATGTGTGCTGGTGCTGAGATGGAGGTGGCTGCCCTACAAAGGACTGCTGTCTCCTGCTGCAGTTGGTACACAAGCTTTTATTTTTACATACGAAATCCTTATCGGTGAGTCAGTCATTTAATGAAACTGGGTCTTGGAGATATGGCAGACACCAGTTTCCAAACTGGTACTGGTAGAGGAAGAAAGTATTATAGCTGTTTGTGCTTGAGGATTTTCAAAGGAGGCTGTTGGTTTGTAACCCAGCTGTGCTGGTGTCTGGACATGCAATGTCTTTTTTTTTTTTTTTTTCTTTGAATCGTGTCTTTGTTGTTTGCCCTACTGCATATAAGGAAAGGCTGAGAGAACCAGGCTTGTTCAGCCTAAAGAAGGCTCAGGCAGACCTGATCACCATGTTCTAGTATTTAAAGGAAGATGGACTTTTTGACAAGTTGTCCCATGAAAAAGATGAGGGTGATGGGTACAGGTTATTCCTGGGGAGATTCTGACTAGACACAAGAGGAAACTTTTTCACAATGAGGACAATCAGCCGTTGGAATAATCTCCCCAGGGAAGTGGTGGACTCCCAAACATTGGACATGTTTAAGATTCAGCTGGACAGGGTGCAGGGATGTGTGGTCTAGGTCATACTTTGCCTAGAAATGCTGGACGAGATGATCCTTGAGGTCCCTTCCAATGTGGTATTGTATCATTCTGAAGGAACCTTGGGTTATCAGGGCTTCTTTCTGCCTCAGTTTGGAACCATGTTGAAAATGTAGTCAATGCGTATTATTGCCTAAAAAAGGATCTGTTTCATAATCTTGACTGCAGGGTATTAGATGAGGACTAGCCTTTTCAGTTTGCATTCTATAATCTGTGTGCATGCTATAATAAAAGCTATTTTATACTTTTTCTGCTTTGAGGGCTCTGTAAACTTCTAATGTTAATGTACAGTACATCTGTTCTTTTTTTTCCCTTTGGAAAAGTATGATTGACGGCCAGTTATGGAGCAATTAGTATCTGAATTAGCACTTCTGTAGCCTTTTAGACAAAAAAGGTTGTCTTCTTAAATAGCTTAATATACTGATATAAAAGGAAGTGGGTGATTTTATTTGAGCAAGAGGGTCTGAGTTGCACAGTGTTTTTTTTTTTCCAGTTGCACACAGGAAGGTTATAAAACTCCCCCGTCTCAAAAAAAGTCCACTTAGTTTTATTTGCTTAAACTATTGTGATATCTGCTGTTATAAGTTGAGGTTTTTGTTGCTCCTTGCTTTAATCTTTCTATAACTGATCTTTCCCTATCAGTTCCAGCAACTCCGTGAGCAGATGGAGGCAGAAATAAGCCACCTGAAGCAGGAAAATGGTATCCTGAGAGATGCCGTCAGTACTTCTACCAATCAAATGGAGAGCAAGTATGTTAACAGCTACTCAGAGCTCTGTGTATTTTCTTTAAACCTTCCCTGAAGAGTTGTTCTGGCTTCTGCTCCTTTTGTTTCCATCTCTTTGACTGTCTCTGAATTTGTGGTTTAACAGAACACAGATATTTTGGGCTAGGGAGGTAGCTAATTGTATTTGCATTGAACCAAGGCTTTCAGAGCAGATAACTGTCTCTTATCAGTTTGAAGCCTGAGCTTTTAGGAAGTGGGTGTTGAGGCTTCAACAGAAAGTGCAAAGTACTCAGCCACAGTTAGTGTTTCTGGCAGGGTATGTATCCTTTCCCCTGGGGCTTTAGGAGAGATGATCCTGAGCATCCAGAGATGCTGGTCTCTTGAGAGAGCAGTAGCAATAAACTTGTAAATCAGTCTTGCTATAAGAAAAGAAACACTATCTTTCAGTTATGATACTGCTGGGGAGGCACCTGGCTTTATCTGTTAGTGTTGCAAATGTTTGAAGAAACAAAAAGGCTTCTCAAGGTTTTGTCTTTGTGAGTTATGACTTGGGCTGTTCCTGAGCTGGCAGAGACAATTGCATGTATTGTGATAAAAGCTGGGCACCTTGGTGTAAGGTGTTGTAGTCAGATGTGTGGATTGCTGCCAGCGGGCTTCTGCCTATAGAAAGCAAAACCTACACTTCATATGCTCGTAGATACTTGATTTTTTTTTTTTTTTTTTTTACTGTTGGAGAGTAGAGTGTCAGAATCGCTGTCAGGACTGGGAAAGGTCTCTGGATCTTCCTTTTCTGGTTATTCTGTTCTTGCAAAGATGCTGCTTCTGTGTGGACCTCTCTGTTAACAGTTTCTGCCCTGCCAGGCACTGCTCAGCAGATGTGCATTCTGCTCCCTGTGCATGTCCTGCCAGAGCAGGTCAATATAAGGAGAGCTTGGAGAATGTTATGGGTACCCAGACTTTAGGAGTCCTGTTCATAGAAATGAAACTTCATTCTCTCTTAAGACAGTTTTCTTGAAAAATCCTTAGTTTAGGCAAATTTAAGATAAAAATAAAATGCTTTTTATTTGCTTAGACACAAAGGTGAGCCTCTTAAAATTCTTCCACTGAGTTCTATAAATGCATCTTCTCCCCTTAACTGAGAGGTTGCATCAGATACCTCTATAAGTTAATAGGTAAGTCAAGGCCAGGAGGCAACATAGTGTCTGGAGAGATGCGTTACAATTAGTCCAGGGGGAGTAGTCTTGAGTAAGTTTGAGATCAGTAGTAGTTTATGGGAATAGGAAAGGAATGTGGATTTCAGTGCAAGACCTTTCCTTATGCTGAGTTTATATAAGCTTGTCCAAATTATGACCATCAACTTACAAATGTTGTAAAGGAGCTGATGCTTGAGGCTTACTGCTGACCTTTTATTTCTGACTCAGTGGGTTGTAGCTGCTGTATTGATGGCCAAGGGTACTTGACCTTCATCCCTTTTCTAGGGTGAAGCGGTGATGGGGTGGGGAAGCAACCAACAACCCTCTGCAACCCTCTGGCTGCAGATATAGGGCTTAGTGTTGATATTTGAGTAGCTGTTGTTATAGCCTGTGCTGCTTGTAAAAAAAAAGCTGTTAAAAACGTTTATTTTTAGGCAGTCGGCTGAACTGAACAAACTGCGCCAGGATTATGCTAGGCTGGTGAATGAACTGGGAGAGAAGAGCAGTAAATTGCAGCAAGAAGAACTCCAGAAGAAGAACGCAGAGCAGGCAGTTGCTCAGCTGAAGGTGACTTGGGTTTTTTCTGCCTATTCAGTTGCTCTCAAGGCTTTATCTGAGCCAGGTTCTGAATTGGGTGGGATGTGGGGTGTGTGAGAATTGCTTTAGCCATTTCCCTGGATGCTAAATCTCTGTTCTCTTTCTATGTGCAAGTACTTATTTTCAGATAGGCTGAGTCAGCCTATGGGTTGATTTCATGTTTAATAATGTTTTATTTAATATTTTTTATTCAGAGTCTGGGTTTTGAGTGATTACAAAGCTCCCTGTAAAGTCAAACTTAGCCTTCCAGGTCAATATCAAGTATCTTTATAAAAGCTTCACTGGTGATTTTGAACTTTTTCTGTGAGTGCAAAATTCCAGCAAGATTTGAGTTGGAGTTGTTAATCCACAACGCATTGTCCTTGTATGATTTTTATGAGAGACTACAAGCTTTTGCTTAAATATATATATAAATTTTGAAAGACTTTAAGCTCTAAAATGTAAATGGCCTGGCTTCTGGATGTACCTCTTTATTTTTCCTTAGAAGAAAAGATGTTTTGTCTTTGCTTATTTTCTCCAGAAGAGAAATCTATTGTTCTTGGATGTGAATGCCAAACCAGAGTTCAGTACTTTTGTATTTGCAATTAAGCCTTAGCTACCGGAAGTTCTTCCTGCCTTTAGCCTTTGTAGGTAGAGAGTTGTTATCCATAGTTGAGACATTTTAATTACTAGATGCAGACTTATGTGATGCTTGGCTAGTCTACCATCTAGTGTTAATTCTGAATGTGCAGGGCAAAGATGCTACACTTTCATATTACAGAAACTATCCTGTTAAGAGCCTATAATGAAATCCTGTTCAGAATTTGTCTTTCAAATTAATAGGCTAAACTACTCTAGGAGGAGGATTACAGGGTACTCTGTCTTTCTGATGTGCCCTAATGGAAGCAAGAAAACTTTACTTCATTGCCATCTGTTTTGGGAATAGCACCAGAGAGATGCATTCTGAATGTTTCAAAAATAAATTAAAGGTTTGACTTCTTTTCATCAACTCTCCCTTTAATGTGAAGGTCCAGCAGCAGGAAGCAGAGAGAAGATGGGAAGAAATCCAGGCTTATCTCAGGAAAAGAACAGCAGAACATGAAGCAGCACAACAAGGCATGTATCACAAAATTCCCCAATAACGCTTGCTGCAGTGATTTGGCTGTCACCATTTGTAAAAAAGAGTATTACTGAATAAATGGCTTAAAGTAAAGCTCAGGTAAAGTCAGTACTGCTTCAGCACCCTGGGGAAATAATGTGTTGTGATACTAGTTAGTTTGAATGCTGATGAGAGAGCTGAACCTTGGCTTGCTGGAACAAGGCTTCTAATCAGCTTCCCTGTGTGCAGGGAAAATTATTTTCCCTACAGGAAAATATTTACTTCTGAACTAAAATCCTGACCTTTCTGCTACAGATGTGCAGAATAAACTTGTGGCCAAAGACAATGAAATCCAGAGCTTGCACAGTAAACTTACTGATACAATGGTGTCAAAACAGCAGCTGGAGCAGAGGATGTTGCAGTTAATGGAGGCTGAGCAAAAGAGAGCTTCTGCAGAGGACTCCATGCAAATGCAGGTGCAGGTAGTATTACTCAAGTATCCTAAGGGTTTGTTTTTTAACTCCCATTTTTTGCCTATGGAAACATAGTATTATCCTTTCAATACTGCTTTAGTAAAGCTTCCCACTGAATAAGGAATGAGACAACTGTCTGCCAGTCTATGGTCTGGCAGCTTGTGAGTTGAGACCTTGTATGTGGTGCTGTGACCATCTGGGGCCATCTCAGACCTGAGAAGCCCTTCGGGCAAGTCAGGAAAATGTGCTGACCCAGGCAATTTCCAAAGCTGTGATGTTATGGTCTGGGGAACAACCTGGAAGAGCATCCATATACCTTTGATGTTTGTATGAGCTCTTCTGGAGTGATTTCTCTTCTTCTGGCATCAAGTGGTGAGAGGCAGTGTAGACATAGCTCTTGAGGGCTTCAGGGAAACCAAATGGCATCCAATGGGGCAGGGAATACTTTTTCTGTTGATGCAGAACAGGTTGTGCTTCCACTCAAATAGGATGTTCTTAGTGGGGTGGAAAAACAGAATCTTTGAAAAGTGTCTGAGGTAAATGCTAAACTGTTCTTACTAACATTATCATGGCTAAGAGCTAATCCTAGCAAAAGTTGAATAGCTCCAGATCTCAGCCTGCTTTTCTTTCTGTGCTCTCTTACAAGGAGCTGATAGAGCAGAATGATGCTTTGAATGCTCAGCTTCAGAAGTTTCATTCACAAATGGCAGCCCAGGTACAGCATGTTCTTTTGTAGTCATGAATTGTGAACTTTCATTAAAAGCCAGATTTTGTTTTGTAGCTGGATATGAGATATGTAATGCTGAAAGCAAAGACTTGTTAGTATTCTTTTTACTAATGTTTCTCAAACTTGTTTAAAACTTAAGCTTCTGCTGTCCTTTTTTGGGGAAAAATCCACTTATTTCCTTCTGTAGTGGCTTTCATTTATAACCAAAGGGTAGATTGCCTTTTTGAATGTTTGTTTTCTGTAGCTTTGCATGTGTACTATTCTGTCTTGTGGTTCTTTTGGTCTTCTTGCAGTCCTCCTGTGAAACACCTGATCATGCTTTTCCCTTGTGCATTAGGTTGAGAAAGTGTCTTATGATCACTCCCATATAAAGCTGTTTGTTCATTACAGCAGTGATTTTTTTTTTTTTTTTTTTGTGCAGAAAAAACCCAGACACCCATAAAACCAAACCAAAACCACCAAAGCCGCACCAAATCTGCACAATGCTTTTCTCAGTTCTTTTAGTATGTAAAATTTTAGTTTGACTAGTTGGTTTGAGGAATTACTTCTGCTGTAAATGCTATGAAAAACCCCAAAGTCACTGAAGTTGCTTCCATGTAGAGCTAGGTCACAGATCCTCTCAGAAGACACCAGTGGAGACTGTTACATGTAGTTGGCAGCTCTCTTCTTTTAATAATGGACATGGTTTATGTAGTTCAAATCCAATGTCAGACTGCAAATGTGTTATCTGGCTTTAGCTGATGTCCCTTAACCCACTGGGTGGGGAGAGCAGTGAAGGAAGAGGCACTCTAGATTTACAGCATCTTCATGACCTCCTCCTCTCTTCCCAGTACAAGGGTTTTGAAAAGAAATCACTACGGAGATTTTGGTTTTTAGCTCTGGCTTACACAGTGAGACTGTTGGAAGGGGGTGTATACTTTCCCTGTGTAGCACCACAGGCTATGAAAATGCAAGGGTAGTCTTCCACCATGGACAGTAGGTGTGAAAATAGCACTTCGGGGAAGCGAGGTTGCACTGGATATGGCTTTGGACATCAAGGTTGATGAAACTAAGGAGATCAGTCTAGGACTGGAACTATTTATTCCCTTTGATATTTATTTTGATTCTGCTTTTCTCCATGTTATGATCTGTATAAGGCAGTGCAGGGATTGCTGTTATGGTCCCATGGGTGTAAGCTCTGCGACATCCAGGATTTTGGGAGGGTAAGGCTGAGTAAGGACAACTATGTTACCTGTAGCACAAATGAATATAGAGGTTCTGCTACTACCAAACTGTGTGTGAAATGGTCTATAGAGGTCCCTTGGTGCCTCGGTAGCCATTGTGATGGGTCTCTCCTTGTGCCCTGTTGTGGGTGACTATAGTGACCACATACAAATAGGCTTTTTCCAGGAGGAAAAAAAAAATGCCATTTGCTGATTTTGTGCTGCTGTTTGTTCTTAACACAAGTCCTGATTCACTGTGTGAGGTTTTTTTTAAATTTGTGTGGTTTGTCAGCAGAATGTCATGTAAAGCACTTAATCCATGGGAGGAAAGTGCTGGTTTTGTTTTGGTTTGTGTTGCCTTAGGCTAAAGGGGAAGGGACATTAGTATGTGCTGGTATTTCTAGTCTTTCTTAGCCAGGAAATTGTTGGAAGCATCCTGTGCCAATTTAAAATAACTACACAAATTTTAGAACTGCTATTCCTGGTTCACTGTCGATGATAGTTCTTTGACTTGCTTTACTTTCAGCTTTTTTTTTTTCTTCCTTCTGCAGACCTCAGCTTCAGTCCTGGCAGAAGAACTACACAAAGTGTGAGCATTCATTTCCTTTGGTATTTGGGAGGAGTGACTGGCTTTTAATGCATGCCATCTTTCCTCCATGCATGTGCAGTGCATATGGGAGGGACTGGTGAATGAAATATTGCTGTCTATGCTTTTTAACTTCTCACCATGAGATTGACTTGGGAAGTAGGAAACCGCTTCCTATAAACTTCTCTTCAGTGTCCAGCCTCAGGTTTGGAATCTGTTGTGTGTGGCTCTATATGCGACAGAGAAAGCAGTGTCTGCTCTCTTGTTTACCCCTGCCTATATACAGGGAATCAGTCCAGCATGCAGGAATGTGTGTGACCATGAGAACTGTTAATATTTGGGCTGTCTGGTGGTACCAGGAGACTTTTCCCCTTGGGATGGGTAGTTGTTGTGTTTCAGAGCTAGAGAATGTCTCATAAATTTTGGCAAGCAAACAGCTTTTAAAATGGATAGAAAAGCTTTTGGATCCAAAGTGTACTGTCAGCAGGATTTAGAGTAGAAGCTGGACTTAAAGGCCAGCATGTATTTTGTGTTAGACTGCTATTTCATGCACCACTTTCATCTAAGACCTTTTAGTACAGATATGTCATCACTTCTTCTTTGTTCAGGATTGCGGAAAAGGACAAACAGATAAAGCAGATGGAGGACTCGTTAGGCAATGAACATGCCAACTTAACCAGCAAGGAAGAAGAGCTCAAGGTATAATGAAAGCCTGTGTAAATACCAGCTAATACAGGGAGTGGCGTATTGGTTGCATGTACAAAATTAAGCCCCCAAGGCTTTTGGGTCTAGAAACAGCTCTTTCAGCTAAAAGTCTCCTGATTTTGCTCTTCTAAGCAATGCTTGATGATAGGAAGCTGTTGATAAGAAAGCTCGAGGTTTTTCCTTGCTGTTACCAATGGAGTCCTTCAGAAAGTAATCTGAAATACTTTGCAGTGGAGAGTGAACTTACCTTAATTATTGCCTCTATGCAAAATGGAAGTATATTTATTTTTTCCTTCCTTCAGGTCTTACAGAACATGAATCTCTCTCTGAAATCAGAAGTACAGAAGTTACAGGCTCTGACAAATGAACAGGTAAAAAAATTGTTTTATTAAATATTTAATTTTACTTCTTACTACCTATTCTGTCATGAAATGCACATCCATTGGCTTTAAGCAATCTGTGCTTAAGCACATGAAAGGTGTAAGGCTACTGAATTGGGCTAATAGGTGATTCCCTGGAGTTCTTATAGCTGGTGGGAGGCCTGCTTCTTACCCTTCTCTCACCAGTGAAATCTTTCTTATTTGGATATCCAATTTACTGAAGTGATTTACTTGTTTGGTTTAGATCTGTGGGCATATGGAGTGCAGGACACTTTACAGGAGTGAACACAGCTGTGCTTGAATATGCAGTCTTGGCATTTGTGTACAAGGGTCATAAGCATCCCTCTAAAACCTCCAAAGCATACAACACCCCATCTTCCCCCACCTCACCATAGAGATCTTTTTAGAACCAAATGTCCCTGTTACTGCTATGTAACTTATGGTTCATTACAGAGGTGGAAATGAAATGTTTAATTGGAGATAATTCTGGTTGTCGAATTAATGTTCTTGGGATATTTTTCCCTTTGCACAATGGCTTTCTTGCCCCTGGTATGTATTGGTGTTTTAGAAGTGCATGAAGACAAGTTTGCCCCTCATTCTTGCTGGTGAGTCATGTGCTTAGAGGCCAAATGACTTATTCCAGCTTTTTAATATTGTGGAATGAAAGGTTGGTTGAATCATGTGATGTATCTTAAATCTGTGTTAATCCTCTTTATATCTAGGCTGCTGCTGCACATGAGCTGGAAAGGATGCAGAAAAGGTAAATAGCTCTGGGATTTGATAAATAATGTTTGCTGGTCTTTAATGTTCTCTTGAATCAATGCTTTTTGTAAGACTTGGATGACAAAATGTATTTAACTGTTCTTCCGTGTCTCAGCATTCACATCAAAGATGACAAAATAAGAAATCTTGAAGATCAACTTCGAGAAGAGCTTGCTCAGATTTCAAACACAAAAGAAGAATTCAAGGTATGATATAGAATAGCTGTTCTTGTGATTATTTACAGCAAGTTTTCCAGACTTTGGAGGTTGTTGAGCATTTCATACAATTAAATGTTGATTGGTAAAATAAAACTTGCAGGTGTTAAAGTAAATTACAGTATTCTGTTTGCAAGGCAAGAGCAATGTGGGATGTCACAGTCATAACAGTGCAGCAGAGTAAGAGATAGGGTAACACAAGTTAAGTGTGGTGTCTGCAGTTGTGAAGAGTGAGGTCTTTGAAATCTGGAAGGGGAGGTTGTTGAGTAAAAGGTACTGCTGTTTGCTGTTTTCCTGCATTCTACTTTCTAATATTATTTTCAAGGCCTTGGTGTAAGCCTTTGTTTTTGTTGCTTGGATTATCATGTTAGGTTTTTTTCTTTTTAAGTGGTTTTTCATGAGGCTGCGGCTAAATTGCTGAAGCTTTTAGATCTGACATCTGGGGTCTGCACAGCAAAGCTGGTACTTGCTTCTAGGAAGTGTGTGCAGAGAGCAGCTTAACTCCTCCTTGCCCTCTGCCACCTTCGTTTTTTTTCTTCTGAACTTTAGCTGTTAGAAATAGATCTGCTTCCTGAGGAAAGTGATGACTCCATCATTTTAACTCCTTTAATGCCTGTGTTGGGTACTGCTGCTCTTCTGATTTTTCTGGTGAAAGGTCACTCACTCTGAATCTCATGATGTCAAGTTGGTAGGTTTGCTAGTGGGGAACAGAAAGGGTGGGTAGTAGCAGAGGCAGCATGCTTTTGTAGGAGAAGCTGTGCCTCATGAGTGTCCTGGAGCTCTTTGAAGGTGTTAGCAAGAAGCTAGTAACTTGATTTATGTATTAAAGAGGTTTTGATAAGAGCCTTGCAAGGCTCTGTAGTTTCTCTAAGCTGTCAGAGAACAAGAGGGAAGGCTTTTTGCTCAATTAATAGAATAGGAATCAGCTACAACTTCATTTGATTTTTTTTTTTGTAGTAAAACTTTTGTAATAAAGCTGTCAGCTGAATCTTCAGTGAAGCTGGGTAATGGGTACATAAGTGGTCTCGAAAGGGGAGCTGGAACAGGTGGCAGTTGAGTAAGTTGGCAGGTCTGAAGCTACTGTGACTTGTGGGGCTTTCAGCTTGGTGGAGCATTATAAAATGGCAGGTGAAGTGGTGAAAATGAACAAGGAGGAATAATCTGAACTTGCTTTAGTGCGATGGTTTCTGTAGTAACTTTTATCCAGGAAAAAGGCCTTAGAGGTGTTGTGGATGGTTATTGTGCTGAAATCAGCTCAGTGCTGAGTAATAGCAGAAATCATCTGGAGGCCATTCTAGCAGTTCTTGGGAACAGAGAACTGAACGTGGATCATAGTCATCATGATGCTGGAAATCCATAGTGCTCTCTCAGCATGAATATTTTGTGATCTTCTAGTCTCTTTCTCCTGTCTTTGATCCCAAACATAAGCTACACCAGCTCTATACTAAATGCTTCTACCGAAGGAAGTGCTGCTTTTTCCTATGCACATGAAAGAGGGAAAAGCCATGTTCAAACAGGGCAATTCTTTTGATCCTTACTGCTACTGTGCCTTCTTGCTTGTATTGTCCTTGTAAGGCTTTGGGTCTCAGATCATATGTCCTGCTTTAAGGACTTTAAAAAGACTGTAAAACAAAAAGCAATAATAGGGCTGCTGTGTCTGTTATACAGAGCAGGAATGCTGGAGGGGGAGGCATGTGTGCCTTCCTGATTCACCTCTTCCTAGTCAGACCAAAGTGTGGGAGCTGTACAAACCCCTTTGCTGCTGGACTGCCGACTTCTTCCTGCGCATCCTCAGTGTTAAGGCAGCTGAAGAGAAATAGGGTGATCCTCGACCATTTGCTTCCCCAGTTGTCAAATCTCGGCATGATGCTCATACTTCTTTAGGAGAAAAATGTGGTTTTTCTTGCCTCTCACACTTTGGTACTGTGTGGTTTTTCTGCCAGGGAATATAGATGGTAACAGCTGAATTTCTCATGGGAACATAAGGACAGAAGTATTACTACAGATGAGCAAGAAAGAAGGGGAAAGGGGTCTTGTAGCTTCCAAAGAATTCACTGTAATGACTTCTGTGCTATGTAATTACCTCACTACCAATATGAAAATGCTGTAATTAGGGGTTGCAATTCTGAACTATAAAATGTTTATATTTATTTCCAGGTTCTCAAGGATCAAAACGCAACTCTGCAAGCTGAAGTTCAGAAGCTGCAGACTCTCCTGTCTGAGCAGGTATAGCCAGTATTCACTGAGCTTGTATCAAATACCTTCTGTTCTTTTTAACTTCTTCAGTGTTTTTTTTTTTACCCTTAAGCTGGCCCTAGGCTGAGGTGGTTGTTGTCAAAGCCTGTTACTTTTTAGGTGTTTTCCCTTGCGTGGAAAGTAAGGCAGTTGTGACTGTCTTCAAGTGGTAGACAAGAGCGTCCAAACAAAATGTGGATCTTTGTTTTTGTTTTTCTCCTTCCCTGAAGAATGCTGGCTGAACGGAAGCAGAATCTTATTTCTTCAACTTCTCAGTTTTATTGGCAATTTTCATGGGATTTTAATTTTTATTCTAGAACAACCAGCTTTTGGGGAGAGGGCTCTTACTTTGAGGTGGAGAGACCAAAGTAAGATCTTCACCCTATTTGTTTTCTTCTACCCTGGAATAAATTCTCAAACCAGTAGTAACCAAAGAGCAGACCCATGGAATGAGAACTATTTACACTGATGTCTCTTGAGTGTCCTCTTCTATATTTTTGACCATAGCACAGCTGCAGCCAGTCTCACTGGTATTCACACAGAATGCTGCAGGTTCAAAGCAGTTGTGTTACTTAACCCCATCTCCTTTGCGAGTGTTGCCTGGGAGAGCTCTTGTGAACACTTCTGACTTTGTACCATTACGGAATGTGAACTTCTTGAAGCACTGGAAAAAAGACTTGTGGGGCAGGAAACTTCTTTTCTGCACTGGTGTCTGTTAGCCAGCAGATCCCTGTTTGGTTCAGCTCGCTTTCCTCTGATGGAGAACCAGATTTGCAGCTTTATTCCCTTGGGTCTGGCTGATTTCGTGTCCTGTCTGTAATAGTGGAGCTGATTTTTCTTGGTAGGCTGGCTTGTTTCTTGTGTGGTCTTTCACAGTGTGTTGTTTTTGAGAAGTCACACATGTTCTGCTGTGTGAACCTCAGATGGAGCTTGTGGTTTCAATAAATACTCAAAAGAGGCAGATTTTTCAGGTACTCAGCTGGCTGTTATGGATTACATGCCGCACAATGCTTGGCACATTTGACACTCACTATGATCAATGGGATCCTGTGTCCCATGGCATCTTGTCACCAGAACTCCTGTAGTCCATCTGTAAAATCAACAAGACATTTGGGCTGGATCTGTACCTCCCCTGAAAGACTGACATCTTTCCAGCATCAATATTACACACACATCACATGAGGACATTCTCCCCCTACTTTCCTTCCTTCTGGATTAGTGTGGTAACTAAGCTGATTAAATTGATGCTCTCTGATTATTTGCCTTCATAAAATCCCAAAACATTATTGCTCTAATTAATCATCACTATTGTTTTTTTATAGGCAAAAAAAGACTTGTTAGAGCAGATGGAAAGAAGGTGAGACTTTTTTTCTTTTGAATCATAGACTAAAATAAAGATTCAATTTTGTTGACAGTGAGGTTACTGTTGATAGCTAAACTGCCCTCAAAGGTTAACTCTTTTTGCTAATGCTCACTTTGGTTTCTCAGCATGAGAGAGAAGGATGATAAAATCAAGACAGTTGAAGAGCTGCTTGAGGCAGGACTCATACAAGTGGCTAATAAAGAGGAGGAGCTGAAGGTAAAAAATCTCTTGTGTTTTAATGGGAAAGTAGAGATTAAGTGCTTTTGTGGAAAGTATGTGAGTGCTCAGTGCAGTCTGAGATCATTCCCTTTGAATAGGGAAGGCATCTTGTGGAGACAAGGTTAAAATCTTTTTGGTAAGATAGACTAAGCATTGAGCATTGATGGTGTACAATAAGTGCTTCTCTCTGCTTAGTCTAGGGCAGATTTTGCTAGGATGAGTACCTGATGTCATTTGGAATAAAGTGAATACATTTTGAGAGCAGTATGTTTGGCCTAATCTGCAATATGGGGCTCTTGCCTCTTTGCTTAGTTGGTAATCTGAATGGTTAAATGGATTATCAACTAATGACATTCTGGAATGATACTGAAAGCATTTCCTTTTTCTGTTTAAGAAGAAGCTTTTTTCTGTTTAAGAAGCAACTAGTGATTTCTATTTTAGAAGCAGCTGGATTTTTATTTTTTTTTGTACTGGAAAGCCAGTACAAAAAAAACCCTGTCTGTTTTCAGCTGGGTTTTGCTACCATGTCTGCCTGGGCATAGCCAAGGTAATGCTTCCTTTCTTAATGTCCCTAAATTCTAGGTGTATCTCTGACACCCCTGTACTGGGGAGGAGCAGCTCACTAGCAAACTGTCAGGTTACTATTACTATACAGCCAAAGATGTGAGTACATCACCTTGATGTTTCTGGACTCCAGCTTCCTATAGATGGAAGTGCACTTGGAGTTGTCTTGTAATGAATAGTTAGTTCATTGAATACTTTGGCTCCCACAGCTGCAGAGGGAATCTTTCAGACTTTCAAAGTCTTTTACTTGTTCTAAAAGAAATTACTTTCCTTCAAGCTTAACACTTTTTCCCCAACAAATGAGTCTTTCATTATCTGTGTGTCTGCTTTCAAAGGCACTGCGAACGGAAAATTCATCCTTGAGAAAAGAACTTCAAAGTCTGCAAATTCAGCAATCGGAGCAGGTAGTACTTTTCATCTAAAACTCTTATTACACCTAAACTAAATCTGAAAGAATCTTGCTGTGGTTGCAAAAGTCAGGGGAAAAAGGTGAAGATGTCTTTGAAGCCTGTTGGCAAAGACTGCTGTTTTCTTCCAGCATTGGTCTAGAAGCTGGTATTTCTGTCAAATACTTACTTTACTTAAGTGTCAGAAACGTGGCAGATGTAAAGATTCCAATCGGCAGCAGTTCTGTGTTGGTGTGAGTGGAAATGGCTGTGGGTTTCTCTTTTTTTCCAGAAGCCTATGCAGCAAGCATGGCTGGTAGGCAGCTCATAGTGCGTTGGTTTCATTTTGTGTATTTGAGCTTTCTAATGTTAATCCACACTCCTGCAGTTGTGACTTAGCCCCTTTATGTCTCTGTTCAGTGACACTGTCACAATATTATTGTTTCTGATGTGCACTAGGTGCTGATCAGGAAGTGGCTTTCCTTGACGTCCAGCTCTGCTTGGTCAGCTCAGAAGGGCACTTGGTTTCTAGAAAATGATTTATGGAAAAGGGGAAGCGTCGTAATTGTGGAGAGGTATATGGTAGTGCCAGTATGAAGAGATTAGCTGATCAAATGCTGTTCCTGAACCTCAGCCTTTCCTGGTGAAGATGGTGGGGTTTCCTTTTGTTTTCCTGGAACTTGCAGTGACTTGGTGTTGTCTGACAGGGACTGGAGACCTACAGCTAATTTCCAGGAGCAGCCAGATACATAAAATCATTAGGCCGCTGCAGTTTAACCAGTGCCAGAGGGCTCAAGTTCTCGTATTCCTTACCCTTCAACACCTGCAGATTATTTTGCTCTTTTCTGTTTTTCTAAGCTGAAGCTCTCTTTTGAACAGGTCTCCTTCCAATCACTGGTGGAAGAACTCCAGAAAGTGTAAGTTACTGCACAGATTTAATTTCCGATTTGTTACTTGTGTCTGTCTTTATTCCATGACTACAGGTGTTTTGCTTCCCTGAAATGATTTGCTTTTAACTGGGTGAACTGTGTTTGTGGCAGGAAGTATTATCACTTTTAAACATGCCAAATCAGATCAATAGCTTTTGAAAATCTAGTTGCTTCTCTGCTAAGCAATTAACTGTATAAGCTTAACTTTGAGTAGACAAGGAATTGCAGCAAATTGTCAGATAATTGTTTTTCTTCAGCAGGCAGTCTGAAAGGAGTGAGCTTGTTTACTCTGTGTGTGTCTGTATTTGAAGTTGATAAATTCTTGCTGGCATGTCCAGTGAAGGCTGAAATACAGTGTGTGTTGTTCCAGGGCCTCCTGATGCTTTCATTTGCATTTTTAGAAAGTAATATCTATTTAGCATGTGAACTACTGGTTATATAAAGCCGGTTCTGTAGTATTCCTAGTCTTATTCCTCCTGTTTGTTTTGCCTGCTTGGTCCCACTGTGGATTTCAGAGGCTGGTGATGTGATGTGATAGCAGAACCAAAGCTTGTATATTTGCTGAAGTAACATGTTTGTTCAGCCAACCAGTGTTGTTCCTCTTCTCTTTTTAAAGGATCCATGAGAAGGATGGAAAAATAAAATCAGTGGAAGAGCTCCTACAAGCTGAAATCCTCAAAGTAGCAAGCAAGGAGAAGACTGTTCAGGTGTCTCTCTTAACAATACCTACTTTCCTTTGTGTCTATACCACTGACTACCACTTATTTGTTACTGCATGGCATTCGATAGTGATGAACTTGTAGCATCCATTTTTGTGGCGTTTGTGTTTCCATTGTCCAATCCTGTCTGTTTTGTCATTGAAAAGGCTTTGACACAGGAAATAGAGGCTCTGAAAGAAGAAGTAGGAAATTCCCAGCTTGAGATGGAAAAACAGGTAAAACACCTTAGTGCCAGAAGTGTGAAACAGCCTTGTCTTGGATGCTCTGCTCACTCATTTCTGTTCTAGTGTTTTCTTTCACTGGTGAATGCCATTGGGTAAGGGAACTTTTTAATGGTAGAACTACACTATTCTTGGATATAAAGCTGTAAATATGTGATACAACTAGAGCTGTCCTTCAAATACCACAGTCCTGTGGATGCCTGAACTTTCTGGACTTTTAGTATGAAATTTGGCAAGAATTGTTATAACTTAAAGCATGGTAGCATTAGCTCTGGCTGGGCTTATACAGTCCATGAGGTTAACACAGAGCCCTGGGGCATCCTTGAAAGCTGGTAACTTGGAAATCTGAAGTGCTGAAGGTGTTCCTCCTTTTGTTGGCCTTTCTGTGTTGCTAGAAAATACTATGGGCCCACATAGTATCTGGTTTCCAGGTAAACCTTAGACTGTTTTCTTTCCCATGTCCAAAGAAAGCCTGTCTTGGCAGAGTAAGTTTTACTCTAGCTGTCAGGAATGCAGAAATGGAGGAATATTGGCTTTTTTGGCATGCTTGCTGTCTAGCATCCAAAATAACGGGAACCCATGTTTCCTTACGGAGTCCATTCTGCAGGCGGCTTAATCTATTGTGCTGTCAGGAAGTTTGCTTGCTTGTTTGTGTGGCGTGTGTGGGTTGGATTTTTTGGTCTGCGTTTTCTTCAGTCTTTTTAGCAACATTCCAACATGTCACCCTCTATTATTTCCTTAGTGTTAAAGTTTTGTCCTTTTTAGGCAAAGCTTCATTGAATGTGTTTCCACCTTGGACTTTTCCTCCAAAGCAAATTCCCAGGAACTAGATGAATTATTTGTGTGTTTCCTTCCCTGGAACTGACACAGAGCCCAGAACAAAAGGCAATTTTAAGTTGCCATCTCTAGAAAGCTACATATGAGGGATGCTTGCTCTAAAGAACACCTTTTGGTCTCCTACAAGCAGAATAGAGGATTTTGGGAATATCTGTAACTTCTGCCTGAACTAAGCTAGCTGTTTGGAAAGCCAGTATCTGTACAGATAGCCATTGCCAGGCTTTTGTGCAAAATTCAGAGGCAGTGTTCCCACTAAGTCTTGTTTTTTTTTTTTCAATCCATGTTCAGGCTTAGAATGAGAATTTAAGGGAGTGCTGACACTGCAGAGAGCATTTAAAAAGCACTTGCTTGTGCAAAGGTCTAAATGACCAGGGATGGTCTCTCTGAAAGCTGCAGTTGGTAGTGAGATGGTTAGTCATCATCAGTGTCTGCTTCCTCTTTTTGTCTCCTGTGGTGGAAGTGTACTCTGGTGAGCCTGCTTGTGTTCCCATTTGCACTGTTTTCTTTTCTGCTCTGGAAGTCACATTTTTAATATGGAGAAAGTAAATAGTGGAGACACTTCACTTCTCATAATTTATTTTCCCACAAAAAAGTGTTTATGCTTACATAATTGTAACAAATAGTGCGTGCCTATTTTAATAATGTCTAATGGCTTTTTCCCTTGACTGGTTTATAGTGTTTGTGTCTTTTCATGTTCATTGAAGTACTGATTATTTTTTTAGGTGTCGATTACATCACAAATCAAAGAACTTCAGACTCTGTAAGTACAGTTGTTAGCATGTCTGATCTGCCTTGTGCACCCCTTGCTTCCCTGCTTCAGTCTAAGTTCCAATGTTGTTGCCTGGTGTCTGCACAGGAAGTGATCCAGGCTGTTAACACTGGTCTTAGATGTGTGTCCTTATTAGAAATACCTGGTCCTGTCTGAGACACAAACAAGGTGAAGTGCTGTATGGCTTCATGCGCCCCAGTTAAACTGCAATAGATTAAAGTCAAGTCAGGATGGAAGGACATAGGCAAGGCACTATGGCAAAATTCTTTTGGTAATAGCTATGCTGTATCTGGGTGCATAAGTGAGAGCTGAGCCACTACTGTCATCAGTCCCTTGTGTCCCAGCTGGGGAGGTGGAAGGAAGTGCTTTTAGATGAGGAAAACACATGTATGAAATCCCTGCAGTATACGTGGGCACAGAATTTGTCCGCTTTCTCTTAATGAGCGGTGACATTGAGCAGGGGCATCTCCTGCTAACCTAGACTGAAGTGGAAGTGTTCACTGGTTGATTTTTAGTGGGTGAATTGTGTTAGATCACATATGCTGGTTTTGTGGTGTGCTGCAAAGCATAGGATGTCTTTTTTTCAGATGGAAAAAAGAGCAAGAGTTTTTATGTTGTGTGTCTGTGTTTAATGGTTCAGGTTGAAGGGAAAAGAAAAGCAAGTTAAAACCATGGAGGCATTATTGGAAGAGAAGGAGAAGGAGATTGTTAAGAAAGGAGAATGGCTGCAGGTAAGCTTTCTTGGTATTCTAAAGGAAAATAAGTTTTGCTGCAGTATTTCTGGCTGTAGGAAAGTCATGTTCAGACTTTTAATCTTGCTATTTTTTTGATATTTTTTTTTTGTGTCCAAAGGGTCAGAAGGATACAATTGCACAATTAACCAGTAAAGTTCAGGAGTTAGAAGAACAGAACCTGCAACAGCTCCAACAGGTATGGCCTGCAGAGTGGATGTGGTTTGGGACTGCTGTTCAGGTGAACTGGAAGGGGTTGGTTTTGTACTCTGCCTCACAAAGGGTTTACACTGACTTCAACTCAGAGCTATTTTAAACCCTGCTTGACTAAACTGGTAGTCTGCAGTGCAGAGAGCCCACTAGTTCAACTGTGTTCATCTGAAACAGGATGAAAGTGTTGATCTGAAATGGGATGAATGTGGATCACAAGTTCTGAGCTTTTCGTTTACCTGGATGTTGCTTTGTGTACTGAGTAGCTTTGATGGTCTGAAAACTCTGAGGCTTATAGACAGAATCATAGCTGCCTTGCAGGTACCTCATCGCCAGACTAAATTAGCATCTCTGTAGGGCCATGGAGGTCATGGAAGAGCTCTTGCTGTAACTGAATGTAGCAGCTCCTCCTGAAGTAGTCAGGCTTTGCTGTGATTCCTTCCTGCATGTACCTGTTGCAGAAGCTGCAACTGGTTGGAATGTTCTGGGTTTTGATTGCCTGCATTGGACTTGGGAACAGGCAACTGGACATCCTTGAAGCCAGGCATTAACTTAATGGAAGAATTTTTCAATAAGGTGGTATTTCTAGGTCAGTTTTGATTTTTGTCAATGATTAATGGGAGAAACTGAGTTGCAATCTTATTTTGGGTGGATGTCTAGACAACAGACAGCATCTATGGCACAGGAGAGGTGGAATGGAGGGAAATTGGCTGCTGTGAAGTTTGGGATGCATGGTGTAAACTGCTTCTAAAATCTATTGTGTTTATATATTCTCAGAGCAAAGCCTCATGCAAAATTCCTGGTATTTCTTTGGCAAGTGTCCTGCTAGGTGTGTGGTGCCCCTGCTCATTCAAAGAGTTGCTGTTAATTTGAAAGCTTTACAGTGCCATCAAAATGAGGTTGGGAATTACTTTGTTTTTAAGGTACCTGCTGCATTCCAAGTCCAGGACCTGGAGAGCTTGTGAGTATGCTTAATAGCAGTTTCTTAAGCACCTGCTGATAATATACCTTCAGTGCTGGTGTTTATTTTAAATTGGAATGTATTAATTGGTTTGAAGCATTTTATGGGCTTTGCTAAAATAAGCTGTTATTGCTGATGGCTGTACACCAGCCAGTGTCTGCTGCTGTGTATAATAGCAAGTGCCTGGCATCCCTGCCTGGCATGCCTAAGTCATAGTGCTCATACACTTTGTGAAACTGAATGATCTCCCAGGGCTCTACTAACTAGTGAAATTGCTGCTGCTGCTTGTGCCTAGTGATAATTTCCCCTTCTGTTTAGCATGTTTAAAAGAGTGTGGATTTAAGTGCCTGCGGCTGAGTTGCTAAAAGTAATAAACAGATATGGTTTGCTGGTTTCGGTCTGAGATGCAATAGCCAATTCTCCAACTCCTGTTTTATGGAGAAATGCTGCCAGACTTTCCTCTGTTTTGACTCTGCTTTGGCTGCTCAAAGTCAGAGGAACGTTGTGTGCCGAAAAGGGCTTGGTCTTCAGTACAGCTCTTGTAACATTGCTCCCCCAGGAGACTCCTGTATAGCCAGTACCTAAGGCAGTCTCACCTTTAGGAAACTGTCCCTAGTGCCTTCGGAGCCAGCTGGCTTGCAGGATTTGCTCAGGTGGCCAATGTATCGCACTTCTGCTCTGAATGTTGAGATCAGCTATGACTAAGTGTGTTTACTGATTGATATGTGAAATCACTAGCTTGCTTCAGGCTAATTCTTAGCAGGTAAGTGTTTGCAGTACATGTTGTTGAAGCTGGCATGTATTTCCCTTAGGTTTTTTGTTTTGGAGCCATAGTGTAATGGTTTCTTCTCCATGTGTGTGGTCTCCTTTTGGCTGATTATTATATTTAGTATACAAAATTTATCTTCTGCTGCTAAAAACTGTCTCAGCTAGAGCACCTGTCCCTTTTTAGCATAAATTCTTACTCATAACTTTTTCCTTACTTTCTGAATCATCTCTGCAGGTTGAAAGGGGAAGAAGAACAAATTAAGAAGTTGAAAGCTGTAGCAGAAGAAAAAGAAAGAGAAATTGCAAGCTGTGTAAAACAGTTGCAGGTAAAGCTTTAGTAGAAGAGCCTTGTACTGTAAGGAGCGTATGTATTATGAGTGTGTATCTGTGTATATACATGTTTGTGTTGTTGCTTTTCTTGTAACAGGATGTGCAAAAGGAAAATGAATCTTTTAAAGTTCAAATTCAAGAATTAAAGCAGGAAAATTGCAAACAGGTACAGCTTCCAATTGCATTGTTACTGAGTGAAGTAAAGGGTGGTGGTAGCTTGTATGGATGGCATGGAAAACCAGTAGTTGCATTGACCATATAATTCAAGGGACAGCTTCAGGGTTGGATTGCACTAAGCCAGCTTTTCTGGCTGTTGAATATCTGTTCCTGCTTCCCTTTATTGTGGGTTTTCTTGTGGTTTTTCACATTTGCTGATTTCTTGTCTAGCTTTCCACCCCTGTCTTTGAATGTTGTATCACACCCAGGCTTCTGGCCAAAGGAGGCTGGACAGAATTCCCTTGAAGGCCAAGGGCGTAACTGCCTATTTTTGCAGCAGTGCCTGGTTAACAAGGTAGATTGTGACCTCTGCACCAGTATTTGCTGCTGAACTGATTCCAGTGAGTTTCTGATCTGTTTGTAGGCCTCCCTAGCTGTCCAAAGTGAGGAGCTTCTACAAGTGTGAGTATTGCCAGAAGTTGAACACAGTAGATAAGTAGCAGAGTGTTTCATTATTGCTGAAGAAATTTAAAAGATTAAAGAAATGCCAAATGTACCATATCAGTGTGATAAGTGCCAATAAAAAAATAAAATCTGTAGTCTAGTAAAACTTGAACATAGAGCTTGTGCTCAGGCTAATAATCCTCAGCCTCAATGGTCTGTGTGCTTGCACAGTGCTTGCCGTATGTGCCCACAATGTAAGCAAGCCACAATTGTTTTACTTTTAAATGCATGCCAGCTCAGATATATGTCTGAAGAGTCAAATGTTAATGTTTCAAGCAAAGGTGACAAGCTTTTTTCTTGGAACTTCAGCTTAGTAAAGTGTTGCTCATATTATAAAATCATCTGATGAAAATCTCTTCCCAGGGAAAATCTTATGTGTAACAGTAGGTTATAATGTAGAGCTGAAGCGCAGTAAACTGTATGGAAGGTAATGCCATACTGGCTTTTGTTGTGCTACACGAATTGCTACTGTTACGCATTTTTCACTGTCTGAATTATGTTTCTTCTAAGTTAAATGACTTACAAATTGTGGACTAGGTGCTTGAAAAAGAATGCTTTTATCCAGCAGGCTGTGCCTGTTTTGTGGTGGTGTACTAATGTGGGCTGGCTGACTTACCCTTGTCTAATGTGTTGCCTTTCTGCGGCCTTGATAAATGTGTGCAGATGCCTGTGTAGGCAAACAACAGCTTTGGAATGGGCTTTGCTCTGGCAGCCTGCAGTTCACAGAGCAGTAGGAAGCAAGCAGTACTGCCAAGTCAGTGAGCAGCGTTTCAAAGAGAGCATGTAGCTGGGAGGAAAGTCAGTGTATGTGAAAGGATGTCAGTGATTGACTTGAAATTTTTAAATGTCTCCTGACTTGTCTATGATTCTTTGTGCTAATTCAGGGTTGCAGGGAAAGAGAAGGAAATCGCCAGTCTCCAAAATGAGCTTGCCTCTCGGAGAAATGCTTTTGAGCAACAGAGGAAAAAGAACAATGTAAGGAAATACCTCTCCCACCTTCCCCAACCCTTCCCCCTTCTTCCTCCCCACCACCCAAAAAAAAACCAAGTCCCAAAGAACAACCAGCCTGTGTGCACAGCACTCCATGGCGCCTAGGGTGTTCTCAAGAGATCATGCTTCTGATGGTTGTCTGCTGTATTGTGTCCTCTGGTCACTCCTCTCCTCTTTCCTTGGGAGTGACTAAGCATTTCTCACTTCACTGCTCAGAGTTTGAGCACTTCATTAAGTTGCTCGTTTGGTGCGGGGGAGGAGACTTGCTAGGGGACACATCCTGCAGCAAGTTCCCAGACTTGGATTCAAGCCTTGTTAGGCTTGTTCAGAAGCATGTCCTTTGCCAAGGCAAGAAGAAGGAGTCTGGGGAGGGAGGCTGTGAAGATGAAAGGTGCTGTGCTCTTGAACAAGTTATGGTCCTTGTGTGTAGCCATGGGAAGAGGCATTACCTTCAGGGCTCTTGGATCTGGCTCTTTGCCTTCTGAAGAGTGAGTAATACTGTTCTTCTGAAAGAGGTGGAGGACACTGAGCCTTCCTTTTTCCTTTTTACAGTAGCCACTGATGGTGCAGTATGGGTTGTTTGTGGGTGGAAGCAAAGATTGTTTGTTCCATCACAGAGCTGCAAGTTTACCTTCTTGTAATCATTACCAGCAGGGCAAGAGTGTGGTATCTTTTATATGAAGAAAATTGTTAAATACAGTGCTTTTAGCTCGCCTGTCTCTCTGTGATAGCCTATAAAGTCCGGTGGATACTGTGCAATGAACTTTATTGCTTAAAAGTGGGACAATATAAGGAAGATGCACAAGGAAAATACTGAAAATGTGATTTCTGATACAAGCAGTGTTGCTTAAGAGCTGAAATAAAGTAGGGCTGAAATGGCTGAGTAGTCTTGGAAAATGGATGAGCTGGAAAGGTAGAACATATGCATGCCTGTTTCCTGGGGAATTACAAGGTCTAATTACCCTTTGTGGTGCAGGCAGAAATCTGGCTGCTATTAAAGGCAGACCATGCCTGTAGGTCCCAGCTTTCCACATCGCAATTTTATCCAACTTTGTTTAATGTCTTGTGAAACAGCTCCTAGGGTAGCAGGCAAATAGTAGGAGGTAAAGTAAAACTAGTGTAGGTACACACTAGGATTTGGATGCCACTTTGTGTGGTGAATTAAAAAAATACAGCCTTTCAAAATAGCCTTTTGCTAAAGCAGACTGTTTGAAGGGTTGGAAAAAAGTTCATTTAAATCCTGAGCCCTCTAATCTCCTCCCCACAAACCCCACCATCCTTCCTAGATAAGAGCTGCAAAGCTCTTTTTATAAGGGCTCGCAACCTCATAACTGAGCTTGCATGTTGACGTCTTGTGGAGTACACGTTTGATGACCTTGCCAAGAAAGCTGCAGGAGTGCAGCACAGCATGGTGGTGTTTCCATGCAGGTCTGGGGTATGCTTGCCACTGGCGAAATCCCAGAACCTCCCAGGAGGGCTGATGAAGCAGCAAACCGGTTTTCTTTGGGAGCAGTGGAGAGATCTGCAAACCAAGGCTCTGAGCTTTGTGTTTCTGAGACGAGCCCCTGGCATAGTAGGTTTGGGTCGAGGCCCAAGGATCTACATGGGTAGATCTGTTTGCAAGATCAGGGCATAAATGTGTACACCTCTGTGTATTCTTGGATCCATGCTGGGTTCTGCAATGCAACATGCCTAACACTCTGTGTAATCTGTGGTTTGGTGTCTGTGTTCCTCACTACTTTTGAGAACTTCCCTCTTTATTTTTCTTACAAGTGCAGTCAAAGTATGGGGATGCTGTAGTGCTACGTTCTACAGTAACAATTGGATAAGTTTTGGAGATGGGGGCAGGTTGGGCAGAAATTGTCATTTTCCCCACCCTTTTTCACTCAAACTCTTTGAGCATCACACTTATTTTTGCTAGTGTATGTCGTCTTACCCAGCAAAATCATCTTGCAGTAACCAGCATTTAAATGCAAATGGTGGAATGTAATGGAAAATATATCTCTGAAGTAAAAGCGGAAACAGTTTGCATATTGGCTGAACTGAAATCATTCTTTCTAAAAATGATTAGGACCTTCGGAAGAAAAACTGGAAAGCAATGGAAGCATTGGCATCAACTGAAAAATTGCTGCAGGACAAAGTGAACAAGACTGCCAAGGTTGTAATGTTAACTGCTAGAAATGATGCATTAAGCTAGAAGCAGATCTGCAGCTGGTTTTTTACATGAACTGGAGGCATTTAACTTTTACTGCAATTTAAATAGTCTGTTCTGGGTGATCATTCATATACTCTCACCTCTGCTTCTTACTGTTGTCTTTAGGTTTCTTTTATTCCTTAGCTTCTGGGCATGCTTTTCTTTTTTTTTAATTTCTGTTTGCATAATTGTTAGAGCTGTTTTTTACTTGTGGGAAGCTCTAGAATAAAAACTGCTGGTGAGCAACCTGCTTTCTCCTGTTGGGCTTTTGCTGTGCTGGAATACCTTTATTGGAAGAACTAGGACTAAATTACTGTAAAAAAAAAAAACAAAAAACACAAAACCCTGGGAATTTCTCAGGGAAGTGGTGTCACCACAGTTGTGAATTTCCTTCTTGAAGGCACATGAAGCTCTTCAAATACCATCAGAGCCAGTGTTCAATATGATACATGGTGTGAATTGCTCTGAATGAGCTTGCATTTACTGTGAGCCTGATTTGGTGCTAATTGCCACTGTGCAGAATTAAAAAGAAAAAGGATCAAAATAACTTTAAAAACCCCTTCTCAAGTCAGGTAGCTAGAAGCAGAGGAGCTCTGGTTTGGGATTGTGCGTCTGTGTTTTGGAGATGTCTCTGCCCTTCGCTCAGCCCTGCATTCAGGGAAGTTGTGTACCTGCTTTTGCTGTGTGCTAATGCTTGCCTGCTTTCTCTTGCAGTTGGAGGACTTCATCAAACAGCCATTTGCCACTTCTTGGTGGTTCCTAGATTGCTGAAAGCTAACACACTTAGCACAGCTTCACAACCTAATGTCTCCTATTCGTTTGTCTCTGAATCTCAGCCTACTAATGCCACGATCTCTTGCAGCAGAGGAACTCAGAGCAGCAAGGTGCAACAACACTCATGTGAAAGAAAAACACAAATCCAAATATTAGTGAAGAATTTTGGCTGAAAGCTACCTTCTATGCAGGGTTTCAGGCTTTCTCACTTGGGAGTCTGAGTGTCATATAGCTAAATTAAACCAATCTGCCACGAGCACTGCAAGCAAATGTCCTGTGGCTGGTCTGCTTTTAACGTTAAATAAATGGAGCAATAGATCTGTGGTGCCCTTGGCTCTGTGTGCTTATGTTTGCAGAACAATGACAAAGAAAACCTGGAGATTGTCACACAGCTCTAATAATTATTTCCATTGCATCCAAGCTTGGGGAAGAAGCATGTAACGGTCTCCCTGTTGAATACTTAAAAATAATATTTAGAAGATAGTCTTGCTTTCTTGGCCTGGTTCAAATGTGCATTAACACAAACTTTCCTTTTGACTTCAATTCTCTGTTCATTTATTTGGTGATGTCAATTTATGGTGATTTTTTTCCCCACCTAAAATGGTTTTAATGTGGATTTTTCAAAAATTGATTGAGCAAGTTTGTTGCTCTTGAGATTGCTTAACTTGAGTGGCAGGGTTGGTGTGATGCAGTTACTCAGCACAGCGTAGTTTGTGCTGTGAACAAGTGAAGGTGTAATTTCTGTACAAACAGGCTAGATTGGAGAACTTAAGAAAATAAAAGCTTGAGCATGAGCAAATGTGAAGGCCAAATTCTGAAGCAATTCAGTGTCAATTTTTGAGGCAATTTACTGACAATTTCAGAGACTGTAGTGCCTTTCTCACTTAAAAAAATTACTTTCTGGCTTAAGTGAAGTGCTCTAGACATAAAGAGGCTATTGCCAGGTCAGTGGGGTATGTTTCCCAATTTTACATTGAGCCCTTTTCTTGGTTTAGGAGAAGCAGCAGCATTTGGAAGCTGCCAAGGTAGAGATGCGTGAACTACTCCAGAAGCTGTTCCCGAAAGTCTCTCTTCCTTCTAATGTGGTAAGAGAAATGGCTCTTCTACCTTACTGCTGGCATTGAGGAGTTTTGGTCCTGCTGCACTGGGCAGGCTGGAGCATTTCCCTACAGCCCGTTCTCCAGGGTTTCTGCAGTGGGACATGAGTATCTTCTGCAGGTAATACCTGTGCTTGCCAGTAGCAAGGCTGCAGGCAGTTCGAGAAAAGTCTTTTTAAAAACAAAATAAAAGTTGTTATAATTTTGTGATTTTTTGCCACTCCAGTATCTGATTTATCCACCTGTGTTATCTTGTGTCTGAGATAGTAAATTTTCAGGGGGAGATAAGGTCTGCTGCTTCCTTGCTCACTGTCTGACATGATGGGGATCCATATCTTTGCCAGCGACTGTGCAGATAACTGCTGGCCCCCTTTTCAGAGGAGCTGTGCTGCCTCAGTGCCAATTAATAGAGTACAGGAGGGTTTGTTTTGTTTGGAAAAGTTCCTTTGAAAACAACTGATTCTAATTTTATATTTTTTGTGGTTTTCAGTTGTTGGCAAAGGAGGAGTGCACTGGGTTCATGTGGTTTAGATTGTGTGAATGATGTGAGGTGGGACAAATGGGGTCTGCATTTTATTTGTAATGTCTAGAGGTTTTGAATATTCCTATTTAAAATTATTCTCAAATGTCCTAAAGTTAGTCTCTTGATGAACTAGAGAGAGTCTTTAAAAAGACTGGGTTTGTGTAAGGTTACGAAATAGTCTTCCTAGTGAGGTCCCTAGAATTATGTAGCACGCATGTGCTTTACTACTTAGGGGTTTTGGAATAGATTCAAATTCTTCAACTAGATTTAAAGACTTCCCTTAAGTCTTCAAATTTTTGTCAGTTCCCAACCCTTGTAAGAAGACCTCTGTCACCCAGTTGTGTTTCGGTACTTTCAAGCTCCTGTACAGTGTACATATCTCAACCTCATGCTGGATTGCTGCCTGCTGACTGTCAGCTTGGCTGTGTGCGATACTAGCTGAACAGCTACTGTCAGGATGCGTGTTAGCTCCAGGGAACTGGGGGACTGAAACACTGCTTGTAAGCCTGCAGTTGGGAGGCAGATATCCTGAAGGTAGTTTTATTGAGGTTACTCTCAATTTTAACAGAATGCATTTTTCAACAGAGCCACAGTGAATGGATATGTGGGTTTGAAAAGATGGCTAAAGAATACTTGAGAGAGGCTTCAGGATCTGAAGAGATCAAGGTAGGCATGAACAGTGGAAAGCTTCCGTGTGTGTGTTTTTTTTCTTTCAGTATAAATCTTGCAAATTGTGCTCTGTTCAAATTGTCAAACAGGTGACAAGAAAATTGTTGTATAGATATTTGCAAAGCATAAATCAGAAATGTATTTACATCTTCAAAAAGCACTGTGTAGAGTTGTGAACACACTTATAAAATTCAAAATCCCTGTTCCCTTTTTCAAGTAATTGTTGGAATTTTTTCAGGCAACTCAGAATTATTGCAGTAGCTCACAAAATTTGTAATTATGAATTATATGTGAACATTGCACTTCCTGATGTCTTTGCATGGGTTGAAAATGCAGACCTGCCAATGAATGATACCAGCTTGCTTGTTGAGATAGGTGTATGATATAATAGGCATTGCAGAAACATGGTGGGATGGCTCCTATGACTGGAGTGTTGGAATGGAAGGTTACAGGCTCTTTAGAAAAGACAGGCCTGGCAGGTGGGGAGGGGGAGTTGCCCTTTATGTTAGGGATAGGCTGGAGAGTATGGAACTCTGTCTGGGGACAGGTGAGCAATCAACAGAGTTTGTGGGTCAGGGTTAAAGGGAGAACAGATATGGGAGACATTACTGTGGGGATCTGTTACAGACCGCCTGATCAAGGAGAACCTGCAGATGAAGCACTCTGTAGACAGATAGGAAAAGCCTCATGCTCACAGGCCCTTGTTCTCATGGGGGACTTCAACCATCCTGATATCTGTTGGAGAGACAGTACGGCCCGGCACAAGGAATCCAGGAGGTTCCTCGATTGTGTAGAAGACAACTTCCTTCTGCAAGTAACAGAGGAGCCGACAAGGAGAGGTGCCATGCTTGACCTCATGCTCACCAACAGGGAAGGACTGGTTGGAAATGTGAGGCTCCAGGGCAGCCTTGGATGCAGCGATCATGAGATGCTCGAATTTGAGATCCTCAGGACAGTGAGAAGAGCATGCAGCAAGCTCACTGCCCTGGACTTCAAAAGAGCAGACTTTGGCCTCTTCAGGAACCTCCTTCGTAAGGTTCCATGAGATACAGCCCTAGAGGGCAGGGGGGCCCAAGACTGTTGGTTGATATTCAAGGATCACCTGCTACAAACTCAGGAGTGTTGCATCCCAGCTAGAAGGAAGTGAAGCACGAGGGCCAGGAGATGTCCTTGGATGGAAAAGGAGCTGCTGAGGAAAATTCAAATGAAAAAAGAGGCTTATAAAAGGTGGAAGCAAGGACAGGCGGCCTGGGAAGAGTACAGGGATGTTGTCCAGGAAGCCAGGGACCAGGTTAGGAAAGCTAAGCTAAGGCCCAGTTAGAATTAAACTTGGCTAGGGGTATTAAGGATAACAGGGAGGGATTCTACAGGTACATAGCAAATAAAAAACAGACTACAGAGAGCATAGGCCCCCTCAGGAAGCTAACGGAAGAACTGGCTACACAGGATTTGGAGAAGGCTGAGGTTCTGAATGACTTCTTTGCCTTGGTCTTCACTGGCAAAGGCTCTGACCAAACCACCCAAGTCTTGGAAGGCAGATGCAGGGACTGTGAGAATGAAGACCTTGGGCCCAGTTTGTCAATGACACCAAGCTGTGTGATTCGGTTGGTACCCTAGAGGGAAGGAATGCCATCCAGAGGGACCTCGACACGCTTGTGACGTGGGCTGATGCCAACCTTATGAAGTTTAACCATGGCAAGTGCAAGGTCTTACACCTGGGTCGGAACAGTCCCAGGCACAGCTACAGGTTGGGCAGAGAAGAGATTCAGAGCAGCCCTGTGGAGAAGGACTTGGGGGTGTTGGTCGATGAGAAAATGAACATGAGCCGGCTTCAGTGTGCGCTTGCAGCCCAGAAAGCCAACCGTATCCTGGGCTGCATCAAAAGGAGCGTGACCAGCAGGTCAAAGAGGTGATCCTGCCCCTCTGCTCTGCTCTCGTGAGACCTCACCTGGAGTATTGTGTGCAGTTCTGGTGTCCTCAACATAAAAAGGACATGGAACTGTTGGAACAAGTCCAGAGAAGGGCCACGAGGATGATCAGGGGACTGGCGCACCTCCTGTATGAAGACAGGCTGAGGAAGTTGGTGCTATTGAGCCTGGAGAAGAGAAGGCTGCATGGAGACCTCATAGCAGCCTTCCAGTATCTGAAGGGGGCCTACAGGGACACTGGGGAGGGACTCTTCATTAGGGACTGTAGTGACAGGACAAGGGGTAATGGGTTAAATCTTAAACAGTGGAAGTTTAGATTGGATATAAGGAGGAAGTTCTTTACTGTAAGGGTGGTGAGGCACTGGAATAGGTCGCCCAGGGAGGTTGTGAATGCTCCATCCCTGGCAGTGTTCAGGACCAGGTTGGAGAGAGCCTTGGGTGATATGGTTTAGTGTGAGGTGTCCCTGCCCGTGGCAGGGGGGTTTGGACTAGATGATCTTAAGGTCCTTTCCAATCCTAACTGTTCTATAATTCTAATAATAGAACTCAGAGCTGTCACTGAGGCATGACTCTTCCTGTCCCTCTTCTCCTTTGCTAGGCTATGGAGCAGAAGTTGAAAGAGGCCGAGGAAATGCACATACTGCTGCAACTGGAGTGTGAGAAATATAAGTCAGTTCTGGCAGAGACGGTAAGCAGGATGCCTGGCTGCCTCTGCCTCGTGATGTTGTAAGATGCCTTTCTTCTGTTACAAGCTTTCAAACTCTCCTTTCTTTTTAGGAGGGGATTTTACAAAGGCTACAGAGGAGTGTGGAAGAAGAAGAAAGCAAATGGAAGATAAAAGTTGAAGAATCGCAGAAGGAACTTAAACAGGTATTTCTGAAGATCTGCTTTTTGCAGTAGCCAGCTAGTTTCTGCTTGAATTAACAGTGTTTGAGCACTGTGGAGCCAGGTGTAGAGTAGCCCTAGCTGCCTGGTTTGATGTGTGTGTGATCTGGGAATGAAAAAGGTGAAGTCTGCAACCAATATAATAACGATCCTTCCTTACAACAGTAGTGTTTTTGGTGCTCATATTCTGAGTTTCATGCTAAGAGTGACTTTTAATTTTCCAAGGAATGCATTTTCATTAAGAAAACCCTAAAAAGTGGAGGAATTGTTGATGTCTTTAGACTTTGGCTATTCCTGTTGCTGTCTTTAGAGAAGCAAGAACAAATGAACAGCACAGGTATAAGGTCTTTGACTGTTATGACACGTCTCTGTCAGTCCTTTGCCGGTGATACAGGAAGCAGCCAGTAATATTGCACCTGGTGATACTAATGATGGTGGGATAAGAATCCAAAGATTCAGGACTGTGCATGTGCCCCGTTAATGTGTTGAGGAATGAATATATATATATATATATATATTTCTGATCCTGGCAACTCAGACTGTAATTTGAATTTTTTGGAAGCTGTTAAAATGCTATTTAATCCATTATGGTCGGCTAATTACGTTTGAAATTGCCTGCAAAACCCTCCTTTTTAGGAGGGCTCTGTTGCTAGGAAAAGTGGTAAGAAAGAAGTTTTTTATGTTTGTTTTGATCTAGAATTAAAGTAGGTCAAACTGCTTTTTCTCAACGAATTATTTCTAGAGTACTTCTGCTTAGTAAATTTGAGTACCAAAGTTTGAGCTTGGAGCAAACAGATAGGGACTTACAAACATCATCTTTGAGGGGCCTTTAAAAGGCTGTAAGATCTTCAACTATAGATGTGCTATCATCTGCTGCATGTATGCAGCCTCTAATAAAGCTAAATATGGTTTCTTTGTCTACATGCAGTACGAGGATGGAGACAGTTTTCCCTATCTAGGAAAGAGACTTCCCTTATTATGGCTAATGGACAATTGGCTTAGTCCTTATATTGCAAATCTTTCAAGCACCTGGGCCCTAAATATGTCAAAAGAACTTTTTTATACTGGGAGAAGGTAGAAAAGGTATTCTAATGGAGATTTAGTGTACTGCATTATTTGAGTATCTGATTTCATCCTTAATATGCTTAAATCGTAGAAGCAAGCTTGTGTGTATATGGAGAGTTTGTCTTACACCAGCCCAACTAAATTTATCTTTCTTGAAAACTGCAGATGCGTTCTTCAGTCATTTCTTTGGAGCATGAGGTAGAGAGGTTAAAGGAAGAACTCAAAGAAGTTGAAACTGTACGTGCAGGTTTTTCTTTGAAGCTTTCTCTTACTTACACATGATACAGGCTTATGCTGTAATTCTGAACTTCCTAGGACTTCTCTCTTGCAAGTAGTGCAGCCTGTGCTGCAGTTTAAACTGAATCTTTTGGCAAGTGTTTTTAAGAATCAGAGAAGATGTGTACTAGAAATTGTCCTGTTTTTCACTTCTGTACTGACCTGCTGGGGCTCTTTCCTTGTGGACCTTGAGCAGTTTACTTCTTGTTGATGATCAGGATTGGTTATTTTTCTTTTAAACTGTTACACTTCAAAAATGTAAAATATGTGCTATTCAATCACTGGATTTGAAATGCTTTCTAAATGTCATGGAATATTTGATATAAGTTTATAGCTAATTGTAAATCAAGAAAATGATACTGCAAAGAAGCATTGAAAACACCTGTTTTAACTCTGTTTTTTCTGTTTCTAGCTTAAAAAAGAGAGAGAACATTTGGAAAGTGAACTAGAAAAGGCAGAAATAGAACGATCTACTTATGTGTCAGAAGTCAGAGAGGTAAACATAATTGACCAAACTGTTCTTTTTCTTTTTGGTTACTCAGCTGCCTGGCAAACTAATCTAATGCTTGGCCCCTGTGGCTGAGGAGTTTGTATGCTTGTGACCTTAGGGTAGACCGACACACTAATAACTGAGCAGAAGAAAAGTGGGCGTCCTAAGGAGACAAATCCTAAAACTCTAAACTTCATTTCAGCTCAAAGATCTGTTGACTGAATTGCAGAAAAAACTTGATGATTCATATTCTGAAGCAGTAAGACAGAATGAAGAGTTAAATTTGGTAAGAAGCTTGTTCTCCGTTGGGCACAAACTAGGTTCCCAGCATACTTACGAAACGGAGACTTATTTCAAATCCTGTCTGTTCTGCTAACCTCTTCAGCTTGATATTTTTGTCCATTGCAATCATTTATGTAGTCTGACTTTTACAATTTGTCTCTTTCTCTGCTCCTAACAATAGCATGTCTGGTTCTTAAGACTTATTCCAAAGTTTGTAAGACTTTCATTCCTAAAACTTCTTGAGAATCAATGTTTTGCAGTGTAGATATATGCAACAGCAGATGTAATGTCCTTGGACCAACAAAAGTTGTGCTTTCGTCAGTTCAACTTGAGGATTATGCTATTCTGCTTTTTTTTTCTCCAAAGCTTTGGAGGATGCAGCTGTGGTATCCATGTCCTGCCTCTGAAGAGCCTTTTTCATCCTCCTCTGTATTAGTCAAAACCAATGTCAGATTGAGAGTATCCAGCCATTCAGCACCTGGCATCCTGATGTGGCTGAATAGTTGTGCTGGCTTGGTGCATGTACTGTGTTACAGCATGTTTGGCTAGAAATGCTCTTCAGCCAATACTTCTATACCATGATTTCTCAAGAAGTTGGGTTAACTGAGGCCAGACCTGTAGGCCCAAAGATGCATGGTTTTCCAGTTTGAGCCCTGTCACTTTTTTCAATGCCGTAGGGCTGCAGGAGTGGTCAGATCCTTCCTCTGCTTGCGTTTGAATGGTGCTTTCTTGCTTTTGAGCTGGTACTGGGGAGGGTTGTCCCTGTCAAGTCTTTGTTAGGTTTTAAAGTAGTTGATGGGACAACCTGTCACTGCAGGCTGAGCTGCTGATTTCAACAAGGTGCTGCCACTAATGTAAATGGATTAAAATAGTCAATTTAAAAAGAAAAAAAAACACCACCACCCCCCACAATAACTAACAATCTGCTTAAGTTAATAGTATACTTAGCAAGTCTAGTACAGCATTGATTAGCATCCTGCATCAGCCACCAAAGCCTCTCATTTTGAAAGCAGAGGAAATGGGAATTGAATGCATATCTTAGTGTTAATCAGTGAACACCAACCTCTTGAATAAAAGAGGCAACAATCTATTATGTCTGTAACAACAACAGCTTAAAAAGCTGAGCTCCCTGCTAGGGCCACTTCATGCTGCAGTCTGGTGATGCTGTGTGGTAGGAGTGTGAGGAGGTAAAGAACTATTATGTAAATATCTTGGGAATGCTGTCCAGTCTATATTAGGGGCCTTTTTACAGTAGACATGAGGTTGGGGAATAGAAACGATGGAATTTCAAAATGTGTTTCCCACTAATTTATAAAACTAACAAGGAGAGAAGCTGAAAATGCAGTGCTTTCCCAAAATGTGGAAAGCCAGCATCCACCAGTCCAGGTGCTCTGAAGAGGAAAATGTTCCAAGGGTGAGACAAAAAGAACATGTAGTTTTGAAATCAGTGAGAACTCAGGGCTCTGAGTAGTGTATTGTTCACTTCTTTAATCCCCTGCTGGCTCCCAAGAAGATTGGCAGCAGAAATACTTAACATTAGCACAGTGCACTTCAGAAGCGCAAATCCAACAAAACTGGCACTTGAGCTTCTTGTCAGCACTCCTGTTTGAGGCTCAAGCCTTAAGTGCTGTGGCTGGTTCTTTATGCTGTGTTGAAGAGCAATTGAAATATTCCTTAAAAAAATGTTTATATCCTTTAGAAGGCTGTAGATTAAGGGCAGCCGGTAGAAAGTGTTCAGGCCTCTTGACTGAAATAGTTTCACATTTTTTGGTTGAATCTAAACACAATCAAAAGCTTAATATAGTTTCATCTACCATCAGTGAGCCATGCCTTGATGTGACATCAACAGACTGGATAAGTCAACATAGTTATAATAAGTGGTGCTTTATTAAGATGACAAGTAGAGCTTTTTAGTTTATTTGGCAGTAAAGTTACTGTTTAGCCTGAATTAGGAAGATGGCAAGCTACATTTTTGCATATTTGCTGTGAATTAAGTTGGAGTCTGGGCTGACTTTTGTGGTAAGAGTGCTGGAGAAGCTTATGTACTGTCAATATTGCCAATATTCCTACTGGCAATACAGTTTAAAAGTTAAAACTGCATAATGAAGCTGATGCCAACCATGTTGTCTTCTGTAGTTTCTGTTCTTTACATTTATCTTTACAGATGGAGTCTCTCTTCTTTGACTGTCCTTGCAAACCTCATCATACGTGTTGACTAATCCAGTGTGTGCAATAATTGTTAGTTACCTTAACTCCCTTTGCAGTCAGTGTGCACTGGGATCATCCATGGAACAGACAGATGAAGTCTCAGTGTGTGTGTGTGAGGGGAAACTGATTTTTCTTTGTTACTATTTTGCAGCTGAAAACACAGCTAAATGAAACACTATCAAAGCTCAAAGTTGATCAAAATGAGAGACAAAAGGTAGCTGGTGACTTGCCCAAGGTAAGCAGAGACCTGTAACAGTTGCAGCTGTAAATGTAATCAACAGCCTCACAAAAAGCCCACCCCACCCAGCAGCCTGAAACTTTACAATCCAGTCTCAAATGGCAGTGGGTTGCAAGTTGGTTTACAACTGTCTTTTACAACTGTTTACAGCTGCCCATTTACATGTGGTTATAAATCGGCTATAGCCCAGGAGACTGCAAATCTTTAAGGTTAGCTCTATGCAAGCTTGATGAGACAAGCAGGTGGGTTACCTCTGCTCTTCCTCAATGGCCGCTCTTGCAAGTTAGATTGGAATTGGAAGTCTTTAAGCATGAAAGGTTTCAGTGCTGTCTCTCAAACCTCTCATGGGAGAATTGATAAATGGAGACAAGAATAGCCTGCAGAGGGGCGGAGCTCTGACTCCAGACTGTATAACACCTTGTTCCTTCTGCACAGTAAGGAAACTGGGCTGTATTCTTACAGCACTAGAGTGGTAAGAGCTGTTGGAGGAGCCAGTCTTGTCTTGGGACAGGGACAGATGATCGCAAAAGCAGTGCTAGGAAGTGAGAAGGTAAAGGGGACTTGCTGTAATAATGTGTTTAGAACATTTTGCTCAGGACAGTTATGTTGGAAGCTGACATATGAAGTGAGCATGGTTCATGGTATATTCTGTATAAATGCAGATCTAATATTAGGCTTTTGGAGACCTGCTATTCTTGCACAGATAATTTGTCTGCACAGTTTTTACCTATTAACTTGACATGAGACTATTAAAGCTTGCCCATAGAATTGCTCTCAAATGCATGCAGGCTGACATGCAACATGCGGATTGTAAAGAGACATGTCAACCTTGGCAAATGTGTTGGTTCCCTGAGCAAGTCGGGTATGAAACAGATTTCTTCCTAAACAGTGATTTTCTGTGTTTGTAGGGCTCTTGGAGAGATGGGGATTTGCTTCTCAGCCTTCACTACTTGCTGTACCTCTGCTATTTTTTTGTGGGTTTTCTTATTTCTTTCATTTCTTTCCTCCCTTCCCCTATAGGCCCAGGAGTCTTTGGCATCTCTTGAGAGAGAAATCGGAAAAGTTGTTGGGGATGCCAATGTTATTGAAAACAGCGATGTTTGCACAGAGTCGGTGAGTATTTCTTTTGAGCCTATTCTCAGGGGCAATGCAAATCTCATGCAAAGTTATGAACTTTGGGAAGAGAGGTTTGCCAGAGGGGAACAGAAAGTGTGCTACTGATGGTAAATTAAGGCTTGATGAAACTTCATGCCCTACAGCTTGTCAGGATGGTGTCTTGGAGCTGTATCCCAAGGATGCATTGGGAGTTCTGCTGTCATCCTGATTGTGACCTCTTTCTCAATGCTCAAATTTGTAAGGAAGAAGGGGAGAGATTACAGACATGAGATCTGAGCTTCCAGTGAGTTTTGTGGTTTAAGCAAAATGGGGAATACCCCAGATTTGTCCCTTTCAAGAAGGGAGGCTAAAAATAAATCTGCTGGTAACTAAATGAACTTCAAATACTAACTGTCGGGTTTGCTGACATTTTTAATGCCAAAGAAAGAAGGCAGTCTTACATGCTCTGTAACACCAGGGCAGAGAGTGGCTCTTGCCAGAGCATTGACCCTTCTGGTTATCTGCAGCTGTGGGCAAGAGGCTGTCCTTAGCCACTAGTAGGTGCCAGATTTCAACTTCAGCTGGTACTGGCTCCTGGGGATTTGTGCTGACCTTGATGTGGTCCAGCAGCAAAATCTTGCTGTAAACAACAGACTTGAGCACTGCAACTACTGGTGTGTATATCCAGGGGAAGGCTAAAGCAGACGCAGCTATGTGGTGTCAATAGAACTCATCACCCGCTTTCTTCTGATGTCCAGAGTGGAATGAAACACTGCTGTTTGGGTGGGAGAGGAGCACTTGCTGATAGGACAATTTATATCGACTTTTAGCTGCTGGAAGTAAGAAGCTTTGTCAGCTGCAAGATGAAGCTAGGAGTCCTCCGAGGTGTACTGTAGAAAAGCCTTTGCCTTTGTAGTCATTAGCAGAAATGAAATTGCTTTCTCAGAGTAATTGGTCCTGGGTGCTGATCAGCCCTTGTGCTGTGGGCTCACCATACCCACACTGAGCCACTGGCATCACTGAGCCAGAGATGCAGCTGGGCCATGGATGTCCCAGCCTTGTGAGCTGGTTTCCTGGGCCCTCTCCTGTGCTGCCAGCAGGAGGCCAGCTTGTGATGGTGGCAATCAAGTGCTCTGTATCCCTATGTGCAGCAAGCTGGAAAAGAAAACCCTCCTCAAACCAGTGACAAACTGCTTGCTCCCTGCTATGACTTTATGGCTTACCTGGGTGGTATGTCAAAATAGTAGTGCTGTCATGGAAGGAGGGGCTGGCCACTTGGAGGAATATAAGGCTGCTGCTAGAGGATGTAGGAAGGCAGCTAGGATGACTAAGGCCTCCTTAGAATTAAACCTGGCGAGAAGGGTCAAGGACAGCAAAAAGAGCTTTTTCAAATACATGGCAGATAAAACTAACACCAGAGGCAGTGTAGGCCCACTGATGAACGGGATGGGTGCCCTGGTGACAGAAGATACAGAGATGGCAGAGTTACTGAATGCCTTCTTTGTCTCTGTCTACTCTGCTGCAGGCAGTCCTGAAGAGCCCTGTACCCCTGAGACCTTAGATGAAGTCAGGTCAATGGAGTGGTTTGCCTTAGTCGATGAGGAATGGGTTAGAGACCAGTTGGGCAATCTGGACATCCATAAATCCATGGGTCCAGATGGGATGCACCCGCGGGTGCTGAGGGAACTGGCGGAAGTCATTGCTAGACCAGTCTCCATCATCTTTACCAAGTCCTGGGAAACGGGAGAGGTGCCTGAGGACTGGAGGAAAGCAAATGTCACTCCGGTCTTCAAAAAGGGCAAGAAGGAGGACCCGGGTAACTATAGACCGGTCAGCCTCACCTCCATCCCTGGGAAAGTGATGGAACACCTTATCCTTGGTGCCATCTTAAGGCATATCAAGGATAAGTGGGTTATGAGGGGCAGTCAACATGGCTTCACCAAGGGGAAATCATGTTTGACCAATCTCTTAGCCTTTTATGAGGAAATAACACGGTGGATGGATGATGGCAGAGCGGTGGATGTGGTCTACCTTGACTTCAGCAAAGCATTTGACACAGTCTCCCACAGCATCCTCACATCTAAATTGAGGAAGTGTGGTCTGGATGATCCAGGTAGTGAGGTGGACTGTGAACTGGCTGAAGGAGAGAAGCCAGAGAGTTGTAGTCTATGGGGCTGAGTCTAGTTGGAGGCCTGTAACTAGTGGAGTGCCTCAAGGGTCAGTACTGGGACCGGTATGATTTATTAATATATTCATCAACGATTTAGATGAGGGAATTGAGTGTACTATCAGCAAGTTTGCTGATGACACTAAGCTGGGAGGAGTGGCTGACATGCCAGAAGGCTGTGCTGCCATCCAGCGAGACCCGGACAGGCTGGAGAGTTGGGCAGGGAATAACTTGATGAAATATAACAAGGGAAAGTGTAGAGTCCTGCATCTGGGCAGGAACACCCCAGGTTCCAGTATAGGTTGGGAAACGACCTGTTAGAGAGCAGTGTAGGGGAGAGGGACCTGGGGGTCCTAGTGGACGACAGGATGACCATGAGCCAACACTGTGCCCTTGTGGCTAAGAAGGCCAATGGCATCCTGGGGTGTATTAGAAGGGCGGTGGTTAGTAGGTCGAGAGAGGTCCTCCTTCCCCTCTACTCTGCCCTGGTGAGACCCCATCTGGAATATTGTGTCCAGTTCTGGGCCCCTCAGTTCAAGAAGGACAGGGAGCTGCTGGAGAGAGTCCAGCGCAGGGCAACGAAGATGATTAAGGGAGTGGAGCATCTCCCTTATGAGGAAAGACTGAGGGAGCTGGGTCTGTATAGTTTAGAGAAGAGGAGACTGAGGGGTGACCTTATTAGTGTCTATAAATATATAAAGGGGGAGTGTCACGAGGATGGAGCCAGGCTCTACTCAGTGGCAAACAATGATAGGACAAGGGGTAATGGGTACAAACTGGAACACAAGAGGTTCCACTTAAACTTGAGAAGAAACTGCTTCTGAGTGAGGGTGACGGAACAATGTAACAGGCTGCCCAGGGAGGTTGTGGAGTCTCCTTCCCTGGAGACATTCAAAACCCGCCTGGACACATTCTTGTGTAACATTATCTAGGTGTTCCTGCTCTGGCAGGGGGATTGGACTAGATGATCTTTCGAGGTTCCTTCCAATCTCTAGCATACTGTGATACTGTGATCAGCTGTTTGGCTTTGTGACTGGTGATACTCCTGAGCCAGATGTCATTAGTTATGTCCTGCAGTGGCCTGAGTGTGCTAGTTTAATGGTTTTAGCCTTAACTTTGTAACCCCTCTGGCTTATGAGTTGCCCTGCTGTAGCTGTGTGGGCACCTTGTGGAACCCTAACCAGGTTTCCTCCAGAATATCCATTGCTTTATTCTGAAGAAGAGTGTGGAAAACCAGTCCTAATAAACCTGTAATTAAGGCTTCATTAGTAAAAATACTTTAATTGTCTATGCAGCGCTCCTTACAGGTAGCCATTGGCAGAGGCTGGAATTAGAACATCTTCTTTATCATCTTCCTCAAGCCCTTTTTGTTGCCTTTTTTTTTTTTTTTTTTAGGGAGGGGCAAAACCAAAAGCTGTCTGCCTAGAAGCCTAAAACCCCAGCTTAAAATAGCTCTCAGATTAAAAAAGAAAGTCTTCCAGCTACTTCCACCTAGCAACAGTGTCTGTCTTGTCTTTTTTTTTTTTTTTAAAAGACCTGAAAACACATGCTCAAAAATGAGTGTATTTGTTCCTTCTGAGTACTGGAACCAACCCACAAAATTGAGAAGTGATGCTTGTGTAAACTCTCAAACACATTCTGTTTGTTTTCTTTAGACTCCTTTTCTTTCTATTTAAAAATAGACCATTTGGTTTTTCTAATCAGCTTCCTTGTCACTTATGGGGCTAGATGATGACTAAAGGGTGCCTTTTAGTATGCTTTAAGGAAGTCATTTATATTCAGCAGCTGGCTTAGGCTGTAAACTTACTTTGAGGCTTATATGAAATCTAATGTGTTTTCTCCCTCTCCCCCCAATCTTAGTGTAAAACACTCCATCATTGGAAGCTGAAAATGCTGTACATGTAAAGCACAGTGGAGGGGAATCTGTCAGTTCAGTATGTGTCTCAGCTACTGGGTCTGTGATCATAGGGGCTTCCTTACTACCATCCCCTTCCTCTCTTCATCCTTGTATCCCAAAGACATGCCCTGCCCTGAGCCTCGGGGAGCATGGGGCTTGGGAACAGCAAGGACTGTGTAACACAGCCTTGCACTCCTGGGTTAGCAGAAGCCGTGGTCTGACTGTGTTGAGCCCAGATCTGTCTGGATCTAGTTAGGATTGGCCCCAGAGAGTTGGGGATGCATCTGTAATTCATGAGTAAACACTGCCTGATAGGAGTGAAGTCACAAAACAGAAGGGGGTAAATAAGAGAGAGAAGAGCTGTTCCCAGAGATGAGGGCTGACAGGGAATTGAAAGGCTCCTTCATTGCTGCTTCTCTGCTAATGCACATGCACTTTCATCCCTAGCACTATTGGTCTGCCCTGTGATTCATTCATGTGCTGGGATGTTAATTGCATTTGCTTTTCCACTTTTATCAATCTGTGTAAGATTGCTAAATGAAGTCTCAGTCTTGACAGGCCTGATTTTGTACTCTAATAAGGGTAAAATAGATTAAGGCTACCCTAATACAGATTCCCAATTATCTTTTGGTTTTGGTGTTCTTGTTATTTTGGTGGTGGCTTTTTTCTTTTTTTTTTTTCCACAGAAGAAAAATGTTTACCGGTTGCACTCAAGTAAAAACCTTTGCAATATACTGCTTTGTTCTCTTGCCTGAGCCCAGAGTAGTTTCTGTAATAGTACAGGTGGTTGAGTTTGATTTACTGCTCGCTCCGCATTACAGCAAGTCTGGAGGCGTTTCCAGCCAAGAGGGAGCTGGGAAAGTGGCCCTCTCTGAACTCACACTAATTTCCCTGAAACTCCAGGGAGAGATTTGCAACAACATTATGCAATCAGTCTCATTTTGTTACTAAAACAGCTTGCTATTGGAGGGAGGTTGGCTGATGCTGTGCACTTCTGAACACCCCTGGGCATGTGTTGAGAACTGGGTACTTCTGTATTGCTGACCCTGAGGCAGAGGTACTTATTTTGAGCTGTTAGATTGCAAGGGAAATCTCTCCTATACGTTATCTGCACATTTGTATCATGAGCCAAATAAGGAGTAGCAGTGTGTTTTAGATGGGGAGTTAGCTCTGAAGGAGCTGATCAATAAAGGTAATAAACAAGGGATTATATCACTGTTAGGTCTGCAAGACTTGTGTTGGGGTGGAGGGCAGGCAAGAGGGAAAGAGTCCTTTTTAAGTTGGGACACTTCTCTATTAATAAACTGTTGAACTCATTAAAGACACTTTGTTTTTCAGAAGAAGAAAAAAACAAAAACAAAACCACAAGCTCAGCATTTTAATTTCAGGGCAGGAATCCAGTTTTCTAGCTCTTGGTAGCATTTTTTCTTTTTTTTTCTCCATCTTGATTGGTGCTTAGACTGCTTTGTGAAGTCCTCATCCAAGGCCAGGTTTCATTGGCAAGCAGGAATTTCCCAGGGGCTCAGAGCAAAGAATGAACCTGTGGGATAGGTGGTAAGCAGCAGCGCATGTCCTGAGCCTGAACAGGCGCACTATGGTGGAGAAAGGTGTGCATCTCCAGCAAGCTATTTCAAATAGTTTCACAGCTGGAGCTACCTTGTGCTTGTATATGATGTACTGCTGAGGACACCATCCTGCATGCAGATCCTCATACAGACCAGGTCCTTGGTGGTCTGGCAGCCCTGTTGTTACAGCTGTGGGGTCAGAAGTCATCCCCCCCCCACTAGGTGCATTGTCACTGCTACAAGCTATGTGTTCTTGTCTGGATGGGGTTTTCATCCAGGCTTGTGATGATGTGGGGCATATAACTCAGCAAATAACTGCTGAGGCTGGATCAGCTGTGGTTACCAGCACAGGAGCTGGAAGGAGGAAGTGTAGTCCTGAGCAGGGAGGGTGGGAGCCGGAGGTCATGGTGTTTTCACTGGTGCTTAATGTGCACAGGTAATTCCCTGGAACAGGAAATAGCTTCTTGACTTTGAACCATGTTCTCTTTAAATGTGGCTGTAACCCTCTGACTTACAAGAATTGTTTCCATCTGTGCAAGGAATTGTAATTTTATACTGAGGATCTAATTCTAGGCTTTCTTGGTAATTAGATTGTAAATGAGTTTTTAATGATTTTCTTTTTTCTTCCAGGAATTGACTGATAAAAGGCTAAATGTGGCAGTGAATCTTAACCAGGATGTAGGTCATCTCAAGAAACTGCTTGTTTCAGTAAGCCAAATGCTGTCAAAGGGACGAGAACACTACCAGCTAGTAGGTAGGTTTGCCTGGTGGCCATCTAGTTGAACTGGTGGATGGTTGCCAGGAAGGACACTGGTCCGTGATGGTGGGACCCTGTTCAGATTTAAGAAGTCAGGTCTCAAAATCTGAGACTTCCTGTGTGTACATCATCAAAAGCTTCTAGTAGGCACTGGATTTGTTCCTCTCTGAATTCCTGCTTCATTTAGCTGGGACTAATCTCACATCCCCATGTCCCTTTCCAGGCATGTAACTCTCTATCGCTCTCTTCCATTACCTGCTACTTCATGCAGCAGGTTTCCCAAAGTTTTGTTATCCCAGTGCTTGTGCCTTGTTTCCTTCATCCCAGCTAGACAAGCAAAATGTTTATGCTTCCATGCTCTGATTGTTTTGGGATGGGGGATATAAAGTAACCCGCAGGGCTTTTGCTGAGCTAACAGCAGTGGCTTGCTGTGGTCATGGGGATATGAGTATCTGAAGCATCAGTCTGGCATGAGCTCTTTATCCAATTATAGACAAACAAGGCTTTTATTTTAATATAGAGCCATCTTGGAAACCTGAGCCTTTGTGGTTGACTGCATCATGCTGGTAAACTTAAGTGACCCAGAGCTAGCTAATGGTCAGATAAACTTGAGACATGAAACTTTCTCAGGAAGGTGGTGCAGCCTCTACCAGATGAGCTGAGAGCCACGTCTGAAGGCAGGCTGTGGACTGTTCAGTTTGGGAGACAGCAAAGCCTTGTCACAGAACATGCCGCTCTTGGAAGTGTCAGAACTGCCTCTCATCTGCTGAGGATGGGGACTTGGCTTTTTCATAATTTAGGTATTTTTCTGCTGCTGGCTCTGTAATGCAGCATGGGCAGCAGAGCTGGTAACAGGGTGTCCATGGTGGGGTGAGCCCAGTCTCCTAGGATGGGCTTGGTGCATGTGGGAGGAAGGTACTAACTGTGCCTTGGCCTCTGCTCTGGGATGCTTCCACCATCCTGGCTTGTTCCTCTGGACTTTTTTTGTGGGCTGAAGCTAATGAAGCAGCTGGAGTGAGCTGCTGAAGTGCTGGTGGATTTGCTAGAGCACTGCCCTTTGGAAACTGCTCGGCTGATGTGGAGTTTTGTGTTTCTTTTGCAGAATGAAGTCACTGGGGAATCGTTAATTTGAGGATAGCAGAAGGCATTGTATTATATTTTGCCAAATTAAAGCCTTATTTATGTTTTCACCCTTTCTACTTCGTCAGAAACACTGAACAGAGTTTTGTCTTTTCTAATCCTTGTTAGACTACTGATTTAAAGAGAAAAACCCAGCTCTGTAGACACCTCCAGAGTTTAGTTTTATAATAAAAACAAACCTGTTTGGATAATTAGACCTTTACATTCCTGGAGAGACAGTAAACACATAATCTTTTATCTTATTTTGCTCAATAAAACTTGTTCAGAAAACTCCAATGTGGTAAAGTCACCAATGTGATATAACATTTTAATACCGATGTTGTACACTGTTCTACTTAATTACATTTTTGGGATTAGCTGCCTCTGACTTCAACCTCAAGTAAGCACTCCTTTTTTTTTTTCTTTTTTTGTTGCTAATGTAATCAGTTTTTGTAATGGTGTCAGCAAATAAAGGGATGCTATTATTCAAGGTGTTCCTGTGCTCTTCATTTAACTGGACATGGATGACTCAGGTGAGATTTTTGTAGAATCATAGAATCACAGAATAGTTACGGTTGGCAAGGACCTTAAGATCATCTAGTTCCAACCCCCCTGCCATGGGCAGGGACACCTTATGCTAAATCATATCACCCAAGGCCTCGTCCAACCTGGCCTTGAACACTGCCAGGGATGGAGCATTCACAGCTTCCCTGGGCAACCCATTCCAGTGCCTCACCACCCTAACAGGAAGGAATTTCCTTCTTATATCCAATCTAAACTTCCCCTGTTTAAGTTTTAACCCGTTACCCCTTGTCCTGTCACTACAGTCTCTAATGAAGAGTCCCTCTCCAGCATCCCTATAGGCCCCCTTCAGATACTGGAAGGCTGCTGTGAGGTCTCCATGCAGCCTTCTCTTCTCTAGGCTGAACAGCCCCAACTTCCTCAGCCTTTCTTCATACAGGAGGTGCTCCAGTCCCCTGATCATCCTCGTGGCCCTTCTCTGGACTTGTTCCAACAGTTCCATGTCCTTTTTATGTTGAGGACACCAGAACTGCACACAATACTCCAGGTGAGGTCTCACAAGAGCAGAGTAGAGGGGCAGGATCACCTCCTTTGACCTGCTGGTCACGCTCCTTTTGATGCAGCCCAGGATACAGTTGGCTTTCTGGGCTGCAAGTGCACACTGAAGCTGGCTCATGTTCATTTTCTCATCAACCAACACCCCCAAGTCCTTCTCCTCAGGGCTGCTCTGAATCTCTTCTCTGCCCAACCTGTAGCTGTGCCTGGGATTGCTCCCACCCAGGTGTAGGACCTTGCACTTGTCATGGTTAAACTTCATGATGTTGGCATCAGCCCACGTCACAAGCGTGTCGAGGTCCCTCTGGATGGCATTCCTTCCCTCCAGGGTATCAACTGAACCACACAGCTTGGTGTCATCGGCAAATGATGTTTTCTTCGTCTCTTCCCTCCCTGAAACAAGCATCAGGCTGCACCTTGTGTTCTTATTTCTGGGCAAAGGAGGAGGCACAATCTTGAGGCAAACTGGTGCCCTTGCAAACTTCAGAGTGAGTCTTCCTTTTAAAGAAAAGATACTAAGGTTTTAAAAATAGAAGAAATTGCCAGCAAACCATCACATGAACTGTAGTTCAATGTCGTGTTGTCTTTGAGAAAAATCTGACGCTTCAAGGGGAAGGAACAGTTAGAAACATTGGAATATATGGTAAAGCCAGCTTTTGTGGGAGTATTGTGAGCCTGCCCAGCTGCCTGTGGTGTGCAGAGTATCTCTGTTTGCACCAGACCTGCCTCCTGGGTGGAAGTCTGTGGTGGAAGGACTTGGTGGGGGTGTGTGTGTGTTATGTGGTCTATTACTGGGTGCTTGTTGGGAACAAATATGGGGAGGACATGGGACCAGGGGTTCTTCTGGGGGTGTGGGGAGAGCAGGTGCCCCTCCTCTGCTTCGGGTTTATGTGTTTTTGAGCAGCCCTTCAGTTCTGCAGGAGATTCTTCAGTAAGCAAGGTTGTTGCTTAGCTCTTCATAATGCTTGAGGAGATGATTATCTGAGAGAAGGCCACAAAACAGGAGACAATGTGAATTAATTGTAGAGGTAAAATGGTTCAAACTGCTCACCCTGAGCTTTTCACGCTCTCACCTTCATGGGATTACTTGGTAATATTTTGATCCTTTGTTACCTACTACCCTTCACTGTACAGGGGATGAAGTGAAGACGTTTCTTCCTTCCACAGACCCAGTGGTTTCCTAGATAATGCAGGTTCTGTTGAGAGCTTTGAAACACCTCAGAAGAGGGAGAGAACTGAAAAACATGCTTTTCTTCACAAAAGCTACCCTTGGGTTTCAGCTGTGGCCTTTAAAGTGTCCATGTTCCTTGGAGATGTTATTTCATTGAGTAAAAACTCAGATGCCATTAGTCTGTTTCATAGGTGGTATGAAGTAGAAAGCATTTCTAGTGCCAGTGACACCCCCCTGCAACTAGATCTAAGGAAAACCTGAACCCTGGAGGGTCTCTGCACTTGACCAGGTTATGGTCAGAGGCTGATCCTTTGGCCGGTGTCTAAACACCTGTTTTGAGGGGTAAATAGCTTAATGGTTCCATGCAGGTTTGACTGGTTTAAAGCTATGAGCATAACCCACATGCTCCAGTAATAGTACTTCAGGCTGGGTTTTCATGTTGCTCTGATTGCTCTCCTGCCCATCTGGAGAGCCCCCATGGCCACCCCAATTCAGAAGCTCCTCCTTTTTGAAGCTTTTGTCACTTAGTAAATATGTGGTCATGGAGGTGGTGTGGTGGTCATGTGGGAGAGCAGACCTGAGTTTCTGCTATCATCTGCTTTTTAGTGTGCAGTTGGGTGGAAGATCAACCTTCCCTGGTTCAGATACTCTCCTGTGGGTTCTCTGTGCTATCTTGCTGCTTTTTGCTTCTTTCCCCTTATGGTTAAGGGCAATGGACAGCAGAGAATCTCCACAAGGAGCTGTTTCCCAGTCCTCCCTGGGCTCATCAGCTAACAATTCTCCTAGTGTATGTACATAACTAACCCAGGGATGCTCAGTCTTCCTGCATGTCTTGCCACGTAAGTTACTGGTTGGAGAGCATGCAGAGATGGGCACTAATAAATTCCCTGCATCAGTAGCCTCCCTTCCTGCATTCACGTGGCTTTGGAAGGTCCTGGGAAAGCTGGTGGTAAACAAGACACAAGTTGCATGTGTACCAGGTGGTGCAGGGTTGATTCATTTGTGTCTATCCCTAATGTGGTGCTGTGAAGGCAGAGCAGGAGCTGCTATGTTCATCCTGCCTGCCTCTCTGACCCAGTGAGAACCAGGGTCTCCAGGTAAAGTGATGTCCCTTTTTCCTCATAAAAGATGGATTTGGCAAATGCTGGTCATGCCTTGTTCAAGGAAGAATTGTTCCTGGAAGGGACAGCAGTGCCTGGAGTGCCTCTGGATGCACCCTTTGGAGGAGCAGAGGTAGCGTTAGTGGGGAAAGGGAAACCTGGCCCTGTCTCCAGGCTCTTGGTTTTTTTTGTTGTGTTAAGCTGCAGAGCAGGGTGTGAAGGTGCTGCTGCAGTGCTTAGTTTAGAGGGGAGAAATTTGCAGTGTCATTCCCTTTCTCTCTTGGCAGAAATCCTCCCAGGAGCGGACACAAAACCTTCCGTTTTGAAGTTTAAGTGCAGGTTTTTATTCTGCTTTAGGAGGTGCCCTGAGGTATTCAAGGCAGCTGTAAAAAGATCCCTGGAAAAGCCCAGCTAAGCAAACCTTAATCCTTTCTCTGAAAGGTGAAGAGAGGTTAGGATGGTTCCTCAGGAGAAGCAGGAAGAGGGTTGTTGTTTCACCTCTGTCCTCTCCAGCCCTTGGTAAAATGCAGGTGGTGGCAGCCATCTCTCAGATTTGGATGGCTTTAACTTTGCTGATTTTTGTCACTCAGAAGCCTCTTTTCTTTGAGCATCTGGTGAGATAAAATGTGAAGACCAAAACCCAGAGTGCGCATCAGTGTGAAGCTGATGCATCAGTACAAAGGTAACCGGTACTTGGTGTGTTTTCCCAGCCCACGGCAAGTTTCTGTCTCTCTGCGGAGCTCCAGCCCTTGGTTCCCAGCCAGGTGGGGAGCTGCGGCAGGACTCGGGTTGGTCTCTGCCTGCGCTAGAGGGAGACAATAGCTAATGGATACAGCGACACTTTCCTTGGAAAAAGCCCAAATGGGAATGTTCTGATGCTGGCAATGGATTTTTTTTCTTTTAACTGCAAGGCTGGATGATCTGTGCTAGGAGAAGCTGTGCATTGTTAGCAGCATATGATGCGGTCGGTGCCGAGCGCTTTACAGCGTGGTGCTGAGCCCAATTCATGTACAAAACTGGCTTCTCCTTTCTGTGCTTTATCAGCCCCTTCAAAATGGAAATGAGAAATGCAGGGGAAGGCCCTGAGCTGTCTGTTTACTCTCACTGAAGTTGCGCTGCCTCCTCTTCGTCCCTAAGCACAAACCTCCCACCCTTTCCCTGCTGTATCCAGCAGACGTGAGCAGCGAGTTGTTTATCTAATAGCTGCTGCTGGGTTTTCTCAGGCAATGACTCACTCAGCCATTTATTATTGTGGTAAAAAGAAAACTCATGCAGCTTGAATTCAACCCCAGATAACTCAAATGATTTTGCCATAACCCCCCTTAGGATGATGCAGCTGTCTCTGCTCAGGGCTGCTGGTACAATGGGATGTGCTGGTGGTACCCGTGTCACCCGTTCTCAGTGCGTGACCTTGGCTGCCTTCTGCAGCGTTTGCAGTGGTGTTTGCAGCCAGCTGTGAATTTCCTTGTATCATTTATCTGTTGGAGAGAGTCCAGAGGAGGCCACGAAGATGATCCAAGGGCTGGAGCACCTCTGCTTGGAGACAGGCTGAGAGAGCTGGGGTTGAGAAGCTCAGCCTGGAGAAGAGAAGGCTTGGGGGAGACCTTAGAGCAGCTTCCAGCGCCTAAAGGGGCCGACAAGAAATCTGGAGAGGGGCTTTTGACAAGGGCCTGTAGGGGTAGGACAAGGGGGAATGGCTTTAAACTGACAGAGGGGAGATTGAGATCAGATATGAGGAAGAAGTTCTTCCCTGTGAGGGTGCTGAGGCGCTGGCACAGGTTGCCCAGAGATGCTGTGGCTGCCCCATGCCTGGCAGTGTTCAAGGCCAGGTTGGACAGGGTTTGGAGCAACCTGGTCTAGGGGAAGGTGCCCCTGCCCATGGCAGAAGGGTTGGAACTGAATGAGCTTTAGGGTCCCTTCCAACACCAACCAATCTATGATTTGCTGCTCACCATTTTGGCAGGGCTCTGCCTTTCACACTGGACAGTGGAGTTATAGTGGGGCTCTTCTGCAGATCTTGGTGGAAGCTGTGAGGGGCAGAGCTGCTGCTGGCCAGGAGGGAGTTTCTAAGGAGCATCCAGAAGGGGAGAAACGCCATTTCTTGTTTGCTTTGTTGGCTTCAATATCTTGGCCAATCTAATCCAAGATGCAAAGTTGAGAGGCAATCCAACTCCAAGGTAACCATGGCCAGCACTGTACAGAAACTCACCTTTATTGCTTGGACCCTTTGACATACTCAGATTTTTTTGGTTAAACGTCTTCCAGCAAACATTATGTCAGTGGGTCCAGAGCATGCCTATGCCTTGTCTCAATAGGAAAGGTCTTGGGGAGAAAGAGTCTCTGGTAATACTATGGGATGCTAAGGTTCCAATAGCTTTAAGATGCTATGGAAGTGGCTTGAATGCTGGAAAACTGGTAGCTTGCTTTCGTCTGTTTATGGAGATTTAGCTTGGTCTGATAAATCCCTGTGGCTCCCATGTCAGGTGTGGCTGGGCCCCCCTGCCACAGTGGCCAGGGATGGGGAGTGGTGGGTGAGGGGCACTTCTTGGAGGGAGGGTTAGCCAAGTGTCTTCATGGTGCGTTCTCTCCCAGACTTGCTTAAAATAAGCCTGGACTGACTTCCTTAAGGAGCAGATCATGCTGCTTTCGCTGAGAGCTCTGCCTGCCCGGGGGCAGGACTAGAGACCAAGAGATGGCCTCAGCCAGACAACTTCATCTGGGTCATGAAAGCCTTGGGGCAGTTTCCTATGTGTATGTGGAAGGCCAGGAGTACAGGGACAACCCATGGGAACCCCAAGACTTGCTTGGGTGATCACTGGGGGAAGTCGCCTGTGGTGCTTCCCCTTCTAAAACCCACTTCACATTTCCAGCCATTCCCTTAAACCAAGTGCATGTGGCTAAACCAGTGACAAAACCTTTGCGAGGGCCTGGTGCAGCAGGCATTCCTGTTTTCACAGCTGGGAAAGAAATTATGCCAGCTTCATGGATGTTTGGGGCTTCCCCCCATCCCTGAAACTCCGTCTTCCTGACAGCCATGAGCATTTTCATTTTAAGCCCACCTCCATCATTCATGGGGACAAGGGAAGTCCTGCTGCCCCAGACTTTGCCAGGCAGCCCCTGCCTATTGTGTGTCAGCTGGCTGCTTCAGCACGTCTGGGAGAAGCTCTGGTCCTGTTGGGATGGGTCGGGTGTACAGTGGCACAAGTCTGCACAAAGGACTGGGGTTATTTTGTTTATGTTTTGATGGTTTTATTTCCATGGTTTCTTTTCTGCGGGCATGCGCTTGGGAAGGTGCTGAGGTCCCTCTCGAAGGGAGCCTGTTCTGATCTCCCCTCTGCTTGGCTGGAGTGCAGGTTGTGCTTTCAGCTCGTGCATTCACAGTGCAACCTGCACGTGGCTCCTCAATGCTGTTTTTGGCTTCCTGTGGGGATGCTTCTATTTTTGGAGCGGTTGCACCTAAAAATATATCTTCAGGCTCCTGAGAAGCTGGCTCTTCGTTGTTGAGGGGCTAATTAAACTGGGGGAAAGGCAGGCCCTCAAGCAGGGCCTGTTCCATGCTCCTGAAGGTTTATATATATTTCTTTTTCTTCCTTTTTGCACTGATCCATGTTCTTGCACTGCAAGACCAAGGGCCAGATCTTTACCCTTCCTCTGGTGGAATAGCAGGGCTCACAACCTGCGTGCTTGGACAGTAGCAGGTGCTTTTTTGCAGCTCTGCATGCCCTCTGTCCCTTCCAACCCTTAGGATTCTGTGATTCTGTAAGGAAACTGTGTGACCTGCAGGCTGCACCGACAGCAGCGGCTCAGTCCTCATTCCCAACCCAGCAAGACATTTTGTGACTCTGAGCTTCAGTTTCCCCAGCTGGAATAAGGAGAAACTGATACCTCTCTTCTTTCAAAGTGTTTTTAAACCCAACAGGGAACAACAGCAAGAGCAACCTGCTGTTGGTGCATGTGGATAACCCAGTTCCTCTCTTTCATAAGTGTTCGTAGGGAAAAGGCCTGAAAATGGGACTCTCGGGGAACAGAAACTTCTATATATGTGTGTATATATATGTGTATATTTGATTTATTACATATTTTATATATTATGCACATATATGTATCTACATATAGAATCATAGAATAGTTAGGGTTGGAAAGGACCTTAACACCATCTAGTTCCAGCCTCCCTGCCATGGGCAGGGACACCTCACACTAAACCATGCCACCCAAGGCTCTGTCCAACCTGGTGGCTGGGCTCTGTGCTGATGCTGGGGGGTGCATGGCTTTGAGCCGTGTCCCTGTGCCATGTGCAGCACAGTGCTCCGGGTCTGGCTGTCTGCCTGCTTGACGAGAGGTGTCTTTTGAAGAGCTCTGCAGCGCACGGGTGTATTTTCAACACACACATTGGTGTTGCTGCCAGGCGCTTGGGGCTGTACAGGCAGAAAGACAAACTGTTCCCAAAGTTTTCTTTGCTCTGGGATTCCTGCTGTTGCCGGTCGGGGCAAGTTTGTTGTAAATCTCACTGTATTTGACATTTTTTGGCAAGCCTCTGTTTGCAGGGCTGTGTAACCGGTGTCTTGGCTCCTTTTGGAAGGCAAAGCAATTTCATCCCTTATGGCTGGGTAAAGGGATGAATCCTATGAGACCGAGACCAGGAGAGGCTTCCCCTGTGACTGTGTGTTTAGCACCTCTTGTGCCAGCTGGGGCTCTAATTGGATATATACGCACATATATACCATATATACACCTATGTATCATGTATACGTGTATCTCACCCTTAAGACTAGGAGTGCTAGTTCCTAATTTGAAGTCAACATTGTACAAGGATGGCTAAATCCAAGCACACATTTTTTCCTTACTTTTTTGCTTAAGATCTGTGTTAGGGGCTCATCTTTTAGTACCTAAACCCACATTTCACGATCGGCCTTTGCTGCTGTCTTGGCTCTCCTGGCCCTGTGGCTGGCAATAGGCTGCTGTGACAGCAACCGGCACTAACACGAGGGCTACCCTTAAATTATGGGAGCTGCTGTTTACCTCCACAGCTCTGTTTGCTGCTGACAAAAGCCAGCTCAGGAGGGTGTCTCTTGTTAATAAGCTGTGTGTGTGCCCCAGCAGTGTGATATATTGATGTATTTTTAATAAATATTCTCTTTTAAAGGGCCACATATGCATTCCATGCTAATCCGCTCATTACAAGAACGCAGGGCGGCTCGAGAAGTCTGTGAGCCTTGCAAAGTCGGTTTTCATATTCATTGCTGGTATGTTAGATCTTGTACTTCCTGAAGGGGAGAGATGATGACAGTAATAATGACTAGCTGTGCTAATTATTGTCATCCTTGAAGTTTAGAGGATGGAGGTGCACCGCCTCAATTAAGAAAAACGGGGAGCAATAACCTGATAATAGAAAAACCTTTCATTAATCAGTCCCTCTGGAAAGGGGAGGCTCCTCCTCCGCTTCCCCTTATTCACCATTGCCAAACACCTTCATTAGGATGGAATGACAGCAAGAGAAAGGAGGATTAAGTTTTGGGGACAAGCTGCAGTGGTGGGAGAGGGTTGGCTTTGAGGGTGGGGTGATGATAGGGAGCTGCAGGAGAAGGCTTCTCCTTGGCAGGAACCCTTCTAATGATGGACACTACTCTGCTGGGATGGATTCAGTGGTAGGGATGTGGGGCCACGCTGGTGCTGTCTAAGCTGGAGCAGAGTGAGTGCTGCTTATTCTCATAGCAAACCTGAAGTTAGTGGGATAGGAAGGCACATTAAACCTTCCTTCCTGGTGTTTACCTTACTCCCCCACTCAGGGTGCATGGACCTGAATTTTGCTAAAATCTGATTAAAATACTCCTTTACCATTTGCTCGCTGGCTGCATAACAAATGTACTGTGTACATTGCAAGCAGAGTGGTGAGCATCTTATGAAATGGAGATGAGGGCTCAGATTAAAGCAGCTAAGCTTACATAGACCAACAACCACACAGGCTTTGAACTGTTGCATCCTGATTTTATTCAATGTTTTCCATTTGTTTGTTTGTTTTTCCTCTACTTCCATCATTTTTTTTTTTCCCAACAAAACCCCCTTTTAGTGAAACTCCTGAGTCTTTCCTTGTTCTGCTGACTGGGGAGATTGAGGTATCCTGTAGGTAGGAAGACTTTTAAAACATGTTGATACTTGACAGAAGAAAATATTCCCCACTCTGTATGTATGGGTTTTCTTTTCCATGGTGGCTGTCGATGGATCCCATATGCTGGTCAATAAAAACACAACACCACAATTACACAACTTCCTACCTCTGTCTCCCAGACCTGCAGCATAGACAGCTAATGAAGAGCATCTTAATTGTCTGAAATAGTTACACGTCACACAGAGCGATGGTAGGGCCGATGGTGTGTGTCCTGCCAGTTTTAAGTAGGTTGGGATGATTCGTGTCTTTTCCTACCTGGCTTTAAGCTGCTTGGTTACAAGATGTGGGTGAAAGTGGTGAGGGCAGCCTTGGTTATCCAGGAGCTTTCTGCCTATGTGGTCAGGTCTGCGCTCAGTGGCTTGGAGCTGCAAGATGAGACAAGCATCAACCTGGCTAAGCTGCAGCATATCTGGAAGGGAATTTGGGATGGGCGTGAGCTGTCCCTCACTCCTCTGACACAGTGAAGTGAGTGGTTGAGCCCCTGAGAGATGTGTGCTGTTCCCTCTTGCCTCTTCCAGAAGTTTTGGTAATGAGGACATTGATTTTCCTCATGAGAAGCAGACCCACAGCAGCTGGAGATGCATCATGGCACGGAGCAGATATCGGGGGCTGCTGTAGTCCTTGCTTCTACAGAGCTTGTTTTGGGGGGGCTGGAGCATGAGCAGGGTTGTTCCCCTGTCCTCTTGGTTTTAGATGCTGCTGTGGAGAAACCCTGGGCTGGGAAATCACATTCATCGGTGTCTGCTGATGTGGTTTGAATCTGAACCCAGGGGTGATGCTGATGGGTGCAGGTGATGCTCAGAGAGCTTTTGCTCTGTCAGTGCTGAATTTGGGGAGCATCACACATTCTTTGTGGCTGCAGGGATGGGGTTCTGGCTGCATCCTTGGATTTTTATCTATGGGGCTTTATTTTGTTTGTTTGGGTTTTTTCCCCTCTTTCTCTGCAGGCAAAGAGGGAGCCTGATGGAGAAGGATTGTCTCCCGTTCTGTTTTTGAGGACACTTGGCACTGGAGGAGGAGGTGGCGATGGAAATGAGTCATCTGTCTAGCAGGTCGCTTCTCCCCCTTCAGCGCTGCTCCCACGCGAGAAGGTGGTGGTTCTCCTCCTTCCTCATCAGCAGAAACAATAAAGCTGTCGTCGCCCATTGTTACCCACAGTGTGAAGCCCCGGCTGCTTTCAGTGATGCCTTCAAAGAGAGCAGGTTGGGACCCTTGCTGAGGGCACCGTGGCTCTCCAGTGCCATTTCACACTTCCCAGCCTCAGGGGGTTTGTGGTTTTGTGCTTCACCTAAGGGGAAACCCACCCCCCAAAGCAGTGCTTTTCAAGCAGGGTGAGAACCAAAGCTGTCCAACAGCTGCCAGCACAGCACAGAGACCAGGGGCCAGGCAGGGTTGTAGTGATGCTCTCCCAGCTGCTGGTGATTGGCAGCACAGGATGTCCTGAGCCACATGTGGTTTCCATGTATTTTGGTAACCATCCATGAGCTTATTCAGTCCCTCCTGAAGCCCACATAACCCTCGTGTCCTGAGGCAAGGAGATCTACTGATAAAACGGGTGGACTTGTACAGATCCATCATTAAATCCTGTATGAGCCTTGGTCCTGTGTTTGCAACTCCAATTGTGAACAAAGTTCTAAAAGCCCACAAAGATTTGTTCCAGAAATTCCTAGCATGTTTTAGCAGCTCCTCGGAACTGGTTTCATATTTAGCACAAATGCTTCCCCGGCCCCTGTGGGCAGAAGGTGAGCTAACAGCAATACAACAGCTGCTGAAGGCACAGCTGATTTTAGCCCGACTTGGCAGCTCTGAGCAATGAGCGCAGCCTGCCCAAAGGCTTCAGCTTTGCAATCTTCATCCCCCTGCCCTGTGGCAGGGTTTGATTTGGGCAAGTGGATGCTGCTGTTTTCCTTGGTAAGAGCTGGGTTCAGACACAGGTCTGGGCCCCAGGGCTCTGAAGCAGGTGGTCATTAGCAGACACCAAGGAATCACATTGAGTGTCTTCTCAGGGCTCTGTGTTCTGCTTCCATCAGTTGTCCCAGTGACTATAGGTGTTGGGTGAAGCAGCAAAGCCTGGTGGAGAGCCCTCCAAAGGTACATGTGTGGGAAGAGATGCAATGGGATAGGAGATGCCACAGTTGGTCCAAAGATGCTTGGCTCTGGGAGAAGCTGAGCCTGTCCCTTTTTGTTCTTTTGTGTCTTTAGGACAAGCAGTTGTCATGTAAGGGTTTTGAGCAAAGGGGTGTCTCAGAGGTTGGGGAAGCATAGAAGAGGGAGGCTGGTTGCCATTTCAGGTGGCGCAATAGTCAGTTTTGGACTCAGGGAAGGGAAACAAGAGGTGCATTCTTGCTTAGGTGGCTGCAGGAGATGCCCTTGGTGGCTGTTTGATTTTCTCAGTGACTTCTTTGGTGTGACCCCAGTTCTGTGTGAAAACAGTATTTCTCCCTGCAGTGATGGTGTCTCACAGCCCTGGGTCTGGGCAGCAGTATATGCTGCTGCGGATGCTGCTGGGACCTCCTGAAGCTCTGCCACTGGTGGTTGGTAGCAGGATTCAGTAAGACTCCTGGTTTTTGGGACCAGGGGATGGGGTGAGATGGGATTAAGGGGAATCAGCAGAGGGTGGGAATAGGGGGCTTTGGTCCTGCTGCCATGAGGTGTACACAGAGGGTCAAGGCAGGTGATGTGCCCACAGAGAGGCTGTAGTGAAGTCTGGGGTGGGTGTCTGCTTTGGTGCACCAAAGGCTGGTGATGCTGGAGACATCAGACATACAGTCTTCTTCCTCCTCTTTCTCTTCCTTCTTCTCATGCTTCTTTGCCTCCTCCTCATTCTTTTCTTGCGCCATGGAGCTGCCTTCGTCCGTCTTCAGGCCTCTGCTCCCATCTATAACAATGGTGAGAGCAGAGGTTTCACCAGCAGGACCTATGCCACTAATGTGTGGAGCAGACCATGGTGGTACACACACCCTCATGGGAGGTTGCTCTGAATTCAGGGTCCTTGGTGACACCTGGGTTTCCTGGCCATTGCCAGGTCTGGGTCTCTGCCCTCCTCAAGGTCTGCAGGAGCTGGTGTCTCAGTGCCTGGGAGCATCCAGGCTGATTTCCAGCTCAAGGAGGAGGTGACTTTGCCAGTGATATTTGGGGATTAAGGAGAAACTCCCTGCCCTTGCAAGCGTGGTTGAGCCCCAGCGACACTACAAGAGCATGGGCCGTAGCAACCCACTTCTGTCCGTCCATCTGTGTGCTCACAACTTGTTCTCTGGCCCCTGTACCTGCTGTCCTTTTGGCTCTGCTGTGCCAGGAGAGGTGAGCGCTGATATTAATCTCTAGATATTTTCTTTGGCTATTTATAAAGTGTAGCTTGAACTAAAAAGCCTATTGTAGCAAATAGTAGGCTTCTTGTGTGGCATCCTTGAATAGGAGGGGTGTTATCCTGTCCCCATGACAACGAGCATTTGAATTAAGAGCCGTCTATTCCGAACAATTTACTGTCACATGGTGTGGAGGAAACACTTTGAAACCCTTGTAGTCTTTTCAATAGGCTTGATTGTTAGCATCTCCCAAACTTAATCATTAACAGGGCTCTGCAACAGATAATTACTGTGCTTTGCGTTTTTTTGGCCCGTGCTTGACTGGCACTGTCCTGGGGACCCAGGTCACCTTTAGTTCTTTCCCCTCTGTGAGAAGGTGTATGGGAGAAGTGGGTGATGGACTTTGGCCGGCCTGGAATACTTGGGCAGCAGCTTCTAAAGGATGGATGGTTTTCAGGAGGGGAGGCTGAGCCCTGCCCCAAGGCGATGTCATGTGCGGGACTTCCCTTCCCTAGAAACAGCCAACCCCCTGCCGTATTTCCTTGCCCATGCAGCAGTCATAAACAAGGGGTTTAAAACATATCCTAATGCTTTGCCTCATTGCAGGGCTTGGTGTGGAGGACAGTTGGGTGCTGACTGAGCTACCTGAAAGAGCCAGCCCTGTGATGGCCACACTAGCTCCTCAGTTCTTATTGAGAGAGGGACAGTCATTCTGCATCCCATGGAAGCACCATCTGTGGGATGATCCCAGCAGGACCCGACATGCCTCAGCACAGCACTTGTCCCCCAGCCACTGTGGGCTGGTGGGAGCATTGGTGCTGCCCTGGTTCAGCTGATGGGCTCCCAGCAGCGTGGCCAGCAGGCAGACAGCAGCTGGCTGCAATGGCAGTGCCCCCTTGTCCTGCATTAATACGATTCGCATTGTGTGGGAGCAGGTGGTGACAACCTCATTTGCAATTTCAGTGCCTGCCACATGTCCTTTCAGAAACAGTGTTGTATTAGCAGGGTGTTAAAATAGATGGGGCCTGGCCAGCCGGCCTGCTGCTGTGAAAAGAAACAGGCTTGAAAGAGCTTCATGCACCTTCAAAATGTGCTTGTGTGGGTAAGATGCTCTCGCTGGCCAAGACAAGTGCTGCTTGGGAGCAGCCTGAACTCAGTGGGTCAGTAATGCAATTGTCACACTTGTACTCTGCCATCCACACTGGTTGCAGGGTATAATGCATATTATGTCACAGTAATATATGTGTTTCAAGAATTCATTTCTTCTGCCTTTGGAAAGAAATATCTTGCTCCATCCTGCATGTATGGGGAGTCAGGGATAGCGTTATCCTATCCCACTCGTCTTTTTGGCTAGTGCTATTGCTTGATTAAGAAATGTTTATGTTTTGCTTTGCCTTTAGAAGGGAAAGCCTGGTGACTTTTCAGGTGGATGGGTGATGTGTGGAGGCAGCTCTGGGGTGGATGTCACTGCAGGTTGGTCCTGCTCTGTCCTGCTGTAGGTCCCTGCCTGCAACTGCTACAAAGGAAGAGTGGAGTAGAGGAGGAGAATGGCCTCCCTCGACCTGCTGGTTGTGCTAATATTGATGCTATAGTCCAGGATGCTATTCAACCTGGGAGGTGATGGAAATCAGAGGAACGATTTTGCCAGGATCTGCCTTTTGGTCTTTAATCTATTAAAGCCCTGTGATGGGCTGAGCAGTTTTACTTCATGCCAAGCCCCTGCACAAGCTCAGCCCACCAGCCAGGGAGGATCCAAGGGCTGGACAGCAGGTTTGCCAAAGCCCATGTGCCCATCTCGGGGCGGGGGGGGGCAGGCACAGGGAAAGGGAGGCTGTGAAGTGCTTTAAAAGCAATAAAACATTAGTGACAAAGTGCTGGCATGGAGCCAAAGATATTATTCCCTCAAGCAGGACCCAACTGCAGTTGTTTTGTACGTTTGAATGAGGAATAATGGGGTTTTACAAGAACACTTCAAAAGGGAAGCAGGGGTGCTGCCGAGTGCCAGACAACATAGACAGCAGCTTTTCAGATGCAGTCACCTAATTTTACAGATCTTTTATTCTTTGCTCCTAAATAGATTTGCTGTTGCTTTTATTGTTGAATGGGAAGCGTTGAAGGAAATAAGGGAAAAAAACCCAAATCAAAAAAAGCCAAAACAAGCTCCTTGCAACAGGAATTTTAGATGGGAACAGACCTTCTGAGTCCTCCAGCCTGAGTGAGCAGTCAGTAGGTGGGACCGTCACGGGTTCACCATCCCCAAGGATGCTGCTTGCTGGACCTAAACTGGTTTATTTATGCAGAGAAGCAGATTTCTGCTGGATTGGGGTGGTGCTGCTGGGCAGCTACCCAGGGCAGAGGAGCTAATGTAAGCTGAGTCTCACAGTAGCAACCAGCCACATACTTGGTGTTTGGAGAGCTCAGCTTTGCTTTTCTCACTGTGCTGGACTCTGCAATGGCTTGTGGTTTTTGGTTTTCATGTGCAGAGGGGCACTGAGTTAGCTTTAAGCTGTGATGGAGCCTCAGTGAAGCCTCAGGACCAGCCACTGATACTGGAAGGGAATGATAAATGGATAAAGTGCTCGCACTCTGGGTCTGGCATATTCTTGCCTGTCACGTAAGCACTGAGTTTTTAATTTTTTTTTTCCTAAAATAAAGGAATTTTGTCCCTTCAAGATGCAAAATCCTCATGAGGTTTGCAGGGGATGGAGACAATATATGGTGGGCTGGGGCTGGAGGTGGGTGTCTGGGGAGGGAGACAGGAAGAGGGACTGAGGAAGATGAGGGATGACAGTGCTGTCTGCCTTAGGGATGCTCAAAACTAACCTCTGCAAAGGGACCTAAGTAGCATTGGTCCTGAGACTGAGTGGATGAGGCAGGGCAGTGTCTGAGCCTCTGGCTGTCCAGCTGAATTTCCCATTTGATTTGCCATTGTATCTTGCAATAAAAATCCCCAAAAGCTGGAAAAGGCAGATTACTGTGCAGTGGTGGGCTTCTTAGCAGGCATGGTCAGCCCATAGGCAAAACCATATTCCTTTCCAGTTTGATGTCTCCCATAAATATTGTTATTTCTGCTTACTTGCAGAAACCAGAGCAGAAAGTCCTCTGTTCCCACCATCTCCCTGTTTTGCCTGTGGGCTGATCAATGGTGGTACTGGAAAGGCTTCGATACTACAGACTGATGCCAAACTTATGCTGCCCCTTTTTGGCCCATGTGTGATGCCCCCAGGGTGCTGCAGGGAGCTGGTGATAGCCCCAGGGGTGCAGCACTGTCCCCACTGGCTGCAGCACTGGTTGTTAAGGGCAGGAAAGTGCAGCGGGCATTAGATTTGTTTTGGGGATGTAGGCTGTTACCATTGTCAGGGATGAGCTGGGTGGTGAGTGATGTCTCGGGTGAGAGGTGTTGGAGCTGGCTCCCGATGTGATGCTGTTGTGCCAATTGGAAATCTTCCCAGAGCTTGAAGGAGGCACTGTGTGAATTTCATCCTGTATCACAGGGTTGTGGGAAGGAGCCTGAAACCACGTGGCAAAAGGAGTTGTGGGGACAGGGGGCTGGTGGCTCTGTTTGGCTGAGCAGGTTGGGATCTCTGTGCACATCACCTGCCTGGGAAGGGGGGTCCTGGGATGACCCTACTGGTATCCAGAGGGGAATCCTGGGTATAGCTGCTGCTCCCAGTCTCCTGGTGATGCATCCCCATGTCTCCACCACTCCCATCCCTCCTTACGGGGAGAACACCCAGATGAGTGTTCAATTTCTCCTCTTCCTCTGTTTGGGCTCTTCAAGATTAGATTTGCTTCATCTTTTATGTTTCAGGAGGAGTGGGGTCTCAGGGACAGCAGTGTAAATGCAGCATTGAACTTGGCTGCCAAGGAGGAGGACTTTTGACACAGGGTCAGCTGGTACCAGAAGCCTGTAGCCAGTACCCAGTGGTCTTAAGAGCCTTGGGTTTTCATCTGACCCAGCAGCATTTTGCTTCTCCCCTCCACTCCATCACTGGAGCATCTCCCTTTCCCTGTTCCCAGCTAATGGGCCCCAGCATCTAATTTCTTAATAACCCTCATTGCATCACCCCAAAGGTCATGTTTGCCAGGTGCAACTCTGGGAACTGCTTGTCTCTCCTCTCCCTGGGTAGGGACCAGCCTTGCAGTAAGGCAGGGATTTAAAGAGCTGCAGATAATCTCAGCCACAGGCCACTGTGAGGGTTGAGCTGAACAAGTCCAGGCACCAGGAGGCAATTAGGAAGGGATGGTGGGAATGAAGCAGGGAGGTCACAGCAGCCAGATGTTGCTAGGAGTTAACGTGGCTTAATTTTCTATCTGGCACTCAAAAATGAAAGGGCAAAGGGATGGGGACTGTGTGTTTCCTTGTAGCGCAGGAATGTGAGGATTCAGTGCATCCTGCTTGTGCAAACCTGCAGATGGGGTGTCCTGCGTGGGCAGCGGAGTGAGAGCGGACTTAAACCTTTCTGTGGATTGAGTCCTAAATACTCGAGGAGGGAAGAGCAATGGGTTTGATGCCAACCATGTAGCAGTGCTCCCCAGAGCAGTATTCTGGGGTGAGAAGCAGCAGAGGATGTCTCTTACCCCTCCTTGGAGCAATGTCTGGGGCTCAGGGTAGGTTGCTCAAGGCCAGTGGGACAAGACAGGGTTGCAAATCCTTCCAGGGTTTCACCTGAACCAGGGCCTGGAGATGAAGGTTTGGCAGGGGAGAGGCTCTGGGTCTAGCTCCGTGCAGCAACTGCCTCTGCTGCTTTGTACTCTCAGGCACAGAGGATAGGGGTGCTTATGTGAGCACAGAAACCCCCTGCAGCTATGCACAGCTCCTCCAGGCTCAGGCCAGGTGGCTGCTGTGCAATTGGAAGCTTTTGCCAGGGAGAGGCCTCATTAACTCTGGCTTTCTGGGGTTATACCCACACGTGTATGTTTTGTAGACAGGTCTTTCTGTTGGATTAGATGGAGTTTGGCCCCGGCTGCAAGAAATTCCTTGTGGGACTTGCTTGGCTTATGGCAGCGTTTTGCTTGGCTGGTGGTTCTGGGCTCGTGGAAGAGATACAAATGGTGTGACTGAAGCATTTCCATGGGGGGAAGGTGGATGTAATGGGAACAGAGTATTTTAGGGTCTTAGACTCCATAAGCCACTAGTGAAGGAAGGCCTTGGTCTGAGCCCAGCAATCCTATCCATCTTCTGCCCAGCCTTCTCTGAACATCTCCTTTGAAGAGTGGGGTTGATTGAAGAATAGGGTTGTAAATAAGTAACCTCAAGAACCTTAGGCTTTGTTAGCAACTATAGAGAAAACAAAATTACTAAGATAAGCTTTGCCAGAACCACCTGGTGGTTACTGATATGACAATGATCCTAAAACAAAGTGATGAAGAAATAACCACTAGGGGTCCGAAAGCCCACTACCACATTTTTGTATGCATACAGGAGGCATTGTCTAAGAAGTATGATGTAATATATGTAATCTAATGAATATGTATGTTTAAGGACAATATAATCACAGCCTGGTTGATGCCTGGGAGAGACACACTTGGAGGACCTATCCCCCGTGTCTCCCAGCGCCGCAATAAAGAATACCTGCTTGTCAACTTAAAGCTTTGTCTGTGAGTTCCTAGAGTTTTCTCCTAGTCACCTTCATCCTTAGTCCTTCAAGCCCTGGAGTCTGCAGGGTGTTTGAAGGCATCTAGTGGAGGGGAGTGGATTTTGGGTAGGCTGTGGCAGTAGTGCATGCAGGGAAACAGGAGGAAACTGGTGGCAAGACTCAGAGGGATTAATAAAGTTTCTCTAGCTCTCTCTTACAAGGCAAGACTTCCTTGCCCATCCTACTCTGTGCTGATTCAATCTGAGACAGTCTTAAGTTATCAGGGCCGCATAGCTACTCATGGAAATATACAGCTCTTACTCACTTTCGTGGCACCCAATGGTTTTAACAGCCCCGGCTAAAAAACAAGCCCCTTTTCCCCTTTGGCTCTTGTTTGTGAAAGCTGGGAGGGAAGCGGGAGTGTTGGGTTTGAAACAGATATCCTTGGGAAGAGCTGTAACCCACAGACCTCCAGGGGATGTGGCTAACGTGCATGAAGCACCCTGCTGCTGGTGGCTGCAGGAAGGAGTTAACTGGGGTCAGCAGCCTGTTGTTTTCTTTTCCCCTTGCTGATAAGGAAAAGGAAGTCGATAGTTGTGTCCCTGCAACAGCCTCGTTAAACAGGAGAATAACAAACGGAAAATGACACTTTCCAAAGGTACCCCTCTTTCCTGAAGCTACAAAATAATTGCTTGGGCTGCCTCTTCTCCCACCACACAGGAGTAAGCACTGCTTATCTGTTCTGCAGGAATGTTTTCCCTGGTGAACAGGCTCACCACATGCTCTGGGAACACCCCGGCACCACTTGCAGACTGGCTCTATCTGCTCTAAGAAATTGGTGGTGGGATGAGTCTAACTGGGGAGCAGATGGTCTGTGCTGGCTGTTGCCCTTTGTGCTGTGCCCCACGATTTCCTTTGCCCTGTCTCTTCCTCTTCGTCAAACCTCAGCCTTGATCTAAATGAACTAAAAGCACCCAGATCTCCTTTTTTTTTTGTTGGCTTTTTTCTTTTTGTTTTTTTTTCTTTGTTTTTTGGACCAGATGTGAATTTTAATGAGATTCACGGGGTTTCCACCCCAATGTTATTCATTCTTCCGTCCATCCCCTGAGTCCTGGGCAGCTTCTCCAACTGCTTCTTCCTACAGGGCTTCATTAGGGAGGCCAAACTTTGCTATCACTTACAAGACTGCAGATGCACGTGAGTGACAGTGTGTGCTTGAATTGATTTGGACTTATCCTACAGTAACTGAAAACTGACTTGTGTGTCCCTTGCAGCTGGAGTAAATCCCTTTGCCGTTGAAGGAGTTTCTGGACTTACAGCCACCAACCAGAGAAGGAGTTCCCTTGGTAACCTGCATGTGAATCTCCACTTTTGGCTCATTCCATTAAAGAAAGATGAACCCTGAAGGGGCTCACTGACCCGTTTGCACCTCTACTTTAGGACAAGGTGAGCTGTGTCCTGCCAGCACTGGTTTTCTCCAGAGTAGGCATGGACTTGTGGCCAACACTGGGGCAGAAGTCATCCTTGGATGAGGTTGGTCCTGTCTGGATGACTGCAGGGAGGGCTCTGGACTCGCTGATATGAGATTGCTGAAATGCATACAGGTTTTCTCCTGAAGGCAGAGCTGCCTTTCTGCTCAGGAGGGTGCTTGGTCATTGATGCCAGGTACCCACATTTCTGTAAAGCAAACCCTGGGACCCTGCCTTGGTTTGTTCAAAACCCTGTTCTGCCCCTGTGTGCTCTGGCAAGTGGTGGCTTGTGAATGTCTTCTCCAGACAGCACAAGCCACCAAGGTTTTGTATCTAAAATTTGCAACCATGTGGGAATGAGAAATGAGAATTCCCACTGATGCTGGTTCTGCTGGGGCTGTTCGCATCATCCAGCACTGATTTCAGCTGGCCACCTCGACAATGTCATTATTATCTGCACATGACAGATAAATGAGCATTTCCACTTAGTCAAAGCAAGTATTGATTAAGTCCCAGGAACCAGCTGATCAATGTGATGCTGTTTTTCCCTGGTTGGACACATAGGGCTGCTCAGCTGGAGGCTGTCCAAATGCCCAGGGGCTTTGTCCATCATTAACAGTCATATACACTCAGACTATGAGGGTCTATTATACTGTCTTAATACAGGGCCAATCTGGGAATTAATGGGGATATTTGGAAGCACCTTAGCTGCTTGTGCTGATACACAAGGTCCTAAATTTCCTCTTTTAATCTTTCCCGGGCAACCAGGATCTCCCACAGGTCTCAGTGCTGGATAATGTGCTAAGCTGGTTACAGTGAATTTGCATGAATAAGTGGGCAATTCTGCTCAGGATGAATGCAACTTCATTAAGGCCCCCGAGGTTATTTGAGCTTGCTTATTGATGTCCTTTGAACCCTACAAAGGAAGATTTCAAGCAACAATTAACTTTGTGTTTGGGGTCTTAGGGACCACTCCAGCTCCCAGGCAGAATTCACCTCTTTGGAAGTGTCTTTTCCTCTTTGCTTCCCTCCACAATCACTCTTGTTATTATTGTGGAAAGTTTATTTGTGGGGAAAAAAGTTGACCTTGCTGACAGGTGATATAAAAATCTGCTGGCTGGCTGGCTGCAGCATGGCATGCAATGAATTAATGGTAGTACCCTGCCTGGGAGCTCAGTGAAAAGGGTCTGCCCAACAAAATCCGTGCCTGGAAAGCAAACTGAGCAGGAATGGATCCCTGCCTGCGTGGGGGTTGCTGCAGGGAAGCCGGTGGGGTTGGCGTGATGGTGGGGACAGAGCTGCAGGGATGTGGGAGGTGGAAATGGGCCAGAGTGTATTAAGAAGCAGAGGATGAGCATCTGAGCTTCGGTGGGAGCTGAAGGGGAGCAGGTAGAACAGGGAGGTGCCTGAAAAAGCTTTCTATGGAATCATGATAATTACCTATGCAACCACTGCAAATGAGCCTTTTCTGGAAGTGAGAGGGAGAGGCAGGGAGGGAATCCCCGAGGGGATGGAGGGAGCAGGGGGCACGGTGAGCTCAGAGACGCTCGGGACAATTCAGCTCCCTGCAGAGCTGCAAACCAGCGTGGACAGCTCTTGGTTACAGTATCAGCTAAGCGCCGCTTTGCTCTCCTGGCTCTTCCCGGGCAGGCAGGCGTTTCATTGCCCCCGACAGCAGGGCTGCACGTTCGCTGGATTAATTGGATGTCACGGACATGTGGGCTTTGCTGGACCGCTCTGCTTTGCAGCCGCGCTAGAGCTGTGGGCTCGGGATGGGTGCCCGCTCAGAGCCAAGTGTGGCATTGACACTGCAGACCCCCCTCTGTGCTCAAACACGAGCATCCACACTGAGTGGGCAAAGTGCAGATCAGGGTCGGGGCAAACTTTGGGGCTGGGAGACATCTGGGATTTACCTGGATACAAGCAGTGTTGTGTAAACAAAGCAATAAATAGTGCCTGCTTCGGAGATGTTAGCATGGGTTCATTCCTTCAGAAGAAAATCTATTACACTGTGCACAAATTGGGCTGGTGAGTAATATGGTGATGCCTTTCAGCCTTGCACGCTGCCCTCCAAACCTCCAGTCGACGAGGTGCCTCCATGCCACATCTGGGCAGTGTCCTGGCACAAGAAGGGGCAGAAACACCTATTTAGTTTTCAGAAGCTCAGTCACTTAAGGAAAAGGCTCTTGTAATTTTCCTCCCAGGCTCTTGGGTAGGTGTTTTTGCATATACCATATATATCAGTAGCACTTCTGGGCAAATTATTGTGGTTTTCATTAAAAGCAGCCACCAAGCTTTGTTTTCAGGAATTTTGGGATGATCTTAGACCTAATCACATCCTGTTTTGATCCAGCGCTGGCAAGATGTCCACTAGGTTATTCCCAGGAAAGGATTGCCTGTGCTTTCCCTGCTTCTGAGCCAGCTCTGGCCAAACAGGTTTCAAGAGCCATGGGTCTCACAAACAAATCCTGAGCTTTGAGACAAGACTCAGATATTTGGCTAAAATGACCATGTGCAGAGATGCTGTACAGTAGGAGAGGAGGGAGAATAAGTGTCCTTCTTCTCCTTAGCCCAGCTGAGCAGTGTCCAAGCCTTTGTATATCAGTCCTACATCGATGATTACACTGAAATCTGTGGCTTGTGACTGGTTTAGTGCCAGCATTGAAAGCAGCAGGCTTCCCCTCTTGTCTGACTTTGGCATAAGCAGGATCAGGATTTTGACCCAAATCAGGTAAAAGCTAGAGGGATTTTTATGAGGAAAGCCAGGATCTCCTGCAGGTCTGTCCTTGCAGTGGGAGCTTCTTAACCAGCTGTTTTGCACATCTGCAGGGTTTGCTGAGCTGGGAATAAAGGCTGGAGTTTGTCTCCAGTTATCCTGACATGATGCTGGGCTGACACCAGTGGTTTCAGTAATACTTCAATCGTTCTGGCAGTGGGGCAGCGGTGGAGATGGGATGTCCCATCCTCATAGGAGCCTCAGGGTGGGGAGAATCAGGTTGGGGTCTTTGTTCTGGACGTGGCCAGCAAGAACGAAGAGCCGCGAGGAGGCAGCGGGCAATGGCACTGCTGTGCGGAGAGCCCAGCTCCCATCTGGCTGCCTTATCAAGCCCCGCACAGGCTTCCGTGTCACATTGGGATGTAAATTGCATTAATTGAATTCACTTTGGCTGCGCTTTTGGGAGCAGACAATGACTGAGTCAAAATCTCATTTACATACTGGTAAGACACAGTTGAAAAATGATGCTGTCTAATGAATAAAATGTGTGTAACTGGTCCAGCTTGATATTAGCATTAAAGTGTTAATCACTTTGGCATATAAGTTTATAGAGCTGAGTAAATCTGTCTTCAAAGCATCCTGAAACAGAAATCTATGTTTCTGGACTGCCATAGCAACACATAGATGTCTTCATTGTATTTCTTGGTCAGAAAGCAGGTGCCAGCTTCTAATTAAAGCCTAATTTGCAATTTGTGTCCTATTCACTCTTTTCATGGGAACTTTGATGGCTGATATAGTGGTAAGCAATAACCAGCGGCAAGACTTGAAAGCAGTAATGGAGATTCATCTGCCCCTGGGGCTGCTGGGCTGAACAAGCTCAAGAGAGGGGAAGGGCCAGCAGCATGTTGTGACATGTGTCCCTCGTCCAGGAGGGACTATGGAAGCTTGCAGTGAGGGAAGATGGAAATCAGTGCCCAAGAGCTGATGCCAGCCTTGCAGGGGCCAGCAGTCCTCCTGCTCTGTTCTGAGGACAGCTCTGGCCCTCCGTCTTTGATGACAGATGGAACGGGCTTCTTCCAAACTCACAATTAAAGGATCCAGATTAATGATGCCCATGGAGGTCTCTTGTTGCACATGTTCTTCAGCCTGCTCGCTGACCTGCAGTATCTCATGCTTTCCAGTCTTCCCCCTGCCACCTATCCATCTCCTTTTATTTTTTTTTTGTGCTTCTAATTACAGCTTCTTATAAGCTCTTGACAGCACTAATCAAGGTAATTAGCAGCAGCAGGTCCGTTGGTACACAGACTCATGGTGGAAAGGTGTCCTGCTGGAGCAGGCTGCCCTGGGAGCAGAGTATCTCAAAGTACATGGAGTGGGTGGGCTAGCATCAATCTATACGAGGTGTTGCTAAGGACAAAGTGAGGCTGCTCTCCTTGGGCTGTATTTGTTTTTGCTTGCTGGGGTTTTGGAAAGGGACCTGAGAGAGACAGGGCTCAGATTCCAGTGGAATTCAATGGTGCTTTAGGTGCAGGCCTGGGCACTGGCTGGGGAGCTGAGCCTTCCCAAAAGCTCAGCTCAGAGGGTGGGAGTGGGTCCATGGAACCCTAAACTTTTCTTAACCTATTCCCCAGCTGCAGACACCAATTGCCTGCAAATCCTGGCTGTGCTGGGCTTTTCATTGCCCAGCCCATGGGACCCCAGCCCACTCCTTGCACCATAAGCACAGGGTGCGTGCTTATTGAAGTCCTATAACCCGTTGTGGAATGTTGCTGCTTTTGTAGCAAAAAAGAAGTCAGTGGCTCAACCTGTGTGCTGTTCCAGGAGATGTTTCAGGTGCGTCACACACATGGCTAAATAGGATAGAAAATGTTGCATTCTTCTGCCCTCAGCCCTGTAATTCTTCTCTCCATCCCCTCCTGGCTCAGTTACCATGCAAAAAGGTAAATTGCTGCTGGACTGTTTATCAGCTGCTAATCTCCTTTCTGAGGGACTTGGATCCCCCTGGGCAGGCCCACAAGCACTGACATCCCAGGAGTGCTATCATCTCCTAATAAGCACTTTCTCCTGATTGCCTTATGGCTTAATTGTACCATGCATGATCTCCTGAGTAGCATGATACAGTTAAGACACTGCAGCACCTTGCAGGAGTGATCATAGATTATAGACCTGACCTCTCCCCTTGTCTTATTGCCTGCAACCCCATGAGGATCAGTAGCAGCACCCTGAGCCTTGATTGCCCCAGAGAGCTGGTGATGGGGCGGGTGGCCCAGAGCCTCTACTGATGAGGGTGATGCTCTGTGCTTTTATCAAGCTTTCTGCTTTAGGCTCAGGGCCTTGGCAGCAGCTAGAAATTACAAATTCTAAATACAGTTGAAGAAGGCAAGTGAACAGATTTGCACACAGCTGCCTGATGCTGCTTATACCCTGTGAGTGAATCCCTAAGTAATGGTATATAAAGAAAGGGGGATGTAGGCATAGTTGTTTACGTGACCTGGGATTTCAGCTGATAGTTTCCTATTTGCTGTTATTTCCTTCATGTCTTTGCTGGGAGCTCTTTCTAACCAGTGACCACTTTTCAAGCACTGTATAAATAATCCTGGCCTCATGCACGTGCATAAGTAGACTTACTCATATCAGTCATCCCCAAGCTAGGGTGAAAATTCCAATAAGTAGGTGTGGAACACTCAGGTGTATGGTTAAATCAACAAAATAAATATGGAATGCCTGAGAGAAATGGAAAAGAAGAAAACCAAAACAACCCAGCTAAAACTTTGCTCACGTAACAGGAAAAGAATAGCCTGGGGCTCTGTCCATCTATTTCTCTCAGTGAACGGAAAACACTTTGCTCCAGGAATCTGCCTCTTTCCTGCTTGCTGGGGGATGTAGATGCAAGTGCTTCCCGCAGGGTATATCCTGTTTACCTAATCCCCTGCTTCCCACTATCGAGCCACACGTTCCAACAGGCATTGCTACCATTTGAGTGACATCTCCTAAGGAGCTGAAATAGTTGTCTTAATAAAGAATCGATAATGTAAGGCTTTTTGGCACATTACTGGCAGGATAAGAGCTCTAGGAAATTGCTGCAGCCCCTAGAACAGAAGCACCCACTCTCAGTGAGTGGGATGGTGGCATCCAGTGACACCAATGGCTTCTGTGAACCCAGCACCTCCTCTCCATCCCACTTACTGCCCGCTCTGGGTGATGCCTCAGGAGCTGTTGCAGCTTTTCCTGCTACATGATTCCTTGGGGCTTGGTTCAAACCCTCATGAGAACGTTTACTTTGGTACACACGGGAATTGCTTTAAAACATCTGGCTTTAAGCCCCCTTGGCTTTATGTGGCATTATGTACCTAAATAATTTAGACCATTATTAAAACATTTTCTGAAGGGCTCAGTGCTCTTTCGCTATCAGTAGGGATGGCCTGGGGAGTGTGTTAGTGAGGGATGTCATCTCGCCATCAAGTTCTTTTCCTCCTGATGTTTCTACTAGCTGGAGTTAAGGTTTGTTCTAGCCCAAACATCCCTAACCACATGATAAATGCTATCAGTGTTACTAAAATATTTCACAGGAGCCAGAAATGTTTGAAAAAACATGTTACAACACTAAGATAAATGTTTTAATGCTGTGTTAGGAACAGGCTTTCTCTGTTCTTAGCACAAACTGTGTGATTTTCTTTTTTATCCCTTAAAGCAATTTGCCACGGACAGGGGATGTGCTGGCACACGGTAGGCATGCGCCAACTCTGACAGAGGGTCCATGATGGCAGCAGTGGGGTCCTGTGTGGGTCCTTCCCCAGCTCTGTGTGGTTCATGCTTTGGATTTGGGCACTTTGCAGGTCTAAACATAGCTGGGGATTTGCTGGTTTTTTTGGGCATGCAGGGGTACAGCCACGTGTGCCAAGACACAGCCTTTCCCACAGAGCAAAGAGCTGATCCAGCCATGAATCATGGCTTCAGCTTATCCTCCAAAAGCTCAGAGTCAAGAATATGATGCTAAACCACTCATTATGCACAGACGGGAAGCCCGTGATTTCATGGAGCAGTTACTTCTCCAAGCGTTTTGATGCCTAAACCATTGTCTTGACATCTTGGGATCTGTGTCTAGAATAAATTACAGGCTCATGACATCAATCAACAACTGGATCCAACTCGAGTGGACTCAGCCTCTCCTCTTTTGCTGCTGCCAAAACAGAGGCTGATGGCAGTGATGGCTGCAGAGACAACAGTGTTTAACCCACCTAATTAAAAGCTTGAGCTGGAAGACCTCCAGAGAGAGAGTGGCAGCTCTTGGGAGTTTTGCTCATCGGTGCTTTGTGCCAGGATGCAGTGCATGATTTGCAAGCAGGGAGCAGATAGCACAGCATGGCCTGGACTGCTCTCTAGGTGTGACCTTGCTTGTTGAGGTCTTTTGCATCCCTCAGTTTAGCAGCTGTCTCTTTGCATGCTCGGAGATACCTTCCACAAAGGAGCCAGCCTGCAGGCACAACAAAAGTAGTGGTGTTGCTCAAGAGCAAATGTTTGCAAAATAGAGCAAAACTGACTGCGCAATGGAGCCGTGACTCACTGGGTTCCTCTTTAGGCTCACAACAAATAATTGCCATGGGATGCTGAGTGTGCAGTTCAAAGGCAGACGTCTTATTGTTTTGCTGAAGGGAAAGTATTTGGGAGTGCATGTATTGTATATCCTATTAGTACATATGGGATATTTTTACTGCCTGTTTTCCCTATGTGACTATAGAAATAAAATAGAGTATTTCTTTTCTATCTGCAAAAGCAATGGTAGGGTATTTAGTACTGCCTGGGAAAAGTTTTCTTATGGACTAAGAAAAGTGCCCTTGTGGAGCAAAGAACCTCAGACACCAGTTCTCAAAGGCAGTGTCTTTTAAATACAGACATTTCTGATAGCTTTATCTGTGTCACATCAAGGATGATGTTTCACCCAGCATCTGGAAAACCCACCCCAGGACCAGATCCAGGCACTGTAGCCATGACCCAGCTGTACTGTTTCATTCCCTGGGGCCGGAGATCTCTCCTGGTTGCTGCATTCACTGTGTCATGCAAGGGTGCCCACTGCATGGCCAAACGAGACCCTCCTCAAGGGGTCAGTGCTAGACTGGTCAAGCCCTGCCACTCCTGGTGATGCTCCCAGCAGATATAGCAAGATCCTGAATAAAAACATCTAGTTCTTTTAAAAGGTGTCAGTGACAGAAACTGCTCTAGCTGCCTCTTCAGTAAGCAAGTTCAGCCCACAAATCCATGCTTAACTCCTGTACATCCTCTGCTCCACAGTTCGCCTTGCAGAAGATGGAAGAAGCTCATCCAGGACAACATCTGCAGCCTCACCTAGGTAGGTGCAGCTTAGGACAGGTGGCTGTAGTCCCAGCGAGGAAAGTCATGTGGAGCTAAGTAAAAGTTATGCCTGTTACAAGCTCTGCTGCTTTTTAATGAAAGGGGAACCCATGTTCTCAGCTACTTTCTGGAGAGTTTTGGGTGGCAGTTGATTAGAAACGCAGATTTCCTACTTTTGTGCTTGCAAGAAAGAGTGGAGATGTGAAACTTCGAATGTGATGGAGCAAACACATCTTCTTGTGGGTTTCATCTTCTGCTTGCAGGAGATGCTTGAAGGAGTAGGAAGGAGGAGACTGAATACTTCCTGGGTGGAAGAGGTCTGTGGGTGAATGGGGAGGGCTAAGCCTGTGGCATGCTGGCCCCGTTAGCCATACTGACATAGATGGCACATAGCTTGTGCTATACGTGCTGATCCCTGCACCCACCTTTGTCTGGTGGGTTGCAAAATTTGAGGCAATGATGTCCTTTGCAATCTGGTCTCTATTTCTCTCGGGAATAAGGCAAATGAAAGAGGGAGACAGGTTCCACGTGAAGTCCTCATGGTAAAGGCAGACCTCTGAACATGTCTGAGTGGCAGAATCTCCTGGCTTATGTGCTGACAGAGGGAATGTATGCTGGAAAAGCAAAACAGCATACAAATATTTACTCTGCCCTGAGCAGGTTAACAGATAGTGTCAGCCTTTGTCTTATTTTATTTAATCCTTCAGCCTGGCTCGGTTCATGTTTGCTGATTTGAGTTGTCTTTTTAAATGTATACATGTTTCCTCTCTGTCTGTCCAGAAGAAAATAGTTCCAGAAGCCAGGGAATGGGGTTGTTCCTGTCTTGTGCCATGGCCTCCTGCTTGAAATTCCCACATCTTTTATTGGCTAACTCAGGGTGCAATCCTGCATCGTGGCAGAAAGGTCTCCTGAAATGTCTGTGAGGTGCTGGTGAGCTGTCCTGGGTGGAGGAGGATGGGGCTAGGTGCTAGAGTGGGAGCCAGCGGGCTGTACCCATGGACCAATTTGCTTTTCTGGAGGCTCTGGCTTACTGTGTCCTCCAGTCCTCTGCACATTCCTGATCCAGCTCCATTCGAGGTGATATGTGCTTTTTTCCTCCATCCCTTCATGAGTGCCCCACCCATTTTAAGAGAGGTAGGGTCAGACATCTCACGTGCAATGATGTGATTCTTCCACCAGTGCTAAACAGTGGTCAGAGCTGATTCCCTGCCTTGGTGGACAACAAAAAGAGATGGGGAACACCTCTGTTTTATCCAAACTTTGTTGTCCCAAATTGTGTCCCAAATCACAGTCCTCTTCTAATGGGAACACCCAGATTTGGAATCCCAGATTTATGCTTACTTAGTTTAAGGTTGGGCAGTAGAGCCTACTAACCTCAGCTGGAGAGCAGAAAGCATGATCTAGGTAGAAAAGACAGGATGCATGGATTTCAGCAGAAATACATTAAAGTGGAAGGCTGAAGCTGAATATCTGGACTTTGCCAAACACTACCCGCCAAGGATGTGCTGATTTCTCGCCTATGTCTATGGAGAAGTGAATTTCAGCTTGGTTTTGGTTTCAGTTTGAGGTATTCAGTCCATTTAGGGAGGGACGGCTAAGGAAGTGATGTGGGGAAAAGGAAATTATTGTCCCTTTCTGAAAGTCACATAGGGATGGTTTGACTTTCGGTCTTGTTTTTGTCTAGCAAGGAAGACATGTAGTGGGGTTAGCTTATGTGCCACGGTGTTCCTAAAATCCAGGCAGGGTTTGATCCGGAGTTTATACTCAGATCAATCCTTGCTGTTTGAACTCCAGGTTTCGATAGCTGGGTTCAGGATCAGCTTATTCTGAAATTTAGGCAAATATTCTTGGTTTTGACTGATTTCCTGTTCCAATGTTGGTTTTAGCTGGGGAAGAACTAAGGGTCTGACCCACTGTACACTAAGTCTGACGAATTTGCTTCATACCAAGCTGGCCTGTGGATGGACAGTCTTCCAGCAGATCCAAGCCCAATTCTGCTCTCTTTTACCCCTCTGTAAAGCCAAAATTGAGCCAAGCAAAGAATAGATCTGCAGGCATCAAGCCTCTTCTAGAGGTAGGATTTGGCAAGCTGTAAACAGACAGCACATACAAACACCTCCTGGGGGAGTGACTGACGTTACAGCCACACTCAGTGGACTTCAACCACAACTGCAATTACTTTACACACCTTTTGAGACACTGGTATTATCATCTTGGTGTCTTATTCTTCACTGACAAACAAAACTCCTTCTTTCCAGGTCATGAGAGGGGCTTAAGGTGAAGGGCTAGTTGACTCCACTGGAGAAAGACGCTTCTATGGCACATTTTTGTTGCTATAAAATCAGTCTAAAATAATGAGAGTCATGAAAGGATATGACCTAAACTATAAAACCCACTTATTAAAGTTGTATGATAAATCAGAGAAGGGCACATTTGCCTCTTCCTAAGGAACTGCATGCAGCTGGACAAGAAATCGAGGCAAGGCAGATTGATTTCTGGTGTGTGGCTCTCTTCCAGCTTGGGGTGAAGAATTAGCACAGGTCAAATTGCTCACAAACCTCTGTCAAGGAATATATATGTCTAGCCTATATGTCAGGCTAGAGGAAAGAAAATCTGAGCTCTGTGGTCCTGCTACATCCCAGCATGGGTGGTTTTGTTAGTTATATCCTTCTTTGCGCTTGTGTCTGGGTGCTCAATTTTTATTCCTTCCTTTTCTTCTGTAACAAATCTAGCAACGGGTCTCCAGCAAGATGTCCTGCTGTCATGTTAAGTGCCGCAGCTGAAGTATCAAGGTCTGCTGCTTAATTTCTTCTACCCGTGTTTCCAACATTGATGTCAGTGCATCCAGTTCTGCCTCAAGGGCAGAAATACATGGACCAGATTTGGAGAGATTTAGGTAAGTAAAGTAGGATAATCTACTCAAGGTGAGGGCTCATGCTAACATTACACTCAGCAGTCAGGGAACAACCACTTGTTTGGTGGGCTGGAGGGGACCGGGTGTTGGTGGTGTTAACAGCCCTTTCACTGAGTGATTAACCGCACCAATAGAAGTGAGGGGCGAAGAAGAGAGTGTTTTGTTGTTATTGCTAAGAATATGTTCTCATTCTTTAAATGCTTGGGAATCTTTCTTAACCCACTCAAATGATTTGTTTTTCTGGGAAAGGTCTGACTGGAGGGGAGGTTCCCAGATTAACGTTCGCCAACAATAAACTGTAAGGGGGAGCAAAGCAAGAAATGTTAAGGAGCTGTGCGATGCTACAGCAGCTATGACGTGAAAGCTAAGCAGTGTGAAGTTAAAGCTGTTTGTTCACAAAGCTGTCGGGTATGGATGGATCGGGCAAGTTTTTCCTCAAATCCCAGCTCCCAGAATACCAAAACAGAACTGAAATGACCTCATGTTGCTTCAAGGGCTGAGGCTGAGCCCTCCTGTCCATGCAGGGCTTATGTCAGGGTCAGTTACAGTGCAGGAGCAGCATCTTTTCCCTTCAATTCCTCATGGCCCTAAGACGTCTTGGTTCTTAGCTGCTAAGTAATTTTCTTGGGTAATGCAATAGTTCATGGAAGAGCCTATTATTTGCCAGTAGCAAGAGACTCAGCAAGCACTAATTGGACAAATGAGGCCCCAGGGATTTACAAACTAAGCAGATGAATATGCAGCTGGGGAAAAAAGGCAAACGAGGCTCTGAGCCACCCTGAAGGGCACCTGGGATGGGGCTTTGCTCCTGAAAGCGGAGAGGCATGTGCCATCTTTCTTTAGCTGCAATGGTGTTAATAACTGCTCTGTCCAGAGAGGTCCTTCTTCCCCTGCAAACTGTCTCCCACCACTGCTTTCTTTGGGAGCACCTCTGATGAGCAGATTTGGGGATGCACAAACTGCACTGTGTGGCAGGTATTTGGAAATATTTCCCAGGCTTTTGGCGTGCTTCCCAGCTCACATTACCCACAGGGACAGGCTGCTATCAGTTCTCAGTGTGGGGTACTGCGATGAGAAGACTTTCTAACTCTTTGCCTCTTCCCAGACTAAAATTTTTCCTCTAAGGAGGAAAAGAGCAAGAAAGCAAAGGTCATTATGGGGAAAATTAAGTTTGGCTTTTTTTTATTTCTTTTTGCCCTCAAGTATTCCCTTGGAAAGAATATCTTGAGGTGTGCCAGGCTCCAGCAGGTCTTCTGGAAGCTATTCCTTGCAGCTGTGGGACATTAGTCCACTGGTGCTTGTCTTGGCCTCTAGTGAACCCAGCCCCAGCTTGCCAGCAAGCCAGCTCCTGGCCTGTGAAGGCAGGGACAGATTCCCCCATCCCTGCTGCTACTTCAGCCCAGGATTGCAGGCAGCTTGTCAGGGAGCAGGCAGGGAGTGTTTAGGTCTCAAGGGAGGCTGATGGCATCATCTCTTCCTCTGTGTGATAGCTGGTGCCTGTCCTGACTATGCACGGATTCACCTCTTGCTGGGCTCACCAGCAAGTCAAGGGGCTGTAATAACCCAGGAGTCCCAGTTCTTTGCTAAGCCATGAGGCTGGCACAGGGTTTGGGGCGTAGCGAGGAAGGGAAGGAGAGCAGGAGGATGAGAGGGAAATGGCAGTGATGGATACTCCCTCCCTTCTTCTTGTGTTCCCATGGGTAGCTCATTCTTTGAGGCCATAGCTTCATCTCTTTGGGCCCAGGGATCATTTGATGCTGCCTCCCCACTTGGTCTGTGCAGGAAAACAGATTAGACTGTGATTTCCAATACACATGACACAAGACAATGTAATGGCTTAAATCCACTGTTTTTTGACTGCTTCCAGACATAATTCATTACTTGTTCACTTTTCCTTCCTTTACCCTTGCCCTTTCCAGCAACCCCTCTGCAGTGAGGAATGTTTATTGCACCACCATCAAAACACAGCATATCCTCAAACCTCAAAGTCTCTGGGCATGAGGTCTGCTATCCCCCACAGCTGGGTCTTGCTCCATGACCCGGGTACCAAACTACTATTGTAAAAGGAATAATAAGGTGTTGTGTTCAATCAGTGTCTGGGACCGAATTCTCCTGGTCCTGCAGCGCTTGGATGTAACACTAGAAATAGCCCCAGGGGAACAGCCAAGAAATGACTGATGGTGTTGAGTAAGTTATTGCAAGCCCTTTTCATAGAAAAAAGTGATCGTGGCCTGAGTTTGGATGATAGATCACTGCTTTTTTCTGTAGTGCATTAGCACTTGATCTCAGAGGTCAGGCCAGAAAATAACCTTCTCCCTCTAATTGACATGCATAGCTACCACTGTGTGTTAATTTGGATTGGGGCTGAACTTTGAGCACCAGTGCTGAGATCAGAAGAAAGGAGAGTGGTAAATCTATAGTAAATTGCTTGGATATTTATAGGCTCTCATATGTGAAACATTTATTTAAAAAACCCAAACATCACATTCCATTGGACAGCCTGGCTTTCTGCCGATGGCCAGGGTCAAGAAGTGCACAGCCTAGCCTGGTAGAAGCAGGAAATATCACATGGTTCTAACCACCCAGAGAGCTTACCAGGATGGGAGAGGTGGCTGCTGTCTGTTTTCATGGCTCTCATAATGTATCATTTGGTATCACAGCGAGAACCCTCACTGAAGCTGGAGTTACACTGTGTGGTCAATGGGGGACCCTGACACTCTCCATCTTCTTGTCATTAAATAGCAGAAATTAGCCAGATGAGACACTGCTTTTAAAATCTGAGAAAAATAGCAGCGAAGGGGCAGTTTTTTCCACTGTTTGAGCCTTTGCATCCAATTCTTGTTTTCATGCTTCCCTCTGCACTCCTGATGGCCAGAAATGTGTTAGAAAGGAAGATGTCTTCTTCACATAGCCCCAAATGGCATGGCGCCCACAAAGAAACTATGAATGCTGGTATGGCACTGGGGGGTACAGATGAATGTCCCTTCAGTTCTGGGAAGCACCTCCTTGGTTTTGTGATACAACAGGGCTCTAGGTGCCTGGAGAGCAAAGAAAAGCACCCAGACCTGGGAGACCTGCTGTCACTGATATCTGCATGGAGGTTTTCACTTGAGGTAAGACCTGTCAATTAAACCAAAGTACAAAACTTTTTGCTAAACGTGAGATGTCTACACACATTGTAAAGAAATGATGTCATCAGCCCTTTCCTTTAATCTGCCTTCAAAATTACCCAGACTTGTAAAGAAAAGCCTTCCAGATCCTTTCTACAAGCTATAAACCTCAGGAACTGTCTGGCTTCATTTTTGCATGACTGAAGAAGCTCTTTATTATGCCTTCAGAAATAATGAGAGAAGTCAAAATGAGAAAAACATAATGAAAATGGCTGATGTAAACATAGCTGTATCTTCCTACAGGTCTCTGTAGTTAGCTGCTCTCATTAATCATCACTGTATCCAAGGGCTTATGAATTCCAACAGTTATTTTCTTTGTATGTTTTTCTTGGGAGGAGGACAATGACTAATTGGTCCTGAGCTTCGTTACTGCTCCTGGTTACCACAGGAGTTAATAACACACCTCCAACCAAGCTGTGTACAGGCACAGGCTTGCAGAGGGTGAGTCCATACAAGTGCCTGTTGCAATGAGAAGGGAGAGGACCTTCACCTCTGGGGATGGGGTTGGGGCTGAACCAGGAATTTGGGGGATTTTCACCTTTTTGGGGGTGGGAATATGCTGGAATTTATTTTGGGGGAGAGATGCCATGGATCCCCCTTTAGCCTTCAGAAATGCCCTTTCCACCTAAGATATCTGTGGGTGTACAAGACCCGAAGCGCGGCTGTTCTCTTGACCTGTTTTTCTATTTATGACTTATTTTGCTATTTTTCTCACCTAAGTCACATGCCTTTCTGATCACATTGGGTGTGAGACACATCCTGAGCTCCTGCTCAGAGCTGGGGCTGTACCACACTGCAAACAAACACCCCCCCCCAGTACTTCCCTCTCCCTTTCCCCTGTGTCGTGGTTTAAACCCAGCCAGGCAACTCGTTCGCTCACTTCCCCCCCCTTTCTTGCCCTCCCCCTGCTCTCGGAGGGACGGAGAGGAGAATCGAAAAGAATGCAACTCCCACGGGTTGAGATAAGAACAGTTTAGTAACTAAGGTATAACACAGATCACTACAGCTACCACCAGTGATAATAATGATAAAGGAAATAACAAGGGAAGAGAATACATCATCTCACCACCAGCCGACCGATAACTCGCCCCCCTCCAGCCCGACCAAGCACCGACCAATACCTCCTCCAACCCTGCAGTCTCCCAGCCCTTCCGGCTCACTCCCAGTTACCTCCTGGGCATGACGTGCTGTGGTATGGAATACCTCTTTGGTCAGTTTGGGTCAGGTGTCCTGTCTCTGCTTCCTCCTGGCCTCCCCTCCTCCCTGGCAGAGCATGAGGCTCACAAAGTCCTTGGCCAAACCTAAACATCACTATCAGCTCTGTTCCCAAGCTGAAAGTCAAAACACTGCACTGCACCAGCTACCAAGAAGGGGAAAAATGAGTGCTACTGCTGAACCCAGGACATTATCCACCCCTTATTCCATACCATTCACGTCATGCTCAGATCCCACATTTTCAATATACCATCACTCTTATCTAAGTGCATGGACCAGTAGCTATAAAACTGCTGAATCCATCTGGTCCATGATGTCAGGCTCCATCTCTTGTAACAGTCAGAGCAGGAGAGACTGTGTGCAGTGTTCACACTCGTGAATAACCTGGGCAATAGTGTCCATTGCTAAGTCCACCCCTCGATCATGAGTCCATCTCTGTGTTGCATCTCTGCTCTGATGGCCTGAAGTGCCATGGGCCCACCAGGCTCAAAATAATTCACTGTCCCCTTACGCAGTTTCTGCAGCTTGTTGCTGGGGACTCCATACAGCTGCCTTCCATCTCCGACGCTTCCAAAGCACTGGAGGGGCCCAGTGGACTAGATACTTGCCCATACTGTCCCACACACCCTGCCACTCATCACTGTCCAGCCTTGGAGAAAACCTTTTGGTCCCCCTATATCCTTGTCTAACCCCAGACAAGACCCAGACCTGACTCTGCTTAACTTCTGAGATCAGACAAAATGGTTGTGGGTAGAACACAGCCTGTGTGTGTGCCAACATGCTGATCCCCATCACAATCAGCAGGCAGGTCCCAAGGATACCCAAAGGCCATTCAAAACCTTCAGAACTCTCAGTTGATGCTGCTGTACTTGTCACCGGGGCTGGTGTAGCTGCTGTACTTGTCACTGGGGCTGGTGTAGCTGCTGTACTTGTCACTGGGGCTGGTGTAGCTGCTATACTTGTCGGCTCTCCCACCGCCAGCTTCTCTTTTCCTGAGTCCAGCTCTTCCTCCTCTGCCTTGCTGGGAAATGCTGCGTGGTCTCCTGCGTCCTCCTGGGGCTCGGCGGGCGGCTTCCGGGGAATGCTCTCGGCCGTCGCGGGGCTCGGCTCCTCCGCGGGGCTGGGCTCCGCCGCGGGGCTCGGCTCCTCCGCGGGGCTCGGCTCCTCCGCGGGGCTCGGCTCCTCCGCCGCCTTCTCCCGCTGCTCGGCAGCCGCTTCCTTCTGCTCCTCGACCGCCCCGACCTCCTCCACCGGCAGCCGTCCCCTCGCGACCTCCGGCCCCGCTCCCGCCGCCGCTTGGTCCCCGGGGCCGCTCTCCCGGGCCGGTTCGGCTGCCGCCGGCTCCCGGGGCCGCTCCCCCTCGGCTCCCCGCAGCCTCACGAAGATGGAGAGTAGGGCGAGGGCCAGGACGGTGAAGAGCAGCCGGACGGCCAGGTACAAGTCCACGGCCACGTCCGTCCCGCCCTGCTGCTGGAGCCCGCCCGTATTACAAGCCATTGCCATAAAGCACAGTGAGACAAGAACCTTAGCCCAGGCCCCATACTTGATAAACACTATCACAGCAAATACCGGCTCTAAGTAAGTTACAACATTCTGAAGCTGTGAGATCAAGCAAAACAACTCTGAGACCCAATAAATCAGCATTGTGACGAGTGACTATTAATCCGGTCAGATCTGTCGTTATCTCAACCCTTCGAGCCCCACGTTGGGCGCCAAAAAGAACTGTCGTGGTTTAAACCCAGCCAGGTAACTCGTTCGCTCACTTCCCCCCCTTTCTTGCCCTCCCCCTGCTCTCGGAGGGACGGAGAGGAGAATCGAAAAGAATGCAACTCCCACGGGTTGAGATAAGAACAGTTTAGTAACTAAGGTATAACACAGATCACTACAGCTACCACCAGTGATAATAATGATAAAGGAAATAACAAGGGAAGAGAATACATCATCTCACCACCAGCCGACCGATAACTCGCCCCCCTCCAGCCCGACCAAGCTCTGACCGATACCTCCTCCAACCCTGCAGTCTCCCAGCCCTTCCGGCTCACTCCCAGTTACCTCCTGGGCATGACGTGCTGTGGTATGGAATACCTCTTTGGTCAGTTTGGGTCAGGTGTCCTGTCTCTGCTTCCTCCTGGCCTCCCCTCCTCCCTGGCAGAGCATGAGGCTCACAAAGTCCTTGGCCAAACCTAAACATCACTATCAGCTCTGTTCCCAAGCTGAAAGTCAAAACACTGCACTGCACCAGCTACCAAGAAGGGGAAAAATGAGTGCTACTGCTGAACCCAGGACACCCTGTTAGAATTAAAGCATGAAACCTGACTGCTGTGTGCACATCATGGTAACACACAGCACTCCTGCACCCTGCTCATGTTGGTAAACAAGACTGCTACAAGTAGTTTCTCCCAACTGGCATTTGCTGAAGAAAAGCACTCTGGTTGCCTCTCACTGCCCAGCTGCAATCTGTGCAGCATGTACAGTGCGTTTCAGGTATCTTCAGCTATGCTATAGCATGCACATCACCAGGTTGCTTCTACTGATTATTATTGTTATTAGCAATTGTAACAGTAAAACCAGCAACAGGACAAACTATACATATTAAAATAATAATGATGACAATATATAATAATAATAATTATTATTATTATTTTGCCACCATTTCTGACCTCAGGATGAGCTGCATCTGAGCATAGAGCAGTCATGGGCTGTCACAGCAGTGAGCAAATGTTGGGACTGGGGGAGGGCACCTTCATCTCTGAATTATGATCATCAGGCTGCACCTTCATCTCTGAAACCGAGGATGATGCTGTGTCCTGGCGTGTGTGATTAATAAGCCCTGACTTCACAGTGGCTGAGCAGCACAGGGCTGGTGCTCCCCAGCCTTGGCTCTGGCCCCGCAGGATGCTTGGGCTTCAGTGAAACCCCAAGGTTTGACTTTTCAGGGTGACTGTGGCTCCCAGCTGATGGCTTGGCAAACACAGCAAGTAACGCTGCCCTCTGAAGACCCCCATTCATCACAGGCGAGGTGCAGGGGGTGCAGCTTGGCTGAATGTGATATTACAGGACCTGATGTGTGTTGATTATTGCCCATGGTGGGCAATTCGGATGATGAACTGGCTCATGTTGAAGAGAGTCTGTTCTCAACCCCAGTAAGCCAAGACTTTGCCCAGTAACCATTTGACATCTTCTTTTGACTGATTGAACCTGTGTTTAGACAACATTCCTGTAGATGTTCTCCAATCTCTGCCAGTGTTTGCTGATTCCACCCCCAGCCAGGGTGTTTCTTGATTTGAACTTCCAGGTTGCAGTGAATTTGCACAGTAGGTTTCTGTTGTCTGACTTGTACAAAATACAAGGATTCTACCTTCACTTCCTGAATCCTGCCGGGACTTGACAGTGTTTTAGAAGACGCTATTTAATTAAAACACTAACAACTGGAATTTCTGGAAAAACATCAGAGGTTCTCATAAATTATCCCAGTCTGCCATGTTTCACACTCCCAATCTTCTACCTTTTGTTTAGTCCATATTATTTTGGTCCATGTTTCAGTGGAATACTTATGGGCAAAACACGTTCCTAGCTATGAGTGGCTTCCTTACAAATTACCCTTTAATTAACAGATTTTATAATAATTAATAATTCATAGACTGCTCTTAGGATAAAATTGCATAATAATGTCTTTGATGCAGCCCAAAGTGTCCATTGTAGATGGCATAAAATGTTAATTAGAAGGAAAATGCAGTCAGGAGAAAACTCTTTTAATTATGTAATAGGCCTCATTACAATGGGTAATCAACAATGCTTCCAAATTAGCCCACTGACAGCATTTATCTATACATAGCAAATAAACTTTTGTTTGCAGAAAATACATTTGAATACTCAGCTTCTTAACTGCTTTCAGGCAGTTTTTAAGTCACTGCAGTCCCTAGCAATATTTTAAAAAGGACCACGCTTCTCAGCCCCACGGGCCATATGTAAAGCTTGGAGAATAATGGGGGAAATTGTTCACAAATATTTGTTCAGATATGCAAGCACATTTCAGTTTGACCTTTTATAGGACCCTCATCTCAATACTGGAGTATTTTGCTGATGGCGGTGCCAGGAGAAAAAATGTGAAGCATTGGTGCATGAATATCCCTTGAATTTCACATTGTGCATTAGGTCGTCCAACTCACTTTGGCTGCTCTGTGATGAATTGCATAAATCACCCAGTTGGGCAGCTGAAAACCAGGCCATGTAGCCAATATGGCCAATATGACCCAAGAGTGCAAAAAGACCTGGTTGGAAGCCACTTATAAATCCAGCTTTCTTTATGGAGGAAAATGGGAAGAAGCTCAACAAGCAGATGCCTCATTTCTAATCTCTGTCCCCAGCTGACTTGTCTAAACCAGAGACTAGTGAAACGGTTTTGTGCCAGGGTGGCTGAAATGAGTCAATCTCACCTAAAGTCAGCACCACATCTAGATGTGCACCTCAAAGCATTTTGAGAGTTATCCAGGCTTCTTCAGGAAAATCCTTATTTCTCTTCAAAATCAGCCAAATCTAGGATTTTGCTAGCTTCCATCTACAGGTATAATCCAGCTTAGACTTTCTGGGTAGGGATGATGCATTTATCATGTTGCATCCTCTGTCCAGCCCAGAAAACCTTAATTTCTCACTACAAATAATTAGCAGTGGTAATGATACCCTGCAGCCAGTTGCTAAGCAGTACTAATGGCTGCTGATCCTCCTCAAAGGGAGGGCATGAATCCTTGGGATACAATGACCTTTACTTGTTCTCCGTGGTCCGACTTGTAATTCTCCTTTTAATATTGTACAATACTGATAGCCCAGGTTTATCCATATTGTTGCACAGATGGATACGCTATTATTAGATTTGTTCTTGCAGACACCTAGCTATATTGGCCGAATGTAATTTATAGTCTCTAAAATCTGTGGACACAGATTTCTGACTCCTTCAGTGTCTGGCCATTTCTATTCATTTCATCTCTGGAATCTAATGTAATAAAGTTATAAAAGGGTCTAATTCCTCAGCAGTTAATCATCTTAGTATGAGACAATTACACCAGCAGCCCTTAGGTGGACTTCATCCTGTAAAGGAAATCAAATGTTAGGAGGCAATCTGATTATTTTGACCACTGGGGGTTGCATGAATTTCTTAAGAGCCACAAAGAATACAGAAGACTTTGGGTAGACTGCATCTTTATGGCAGATAAAGAGCAGGAGGGTTTTGCTTTGCCAGTAAGGTCAGCTGAAGGTGTAGCCTAGACCCAGATCCAGAGTCCTAGACAAGATAGTTTAAGGGTAGGTAGAAACTTGGTAGGACCATCCCCATCCCTGTTCAAGGCACCTTCCGCGCTTCAAAGAACGGCTCTAGGTTGCACCTGTGCTCAGCAGAGGATTTAGCAGGGACCTTAGTACCTACAGAGTTCCTTTATTACTTGCTGAAGAGATGTTGGTGTCTCCTCTCTCCTCTGTTTCTTGATCTCAGTTTCTAGAAAACCTCCTCCTGGGTTATATCCTGCTCACAGGCCTGGGTTTCTCACCCTGAAAGGATCGTAACATTTTTCTGGAAATCTCCCTATACGCTGCACAGGTCTGTGTGTCTCTCTTTCCCTGAGCCCAGCTCCCACCGTATACTTGGTAATTGAGTGTATTGGCTTGGACATTGGTGGGCCAACGCTTTTCTTCCATGGCACCTGGAGGAATCACAAGTTTTACTTTATTTGCTTTCTTTTCATAGTCATTTTATTTATTTCAACCTGCAGAATTTCAGCAGCTGAGGCAATAAGGTGAACAATGAGATGGTGCTGCCATGTCTATGTGAGGGAAAATAAGCTCCAGAGGTGATGTGTCATGCTTACCAGCCAAGGATTGCACAGGAAATCTATGGAAAACCAGTGCACTAAAACAAGGTCTTCTCTGGGTTATGTTAGTCCAAGGCCACCATGCCCACATCTGCTCCACAGCCCTGCCCTGAAGTTCGGTGAAAACAGGATTTCTGAGACTATTTTTGATACATCCCAATATAGGCTTGGCTGAGAGATGGAGGGAAAGGAGGAGGCAGGAGGTAAAAATGGAGAGAAAGAGACTGCTTAATATAACACCAGGATTGTGAGAGTTTCACTCCCTGGGCATGTCCTACACCTGGGTGGGAGCAATCCCAGGCACAGCTACAGGTTGGGCAGAGAAGAGATTCAGAGCAGCCCTGAGGAGAAGGACTTGGGGGTGTTGGTCGATGAGAAAATGAACATGGGGTGGCTTCAGTGTGCGCTCGCAGCCCAGAAAGCCAACTGTACCCTGGGCTGCATCAAAAGGAGCGTGACCAGCAGGTCGAAGGAGGTGATCCTGCCCCTCTACTCTGCTCTCGTGAGAGCTCACTTGGAGTATTGTGTGCAGTTCTGGTGTCCTCAACATAAAAAGGACATGGAACTGTTGGAACAAGTCCAGAGAAGGGCCACGAGGATGATCAGGGGACTGGAGCACCTCCTGTATGAAGACAGGCTGAGGAAGTTGGTGCTGTTGAGCCTGGAGAAGAGAAGGCTGCGTGGAGACCTCATAGCAGCCTTCCAGTATCTGAAGGGGGCCTATGGGGATGCTGGGGAGGGACTCTTCATTAGGGACTGTAGTGACAGGACAAGGGGTGACGGGTTAAAACTTAAACAGGGGAAGTTTAGATTGGATATAAGGAGGAAGCTCTTTACCGTAAGGGTGGTGAGGCACTGGAATGGGTTGCCCAGGGAGGTTGTGAATGCTCCATCCCTGGCAGTGTTCAAGACCAGGTTGGAAGAGGCCTTGGATGATATGGTTTAGTGTGAGGTGTCCCTGCCCATGGCAGGGGGGCTGGAACTAGATGATGTTAAGGTCCTTTCCAATCCTATCTATTCTGTGATTCTATTCTATGATTCTATGTTGAGGCCAGGGTTGTCCAGACCTGTCCTTCTTCCCCACCTTGCAGATCCGTGCCACACTGATCTCTCTCTGGGCACCAGTGTTATTTTAGAATAAACCAGCTTGCTTGTTTTCCAGCCCAAGCTGGCTCAGCCAAGCTCAGCCCCTCTAACCACAGTCTGGGCATTTATTTTTGTCCACCAGATTTTGCAAGGCATTTCTTGGGATTGTTTGTCTGGTTCTTGCTGGGAATGATGAAACATGATAAAAATAGACAGGAGTCCCAGGCTTGGGTTCATCCTTCTGAAAAACTCACAGTGAAAGCTAACACAAGACTCAGGACACCCAGGCAGGGTCTCCTGCCAGAGCAGAACACCTAATATGTCTTGGAGTCATCCATGGGGCTCAACATGGGGCACAAAGGGTTGAGATAACAACAGATCTGACCAGAGTGTGTCTAACTGTATTTGTGATAAGCATTCATTGTTTCGGATTAATAATCACTCATCACAATGCTGATTTATTGGCTCTCAAAGTTGTTGCTCTTGATCTCACAGTTTCAGCATGTCGTACCTTACTTACAGCCGGTATTCGCTGTCTTAGTGTTTATTGGCTGGGGGTTTTGGGCTAAGGTTCTTGTTTCACTGTACTTTTTGGTTATGACTTGTAATACAATAGAATCATTGATCATGAAACTGATCTGGCTTGCATTCCCAGTGTGGTCATCACCTCTATACTTTGGGAGGTATATAATGGAAGTGCTTAGCAATTACACATATTTTTTTTTTCCTCCTCCGGTGGTCAACCTATGAAGGAGACATTCCTTTATGTTCCCAGCTCCCCCAGCAGACTATTTACAGCGTCACTTGAGGGTTCTGAAGGTTTTGAATGGCCTTTGAGTACCCCTGAGACCTGCCTGCTGATTGTGATGGGCATCACCATGTTGGCACACATACAGAGTGTGTTTTACCGATGACCATTTCATCTGATCTCGAAAGTTAAGCAGAGTTGGGTTTGGGCCTTGTCTAGGGTTAGACCATGATGTAGGAGGACCAAGAGATTTTCCCCGAGGCTGGACAGCCATGAGTGGCAGGGTGTGTGGGATAGTATGGGCAAGTAGCTAGGCCAGTGGGCCCCTCCAGTGCTTTGGAACTTCACCACTGAACAAGTGCAAAATCCAGAAAAATTAGTAAAACATTTAAATGAGGTGTGTTGTCATCCCAGTCATATCAGAGAGGGACAAATCATGGCAACGTGCTGGGGCTTGGCCTATGCTTACAGAGCCCTGTTCAACATCGTCCAGCACCTTCAAAGGGAAAAAAAAGGTCTCTGGATCTGATGGCAAAACAACCGACAATGCAGCTACTGTAACTCCAAATACAGCAGCTACACCAACCCCAGTGACAAGTACAGTAGCTACTCAAACTCTGACTACAACAGACAGTGCAGCTACTTCAACTCCAAGCACAGCAGCTACACCAAGTCCAGTGACAAGTACAGCAGCTACCCAAACCCCGACAGCAACAGACAGTACAGCCGCTGGTGCTACTCAACCCCCAAGCACAGCGGCTGTACCAACCCTGACAACAGATACTGCAGCCGCTCTGACTACAGTGATGATCCCTGCTCGGATCGGGCTGGGTATCGGTCAGTGGGTGGTGAGCAGTTGTATTCTCTTCTCTTGTTATTTCCATTATTATTATTATTATTATTATTATTATTGGTGGCAGCAGCAGTGATTTGTGTTATACCTTAGTTACTGGACTGCTCTTATCTCAACCCGTGGGAGTTACATTCTTTCAGTTCTCCTTCCCATCCCTCCAGGAGCTGGGGGACGAGGAAGGTAGGGGTGGGGAGTGAGTGAGAGGCTGTGCGGTTCTGAGTTACCGGCTGGTTTTAAGCCACGACAGTTCTTTGCATTATGATTGAATACAGCTCATTAGGGTGGCTTCCAGCGTGCCCATGAGCTTGACTTCAAAATATGAATTTGTTAAAATATAGAAGGAACTGTGTCTCCATCTTGAATGCAGCATCAGGGGATAAATTTGGTTGAAATATAGAGTGGAGCCATCTCCATCATCGCATTGACTCCGGAACCTAGGGTTTTAACTAAAATATTAATCGTGATGAGAGTTGCACATCCATTTGAGGATAGGGAGCACTAAGTCCTGTTCCCCCACGCCTTTGGTAATGTGTCAGTGTTAAAGGAAATCACTGGACTGTCAGAGCCTTGTTTCGCAGGCTGGTGTACCACATTGTAGCATCTCCACATTGTGTCTGGAGCCAGGTGGCCAGCATCTGCTGGGTGTTTGTTGTCTCCTCTGGGGGCAAAATGAGCAGCTGCTCGTGTTGTTTTCTGTCTGTTAATTTGAGAATGTGTCGTTTGCCTTGCCGAGGTAAACAAAATGCCCTTTGCACGCGATGGGGAGGCCTGTGATGGTTTCTGGATCCCCATTGCCAAGGACTCCCCTGAGAAAGCCCTGCTAATAATGCACAGCTGACTACTGCCCTTCTTGGAGTTGCAACCAATTTAGCTTGTTACTGGTTTGTGCAGCTGGTCTGGAGCCTCACCACGGAGTGCTTCAAAGATTAAGATGGTTTATGTTGAATCCCCAGGGGGAGAAAACACTGAGAGGGGAGGACAGGAGAGGATTGAGGGCATGAACTGTAACATCCCCAGTATCTGTGGTTTCCAGATTGTTTATGGTTCAGAATTGGGTCTGTGCCCCAGCTGCAATTCAGTCCTGAGCTGGCAAGATATGTGCCTGAGGGCAGGTCACTGTCTGCCTGCTTGGGCAGGGTGGTTGCTCATCAGGATGATGGGAACCATCACAGTGTGCTGCCATGGTGGCTGAGTTCATCATCAATGGGAAATCAGGAGCTGGTGATATCCTGACTGTGCAAAAGGCTGCAGGCTCTTCCCCGCCAGGAATTGCTCCATCTAGGGCTACGTAGTGCAAATGTCTTCCATTTCCACCAGGAAATATCTGCTGGGCAGATTTTGAGCGTTTCTAAGTAGCCAGCTATAATTTTTAGTTTTTGTGGAGTTTTGCATTCGTAGTGAGAACGCAAAGTAACACTGCAGTTGTGCTGAGGGTGGCTGTATGTCCATAAATCCTGGGCATGTCTGGGTATGCTTGGGCTATGTCGCACCTGGAGAAGACTGATGCTGCGGTCAATCCAGACTTTTGAGGAGGCCTGGGTAGGACAGATGTGGATACAGCGCACATGCGCCATCCACACGTCATATGACGTATGTCATATCCCTTCCAGGCTGGCTACATTGCACACATATTTAGTGGATATCCAGGAACCAAAATTATCTCTGCTCCTCAGTTTCACCTTCAGACAGATGTTCTTCACACAGGAGCTGATCTTGTCCAACACTGGCTATCTTGGTGGTAGGGATGTGGGCGCTGGTAGTGAGCGGGTCAAGCACTGGATTAGGTTGAACAAATGCATCTGGAAGTATGGAAATCTCTTCAGTGCAGTGCTTGGAAAAAGTGTACAGGGACACATAATGCTACTTTGACATGATGTGCAGAGGAAGATTTCTCTCTCTGCTTGACGGAGATGGCTACTGTGCAACAAGTTTTGCTACTTGGCAGCTTGAAAAGAAGCTCTCTTGAGCTTCAGGGCTCATTATAATGCACCTCCTCTTGCTCCTGTATAGCTTGTCTTTACAGAACCATAATTCAAACCATCATTATTATGATCTGCTGACTGTTGCCTCCAGCATGTTTCCTCCTTGAAGTTACAGCGCAGACCAGGTGCCATTATTTTTGCATGTCCTTTAAGCAGAACTGTTCACACCTCTTGGTTCAATTCACTGAGAGTCTCTCAGCATTCCCACTGCTTATCTAAACATATCATATTTCAAGGTTTATTTTGTGGTCAAAAAAATTTGCTGTTGGCAGTCAAAACAAAAACCTTTGCTGGATCTCAGCCTAGTAACAAATGTGTTGGATCGGGTTAGGCTGGAAGAAATAGGGCTTTAGGAGTTTGTGAGAAATGGGCCTCCAAACCGGAATACTTTAAACTGATCCCCCAGGCTTACCCGTTCAGAGGAAACAAACTGAGCCTGCAGTTCTCTTCCTGACAAAGGCGTCCCATGGAGCTGTTGATGCTGTGCAGCACCAGCCTGGGGCCTTCAAATAGCCTCTGATGACCACACCTGAGGCACTGATTGAACTTTGACCTCTGTTCAAACCTACAAAAAGGGGGTCGCCAAATGCAAGAAATCACTGCTTGTGCTGGACCTGAGCCCATGCTGTCTGCGGCTCCTTGTGTGCAAGGGAATCCTGGATTTTAGTTTGAAACCCTGTTTCACTGCTCCCAGCAGCTGGTGGATGGAGAACAGAGGTATCCTTGCAGAGGGACTGAGTGGTCCCGGGGCCAGGGAGGCTGTAGGCTGTCCTGGACTAAGCTGTCCCCATCCTGCTTCCTTGTTGGCCTCAGAAAGTCAACCCAAGCTGGGCTAGAAAGCTCCTAGCCTTTGCATAGAAAGGGGTTTGATGACAGGAAAAGGGGAGAAGTTGAGAGTGGGTGCAGGTGATGTTCAGACTGGGACCTGGCCAGGCTGTGTGGGCTGTTTAATGGGCATTGCCATCCCCAGGTGGATGTACTGTCAGCAGGAAACCATTCCCCTGTGCACCATGCAGATTATGCAGAGTGTAGGCTAATGCACTTCACTGATCTTGGAGAATTATTCTCCTTCTGCTTGTAACTCCAACAGCTCCTTAATTTTTGGGCTCAAATTTGATGTTTTTCTCAGTCTGGACTTGAATTGCTGTGAGAAGCTGGTGCAATACTTATTTGCCTGTTTTGTGTCAGCAAAACAAGAAAGTCAAGGAAAAGTTTGTAAAGTGGGTTGAGCACTCTATTGTGCCTCCAGGATGGGTGGATAAAGCTCCAGGTGTGGCAAGGTGGTTCTCCTTATCCTGCAAATGTTTATTTGAATGGGCTGCAAAAGGTGAACTTCCTGTTACATGGGAGAAAGTGGGCATGATGAATCTGCAGAGGTCTTCTAACACTCTGCACATATTTACATCTCTGGAAAAACTGGAAGAATGGAAAACAGCAGGAAAACAAAGGGATGGGACAAAATTGGAAGAAAGCCTCCATAAGGCTGTTCTCAGAACAACAAGAGACATGTGCAAAGGGATCTCCTCCCTCTTTTGTCAGAGCACACACAAAGCTGGGTATGCGCTCTGCAGCTTAGTGGGCAGGATATTGCAAATACCTGAAACATGGAGAATGCAGGCTATGCTCTTTGCAGGCAAATGCTGTCTTTGCTGCAGGTAGGCAGCAGATGCACCCTTTGCCAAGCTGTAGATCAAGTTTTCTACTCTTTTTCAAGGCTGGGCCAAACGTAGCCACTGCTCAAATAATTATTGAGTGGTAGCGATGAAAGAAACCTGCCATGCTGGGTCAGGGCCCTGACTTAACAACTACGGCTCTTACTTCTTCTTACAAATTAATCCCTTCTTGAAAAGACTGTCCTATCAGCTCAAAGTCTGCCCCATAGCTCTAAGGACTTTCCAGTCCAGTAAGGATTCCTGGAATGTAACTGATGTGGGGTCTAGTTTGGTCAATGAAAAGTGCCTCTGGACTCCAGCAGATTTGGATCAAGCCCTCCCCAGTGATCATGCTCACACAATAACTACTGTTTTATCCCTCACACATTCCCAAAGGAATCAGTGGTGAAGTTGAGGTAGATGGTAATTCTCTATGAGCAGGATCTAAGCAGCATTTTACTGCCTCTCACCAGGGATGCTTTTTGGCAGGGAAACGTCTCACCAGGGATGTCCTTTCCATAGGTGAAATTGGTGACTTTGAGCCTGCTGCCATCCTGCTCAAGATTTAATGCATGCTTGATTTTTAGATCTCGCTTTCCTTGCCACTTAGCTTAGCTCTTTGATTCAGCTGAATATGGGTGGCACTTGTGTTAGGTTCCAGCTAAGTGCAACCTTAAAAACGATGTCTAGCATGTCTAAATATCTTACTTGGTTGCAGAAATGATATTAGGGCTGTTGGTAATCTAAGTTGTTAGCTCCTATTTACCACACCAGCTCTGCGACTGTTTTGGGAGCATCCTGGCTGCTTGGGAAGGATAATTGCTTCCTGACAGCACAGCAAACAAGGAGGAATGGGGATGGGGCAGAGCCATGGGAAGGGATCTGCCATCCACAGCCTGTTACTCTGGTAGAATTGTATTAATATTTGCAAGTTTCTGCCCATCTGTGTAAGGCTGCCCATTTTCTGCCTCTAATGCCTGCATGTAAGGATGCAAGGTTTGCTCTAGTCTTGGAAGAGCTAACCCAGGGTAAGGGCAGGAGGAGAGAGATGTACCATCTTTGAGGTCTGTACATCTTGCAAAGACAATAAGTCACAGTTGCCCTTGCTGCCTGGAAATCTGTAAGACATTCAGGTGATTAATTTTAGATTTGCTTACATAAGCCTTTATCTCAGCTGGGCTGTGAAAAACAAAGCAAAGAAGTGAGAATACCTTTCAGAAAAGCATGAAGAATCAGGGACCTATCACTCTGCTTTTACAGCCTGGCTTTTAAACTATGAAACAACAGAGTTTTAGTCTGCTGCTGCAAAAGAAAATGTCCAATAAAAGATTGTTTTACTTTAAGACAACATAGAGTCATAGAATAGTTAGGGTTGGAAAGGACCTTAACATCATCAAGTTCCAACCCTCCTGCCATGGGCAGGGACACCTCACACTAAACCTTGTCACCCATGGCTCTGCCCAACCTGGTCTTGAACACAGCCAGGGATGGAGCATTCACAACCTCCCTGGGCAACCCATTCCAGTGCCTCACCACCCTAACAGGAAAGAACTTCCTTATATCCAATCTAAACTTCCCCTGTTTAAACCTGTCACCCCTTGTCCTGTCACTACAGTCCCTAATGAAGAGTCCCTCTCCAGAATCCCCATAGGCCCCCTTCAGATACTGGAAGGCTGCTATGAGGTCTCCACAGAGCTTCTCTTCTCCAGGCTGAACAGCCCCAACTTTCTCAGCCTATCTTCATACGGGAGGTGCTCCAGTCCCCTGATCATCCTCGTGGCCCTTCTCTGGACTTGTTCCAACAGTTCCATGTCCTTTTTATGTTGAGGACACCAGAACTGCACACAATACTCCAAGTGAGGTCTCACAAGAGCAGAGTAGAGGGGCAGGATCACCTCCTTTGACCTGCTGGTCACGCTCCTTTTGATGCAGCCCAGGATACGGTTCGCTTTCTGGGCTGCAAGCTCACACTGAAGCTGGCTCATATTCCTTTTCTCATCAACCAACACCCCCAAGTCCTTCTCTGCAGGGCTGCTCTGAATCTCTTCTCTGCCCAACCTGTAGCTGTACCTGGGATTGCTCCCACTCAGGTATAGGACCTTGCACTTGGCATGGTTAAACTTCAAGAGGTTGGCATCAGTCCACCTCACAAGCATGTCAAGGTCCCTCTGGATGGCATTCCTTCCCTCCAGCGTATCAACTGAACCACACAGCTTGGTGTCATCGGCAAACTTGCTGAGGGCGCACTCAATCCCACTGTCCACGTCAGCGACAAAGATGTTGAACAAGACCGGTCCCAACACCAATCCCTGAGGGACACCACTCGTTACTGGTATCCAGCTGGACACTGAGCCATTGACCACAACTCTTTGTGTGCAGCCATCCAGCCAGTTCTTTATCCACCGAGGGGTCCATCCATCAAATTGATGTCTCTCCAATTTAGAGACAAGGATGTCGTGTGGGGCAGTGTCGAACGCTTTACACAAGTCCAGGTAGATGACATCAACTGCTCTACCCCTGTCCATCAGTTCTGTAGCCCCATCATAGAAGGCCACCAAATTGGTCAGGCAGGATTTCCCCTTAGTGAAGCCATGCTGGCTGTCACCAAGCACCTTGTTGATTTTCATGTGCCTCAGCATGCCTTCCAGGAGAATCTGCTCCAGGTTTTTGCCAGGCATGGAGGTGAGACTGACTGGTCTGTAATTCCCCAGGTCATCCATTTTCCCCTTCTTGAAAATGGGGGTTATATTTCCCTTTTTTCCAGTCATCGGGAACTTCACCCGACTGCCATGATTTCTCAAATATGATGGCCAGTGGCTTAGGAACCTCATTTGCCAGCTCCTTCAGGACCCGCAGATGGATTTCATCAGGTCCCATGGACTTGTGCACATTCAGGTTTTTAAGATGGTCTCAAACCAGATCCTCTCCTACAGTGGGCCTAAGGTCTTCATTCTCACAGTCCCTGCATCTGCCTTCCAAGACTTGGGTGGTTTGGTCAGAGCCTTTGCCAGTGAAGACCAAGGCAAAGAAGTCATTCAGAACCTCAGCCTTCTCCAAATCCTGTGTAACCACTTCTTCTGAGAGCTTCCTGAGGGGGCCTACATTTTCCCTAGTCTGTCTTTTATTCGCTATGTACCCATAGAATCCCTTCGTGTTATACTTTTAAAACCCTAGCCAAATTTAATTCTAACTGGGCCTTAGCTTTCCTAACCTGGTCCCTAGCTTCCCAGACAACATCCCTGTACTCTTCCCAGGCCGCCTGTCCTTGCTTCCACTTTCTATAAGCCTCTTTTTTCCTTTGAATATTCCTCAGCAGCTCCTTATCTATCCATGGAGGCCTCCTGGCCCTCCTGCTGCACTTCCTTCTGTTTGGGATGCAACACTCCTGAGCTTGTAGCAGGTGATCCTTGAATATCAACCAACAGTCTTGGGTCCCCCTGCCCTCTAGGGCTGTATCCCATGGAACCTTGAACATCCTGAAGCTTTACTGAATTCAGCAAGAGCTCATTGAGCCATGTAGAAGAGGGCTCTGCTATCAAGTGACTGATGTCAGATATTTTAGTGGCCACTCTGGTTTCCCTCTGCGGATTGGAAGTTAGGGGCCTTCTTTCTTCTTTTCATGCAACAAAGTCTTCAGTGCCAGGGTTGGTCTTGTTCAGCATGGCTGGACACCAATTTGTGGGCCTCTAGATACCTCTTTGGTACAAAAACCTGAAATGAACAGCTTAGATATCTGGTTTAGCACATAGTGCAGATGTTGCAGATGTTGTGCTGCAGATGTTTTTGCAATAGATGTGATGAAGGCTTTGGACTTCACACAGCTCCGTCTTCCCCCCTGCCTCCCCGCACCGGGGCTCTCCCCTTCCCCGCTCCCGGAGGAACGGGGAGGAGGATCGAGAGAGTGCAACTCCTACGGGTTGAGACAAAAACAGTCCAGCAACAAATCACCACCGCTACTATCAGCTACAACAATGATAAGGGAAAATAACAAGGGAAGAGAATACGATACCACCGGCCAAGAGAAACGAGCTCCACCCGGAAACCCCTGTCCTTCCGGGTCACTCCCAGTTACCCCTCACCCCGGGCATGACGTGCTGTGGTATGGAATACCTCCCCGGCTAGCCCGGGTCAGGCGCCCCGTCTCTGCTTCCTCACAGCCTCCCCTCCTCCCTGGCAGAGCATGAGCCTCACAGAGTCCTTGGTCAGGGTAAACATCACTTAGCAACAACCGAGAACATCGGCTTCACCAACACTGTTCTCAAACTGGAAGTCAAAACACAGCACTGTACCAGTTAACACAAAGGAAAAACATGACTGCTACTGCGGAACCCAGGACATTATCCACCCCTTATTCCATACCATTCACGTCGTGCTCAGATCCCACATTTTTCAATACACCATCGCTCTCCCACATATATACATCCATATACATACAGACCAAGAGGAAAAATCATTTTCTTAGTGCATGGACCAATCCCTATAATGCTGCCGAGTCCATTCGGTCCATGATGTTCAAAGTTCATTCTCTGTTGGGATGATGGCTGGAGGGAAGTCAGGGCCAGTCGCTGGTGACCTGGAGACATCTAGTTGATGGGCTATAAAAGCATTACACAGCAGGCAACAGCATACAATTGAGTTCACTGGCTGTTTTCCCCTAAAATCAAATCCCCTTGAGGTATACATCGGACTTCCCCATCTTCCCGCATTACCCACCAAGTATATCCAGGTCCCTGAGCAAAAGCAATCCCACGAGTGGGTTTGCCTTTACCTGAAGCAGGAATTACCCAGACTGTCTTTCCCAGCAAATTCTTCATATGCACCACGGGAACTTTGTCCCCCTCTACAATATGTAACAGTTCTGACTGGGCTGGGCCAGCCCTGTTGGCAGATCCTCTGGTGTTGACCAACCAGGTGGCCTTTGGTAAGTGTGTATCCCAATGCTTGAAAGTTCCCCCACCCATCGCTCTCAGTGTAGTTTTTAACAGTCCATTGTACCGTTCGATTTTCCCAGAGGCTGGTGCATGGTAGGGGATGTGATATACCCACTCAATGCCATGCTCTTTGGCCCAAATATCTATAAGGTTATTCCGGAAATGAGTCCCATTGTCTGACTCAATTCTCTCTGGGGTGCCGTGTCGCCACAAAATTTGTTTCTCAAGGCCCAGGATGGTGTTCCGGGCAGTGGCATGGGGCACGGCGTATGTTTCCAGCCACCCGGTGGTTGCTTCCACCATGGTAAGCACATGGCGCTTGCCTTGGCGGGTTGGTGGCAGTGTGATATAGTCAATCTGCCAGGCCTCCCCATATTTATACTTCAACCATCGTCCTCCATACCAAAGAGGCTTTAACCGCTTGGCTTGTTTAATTGCAGCACATGTTTCACACTCATGAATAACCTGGGCAATAGTGTCCATTGTTAAGTCCACCCCTCGGTCACGGGCCCATCTATATGTTGCATCTCTGCCCTGATGGCCTGAAGTGTCATGGGCCCACCGGGCCAAAAATAATTCACCTTTACGTTGCCAATCTAAGTCCATCTGAGCCACTTCAATCTTAGCCGCTTTATCCACTTGTTGGTTGTTCTGGTGTTCCTCAGTGGCCCGACTCTTGGGTACATATCTACATGACGTACCTTCACCACCAGGTTCTGCACCCTGGCAGCAATATCTTTCCACAGTGCAGCAGCCCAGATGGGTTTACCTCTGCGTTGCCAGTTGCTCTGCTTCCACTGCTTCAACCACCCCCACAGGGCATTTGCCACCATCCATGAGTCAGTATAGAGATAAAGTACTGGCCACTTTTCTCGTTCAGCAATGTCCAGGGCCAGCTGGATGGCTTTCACCTCGGCAAACTGACTCGATTCACCCTCTCCGTCAGCAGTTTCTGCAACTTGTCGTCCAGGACTCCATACAGCTGCCTTCCATCTCCGATGTTTTCCCACAATACGGCAAGAGCCATCAGTAAACAAGGCATACTGCTTTTCACTTTCTGACAGTTTATTATATGGTGGGGCCTCTTCAGCGCGCATCACCTCCTCCTCTGGTGACATTCCGAAATCTTTGCCCTCTGGCCAGTCCATGATGACTTCTAGAATGCCTGGACGACTGGGATTTCCTATTCGAGTTCGTTGTGTAATTAGTGCAGCCCATTTACTCCATGTAGCATCGGTTGCATGATGTGTAGAGGAGACCCTGCCTTTGAACATCCAGCCCAGCACGGGCAGCCGGGGTGCCAGAAGGAGCTGTGCTTCAGTGCCAATCACTTCCGAAGCAGCTCGAACCCCTTCATAGGCTGCCAGTATTTCTTTCTCAGTTGGGGTATAGCTGGCCTCAGATCCTTTATATCCCCGACTCCAAAAGCCGAGGGGTCGACCTCGAGTCTCCCCTGGAGCTTTCTGCCAGAGGCTCCAGGTAGGACCGTTCTCCCCAGCTGCAGTGTACAGTACATTTTTTACATCTGGTCCGGTCCGGACTGGTCCAAGGGCTACTGCATGAACTATCTCGCGTTTAATTTGCTCAAAGGCTTGTTGCTGCTCAGGGCCCCATTTAAAATCATTCTTCTTCCGGGTCACATGATAGAGAGGGCTTACAATCGAACTGTAATTTGGGATGTGCATTCTCCAGAACCCCACTGCACCCAAGAAAGCTTGCGTTTCTTTCTTATTAGTTGGCGGAGACATTGCTGTTATCTTGTTGATCACATCTGTGGGGATCTGTCTACGTCCATCTTGCCATTTTATTCCCAAAAATTGAATCTCCTGTGCAGGTCCCTTGACCTTACTCCGTTTTATGGCAAAACCGGCTTTCAGCAGGATTTGGATTATTTTCCTCCCTTTCTCAAAGACTTCTTCCGCTGTATCGCCCCACACAATAATGTCATCAATGTATTGCAGGTGTTCTGGAGCTTGCCCCTGTTCCAGTGCAGTCTGGATCAGTCCATGGCAGATGGTAGGGCTGTGTTTCCACCCCTGGGGCAGTCGGTTCCAAGTGAACTGGACACCCCTCCAAGTAAAAGCAAACTGTGGCCTGCACTCTGCTGCCAAAGGGATTGAGAAAAATGCATTGGCAATATCAATCGTGGCATACCACTTGGCTGCCTTTGACTCTAGTTCATACTGAAGTTCTAGCATGTCCGGTACGGCAGCACTCAATGGTGGTGTGACTTCATTCAGGCCACGATAGTCTACTGTTAGTCTCCATTCTCCATTAGACTTTCGCACTGGCCATATGGGGCTATTGAAGGGTGAGCGGGTCCTGCTGATCACCCCCTGACTCTCCAGTCTACGGATCAGCTGATGGATGGGAATCAGGGAGTCTCGGTTGGTGCGATATTGCCGCCGGTGCACTGTTGTGGTCGCAATTGGCACTTGTTGTTCTTCAACTTTCAGCAACCCCACAGCAGAGGGATCTTCTGAGAGACCAGGCAAGGTGGACAGCTGCTCAATTTCCTCAGTCTCCAAAGCAGCAATACCAAAAGCCCACCGGTACCCTTTTGGGTCTTTGAAGTACCCTCTCTTGAGGTAGTCTATGCCGAGAATGCATGGAGCCTCTGGACCAGTCACAATAGGGTGCTTTTGCCATTCCCTCCCAGTCAGGCTGATTTCAGCCTCCAGCACAGTCAACTCTTGGGATCCTCCTGTTACTCCAGAAATATAGATGGGTTCCACCCCTTGACAGCTTGATGGCATCAGGGTACACTGTGCACCGGTATCTACTAGAGCCTTATACTTCTGTGGGACTGATGTGCCAGGCCATCTGATCCACACAGTCCAGTAAATCCGATTGTCCCCTACCTCCACCTGGCTGGAGGCAGGGCCCCTCTAACAGTCGTCACAGCATTGGACACTTAAGTCGTGTTGAAAGGGATTATTCTTCTTTATCACAGGAGCTGGAGTAAAATCAGCTCTTCCACTCCATCTGGGAAACTGATCACCAGAGACTGAAGCCGTAGCTCTCATGGGACGATCAGTCTTGGCCCTTGCTCCCCTCTTCAGTTCACTCACCCGTTCCTCCAAAGCTGAAGTAGGTTTTCCATCCCACTTTGTCATGTCTTCTCCGTGATCCAGCAGGTAAAACCATAGGGTACCCCGTGGCGTATACCTCCTGTATCTCCTCTTGAACAATAGGACGCCTTTTGTTAATAGCTGAGACGTGTGTTGGTACACGTGAGGAGCCGGATAAATCAGATAGATTGTCCTTCAATTGTTCGATGTCCTGGGACAGTTTTTTCACAGCTGAGATGATGGAAGGGGTGAGATTGTCTTCGAACTCTCGGAGTTTATGAACCATTTCATCCACTGTTAGTGGTACTATGTCATTCCAGGTTACTGTTGCCAATGAATGGGCATATGATGACGGTGCATTCCGTGTAAGTTTTCGCCACATGGGTCGTGTACATTCAACTTCATCTGGATCTATAGGTGTATCCCCGTTATTCGGCTTGATGTGATAGATCATCTCTACGATGGCCGATTCCCTCAGAGACTGGATGCCTTTGTCTATAGTATTCCACTTGGCCGAACGACTCGTAACATCGTCCTTGTACGGAAACCTTTCTTTCACAGCTGCCAAGAGCCTCCTCCAAAGGCTGAGGGACTTTTTCTCTCTTGCAATTGCTTTGTCAATTCCCCCTTCTCTAGCAAGTGATCCCAGCTGCTTGGCTTCTGTACCTTCTAGTTCGTGACCATCAGCCCCATTGTCCCAGCATCGGAGTAACCAGGTGATGATGTGCTCCCCTGGTTGACGGGTAAAATCTTTTCGCATATTCCGCAGCTCGGTTGAGGTCCGAGGTCGAGAAGTTACCTCTTCTTCTTCTTCTTCGTCATGTGATGATGACTCCTGATCAGATTCTGGACCGGGTGGTGAATTCATTGGTTCTTCATCTCGCTTCACCCTTTTTGCCTCCTTTTTGCTTGTTCTCTTGCGTACAGGGGCAACTGATATTGGTACGAATTGGTCCTCTGGTTTGGCTGCAGTGATTATCACTGTGGTTTGAGTAGCAACTGTACTTGTTACTGGGGGTGGTGTAGCTACTGTGCTTGGAGCTGGGGTAACCGCGCTGTCTGTTGCAGTTGAAGTTTGAGCAGCTGCTGTACTTGCCACTGGGACAGCTGTGCTGTTCATTGCAGCCAAAGTTTGAGTAGCGACTGTTGCTTTGCCCTCAGATCCGCCGACATTCTTTTCCTTTTGAAGGTGCTGGATAGTGTTGAACAAGGCCCTGTAAGCATAGGCCAAGCCCCAGCACGTTGCCATGATTTGTCCATCTCTGGTATGGCCAGAATGACCACACACCTCATTTAAGTGTTTTACTAATTCTTCTGGATTTTGCAGTTGTTCAGTAGTGAAATTCCAAAGTACTGGAGGGGCCCACTGACCTAGATACTTGCCCATACTATCCCACACACCCTGCCACTCATGGCTGTCCAGCCTCAGGGAAAATCTCTCGGTCCTCCTACATCGTCGTTTGACCCCAGACAAGACCCAAACCTGAATCTGCTTAACTCTTGAAATCAGTAGTGGGTAAAACACACTCTGTATGCGTGTTAGCATGGTGATTCCCATCACCATCAGCAAACAAGTCTCAACAGCATTAAAAGGCCATTCAAAAAATTCAAAACTCTCAAATGTAAATGGTCTGGGGGGACGACTAGGAGGGTAAAAGGATGTCTCCTTCCCAGGTTGAGCACCTGAGAAGGAGAAAAAAGATGTGTAATTGCTAAGCACCTCCATCATATACCTCCCAAAGTATAAAGGTGGTGACCACACTGGGAACATAAGCCAGATCAATTTCATGATCAATGATTCTATTGTATTACAAGTCATTACCATAAAGTACAATGGGATAAAAACCTTAGCCCAAGCCCCATACTTGAAAAACACTAATACAGCAAGTACCGGATGGACGTAAGATATCATATACTGAAACTGTGAGATCAAGAGGAACAACCTTGAGAGCCAATAAATCAGCATTGTGACGAGTGACTATCAATCCAGTCAGATCTGTTCTTATCTCAACCCTTCGTGCCCCACGTTGGGCGCCAAAAAGAACTGTCGTGGTTTAAACCCAGTCAGGTAGCTTGTTCACTCACTCCCAGTGAGTGGTGCCGAGCTGACAACAATCGAGGTCCGTGTCCGTTTCCCCCCTGCCTCCCCGCACCGGGGCTCTCCCCTTCCCCGCTCCCGGAGGAACGGGGAGGAGGATCGAGAGAGTGCAACTCCTACGGGTTGAGACAAAAACAGTCCAGCAACAAATCACCACCGCTACTATCAGCTACAACAATGATAAGGGAAAATAACAAGGGAAGAGAATACGATACCACCGGCCAAGAGAAACGAGCTCCACCCGGAAACCCCTGTCCTTCCGGGTAACTCCCAGTTACCCCTCACCCCGGGCATGACGTGCTGTGGTATGGAATACCTCCCCGGCTAGCCCGGGTCAGGCGCCCCGTCTCTGCTTCCTCACAGCCTCCCCTCCTCCCTGGCAGAGCATGAGCCTCACAGAGTCCTTGGTCAGGGTAAACATCACTTAGCAACAACCGAGAACATCGGCTTCACCAACACTGTTCTCAAACTGGAAGTCAAAACACAGCACTGTACCAGTTAACACAAAGGAAAAACATGACTGCTACTGCGGAACCCAGGACAATGGGATAGTTTCTTTTCCATCCAGCTGGCTGTGAGGATAGTTTAGAGATCACTGTGGGGCTGTCCTTGAATAAGTCCTTGTCCTTAAATACCTTTGCCCTGGAGCTGAGGAAATGATGCTTGTTCTTTGCAGGCTTTCACCTGCTGATCTGTCAGTCCAATTCAGGCATCCTTCACGTTCAGTCTTGAACAGGTTATTTAAGTCGCAGTGGTAAATCAATGGTAAAGCAGAAGCAGTGTGGTAGGCTGCTTAACCCATGCTCCGTTCAATTCACACCAGTTTTTTCATCACTGAGTTGGAGAGAAGTTCCTCTCCTCATCAGCTGGATAGAGCATGGCTTTATGGCTGCTTCATTGGTGCAAGGCAGCAGTTTCGTGAGGAATTCCTACAGCCCCTCTCTGGTCTAGCAGTGCTTTTCCTTCCTCAGCTGTTCATGTTTCCCTAGCCATCAGCTCTCCCCTCCCGTCATCATCTCTCTTGCTTCTTGTTTTGGCTACTGACTTATGTTGGTTTTGTCTAATCTCCTTCCCTTGCTGAGCACCTTCCTTTTGTTTGGTTGGTCATTTCCATCAGCAGTATAAACATCCTTTAGTTGTCAACTGAGATGTTTCTGGCTGGCAGTCCCTGACTCTGGTGACATCTGGTTTCTGAGAGAGACTGAGCAGGGAGTTTCTAAGGGCTGAACATGCTTTTCTCTGCAATGTCTCCAGGAAATTGGCTTGGGGTCAGCAAGAAGCTGGGAGTGGTCAGTTGGCAGCCTGAGGACCCCTCCAGCTGGCACGTACTTCCAAGCAGGGTGCAAGTTGGGCTCATGAAGGAAGAAGAAGATGGGCTCTTTCTCCACAGGCAAGGCTTTTTTGCAAGGCCAGCTTTGAAGGGGAGTAGTCCAAAAGATATAAGAAGACAACCAAAATTAAGTCACTTAGAGCAGGGATGTTGCAGGGCTGGTTTGATGGCTGAATGATGCCAGGTGTTGATGCACAGGGAGGGTTTCCTTATGCTCTGCCCCTAGATCACTTGTGGTGATTGAACTGATTCCTACACAGGTATCTTTGGTGGCAAAAGCAAAATTGTAGAAGAAAGAGAGTAGCGGGCTGCTGTTGCTGCTGAGCAAGGTAACTTTGAGCTCTTATGTAGTAGAAGATATGCATTCTTGGTGATGTGGGCTAAAAGTTTTAGCCAAGTCCCTACTACATCCATACCTTCACAGGGGAGAAGAGTCCATTCTACTTGTCATGTTTTGGAGGTGGGAGGAGGAAGGAAAATCAAACCTGGGCACAGGATTTCACAAGAACCAGCTGCCCCATTTTCTGCCATGGCTGTGACCTAGAGACAGAGTCTTCTCTGCCCTCCCCAGCTGAGAACAAGCATCATGAACAAATGTCTCCTTGCTGCTCAGGTGCCTGGAGATACCCACTGGTGAGGAAGGACTTGTGCCAAAATTTCAGCAGACTTTTTATGTGCCACACTCTTCTGACTGACTGAAATGTGCTTTTGCTGGCATCCCCTGAAACCAGTGGAAACTCAGTGCTGGTGATGCACAGGAGGATCCAGGTTGCAGGTCTTGCCTGGGCCTCAGGAGTTTCCAGCAGAGGGTGATGCTAGTGGCTTATCTTGGTCTTCTCTGAGACACTGAGATAGGTCAAATGGGAGGGCTGCTTCTCCTGGCCCACCTTTGAAATCTGATGGAGGTTCATCTCCAATGAGCTCATCCTCTGGATGTTTCTGAAAGGTTCTCTGGGAGATATCAAGCCTGCTCTCATTGTCTTTGGTTCTTAAATTGATGCAGAACATGAAAGGCTAATCAGCCAGCCCTGTCTTCAACTGATGGAGGATGTAATTTCAGCACTATCTGCACTTGATAACATTTTAAACATTTCATTTAATCCAGGGAGAGGTGGTGTGAGGTAGAAAAAACCCCATCCAAACACAAGAATACTAACTCATCCACTGTCAAAAGGCCAAAACAGGCCATTGCTTTCCTCTAAGGCAAACCCAGCCTTCCTGGACCTCCTCCTTGCTTGTAGGCAGGAGGAGCAGCCTAGCAAACAACATGTTCACAAACAAATGCTGTCTTGAGGTGGGAAAAAAATAGATAGCTCCAGGCAGAGCTGTCCCTGACGAGGAGCTCTGGGTGGGCTTGGGCTATGATAGTTACAGCCATGTATTCGCAATGAGAAGCAGTGTGGGAGGGCAAGAGCAAGGTGGACAGGGGCTGGGGTAGCTTCAAGGCTTGAGAAGGCTCAAAGCTCTGTTTTGAGCTCTTATGTGGGTCTAGCAGGGCAGATAGAGGAAGCAAATGGGGCCCATTACCTCTGCAGTTCTTGTTAGCCTCTAAAGCTGTCACATCTCAGTACGCTCCCTGCAGCTCATCCCATTTAAGGCTTGGGAAGCAATATGTTTATCCAGACACTGGGAGCAAAACATGCTCACTTTTTTTTTTTTTTTTTTTTTTCAGTCTGTGACATCTTATTTTAGGTTAAGGAAAACAGCAAGGAAAGGAAGAACAAATATAACTCCCCAGGAGACAGCAAGCCCACTGTGTGTGCCTCAAGCAAGGACCTGTGCCATGAAGGTCTGTAAGACTCAAACCACCAATGCCCCGTGGAGGGGAGAAGTCCATGGCCATGCAGCCTGCAAGGACGGAAAGTTCAAAAGAAGCATTAACCATGAACAGGTCTCTTTCTGGACTAGGAACCAGATCTGACACTGCTTTTCTAGCACTGGTCAACCAGAGCTGTGGGGTGACTGGGAACAAGCCCAGCTGGTTCCCTTCCAGCATGTCTGCTCCCCATCCGGCTCTTCAGCTGATTGGACCAAAAGCTCTCCTGGGCTAGCACTGCCTCTGTGAATGTACCCCTACACATTTATAATACAAAAAATAGATCCAGGCATTTCTGCCTGCTGTAATGTGACCCAGTGCTAGGAAAGCTCCTGCTCAGCTCCAGACTTTCAGGGGCTCTTCCTGCCATTGCAATTGCTTGGCTTCTGTGGAAAAGCAGGGAAAATCTGGCTTTCCTTTGGAATGAGGGTATTACTTTCTTCATCCCTAATAGGGCTGATGGAGAGCACTGGGTACGGATAAGGGTGCATGGAGGTCTTTTCCCCTCCCTGAAATGAATAACATGGATCTTGCTTTGAAGATATGGGAAAATAGGAGCTCACACAGTGGTAAGAGAGAGGCAAAGAGAGTCCCATGACGGGTTCAGAGGAAGAGGTCTGAACAGTGTGGCTCCTCTCTGCCCTGCCTGCCTCTGCTGCCTCTTTCTTGTTGCGTATGTGGCCTAGGGCAGGCTTGCTGTAGTTGCCTGTGTTCATACAATGTCTAAAGTAATCAACAAGATTTTCAGAGCACTGCAGGGCTGGATATTCAAGTGCTTGGTGCTCACTGACATTTCAGGAGAGTCCAGCTCTCATGTAAGCATCTAATAAGGCTCAGAGGGGAGAGGGCAATAACACTAATAGCAGCAGCAGCAGTGATCACTAATATGATGAGGCCTCCTCCGTAATTGCCTTTCCCCTGTTTTGTTTCTCTGCCACACTGACAAAGCAATTGGTTTAAAAATATCAGTAGAAAAAGCCATTTAAGTGGCTGGGTTTGCTTTGCATTGTGCATCAGGTCATATTGGCCGTGCCTGATAGCCCAGGGACATGGGGAGTCTCTCCCCCTAGCAGGGCATCCATATTGTCTTTCTCTCTGGCTCCAGGACGGGTTCCCAGAGGGGACATAGACCTCATGATGGTGGTGGACAAAAGCCTGGCGCCTGATTGCTCATTGAAAGCCCAGCACTGTGGGACTTCACCGTGCTTGCAGGCTGTGCTCTGCAGCTGCCCCCAGCACTGCAGGTGCGCTGTGCTGTGCCCATGAAAACCAGAATAAAAGGCTAGTGGGTGCTGGAAAAAGGGTGTGTTTTGATGATTCAGGGTGCAGGTTAGAAAGGACTGTCTTCTTAAAAGACAGGCACAGCTTTGCCACATCTGTCTAGAAGCCACTGTGTCGCCAGACTGTTAACTTAGGAGAACAGGCAGGACCAGTGACTGATGATCTGAGTTATTTTTATATGAGTTTCAGTGTCTGTGTCTTGCTGTCTCAATGCTCCATCCCCAGGCATTACTGCACTCTTGACTCTGCAGGGGCTTGAGCCCCATTGCCTTGCACACAGCGGTGTATATCTGCTCTGGGGCTGCATGCATTAGGAGGGGGTTAAGGGGGAATGGCTGTGCCCCCCCGGGCCAGGGGTGCCCGTACAATGAGAAGCCTGGGGCGTCTTGCATAGATGTGCCAGTGTGGTCTGCAACAGAGGCTGCATTCATGCTGCAAAGGGGCTCTCCCGGGGTGGCACTTGGGTCCCTTCTGACCCCAGGGTGGGTTTTGCTTGGCTTAATATAAGACTGGGGAAAGAAAACCACCATAAAAAGGCACGATCGATCCAATATTCACTGTAACAACTGATTTGTGGATTTATGGCAGCAATCTGAAAAACGCAGTGACTTGCAAGCGAGCTGCTGGAGCTGGGAAGAGCGTGCTAAAGGCAAAACACAACGGGAAAGTAAATAGAGAGGGACCCAGCCTAAGGGCTAAAACTCAGCTCCAGAAAGCATGGGGAGAGGGGAGGCTGTGTTTTGGATTAAGACAACGGTTTGGAGGTGGGCTGCGGAGATGAGGTGTCAGGGTGTCAGCACGTGCCTGTTGGTCCCTTATGCACCGCTCTCTATTGGTGTACAACGTCGTGCCATAGGAGATGAATTTTGACTTAAAAAGTTGATCTGGAGAGAAAAGAGGAACAAAAGATGTCTCAGTCCCAGGCCCGAGGTGGCCCAGTAACAGTCCTCCAGCTTAATTGCCTTGAGTCTAGCCAGAAAGAGGAAAACACAGGTGTTTTTGTGGATTTGTGTGTGTGTTTTGTTTGTATTTGTTTGCTTTTTGTTCTTGTTTTTCCCTAGAAATACGCTGGTGAGTTGTTGGATTTTTTTTTTGTGTGTTTTTTTTTTTCTCTTTGGAGCAGACACAAACCAAAGCAAACATTTCTAAGAAAAAAAAAACCCAGAGTTTTGTTTTGTTTTGTTTTTCTCTCTACTTTGTTCAGACAGGGTTTGCTTATGCCCATGTGCAGGCAGGGTTTGCTCACCATCATACACTCTTAAAACTTCAGGCACCTCTGGCCCGGTGTATTTGCTGTTACCCTAAAAAACAGAGAGTACATGGACAGCAAGAGGCACATCAGATACCACTGTCCCCTTTCCCAGAAACAGCCCATTTTCCAGCTGTGTTCCTCGAGCAGAAAGAAGTTTACATGGAGCCATCAGTCCACCACCTGTGGGGATGCTTGGCGGGGGAAGCAGCTCCCGCTCCCACCATCTCTGGCTGTGCAACACCTATGCTTGATTGTGTTCTGTTTGCTCCTGGTGACAACATGGGGCTGTACAAGGTGCAAGGGTGTCGCTGCTGGTGGCTTGGCCCTAGCATGGTGAGGGCTGTGGTGTTAGGTTGGCTGGAGGCTGACCTGCTCCTCTAAGGATGCCCTCTGCTCCACTGAAGATGTTATTTCAACATTGCAGCTTCCCTCATGACTTTTACAGCGGCTTGTTTGAAATGGGTTTTTGGCTTCTTGTCCTGGAAGGGGTTTGATGTCAGAGATGAAGTGTGTCTGAACATTTAACTCCTGACCTCCCCCATCTTTTCCTCCCTTCATTCAGCAGCCAGGGGCCTCTTGGCCACTCTTGTGTTGAGGTGAGTGGCCCCAGTGAGTAGTCCACGGCAAGAGGACCAGAGCCAGGTTAAAACCTCACCCAGAAGGTGCAGATGTTGAACCCTGAGCAAGGAAAAGCCCTTTGGGCTCCCCTGCCCTGTTGAGAAGAAGGGAGCCCAGAGGTTCCAGACCAGGGTGCACAAAGACCTGTAAAGATGTCTGCTGCCTCCCTCAAGACAGCTGTTTTCTTTTCCCTGGATTAGGTAGAGCACCTTGGGAGCTGAGGAGCCCCAGGAGACTTTGCAGTGGGTAGATGACACAAAATTCTAAGCTCACTGGTGTGAAAACCCAAGGGCGCATCTGTGTTGGCTGGTCTACATCGGTACGGCTACGTACTTCTGAGTTCCCTAAAATGCTGAATTTGCCTTGTGTCTGTACATGAAATTATCTCCTAAATGTGTAATTTGAGTTCACCTTTGATCTCCAGCCCTCTGAGGCTCTGCATGCCCTCACCTCCAGTCCCCTGGTTTGTCTTGTTGGAATGTGATGGGACCAGTCCCGTTTCCGGGGCAGAAGCACCCTGTGGTTCCACACAGGACACAGGAAGACAATGGAGAAGGCAAAAATAGGGGAAAACAACTTTCTCCTCAGCACCCCCTCTCTTGCAAGTCCTCCCTGCTCCCAGCTCCAGTTCCAGAAGATTTCCAGGCTTGCAAGAGTCTCTGAAGTGCTTTAACCTCCTTTTTTTCTACCTTGGTAGCACCATATCCTTTATTTTCTTCCTTCAGAACTGATGATAACTATGCAGGGGATGCTTTTGAAGCAGCAATTTCTCCCTGGGAAGCAGAGACCTGCTGTGTGGCCATAGCAGGCACAGAATATGTATACAAACACATGGGAAGATGCAATTTTGAGCCATGAATTCAACCTGAGTATGAGGAACTAACGTTTTTTATGAAGGAACTGTTGTGCAATTGAAACTCCCAGCTGTAAACAACAGCAGTAGGCAGTGCTCAGGAAAGGTTACAAGACTCAAGACGTGGTTATTGAAGTCTTTGAATGACCCATCAAAGACTGTAATATAAAAATGTTCTTACACTCAAAATTGCAGTAACTGGGAAAGGCTGCACGGCATAGAAAAGTGGTCACAGAGGGCTTGGAATAGTTTTGTGAATTGGATAGGAAGGCAGATAAATGTGGAGTCTGTTTAATGATGGCGATGCCGCTGCTTTCGCTGACCATAATACATAGGTTGAAAACTGGTGACATGTAGGAAAATCACCTCCTGTGTGGACAGGCAAGATGCTTGATAAAGTGAATGCAAATTTAGCGTGCTTAAGGATGGAAAGAGCTGGAAAGCCCACAGGCATGTCTGGGCATCTCAGTCTGCTGTGGCTCACTTCAGGGTATGTCCTGCTCCTAGCTTGGGGTCAGCAACCAGTGTTGCATCCTTCTGCTCCCTGGGCTAAGCCCTGGCTTTACTGAGACCAAGGAGAATATGTTTCTATTGGATTTAATAAACATGAGCCATGTCGTGACCAGCAATAGGTATTAATGTCTGCAGTGAACACAGAAGGGTGTCCACCATTGCAAGTATTTGGGCTCGGCACCTTGGAGATGTACCCCAGCTATGGATCTGCTCCCAGGAGTGCTTCCTCACCAGTGTTGATGTGAGGAAATGGAAGAATTTGAGCTGGACACTTAGGGAGGAAGACCCAATGTAAAATTTGCACTACTGCCAATACCTGTGGTCATTTTTCACCTGAGTTCTACTGTAAAGCGTTAACTTAATTCCTGTGATATCCTAGGGACAATGTAAAGCATCAGCAACCTGATGGACAAACTGATGAGCAAGGCTGTTGAGGAATGGGTTAGTGTTGGAGGAAGAAAAGCAAGCTGGAAGTTTTGACTTGCATCCTACTTGGTACCATTGAGGATCAGATGTTGCAGTTCAAGAAAACCAAGTTGTAGGGCACTGGTTGGTTCTTCTCCAGCCCACGGGAGTCTTCCCACCCCACCAGATGTGTATAATGCACAAAGAGACACCGTGATGGGGAGAAGTGCTCTCTTCTACTAAAGGTACCCATTTGAGTGTGAACCAAATCATGAGTGTTTTTCCTCAATATCCACCATCCCAGCCTCATGGAGGAGATGACTTCAGTTTGTACTGGAGGGTGACTGGGACAAGTGTGGGTTTTCTCCCACAGTGTTTGTACAACATGGATCATAGAATCACAGAACGGCTTGGATTGGAAGGGACTTTCAAGGTCATCTAGTCCAGCCCCTCTGCAATAAGCAGGAACATCTTCAACTAGATCAGGTTGCTCAAAGCCTCACCCAACCCGACCTTGGATGTGTGCAGGGATGAGACATCTACCACCTCTCTGGGCAACCTGTGCTAGTGTTTCACCACTTTCATCGTAAACAAATTCTTCTTCATGTTTAATCTGAAACTAACCTCTTGGAGTTTGAAACCATTACCCCCTGTCTTATTGCTATGAGCCCTATTAAAACACAAAGGGGTCAGGGGCCACGATTAGCACTCCAAGCTGCTTCTACAATATTAATATTATGAAATGATGATGACAATAGCAATAAAACCAGCAGTGATGACAGCAGCGCAAGATGCAGGACACATCTCCTGGGGGTATGTAGAAAGGTAGCAGACGGCTGGAGAAAACAGGAATGTACAAATGCTGACTTGAGAGCTCTGTCTTCAAAAGCACCTTTCCTGCACTGTTTCTCAGCTGATGGGCACAGAAGGCTTTAACAACATTAACTCATTAAGGCTGACTATGTCCCCGGGGGTGTAAAAGCAACGGGACATATTTCCATTTACATCTCTATGGCTGTTTCTCTGAGCATTGCATGTGATGAAGACAGGGAGAGGTGTTTTGGAGCAGTGGCTTTGCTTCCTCCATGGTTTTCTCTTTTGTCAGACAGACTGCAGCCACTGCAGTTTTCTGTTGGTGCTGCATATTGTATGGCTGTAGCTTTTGTGCATGGGAGACAGAATGCCCAGTGTCTAGCAACTCATTAGCTCTCCTTCAGCAGCTTTAGTGGTTAACAGCATAATTAGTTTCAGTGGTAAAAGAAGATTTTGCAGACCCAGGAGAGAGATTGTTAATCTGGCATTTCAGACAACAGCAAAAACTAGTAAATTACTTGTTAGAAACAACAGCATAAATATTGCTTGCTGTTAAGCAACTTGTAACTAAAACACTGACATGAGGTGGCTTTGTTTTGTTTATGAGTTATGTTAAATAATTGCGCTTTCAATGTTGTGAGAGGTCTTGTAATGTCAATGAGCAGGCAGCAAAATGCCCACCCGGATCCCAGTGTTCATTACCACTTCTGGGTAGTTTGTTGCTCTGCAAATACATGAAAAATACTGTGTTCAGGCTCAGCATCTGAGTCATCTTCCTGCTGTGGGAAGGAGGCAGATTTTATAATGAGGATAAGGACTGGCCGCTGTCCTTTGCACAGCATTTCACAGGCTGGGTCTTAAATCATTGTAGGAATTGCAGAATAACAGGGTTACAGGTAATGTTGTGCATCTGTCATTTTCAAGCCTTCCTCCAACATCTGGGTGATGGGCATCCCTAACTTAATGCTGGCAAATCAGACCTCAGAGTAGGCAGCGTTTGCTTGATGAGGAAACGTCTTTGACCAATTTCTGGGTCCTGGGTCTCAAGGGTTACCTGAAGGCCACATTCACATCATTGAAGACCACCTGAAAGCTGTCCAGAGCATCATCTGGCATTTGACCATGACCCAAAGCCCAACCCTCCTGGCCCTGGTCAGCAGCTGAAACCAAGGACTGAATACTTCAGGAAAAACATTTCCTGCTGCTCATGCTACAGATTTTGCTAGATTCATGATGTGTTGGTAATCTCATGAGGAGCACTGGCTGCCTCACATTTCCAGACTGAAGAAGGTCACCTAAAGTTCAGACAAGCTTTGGGAAAACATTTGAACTTCAGGATGTTTGTATGAACCCAACCTCTGACCCCTCCAGCGTCACATTTTACTAATTCATAAGTACTGAGGGACCAGCCCATCTATATATGTATGTGTGTATTGTGGAAAGAAGACCGGATTGTTACAAGAACATGAACTAGCAGGGATATGAGTGCATTGCTCTGGATTGTTGTGTCCCAACACTTGGTATCTAGACAATACCTCCAGAAACACATCCGTCCCTGAACAAAACGAGGTCTGTTACCACTAGGGCACAAATGCTTTAACCCCTTTGAGAAAACGGTCCTCACACCCTATTTATCGTCTTGTGTCTGACTACCCCTTAGTCCCCCCAGAGCAATTTAGGCACCATGCTTAACAATGTGCACGTTATTCCTGTAAGCACATAGAAGACTGGCTCCTTGTTTGAAGAGGGAAGGTGGATTTTGTTATTGCAGCAGTGAGCTGTAGATCCAAGTGTCAAAATGAAGAGGTGGCCTCTGGGTCCTTCGTGGGCTCAGAGGAGTGCTTCTGGCTTTTGAGAGGTTGTGACTTTCCTCTGGCTCTTTTTCCCAGGGCTCAAGGTCCTCAGAATCAGAAAGCAGAATTGCTAGTTATTTAAAGGGTATATCTATCTGTTGCATGCTGTGTGTATTTATAAGTGTGTGTGTAAATGTCAAAAGATTGATGGAAACAGGGAAAGGGAGGTACAATGGAGTGGGGTTTACATTTGTGCTGGATCTTTGCAGGGCAGAGAGTGACACTGGTGCCCAGAACCTAGACACCCAAGGGCTGGGGACCAACCCTTCTGGCCACAGCCCCAGCTCAGCCTGGTACACTGCTTCCCAGCTGATTGCGGGGTCCTTGGCCACCATCACTCACAGCTCTGCAGGAAAACTGTGCTGCATCTGGCCTTGCAATCTGATCACCCAGCTTGGTGAACCATTGCTAGCACGCAGCCAAATGTGCTTATCCCACCCAGAAAGGGGACTTGTGGGTGAGGGAAGAAGAGACACTTAAATATGGGAAGTTAAAAACCCTTTCCGATAGGCCCTGTTTCCTGCTTTTCCACTCAAAAGCAGTGTGCGGGGAACAGTGCAGCAGTCCTTCCCGACAGCTCCATTCTGGTAACTATAGAAACTTCAAACACAGCCAGAGTAACAAAAATACATCTCTTTTCTGGAGCTTCCTTTCCTTGCAGGCTGAGGCTGCTCCCTGACATGAGCCACCCCAACCCTGCAGGACCCCAGGAAGCCTCAGCCTCGGGTCTGAAATATCCTTATCAGCTAGAATGAGCAGTGTCATTTTATTAGCTGGAAATAGAGAGATGCAGAGGCAAAGCATGGAATATCTGGGACCAACAGAGATCCGATCCTAAACATTGCATTTGTGATAACAACTACATCAGTATAGCTAGGAGTTTGCTACTGAATAGACGTGCATATTGAAGCAGAAAGGCTGCGGGAGGCCAGGGATGCTGGAGAATGGTGGATGCCAGGAGCAGCTTGTTGGCAGAATTCTGGTGGCACCCTCCTGCCTGCAGGTCTGAGAGTCTGGTTTCTGGCTCAGACCCGTGCGGCTTCGTGCCACACTGTGAGCATCCAAATGGCTTTCAGGCTTTGCTGCAAACCACAGGACTCAGTGACCTGCTGGGATAAGGAGGGGTTCCCTCCGTCATGCCTGATGGGCTGAGATATCTGTCAAGCTGATTAGCAAGGACAAAGGGGAGGAAAAGGGATTCTTTGCTGTTCTCTGGCCTTTTAGGGAAGGTGTGCAGGCAGGATGGTGAGTGGCAGAACCATGTGAGAGATCCATCCCAATTTCCTTGCTCAGATGTGCCCTACAGCTCAGCATCCCAGTTTCATCCCAGGTTGAGGGCAACACGGGGCAGAGACATGCCTGAAATGTGCAAGAGAGCAACATATTTAATTGACACATCCCATGATAAATACATAAACAAGTGAAGTCTACTGAGCACTGAATCTGTGAGCCAGCTGTGTGCCAGAAGATTATTCTACTCTTGGTCTTGCCACTGCTATGTGCCAAACCGCAGTGGCTCTTTCACAATCCCCTTGTTGGGAGTTGCCTTTGGCTGCTTGGGCTGGGTCTGCAGCAGCAGGCCCACTGACAGGGCAGTACGGTCATCACAGCACCCTGTTTTCTTCCCTTGAATATTGTTCATAAGGGATAACTCAGTCAAAGGGAGCTTACAGCTCTTTGTGTTGGTTATTGCTTGGTTTGCTAGGGCTAGCAGAAGAGAAATGGAGTTGGTTTTGCCCTTGTAAGGGCATAACAGGTGGCTTTCCCATTAGCATGGACCCCCTGAACGTGGATGAGGCTCGAGTGGGCTCCAGAGCAGACCTTGCAAGCACATTCTTCTGCTGCTGCCAGTAAAGAGGCAGCGCCAAAGGTGGAGGGGTTGAGTGGATATCACCATGTGGCTTCCCCAGCCACGGGGAAGGTGGAATGCCCACCCTCGCCTACATCCACCCTGCTGCCTTGCCTTTCTCCCAGCCCTTTGGAAAGGTGCACAATATTCTAAAGCTGTAGAGGGATGCTAAGTGTAGTAAGCCCCCAGGATCAGGGAGAGACCCTGGAGCATGGTGCTGTCAGATGAGGAGGGATGCAGAGACCCCAGAACAGGTGATGTTATGGGGTGGGAAGAGAGGATAACCTTGTAAATCAGTGTGGGAGAGGATCAGGCATGGAGCACAGAGGATGAGGTGACAACATTGCAGGAGCTGGTGTATGGGAGAGTATCTCCCATGAGGCCATTTCTTAAAATTACAGCTGCTTCCGCACTGCCTGTGGTGTCTGTTCCCATGCATTGCTACACTATTGCCAGGAAGTTTTTCCTAATATTTTTCCTAATTGGTGTCTTTGCTTCAGATAAAGCTGATTTCCTCCTCTTGTAGCTGCAGCGGATGCTGAGAACAATAGGTGCCATGCCTGCTCTGCCCACCCTGTGTGGTGGGGACTGATATCCTGCTTCCTTAGCACTGATGCCCAGACATCTACAGGGAATGAAGCAAATTCGGAGAACTCGCCCAAGGGAAAAGTGTTACTCCAAAGAAGTGATTTGGAAGATAACTTTGCAAAAAAATTGTAAATGGTAGAAAGCAGCAACTGAATGAAGAATAATGTCTATAGTTGTTCCAAGATGGGTACAGCAAAATAGACACAGGTATCCATAGCACAACTTCCATAAAATTAATAGAAATAAAAGAATCTCAGCACTGGCATGTCTGCAAGCATAAGGAGTTAAGAAGCAGCCAAGGGTGACCGGCACGACGGAGGAAGACTGTGACCAAGCTTCAAGTGCTGTGTCGCGTTGTTGCAAAGAGAAGGTGCTGCTCAGGGAAACCTCATCCCAGGAGCCCTTCACAGGGCAGAGACCTGCTATGGGGATCCAGCCACTGATGTGAAGCTGCTTATTGCGAAATACATAGATGAATGTATCCAGTTATCACTGTCTCGGGGTAAAACCTGAGCTTGTTGTTTTAAAAAATAGCAGATGGTGAAAAAGTCTGCAGCCCCAATTGTTTAATCCTTTCTGCGTCAGCCCTTGTTTCCAGACCTTGTCTGGTTGCTCTTTTCTGGACTGGCTCCACCTCATCTGTGTTATCACAGTGAGTCAAAACACTGCACACAAACAAAGGTGTCACCTCCGGTGGCCGTACCCAAGGGTGGGTCTTGTGCCTGCCCCTCCCTCCTGAGCAGCACCCCAAGCTGGTTCCCATCACAACCTCCCGAGCTGTTTTTTGCAGGTTATAGACCTCTCCAAAAGTTATTTCTCAATTGTGTTCCAAAACACAGCTCTTTACTTCTCTGTTCTTCCTGATTTTGGTCTAGATCACTCAGAATAAATGCCATGAATTTATTAAGATTGTCTCTGATTATTTGCCTCCCCAAACCCTTGTAGTCCTTGTAGCTCAGAATTATCTGCACACTTTGTATCACACTCTTCAGTCTATCAGCTGGGTTGCTAATGCAAATTTTGCATACATAGGAACTGGGTGCTCCTTCAGATCCTCTCTCAGTCTGACAGGGAAAGCCTGATAACAGCTTGCTGAGCACAGGTTTTTTTCTCTCTGTTGTGCCCCCCCTTTATAACCTCACCTGGATCAGGTTTCCCTTATTTGTTTGTAAAGTTGTCAGCCAAGACGGTGCCAGGAGCCTTCCTGGAGTGAGGATCTGTCACAACTACAGCTTCCCTTCATCAGCCAGGCCGGCTTTCTTGTCAAAGAGTAGAAGGATTGACATGAATTTACTCTTGGAAAATCCCTGTTGGCAATTTCTCTTTCCCTGATTTCCTTCTGATCTAATACTTCTAAATTGTTTCACAGTTTTTACTGGTAGCTTTCTGGATGCTGAGATCCAGGCTGGGATGCCCTGGGCACTGCCTAAATACACTACCTGCTTTGGATCTTGCGTTGCTGATCACAACCCGGGAACAGTTTGGCATGTTTTATTCAGCAGTTCTTTGGTGGAGAGGACAAGAGATCTGCTCCCCATGCAGGCTGCTGCAACACCAATGGATTTGTTGTGGCTGTGGAGGGCAATCTCCCCACCATGTAGGCAGTGCACTCAGGATATCTGGGAGAAGCTCCCAGCTCTTTGAGGATGTCACAGAGCCTTTCAATGCAATGTCAGAGGTCACTTGTATTTAGGTTTTTGGTGCTTGGCAACATTTATGAAGGGCAGAGAAAGCATAAGGGACTGGCGTATATTCTCAAATGCTCCATGACAATGTCAGCTGAGGAAGGTTTATATCAGAGCCGGAGCATATGGCATGCTTTATCACTGCAATCTTCTGCCAGGACATGTGCCGTCACTTAATCACATACCCACATTTTGTCTTCTCTGCTTTGCATCTTGCCTTATTTCCTGCAGAGGCATCAGCCATGGGTTTTTTAGATGGAGAACTGAGTGATGCTCCGTCAGAGCAGTGGGACATCCAAGACAAGGACAGCAGGAAGAGGTTTCCCTGCAGGCATCTCCTGGATTTGGTCTCATGCTGGTTTGTGTCTCAGAGCTTGCTGAGGAGTTAATGCACCTCTTAGCTCCCATGTGGCTAAAATCCAGCTGGACTGGCTCCTGGGGAGATAAAAAGAGGATAAGGGCAATCAGAGAAAATAGATGTCTGTTTTAACACATTGCCTGTTCCAAGGTGACACTCTGCTCTGCATTGTTCCTATATACTCACCGAAGTTGTTCTTAAAGATGTCCAGTGATGCAGACTCCTTTGCCTCCTCGGCTAATCTATACCCCTGCTTAATTAACCTTGTCATTAGAAAGATTTCCTCAAACCTCACCCGAATGTGCTAATTCACCCCTTGTTGTCCTTCCTTGCAGTGGAGATGGAGAACTCTCTGAAGGGCTGTTATATCTCGAGGATTGTTGGAAGGTCTTTCCTCAGTTGTCTTCATTTCCATCAGACCTTAAGTTAAGTTTTCTTGATATACGGTTGTCTTTGCTTCACCCCTTTGGGCTCTGCCCAGTTTGTTTGCATCCTCCGGCACTGGTACTCTCCAACTAAGACGTTGCCAGCATTGGGCCAAACCAAAGGAAGACTCTGTGCGCCTTAAATCCAGCAGCTGTATTACCTCATCCCATTTTCAGGAAAGAAAATATCAAAGGCTCTCATGGCCCCATCGAATTGGTGAAGAGGGGGACAGACACTGCGGAGTAGAAGACAAAAGGTTCTGCCCATCATAGTGGGATTTCTGACTGCTGGCAACCAGGGCCTTCCTGTTTGGGAAAAGATTTTCCAAACTGGAAAGAAAAAAAACCCAAATCTATCATGATCCAAATGTTTTACATTTGGAGTTCGATTTCAGTGGTATTTTCAGACCTGCTTTGGTTCTAATGTGTCTCATTTTGAAAAGATGAGAACATTTTGTGCCAATGAAATTGTCTGGCTTAATTGCATGCTAGAAGCATGTTGATGTTTATATTATGTGAATATTAATTTTAATCTCCAATATTAATCAGCAGTAATGTAAACAATGTATTGACTATTATCTTCACTAGGTTGTATTTGTATATAATTTAGTATTTACAACAGCTGTTTAATATTTTATATTGTGTGAGAATGTTTCTCTGTTACTGTTCACCAAGGGTAGGAGAAGAAGTAAGGCTTTAAATTGTATCAAGGAAGTTTAGATTAAGCATCAGGAGCATTCGTTCTTAAGGGAAAGGCAGTGAAGCCCTTGAGCACTTTGACAAGATGGTGAAGAAACTGCTGTGACCCCAGTGTCTGAACCCATGTTGTTGCACCAGGCCATCAGCCCTGTTCCTTTCATCCTTACTATTCCCATGGGGAAAGGAAGCTTCAGAAGTTGCAGCCTGTGAAAGGAATTTCTTTGAAATTCCTGAAATCTCATAGATTTGATTGCCCTAAGGGAACAATTTATTTATTTATTATTAACTATGTGACCAGCAGGTCAAAGGAAGAAGCTCTTCCCTGTGAGGGTGCTGAGGCTCTGGCACAGGTTGCCCAGAAAAGCTGTGGCTGCCCCATCCCTGGCAGTGTTCAAGGCCAGGTTGGTCAGGGCTTGGAGCAACTTGTTCTGGTGGAAGGTGTCCCTGCCCACGGCAGGGGGGTTGGAACTGGATGAGCTTTAAGCTCCTTTCCAACACAAACTATTCCATGATTCTGTGATTCTGCAAAAAATGAAGAAAATTAAAGGCAAGATCTGGACTGGTTAAATTTTGCTTTGATTGGGATGTTGGGGTCATTGAAGTAGCTTAAAATGAACTGCCCAGAAAACCATGGTCTAATTTCTCCTACTTCCAGAGTCAGCTAAACTTTAGCCATCACTTCCTGGCAGGACTGAAGACCATGTATCCAAAGCTGGATTATGGCATGTGCCTGAAGATCAAGGGTCTCCATAAGAAATTATATTTTTTGCTTGTAAAGCTGCAATCTGTCTGTCAGGTCTGCTGGGTGTCTGGAGCACCCAACTGGCACAGCATGGGAGCTGTGGCCATTTTCACCCCAAATTTTAATGGCAGAAGAACCTGCTGCCATTCACCTTTTACATAATAACCTGGAGCTAGAAAGCTTAGTGGAGAAATTTGGTCTTCAACATACAAGATGCTTTGGATCCTGTAGGAACTTTGTTTTTATTTTCCAAAGGGTAATGGCCATTAGGTGGAGGTGGCAAGGGCAGGATGGGATGGTGACAGTGTCTGTGTTGCGTCACAGGCTATACATTGTGAAAGCTATGGAAAGCAGAAAAGATGCATTTCTCAGTCCCTTTGTCCCAGGGAAGGTACCTAACACCAGTAGTGAGCACATAGCACATTTAGAGACATCAGGAAAGAACACAACTTCAATTTAGGACACCTAAATTACCAAGACAATTGAAAAAACAATGCATCTTTTCAGCTGTTTGAGCACCTCTAGAAGTTTTTCTCACCGTTCCCTTACCTGCTGTGTCTCTCCTTGCAAGGTGCCAGAGCTGAGGAAACCTGAACTGTATTTCTGCCATGTCCTCTAACACTTGGATCTACAGCAGGACAACTTCCTTGGATGTGACTCTTGATTGCCAGCACTGAAAGAAGGGCAATCCACCCTATCTTCTTCAAAAATTACTTTGAGATCTCATGGAGTTTTGTAAGAGCTAAACATCATTTTTCAGAACTCAACTGCACTTTTGACATATTTTGACTTTGAAAATAGAAAGTTGGGGTTTTTTGTTATTATTTTTTTTCCAGGAAGCCATTTGATTAAATTACATTTTAATGATGTTTCAAAAGACTTCAGTACAGGAAATAAAGTAGTCACAAGTTATGCACCTAAGCAGTGATTTGCATTATATTTCCTCACAAAAAATATATATTCGTTGTTGCTATGAAACCAGAAGTTTTGCTTAGATCAGATAATTTTGTTCTCATGTAATGGATAAAGGAACTGAATGAACAATGCATTGCTAATGGTTTTCACTTTAAATCTACTTAAAGAAACCTCTCGCCTCCCACACTTTCCAAACAAATAAGGTCTTTTAAAAATGTTTTTTGGTAAGTTTAGTGTTCCTGAAAGTCCCTTCTGCAGCAAGGTGGGAGAGGCAGAAAGAGGGGTCCTGGGGATGTCTGTTGGCCTGGCAGTTTGAGTTTTGCAGTGGTTTATGCCTTTTTTAAGTTGAGGGGTGGTTTTTTGCTTATGCACCAGTTCCCCCCTTCACTAGAGAGGGGCCTCTGAGTGTCCTGAGCCTGCTCCTGTGTCCTGAGCCCAAGTGGAAGCCCAGTGTGTCATCAGGATGTTGATAGTGAGACACTGATGGTGAAATGATGATAATGAGAATCTTATTTTTGGTTGAATAGCTTTTTCTGGTTGCCTTTTTGAAGAAAGATATATATATATATATATATATATATATATATATATATACACACACTTCTGTTTTTTTGTATCTATATATATGCACATGCAAGCATATTCCTGAAAAAGGACTCAAAGAGAGAAAGTTTGTCTTGCTCCTGTCGTTATGTATTTCTAATAGTGGATGATGGATTGCATTTATATGGTTTCCTCTAATCGCTTTATTTAATACAAATATACCTCTGTGAGAATTCCTTGGAAGAACTGCAGGCAGAAAGCTAATTTAGCCTCGGTACTGATTCACATTCCTTCCGTGCTGCAGACATAACAGTAATGGGTTTGTAAAAGCTGGTGTTTGCAGAAAACCCCACCTGTTTCAGGGAGCAGCTCTGGGCATCTTGTGAACCCCCGTCTTTCCCCTGTTATCAGCAGGAGGGTGGCTGTGAGAACAGTGCCTGTGTAACAGCTCGTGAATGGGAAATGAGATGCAGCAGCCAAAACTGGAATGAAAGTCTCTTTTTAGCTGCTGAACAGAAGATAGGAGTTAAAATATGCAAGTCCATGACAGAGCCAGAAAAATGTGCGCTTCGTTAAAATTAACCAGTGAGGGCTGTTCTCCATCCTTCCTCCTCAGCCGCCACAGTAAACACCACGGCTCCTCTCCAAACAGGAGCTTATTTTTGGGTTTACCTTGAGCAAGCTTTGACCCTGCCATCCTCATTCATGTGCTGGAGGCACTGGGTACTGCTAGTTGCAAAAATCTTCCCAGATATCCGTCCCGGTGCATGCATACATACATGTATATATATATATATATATTTACAAGTCTCTAGCTGCTCTGTTTGCAAAATAAACGTTCAGTCTGTGAATTAAAAAGAATGCAGAAAAACTGAGAGTGAGTGAACTTTGAGACTCTTGGAGCAAAGGGATGCTGTCTGTAAAATCAAAATGTTTCTAGGGCTCCTCTTGCAGGTACAGATACAAGTCCCATCTCAAACTACCTGCTTCATTACTGCAGCACTTCTGGCAAGTTTATTCTCTCGACTTAAACCGAGTTTGCAGGGAGACCAAGAGAACAGTCCCTAATAGTAACCTAGTTCCTACCACTGTTGCTTTAATTTACCACTGAGCATCACTGATTTAACTACAACTTAGCTCATTAAATCAGGGATGAAAGAAGAGGGCATCTCAGAGTGAGAGGAATTAACCCAGCAGGGAACAGGGTGATCAGGCATTGGAAGAGGCTTCCCATTGATGTGGCAGAATTGTTGTCCCTGGAAGTATTCAAAATGCGTAGATGAGGCCCTCAGTGACATGGTTTAGTGTTGAACTTGGCAGTCCTGGGGTAAAGGTTGGACTTGATGATCTTAAAGGTCTTTTCCAAACTGGCTGATTCTATGAATCTATGAAATGGAGATGTAATATATAATATGTAATACAGGAGGCTCCAGGAACTGATTGGTATGGTAGCCCTTTAAAATTTTCTACCCAGGCAGCAGGATCTTCCAAGGGGGAAGATTCGTGCAAGTAATCTAGGATATATCCCATGCCACACATAAGCCAAAAATCCCAGTGGATTTCTTTCAGTCCCTTAGCAAATTCTGGCATTAAACTTGCAGGAGTTGTACTGGTTGAACTGGTTGTCTTTTATAGATACAGAGAACACAGCTAAGGGAAAGCTGTCATGTTTTCCTTTTGCATCCTCAAAAACAAACTGTAAGAACATGTCCTCAGCTGTTGGGGCAAGAAGGGAGGAAGACCCACATCTCTCCCCTTGAAACCAGTGATAATTCCTGGATGGTTTGGATGAGAACAAGAAGGGAATTAGAGGATGCACAGAATGTAACTGTTGGGATCAAAGTGAACTTTTGGGCTTGTCGCACTGGGGTGTGATACATAGCATGGCTGTTTATACCTCCAGTAGGTTAAATTAGCATCATTATCTATTTACAAATGAGTAGGTACTACCATGCTGCCTCTTAAAAAAAAGCAATTTCTGTATCTATTGGGTAGTACATTAGATGACACCATTTAATTATAACCTAATTTATCTCTGAATGAAATATACGTAAAACTGCTGTACAGTACATCATTCCATTCAATTACTGCAAATCTCTGTCCGTTTGCTGCCACACACGAGCTCTGTGTTGCCAAGCTGGCCACACAGACCAGCGAGTGCTTGGCTTTTTCTCTTCTGTGCCTGATGAGTCAGCTCCACATTCAGCCCCAGCAGGCTGATTTCTGTCTTTGATGGCTTTTCCAAGCTTTAGTGGAGGCAAGATGTTTTCCAGCCATCCCCAAATGACCAGGGCTGAATTCAGCACTGCTGTTGCTGATCCCTCCTGAGAAACTGTTTCTGCAGGTGCCACAGGCCTTTGGAAGGCTCATGCCAAATGGGATGCCATCCTTGGAAAAGCTCCCAACATATTTCCATAGTATGCATTACAAGAGGTCAGCTTTGGGGTTATCAGGAGAATCCCACATCAAACTGATACAAGACTCAAGAAGAGGTTGGAATACCTTTAAGGGATGTGGGATGATATCCTAGCCCTACTGAGGTGAAAGGAGTTGATGACCATGTTCATGGGTTAGGGTTTCTACTGCGGCCTCTGGTGAGGTCTCCAAGGTTAACCTGCAGGGAAACCAAGCTGAAATCCAGCAGTGGCCCATTATTTTAGTCCTTCTAGCAGAATTAAATCATGCCCCAAAAGTTTACATTTCACAAAATTCCGTGTGTTTTCAGTCACAGAAGCTCACCAGGTGAAATAATCATGGCAAGATTTGCCAATTTGGCTTAAACTTGGGCAGAAACCTGCTACTGCTAGCCAAGGACAGATAATTTGCTGCCTGTGCTGCTAACCAGTCAAAAGAAATGTGCTTGTTCTACGTGTGTGTGACTAATGGACCAGTAAAATAAGGCTTTAAAATAAATAAATAAAATAGCTACGCCTCTGGCCATATGCTCTGGTTTGCCATTATGTCATGTCCCATTTAGCCGTGCCACATTTGAAGTCAGGGGCAGGAGGGTGCACGAGACACCATGGCAGTATACATGGTGCAGCATATTTATTGGGGAGTTTAAGAAAGCCCTTATTCATTTGAAAAAAAAAGAGAAATAGAGATGATTAAATTATTTAATTGAATTTATAATGTCATTTCTGGCAAGGTTTGCTGTCTGAAAGGGCAGACGTGGATATAATTGTGTGCCACTGTCAATGATGCTGCCTATCTGAAGGCAGATATTCCTTGCTACTACCTGGGCTGGTGGCATACCCTCAGCTGTTGCCCTGGCTTACTCAGTCCTGTGCAAGAGGAAAGTGCCTGTGAAGCACTTTTCCATCAGCTTTAAGAGCTGGCAGCAGTGCTAAGTACCCTAACGACATGATGTTTGTGACTGCTGTCCTGTTTGCACAGGGTTGTGGGAAGCCAGAGAGAGGATTTCATGACTTTGGGAATACAAAGGGCAAACACTGTTGAAAGAATAACACTTTTGTGCAGCAAACCAGAAGATACACAGCTGCCCACTAGAAGCCTTTTGTATATAACACACAGTCACAGCCTTGCAAAGTGCAGTGTGAGAGGGAGGTCATTTCTATTATCATTAATTTGTGTGATATTACTATCTTCTGAGCAGACTGAAATTGGGCAAGAGGTTTAGGGATGGTTGGGAAATAGATGCAGACAGTGTTCCTGCTGCTTTTGCCCTGAGCTACAAATCTCCCTGTGCTAAAGGCATTTTCTTCAAACACAGGTGCCACCACTGCTTCTTCCTAGGACTATGAAATATTGAGGCATCACATTGTGAAGGGAAGGAAAAAAAGACCCTTTCGAGGGACTCCTCCAGCCCCGTGGTAGTGCAAGCCCTGTCTCTAGAGCATGGACGTGGGCATTTTCCAGCCTGAGACTGGGCACCAACAGCACCTGGCAAAGGGCCTTTCTCACAGAGCTTGACATGAAGCTGTCACAGCTGTAACATATCTTTCAAAGCAGGTTCAATCTCCTGCTCTTCAGTACTGTGTGATCCACAGGAAAGCACCCATTCTCTGACCATTTGCTTTGCATTTGGATGGTGTTGCTCACCATGCTGGAAGGGAGGTGCAACCTGGAAGGGAGGTGAGTGGGGTTGGGAAGTTGGCCCTTCTTCTCTTCTGCCATGCCTTTCTTCTGCAGAAGAAGAAAAGATTGGCTGCAAATCTAATAAAACACAAATCCCATGCATTTATCAAAGCCTTTGATTTGAAATACTCTCCACAAATCTGGTGAGCTTCATTTTGTCACAGGTAGTTTTTTTAGCTATATTCACTGCTTTTGCGTTTTCTTGGGGGGCTCTGTTCTGAATCCCCTTAGACCCATGGTCAGGATTTCTCTAGGGATCACATTTGCACTGTTACTTCCACCTTCACACTCTTTCCCTGCACAAGTCCTTCCATGTGGCCACAGAAACGTGCATATATTTTTCCTATGTGCTATATATTATTTGTCTGCTATATATGGTCTGTCTTCTATAAATGGTCTATGTGCTATATAGCTATACATTAGTATTCCAAATACATTTACATACAGTAATTGTGATATGAAATAGTAGCTTTTGCCTAGAACCACTCAGATCTCATTTATTTTACGAAGGCAGCTCCCGAAGCATGTCTTTAGAGACACACCAATTTCCAGCCCGCAGAAGGGTGTGTTGTTTTTCGAGGTAAACAATCTCATACCCACACTGATGCTGGCTCAGAACGTATTAGCGTATGGATTACATGTAATGCAAACCATTATGCAATGCAGCCTGGATTACAGCCTGATAAACTCCATGTGCGCGTGAAGCTTTGCAAAGCTGAAGCTGTCTTCAGCAGCTCTTGAATGGTAGTTACTGATGTGAGGCTGCTCACACATGGTGTTTCAAGGCTCAGGCACCACAGTTTTTAGCTTTTCATTTCAGATACTCATGGGAGTTGAGCCTCCAGCCCTTCCCTCCCTGGGCATACATGTCAGTATGGGATGCCCAAACTGCAGGGAGGCATTTGCGGTTTTATGGCTCCTAGGGCACATCCTGGTGGGGATGAAGGGGGTATGCATCCCTGTTGCAGAGCATGATGCCTTTCTGTAGCATCCTCGGGTCCTCAGCAACTCCTTCTTCTGCTCAAATGTTGTTTGAGTGATGCGGAATCACACAGCTGGGGCAAGGTCTGCCTTAAATTTATGATGTCTGTGTGACCTTTTTTGTCTTTTTTCCCTCTAATCCAAATACACTATCTGCTTTTTATCCTGAGCTATAAGAGCTCCATCCTTTGCCTTTTGGATCATGCTAATTGGGTTGGAACAGAGGCTTTCATTACCAACAGCAATAGCTCACAAGGATCGGCACCAATTATTTTCCTAGCAAATGCTGGTTTATTTAATCTGAGGCTGGATTTTGAAGTCAGAGGTACAGGGGATAGGGATGCCACATTAGCCTGGCTATAAGGGCATTAGGGATGAGAATGATTACTGAGAAACATACATGGGCAGGGCATCGCCTGCTTTTCAGGCATGATTTTGGGGGATGTGGAGGTGTCAGACCTGATAAAAGGTGAGCAGCTGCAAGAACCATTCAATGTCAGGATTTCCCAAGGCCAAGGTTTAGCCTATTCTGTCATGGAATATGGGAGAGCCTGGAATCACAATTGCAATTGATAACAAGAGAGCTGGTGGGTTTATTAATCTTCCTGCTCTCAAGGTTAAGATTAATTAACCTCTTACTATGAGATGCCAGGATAGAGCACCCAAGGGCTGTTGGTTTCCATCCCTTAGAAAAACCTGCCTGGTTAGCCCTAGTACTAGGAATCTCTGTCTCCCCTTCCTGAGCTGGGATGCAAATGGGAAAAAAAAAAATAAATAAAATTTCCTGTTCAGCGGGAGGATTTAGCATGGCCACTGCATCTCCAGGTCGGCACAGAGGAGTGGAAGCTGCAGAACAGATGCAGTAAAATATTTTTGGTCCAGGGAAAACACTGCCCTAAACTGTTGTAGGGTATTAGGACCGTACAAAAAGTGTCCTGTGCAATAGGGGTAGAAACCTTCAGGCTGTGTGGCACCTGCAGAGCAAGACCTTTTTTAATCCCTGACCTCTGTGCAGCTAATGCAGGAGATTAAGGGAGTAAGGACAGCTGCTCCGCTCCTGTGGGAACACCCAGCCAGGCTGCTGCTCCACACGTTGAGTTTTGTTCTCCCAGGGGGCTGCTATTGGAGACATGGAGAGAGGAAAAGCAGCAAGGAATCATCTCTGATTAATCAAATAAGAGTACACACGTCCATGGGGATCAGCTCAGCCCTGCACGGGAACGTGAACTCTGCTGTGCCTGATTAAACCCCGTCCATCTCCTTCAGCTTCTTGCCCTGATGCTGGCAATCACCAGATGTTTCTGTGGAAGGTGTAAGAAAGTCTGGGACCAGTCAGAACCCCCACTCGATGTTTTCTCTCCTCTGCCTCTCTGCCCTATTTCTTTGCCATGCAAAGGGGACTGCAGTGACTGCTTTGCTCTGGGCTGCAGAACAGGCTCTGCATGCTGGGGGGTTCTCTATCTATCTATCTATCTATCTATCTATCTATCTATCTATCTATCTATCTATCTATCTATCTATCATTTATCTATCTATCTATCTATCTATCTATCTATCTATCTATCTATCTATCTATCTATAATCTATCTCTATCTGTATCTATGTATCCATCATCTATCTCTATCTATCCATCTCTATTATCTGTCTATCTATCTATCTATCTATCTATCTATCTATCTATCTATCTATCTATCTATCTATCTATCTATCTATCTATCTATCTATCTATCTATCTATCTATCTATCTCTATTTATCTACCTATCTATCTATCTATTTAGAGTTCTACTCATCACTGTGCCCAGAGCTGTGCTGCTTGCTCCTGGGGACCCCACAGCATCCCAGCCTCTTGCCCAATAGAATGGACACAGATTTAGAAAGCCCAGCCAGCTCAGGGAGGGGAATGAGGCAGTGGCTGGATTTGCAGCATTTCTCTTGTATTTGAGAAGCTCATACTGGGCAGATTAAATAGCTTTGCCTCCTTCTCCCAGCACTAAGCCTGCTAAAGGCAGAGCTGCAACCCCTGCTCTGACCCCAGCCATGGTCCCAGAGGTCATGGAACATGGATTTTTCCAAGCCGCTCCCTCCAGCAAAGGCAAATGATGGGTGAAGCCCTGGAGTGGTCAGCTGGGGACAGGCATGGCGTCTGCAATACGTGCCCCTGCCTTGGTGAACAACTTCAATACCTTCCCAGTCTTAGGGCAGGACCTTATCTTCATCTGCCCCTGCTGTCACTTTATTGCCCTCCTCAGCACCTGGATGCTGTTGCACGTTGCAGGATGAAGGGCTGGTGCCTATCACACTGCTGCAAATGCATCTTGTGCTGAGCCTCCACAAGTGCAGCTGTGCTGTGGAGATGCTGGATGTTTTTTTTTTTTCCTCTAGAAATAAGACCCAACTTTTCTTAGATCTGCAAGGCTAATTGAGTGGAGGAATTGATTACCATGGGCATGAAACATTTCTTATCTCTTTAAATCCATAAATGACTCACACCGGCATAGTTATGAAATCTCTGTAAAGTCCCTGAGGTGTGTTCTGCCAGAGCAGAGATGCTTGTGGGGTCCCTTCCCTTGAGAAACATGAAACCCAGGGAGTGATGCCCCATTGCTTGATGCCTCTTCAGAGGATAGCTGTGATTTTCTGTCTCAAATGGCTTCATGTTGCTCCAATCAGCAGGACTTTTCCCCAGCCACAGTGGTGGAAACCACAGAGGTAGCTTATATTTTTGCTGGGGATGACGCTGATGCAGGCACATTTCAGCTCACCAGTGCCATTTGTCCTTGGTTTACCATTACTCACTGCCCTGAAATGCACACAACCTGTCAATCCTGACCATGCTGAAAGCAATAAGATAGACTTGGTGGTAGCAAACTTGTCACAGTGAAAGACTGTGTCACTGGGTATCTAATAGAACATATTTTAAATGACTATATGCACGTTAATGCATGTATTTAATATATTTAAATGTCTTTTAGACTGTGCAAGTTTTCTGAGCTCCATGAGGAAATACGATGATTGGCACCATCCACTGATGTATTCCAACAGCTCTGATGTTTAAACTCTTCCTTTCACTGTGAACCTCAGCATCCCTCACTGACACGTGTCTGTGCAGTCACATAGAGTATTACAGGCACCAAGTGTTACAGTTTCAAGCCAAGCTTTGGAAGACTTTATGTGTTTGTGATAAATCCCAGGCTATTAGCGATTGCTTCATGTTTTTTTTTTCAACCAGGATATTATCAACAGCCTAAGTGGATGCTTTCTACTTTATTTTTTTTCATGTATCCTTTGTGGGCAGAACCACATAGTGAGCAATCTGTGTGCTCCAAACAAGATAATGTGATGATACAGTGGACCTCCTGCTCAGCTGGAGATTGCTAAATAATATATGGTATTCTGGTGAGATAATAACCCAAAATGGAGTGAATATTCCTCCCTGCAGTGTTTACATCAAATACTTTGTGGACAAAGAAGACAGAGGTAGTATCATCTGACTGGAGAACAGAAAATACTTGAAAAGTGGGGAGAAAAGAGCTAGTAATTGAGATGATTTTACATTCTTGAGCTTGCTAGGCTGGGAGGCCTTGGGATGAAAGCGTATGGAGGGAATAATTTGAGTTATAAAGAGTGGGCAGCAAGCTTGCTGCTGTATGAGTTAATGAGCTATATGAAAATTAAATCCCCAGCCTGACAGCCCTGTATTGAAGATGCTCTTCCTTGCGTTTCTCTTGCTGGCTATCAGCAGATACTAGAAAATGGGATGCACGGCAGCATGGGTTTTGCCATAGATGATGCCAGGCCAACTCGCTGACACCCAATTTCTTTCTTCTAAAGGGAGGAGACTTTCTAGGCAAGGAAAATAGAGTGGCTGTGGTACTCCTGCCTTCCCTAAAGCATCGTCTGTATGCCAAGAGGATATTACAGTGTGAGTTTAAGGGTCAGTGTTGCTATTGTGGCCTGGGAAAGGCTGCAAAAGCAAGGGAATGTGTTAGAGGTGATATAAAATAGGGCAGAATGCCATACTGCATAGGGTGAGTTCATGAATTTCGGAGATGAAGCAGATTTTCTGCTGAACTGAGGGCTCATGACTGCAAATTACGAGGAGAAAGACCCTGGTGCATTCTCTATGTGCAACTTGCATGCAGTGTTGCTGGGGAAAAGCAAAACATGACCCTAAAGTGTAGTAAGCAAAATAGAGATGAAGAAATATTGAAGTACCCTGTGGAACACTGGGGCGATCTCTTTGGGAATATGCCACGATGTACTGGTGTTTGCTCCAAAGAGTCTGAGTTTAAATCGCGGCAGGTGCAGCAAAGGGTTGCTGGGAAGGGCAGGGGAAAAGGGACCTATTTTAGGCAAGGAGATGAAAAATATAATCTGTGTTTGGCCAAGGAGGCTGAGGGAGGATGTGATGCCTGTCTATAAATACAGCAGGAATGTAAACACCAGGGAGGGAAGCCAACCGATTTAGCTCAAAGGGCAATGTCAGCAGAAAAACAAATCACTCTGAACTGGGCTGGAATACATCTAAAAGGAGATCAGCGCATGGTTATAGGATCCTGGGATGACTGGGGCTAATAGGATTGCTGAGGGTGAAAGACCTCAAAACTAGTTTTGAGGCAGAGCTTGTTAAATTGATGACAGATCTGACAGGGCCATTTTTGCTGGCAGCAAACTGGGGGCTGAGCTGGGAAATCCCTCTGGGTGTGTATTACTGTGAGGTCCCTGGCTTGCACCCACAACACTTCAGTGACCCTAAGCTTATTGTAATATTAGTAGTGACTATCACGAGTTTTAAATCTTAAATTTTTCTGCATGCCTATCCTATGCCATTTGAAAAAGAAAAAGTAATTGGAATATCTGAAAATGCCTCCTTATCTCTGGATGGATATTCTGGGAAAAATTCTTCCGTGTGAGGGTGCTGAGGTGCTGGCACAGGCTCCCCAGAGAAGCTGTGGCTGCCCCATCCCTGGCACTGTTCAAGGCCAGGCTGGACAGGGCTTGGAGCAACCTGGTCTAGGGGAAGGTGTCTCTGCCCATGACAGGGGGTTGGAATTGGATGGGTTTTAGGGTTCCTTCCAACCCAAACCTGACTGTGATTTTATGCAGCAATGCAAAGCCACCCATAAAAGAGCTCACAAGGTCCTGTGCTGATGGGCAGAGCAACAGCAGAAACGTTATTAGTCCCTGAGTGCTCAGGGGAGTTAATGAGCCTGTTCATGGGTCAGGTGTGTGCCATGCCTGAGCCAGCTCCTTTCAACTGAGCTGCATCCCAGCGGTGCTGTTTTTAGGAGTATGCAGAGTGATAGAACCAGCACAGCTTCAGCTGATGAGGAAGACACAGATGGGAGGATCTGGTGGGGTCTGGCCATTGCAGAAGTGGGGCAAGCACTGCTGCAGGCTGCATGGTTCTGTGCCCCAGGGACAAGGCAGGCAGCAGGGGACCGGAGGGACTGGGATAAAGGATGCTCAGCTCTGTCTGAGGGAAGGATGCATGGGGGAGTGCAGGCACAGCAAAACCGCTCTGAGCTGATGTGTACTGCTCCTGTTATGGGAAGCACAGTATTGCGTTAATGCTTTGTAAACAACAGCCCAGAAATTGGCAAAATTGACTTTTTTTCTCCAGTTAACCTGAATATTTCCTGCAAGCTGAGAGCCTCCAGACAGATGAATTGTAAAGTCCTCTCTGTGTTTTTTGCAACAGGCTTTTGCAGGGAGATTTGCGGGCTGCCAGCTACACATAGGATTTTGGAAAGGGTCATGCGAGGGAAGTGGGAGAGGCTACCCTGGGGCAAAAGGCTGTTTGTTCCACAGCAGGAACAAACCTAGGAATGATTTTCCTACTTTTTTCCCTAGGCATTTTTTTGCTAATCAGATGAAGCTTGCAGATCTGCTAATTCGTTGGACTGGAATATGCTTAACCTCGTGATGAAGGTCTTGGGATAAAGCATTCGGGAAATTGGGCTGTTTGGACACAAAGGGGTTTGCTAAAGCTTGCGTGGGGTTGCAGTGACCTGATTACGACTTAAGGGAAACTCTGGCTTTGTAAGTGGGCTGGGTTTCAGATAAACGAAGAAGGTACCTGGACTGTGCTGTCACATGTAGGATATAACATTAAATGAGCTTGTAAATCAGATGGCTCTCATTATAAAAGGGCAAGTCTGATGAACAGTTCCTGAGAGCTTTCCCCAGAATGATGCCTTTGACTTCTGCTGCTCCTCTTATTATGGCAGGACAAGAAGGCCGGGTGGATATGAGGGGTAATGAACTGATGATAACGCCGAGCCTTGGAAGAGCACGGCTTTGATGCTGGCAATAAAGAGCAATCATTTTGCCTCTGAGCCCAGCACCAGTAAATCTATGCATGATCACAAAGTTCAGCATGGCTGCTCAGGAGCACAGCAAAACCATTATCAGGCCCTGGGGGACTGAGATTCCTTTGGAAGTCATTGTCAGTGTTGGTGGAGGTTTTGGGCAGGTGTCATGCCTAGTGTCCTACTGGGGCTGGCATGGGCAGGTGAGTCACTCTTGGGTGTATTTACACTCAAACTCAAGGAATTTCCTCACAGCATCTCCCCAAAGTCTCTCCAGAAGCAGAGAACCCCAGCGCCCAGGGCTGGCACAAGCCATGGTGGAGAACAAGTCAAGAGCACTTGGCTAAGTCCTCAGGATGAAGGAGCACTGTTTTTTCCTGCCTAAAATGATCTTGACTATTAAACCTCAAGTCCTAGATCTTCTCACCCTGATGGTATCACTTCAGAGGCATAAGATGATTCCCCTTGAGCTTTCTACTCTCTAGAACAACCTGTGTTTCAGCTCAGCCTACTCATAACGGCTCTGTGCTACGGCCCAGCTAAGTGTAAAGGCTCTGGGGACATAGGCAATATCTCTTCTGAACACCAACGGCTGGAGGATCAGAGATGTCCATCACATTGGTCATCAGGTTAGAGCAATTTTCACATGCAAGGGATAGATTTTGCTGAATAAGAAAGTTTTTGTTACCAATCCTGTAACTGAAGATTAAACTCCTTGCTTCACATCAGTTGCATTCCTGACTCTGGTGGTCACTTTCTTTGGTTTATTGGAAATACACTAACAGATAGGGGGAGGGCCTTGGGGGTTATAATGGAGAGGACCTATCTTTACGGGATCTGTACTGGATTCCCCAGGGGATGCTGCAAAAGGTTTCCTGAACTCCCCTGCTCTCCTGGAAGAGGTATTAGGCTCTGACACACATCTCCAGCCAAACATCCCCAGGCAATTTAGATGTTCACCATTCATAAACATGGTAGACGTTCACAGTTTTCTCTGGGACAAAGAGACTGATGCCCTGAGTGTCTGTGAGTATATCAGACCCAAAGCACTTTCCTTTTGGACTAATATTCTTCTGTGCCAGAGATTAAAACCTGCCCCACGCACTCTCTATTTTCTTTTCCTCATCTCTCCTGCACCCTTGATCTTTGCCCACAGGTTTGTCAGGGCCAGGACTACACCTCACAGTGTGCCTGTGCAGGTTTAGGCAATGAGGTCCCAGTGCTGGTTACACCCCTCAGCAGGAATCGATATTCCCTTAAGCTGGAAACTACATGAATAAACCCTTAATTTTTAGCACCCTGTGCTGCTTTCCTGACTCTGACTACAGCAGTTAGCAACCCTGAAATTGTCACTGTAATTATAGGGGACTTGGAAACCCTGAGCCCTGCCAGAAACATAACTTAATCTTTCCTGAGATGTTCCCTTTGAGGGCTGAGCATGGGGATTTACTCTTCTTGTGGTGGCAGGGACCAACCCTGAGCCCACCTCCGGCAGGGAGGGTCTGGGTGGTTGCTGTAGCCTCCAGGCATGTAACAAAGTGCCCAGGTAAGGGCAGCACATAAGCTTGTTACAGGGGCTTATTCACCAGATGGACGAGCTGTTCCCAGGTAGATCTCATTTTTCATTAATATGCCATTAGCCTTATTTGTGTGCCTTGCTCATCTCTGGCTGTATCATTGTCTGGCAGAGAGATTGTGTTTCCAGCTCAGCCTGTCCTTGGCATCGCGTTGCCGTTGCTCCTCACCTCCCTAGATAAAAATAAGCCATGAGGGATCTTGGACTACCTGGCTATGGCCATGCCAGCCGTGCCAGCCTGCCCAGGGCTGAGACTGGTCCGAAAGGTGGCACTGGGTCACGGTCCCAGAGGTAGGGGAAAGGCACTGCTCCCAGAAGCATGGCTCTGCCATCTCTTCCCGGGGTGATGTGCCATGGGGTGAGAGGAACTCTGTACTGACAGGGATACAGGCTCCAGGGACCAACACCTCCTCCTTACTTCACCTGCAGCCAAAATCAGGCTTGTCAAAAATGAATTAACCATGTTGCCCAGAGAGGTTGTAGATGCCTCCTCCCTGGAAACATTCAAGGCCAGGTTTGATGGGGCTCTGAGCAACCTGCTCTAGTTGAAGATGTCTCTGCTCATTGCAAGGGGTTTGGACTAGATTACCCTTAAAGGTCCTTCCCAGCCCAAACCATTCTGTGATTCTATGATTTGACTGCAAGAGATGCCAAAGGTTTCTGTATCTTCTTCAGGTGCATCCTCCCAGCATTGAAAAAAAACCCTGGGATTTCAGAGCCCCTGGAGGAGTATCTGTGAGCTCTGCAGCATGTTGATGTGAGGACAGGTAGGTGACACAAAACCTGCGGCACAGGGGAGAGCGATTCAGGACTGGGAACCTACTGGGTTCATCTGTAGCATCTATCAAACTCCTCTGAAAAAGTAAAGCCTGTTAAAATCCCTCCTCCTGTGTCATTCTTTCTTAAATGTTTGCTGTCAAGTACATTTGGTTCTCCACTTTCCTCAGTACGTACTGAAATGAGAGATTTTATAATGATTCACACTGTGCTCTGCTGAGCAGCTTCAAGCAGCAACCAGGGAGTCTGTTAAGTAGGCATCCAGCCCAGAATATTTTGTACACTATCTAAATACAGTGCTGTAATTAAAATACATGCTTGAAATAAATGACAGAGGGCTTGGGGTTTGGGTTTTTTTTCAATCCTTTAATTGCCAAGGGAGGATAAGGAAAGGCAGGTTGAAGTTGCACTGAAGTATTAAAAGGCACAAGAAGCATATATTTGAACAAATAGTATCTAACAATGCGGGCCGACGGAATGACTTCTGTTGCTAGATGTTCAGTTATCACCCAGGGAACTTTCTGTCTGATTAAAAATAATTATTGCTGCCATTAAATCTGTTTAGAATTACTTGGCACAATTCATTTCTTATTGCACGCTGCTACCATATGCCTGGTTTGTTGCGTGGAAAAATGTCTCTTTCTTTCAGATAAATAATGCTTTGTAAATATTTAGAGATGACTGTTCTGGATCAGCGAGCGGCTATTTTTTTCTGACAATAAATATGTGCAAATGAGCTTGGTTTTGGCAGTGGCTCCGCTTGAGGCAGACGCTATATGGGGCCAGATTAATCCCAGTGTAACTGTGCAGAGGCTGTGTCAAGATGACTTACCACAGGGACAGCAAAAGGGTCATTTCTGCTGTTGAGTAAGTGGGGCAAAAGCAAATTTTTACAGATTTTAAATCTATTAAGCACAGTATTTGCAATGCCTTCGCAGGTACCTTTGCAAATGCCATGGGTTACATTTGTTCCTGCTGCAAAATACCTAGGAGGACCTGTGGGGCATGGGGAAGGGCATGTGAGCTGGATCCACATTGTGTCTGGATCTGACCCTGCTCCCCGACACCTGGAAGGAAGGTTTGCTTGAGGAGAGGGTCACAAAACCTCTTGGCATACCTCAGACTCCCACCTGCCTGCCCTCTGCCGTCACAGGCTTGTGGGGCTGGACGGGACCATGGGTTATTGCTCCCGAAGCTGTGTGACAGCAAGGGAACTGATGCTTTGCTTCTTTCCCCTTTTGCACATCAAAAGTGCTGCAAGGAAACCGCTCATCTCAGTGCCAAGAAACATATTTGCTGAACACATGTAACCACCAGCACAGCTGCTCTGCCTGGGTCTTGGTGATTCACAGGAAGGGACCACAGCAAGGGCTGTCAGAGGGTGCGCAGAATATTTAGAGAAACACAGTTTTCACATGCAGTGCTTTGTCCAGAGGCTTTAAACAAGATGATGATTCTATGATGCTATGAAATTACTCCTACTAGTGAGATAAGGGGCTTTGCGAGGGGTGGGAGTTCAGCCAGACACATCCCTCCGCTCCTGAGACACTTCCCAAGGAGCAGGGCTGTCAGATAGAATGTCCCAAATGCTGAATTTCTTTCCCTCGGGACATGTACAGGAGGGAAGGTGCAAGTCCCAAGCCTCCAGCTGTCTTCACCGACGTACTGCCACCTCTTCGTCTCCGTCTTCTTTTTCTTCCTGGCAAATTAAAACTGGCAGGAGATCTCAGTCCTGCCTGGATTGGGCTGACTGTCTCAGTGAAGACTCTTCAGATGTATTTGCTTTGCATTCGATTAGAGCACAAAGGCAAGCAACAAGCATTAATGAATTCATTCGTTTATGATGACAATATGTTTTTGAGTCCTGCAATTGATTTGCCAAGCAAGCTGATAAAAAGAGCAAACCTTGCATTATTTACTGCCCCGAGTCTCAATGTAATGTCTGAATCAACAGACAGAGCTTGTTTGCTTTTTAAAATTCAAATGAAGACAATAATAATCTCCTTTCCAGGAGGCTGGCAGTCCGCTGCAGGAGGGGTTTTACCCACCTCTCTCAAGAAGATGCCATGGCTTAAGGCCAACCTGAATGACCTGGTAAAACTAACTTGTATTTGCCAGAGTTTCAAGGTCTGCACTAATGCATAGGGAGGCAGACACAGGGTCATGTTATGAAAACTCGAAACCAGAGCAAAAAGGCTTTTGACAGTTGGCTGAGTCATCAAGTCCTCGTGGTTAATTAGGCATAATTCCTAATTAAAGTCACTATTTACCTTGGAAAGCAAAGGGCTGGGCTGCTCCTGCTCTTGCTGGGTGCAGGGCTTGGCTTTGATGTGTTCTCTGAGGATGCTGAGAGGAGGATGGGTAACTGGAGACAGACAAGAAACCAGAAACTAAGAAATAGGAGCCACTGAGAGGGTCAGAGCTGCTTCTGGCGCTTTGGGGTTTCCTCTGCACTATCCCATGTACAGTGGCAGGATGTGATAGAATGGAGAGGGATGAGCAGTGGGAGCCCAGCTGAACACAGGCTGGATCAAAACCACCCCTGTGCAGATTAATAAAACAAATAAACAAACAAAAAGCAGAGGAGTAAAGAAGTTCCTTTATCCCTCTGGAATATCGGGTACTGCAGGACACACCTCTGCCTCCATGTTCACCCCTAGAGCAGATTGAGCAAACCCATCCTCTGTTTGCTGCTCCAAACAGCATGTTCAATCCTTGACCAAAGAGACCATTACAAAAGCAAGCCAAAGCCTCAGTTTAAACCAGCTTGTTTAAATATTTTTATGCTCCATGTGGTTAGACTCCAGACTTTTACTCCCTGATTACTTTAGCCTGGAAAAAAAAAAAAAAGGGGATGCTGGAAAGCAAAAAGAAAGGCCTGATTCACTGATGAGGGCAAGGCACTTCTGAACATAGGGTGCTACAGTTTCCCCAGGAATGCTTTTGGGTCTCAGAATGCCCTGTATTAAATAAAAATAACCAAAGATTGCGAAGGCACATAGGAGATAATTTTACCTGACCTAACAAGTTACAGGGTGCTGTTTGAGTGAGCAGTATGCAGGGGATGCTCCTGGCCACAATTAGCAATCATTTGTGGTTATTAATGAACAGCCTATGCTTTCAGCACCCTCAGATTATTTTTGTTCAAGATCCTGAAGTGACTTTGGGTTTACTGGGCATTCCCTTCCCTGCATGCCCATGATGAGAGGTTGGAAGGACCCTTCCCATCTTGCTTCTCCCTCTGAAGTGATGGCTGCAGGAGAGCACCGGTGCCTCTGGGGCTATGCTGAGTCCAGGATCAGCTCCAGCTTCACCCACAAATTACTTGTGGTCATTACTGGCTTTCTGCTGCCCTGGTGTCTTTGGCGCGTCTGGTGTAAGGGAGATGCTCAGCAAGGAAAAACCTCCCAGCATGCTTGCCTTGATACCCAGAACCCTATTTTCTTGGTTTTCCTGCATCCAGGAATGTGCTTGCAGGAGCACCTTCACAATCCACAAACTTTGATGTCCATGGAAGAGACCGGGGAGATCTCCCCCATACCCTACATCTGACAGGCACTTCTTATGTCCTTCTCCCCTTTTACTGGTGACATGTGGCCTGGCTGAAAGCCTACCGTGGTCACAGCCATCTCTCCATGGCCATGGACCAGGCACAGGATCAATGCTTTTTTGCAGAAGATGATTTTTAGGAGGAAAGAGGCAGATGACAGTGGCATGCACTCTTTCCAAACAAAGATAAACAAGGGTGCCCTAGATAACTCTGTTCTTGCTGGCAAGGGGTATTTTTAACTAGCAACACAACACAAAAATAACACAGACGGCTGGATAAAAAAGGAACATTTGCTTTTTTGGGAGATGGGTTTGCTGTGTTTCATGGGGAAAGCAAGAAGCTTCTTTTCTGCAGCCCTCTCCTGGCTCTCCATCAGCCACACCATTCCTAGGAGGTGCTACCCATAGTGTTCGCATGAACATGGTAGATGTTTTTAAATGGCAGCTATAAAGTAATAAAGGTTGAAAGGTCAGGCTTGGCTAAAAACAGCTCTCAGGAGCCTGCATTTATAGCCTGGCCATGCCTTAAACCAAGATAGAAAGAACTGGTTAACTTTATGGATCCACTCATCCAGAGATACCTTGGGCATCTGGATGCTCTGGCTAATGCTGTCAGAAGGCAGAAAATACATCTCCGCCTCAGTGCCACTCCAAGAAGTGACTGTTTATGCAACACTCCTGCCTGCAGCCTGCCTTCCCCATCGTGCAGCAGAGCCAAGGCTGCCCTAGACCATGCCAGGAGCAGGGCTGAGCCTGCCCCTGGCAGGAAGAGGGCTCTTGTATGTCCTTTAGGGTGACTGGGGTTTTCTAGCTGTCAAAAGAGCCTTCATGGCTTTGGGGTAATTTATGTACATGCCTGTCAGCTGGCTTTTCCTTTAGAAAAAAATCAGGAAACAAGCTGGGGTAAGGATGGGATGTACAGCACGTGAGGAAGTTTTGGAGAGAGCCTTAGACCCCTAGGCTATGTGAGGCAGGCAGAATCTGCCAGGGATATTATATATTCAGGTGGAAAAGCAGGCGTATCCCCATGCAGGTACATGCACACACATGCGTAAGGGAAATTAAGCCTCTCTCGTGCTTGTCAGGGCTTCATTTGTGGGGAGCAGTCAGGAAAAAGAGTGGCTATGGAGGAAAAGCAAGGTCCATGCTCATAAAGCAGCCCTGTGCTGGAGGAAAACCGGCTCCAGTCTCACCAGCACCTCTCCGTGTTCTTGTGATGTGAGTCAGCTGCTTCCCTCCGCCTTCCCCTCCAGGATGAGTAATTCAGCCGTGATAACCTTTAACGAGTCCTGGGGACTGTCACAGCTTCATATTTAAATGCAGCCTTGTGTTTCACTATCAGAGCCCAGGACAGAGACAAAGTGCCGGTGTAGGAAATGTGGAGGAGGTCTGCTGGAAGTTGAAGAGACCCTTCCAAGAAATGCATTCAGTTCCTATAGAAGCATCTGCATTCGGTGGTGAGGGACCCCCACAACTCAGCCCTGTTGAAACTGCAGCAACCTCTAGTAAATCTTATTTGTATTTTAATGCTTAAAAGCTCCAGCAGCTGCGAGAGCCCTTGCCGCAGTGTTGCAGCACCTGGAGCAAGCCTTTGCTGAGCTTATCCTTGCGGTGCTGAGGCTGTGCCTGAAAGGGGAGGTCTGGTTGCAGCTTGTCCCCTGAAGCAGCCTGGCAGTGGCAGCAGCTCAGTCAGACCGTGTGGACCAAAATGTACATTTCTGGCTCAAACCTGGCCACTAGATTTTCTTAGGCTGTGGGCTTTTCGCAGGACAGGTTGGTTTCATAGAATCATGGAATCATTTAGGTTGGAAAAGAGCCTTAAGATGACCAAATCCAACAATAAACCTAATGCTTCCAAGACCACCACTAAACTATGTTCCTAAGTGTCATGTTTGTGGCTCCTTTTATTTGTACAACAGTTGGAGAGGTGAGTTGTGGCCCGTGATTTGGGCATTTTTTGTATCTCATGCAAATAATGACCTAAAGCACCTTGGGCTGAGTCCAGTGGGTGCTGAGATTTCCCAGAACAGGTCCTGCACTGTGGGAGGGGGTAGCAAAACTCACATCAATCTCTCTCCCTTTTAAACTCACAGAGAAAGCATCTATACTGCACAACTGATGTGCCATAATTGTACTTGGGTTGGTGAATCAGAGAGGCAAGTAATTTATGTCAAGATTTTCCCATCACCCCTTGCAAATTATAATGTACTATATTGTCATTATAGGATAATGCTTATGTCTAATAAGTAGTTTTGGGTGCTGGCATCTCTTTAAACTTTACTGCAGTGATTTCTTTGCCTGTCCAGAGGTAAAGGCAGACAGCAAGGTCACATGGACAGGGAGGGCTATGTGGCTGCGCAAAAGGAGATGGCTTTTGGAGGTCAGAAAGAAAGGAGCCATTGTGTGCTCCTGTCTCCTGTCTCCTGAGGAGCCTCATTGTGTGCAGCATGTCTGCTGCCTGGCATGGGAAGGGCTTGGTGGTCAGCTGGGCTCATCATGTGTCAGATCTGAGCACAGTTGCTGCCCTTTGATTTTGAGATTGATGAGGTTGTTTGATCCCCTGGCGTAATGCTTAGCCGTTGCATGAACAAGGGATGCTTCCAGCTTTGAAGTCATGGGGTTTTGCAGAAGCATGTGGTCACTCAAGGCAGTGCAAGTCCTTAGTTGTGGTCTTCCCTCTGCACAAAGGGCCTAGAAAGATGCTAGTGGTGATGCAAATGATGAAAAAGAAGATACAAACAGAGCAGGATAAAACAATAGCCATAGGTGCGCCATTTTAAAACCAGTCCTGTTCCTAGCGACTTACAAGTGCTGGTTGTGTTGTGCCTCTCTCATATCATAGAATGCCAGGTTGGAGGGAACCTCAAGGGTCATCTCATCCAACCTTTCTAGGCAAAGCATGACCAAGACTACATGGCCCAGCACTTTGTCCAGCTTAATCTTAGAATCATAGAATCATGGAATTGTTAGGGTTGGAAAGGACCTTAAGATCATCTAGTTCCAGCCCCCCTGCCATGGGCAGGGACACCTCATACTAAATCATATCACCCAAGGCCTCTTTCAACCTGGCCTTGAACACTGCCATGGATGGAGCATTCACAACCTCCCTGAGCAACCTATTCCAGTGCCTCACCACCCTAACAGGAAAGAATTTCCTCCTTATATCCAATCTAAACTTCCCCTGTTTAAGTTTTAACCCGTTACCCCTTGTCCTGTCACTACAGTCCCTAATGAAGAGTCCCTCTCCAGCATCCCTATAGGCCCCCTTCAGATACTGGAACGCTGCTATGAACGCTGCTGTTCAGCCTTCTCTTCTCCAGGCTGAACAGCCCCAACTTCCTCAGCCTGTCTTCATACGGGAGGTGCTCCAGTCCTCTGATCATCCTCATGGCCCTTCTCTGGACTTGTTCCAACAGTTCCATGTCCCTTTTATGTTGAGGACACCAGAACTGCACACAATACTCCACGTGAGGTCTCACGAGAGCAGAGTAGAGGGGCAGGATCACCTCCTTCGACCTGCTGGCCACGGTCCTTTTGATGCAGCCCAGGATACGGTTGGCTTTCTGGGCTGCAAGTGCACACTGAAGCCAGCTCATGTTCATTTTCTCATTGATCAACACCCCCAAGTCCTTCTCCACAGGGCTGCTCTGAATCTCTTCTCTGGCCAACCTGTAGCTGTGCCTGGGATTGCCCCGACCCAGGTGTAGGACCTTGCACTTGTCATGGTTAAACTTCATGAGGTTGGCATCAGCCCACCTCACAAGCATGTCAAGGTCCCTCTGGATGGCATTCCTTCCCTCCAGCGTATCAACCGAACCACACAGCTTGGTGTCATCGGCAAACTTGCTGAGGGCGCACTCAATCCCACTGTCCCTGTCAGCGATGAAGATGTTGAACAAGACCGGTCCCAACACCAGTCCCAACACCGATCCCTGAGGGACACCACTCGTTACTGGTCTCCAGCCGGACATTGAGCCAGTGACCGCAACTCTTTGTGTGCGGCCATCCAGCCAGTTCTTTATCCACCGAGTGGTCCATCCACCAAATTGATGTCTCTCCAATTTAGAGACAAGGATGTTGTGTGGGACAGTGTCGAACGCTTTACACAAGTCCAGGTAGATGGCATCAACTGCTCTACCCCTGTCCATCAGTTCTGTAGCCCCATCATAGAAGACCACCAAATTGGTCAGGCAGGATTTCCCCTTAGTGAAGCCATGCTGGCTGTCACCAAGCACCTTGCTGCTTTTCACGTGCCTTAGCATGCCTTCCAGGGGAATCTGCTCCAAGATTTTGCCACGCACAGAGGTGAGACTGACTGGTCTGTAATTCCCCGGGTCATCCATTTTCCCCTTCTTGAAAATGGGGGTTATATTTCCCTTTTTCCAGTCATCGGGAACTTCACCTGACTGCCATGATTTCTCAAATATGATGGACGGTGACTTAGCAACTTCATTTGCCAGCTCCTTCAGGACCCACAGATGGATTTCATCAGGTCCCATGGACTTGTGCACATTCAGATTTTTAAGATGGTCTCAAACCAGATCCTCTCCTACAGTGGGCCCAAGGTCTTCATTCTCACAGTCCCTGCATCTGCCTTCCAAGACTTGAGTGGTTTGCTCAGAGCCTTTGCCAGTGAAGACCGAGGCAAAGAAGTCATTCAGAACCTCAGCCTTCTCCAAATCCTGTGTAGCCAGTTCTTCCGAGAGCTTCCTGAGGGGGCCTACATTCTCCCTAGTCTTTTATTTGCTATGTACCTGTAGAATCCCTTCCTGTTACCTTTAATACCGCTAGCTATTTTTAATTCTAACTGGGCCTTAGAAAGCATCCAGTGGTGAGGAATCCACTGCTTCCCTGGAGAGATTATTCCAATGGCTGATTGTTTTTATTGTGAAAAATTTTCCTCTTGTGTCCAGCTGGAAACTCCCCAGGAGTAACTTGTGCCCATCACCTCTTGTCTTTTCCATGGGGCACCTTGCAAAAAGCGAGTCTCCATCTTCTTTGCAGCCACCCTTTAAATACTGGAACATGGTGATCAGGTCTCCCTGAACCTTCTTTTCTCTAGGCTGAACAAGCCCAGTTCTCTCAGCCTTTCCTCACATGGCTTCCCAGTCCTTGGATCATCTTGTGGCCCTTCTCTGGACCCTCTCCAGCCTGTCCACATCTTTTTCATAGAGCGGGGACCAAAATTGAGCACAGTATTCCAGCTGTGGCCTGACAAGTGCTGAGTAGATGAGACAATGACAATTGTCACCCACATTCTCTATGGTGATGCCCTTGTTGATGTAACCCAGCATCCTGTTGGTCTTTGCTGTTGCCGCAGCTGCACACTGTTCACTCCTATTGAGCTGCTTGCTCACCAGGACCCTCCAGTCCTTTTCCGTAGAGCTGCTCCCCAGCCAGGTAGATCCCAGCCTGTGCTGCAGTCTTTGACTCTGTTTACCCATGTACAAGACCTTACACTTGTACTTCTAAATGTTATAGGTCCTACACTGCAAGGGACTGTCCCCAGAGATGAAGGGCACACATGAGCTATTACCTGGCCAGTGGCTGGGTGACTTGTCAGCTCTGAGTGCCCATGAGCAGTCCTAATTAGAGTGAATAATACAGTTGCCATCTAATACTTTAAAATATAAAAAGCCTTTTTGTTGCCCAGATCTTCTTACCAAACTCAGTTCTGCCACTACCTGCAAAGCAGACCTGCATGGGTTATTTAAGTACAAAGGTCATTTTCCAGGGCTACTGAGCAGTTTCAAAATACGACAACTCAAAAATCCTAATGTCAATCTAGAAGAATAAAAAAGGAGTGCTTTCTGTAACCTGCTGATTTTTTCAAGTGTCAGCCTCAAGATCTTAGGGGACTTGGTCTATACTTGAACAATTGCAGTTGGTGAGACTAGATTTGAAGGACTGTTATCTGTATATTAAGTCTCTAGCATTCAGTTACGTGTCACTTGTATGAAAACTGAAGCCACCTTCTCCCTCAGATCTCCTGTTAATAGTGTTGCTTTAATTTGGGCTTGTTAATGGGCTGTGTAATTTAAGGACATACCCCTGTGTTTGAAGCATTCCCAATCACATCAAGTCACTCACCAGTGCTAAGTACTGCCCTGCCTTTGCACATGGATGTAGCTGGAAAAAGCAGGGGTCTCCAGAGCCAAACTACAGGTGGATGTCTCCATCTCAAAAAGGAGTTTACGCATATGTATATTTGAGTGGCCGAAAAATCAGGGTCTGTGCGTGCTTATGAAGATGCGACATGCCTGTCTCCTTGCTGGAACAGCCCCCAAAACCCATGGTGTCAGAGTAAAGAACGGGGACAAGGGATCAAATTAGTGATGCCCGGTTTGGCAGCTGAAGCTCCAGCTAAGATTTCTTCTCTAGAGACATTGTCTCTGGGGTTTTCTCTCCTGCTGCCTCCCTGATGTTCTGCTGGGTCCTTGGGCAGCAGAAGGAAGACGAGGAAGAGAAGGAGGGCTGTCAGACAGTGCTTACTTTTCTGGGGATTTTACAGCACGTGTGCCTGCTCCCTGAGCTTCTTACCACATCCTTCTCTGCAGAAGGATCCCACTGTCTGTGCTGTCTGGTCTCATTCTTCCCCCATGGCTCCTACCTTGCTCTCAGAAGAGCAGTTCAACATGTCCTTGCAGCTTTAAATTCATCCACCTCTCATTGTGTCTTCACAAGAGCAAGGTTAAGCACATGCACACATCTCTGCTAATTTACAATCCAGCTTGGGAACTCCATGGCTTCTGGATGTTGCTGAGTGGTTTTGCCAAGCAAAATAAACATCATCCTTCCAGGATTCCAGCTGATAGTTTTATTTTAGTCATTTTTCCCAAGTGGGAAATACAGAATCTACCCTTTAATTCTTTGCTAATACCTGTTTCTTTATGAAATATGTTGCTCAACTGAGTCATGGGGGAGAAGAATTACATCTAGCTGCAGAGTCAGTTCCCACTGCTTGGGATTTATGTCATGGACAACGTCATTTCATCAGGACATAGTTGCTGTGGACATCTCACCAGCAAGACAGGAAGTTGCACTTATCTTTTAGTGTGCATGTAGAACAGGTATCTTCATGATAAATCCAGTGCCAGTGCCTCACTGGAGGATTTCGTTTCTGTGGTAGGAGGAATCTCATTAACACGAACTTCACAGGAATCCAGCATTGCCAGCCAGAAGACAAGTGCAGCAATGCTGTCATCATTTGTCAAATGGAGAATGACCTTTGCTATCCATTAGGATGAAATGAAAAGCTTTGGGCTTTAACTTTGTTAAAGACATGGCTGTCTTTTTAGATCTTGGAGACACCGTGTTGCTGAGATTAATCAAATTGTGCATTTTGCTAGTGCTTTAACAGTATTGTTATTTAATTCAATCTCTGTGTGATTTCAAGACAGCAGGCAGAAGAATTGCACTGAGCCTGGATGCAAAATCATCCTGCTGTGGTCAATGTCTGAGGAGGCAGAAGGGGTTTGGAACCAAGCGCCAACCTAATGTTTTTAAATCACACCCCTTGGATTCAAGTTACTTTTGGTCAGAATTAACTTTGAGTGTCTGTAGAACTGTGTATGAACGCTTGGAAGAGCGCAACTGCAGGAAATCGGTGCACCTCACCCTGGTCTGCTATAAATCTCCCCATGGGAAGAGGGTGTAGAGATGGGGTTTGTATTGCATTTCACTTTGAAAAATGTGGATGTCCCAAGGAAAGGTGGCTATGCTGAAAAGAGGGAGAAGAAGGCACTGATCTGCTGGCATTGGCCATCAGAGAGGGTGCCCACAGAGGGAAGTGGGGCAGGGGATGAGTGTCCTTTGCCTCTCAGTGGTGGCTGGGGCAGGGGCTAGCAACCTGACCTAGGGAAAGACACCTCTGGCCATGGCAGGGACATTGGAATTAGATGATCTTTAAAGGTCTTTCCCAACACAAACCATTCTATGATTCTGAAACCCCAGAAATCCTCCTGGGCTCCTTGGCCAACATTGCACATGACCTGTGTCTGGCAGCACTTCCCTCTGTCCCCACAAGAGTTTCCCTGCTCTTTTTTCTTGTCACAGTGAAGCCTGCCTCCACTCTGGTGGTTGTGTGGGTTGATAATTTGGGATCATCTGTGTTCTGGACAACTCTTGGTGTTCTCACACCAAAAAGGAACCTATTTTATTGCGTAACCCTCCCCCCCCGCCCAGTATTTCTGTTTTTCTGGCAATCCATAAGGTGAGGACACTTCTGCTGCTGAGCCATGCATGCAAGACAATAAGATGGAGGCTGAAACCTTCTTGTCTTCACCCAGGAGCTACACCCAGCTCTGCATCCCTGAGTTTCCAGCCATTGCTGCTCTCTGGGAAGCTGGTTGCTGCCATACAGCCAAGTCCCATTCCCAACTGACTTGAGCAAAGGCAGAATAAGCCTGGAGCAAACAAAACAAACCCCCAAAATCCATGCAGCTGTGTGAATCAGTTTGAGGTCTCACCTTACAGGCTTCTCTGTGTGGTACAACTGAAAAACTACGATTGGGCCTCTGTTTAGAAAAATGGCTGTGTTTATAGATTGTAACCCAACCTGTATTTATTTCAGTGTAGGTCTGTGCAGATGCTTAACGTAAACATAAAAAGATCTTTTTCTTCTGCTTAATGTATCTGCTTATTTACAAACATAAATAAAATCTACTTTAGTGTGTATCATGTAACAGGGTCTTGTCTTGAATGAACAGCAAGCATTGTGTTCCAGCTTGCAGATAAGACCGTAATACTTTTGCATCTAAACAACCATAATGATTTTGAATCTAAACAAGCCGTACATATATATACTTGTAGCTTCAATGGAAAAAAGAAAAAGCAATGACGATGACTGCTGGAGCCTTGTAAATCAACTGAGCACCATCAGCTGGTCTGACAAACAGCAGCTGATACCTCAGTGGAAATCAATCCGTTAATAGGCAGGTTTCCTTGTCTATTCCTAGAGTTAATGCAAGTCTCTGTAGAGGATCTAAAACGATTATCTGGAAATGCATCCTTGTTTGAGAAGGGTCTTTGGGAAGTGTCTATCTAAAGTTATGTGAACTTTCAGTCTGCCAATGACATCGATGCAAATCACCTCTGAAGTGGACTTGATCCTGGATTTTTGCTATACCAAATACCATGGATATATGCCATTTATTTCTGGTTAATTGTAATAAGAAAGCTTACATCACTCAATTACAAATGCATATGTAAAAGTCATTCCCAGTGTGGACTGTGAATCTGCGTGGAGCTGCGAGTCACCGGATCCACATCTTACTCTGGCCTGCCTCTCCCCTGGGAATGTCTCTGCTCTGAGAAACTGAGCTAGGAAGCTTGAACAAGGAAGGAGTGACTAAATATTGAGTCAGGAAAAACAAAGATCCTATTTAGATGTAAATGAAAAGGGGGGGGGGGGAGGGGAGAGAAGGGGGAGTTGAGAAGAAGGAAGGAAACAGAAATACATAAAATAAGCGTCTACAAGAAGAATTATGTTGTTGCAGAATCCACTTTCCAGGTTTCCCTTGATGAGTTATCGGCAACACTCCACATATTCGAGCAGCCGGATAGCTGCGAGGCACAAGTACATTCTCCAGTAGCAAATAATTCCCTTTCCTGATAACATCTTCAGCAGGGCTTGGCTGCAGCTGTGCAAGCAGCGCAAATTTTGCTCTGAAGGTACTGGGGGCAGTGTGTCAGGCTGCTCAAATTCAAAGCAAAAGCAATATATGCACCCAGGAGGGGAGGCTTACAAAGGCACTGCCGTTTTCCTGTGGGAGACAGTCACATCAGTGGCTGGTGGACCTTTAAGCAGCTGCCTTCACCCTTTCTACGCTTTCTACATTCGGACAGCAAAGATGATAACCAAGAGCTGATGGGAGTGTTTCAGTTCTTAACAGGATGGTGCCTGGCCACCAGCTCCAGACACAATCAATTTTTGGGTGTGGAGAGGACTGTGGAAGAGACACGGGGCAGGAAAATGTATTTTCTTCTTCTTGCTTCCTGGCTGTGCTGTGTATCTGGGCTGCTCATAGGGTCCTTTAACAGTATCAGCATTTGGATTGCAGACATGTCAGGTGTTGGTGCTGCCAGAGCCAGGTCCAGACACTGGTCTTTCCCATGTCCCACCAAGTCCAGCCTCACTCAGCTCAACTCAGCCAGCCCTGTCCACCCTTTCCATTGATTATTTGCAAGCACACTGTAGCTATAATCACAAATAAATGAATGTGCTCTATCACAGATAGTGAGTATGGACATCAGCGCCGGGCTGCTTCTGAGATAGAGCCATGTGAAGGTCTACGCAGGAAACCCTGCGAATTTAAGAGAGTAGTTTCTTCTTTGCCAAAAATACAAGATGCTCTTTAATGTGAAGTATCAACACTTCAGCATTTGCAAAACAGTGTCTGTCAGACCTCTCTGCATGAACATTAATTGCTTATAGGTGGGGAGGCTGCACAGCCCAACAGACAACTCTGGCCTTGGCCCAGCTGCTCTGTGACCATCCCATCTTTCAAATACAGGTTGTCCATCTGTGCCACCTATCCCCCTTACTTTGAGGAGTTATCACCCCTGGGTCCGAGAGCATGTGGCTCCAGGAAGTTGGAGTAGATCTTGTTTGGGAAGGTAGACTTCACCCGTCTCCCTGGTGAGCAGAATGAGTGTTAAGGATGTGTGAAATTAAGTTAAAACAATGTAATATTTATTGGTTCAACTTTTTATTTCTCTTTTGTTGTTGTCACTAATGGTAACTGATTAAGACAAAGTGGAGTACTTGGAGAGAAGGGAAACTCTGCTTTCAAGGTCAATAGTTTTTCTGAGTTCCAGAAGGATAACAAAACATGAAGGAGCAAAAGTCAAATCTCTGCTACAAAGCCCTGAGCCTGTGTTGCAAAATCATGCCACTAGTATGGGCTCCTCCACTAATGCTTACACCAGTCCAAGTGCTTGCATCAAGGTGTCAAACCTTGCAGGGTTCTGCTTACCCACATTGGCTTGGCTGTAGCTCTCACCAAGCAGAAGCATTCTTTTCTTTCTCTTTTTTTTTTTTGCCACTTGCTGGGAAAAGTGTGGCAAATGCATAATTCTGTCATCCAGGGATATGTGATTCAGCTGCTGCTCTGCACTGGACACACCAACACAAGGAAAATGGGTGCAAGAGCTCAGCCAAGGGGTCCTGCTCTGTCAGGACTCCCAGCAAGCCTGTTTATTCCTAACTTGGATTTTCCTGTGGATGAAGAGCAAGTTATCCTTGGAGACACAACCCAGAGATGTGCTCGCAGACTGAAATCTTGGGCCCCGCACGCTTGCTGGGGAACGGCGCATTGGCAGTAACCACTCATAGCACGCTGTGCTTAGCAGCACACATCTGCAGGGGCCTTGCTGCTTGTAAGGGTCTCCTGCTCCACAGTGGGGGAAAATGTGATTTTCCTGTGTGTTTTCTTTATTTTTGGAAGGCCTTGCAGGCTAGGATTTGGAAGCTTTCCCAGTTTTTGCAAATAAAACCGTGAGTCTGTCTGTGGAGCGTTGGAAGAGGAATCTCAGGAACGTGGGAGCGTTCTCCCCAGAGCCGCTCTGGAGTTTCTCCGCTTGCTGCCTTGAAATACTCCTAAGGCAGTGGTTCTGCATGTCTCCATGTGCTGGAAACAAAGGCAAAGTGGAACCTAACAACAATTTTGTTAAAATAGGCAAATTTCCCCACCCAAAGCAACAGGATTGGGCCCTGCATTTACAGAACAAAAAGAAGGAAATAGCAAGCTCATGTGAATACATGGTGAATGCAGGACAAAATTGATACCAGCACCAGTCCCTGCTTCAGTCACTGCAATCTGTAAAAGACCTCAGTGCATCTTTGTACTCCGCTTTTCATGTCACCACACAACGGAGGCTGTCTATCAGGGCAGTTAACCAGCTTCCTAACTCTAATGGGACTCAAGAAAGCCAAGAGATATTTAATGAGCTGAGATAAATGGCTGTAGCTGTCTCCCAGGCTGTATATATTAAAACCTGGGATGTTCTTTCCTTGTTCCCCATCTATGTGAAAGACATGATGACTAAGCATAAAATTTTATAGAACAAAAGCTTACGGGCATGGTATTCCCTATTTTGTGAGTTAGGAGTTGCAGCCAGCTCAGGAATGTGATGAACCCTGAAAAGAATAAGTTTTTATTCCTAACCAAGGACTGGAGCTGTGCAGTACTACCGGCAGGATAATCTATTTCCTCCAGGCTGCTGTCTTAAAAATGTCAAGAAGTTAAAGGGATTTGAGTAAAAATAGAAAAGAACATCCTGGATGACAGGGGAAGGCTTCGCATCCGGTGGGGAACTGGGGAAGTCAGGAAGGCACCAGGCAAAGCCCAGCACCAGCAGGGAGTCCAGCTCACATGGGGACCTGTAGGCTGGGTTGGGAGGCAGTGAAGAAACCCCGTGGAAAATCAAAAATCCAAGCTGACCTCTTTTCTGGGGGAAATATGGGTTTGTTTCTGCTTGTTGGTGCTACTCTGGCATGAACATGGGATCAAAATAAGATGGGTGCTAGGGCTCAGACTGGATCTTGGGGCCAGTGGGGTGGATGGGGGGGGCAAAGCACCTTATCCTGTCCACAGCAGCACCAGTGAGCATGGCAAACCCCTTGACTTCTTGCACATGGGCCACCTCAACAAACAGGAGCTCTTTTCCCTTTTAGTAGCAGTGAAGAGGTAACGCCAGTGACTCTGGGCTGGAGATGTGGAGGCGTGGCATTTTTCCAGGGCTTGGTGCTGAAATATCATCTTGGGATAATTGAGTGAAGAAGACTCAGTCTGTCCTCTAGCAGCAAATTAAACACAACTTTGTGGGTTTGGTGGTTTGCTGCCAAGTGCCAATACAGCTCCATATTAATAGCTTATGACAGGATTATTCTCCCTGTTTTTGGCAGGAAGGAGCTCTTTGGCCTTAATCCTGCCTGTGGCTAAGGCGAGAAACCCAGCACATCCCCTTAACAACATCCTAACTCTCACTCCCAAATATTGCTTAAATCCCAGATTTTCAGAGATTAGCACAGTAGAATGACCCTGCATCAATCCAAAAGTGCTTCAGGATGATAGGGGGTGGTGAGGATCCTTCCTACACATCCCAGATGCTGAGGTTTTGAACACGGATTCCCCTGAGTGACCATGGGCACCTGTCCTCCCCTCAAAAATAGAACATAAACTGTCAGGTTGTTAAATGGAGGGCTCTTTAAAAATCTGTTTATACCTGTAGCAAGCTCAGCATTTAAATGACTGAAAGGAGAAAACTAAAGAAATAGTGTTGGAAATAGAAAAGCAAAAGGGATTTGAAGTGGTAGGTTTAGGAGGGCAAAGCACTCAGCACACAACTAGGTCAAAACCCCTTCAGGGGGCATCTGGATAAAGGCTCCCACAGCATTAATCCTTTTTAAAAATCACGGAGTCCAGCCAGGGACCTCAGTGTTCACAGAGAATATACTTCAGTGCAAATCTCCAAATTACGCATGTAAACTAGTTCCCAGGGAAATCCAGCATCCCACCCCTCCCTATGCTTGCAGCGATGAGGAAGTGGCCAGAGAAGCTTCAAGGGCTTGATTTTGGGAAAAGATGAGTTGCCAGCACTAGCAACCAATCTTTGCTGAATTCTACTGGCAGCATCACTGAAAATAAAAGCAGGAGTTTTCTCCAAAAGGGTATTTTCAAAATTTGTCCCTAATTATCAAAGTTTTGACTGGATATGTCAGAATTTGCTGGTTTCTGTGTGGGCAGCAGGGCTGGGCTGGCACTGGAGGCTTTTGGACTGGCCAGAGCTCGCGTTGGGCGGGGGGGAGGCGGGGACGGACAACAAAGATACGTGTGTGCAGACCACTAAACCTCCAGGAAAAATGAGGACAGCCTTGAATTTTTATAAGGAGGTCAGCACAGCCATCGCTTTGTGCTTCCCACGGACCTGCGGACAATGTCCCTTCTCACTGTTACACATTTGCAAAGAGGAGGAGGGGAAACAAAAAGTCAAACTTTGTCTCCTTCGCCCTGATGGTGCCAGCCATGCCCTGTGGGCACAGAGGAGGTGATGGGGTGATGGGGTGGCTGGGGTGGAGGTGGCACCCTGCAACACCGAGCTGCTGTTGCTGCATCGTCAGTGCAGATTTGGGAAGCTAGAAATGTTTATCTCAGTATCACACTGGAAACTGTGTGTGGAGTAACCAGGAGTCAAAGCATGAATAAATAACTGGGGGTGGGGGTGGTGGGGGGTGGGGTGGAGAAGCCCAAAGCTACCTCAATGCTTGAGTCTGCTTTAAAGTTCTCACATGTCATGAAAGGGAGACATCTGCACTTCTTCTGTGTTCCTTTATCTTACCAAAACCACAGAGGAACGTTTACCCATACACACACAAACTTTTCTGAGAGGATGCCAGCAACGAAACACTAAAATATTTAAATGTAGTACTACAGTCAGTCAATGACCTTTGCATAATTAGAAACTCCTTCTTTTTCTGATCATGGAAACGGCCTGTGGTTTCTGCCTTTGTTTTGCTTGCTATAGTCTCCATATGCTCCATTTGCATTCTGAAATTATCTATTGTCTGCGCTTCTCAAATGTAAAGATTTATAAGCAGGAATGGCAGGGTTAGGGGTCCAGGTGGTGGGTTTGCAGGTCACTGAGGTTTTAGCTGCTGCATATGGGACGGGCAGAGGGTGTAGCTGTGTAGAGCCTTGCTAATGACTTGTAAGTTGGGCCAGTTCTTGAATGAGGAGGCTTTCTATGGTCCTGTTCCCATCTGCTCCCAAAAATCAGGCTAATAAAACACAAAACAACTCCCTGATCTCCCACAGGGCTGCCACAGCCTCATCTTCCTTGTAAAGATGTCAGTGTGCCCCCACTGCTGGCTCCATCATGTGCCTGGAAATCAGCGGGTTTAACAGCTCACAGAGGAGAAAATGGTATGTGTCTCTTTGGGTTGTTTGTCCTATAATCAGGGGATTATGGCCAGAGGACCACCTTGCATTGCTTTCACCTTTTGGCCAGCCAGAGTTGTAAGACCGTGTCCCTCACCTATTAAGTCAATGAGAATTGTTCACCAGCTCTACAGTTCCTTACTATCCAGACATGGATTTATAAGGTTGCTTTTGCTCTCCTGAATGTGCTCAGACTAAAATATCTGAACCAAGGAGTCCTTAACTCCAGAAGGCAGGTGGCGATTTTTATTAACCAGTGGTTTCCTGTTCTTTCTGTTCCTTCAATAATGCATTTTCTGGTGCTGTAGTTAGATGTGTGCTATATATATGTATATATATATATGATCAATAACACTTCGCAATGAATTCATGTTGATTTTCTTTCAGCTCACAGGCCTTTTTCATTCATTTTCTGGCTCTTAATGACAACAGCAGGTATATGTGTGCCCTTTTGTAGAAAAAAATGTCTTGCAATCTTTTCATAGCTTCTTCTAGTGTTTCCATATAAAATCTTCCCTAATTTAACATAGTTAGTAAACCTCAGCAACACGTAACAGTGCTTTTTTTCCCTGTCCAAAAGGCAAGGAGCTCTCAACTTCTTCCAAGGTAATTCAGCTCCTTCGTAAAGTAAAGACATTTTCTGATGAGGTATGAGCACCTTCATCTCCTAACAATTCCAGCGAAAGCCAGTAGCAATCAGGGGTCTACCAGAATTGCATTTCTCAGCCATTACCTTATTGCTGTGCAATACAGTTTCAGCTGTCCATCTGCTAAAGAACCCATAATAATGACAACTCGAGCTGTGTCCCCACCAATCCTGACAATAGCGAGCCTTTCAGATTACAAAGCTAACGGCTTACTAATTACCCAGCAGGTGTAGGAGAAGTGACCATCTATAACCATCTATATAGTGAAACCTCCCACAACAAGGAGGAAGGTAGCACTTCGAGTTTCAGGAGCTGCAGTTGCACATTGACTTAACAGGATGTTGCAGGATATTGTTCCTTCTGCTCTGTCATCCTGACATCTGTGCATGGATGGTTGCTGGTTTTTTTTGGTGGGGTGTGTGGGTTTTTTCTTTTTTTTTTTTTTTTTTCCTTTGTTTTTGATTTGTTTGTTGGTTTGTTGTTGTTTTTGTTTTTTTTTTTTTTTCCTAATGCTCAGATTTCAAGTTTTCAGGGACAGCAACAGCCTTTTTTCTGAGTTTATCCATTGCCTGGCTGAAGGCAGCCTGGAAGCCTGCCAGGAGCACCTGGCAATGCACTTCGTAAATTATAGTAATGAAAAGAATGTCAAATGCTAGGAGGTAGTTACGAGTCTTTACTGATGTATATACTCTGAAGGCCAAATGCTGCTTTTAACATATTCGGATATGACCTGGAACCTCTTTACCCTAATAAGATGCAGAGGAGCAAACTGATGAACTGTTAGGTCTTACTGCTGGTGAAGTCTGAGTTACCAAGCAGTTATCAGCTGCATATCCCGTTGCCCTTAGCAAAATGGTGCTTCTCTTCTAAAATTATATGCACATATCAGTGCTGCAAAGACTGCAAAAGACAGTGCTGAGGAGTTTGGGGAGATGAGGTGACAGGCCCCCACTGGCTCAGTGCTTTTGGCTGTGGAGATGAATCCTGTTTGGGAACAGCACAGGTTGGATCACGTTGGAGATGTGGAGGATGTTTCTGTAACCCACTGAATTCTGGCTGAATAGGAACTGAAATCACTGCTGGCTGAATGGGTGCCAGGGGACCGTCTCTCATTTTTAATATGCAATAATTTCTAAACTGCATTTCATTTCTGTAGTGGAAATATGTGAAAATGATGTTTAATTTTAAGTGTCTCTGTGGGTGTTCATGCTTTGCTGGTGGGTGAAATACTTCAGTGCCTGCAAATTGGGAAAGTTTCGGGTTTGAGGTTTACGGTGCTGACATAGCAGGGCTCCTTTTGTCCACATGCTCCTCAAGCATCCCCTGAAAATCAGATTCCTTGGTTAATAAAAAATAATTATGTGATATCAGCAGCTAGATGAGGTTTTCAGCATGTGCAGAGATCAGTGCGATTAGCTGACAAGCCCTCGCAACAGGAGGCTTTCCTACACAGGCTGATGTAGGGTAAACCAGAGAAACCAGAGCCAGGCTGAGACCATGAATCCAGACTTTACCAGAGCTCCAGCACTTGAAAAGCAGAGCTCCTCTCCTACCTTATATCCTGCAATGATTTGTGTGTTTTCATTCTGTTCAATGGGGGAAGTCTGGTTGACCTGTGGGAGTGCTGAATATCTCTTTGTGGAGGGGACCCAGACATCTGCTCTTGAAGCTGCTATCTTGGGGGATCGGGAGCACCATTGGCAGGGATGGCTCCTGTATCAGGACAATGTTGTCCAAGACTGAGAAACCAGTCTCACTAACTTTGTCTGTTGGGATGAAGGCCAGAGCAGCAGAATTTCCCCTAAATTAGGTATAAGTAAATTATATGTCATAGAATCACAGAATCATGGAATCGTTAGGGTTGGAAAGCACCTTAAGATCATCTAGTTCCAACCCCCCTGCCATGGGCAGGGACACCTCACGCTAAATCATATCACCCAAGGCCTCCTTCAACCTGGTCTTGAACACTGCCAGGGATGGAGCATTCACAACCTCCCTGGGCAACCCATTCCAGTGCCTCACCACCCTTACAGGAAAGAATTTCCTCCTTATATCCAATCTAAACTTCCCCTGTTTAAGGTTTAACCCATTACCCCTTGTCCTGTCACTACAGTCTCTAATGAAGAGTCCCTCTCCAGCATCCCTACAGGCCCCCTTCAGATACTGGAAGGCTGCTATGAGGTCTCCATGCAGCCTTCTCTTCTCCAAGCTGAACAACCCCAACTTCCTCAGCCTGTCTTCATGCAGGAGCTGCTCCAGTCCCCTGATCATCCTCGTGGCCCTCCTCTGGACTTGTTCCAACAGTTCCATGTCCTTTTTTATGTTGAGGACACCAGAACCGCACACAATACTCCAGGTGAGGTCTCACAAGTAGAGGGGCAGGATCACCTCCTTCGACCTGCTGGCCACGGTCCTTTTGATGCAGCCCAGGATACGGTTGGCTTTCTGGGCTGCAAGCGCACACTGAAGCCGGCTCATGTTCATTTTCTCATCCACCAACACCCCCAAGTCCTTCTCTGCAGGGCTGCTCTGAATTTCTTCTCTGCCCAACCTGTAGCTGTGCCTGGGATTGCTCCAACCCAGGTGTAGGACCTTGCACTTGTCATGGTTAAACTTCATGAGGTTGGCATCAGCCCACCTCACAAGCATGTCAAGGTCCCTCTGGATGGCATTCCTTCCCTCCAGGGTATCAACTGAACCACACAGCTTGGTGTCATCGGCAAACTTGCTGAGGGCGCACTCAATCCCACTGTCCATGTCAGTGACGAAGATGTTGAACAAGACCGGTCCCAACACCGATCCCTGAGGGACACCACTCGTTACTGGTCTCCAGCTGGACATTGAGCCATTGACCACAACTCTTTGTGTGCGGCCATCCTGCCAGTTCTTTATCCACCGAGTGGTCCATCCATCAAATTGATGTCTCTCCAATTTAGAGACAAGGATGTCGTGTGGGACAGTGTCGAATGCTTTGCACAAGTCCAGGTAGATGACATCAACTGCTCTACCCCTGTCCATCAGTTCTGTAGCCCCATCATAGAACTGTCTCCATCCTCTACCTCCCACCTCTATGTTAACATTAACTTTCAAATTGAGACAAAATTTAAAAGGAAAAAGGGGCAACATCTTGGAGAAAGAAAATCCATTTCCAGATGAGCAACTGGGGCAGGAGAGACCATCCTGCAAAGAAGGATGAGGTGATTTGAGAGGTGACGACTCTGGGCTGCAGGTCCTCATTTGTGGATGGACTGGGTCCTCCTGGGGAGAGAGCAAGAAAGGCGACACTAAGATTTGTATTGCCAGTGCTTCTGATTTTGACAGATACATGCAAAAAGTGTTCATATCCCCTCAGCTATCACAAGTCCTTTAGGAAAGAAGCTGTAAAAAGACTGCACAGTGCCAGCACTCCAGGGAAGACGGGTAAGTGATGTGGCACAGGGCAGAGGGCTGGCGCTTCTGGGCCGTAGGAAAAGAGGTACAGACCATCCACCAGAATAACCCATGTCACTGGAAAAGACCTACAGAAATTTCCTGTCTCACTTTATTTGTCTTTTAGACTCAGGTTGATCTCTGAGCTGATCTTTCAAGAGAAGAACCTATAGTGATGTAAAACCTCAAGATGTCTTTCCTGAATGATAATAGCTCAATTAGAGCCTGTCATTAGACAGATATGGCTAAGGACATCTTCTCTTATGTACTTTACTTGGACATTTTCTTGCTTGGTCCTTCTATTCAAAGACCTTGGTCCTTAGTCCTTTGCAGTCAGCTTAAAATTTTTGGCCTCTCAGCAAACTTTCCCATTACAAGTTAGCTTCCTGGCCAAGGTCCCACAGCACCACAAAATCCTGGCAATAGGCTCTCCTGAGTGTGAAAATAAGAACCTGTTTCTAGCCTTTGTTTTCTCTTGTAGTTAGCTGGTAATCCATGAAGCCTTTCCTTTGTTTCATGCTACTTTTATTGCTTTGACAGCTCTTAACGGTAGCAAAGCTTTTATGAACTCCAGGTATGTGATACACTATCACCTTCTTCATCATATTCATTGACTGCTTCAAAGGATGTGAATGTATTATAAACTTTGACTTCTTTCTCCAATAAAAACCTGTTGCCCTTTCCCCGGTTTATCAGATCTGCCATCCTTAGATATCCATCTGTATCTATACTTGACTGTATTTTCTATGCATTTGCCTAGCATAGGTCAGATCAATTGGAACTTGATTCTTAAACTTGCCTCTTTAGAACCAGTTTCATGACTGCTATTTCTCGTTTGCTGTGGACAAATAGTGTTAATTGCTCATATAATTGTATTTGAATCTCTTGACAAGTCTTTGGTCAGTGACATCTCACCTTGGCAATTTGCTCCTTTCTCAGTTTCTCTCTTTTTTCCAAAATCTCTGTCGGTAACACTTGCATTTAAGAAGCTCATCATGGGGAAGACCCACTCCAGAGAAAGATGGTTTTGCTGTGCATGTCTCCAGCCCCGTCTCCCCATGCAGACACATGGGAGATTCATTTACCTGACCCATTATGGTTTTATTTCACCCAGGACTTCTTTCAAGCTTCCACCACTTGCCCACAGTCCCCATGAGTCCCTTGTAGATTTTCTGTCTCTACTGTTTTTACAGGCATTTTTATGCCTCTGGCAAACTGTTCTGCAATATCTTTTTCACTTGCTTTATTGTGCTTTTATATTTGCCAGTGTTTCTGCTATATTCTATTTCCCTCATTTGGATGTAGAATTTTGATGGCTATCCTTCTTGTTCCTAATAGCCTTCTTCACTCTGCTACTTAACTCCTCTGCTTTTAGAAAATCCTTTAGGGTCTTTACTAAGGAGTGTTATGTGTTAAGCTGAAGCCTTTAATATACCTTTAAGCTCTGCCATGATACTTGAAAGTATTTTATCCTTTTAGTTCTTCCATTTATTTTTAATGTAACTTCCCTTTCTAAATTTTAGGTGTTACTGTGAATCAAGACCACTACATAGCATGGTGGAAAATTACGACAAGAGCAAGTTCAAAGCACTTAGACACCTTCCCAAATGTTGTAAAGAAAAGCAATTCTATTTTAGCCCAATCTATGATGGGCACTGAACCCCTGAACCACAGGACTGAAAGGGTTCCCAAAACATGCTAAGCTCAGTACTGCATCATTATCATAGAATCATAGAATCATCAAATCATTGAATGGTTTGGTTGGACAGGACATTAGTGCTCATCCAGTTCCAACCCCCTGCCATGGTCAGGGACACCTTCCACTAGACCAGGTTGCTCCAAGCCCCATCCAACCTGACCTTGAACACTGCCAGGGATGGGGCAACCACAGTTTCTCTGCGCACCCTGTGCCACGGCCTCACCACCCTCACAGGGAAGAACTTCTTCCCAATATCTCACCTAAATCTACCCCTTGTCAGCAGTCCCTCTCCATTATAAGCAATGATATCACATTTTTTCCTGTAGTATATTCATTTAACCTAATTTTAAAGCATCTACAGCTCTTTCTTCTGCTGCTTCCACTTGGTGGCTGCTCAAAAGCCTTAGTCCCCTGCTAGCTGGGGACTTTCCAACCTGAGGGGTTTGCACCCACCCAGGCAATACAGGGTTGATCCTGACCTTGGAGCTGAGACAAATTTTCACCTTTCCTGGGGTTTATTACCTGCCCTGGAGCACCAAAGCCAGGCTGCTGCAACTCCAGAGATCAATTTTCCTCGCCCAAAGTATCCTGCACCCATGGCTGAACATAAAAGCGGTCCTGCCCCTGGAAACCTTTCTATTAACAACAACTTACAGCTGGGAATTCAAACCTTTATCCCTATTTATGCACTGATCCCATGTACCATGAGTTTCACGTGAAAGCTGCAGGTATGATGTGAGGGCTATTTACATCTTTCAATACTTTCTCTACATTTTAAGCCCGGTCCCTAAGCCCTGATTCATAGAAGTGCTGAAGTACTTACTCGGAGTCCAGCACATCTGTAAGTACTTTGCTGAATTAGATCCTTATTAATCTTCTTGCATTTAAAATAACTTTTTATTACATTTTAAAAATAAATGGGCATGTACTATTTCTTCATGTTTGGGATTTTTTCAAACATTTATTTTAATGCTCTTCTGGCTTGGCTGGATAACCTTCTATCCAGCCAAGCAGCTGCTTGTGCTAAAACTGGGAGTAAACTCCCTCTTACACCGCCAGCGCTGCTGGGAAAGAGCTCCATGTTATCTGTGATTACCACTTCCAGGGGAAAACAACCAAACCTCCCTTAACCTCCCTGAAAGGTGATGCTGAATCCGAGATGGCAAGGCATTTTGAGTTGAAAAAAAATGCAGAATGCAGCTGTGGGTACATTTCTCAATTATTTAAATGTATTTGGGGGGAAAGGCCAGCCAAGTGTTGCCTGCACCAGTTGCAAAAGGAATTTTTGGAGCTGGAGGAAATAGTGGTGCTGGGGTTCAGGGCTGTGATCTGTGTGGGATAGGGACCTGTGCGATGTACAGCAAAGCTGCTTCATCCTCCTGGCTCTGCTTCATTAGTCAAAAATCTAAAATTTTAAAAATGAAAAGCATGTTTCCAGGACTGGGAGCAATAGGTCCTTGGAAATTGCAATGAGAAAACCTATGATTTTGGAAGAAATGACCCAGCAGCCCTTAAAACACCTCGTGGGGCTGCGGCTGAGCTTCCCTCTTCTCCCACCAGCCTAAAGTACCCCATGGAGAGAAGCAGAATGAAGAGATTGTTCATGTACAAATGAAACACATTTCCAAGGAAAAACCTTATGCACTACCACAAGAAGCAGGGCTTATCTTGCTGTCTCCCAAATGTGAGCATCCCAAACCTCTACAGCAAATGCTCTGGTTTGCATGCTGAACAAACAAGGTGCAGCCTTGACAGAAGGGTGCAGAACCTTGCTGCTGTAAACCTCGTGTGCAAGGCTCTGAGCAACTTTTCCCTGTTCTCTAAAAAGTGTAGTGTTAAAAAACAAGAAAGTGGTAAAAAGGACAAAATTAGGTATTCAAAGTCCTTCCTTATCCACTCCATCCCCATGTAGATGCTGTAAATCCAGCCACGTTAATGGAAGGTTTGACTTATGGAAAGTCCAGCTGAGCTTGGGAGTGTTTTCTGGAAGACTACTGAAGTTTGTTTATGCCGTGCGAAAGCCAAGGTACTGCTGAAGTCTTGCTTTCAGGGGGAGAAATGGGAGAAGTTGAAGAGGATGCAGCCAGGAGGTTTGTTTTTCGCACTGCTTTGGGGGTTGTATTTATTTTCTTTGACAGTGACTTACAGCCAGGCTTTCTTTTCTATTTAGTTAGGGCAATAAAGAAGATAAATCTGTAATAATTCAGCTCTCTGTCTTTAATAAAATCTCGTCTTCTTCACACAGCCCCTGGGAAGACCTCCGTTTTGCAGCCCTGTGAGATTGGCTGGGTTTTTCCATTTCACCTCTTCACCAGGAACAACTGAAACATTACCGGGAAAATTAATAGCTAAATAGGATTTCAGGCAAAAGGAAAGCTTTTGTCAGGAGGTGAAGGGCTCAGTCCTGACTCTGACCATGCTGGCTCATGGGAGGATTTTCAGAGAAGGCCTGTAATTACTTTTGTCTTCGTTAACAGGCTCCTAGGTTGGAGACCTCAAATAATGGCTAATAGGAATTTCTACCCTTGACGTGGATGGATGTGGAGCTGGTATTTGTTGGTTTTGTGCTTGCGCTGGGTATGGAGGAAAAGGGAAATTGAGCTCTCAGTGTAGGGCCCATGGGGCAGACACAGTGGCAGTAGTGGGTCGGGGAAAAGCTCTTGGAAGTCACTGTGGAAAGTTTGGAGTTGGGGTTTTTTTTTTAATCCTGATGCCTTTTTAAGCCTGATTCTTCACTGCACAAAGCTTTGGTTTCTGGTCAAATGCCTACCAGTTTTTTGACATAATGACTTATCTCACCTAAATTTGTCAGAAATAAAAGTGAAAATCACAGAACCATAGAAAGTGATTTATGTGTTTATGCTCGAGTGCTGCAAGGGGCAGGCTTTCAGGGACAGCCTATTTTTTCCTTTTTATGGAAAGTAAGTGTTCGGAAGGAATGGCCACGGCCCAGCTTTGGAGCAGACTGTGAAGCTGGGGATGGTGGTCGCGCCTGGAGGGGTGCGTTGGAGCACTGAAAAGTGCCGGGTTTGCAATGGAGACGATCCAGAACCCTGATGTGATCTGGCATCCTGGCCCAGACAGGAGCTGACCCAGACTCCCAGGTGATCTAGAGCCTCGGGCTTCTGGGCTGGAATGTGTCTAAAGACACCCCCTGGATGTTGACATCCCCGGGGCAGAGGTGATCTAGAACCCTCCGCAGTGATCCAGTCTCCCAGGTGACCTGGAACCCATCACCGCCCCCCCTGCCCCCGCGGAGCGCGGTCCCTTTAAGAGCAGCCCAGTCCCCTTTACTCTATGTTTACATAACACACCGAGGCTGTAGTGGCCGTTGTCGGGCGCGCCGCCGGTGAATGGGAGCTCAGAGCGGGGGCGGAGCTGGAGGGGAGGGCGCCTCTTTGCGAAGCCCCCGCGGCGGTGGAACGGCAGCGGCGGGTGACTTAGCGGCGGCCCCATGTTTTCCCCCAGCCAGGAGGAGCACTGCGCGCCCAACAAGGAGCCCGTCAAGTACGGGGAGCTGGTGGTGCTTGGGTGAGTGCTGCGGAGGGGAGCCGGGGGGGACCACGGCGGTGGGGGTCAGTCCTGGGGCCGGGGGAGCGGCGGGGGGGTCCCGGCCCCTCAGCACTGAGATGGCGCTCGGAGGTGCGAGACCCCCGGCGGTGGCGAGGCGGGAGGGGACTGATGGGTGAGGGGCGCCGCTTCCCGCCTTTCCACCTCGGAGCGCGCAGGGCGGCCGTGGGGTCCCTCTGTCGCCCTGCCCCGCTGCCGCCGGCGGCCGCTTGTCCATGCGGGGGGCAGAGCGGCTCGGCCCCGCGCCCGCGAGCGGCCCCGAACAAACTTTGTGCGGGGTGGGGGGTGCGGAGCTGCGGAGAGGGCGGCGGGACCCCTCCGGCCCCCTCCTTGCCGGTTGCCGGTCGCAGGTGCTGGCGAGCCGCGGTCCTTGGCTGCAGCCGCTTTCGGAGCGATCTCTGGCGGTTCCTCTCGTCGCTCCGAGAGACGGCGTTCTCCTTGCAAATTGCAGGGGAGATGACTTTGGAATTAGGAGGAGAGGCGGGGGGAGGGGGAGGGCGAAGCACTTCTATTCGGATCCGTAGTGGCAATGTTTATTTTCTTAGCTTGATATGGATCTTAAAGTAATCCGCTTGGTATTACGTACTTGCCCTGCAGTTAAAGCTTGAAGCCTTTCTGCTGAACGCTGTAGAAGCAGATGAGGGATAAGGGTCTAAGACGTGTTTGCTGAGAGCCCTTGTGAACCTTAAAGGAGATGCTTAATTTTGATAGTTTAATATGTAGAAACGTAGGGTTAATTGAATAATTTTTAGGAATCAATACAACGGAAAGGTTTCAAACCAGCCGTGAAGCAGAACAGTTGCAGCCTTCCAACACCATTCAGCCTTCCCCAGAACGTTAACGTATTTTCTGCAAGGTCGTAGAAAAACCTTTATCCTGGTTTGTTAGGGACTTTTTCATTTTGTTTTGGTCACGTCATTTCATAAAGAGCTGTGTTCACCTCTGCAGAAACAGTGTTTGAATCTCTGGGAGCAGATAAAAAGAGCAGTCGTGACTGGGTACTCTTGTGTCCAATGCTGTTTCTTTTTTCCTGAAGGGATGCTAAGTGTTTCATATCACGAGACTAGGTCAAGCTGCAGTTACCATGGAATAAAATACAGCTATTGCCATGAACGTGGCACAGCTGCGACTGGAAAAACTTGAATTTAAGTTGAATAACTTGATTTGGGAGAAATACCCATATCAAACTAAATTTAATAAAGAAATGATCTTGCTGTTTCAGATGTGGAAATGGAGGGTAACTTCAGCTGTGCAACACTGTCTCTGATAATAAAGTCATAGTATAATGTTGACTCTTAAATTAAATTAGAGTGCATAAATTGATGTTATGCTGCAGAGGCTTTTTCTGCACAGCTGGAAACGTTTTCCTTTCTGTTGCTTACTATTTTTAGCAGCAGTTGAAAGTATAGAAGTATGAAATGTTTTGTGTTTTGGCTCAGATCTTAACCAAGCAGTCTGGTGTGCTTTTCCTTTAATATGGGAATGCATTGATCTCAGCTTATCAGTTCTTCCAGAGGTCTTGATCCTCGCTGCTGTGTTCTGAAACATGCTAATAACATTTAAATAAATTTCATATGTCTTAATTTTCATTTGAATATCAGCTGTTCCCTAAAACTGCTGAGGTTGTATCTTCTGGATGTCACATGTGCTAAAAAGGCAAATAAATCCTCTTATAGTGCAGTTACGAGCAAGAAATCTGCAAGCAGGCAGCCAGGTCGCTTTGGTCAGTGCGTCTCTGTGGGCTATACCGAAACAATGGGACATTGGCTGTAACAGCTTCCAGACGCCATGTGCCTGGTAGATGTAGAAACAGGTAGACATGATGGAAGCAGTCTGTGTAATGATGTTTTCCATGCTTGGACTGAAGGCTGGGGGTTGTTAAGATCCTTTCAACACTTTAGGAATTGAGTACTGCATTTGCTCTCAGAGATGTCTTAAATGTCGCATGTAGTGCTGTAAATAATACAAATGTCTCTCTTTGGTGACTCAACATTTGTGACTAGGAACCCTTGGAACAGCTTAAGCATCTGTTCAGCATTCTAAAAAAAAAATATAAAATATTCTTAATACCTTTTTTTGTATTAAAATCTTGTAATCTGGAGTTCCGTTTAAATAAGGCAGTGTAAATCTGCTCTCCTCCGTATAGTGAAACTGCGACTTGTGGACCAGACAAAGTGTAGCATTGCAGCTCTTGTTAGAATTGCTTGATTAAAGTTGATAGTGATCTCACAGCTAGATTTAGAAAAGTTATTTTGAGAGGCTGTGTGTGGTTTTGTGTGTTTTTTTTTCTTTTTATTTTTTAAAAAAAGCTTTGATTGTGATGTTGATTAATATCTTCTCTCTTGATCTGTGAGACTTTTAAATTATGTGGTGAAAAGGATGATGAACAAAGAAACTGGCATACCTCATAAACTGCTCACAGTCCTCTTTTTAAGATGACAAAACTTTATCTTTCAGTACTCCTCTGTCTTCACAGTATTAAAGTATGGCTGTTGTATACTTGACCTTTAAATCAAGGGGAATGTGTTCTTTTGGCAGTAGGTAATTCTTCCACCGGAACACATTCTTGTGCTGTCTCACAATAGTTGTGATTGCTTGTCTGCGCATTAATGTGATCAGAGGGTAAAGCCTAAGGCATTTCCAAGTCAGTCATTGCAGCAAACACATTTCTAATAACCTTCTCTTAGTAGTATGTTACATATCATCTGTCAGTGATGTGGCAGCGTATGTTTGGTTAAGATTTTGTTTGAGGTTTACATAATCAATGTTGTAGTGAATAAAAACAGTTAATGTAAATCAAGCCAGACAGGTCAAGACGGTTGGTAAAGAAGAGATCATCTGCTTGATTGTGAATCTGCTCGTGTACATTTGCTCGTGGTGTCTTCTATTCACAGAAGGCTGTGGATGAAGCTTTCTTGATGAAGCAGAAACATTTATATTTTATTTTTTTGGGGGGAAGAGAGATAACAAATCTTTGTTTGAAGTCCTGTCAAAATGATAGCTCATTGTATATTTCTTGAAGCATGGGACTGGAGAGAGTTTCAAAGGAGATACTGAATTACAGTACCAAGTATGTGAGTAGATGTCACAATGTTAGTAGGTTGTTTATCAGTAGCCTTCATCTGACTTCTGTGGTATCTGGTTACCACTAGAGGTGCATGTCCCATCCCCTTCCTCCCAGTACCCCTTTTTCCTCTGACTCTGAATTGCACTCTGAAGAAATTGTTCCGTGAGAATGGTATTCAGGCCAGCAGTGCTTTTTCTTTTGTGTGTGCGGTGTGCTGGTCCCTGGCTGCATAGGGTAGCTTTCACTGAAGGCAGGTGTCAGTGGCCTGGTGCTGTTAAATCTCCCCTCCTTTGGGACTGTGTGATGTTGATGGGCAGCTTTAACTTCTGAGAAAAGCCACTTGACTAAAATGATGCAAGTTGAAGGAGGAGTGCCAGTGAGGTGTAAGTTTTAGTTAATGGCCGAGTTCTCTAGCGGTGAAAGGATTTTGTACCTGATGTTAGATATTTTCAGTGTGATGTATTGCAGCCAATCCCGAGGAGTTTTGGATGGGCTTTCTTACAGATGTGTGCATGTAAATGTAGTATTTCTTAGTAACTAAAGATTGCCGTTAGCTATTCATTAGTAAGGAGGTGCAGCCTGGTGGTTCCTCAGCTGGGGAGGAGTTCTTCTTACCTATTTAATTCTTTTTGCATTATCTAATTTTTTTTTTTTTAATTGAACTAGACCAAGCTCTAAGGGCTGTCAGTGTTTTTACAATGGTCACTTTGAAATTGCTATCAATGCTTGATCTATACATTTTCCATAGTCAACCATTAAAATAAATGAATTTGTTAACTTACAGGCTGCAGTGCCTGAAGGAGCCACTGTGGATTGTTGTGAGCTTTGTTTAACATGAGTAAACAGGCTGTAGTTCTGCTTACATTTAACCCTTTGAAAAAAAAACAGAATAAAATCCTCATCTGTGTTTGCAGTGATAAATTCCATGGTCACTTAGGGGAAGTTTTTCCAGTTGATGGTCCATTTTATGTGTGCAGCAAACTTAGATTTGAAACATGTCTTTTTGTGTTAATCTAAAGGGGCCTTCTGTTTTCTCATACAGGCTTTTTCTGACTGATCGAAGCTGCTCCTTAACCTCTACCTCCTTGATAGGCTAAATAAAGTTCCCGAAGTGTTTTGTACTTTTAAGCACATTTCCAGTTTTTAACTTACCTGTTTGGCTTTTCATGGAACCCTTTTGTTAATCACCTGCTGTGCAATTTGGGAAGAAGCTGATGCAGCTTTCCAATAGTGTTGACAAATGCAGATGCAATATGGTGTCTCTGCTTGTCCCTGGTAGCTGCTTGCTTCTGTTTACGAACCAGAGGCAGAGGGAGGATCATCTTGGCTACAGCATTAAACTGGGGACTTCTATGGCTTTGCTGTTTGATATCAAGCTGAAGAGCTTTTAATGATTCTGTGTTTTCCCACACTGTATGGTACAGATACACTGGTGGTACTGCTTAGATGACTCGGGTTCTGCTGTTGAGCCTTATTTAAAAATATACTTTAGGCTTCATTTAAAGGAGCGTCTATTGTAAGTAATGGTAGGCACCCGTTAAGTACATTCAAGGTCATGATTCCATCTGAGAATCCTTTTCTGCAACAGTCATAGCTGGGAAGCTGCTGTTCTGGAGAAAATGATGTATTATTTTATTTGATAGTGACAGTGGCTTCTCGGAGACCTTTATGTCTTGTGCTTAGTTTAGGGTGAATCTTCTGTGCTGCATATTGAGAATATGGGACCAGTGCCAGTTCAGAGCTTGCAAGTAGATTAATCAAACACCAGAAGTATTGTGTCTGACTAGAACACTAACTGCAATGTAGAAAAAATAGTAGAAAGGATTATATTTGAGGAAATCTTTTGTGGATTTTCAGTGAAAGCTTTTGTATGGCTGGATAGAGCAAAGGTTTTGCTTCATTTAAGCTAAGAAAGAAAGCATACTTGCGTTGGTTCTCTGTGACTATGTTATTCCATGGAGTACTTTTGACTTTGTCTCAGAGTACGGATTTGTAGCCAGCTGTAAGCTTTATTCACAGCATCTCAATACTGATGTAAAATCAGAAAGCAGAAACGGCAAACTCTAGAAACCAAAATCTGTATTTGTTAAAGCAAACATGTTTAACGCCTGTTATAAAAACCAAACAGAGTGCATTCTGCAAGTTAAACTGTAATCCCTTTGGTGTGTACAGGCAGTAGGTCACACATATTCAAGGGGAAGACTTTGTTTTTCTCTAAAAAGAGGAAACAGACTGTTTGAGTAAACAATGTAAGGCAGTGTTGCACTTCTCTTGTAGAACCAAAGAGCTGTGCCTTCCTATCTTGGCAAAGTCAGGGATGCATAGTTTTCCATTTTCAGCTGAAATTTATTAATAACTTGGAAGTGAGCAGATACTGTGAAAGTCCACTTGTTTCTACTTTAAAATATGGATATAAACCTATAAATTACTTGCTAAGCTATTAAGATTTGGGGTTTGTTGCTGAAAACAGCATCTTGTTTAAGCTATTTCATGCTCTGACTTAACAGCAGGCTGTTTTTCGACTGTGAAACAAGGTTGCTTGAGAACAGTTTTGTTTTTTTTTTTTCCTAAGAAGTCAGGAACTTCTTATTATCCAGTTTAAATTATGGCTGTTTAATGCTCATTTATTATGGAGCTAATGCTGCTCCCTAACTTGCTTAGTCCTTATTTTTCAGTAGTGATACTTTGAGAAGATGCAACTTTCTTTTCCTCTAATCTAAGGTAATGAGAAGCTGTGTGAGTGTAGTATGGCACCGAGCCTGCGCAGAAGGTAGGGTTTGTTAGTTCAGAGTGCCAGCAGAGTTTTACAACTCTTTGCAAAATACTATTCATATGCCTGTAGGCAACAGCTGTTCAAGTAGGCTGAACTAGCCGTTGTCTTGTGTTCTTCTTGCTGGTATTGTCTGCACATGCCTTGGTTCCGAATTTGCCTTGAGTATCTGTGACTAATATGGGTATGAAACCTTCCAAAGGTGACTCCTGTAGCATGCTGAACAGTTGTAGTCTGACTTCATGTTTAGTAGAAGTGCTTCTCATGATGTCATCTAGAGTTGTGATTGGTTATTCTGCACTGTTGTACTTGTTTATTTGTCCCGTGGTCAGCAAGGAAAGTGACGTAGAGGACCATTCAGTCTGAGCTCCCAGCTTGAAACAAAACCTGATTGGTTTCCAGGTGTAATTTGTGCTGTCAAATCCTGTTCCACTATTACGATTTGATACCCTAAATCTCATTTGTGTTGATGCTTTTCCTATAATCAACAAATATCCTTATGTTTATTCTCACTCTGTCCCAAGGTCACCACTGAAAAGCTTGCATGTGACCTGTCACAAGCTTAAACCTTGAGGGCCAGGAATGGGGATGCTGGTGTAGAGAGCATGTTTACTTCCAGAGACTTGTAAGGCAAAGATTCTCATTTTGCTTGGTTTATAAATACATCACTAAATGGTGTCCTCACATTTTTATTTTTTTTTCACTTTTATCACCTGCATATGCTAATATTGTTTTGAAGGGGTCCCACTTCTCTTTTAGATGACTTGTTTTCCTCTTGACGAGATGTAGTTCAGAATTTTATGCCTCCCTTACACTTGCCTCATATTTTTTTTAGGCACCTACTGGTGTAGCTTTGTGCAGGTTAGTACTAAGTTTTGAGATCACAGTGTTATTTGAATTCTTGGGGGGGGGGGGCAGTTCAATAATACTTTGACAAACTAAGTAACATCTGGGATTCAACTATTTTCATCCTATTACTTGGTAGCCTAGAACAGGTTTTGGACTTCATATTAAGCAAATATTACAGTTAAGAGCAGCAGGAGCTTCCATAGTAGATCAGTGTGCTTTGAGGGTAGAGGTGTAGCTTGGAGTAATGCTGTTGGAGCTCTTCAGAGGTGGTATGCTACTGTGCATGTTCTCTGGATGACCAGATGTGCCCCTTCTTGTGATGACTCCTACATTTAACCTTGCACAGAAGGTCACAACCTAAGTACTCAATAGTTGGGTCTCTGTGTGCTGTTGATGACTATATAATGGTTGCACTTCTGGCTATGAGATTTAAAACCCAACAGAGACCTGGGGGAGGGAAAGGGTGGCAGGCAATTAGCTCTTTGGGGGTTTTTCTTAATGTCCAAGTAGGTATTGTGGTGCTGGGAGTTCAACAGCAAGAGTAAGCTGTCTTCAGGTTTGACTGACTGTACAAAATAAACATCTTTCTACTGCCTTTCCCCACAAACAGCGCTTGTTGGCTAGAGTTAGAGTTTAAGATGGAAGAATACAGACCTTGTAGGGCTTGCAGTAAGCAGCAAAGCTTAAACAGTTATAATACAAACATTCAGTCTTTGAAAACTTGTTTCCAAGGGGCTGTGTGGTAGGAGGACACAGCATCTTGGTGTGGTTGGGTTATGGACGATACATGAACAAGGTGACACTGGGCTTAGATTGTCTAGATGTAGTTTTTACTTGCTTTGATTAGTATGACTTCTGTTCCTAAAACCGGCAAGTATCAGCTGTTTAGCGCTGAGGTTTTGTTTAGTTCTTCCAAGCCTGGAATATGAAGTCCCACTAGGTTGGTCAGAAGTGTGCATGTGCTTCATAGTAGCAGCAGTTACTAGTTCATGGTGAAGAAGTAACAATTCAGCTAAAAGCTCTCTTCCGTTTCACAACAGAAATGTCCTATAGATGAAAGATTGCAAACAGCAATTGTGAAAGCGGATACAGACAACATCTACAGTGCTGAAGAGTCTGTTGTATTAAAAGCAGAGTGGTTTTGAGATGAGCTCAATTTGATCAGGCATGATATGAGGGTGCATATTGCTAAAGGACCTATTAGGTATGCTTCTATCAACAGCAGTTCATTTTTCCTGTAGGGAGGGAAAGTAAGCAAGCCTTGTTTTATGCTTCTGGAAGCGATTTGCTTTGGGGAGGGGGTCCCCCTCATTTAACAGTATCATCTTTAATAGTGGACTTAGGCACACTGCACATCTCAGCCTCCCTGTAGATAAAACTAGCCTACTTCAAGAATGGCGAACTAGATGTGGGACCGTTCTTAATCTAATGTAGCAGAAGGCTTCCTATACTGGGGAATGGCACGCATGCCACACATGTCCTTATGAAGCATTTGGCAATAAAGGCCTAATGCTAATTTGTCATATTTATTGCTTATACTGTGATACAGCTACATTACTGTGTAGTGACTAATTGTATTAAACAGAGACAAAAGCAGCCAGTTGTACAGCGAGAAAAACACTGACTCAGAATGTCAGTTTACTGTGCTGCATCTCCAGGGGAATGGGAACAGGAAAAAAAAAATTAGAGGTAGCTGGTGCATAGTAAGTTTAAAAAGAAGGCCAAGAAGTATTTATGGTCTTCTCGAGTGTTGTAATGTTAACTGATCTCCATTGTTGCAAAATTCCCTTTTTCCTCTTTGCATTGAAGGAATTGATGAAAAGGAGATGTTGGCATCATCCTTCTTACTGATAAACACTTTTGAAAGGCAATCTTCATGTTGCTACTGTAGTGATGCACTTGGGCTTTCAAATTACTATTCACCCTCAAATATGTATGCTATCTTTATTTTAGAATCCAGTAAATTCATAAACTGTCATGGAATGATTTTATTTTTCAGACTGGATGGCTTTAGTAATGCCTAAAGAAACAGGTAGTCTTCAAACTGATGAGGTGTATCCTCTTAAGGCATGTAAATGTCATGGATGAAGAAAAAATGGTACTGACTGTGAAGACAATTAGTCACTGTGTGAAACTAAACTAAATGAATTGAAGCATATACAAGCTTAAATCTCCTCTTGCATATTGCAAATAAGCTGGAGACCAAATGTGCAAACTCCCTAGCACGTGCCTTTAGGAAGAGTGAAAGAACTGTTTAGTCTAGATGCAGAAGTTAATGGGCTGAAACTGATAAAGCACAGCTGTATTTCTTCATGTACAACAGCTTGACCTTCTTTTGATTGTTGATGTCTGATTTAGTAATGTTGGAGTCTTTGAAACAGGAGTAGTGTGTATGCCCTTCTTTCACAAGGGAGACCAAGCTGTTGAAAGATACTAAGAAATGTATGGTTCTTGCTTCCCTGCACATCCTTTGGCAGGGTTCTGTACCTCACAGATGACTGGTTTCTTTTTTATGGAACATTGACTAATAATAATAAGAAATGTTGTTCTATTTCCAACTTGCCTTCCTCCTAGTCCATGCTTGACCTCTGAGAGTAAACAGCTGTGAAACTCAGTACTTGGATTCAAAATTCATTTTGGCATTGGAGAAGAATCTTTCAGCTGAGATAGGATTCTTCACCTTATAGCTGTTCTAACCTTTTTGCTAACAGATGTGTAAGACCTACTATGCATTACTTTTTGAATCTTAAAATTTGCTGGATAGTTTCCCAGTGCATCAGGGAACTGAGTTTTGAATTTGTGAGTTTAGCATGTGGCGTTTTGTTGTATGATGGGAGAGGTCACAGAGCCTGGCTGCGGGTCTGTACTCGCTCTAGCAGAACAGCAGTGAAGGTAGAGGATTTCTTCTTAAAAGTGTTCCCTCATCTGAGTCTGCCAGAAGATTTTATTGAAATGTGCTGTCAGTATGTCGTGGTTTAAACCCAGTCAGGTAATTCGTTCACTCACTTCCCCCCCTTTCTTGCCCTCCCCCTGCTCCCGGAGGGACGGAGAGGAGAATGGAAAAGAATGCAACTCCCACGGGTTGAGATAAGAACAGTTTAGTAACTAAGGTATAACACAAATCACTACTGCTACCACCAATGATAATAATGATAAATAACAAGGGAAGAGAATACATCATCTCACCACCAGCCGACCGATAACTCGCCCCCCAGGCCCAACCAAGCTCCGACCGATACCTCCTCCAACCCTGCAGTCCCCCAACCCTTCCGGCTAACTCCCAGTTACATCCTGGGCATGACGTGCTGTGGTATGGAATACCTCTTTGGTCAGTTTGGGTCAGGTGCCCTGTCTCTGCTTCCTCCTGGCTCCCCCTCCTCCCTGGCAGAGCATGAGGCTCACAAAGTCCTTGGCCAAACCAAAACATCGCTTGTTATCAGCTCTGTTCCTGAGCTGAAAGTCAAAACATTGCACTGCACCAGCTACCAAGAAGGGGAAAAATGACTGCTACTGCTGAACCCAGGACACAGTACCTCAGTGGTTTTGGCCAAAAAAACTACCAGCAAATGAGGCAAGTGGAACAAATTGGTCTTGGGTCAGATCTATGAGGAGTCCAGCTTTGCTTGACATGAGGAGCTGAGTAAGTTCTTCCATTGAAGCTGAATCTGGAGAAGGAAGCTTGGCAATAGGCGAATGGGTCAGTTTTGCATGGATTTTTACTCATTTTTTTTTTTGTTGGTTTTTTTTTTGTTTGTTTGTTTTTTTTTTTGTTTTTTGTTTTTTTTTTTTAGCTGGTCTTTGCTGGACCAGTGAAAAGTCTGAAGCACAAGAAACGCTTCTAAACGCCACTGACAAGCAGATGCCTTTGGGATAGTATTGGTATTCCTCAAAGTTATAGGATATAGGGATGCTGGAGAGGGACTCTTCATTAGGGACTGTAGTGACAGGACAAGGGATAATGGGTTAAAACTTAAACGGGGGGAGTTAGATTGGATATAAAGAAGAAATTCTTTCCTGTTAGGGTGGTGAGGCACTGGAATGGGTTGCCCAAGGAAGTTGGGAATGCTCCATCCCTGGCGGTGTTCAAGGCCAGGCTGGACGAAGCCTTGGGTGGCATGGTTTAGGGTGAGGCGTCCCTCCCCATGGCAGGGGGGTTGGAACTAGATGATCTTAAGGTCCTTTCCAACCCTAACTATTCTATGATTCTATGGATGTGCCACCATGGGCAGTGACCCTGGAAGCTGCAATGCTTTTGTTGTATTGATGATGTGGAGATGTTTTCCTTAGGTAAGATGTATTGCTGAGGGTGCCGGGGTAGAGGCTGCAGACTATTCATTTGTTTTTACAAATGTGCAGTACCATTTCTTTCCAGAATTCCAAAAGCATTTCTTAACTTTTTGGTAGTGAACCTCTGCACCTGTTTAAAACCTTTGACAGAGCTTTCCCAAAAGCTTTAAATATGTTCCTCCTTTTGCTTTTGAGTAATAAAGAAGCCCCCCCCTTTTTTTTTTCTTCCTGGTATTTTCAGTCTGCTTACTGTCAGAGCAAAAGAGCCTTAACTTTTGACTGTTTTGTGCCTTATTTTCAGTCTCTGAGCACAAAATACTGCTGTTACACTGCTGGCTCAGCTGTACCTTATCTATTTGGTTGCACAGTCATACTTCCAACTGTACTACTTGAGTGCTATCTAGTTTTATTGCAAGTTTTGAGTTTCTGGCATGCAGAGGCTGATGTAATACAACAAATACCTTTCCATGTAAGGATGCAGGGAGGCTACAAACTATACAGCACAATTCCCTCTGTAAGCAGAGCTAGGGTTTTAGTAATTAGCAGGGTCTAAGTCACGTTCAGACTACCTTCCTAGTTTATTATGTGCAATGTGACTTTAAATTCAGTTCAGGAATTGGCTTCTGATCATGTATTGCTAGTTTGCACCTTAAACTCCTTGGAGGAGGCTGGTTTATATTAAGGCTTTAACTGCTGGAAATCTTTCAGCACAGAGAGAACAATTGTAAAGTAATACTTTGTTAAAGATCTTTTTGTGGCAAAAGTGATTTGCTCTTTCTCCTCTGGGCATTTTGTAGCCAGTGCAGGCAGATAGGAAGGGACCGGCTTTGGGTTTGGCTAGATTCCAATTACAGACTCTATTCAGAACCAAGCCAGGAAGAGTATAGGCTGATTTGTAAGGTTTGGGTAGAGATGGCAGCTGAGAAAAACAGCTGTCATAGTTTGTGGACTGATGAAATTTGTTATGAATACATCAGGTAGTACAAATGTGATGCTTTGTGCTATGTAGAGTTAGAGAAACGCATTAAAGATCAATTTGTCATGTGTAAGTTAAGAGAGCAAAACAGTTGAGATAAACTAAAAATACTGGTAGATAGGCATGTATGATGTTCTTTACTATACAGAAAGTGTGTAATAACCTGTAAAACTAGCTACTCTTTCATTAAAACCAGATGTGCAAAGTGATGTTCTCCCTCTACCTGCCACTGTTCTTACTTGTCTGTGAACTAAGTGAAGCCTGTGTAAGTGATGTTAAGCAGTCTATCATTTACTTAAATTAAGGTAACTTCCCACCTATGTTCATTACTAAGCCTAAAGAGAGGTCTGGTTGGGGATAATACAAACTTTCCATTTTCTTCCTTCCTCTACTTGTAGTTTTTATGTATGCTATTCATTCTCTGTTTTTAGAGAGAGGAGTTTTAAGTACAGACCTATGCAGAGCATGACAGCTGGTTTTATAGTTTCCTGTTGTTTGTTTTGTCTTTCTCTAGAACAACAAAAGTCTAGATAATGACTGTTCACATGTGCAGTTTGTCTTGGCATTAATTAAGCTTACTTAAAATTTAGGGAAGCTCTGATGAGGTGCTGTTTCAAACTGACCATGGTAACTGTTCGTAGCTTCTAGAACTGCCTGTATTTATGTGGTATGGGATAAACTTTTTGAGGATCTGATGCTTCTTTGAGACTGTAAAAGCTGGAAGTTAGATGGTGGCAGAACAAGGTAGTTGTTTTGGGGTGATGACTCAAATGGATGGAGTAAAGTAGATATCTGAGGTAGTTACAGCTCCTGGCTGTCTAGGCAGTCATCTTGTGGGAGGACACCACATCCTCAGCTCCACTAGCAATATTAGCTCCCTGTTCCAGTCATTTTCCCATCTGCTTCTGATGAATATGTTGTGATTTACTGAAAGATGTAGTGACAGGAGAGGTGGTAGTCTGTGGCTGGAAATGAAGTATGTCACTGAACAGATTGTATTCCAAAGCCGTTCCAATGCTGTGTGAGCTCTACTGAGGAGAGTTTGTAAGATGAATGAGATGAGCCCCCCCTCCCGCCTCATTAGACATCAAGGAATCTATGTGACTGATTCTTACCTCTGAGGAAAAGCTTCAATTGGACCTGTCACCTTGGTAGACAAAGAAGGAATCCAACTGCAAGACATGTACCAGAGGAAATCTTAACTTTGCTGGTTCTCTGACTCATGGAGCAACTTGGTTTCTGATTATTCCCTTTGTCACTACTAATGCTTCCCCTCTACTGCCTGCAGTGATGGCGGATGTCAACTTTTTGAATGGGAATGGACACAAATGTTCTGGCAGTGCAAGTAACTATGGGGAAGGGGTTTGAATGTAGTATTGCAATCCCTAGTGGCAGCCTGGGCTGCACCATAAGGTCTGTTCGTGAAGAAAACAGTGCTTGTGGAGAGTACTTCAGTAAATGTTCATCGTGTTCTATGTGTAAGTCAGTACAGTGCCTCTGGGTGGATAATTTTCTGGTGGTTATTGGGGTACTGGAAAAGCCTTAATGTGCTTCCTAGAGCACTGTGTGTATCACTGTGCGGTGATACTTAACTTTTGCTTTGAATCAGTTCATCTCTGCTTTTTTAGTGGAAAAATGATGTCCCTGAAGAACAACTCTGAGTGTCTGCGTTTTTTGGAAAACGGGGGTTTTGGAGACATTTTAAACGCAACCTGAAACTTCAGAATTGTAAATAATATATTTTAGCAGCCTCATTCTTGGATGTCTTGTGTGAGATCAGTTCAGAACTAAGACTAGTATGCTGTGTTATTCAGCATAAACACTGAGTTTTCTGGGTATGAAAAGCCTTCCTTTCCAAGTGGTTATAAAATAGCCCAGTTAAAGACTTTTGTCCTTGGCCAAAACTCTGAAAGGAGAAGTTTGTCTGGGATCAGTCCAGTTGCGAATGCCTCTGTAGTGAACTGCAGGCTTGTTATAATGGGCTGAGTTTTTACAGATGAAGATACTGAAGCAGATTGATGGGTGTGTTTCTGTACCTCATTCTTGTCTTCTGTTACCCCTCAAGGTGGCAGAGTGATGACATCTCTCGCCTGAGACATTTCTTAGATTAACAGAATGAAAGTTGTAGGTGCCCCCATCCCAGGCAGTGTACAAGGCCAGGTTAGATGGGGGTTTGAGCAGCCTGGTCTAGTGGGAGATGTCCCTGCCCATAGCGGGGGTTTGGAATGGGATGATCCTTAAGGTCTCTTCCAACCCAAACCATTCTATGATTCTATGAAATGCTATAGTGCTTTTTTCTGCTTTTGGAGGAGGAAAGTAAACAGTTGTGGGAGACCCTTACAAATACTCTTATGGGTATAAAATGCCAAAGTATTGACAGAGTAGCAATGGACCATGCTCTTTATTTTCTAAAATGCGTATGCAGTATCTTTGGCTGGGTAAGGAGGAATAAGTAGGAATTTGGTTTTCTGGAAAACCCACATGAAAAGGAGGTAGACTCTGTCTGTTCTAGTGTATTGTCATGCACTTGCAGGGGATTGGGATGCAAAATTCCTTGGCGTTGCAGTGCTCCTCTATTCAACTGAAAACAGCATATCATGGTCAAGGTGCCCTTATAGAGAATGATATTGGGTACAAAAACTGGAGGACAAAAGGGAATCTCTGGAGCCAGCCAGCTGTAACCAATTACTTTATTTTTGTGGCTCTGAACTAGCTCTCTTTCAGACATGCTTTACTGGGGAATCCACTTCCAATTTCAGACTTGGGCTCATGAGCTTTATTTCTACAGCTGAATTTCCATTTGGCTTACAAATACTACTTCTAAGTCCTGTAATACTGTTTGGAATTTCAGCCTGTACTTTGGGAAGCTGCTTCAAACAGATCCTCCTTTTTTTTTCTTGTCTTGTTTGTCCTTTAGGTCATCCTTGCATTTAAAACTAAGGAAATCTAGATAGAAACGTATGGGTTGGCTTGTTTTTTTTGAAAGTTGGTGAACAAAAATAGTACAGTAATAGTATGCTGACTGCCTTTGTGGGTTTTGGCTAAGAAAAAGAGCTGGATATCCAAAGGAAAAAAAAATGAGGGAGAACTATATGTGGTCTTAAACTTGTTTTCTGTTTTACAAACCATTGTGCCACTTGTGTGCGTTACTTAATATCTATTAGAATGTATTTTAATGAAATTTTTTTGAAACTTAAGTTTGTTGACTATGTAACAAGAAGTAGGCAGTCTGAAATAGCACTGCAAACAAGTGAAGGGAAAACTTTGGTCTTCCAAGAAACTTCACTGGTGTAGAGCCTTCAGTGTGGCTTGAGGGTTTTTCAGTGGTTGCATCTGTATTATAAACACCATCTTGCATAGCTGTCTTGCATAAACTCATGTATTGCTGCATCACTGAGAAGGACGTGCCTTCCCATCTGGAGATGACAGTACTGCAAAGTCTCTGGTTTCAGCAGTTGTTGCAAGAAGTTCTGTAGTGAGATTCTTCTAGGGAACAGAATTCCTGAGCATTGGAAATGAACAGCGGTAGGAATACACCAGTTCTGTGACTTGATTAATTCTTAAGAAGTTGATGCAGATGCCTCATAATTCTGACCATATCATACTTATTTGATGTAGCATTTTGGGAAGCCCTCTGAAGGGAAGAAAAATCTCAAAATGCTGTGGGTAAAGGTGTGAAACTGGAATACTTTGCTGTCATAAAGCTGTTTAGATCAGCTGGTTTTGCTGATCAGCAGTAAACATTTAACAGCCTTGCGGAATCTTTTCCTGGCTAGAGGTGTCTAACTTTGTTACAGATTATGATAAAAGCAAACAGCTAAGGTTGCTGTGAATTAGTAAGTTGTCAGAGTGTTTTAAGTCTGACGAAGATATATTGAAGTCTAGTTCTCTGCATTGCTGCACCATTAATTTCTGGTTTATTAAGAGTTTTAAAAAAACCCCAACCAACCAGCCAAAACTCACAGGTTCAGTATCTACTATAATGCTTGTGTACTTCTGGTACATGAACTGATCTGGTAGGTTTTGGATAGTTCTATAAAAGTGGGTATGAATAATTACTTCTCCTGTCTGGCTTTTAGTGCACATAGCACACTTGTTACCGAAGAATAGGTAGTGCTTAAGTTCCTTGCTAGCTGTTCTAGGAGTAATGCTGCGTTGATCTTCATGGTGCTCTCTGGGCCTCTGGAGCTGTAGTTCTTCCAGGCTTGTGTACATTCCTGGTATCTCACTGGCTTTATTTGTACATCTACTTCATAGAGTGCCCATTATTTTCTTATTTACATAGTTTGGAGGGGAAGAATTAAGAGCAGGACCCTCTGGCAGTAACTCACACTGAGTAATACTAATGTAACCACAGAACAGTTCTCAGCTAGGTCAGTACATCTGGTCCAGTACATCTGTCTGGTAGTGCAGCAATTTCCATCTTGAAGCTTTCAACCTCTAGATTTTGCTGGCTGCCAGAAGGTGAAAATACAGTTGTTTTTTTCTGTTTACTTGCCTGCCCTAAATCTGCTTGTAGCAGGCTGTGTGGTAGATAATCTTGCCTTTGACTGCTTGTGTCACTGTAGCAGTTGATGATACTGCAGCACCAGTGATATTTAAGGAAGCTGCTGTGCTCAGAGCAGTAATGCTTACAAGTGCTACAAAGAAGGAAACCTTATTCTTTATGTTTTGCTTTTTGATGCAGACATTTGAGATCGCTAAAAAGTTGGGATTGAACAGGGAGCTGTGTGTTTGTAAGGCTGTATTTTCCCAGGGAAACTAAAAGGAATGTTAAAGTTGGTAGGATTTGACACATGTTGCAGGTCAGGATATGGTAGTTGAGTGCTTCACTTTATATTCAGTACATTGCTTGTGAGACTACTTATACTCACAAAATAGATACAAATTTTATCTCTTCCTCTATGCTAAATGATACTGGAATGAAACTAAGAAGATTCCTGTCATGCTTTAGTGTTTGAAAAAGCTGTAAGTAACAGACATCCTGGAACTGCTTGTTTGTGGAATCACAGAAATGATAGTACCACTGCTTGTATTTGGAGAATAACTGAAATTATAAGAAAGCTATCACTTTTTCTTATGAAAGTGTGAGCTGTCAAATAGTTCTTGATAGTGTTTTATGAAAATGTTTCATTGCTTAGGAAATGAATTGTATGTATTGTGATTTTTTTTTTTTTTTTAAATGGCCCAAATGTCCTTTGAATCAAATGTAGTTTCTCTATACTGTTTAATGTAATGAAGTTTCAGATGGAAAATGGTGTTCATTCCTCAGACTAAAATTTGAACAGCTTGCTTTTGCACCTTCAAGAATGCATGAAGAACAAATAGGTTGGGAACGTGTTTAGAATGTCAGGGCACGTGTGTTTTGAGGTCTCTTTTCCCCTTGTGTTACGTAAAGTCTAATTTTTCTTAATTTTGAAACTTGCAGTTGTCTTTTGCTCTGGTATTTGAGAGAAGATTGTAAATTGTTTCTCAACAAAAGTGTGTGGATCCTAAGCCTCTGGTATTTTCTATAAACAGTCTTCCTCTTTCACTTCTTTCTCTCTTGCATTGAAACCCAGCTGCGCATAGTGCTTTCCTTTGAAAGGGATTTTGTGTTTATCTGACTTGTTTTGAATGCAGTAAAAGCTGGATCTCACTTTCTATCATATCTATCTGTATTTAACAAAATGCTGTATCAAACAATTTCAGTGGCATTTGGCTAGATTATAGATAGTTCTCAGATTAATAGCATTTCTGTAGTATGAGAGGTTTAGGGTTGGAAAGAGTATTCTCTAAACATGGTTCTTTGTCCACCTGTTATGTTGTTTTAGCTAGAATAAGAAACATGCTTTAGAATGAACTTGATTAGTTTATACCCTGTATTTTGCTGTGCACTAAACATTGTTGGTTTTATGCAGTTGTGAGTGGTTTTAGCTGACAGCTTTGGAGACGGGCTTAAAGCACTGAATAAAACTGCCTCCTTGTTAAATGAATGCTGGGGGGAGCTGTAAAATGTTGGAAATAAGGATTGTTAAAGAAGTCATTATATGAAAGAACAGATTCCCTTACCCTTTGCTTCCTAAAAGGAAACCCTCTTGCATTCTAATGCTCTTCTGGGATATTACTTACTGGAATTGGTATAGTAGAATCTTAAATGTGGGGTTTTGGTGGGGTTTTTCCTGTTAAAGCTAACTGGTGTTTTCCCCTACTAGTATCGTGTTTATTGATACTTTTAAGAAATGTATGTTGTGAGACTATAATCATTCCTTTCTCTGGCTATAGTGCTTAACTGGGCTGTCTATATAGGTTTTCAGCTACTAACCTGTTTGGAACTATCACGTTACTTGACTGCGTTAACTGAAGGTTATCCTGATGTTCTACAGACTCCTATCTGTATTGGTATGCCCCTTTGGGCATCCTAGAGCATCTCCTTTTAATCAAACTCTTGTGCTGCTTAAATAGTTGTCTTATACTAGCCTCTGCAGCAGATATCCTCCATTACTGCCTCGAAATACCTGTTTCTATGTTGTCATTAACACATGCAATTGAAGATCTTTAATTTCTTTAATTAAAGTTGCAATGCCAACTGAAACTTCAACAGAAACTTGTGCCATCACAATCTTTCAAAAGTGGTGGCATGGTAAGGGTCTGCTGTCTTTGATTTCACAAGTTATTTTCTAGATAAAATAATCGCTGGCAAATAACAAACCACTTGCTAAGAAAAAAATACGGTTAAAGAGAGTGAGAAGTTTCTGTAGTAAGTTCCTCCTGCCCTAGAAAAAAGATCAGCTAGTTTACATGAGTGTCAAAACTATGCTCCTGGTGAGATCTCCATTATCTTATGATACAAGTAGTTAGAGTAGTACAGCCCTGACTCCTGTGTCCGTCATGTGGTGACTGGCTGCTTTTGCTACTTTGCGTCTGTATTTTCATGCGCTGGTTTGGAGGAAACTGGATGTGTAGTGTAAATAAAGGTGATTAAAAGCAGTTCTTACACGGTCGATTTGGTATTTGCCAGCCAATAGCATCCTTTAACTTTCTGTATGGGGTGAAATTAGTTTAGATGAGGTGCGAGTTGTTTTGAATTGCCTGTATCATGTTAGCTAAACATGCATGAGGATTAGGCAGTTGTATTTTCTAAAATTCTTCCTGAACCAAACTTGATTTTTTTTTCCTTCATATTGGGTAGCCCTGCATTGGGGGGGGTGGGGGGGGGTGGTAAGAACATCTGGAGTAGGGCGGTTCAAAAAAGCAACCTGTGAGCTGATCTGAAGTGTAGGGTACCAGATAAGGGGAAGGGGAATGTCGATGGGACAGGGAATGCCAAATGTGGACGGGGGTATCCCATAGCAGCCATAAATAGGCTTTTTCACCTCTGAAATAGTCTTTTTTGTTGGTTTATTTTTTGTTGCTGTTGTTTTTCTGGTTTGCAGGGGGTAAAAAAAAAAAAGGAGCCAGTTTTCCTCCAGAGCACTAAGAGAAGTAAGGTCACCCTGGAGAACCCCAGCTATTTCACATGTGATTTCTTGTGCTGTTTTCAGTAGATAAGGTTCTTCTTAATTTGTATACTCTGTAGTGGAAGGAAGTAGTTTCTAGGTTATCTGATCTGTTGTAGGTGCCTCTGAAGATATAATTTTTTTATTACTATGTGTTCAGTTTTTTGTTTTCTTAGGTTTTTTGGTTTTTTTTTTGTTTTTTTTTAATGGTATGCATAACCTTTTAGCCATGTGTTCAGCTAATCCACACTTCTGGTTCTGATCAGAAAGAGCCTGGCTGTATTTAAACATAAAAGCACTATAAATGTAGCATACAGCTTTTGGTCAAGATGACTGGTAGGTTCCTAATGGTAGCAGGACAGTTAGGAGCAACTTTTGAAGGGTAGCTGAAAAAATAACCCTTAATCAGTAGCCAGAAATATAAATAGGCAGTCTCTGAAAGTACTGCTTAATAGTTATCAGGTCAGACTGCATTTCACTGAGCCACTGCAACCTCTTTGAAGGCTCTAGGAGTGATGGCTAGCAGTAAATGAGGCAGGAAATGCTAAAATTTGGTGCTGGGGAATAGAAGGCATGTGCTAAACACACAGGAGGGATCACTACACAAACAAGTACTCCAGAAGTGCCAGATGAAGGGAATACCTCCTGAAGTGTCTTGTGATAGTAAAATGACTTCACAGATGCAAATTGTAAGAGCAAACACTTGTCTCCAAATAAAAAAAAAAAGGCAAAGTGATTATAGCCAGAATTAACTGTTCCAACATACCTTTCTCAGGGATGACAGAGTTCACAGATGCAAAACCACTGCTCTTAATTGGGAAAAGAGATGAGATTATCTGGGATTTTGGAATTTGCTAGTTCAGATTTTCTTGCTCTGCAGGAAAATAAACCAGTACTATCCTGCTGGTACAGAAGTACTACTTTTCTTTGCCTATTTGGCAACACATGCCAATGAGATTAAGTTTGAGAATAACTTCTCTGTTCTGTTTCACTGAAACTCTCAGATAATTGGCAGACAGCAGCTGCTTGCTTTATGAAGGCCTGATACAGATAAACATACCTGGAATAAGTAGTCAGTTTTCTTGAAACAGTACATCAGTTCTTCTACATAAAAAATAAATTGGTAGGATACAAGGGAGGGTGGTGTAAAGAGTATGAAATACTGGCAGTGATATTACATAAAAGGAAACCCAAGTTATTTTGTGGTAGTGTTACATATGTTGAAGCTTTCTGTTTGCATTTAAATACAAACCAGCATATAACTTTTTCTTCCGTTTACTGTGTGTTCAAGGGGGTAAATGTTGGATGTGTCAGCTGAAGAGGGCCTTCGAGTTAGGGTTTGAGAGTACAGTCCTGAAAATCTCTGGGGCTGGATATGGTGAAGATGACTCTTTAGACATCTACTGCTGTAGGTGACTTCTACTGCTGAAGGTGAATCTTTAGACTTTTACTGCTGTAGATGTCATGATAACTGTAGACATATGGTACTTCCAGAGGAATCTCTTCTGCCCTCTCTACTTTTTCCCTTGTTGCTAATAAGTGCTTCTGTGGCTTTGCAGTAAACTGGAGAGCAAGGAATTGGTGTGGTTTAAAACTAAATTTAAAGCATACACCTGGTTTTGTTTCCCCTTCATGTGAACCAGGGAGAGAAGTAGCAGGAGCAAACTAGCAAATGGAAGGTTGGACTGCTGCTTTTGGCAGCAGCGTTGGCCCACACTAGTTTGCTGATGGTAAAAATATAGTGTGAGCACAAACGGAATTTTTGATGTGTGGAGTATATACTACTGGATGATACCAACTATGGAATGAGAATGCATGTAAAAGGAAATATTCACTCAAGCCTGACTTCACTTCTGCAGCTTTATTGTTTAGTGCAGCAGAGATGTTTTCTCTCACCCATTAGAGCTATGGAAACAGCTGAACTTGTAATGTTATCTGTTCATAGCAAAGCCTGTGAAACAGGATGGTTTGCGTCTAAAACTGATGAGGTACACAGTAGAACTGTTAGTACTAGGTGAGGAAGGCAAAGTGAAATACTTCTTTTTGTCCAGGAGCAATACTTCCTGTGAAAATTATGACTTGTTCAGTTTGTAGTGTTTTAGGAGCTAGGTTGCATAGGTTAAAAAAAAAACCTGAACAGACCAACATAAGCTACATGCAGCAGCTTCTGTGTCTGGGAAGTAGTAGATGTGCCCTATAATCTTGAGGATGACTTCCCTGGGTTGAAGTTTAACGTTTCAAGGTGCAGGTCAAGATTTCTAGAGCTCTTGGCCTAAATAAGAGACCTTGTTTACTCTTTGCCACTGGCTAAGCTTGATCCTTTAAAAGAACAACTAAACAAACAAAAAGCCTGTGTTACAGGTCTTGTTGATGATAACAAGTAATGAGTGGTGTCCCTCAGGGATCGGTGTTGGGACCCGTCTTGTTCAGCATCTTTGTTGGTGACATGGACAGTGGGCTTGACAATCTTGCTGAGGGTGTGCTCAATGACACCAAGCTGTGTGGTTTGGTTGATATGCTGGAGTGAAGGAATGCCATCCAGAGGGACCTTGACACGCTTGTGACGTGGGCTGATGCCAACCTTATGAAGTTTAACCATGCCAAGTGCAAGGTCCTACACCTGGGTGGGAGCAATCCCAGGCACAGCTACAGGTTGGGCAGAGAAGAGATTCAGAGCAGTCCTGCGGAGGAGGACTTGGGGGTGTTGGTCGATGAGAAAATGAACATGAGCTGGCTTCAGTGTGCGCTTGCAGCCTAGAAAGCCAACTGTATCCTGGGTTGCACCAAAAGGAGTGTGACCAGCAGGTCGAAGGAGGTGATCCTGCCCCTCTACTCTGCTCTTCTGAGACCTCACCTGGAGTATTGTGTGCAGTTCCATGTCCTTTTTATGTTGAGGACACCAGAACTGTTGGAACAAGTCCAGAGAAGGGCCACGAGGATGATCAGGGGACTGGAGCACCTCCCGTATGAAGATAGGCTGAGAAAGTTGGGGCTGTTGAGCCTGGAGAAGAGAAGGCTGCGTGGAGACCTCCTAGCAGCCTTCCAGTATCTGAAGGGGGCCTATAGGGATTCTGGGGAGGGACTGTTCATTAGGGACTGTAGTGATAGGACAAGGGGTAACGAGTTAAAACAGGGAAAGTTTAGATTGGATATAAGGAGGAAGTTCTTTCCTGTTAGGGTGGTGAGGCACTGGAATAGGTTTCCCAGGGAAGCTGTGAATGCTCCACCCCTGGCAGTGTTCAAGGCCAGGCTGGACAAAGCCTTGGGTGGCATGGTTTAGTGTGAGGTGTCCCTGACTATGGCAGGGGAGTTGGAACTAGATGATCTAAAGGTCCTTTCCAACCCTAACTATTCTATGATCTCTGAAGTAGTCAAGTAAATTCCTACAAGTTTTGTAGAAAACAGGAACTTGCCACAGCGCTCAGAGCATGGGAGTGTGTGTGGTCTTGCTCTCCAGACAGCCATGAATGCGTGCAGGGGAGAGGCTTTCATTACATATCCCAACCATGGGAAAAACTTAATTGAAGTTAGCAGTTCTTATATACCCATGTCCTCAACTGTTTGATGTAAATCTGTAGGAAACTGGCTTTGATAATTGCGGTGCCCATAACCTATGCCAGCACCACTCCCTTATTTGCAAGGAGTAGTGCTATCAACAGAAATAATTATCCCACAAGGTTTCATAATGGTAGTTGTCACAGCATTGCTGTCACTGAGAAGCTTTTGGGAAGGGCGTAGGCCTGCTTTTACCACATGCATTGGTCTGATGTTTTGAAACATCTGGAGGACTTCAGAAGTGTCCCGTAGATCTGCATGTGAAGAGGCTCATCTCAGAAGTGGTCACTGGGTCTCTGAAATGTGATTATTTTTTCCTAGGTTTTTTTTTATTAGTTGGAAAGAACATTTTGTTCTAGGCTTTTTGGTGGGGTGTGGGAGAGTTCCAGCTGCAGGCTGTCTTTTGGAAGTGCTGGCCATCTTGTGAAGCAAAACATTGGCATAAAAATGTGCTGGTCCCTAAGATGCACTGGGCTTCTGGAGCTGTTGTAAGGGTGCGGAGGGAAGAGAAATGGGATGATCCTTTTGGAGAGGTGTTGTGAGAGGTTTCAACAAGGAGCTTCTGTTTATGGAGCTCCAGTTGGTTGTGGGGAAGCTTGGGGTCTCACAGTGTTCAGTAGCAGGGAGCTTGTGCCTTTAGTCCTTGTCCCTCTTCTTCCTGTGCAGTTCCATCCAGTTGTTGCTCACCAATGTGCTGCTCAGTAGGACAGTTGAGAAAAATGAAGGATCGGAGAGGGCTCCTTCTCTTGTTGTAGCTCCTGGTGCTGCTGCTTAGAAAAGCTGACTTGGCAAAGCGTGGGTGGACATGCCTGTGTTCCTCCTCCTCTTGAGTACTGAAGCCCACTGTGTCCTTCAGGACAGCTCAGCTTAGAAAGGCAGGGACTTGCCAAGAATTGCTGCCTCAAGAGCAATCAGACTTGTGCACTTGCCAGCACAGGATGGTGGGTGGGTGCAGTCCTGTTGCGGCTGACAAGATCCCATGACATTACCACTGGTTCATTTGGTATGTAGATGGTTTGGGTAGTGGCAAGGAAATGTGTGGCTCAAGTGCTGTGGGGAGGGTTTCTTTGTGGTGAATAAGTTGAGTCCTGGCCTAGAAAAAAATGAAGGTGTCTGCTGGCTGTGGGGAGGAAGGAGGCAAGTTTTGACACTTTTTTTTTCCTGTGAAACTCATATGTATGCCTGGTAATTGATTTCCCTCTTTTCACCAGTGTCAGATCAAAATAAAATTTGCAGGTCTGTAATTAGAACATAAATAGTAAAACTACTACTCAATTTCAACTGTCCTTTTGTACAAATGAAACTCTAGAAATTGGCACAAGGAAAACCTTCACGAAAACTTGTCATTGCTAATCAGGATGAATGAATTGAACTTTCACTTTGCTTGCATATCCTTCCTATTTAAAGTTTCCAAAAGGCCTTTTAACCTTGAACAGCTTCTTTCTTTCTCTTTCAAGAGAATTAAATCCCAAAGACCTAAAATGAAATCAAGTAGCCTTTCCCAGTTACTTTTTTTTTTTTGTGAAGATGAGGAAAACCCAAATAAAATAATCCTACTAGTCTGGTTTTAACTTTCAGTGGAACTACTTAGATTCAGTCCTTCTTAACAGTTACACAAATACAAAAAGTGAAATTACAGAATACAAAGCTAGTGATGATTTTGTCAGGTTCTCAGATAAAAGTACTTGTAGAAAGAATGTTGTCTTCAGGCAAGCTAAAACTTGCTGGCATATTCATGGTAACATAATGTCTTTGAAAGAAAGCATGTGTATATAATTTGTAAGATTCAAGCTGGAAAATCAAATCATTCCTATTTTAAGGCTTGGTGTTTAGGTTGCCTGGGGATCATACTGAGACCACGTGTCTTTCTAGGAATTGGTCTCTTGTGATGAGGATCTGCTGTGTTAACTGAGTGCTACTCTCTTGTGTAGGGTTAATAATAGGTTTCAGGATACTAGAAGGCCTAGCATGAAATAAAGTGTTGTTTTTCTGCTGTGCTGGGGAATCTCTTAATATTCCAGAGATACAGTAGCCTTCCCTGTGAAAACAGGGGTGAGAAGAACAAGTTCATTTGTAGTCCAGCTGTAAAGCTCTTCATTATGTGTCTAGCATCAAGTGTTAAATGTATATTGGAAAAAAAAGTCTGGTTTTATGCTCTAGAGTACTTAAATTTGAGATTATTGCAATCTTAAATCTGTTCTTGTTTGTGCTCACAAATATTTATCAGTCCTGCAATTCAGACACTCTGCATGTGACGTTTTAAACTATCTTCCTGTGTGACAACAGGTCATCCTTACCCAGAGAAAACTTTAGTCTTCTGCAGGACAGTGCTTCAGAGCCTTAACAATGAGACCACTTGCTTTCATCCATGACCCATTTCTCATTTGTTTGCAAAAAGATACAGGGCTCTACAACTGCATTCTCTTGTTACACAAACTAGTTAGTTACATACACAGAATGTAATGGCAAGGAACATTACCCTTTAATGGTATTGTCTGTACTTCTTTTCCTAGTCAGTGATGGTCACAGAACTGCTCTTACAGCCCTAGCAGTGAGTGGCTGTTGGCCTTCTGCAGGTCAACCAACAAATGATTTTGATCTGCAGATAGTTTGGATGTAGAGCCAAATCACTTCAAGGTGTACCTCTAAGCAGATAATGAGTTCTTCTATCTTTTTGTTTTTTTTTAGTCTCCCCTGCTTGGCAGGAAGTTAGTCATCTTTAAATCTTTCTCTTGCTTTTCTTTTTCATAATCTTTTCCTGACTGTGATATTAATTTTTAATCATAAAGGCTGTAGGAGAGGGTATATGTGATCAGTATAGAGTAGACCTCACCAGTAAGACAAATGAGACTTGTAAGTGGAATAACTTCTGTAGTTCTTCAGGTAAAAGTATGACATCTGAGGATCAGGCATGGAAGAGACTTCTGTGCAGTGAAGTAAAGTTCCTGAGCTGAGAGTTAGCAAGAATGCTACAGGTGACAGTGCTGTGATGAGAAGCATCTACCTGTCCTAAATCTTTGGGCTGGGTGGCAGTGAATTCCCTGCTCATGCAATGCAAAGATTTTCAGTTGATCCCTTCCCTGGGGAAGGAGTTATGTCCCCCTGAGGCTCAAGACTTCTCTGAATAATTAGTCTGTTGGGTCTCTGTCTTCAGAAAGAGATGAAAGAACTGTTGAAGGCTGTTGAGTTACACTTGATGAAGGAAGTCAGTGGGTCTGCAGATAGTCACATAAATTAAAAACACTTGCATCGTCTTTCCTTAATAGATGAAGCCTTTAGGATTAGAGATTAAAACCAACAAAAGTGGAAAAAAAAAAACAATAGAAAAGTTGTATGTGAGTGAATAAAATTCCCTTTCATGTAGTTTTACTTTCCCTAAATTACTTTGTTTTTCCAAATCATGCCTGTTCTTCCTCTTGTCTTCTCCATTCCTGCATGAGATGTGGGAAGGCCATCATAGGGTTAAAAAAAACACCATTAAAAAAAAAATCCTCATTTTTTGAAATGACAGAGAAAATTTAGGGATTATTCTCCAAAGTTCCTTTGATTCTAGAAGTAAAGTAGTATTTCATCAGCTTAACTACTCAGTATTTCATTAGTAGTTTATTTATTAAGAATGAATAAGATATCGATCATTGGCAGGTAAAGAATATTTGAATACTCATAATTCAGGAAACAAAACTTACCATGGTGGTTCTTGCTTTTGCCCCATGTATTTGATGATATCAGGATATTGTGACCAAATTGCTTCACTCCTTTTCTGTATTTCAAATTGGTGGTGGTTTGTGCCAAACTTTTTTTGTTTATTTCTAGGTATAATGGATCCCTTCCTAATGGTGACAGAGGGCGCAGGAAAAGCAGATTTGCCCTCTATAAGCGACCCAAGGCAAACGGAGTTAAGCCCAGCACTGTTCATGTGATTTCTACTCCTCAAGCATCAAAGGTATGGGGCAGTGGGGCATATCCTGTTTTTTCTGATGGTCCTGGGTGGTGAACATCTCCTGAATTACTGCCGATTTATCTTGCTGCTGGTCCATTCTTTGGTAGTCAGATATATTTGTTTTAATAAAAAGACTGCAGTGGATTTTCTTTCTGGGAGTATAATCTTCAATTTTAACCCAGTTACCTGTTTAAAATAGTCTTTAACTTGAGGTATGAGAGAACCTTTCTGCTGCTGTTCCAAAAGTTGACTTTGTCAGTGCTGAGCCACGGGGTAGTCAGGTGATGCAAATAAAAGCAGTGTGTTAATTGCTTTCTTACTGGGTTAGTATGTCTCTTTCCCCTTCAGGAAGTTAACATAGTATAAATAAAGTAGTGAATGCCTCTGTGCCTTTCATTTTTGTTGCTAATAATGATATTGTATATGTTACCTGAAGTTTGGTGTAGATGAAGTTGAAAAAACAGCAAATACGTTAATTTATGGAGGAAAAGCAGTAAATATGTCAGTATAGTAATAATATATAGAACTGTCTGATTAGAGTTCTGGTTATGGAGCACATTTTAAGCTGCAGAAAGTCATGCAATGTCTCCTCAAAGCCTTTCTCCTAGAAGCAAAAAGTGACTAGAGCAACTGGAGGGGGAGTTCTGTGGTGATGACACACAAATGGATGGTGTAAGAGGTGTACATCACTTTTACTGAAATACACATCAGGGGAGGGAGAGAACCTACACCATTCTCAGATGTGTGCTAACTTAGACCAAGAGAGGAATACCATTTAATACAGAGTATAGGCTTATATTTTCATTTACAATACATACCATACACAGTAAGCACCTAAACTTATTAAAGTCTACAATGTCAGAGCCTGTTATTTTAAAAGATTGTATAGGATATGCCTAGAGGAGCTAAATATGTAGTCTCTGTAAGTATTTTTCACTGTCTGTATCCTCAAAATGAAAGCATTTGGAAGTTGCATCTTTCTGACTAAGTAAACTTTCACAATAGGCCTGTAGTATATGTTTGTATGTTGGTAACTCTGGTCTGTTGCTTAAAGATTAACAACTTTTAAAAAAGTGTTATATAAAATACTAGCTGATGGGAATATATGTGTGTTCTTGGTGGATAATCTTAATCATTTGGACTGCAGATAGTATTTCAGCATTTGAGTTGCAAGATATTTGAATATTGCAAGGTATCTGGTTAACGTTCATTTATGGTGTTACTGTAGTGAAGATAAAATGTGTGCTGTACAAATTAGTGCCCTTATAAAGATAGCATAGGGCTGAGACATTAAAGCCCCTCCTTTGAGGATTTGGATTCAGGTAGATATATCAGCTTGAATGTATTCTTTTGCACTTTCTCTGAACCCTTATAAAAGCCCTTTTGTGTATTTATACTGTTGTCTGGCACAAGGCAGACTTGTGCCAGAACAGTGATGCAGTGGATTCCCGTTAGCACTCTTTTGATGCTCAGAAAGAAATCTTACATTTTAAAACTCTGTGGTAGACTTTTCTGACATCTTAGACACCAGAGTCTAAATCTGTTTCACTAGGGATGGTTTCTGCATACAGCTGCTGTGAAAGACTGCAGAAACATAGACCAGTAAAAAAAAAGTGAGCTGCTTTGTTCTTGAAAAATAATGTGCAGCTTGACCTCAGGAATTTTGTTCTGCTCTCAGTCTTTAAGCCTAACTCTTTTAGGAAGATAAAACAGGGCTGCATAGGGTATTAAGAAGTTTTCTCCCTCTACATCCTTCCTTCTAACTTTCCAGATACCAGTTCTCTGTTTTGCTTTGCTTGACTGTCACTTTGTAAACTGAGGCTTTGAGTAGAAGGACATTTTTAGAGTATAGATGCTTTTTGTGTGGTGGATTTAGAAGTGTTTTGCCTTTGCTGTAGCATGGATGCTGGAGTAAGGTGCATGGCTGGGTTTGTGCTAATTGTATTAATGCAGCAGCTCAAGAACTGTAACTGCCACCAGTTTCGAGTGTCAGCTTGAAAACTGCAATAGATCATAAGAGGATGCTCGTCATGTTCCATTGTCTCTGCTATGCAGGTGTCAAGGACAGCTGGAGTAGCAATTTTTTCTGTAGTAAATTTAGCTGAGTTAATTGCATATGAATCAGTGCCTTTTGTGTTTTCCACTGGAATGCTTGTGGTTTTGCCACTCTGCCTTCTGGAGTTGCCAAAGAAAGTTTAGAATTGTTTGGCCTTCTGAGGAAACGGGAGAACTGGCTGAGGTTCTTAATGACTTCTTTGCCTCAGACTTCACTGGCAGGTGCTCTGCGCACACTACTCAAGTCTTTGAAGACAGCTACAGGGACTGCAAGAATGAAGACCTTAAGCCCACTGTAGGAGAGGACCAGGTCTGAGTTCATCCTAAGAATCTGAATGTGCACAGGTCCATGGAACCTGATGAAATCCATCCGCAGGTCCTAAAGGAGCTGGCAAATGAAGTTGCTAAGCCACTGGCCATCATATCTGAAAAGTCATGGCAGCTGGGAGAAGTTCCCTTCATCCAGAGGGACCCTGACATGCTTGACAGGTTGGCCAGTGCCAGCCTCATGAAATTTAATAATGCAAAGTACAAGGTCATACACCTGGTCAGGGCAATCCCAAGCACAGCTACAGATTGGGTGGAGAAGTGATTCAGAGCAGCCCAGTGGAGGAGGACTTGGGGGTGCTAATTGATGAGAAACTGAACATGAGCTGGCCTCAGTGTGTGCTCACAGCCCAGAAAGCCAACCGTATCCTGGGCCGCATCAAAAGGAGCGTGACCAGCAGGTCGAAGGAGGTGATCCTGCCCAGCTGTTCTGCTCTTGTGAGACCCCAGTTGGAGCACTGTGTGCAGTTCTGGTGTCCTCAGCATAAGAAGGATATGGAGCTGTTGGAGCAAGTCCAGAGAAGGGCCACAAGGACTATAAGGGGATTCGAGCACCTCCTGTAGGAAGATGGGCTGGGAAGGTTAGGGTTGTTCAGCCTGGAGAAGAGGAGGCTGTGTGAGGACCTCATAGCAGCCTTCCAGTATCTGAAGGGGACCTATGAGGATGCTGGATTGAGACTCTTCATTAGGGACTGTAGTGATTCATAGAATCATAGAACAGTTTGGGTTGGAAGGGACCTTCAAAGGTCATCTAGTCCAAACTCCCTGCAATTAGCAGGGGCATCTTCAACTACATCAGGTTGACCAGAACCACATCCAGCCTGGCCTTGAATGTCTCCAGGGATGGTGCATCCACCACCTCACTGGGCAACCTGTGCTGGTGTTTTACCACCCTCATTGTAAAAAATTTTTTCCTCACATCCCGCCTGAATCTTTTTTAGTTTGAAACCATGACCCCACATCCTATTACAGCAGGCCCTGCTGAGAAGTATCTCCCTGTCTTTCTTATAGGCCCATTTTAAGGACTGAAAGGCTGCAGTAAGGTCTCCCTGGAGTCTTCTCCATGCTGAACAACCTCAACTCTCAGCGTTTCCTTGTAGGAAAGGCGCTCCATATTGCAGGCCCTAATACACCCTGTCCTATATAAAATTGTATGATCCCAATTTCTGCTAAGCAGAGATACTCAGGTTCCCATATATATCCAGGCTGTTGATTCAGTGGGCTTTTAGGTTAACACTTCCCCCTGTGCAAGCATAGTTGGAACATCAGTTTGTTCCCTCCTCTTCATAGCCATTAGCAGCATCCTTGTTAGATGTTGTTAGTTGGAGTTGTTTTTGTGGAACAATGGGTGCTGGCAGCTGGTGTTAACAATGAGGTTACTGGTGATGCTGAATACTGAAGACCTGTAATACCCCTGTGACTTCAGGTTTGTGCACATTTAAATTTCTTTATTGGTTTCCAGTGTTTTGGAATTATTTCCATGGATGTGAATTTTAGAAAAATGAAGGAGCTTCATGCCATAGTTCAAGTAACTCAAATGCACATTAGGAAGCTTGAATTGTTGACATTAGCCCTCCAGGATTCCCTAGGATTACTGTGGAAGCATGAATGAATTCTAGAATTGTGGAGTTTGAGACTTTCCAAAGTACTGTGTCAGTGGGCAGGAGAATAAAACTAGCAAGCACTAGAAGGACTCCATTCTAGCAAGTGAATGTTGTGCTTTGATACCTGTTTCTTGCTACTGACTTGATAGAAGATTGCAAATGTCTTAAATTACTGCAGTGCAACACACCCCCCCCACCCCCTTTAATACTGTTTTATGGTGGTATGTCTTGTTATTTATTATGTCTGTCTTGGCATCAAAATTTTCTTTTGGTAACCTGTAGTAGATGAAGACAACCTAGTTTCTCCCCTATGAAATTACTATTTCAAGCTGACTGGGGAAGATCTTTCCCACTTCAAGTCCAATTACCTGCCGAGTTGGCTTCTGCTTTGTGCTATCACAACAGCAGCTTGTGTAGTCACTGGCTGTGTTCCTGCAGCTCAAATCAAGCTTCATGTTGCTACTGGAGAAGAACAAAATGCAGCCAGACAAGTAATTACTAGGTGGGGAAGAGAGCTGCAATTTGTGCTTTGAGTGATGAGATAAAATGAAAGTATAGGATTCTTGTGATTAGTTATCTACTGTAGACACTGCATCTGCTTTGACATACTTCATGAATTTTGAGTAAAAAGACCAGAAATCCTTTTGGCACTGACAGCTTTTTGATGTTTGCTCTGGATGAGAGCTGTAAAGCTCAGCTGCTGTCAGGAGGATGCTGTGTCTGTCAGTGACTTCTGTCTTTCCTATTGGGCTTATTTATGGTGTAATCAGTTCACAGAGCACTAATTTGTTCTGAAGTAACTTAATCACATAGGTATCTTGTGAGACTTGAGTTGTGCAGAGGCAGCTTTTTCTTGGCTCATCAGACTGAGTCTGCCTGATAGTTCCCTTGGTGTAATATCCTTGTCTTAAATTAAATGAGCATCACAATAACATGCTAAGTCCCTGTCCCCTTGCCCTTGCAGATAGTAGGGAATGGTTAGAAGAAAATAGTTAGACCAATTTCATTAGTAGGGCTTAATAAATAACAACTGTAACTTGGTTTGAAGCTCTCCTTCCTGAGCTTTTGGGACCTATTAAGCAGAATGCATGTCAAAGGTTTTTCAAAATCATTTTATAGTGTTTTCTAACAAAAAACAGATGTTTAGTGAAGGAAGGCGATCAAAAATTGCTGAGGACTACAACAGTTCTTTTTTTAATGACTTAAAGTTGCTTTTTGCTTTCATGCTCTCCCTTCAGAGGGTAGACAAAAGATCAAAAAATGCTTTCCTTGTAAGCTGTTTAAACTACATCTGCTCTAAATCAACATTTAGAGTACTTTAATTTGGGTGCCCTTCGAAAGCAGAGGAAGATGCAGTGATCACCAGAGCTAGTGTTAAGAAACTCATTAGTGTTACATTTCCCTGTATGCTTCGGAAGTGTAACCCACTGCTGTGCAGTATCTGTCAGTTTGCAACTTCCTTTACCCTGTCAGAAATAACCTGGGGGAGTTTGGTCTTGTGGTAATGGAGAGCTACGTAGAGACTGTATCCCAGCTGAGTTTAACATGCTGTAGCGTAAGGTCAGATGCTGCAAACCTTTGCTGTCCCTCAGGGAATATCCTCAATTGTTTGTGCCACTGGAAAAGCTTCAAGTAGTATTTATACTGCAGGCAGCAGAGCCACTCATTTCACTGACAGGTAACAATTTCACTACTCTAGCTTTATGTAGCAGGACTTGTTTAAAACTGTCTTGTTCCAGTTTGACTGGGTTCTGCATGCTTCCCTACCATTCCTAAGATTTAGAGTGGAAACTTTAGACCACCTACTGTAGTGGTGAAGGTCTGTCCTGTTCTGCATTTATTCTACTTAGACTCTTATTGGCTGGAATAGATCTGGTATTAGAAGTGCATGTCTCCTGAGAGCTGGGCTGGTTGGAGCCTCTGGAAAGTTAAGAGAAAACACAAAACTGGTTTAGGATCACATGAAGCTGCGTGGACTGAGTGTAATATTCCTACTTGTGTGGTGGTAATGCCTTTTGTTGAACTTGCTCTTGGGGATAACACATCATTGCAAGTTGGCATTACTAATTGAGAACCTCCCTAGAATATTAAAAAGTGAGGGCAATCTACTGTTATGTTCCAGGTGTTTGGGTAGGCTGTGCTGCAGCACAGTTGTGAACAGTCTGACTACAGAGGCTTGTACACAGTTGTTGCAAGAGTCTGGGACTGTTAGGAATAAAAATGAAGGAGTTCCTAGCTACTGATTTGGATATTTCATCACCTGTGTTGTGGGGGGACTTTACATAAGTCTGAAGTGTAATTTTCACATTAGCTTTGAACTTCAAAGCCACTTTAGAGACAGACATTTGGATTCTAGACTGTATAGAATTAGCACATATGACACAGAGCCTGTCCTTGACTGAGACTTGTACCACAGAACTGAAGACAGATACCCTGGCATTTTAAAGAGGCGGCGTGCACATTTTTCTTCTCTCGCCCTCTTTCAGTGAAATGAAAGGTTACTGGAGTATTTATGAATGTTGCACATGTAGGTCTTTTCATGCTCAAAAGAAAATGTGGGAACATGCAGCTAATGACATATATGCTTTTCCTGTTATCTTGAACTTTAATGTCCAAATTAAATTGTTTTAAATGGAATGTTGCATTTTGGAAAAATCAGGTAGCATATACTCAGTCACAGCAGTGTGGAACAGCTCTCCTGGAACAAAGGAGTTGGAACTGCATCAAAGAGTAGAGACTCCTATGCTCCAAGGCTTTGTTGAGAGGGGCAATTATTTTGAAAACACAGAAAGTAATTCAAGCTTCATGGGCCAACAGTAACTTTTCAAAGACACAAACAGCTGCTATTCCTGTTTTACAAATTAGGGAATACTTATTTTCCAGACTGCTTTGAGATTTTCTTGATGGAAAGAACAAAATCTAAATATTTTCCTTTTTCGGAGTCTTTTGTGACTACATCAGTAAAATAAGTAATTTTATCTGTTCACTAAGTGAAGTACTAGAGGGGTGACTCTTGTGAAAAGACAAGATTCCTCATTCCACTGTTTGTAGAGCTCTTGTCTGAGATGTGTTTTATGCTTCCTTTTAGATGAAGGACTACTTTATTTCGTGATCTCGCTCCTATTCAACACCAAAAACCTCACAAAGATTTTTAGGAGAAAACAGGGAGTACTTTATCAGGATAATCTCTTGAAGGGATGGATCCCCAGCAAAGTTGTTATGGTGATGCTTCATTTGCTGAGTGCTCCAAGCTCTTTAGTGTCTTTGACAGTCATAAAAGCAATTCAGAATTCTTTAGCACTATGGGTTTGCTTCTACAAGATCATTATCATTTTTTTTTTATCATCTCATGAGCTTTCCTTTCGTGGCAACAAGTTTGTCTAGCCATTGGCTCTACATCAGAGCTTGTACTTACATGACCTCCATGCAAGGCTGTGTGGTGTGTACAGACCTGTCCTTAAATTCTGCATGTATCTGTTGTCCGTAGTGCTTCTGTCAGTATTTCAGGAAGTTCTGGACTCTGCAGATGCCTATTGTGAGATAATGTGCATGGCAATATATACCTTGGCCTTCTAATTTCAGTAACAGCAGATGCCTATCGCTTTGACTTGAGGAAGCTCATTAAAGGCCCACCACTGCCAACTTGTTTGTTTATATAGTACTCGTTTTCCTCCAGCTCCATATGAGTGAGCTCAGAAAGATCTCTCCTACACCGAGTTTTCAGTCAGGGAATGATGGATGCTTTCTCCTCTGCTTTTTGATACTGGCAAGGAAGAAGGGGTATTGGCCCCTATCAAGCTGAGAAACTGGATTTGGTGTGCTGAGATCAGATTTGCATATTCCCCAGAACTCTCAGGTGACTACTGGCCTGATTGTCTGATTGCTCATGAGAACGAGACCAGTGTCCCAGCAGTTATCTACCTTGGACTGGGATCATTCAGAAGTGTTGCGTGCTCGGCCTTGGGTATTGACAACTACCACTTTTGTGGTTGCAGAGATTTCCTTGGGAACCATTCCTGTTTTATCTTACACCTGTTTAGGTATAAGATAAAGGGGAAGCAAACATTTTGTTGGTGTGGTTGTGGTTTTTTTTAGTTGTTTTTTTTTTTCCATGGCTCCTATGTAGCCAAAGAAACTTCAGATCCAGGGCCTCTTGTGTAGCTACCTGTAGTTGCACAATTCTGTTTCTCCTTCCAGACTTCTCAACTGAGTGAAGACTTAGGTGACAGAGCATTCCAGTTTGCAGCTTTGGTAGCTCTTGTGTCTAAAACCATACTGTTTTAGCTGTTCATCTTCAGTGAGGGATGAAGCAAGGGAATTGGGGAAAGAACCTGGAACTTTCCTGTTGATATAAACCACACTATTATATGCTTACACTGCAGCAAGATAAACTTCTCGGTTTTTATTGCTAGTTGATCTCAAACTCCAGTTAACTGAAGAGATACTTTCCTTTGTAGGATCAGGACTTTGTGGAATTCTCTGTGGAAGCTGTTTTTTGGGTAGTGATTACTGCTTCTGAGGATTTGAGGTTCTGTTCCTTCCTCAGACAATGCTCTTCCTAAACAGCTCCTGTTGCTGAAGCTTAATTGCAGCTGAGAGAGGTTATTCCAGCTTTTCCCTTCCTGACTATAAGGTGTGTGCATTTTTGAACAAGTTGTGCTGTCTTCTCCAACTGACATGAGCAGCAATGCCCCATCGCTACCACAAATAGCTAAAGGTTTGGTCATCTTACAGCTGTGTTAAAACCTGCTGTGGACTCTCTTGCATTGAAAGGACTGAACCATTCCTAAAGAATAGTTCAGCTCCTGAGATTTGCCCTAGTTACATGTCACCATCATTAACACAAATAGTGAAGTGTCTAGATGCTGTACTTGGAAAAAGTTGTCATTCAGTCCTTGGCTTAACTGTGAACTCCAGGAGACTGCTATGCCCCTGGATCTTTGGGGTTGGAGTTCTTCTTGGAGTCCCTCACTGTATGGGTGGACCTAAGCTGATCACAAAGATAACCAAACAGCCTCTCCTTTGAAGCTTCTTCCTTCACAGTATTTTGAGTATGCATCTGTTTAACATGCAGTCTCCTTCTGAGTCCAGAATTCCAGAAGTGGTAATTAAGGACATTAAGATGTGGTTGAGAGATGGTGAGGGATGTGTATTTTTTGTGCTTGAGGTTTTAGAGCGATTGGTGAGTGTAATTAAAGCAAAACTCTGTACTGCATGAATGCAAAGAGAGTGCATGAATGGTCAAAAAAATCTTCAACAATTATGGGCTCATTTCTGTAGTTTGCACATCTGATGGCACTGTACTTCATATATCCAAACCTTACTAGTTTTGCATTTTCTACAAAGCAGGTTTGGAGGAAACGTGGAGTAGGTCAGTGACTGCAAACCCACAAAACTGGAAGGAGGACTGAAAGGAACTTTGCATGGGCTTTGTGGGTTAGTTACGACTGCTAGCCTTAACGTAATGACATTTACTCTTATAAACTTCAGACAATAGACTACTGTGTAAGACACTGAAATTTGTCTTCCTCCCTGTTTCCTTATGCTAGCATTTGGATTTCCATGCTGTTTTCTCTGTGCTTCAGCCCACCAAAGAATTTTAGGCTGCTGAAGGTCAGCAATAAGGCAGTGCCTTGGTGGTCCAGGTGGGAGGCAGGCAGGAACAGAGCTGACCTCGCTTTAGCATGGGCAGCTGCTCTTTATTTTGTTCCAAATGAAAAGCTGGCCTTGGAAAGCTGGATTGTGAAACTTCTAATAGCTCATAAAGTGTTCTTCTGAACTCATCTCTCCCTGTCAAAGCTTTCTGAAATCTTGCTGTTTGGTGTTTTGTCACAAAAATTGACTCTTGCTGCTTGAGTGTAATAAAATAACTGTAAGTCAAAACAAAATGCTTGCAATTTGCTAGAGACAACCCATGTTAAATAGCTTAAAATATCACTGTGTTATGATCTGGACTATTGCTGGGAAGGTCTAACTAGTTTCCTTGGTTGAAAATATCTTGGTTATTTAACATTTTATCTTGGTGTCTGTATACTATAGTAGCAGATAGTGCTGGAGTAGAAAGTATCATGTAAAAAAGCCAGGACTCTTCCTGAGGAACTTTTTTTAAATTCTGGAAATAATAGAAAAGATTTCATAAAAGCATGAAGTTGCATATCTATTAAGTTCCTTTGGATATGGCAGGGGGGTTGGAACTTGATGATCTTAAGGTCCTTTCCAACCCTAACTATTTTATGATTCAATGTGAATTTACTCAAGGTCTCAATTAGATTATAGAAAGTTCAAGTTAAAGTAGCCCCATTCATTACTTTTCCAGAAATGTTTTTGTCAAATGCCTATGTAATGTGTGTATTTAGATGATGCAGCATGTATTTTATGGATATTTTTCTGAACTGCTTTTATGGCTTTTGCCATGGAAATATGTTAGGAACTGGAGAGAGGAAAAAAAAAAGGCATTCCAATTCTTAAAGAGTACTGTAATTTTTTTTGAGAGAGAATTTGTAGCTTTAGTTTGGTGGCTATAGAACTTGTTACAGTAAAATTTGGGTACAGAGTTCATTCAGTAAATCTAAACAGGAGTTATGTGATCTGTACCTTGTACTTTGTTCAGATATTGGACAACTACTATTTATTTACCATCAGTTACTAAAAGACTTTGGCAGAATGCTTTTCTTCCTATTTGCTGTGGGGTTTAAATCCAGACCTTCAAGTTCAGGATGCTTCTTCCTGGTGAGTAGGTGTGAGGAACATCTGCAGATCCTGACAGATCAGCCTGTACCTCCCCTGCAAACCTCTGACATCCAACTTTATTTCTAATCCTTAGTGCTTTAGTCTCCCTGTATACCAGTATCTACATACTTACTGCTGTCCTGTCTGCAATTGCTTTTTTTTCCATTTTTCCTCTTACTGTAAACTCTTGATGTGGAACACTGTCTAATGCTTTGGGAAGTTGACAGTTGTGTGGTGGCAGTGATATGGTGGCATTGCATTGCTTGATTCCATTACCTTAAGGAGGTATTTCCCTTCCTGCATTCTCTTTCTCTCTCTAGATGAAGATTTACTTGCTAAGATGAGAAAGTAGGGCTTTTGGCAGAAACTGATAGATACTTTGCTGGGGCAGGTTGTCTTCAAGTATGCAGTTTGGTTGTATGTGTAAGCAGTGTGAAGACCTGCTCTCTGATGCGGTGTTTTGGGTGAATTGCTGCAAAGTTACTAGGCTGGGAGTTAGTTCCTAACTTTGCCAAGGTTTGGGGTTGAGATGGTTGCATTAAACTCTTAAATAATAAACATAAAAGATCTGGCTCTGACATAGTTTTGAAAGGGTGCATTCTAAACTTACTACAAGAAGATGACATACAATGTGGAAATAAGCTGAAACAGAAACTAGTGGTTTGTCTTTCCCTTACACAATCTTCTTTGTGTCTCATGAAAATATATATAATGCATAACTTAGGGGAACCTTTGATTTGATGAACTTATCCCATCCCCTACCAGTTACCCATCTTGTGCTTCTCCCCTATTCTGTTTTTCTTGTCACTGGGAAGTAAGAGACACCAAGAGTATTGAGGTCGTTTGTTTGTTTGTTGGGTTTTTTTTGTGTTTTTTTTTAATGTTTTTTCATTGGCCAGTATAGGTATAGGTGAGATGCCTTTGCTGAGCTTCTTAGAAAGTATTCTGCAATGTTGTTTTTGGAAAGATAATGTTAAAGCTGCACTCATGTTTTTTTAAAAGAGAATTTGCCTGCTCATTTTGCATGTAATATATAAAACATACACTGTGCTTAGCACTCACTACGGTTGTAGTGCCTTGTTCCTACTGGAATACATAAAGTAAAAATAGTCCAATATGCTCAGGAATTGAGACTTGGTGTGTCCCAGTTTTCGTTTGTACTACTAATGCTTGCACAATGTCGAACCATCACTCTGTTGGTAGGATTTGATTATTTTTTATTTTCCTCTTAAGCTGTCAAATGAGAAACTGGGTTTTGCCATAGCAAGTTTCTTGTCTCTGAACACAAACCACAGCAGTGTAGCAATAGAAGGGGAGGGGATGTGTTGTCAGAATGTTCACATATGCCATCAGATCTGGGAAAGATATTTTAATCTAAAATGTAGAATTACAGATTGTTAATAATTTGCTTTTAACGCCTGTGTTCATGAAGGTAGTTCAGAATCAGTGGGTTCTGGCTTAAATCCTAAATTCTTCATTGAGTCCTAGTTTTGAATCTTCATAAAGAAATAGGTCTTACCTTTGTAAAGCAGGAAATTGTAGTATTTATTGCACTGCTATTTGTTCATGTTCTGTGAAGGGGAATCTTGGGATAATAAACATGTTTCTGTAATTAGGATATTAGTTATAGTAGATTATCTCTTCATTTTACTATTTCATACTGAAAATCAGTACTTTATATGCTTTGTTAAGTAAAATGCACAAAAACAAGCATTAAAAATTACGTTACAGACTTCAAACTCTTCTGCTGCCTTTGTATTTTACTTGGTATTGAGGCCTTTTGCTACTGAAGGCAAAAATGCTGTTCTTTCATAGCTGCCGTTTCTTCAAAACTATTATTTTCCTTGGAAGCTAGTCTGAACAGAAAGTGTCTGTCATCTGTGTGCATGTCTACCAGCAGAACACTGATTTTTTGATGTCCTGGTGTCACAAATAAAAGGAGTGTTTCTGGATCTAGACAGAATTTCAGATAGTTTTTCCTGTAGCATTCTCACTGGAGAAGCTTCATAGTAACAACTCAGCTTTTTTCCTCCAGCAGAAATGCCTTGTCTTTTGTTCTTACAACTTAAGTGCATTGTTCTTTTATGAATGCCTTTTCCAGAAGTGCTGTGCGGTTTTTGTTTCTTCTTAACTAAAATTGAGAAAAAAAACCAACTTGAATTAATTTGTGAAATTATCTGAATTTCCTAACAGAAGTTAGTCAGGTTGATGTGCAGAGATACAAAGCTGCAATTATCGCTAGCTTTGTTACTCCCGTGGGGCTTCATTAAAGTGGCTCCTCTTTAGCTGCTTCTGCTGCCCAGCGCCATGAAGTTTGGGATTCAGCAGACGCAACAGATATTTCTTGTGTGTACTATTCCATACTTGCAGATGGAATGTTTAACTGCCCTTTTTCACTGCTGTTGTAGCAGCAGGAAGATCTATGTGAAGTCTGACAGACCTAGTATTTAAACCTACTTGTGTGACTGTGATGTAGCAAAAGTATTGAGACTTTTATTGCATCAGCTAATTCATTGCTCTCAGCTACAGACACGGACAGTTGTATCTCTGGAATAGCATTAAACTGGTGTATTTCTAATATTGCTTAATGCAGTTTGACAGGCACTTAACACTTTAAAATCTTACGCTTACCTTTGAGCAGTGAGTATTGAATATTCATAGAATCATAGAATAGTTAGGGTTGGAAAGGACCTTAAGATCATCTAGTTCCAGCCCCCCTGCCATGGGCAGGGACACCTCACACTAAACCGTATCACCCAAGGCTTCATCCAACCTGGCCTTGAACACTGCCAGGGATGGAGCATTCACAGCATCCTTGGGCAACCCATTCCAGTGCCTCACCACCCTAACAGGAAAGAATTTCCTCCTTATATCCAATCTAAACTGCCCCTGTTTAAGTTCTAACCCGCTACCCCTTGTCCTATCATTAGAGGCTCTCTAATGAAGAGTCCCTCTGCAGCATCCCTATAGGCCCCCTTCAGATACTGGAAGGCTGCTATGAGGTCTCCATGCAGCCTTCTCTTCTCCAGGCTGAACAGCCCCAACTTCCTCAGCCTGTCTTCATATGGGAGGTGCTCCAGTCCCCTGATCATCCTCTTGGGCCTTCTCTGGACTTGTTCCAACAGTTCCATGTCTTTTTTTATGTTGAGGACACCAGAACTGCACACAATACTCCAGGTGAGGACTCACAAGAACAGAGTAGAGGGGCAGGATCACCTCCTTCGACCTACTGGTCACGCTCCTTTTGATGCAGCCCAAGATACGGTTGGAGTTCTGGGCTGCGAGCGCACACTGCTGGCTCATGTTCATTTTCTCATCAGCCAACACCCCCAAGTCCTTCTCCGCAGGGCTGCTCTGAATCTCTTCTCTGCCCAACCTGTAGCTGTGCCTGGGATTGCTCCAACCCAGGTGTAGGACCTTGCACTTGGCATGGTTAAACTTCATAAGGTTGGCATCAGCCCACCTCACAAGTGTGTCAAGGTCCCTCTGGATGGCATTCCTTCCCTCCAGCGTATCAACCGAACCACACAGCTTGGTGTCATCGGCAAACTTGCTGAGGGCGCACTCAATCCCACTGTCCATGTCAGCGATGAAGATGTTAAACAAGACGGGTCCCAACACCGATCCCTGAGGGACACCACTCGTTACTGGTCTCCAGCTGGACATTGAGCCATTGACCACACCTGTTTGTGTGCGGCCATCCAGCCAGTTCTTTATCCACCGAGTGGTCCATCCATCAAATTGATGTCTCTCCAATTTAGAGACAAGGATGTTGTGTGGGACAGTGTTGAACGCTTTGCACAAGTCCAGGTAGATGACATCAACTGCTCTACCCCTGTCCATCAGTGGTCCATAGAAGGCCACCAAATTGGTCAGGCAGGACTTCCCCTTAGTGAAGCCATGCTGGCTGTCACCAAGCACCTTGTTGATTTTCATGTGCTTCAGCACAGCTTCCAGGAGAATCTGCTCCAAGATTTTGCCAGGCACAGAGGTGAGACTGACCGGTGTGTAATTCCCCGGGTCATCCATTTTCCCCTTCTTGAAAATGGGGGTTATATTTCCCTTTTTCCAGTCATCAGGAACTTCACCTGACTGCCATGATTTCTCAAATATGATGGACAGTGGCTTAGCAACTTCATTTGCCAGCTCCTTCAGGACCCACAGATGGATCTCATCAGGACCCATGGACTTGTGCACATTCAGATTTTTAAGATGGTCTCGAACCAGATCCTCTCCTACAGTGGGCCCAAGGTCTTCATTCTCACAGTCCCTGCATCTGCCTTCCAAGACTTGGGTGGTTTGGTCAGAGCCTTTGCCAGTGAAGACTGAGGCAAAGAAGTCATTCAGAACGTCAGCCTTCTCCAAATCCTGTGTAGCCAGTTCTCCTGAGAGCTTCCTGAGGGGGCCTACGTTCTCCCTAGTCTGTTTTTTATTTGCTATGTACCTGTAGAATCCCTTCCTGTTATCCTTAACATCCCTAGCCAAGTTTAATTCTAACTGGGCCTTAGCTTTCCTAACCTGGTCCCTAGCTTCCCGAACAACATCCCTGTACTCTTCCCAGGCCGCCTGTCCTTTCTTCCACTTTTTGTAAGCCTCTTTTTTTTCATTTGAATTTTCCTCAGCAGCTCCTTTTCCATCCAAGGACATCTCCTGGCCCTCATGCTTCACTTCCTTCTAGCTGGGATGCAACACTCTTGAGCTTGTAGTAGGTGCTCCTTGAATATCCACAAAGAGTTGATATGGTTCTGGTGTTGTGCGTTATTTTGCTTCATTGCAGTGGAAGACAGGACTATATGAAGGATGACCCTAATTTTTTTGTAAGTGGTGGTGTCATCCGTTATTGAAGATAATTTGGAGCACCTGGGCAAATTCTGTTATGTATGTTAAATAGCATATGTGAGAAACTCATTCGGGAGGTTCTAGTCCAAAAAAATTCCTTGCTTGCCTATGTAGTAATTCAAGGACTCTCTAAGACGAAACTTTCTCTGGCATTTCTGTAGCTTCCTGAGGATTTTTTGCTGATATAATAAAGGACACTTTCAGAAGGCTTATGAGGAAGTAGGGAGAGGGAATGTTGTATTCTAAACTACTTACCTTCATGTTTTTGTTGATGAAGGGGCAAGAGCATAGCATGAATACCAGAATCTAGTTTCTCACCCATTTCAGTTATTTGAGCCCATTACAGTGTCTTTTGTACAGCTGGAGTAATGAAGCGTTCTTTAAGTTTGTTAGGAACATGAGAAAGCCTGGCTGTCTTTTGTTCCCAGAGGGAGGTAGGCATGATAAGGCTTGCGCAGCACCTCTTCAGTGTGTTTTCATCTCTGTTCGCACATGTTTTTGTTGCCTGTATTTGGGGAGAAAAGCAGAACAGCATGTCTGTTCACTGGGGAGTTATGAGGTGAGTCCTGGTTTATTGATATGCACTAGAAGAATCATATAGAATCATAGAATAGTTAGGGTTGGAAAGGACCTTAAGATCATCTAGTTCTGACCCTCCCTGCCATGGACAGGGACACCTCACACTAAACCATGTCACCCAAGACTCCATCCAACCTGGCCTTGAACACTGTCAGGGGTGGAGCATTCACAACATCCTTGGGCAACCCATTCCAGTGCCTCACCACCCTTACAGTAAACAATTTCCTCCTTATATCCAATTTAAACTTCCCCTGTTTAAACCTATTCCTCCTTGTCCTGTTGCTACAGTCCCTCTATTTGCATCCTTGTAGGCCCCCTTCAGATACTAGAAGGCTGCTATGAGGTCTCCACACAGCTTCTCTTCTGGCTGAACAGGCCCAACCTTCTCGGCTCGTCTTCACAGGGGAGGTGCTCAAGCCCCCTTATCATCCTCATGACCTCCTCTGGACTTGCTCCAACACCTCCATGGCCTCCTCATGTTGAGAATACTTTTTAAATGAGTTTCCAAGAATCCTGAGTGGCCAAAGAGAGAGCAAGAGCACATGCTGGCTTGGTGATTCATTATTGGTATTATCAGTTGGGGAATTCCTGAAGAGTTTTAATGGTCTGCTAAGAGTGTGAAAGGTAAACTGGGTGATAAAGGGACTGGGATTGAATTTCTTACAACTCCATGTACAGGGTGGGAGCTCTGTGGACTGTGCTCTTGTTGATAATGTGCTGATGTATACAGGACCTGGGCATGCAGCTTGTCTGATTAACGGTATCAATACCCTGTTGTGTGTAATCCTAAACAAGTTACTGTGGTTCAGCTGCCTGGTCATAACAGTTGAACTGTGCTATTAATATGGTAAGTGTGAGGAAGTTACTTGTTTTTAGCTGAGAGGAGTAAAATTACTGCTAGTGTTTGCACAGTATTGTGTGACACTAAAGTGAGAATTGTGCACAAGGATGGTAGAACAGCTCACTGATGGTAACTTGTGCTTTGTATTTTCCTTATTCTCTAAGATACTACGTTTTTTAGCTAATGATACTCTGATACAAAAAGTCAAGAAACAGACATGGGAAGGAGCTGTATGTGATTTTATAGTCTCAACCACTATCAGCTGGCTGTTAACTAAAATCCCAATAAGTTATTTGTGGAATTTAGCTGATCACTAATGGAATAACACAGCAGAAATTTACAGCACTAAACACATCATTTGAAAGATTTTTATTAAAAAAAACAAACAAACCAAAGAAGCCCACATAGCAAATCCCACAAACTTCATTTGACAAAATTATTAGCAGTTCAGCTGTCAGAAGGATAAATAAGGGTGGCTGTATAGAGTGGAATAAATAGTTCGGTGATACAGTTCCTTTTTTAAAGAGGCATGTTGTTTGTAATAGAACTTTAACCAAAATTCCAGCAACACTAAATACTTGGGGGGTTTCAGTAGGGTCTATAGCTATTGCAGCAGGGACAGTATCTTGGAAACAGGAGATTTCTACACTTGGTAAAAAGGCGTGATATAATTCTTGGCTTGGATTAAGAGGGAAGCAGTAGGAGTAAGGGAATAGGAGCACTGTATAGTCCGTGATGATGAGGCTGCTTAATGAAATACTGTATGCAGTTCTGCTGCCAGGTTTTCAGAGGGATTTTGAAAAACTGGGCAGGATGCAAACAGCAATTGCAAAACTCAATTGAATGAGGGAATAGACTGACATGAAAACTGGCAGCTTAAAGTAGCTATTCTTCAAGTTACTTACCGCAGCTACTCAAGAAACTGCCATTTCCATGGCAGAAAGTGGCTCACAAATTTGCTTACCAACTGCAGGAACTGGCTGGCAATTTAAACTTGCTGCTGTATGAAAGCTGAAACTCCTTGAATAGCAGCCTGTTTTACTTCTCAAAGACTGTGGAGCTCTGTTAGCATGTATCCTGCGGCCATGAAAATATGGGATGCTAAAAGGCATTCTGTTCTAGCAGGAGGGTCAATAACTAGAGCTAGAAGCTGAAGCCATACCAACTCGAACGAGAAGCTTTTTAGGAGAATAGTTCACTATTGGAGCAAATTAGTAAGAAATGACTTAAAATCTTGGTGTCTTTTAGTATCTTGATGAAATCAAATTAGCATGGAGCAGACTGAAAGATGCCAAGCATGGTTTACTTAAAAACTAACATTGGGACAGCTGGATGAAACTGGAAGATATGTGGTATGGGGAAAGTCTGAGGTGATACAGAAATTATAATTAAGATTTTTAAACTCTTTAATTATGATTGAAGTGCTCTTTGGGAGAAAATAGTGCCCAAGGGTCATTCTGAAGCTGTTGCTTACTCTTTTCTTTAAAGATGGGGTGGGGGATGAGGTAAAGTTGTGTTGCAGTAGCTGTGGTGGACTGAGAATGATGGAAAATATTCTTGGTTACAGTAGCCACTGTTAGTAGTGCAGGGAACTGGATGTTATAAAAACAGGGCTGTTTGTGAGCAAATGCCAAACTTGAGACTTTTATGTGAAGAAAATGATAGTGTTTATAGAGAGACAGTAGTATCTATGTATACAATGTGGGTAGAAAACCTGGGAAGCATTAGTACCGAAAGATTAAAGGAAGATACTATCTTTATTGCCCAAATGTGATTTGTAGCTTCAGCTCTGTCTGCAGAGGAACTGGATTGCGGGGAGGAGGTGGTCGTGGTTAAATCATGACAGAGGTAAAAGCCCATGCCTTCGTGGATATGAAGAAAGCCTCTCGGCTGTCAGGGCTTTTTGCTTTCAAAGCAGATGCCATTCACAGCTAACAAAGTACGGATTTAAGAGTTTATTTGCTACTCCCTTATAGAGGCACAATAAGAAAATCGAATACCAAAAGATCCTCAAACTGAAGCTTGTATTTAATCTGCACAATTGTAAATTTGGAATGATAATGAATATAGTGTAAAGAAGTGGTTTAGAATCAACCATGAATTTTAATTTATAGCTTCTGTCATTACATTAAATCCCTGTGTTACCCATATTCACTGACCTAACCTAATAGTCAGAGGGTGAATCTCTTGCGTGAAACCAGTTTTACATCAGTTGCCATGTACAGGAGCTAAATGGCCACAGTGAGATACTTTCATAAAGGGTATTTATAAATTACTTGTTATAGCTATTTAGTAAGGGGCTAATACAGCGGGATAGATTAATGTAGCTGAAAAACCCTTTTAGTTCTGAAATGTTTTCTACATATTACTTCACTTACTGGGCTTGCTAGTAATAAGTTACTGTTAATAACTGCCTTTATCCCAGAGAATTAATAAAGCATGGGAGAGTCAATGTAAACAATAATGTTTTAGTAAGACTAGGCACGCCGAGACAGTAAATCGTTCTAAGTCAGTTGCAGGTGGGCAGTGCATTCATTTAGAGATGCTCAAATGCTTCCTTACGTACTTACAGAAAAACTGAATAGGGGTTTCAGTACAGTTTTCTAAAAGTAATTCTTTAATTAAAGCTGTTTGTGTACAATCTGCACATGAAGATAATATTTCTTTGGCATTGCACTCTGTGTGGTCTGTGTTTCTCCAGCACTACTGTGTTACTTACTACTTGTTTTTAAGAATCACTTGTATCTGTACTAGCTTGTTGGGTGTTTGTTATGAAAACTGATAAGCTTTTTTCAGTTATAATTAAATGTGAATTTGAATACATTTGTCAGTTACTGATTTTGGAGAGATTATATTTTTCTTTGGATTTCAATTTATTATATTCTAAAAATGTGTAAGTTCTTAATATTTTTTTTTAACCTGGAATTTGATCTGGACTGACATTTTCATGTTGTCAGTAATCAGGCTTCCTGCTGGTTTTGTAGCTTTGCAGTTCATGCCTCATGAAAGAGTCGATTGCAGTGTAGATACCCACATTGACCTCTTTGGCTCAGCATAGTGGTGGCTGGCTGATCAGTTTTTGTAATTTTATCTTCGTAGTCACTGCTGCCTATTTTATATTATTAAAAGGCTATTTTTAATTTTTCTACTGCTGCCTTTGTTAGATGATCTTTATTTGTAGATAGCAGTTGCTGCAAGGAGTATCTATAACTGCTTCCAGACTCACTCATATACAGTTGACTTCACTTGCCATTTGTACATTCAGTGTCCTGAGAATTCCTTTGGATACCATCCACATATTAAAGAAGTGTACTGGAATTTGACTAGTATTTGACTTAAAGCCATGTGATTTAAATGTTTTTAATTATATACTCTATATATTTTCCAAATCATGCAACTACTGTCATTTGGTCAAGAGACAATAAAGGGTTGATATGTCCGAGGTGAAGGTGAGTGCAGAAAAAAGGGATAGCATAGTGCAAATGATTTAGACAGTTCTGGGAATGCTTTTATGCAGCAGCTCTCAAAGTGGTAACGGGACTTTCTGGTAGAGGACTTGCAGAGGGAAATCTGTTCTTATTATGTGCAGCATAATTTTTCTGCTGGAGTCATCAAATCTTAGAAACTAATGTTGGTCTGTAATATACGCAGTTATTTGGCACATGAAATGAATACACGCTAAGCTAAAAACCTGTGTAACAATCAACAGGCTAAACTTCAGATCTGGTTGTGGATTCAAGATGTTGTCCTTCAAACTGCTAAGTTGGTCAAAACCACATTAAATGGTGGGTATCTAGCTCAGCTCACGGTTCCAGACATGTTTGGGAACTTAAGCACAAGCTGTTCCTTTGGGAACAGTTGTGTTCATGGGCTGAAAAGAGTGAGTAAACAATTATCTCTTCAGCTGAATACAACTTGTAGGTGTCTGTGCTAACACACTTTTAACTGGCAATCTCCAGTTCATGTGCTGCCTGCAAGGCAAGACGGTGTATGTCTCGCCAGCAGTCAAAAACATGAAACTTGGGGCGAAGTCTCCTAGATGTTCAGAGTTCTAACTTGAAGAAGGCAGCATGGTGGTGTTGTACAGGGGAGTTTTGCAGGCTCCTGACATAGCACGTGTGTTGTGCTGCAGTGTAAAAGGTTAAGAAATTGAATACTGGGGGGGGAGGAGAGGGCATGGTTTTGGTTTTGTTAACTTACTTTTCAGTAAACTTATAAAATTGTAGATGGTGAGGTGATTTGACTGTGAAACATCACATATTGCTAGTAAAACTCTCAGAAACATATATCTAAATTTATAAGTTCTTAAATTTAAGCAATAGTCTTGAACTCATTTATCTTTATTATGGGTAGCTTAACAGTGCTGCTAACTACTCTCTCTTAACTGTCCCAAGACTGAGAGCTGAAGCTCTACCAGAAGAGTTCAGTGCAGCAAAGATTATTTTTTTTTTCCAATGTGTTAAAACCTGATTTAAACAACTAATTTAAGAAATTAAGTAGTTTAAGACACCAAATTAAAAACATGATTTAAATCATCAGTTAACACTGTTAAACACTAATTTCTATGTAAGGAACTTGTATCCAGTCATGCTGGGGGAAAAAGGTACTTGATGTGCTTTTTGCTGTATGTAATTCAGTTGCCAGCACCTATAATAAATGCTTGGAGCACTGTAGAGTTATCCCAGCTGCTCCAGCCAATGGGCTGGCTTCAGTTGGAGCTCAGCTCAGATGCCTCTATACAAATGCCTGTAGCATGGGGAACAAACAAGAGGAATTGGAGATGTGTGCACATCTACGGGAGTATGATATAACAAGCATCACAGAAACATGGTGGGATGGCTCCTATGACTGGAGTGTTGGAATGGAAGGTTACCGGCTCTTTAGAAAAGACAGGCCCGGCAGGTGGGGAGAGGGAGTTGCCCTTTATGTTAGGGACAGGCTGGAGAGTATGGAACTATGTCTGGGGACAGGTGAGCAGTCCACAGAGAGTTTGTGGGTCAGGGTTAAAGGGAATATAGCTATGGGAGACATTACTGTGGGGATCTGTTACAGACCGCCTGATCAAGGAGAACCTGTGGATGAAGCACTCCATAGACAGGAAAAGCTTCACGCTTGCAGGCCGTTCTTCTCGTGGGGGACTTCAACCACCCTGACATCTGTTGGAGGGAAGGTACGGCCCGGCACAAGCAATCCAGGAGGTTCCTCGACTGTGTAGAAGACAACTTCCTTCTGCAAGTAACAGAGGAGCCGACAAGGAGAGGTGGCATGCTTGACCTCGTGCTCACCAACAGGGAAGGGCTGGTTGGAAATGTGACGCTCCAGGGCAGCTTTGGATGCAGTGATCATGAGATGGTTGAATTTGAGATCCTCAGGACAGTGAGAAGAGCATGCAGCAAGCTCACTGCCCTGGACTTCAAAAGAGCAGACTTTGGTCTCTTCAGGAACCTGCTTAGTAAGGTTCCATGGGATACAGGCCTAGAGGGCAGGGGAGCCCAAGACTCTTGGTTGATATTCAAGGATCACCTGCTACAAACTCAGGAGTGTTGCATCCCAGCTAGAAGGAAGTGAAGCACGAGGGCCAGGAGACGTCTTTGGATGGATAAGGAGTTGCTGAGGAAAATTCAAATGAAAAAAGAGGCTTATAGAAAGTGGAAGCAAGGACAGGTGGCCTGGGAAGAATGCAGGGATGTTGTCCGGGAAGCTAGGGACCAGGTTAGGAAAGCTAAGGCCCAGTTAGGATTAAACTTGGCTAGGGATGTTAAGGATAACAGGAACGGATTCTATAGGTATGTAGCAAATAAAAAACAGACTAGGGAGAATGTAGGCCCCCTCAGGAAGCTCTCAGGAGAACTGGCTGCACAGGATTTGGAGAAGGCTGAGGTTCTGAATGACTTCTTTGCCTCGGTCTTCACTGGCAAAGGCTCTGACCAAACCACCCAAGTCTTGGAAGGCAGATGCAGGGATTGTGAGAATGAAGACCTTAGGCCCACTGTAGGAGAGGATCTGGTTTGAGACAATCTTAAAAATCTGAACGTGCACAAGTCCATGGGTCCTGATGAGATCCATCTGTGGGTCCTGAAGGAGCTGGCAAATGAATTTGCTAAGCCACTGTCCATCATATTTGAGAAATCATGGCAGTCAGGTGAAGTTCCCGATGACTGGAAAAAGGGAAATATAACCCCCATTTTCAAGAAGGGGAAAATGGATGACCCGGGGAATTACAGACCAGTCAGTCTCACCTCTGTGCCTGGCAAAATCTTGGAGCAGATTCTCCTGGAAGGCATGCTGAGGCACATGAAAATCAACAAGGTGCTTGGTGACAGCCAGCACGGCTTCACTAAGGGGAAATCCTGCCTGACCAATTTGGTGGCCTTCTATGATGGGGCTACAGAACTGATGGACAGGGGTAGAGCAGTTGATGCCATCTACCTGGACTTGTGTAAAGCGTTCGACACTGTCCCACACGACATCCTTGTCTCTAAATTGGAGAGACATCAATTTGATGGATGGACCACTCGATGGATAAAGAACTGGCTGGATGGCTGCACGCAAAGAGTTGTGGTCAATGGCTCAATGTCGAGCTGGAGACCAGTAATGAGTTGTGTCCCTCAGGGATCGGTGTTGGGACCAGTCTTGTTCAACATCTTCATCGCTGACATGGACAGTGGGATTGAGTGCACCCTCAGCAAGTTTGCCGATGACACCAAGCTGTGTGGTTTGGTTGATACGCTGGAGGGAAGGAATGCCATCCAGAGGGACCTTGACACGCTTGTGAGGTCAACCTTATGAAGTTTAACCATGCCAAGTGCATGGTCCTACACCTGGGTCGGAGCAATCCCAGGCCCAGCTACAGGTTGGGCAGAGAAGAGATTCAGAGCAGCCCTGCAGAGAAGGACTTGGGGATGTTGGTCGATGAGAAAATGAACATGAGCCGGCTTCAGTGTGCGCTTGCAGCCCAGAAAGCCAACCGTATCCTGGGCTGCATCAAAAGGACCGTGGCCAGCAGGTCGAAGGAGGTTATCCTGCCCCTCTACTTGTGAGACCTCACCTGGAGTATTGTGTGCAGTTCTGGTGTCCTCAACATAAAAGGGACATGGAACTGTTGGAACAAGTCCAGAGAAGGGCCACGAGGATGATCAGGGGACTGGAGCGCCTCCCGTTTGAAGACAGGCTGAGGAAGTTGGGGTTGTTCAGCCTGGAGAAGAGAAGGCTGCATGGAGACCTCCTAGCAGCCTTCCAGTATCTGAAGGGGGCCTATAGGGATGCTGCAGAGGGACTCTTCATTAGAGAGCCTCTAATGATAGGACAAGGGGTAGCGGGTTAGAACTTAAACAGGGGCAGTTTAGATTGGATATAAGGAGGAAATTCTTTCCTGTTAGGGTGGTGAGGCACTGGAATGGGTTTCCCAGGGAGGTTGTGAATGCTCCATCCCTGGCAGTGTTCAAGACCAGGTTGGACGAGGCCTATGGTGATATGGTTTAGTGTGAGGTGTCCCTGCCCATGGCAGGGGGGTTGGAACTAGATGATCTTAAGGTCCTTTCCAACCCCTAAGTATTTTATGATTCTAATTCCATAAGCTGTCTGTATTTTACATAAAAATGTAGGCTGCTTTATCCTACTAAGCACACTGTATCATTATTTAATATTGTTTGTCAGTGTTTGTCTCATTCAGTAAAAAACCCCAAATTCCATGCATCACTGGGTACTAGTCTGCATTTTTCATAGGTATAGTGACATATCCCCTAATTTTGCTATTACAAGTCTAGTGTTGTGCTGAACCTTGAAAAAAATTACACCTTTCTGATCATATATTCAGATAACTTGGTCCTTATTACTAAGGAAACGTGGAAAAAAATCACAGAATCCTCAGGGTTGGAAGGGACCTCAAAAAATCATCTAGTCCAACCCTCCTGCAAGAGCAGGGTAAGCTAGAGTACATCACACAGGAACTTGTCCAGGCGGGCCTTGAATATCTCCAACGTAGGAGACTCCACAACCCCTCTGGGCAACCTGTTCCAGTGATCTGTCATGTATTAATACAGGATGGAATTCTGCCTTGCTTATTTCTGCGAGAGCCTGTATGTGTGTGTTGGGGGGGAGGGGTACATATTGATGGTAAAATCGTGTTGTGTTAAGTGCATAGCTTCTGATGAGCTGTTCTGTTATCTAGCATTACATATGAATATAAAACAAGTTGCCTGTAAAGCTTGCTTTAAATTTGAATAAACCGCACAAGAGGTAAGTGGTGACTTCTGGATACGAGCGCATCTAGTACAGCCTGCTAAAACTGAATTCCACTGTTATACATTTTAAAACAAAGTTTTGTGCCTGGGATTTTTAAGCCCCCGTTATAGATTTAAATTTTAGGAACACACGTTTTCCTTCCTCCCCTCTGTCTGAATCAATCTTCCTGAAAAATGATAGAAGATTGGAATTCAAGAACACAATGAAAATAACAGGAACTGAGACCAATAGAGACAATTAATCCTCCTGTTAGTTTCTTTGAACACTGGGAATTGTGCTGCAGAATATCCTTCATTACAGTCTAGAGTAAGGTAAATTTATTCCATACCATAGCTACAGAGGGAGGGATTTCACTGCTGAGTTGTAATAGTAATGGGCTATGTTGGTCTTTATCTGATATAACAAAACAGATGTGTACTGTGTCAAATGTCTACTGCCATGTATTTTTCTGGGTGTTACTTGCCCTTTGCTCACCCTCAACACCCTGGGTTTTGGAATTTGCTTAAATGGTAGGTAGAGCACTCCGCTCTGCGGGGCGAGGGCTGAGAATGTGGCATATCTGCGGCAGTAACTGTTTGGGTTGGACTGACTTACGAAAGTTAAGTTGGGCTCCACTCAAATATCAAAGCTATTTAGTGGCAGATGTGACCCACATTTTGGCTTAAGTGCTCTCAGACAGTTCTTGTGTACTCTTACTTACTCGAGTTGATATTGACATTTTTCCCAATCTGGTATTCCACGCTGCAGTTAAAAAATAGACAAAGGTGCTGAATTACTTGGATTTCAGCTGAACCTTCCTGCCCTAGTATTGAATGTATTTTATGAACCTAGCTGTTAGCTTGGACTGTAAAATGGCATGAGTGCCAGGGACAAAGCATTCTGATAAATGAATCCTGAATGTGGTTGTTAACACCTGGCAGTGTTCAAGACCAGATTGGACAAGGCCTTGGGTGATATGGTGAAGTGTCCCTGCCCATGGCAGGGGGGTTGGAACTTGATGATCTTAAGGTCCTTTCCAACCCTAACTATTCTATGAGTCTGTGATCCAGGTGAGTGACCGAGAATGGGATATGTATATGTTGCTTTCTCGCTGTTCTTTCTTCTCTGCAAGATGGAGAGGCAATGTTAGTTACTGCAAACTGCCAGAGCTGTGCTATCTCCTCTGTGAAGAGATAGTTTGTCTTTTTTCCTCTGGATAATAAAAAAAAGTCTGGGAATTGGGGCCAGACTTGTTTTCAGTTCTGTACGTATTCAGAGACAGCATTGGAGGAGCTTACAGTCACTTATGTTTTGAAATGAGCTTGGCAACTGCACATATAGTGAAGAAACCTCCTTGTTTCCTGCTTGTTAGCAAGCTGATATTTTTCAGCTTACATGCACTTAAGTAGCACTTAATCACTTAAGTAGCTCAGTTAAACAGAGTTAAAAGAGGTTGCTTAGTGATATTTATAAGTGGCAAGTAGAAAGATTAGAAATGCTTTTGTGTACTCTATATTCATAGGGCTTAAATCAAAAGTGATTGTTTCCCACATGCAAGATGTCTGCTACTAACTTGCATGCTGTTTCTTATACTTGAGTATTTGTGTATTGAGAGCCTGCTGATCAGACTCATCACCTTCATCCATATACAAGCCTGATCTTACAAATGCACCTCCTGTTACTGCTACCCCCAAGAATGTCTTGCAGTAGGATGCTCTTTTTGAAAGGTGAGCTGAACTTGTTTTTCTTGTGGGCTGCTGTCAATAATATTTGTCCAACTTGGTTCAAGTACCAGCTGAACTGTTCTGCAGGAATTGTTTTTGTTAGTAGTCTCCACAAAGGAAAATTTTAGAAAGTCTGTTTTGTTGCAGTGACTTCTTGTAATTTCTGTGGGAATCTCAGACTGCTAGAAAAGAATCTGATTGCTTTTGAGGTTGATCTGTCAAAGAGTGTGCTTTCTATCAGGACAATACTCCGGCTATAGTGTGAAGTCTAGAAGGCAGCTTCTATCCCTTGTTGGGCTCTGTAAAACATAACTGCTTTCTGTAAGCACTTAATGGCTCTTTTGAAAGAGGAAGTTCAATTTTTTTTTTTTTGTTTTTTCCTTGTGAGAGATTTTTGTGCAGCTGCTTAACAAGTCTGGAGAACTTTTTTCTGTCTTAATGTAAAATTGATTTGTGTCATTGAATTTATGGTTTCTGGAAGCTACAGGATGATATGCATCCCTTATTATGTGCTCTCCTTTGGCAGGCAGGCTTAGATTGGTGCTCATGCGTGCTTCTTTGATTCACAGAAGCATTCACTGCTGATGCACGAAGTGTACAAATCTTTCAGTCCCTCTATTGATAAAAGCCCTCGAGGGGACTTTGTCACTGTGGGGTTTGGTTTGTTTTTTTTTTTTGTCTGTTTTTTAGTTGAGGATTCTGATCTGTGGGGTTTTTTGTGCACTTGGCATATCCAATTACGTAAGTGTAGCAGGCATCTGCTGCTTTTGTTCCTATGTATATAAATGAATTGTAGGCTGTTGGCACCAATGTTCAGCTACAGACACTGTTGCATCCTTCTCTAATTACTGATATTTTTGTGGGTGTATCAAGAGTATTGGGGGATGTGCTCCAGCTGCAGTTGCAAAATCATGTTTATGCCTTCATGTTTAAATTTATAGGCTTATAGTCTTCCAGAAGAAATACTACACTTGGTTCACTAATGCCAGGAGTTTGGGGGTCAGGAGTTTTGTTTTCAGGAAGCCACGCATAGGGGAATGTCATACTGGTCTTCAGTATGTGATCTTAATAGAGTAAGCATCATGTTCAGCACAACTCTCTGGGTAGTAGGCTTTTTTTGGTCAACCAATTAGTCTTTTTGTCCCTGAAGAGGTTGTAGCTGAACTGACTCTTGTGCAAAGTCTCTTTCAGTAGACTGCTAGTTTCTTCTGCTCCCCTTGCTTTCAAGCGAGAAGGTTTCTTAGGCTTCTCTCCTGTGGAGATAGGAACCAGCTCCGTTGTATAAAGGTAGTGAACCTTAGCACTACTGAACTCCCAGCAGCATGACCAGAAACAGGAGCTCTCAGCAGAGCTTGGCTGCTTATCTCTCCTCTTCCCTGTTTGTTGCACATAGAAAACCTCAAATGCTCATTATATTGTTAAAAGGTCTTGTTCCAAAGTGGCATCCTGGCAGTAATACGTTCAACTTTTTGGTCCTACTTTTCTGGGCAGTTTTGCTTCCTTTCTACAAATGGAAATAAAATATGCTGCAAAACCACTTTGCAAATTCATGCCCGTATGAACTTTTTTTTTTTTAGACAGTAGTATGACTGCATAGTGGGTTGAAGCTGAAACAGGGACAAATGTATCTTCTAAAAAGTTAAGAAAGTATTTTAATCATTTGTTTATAGTCTGTATTGACAGGTATATGGGAATCTAACCTGTAACGCAGTGGGTGCATCTCTATATGCTCCACAGTGATCAGTTAAGATAATACCTGAGGAAAAGAGAATACCTGGTGGAGTAAATGAGAAGTTGTAGTATGAGTTGTATGTAATACATATAATTAAGTACAGGATGGTGATAAACGTATGTCTCCTGCTTTCCAAAGCAGGTGAAATGTGTCCGCAACACAGGATTAAAGCAGACTGCTTCAGAGCAGTTGCAATAGAATTACACCTTCTATTAACAGCAGTGTGCAGGCAGTGATTTGCTCAGAGGAGTGTTCTGGAGTTTGGGGTAAATGATTTATGCTGTGGGTAGCTGGTGTATCTGACACTGCTGCAGCTCTGTGTTGTGCCTCTGAGCTATCTCTATCTCTAGTCTGCCTGGGGGAGGAAATTTGCTAACCTGACTAAAGGTGGAAAACTACAGACTTAATTTCAAAGATGGATGAAAGATCACTTGCAATATAATGTTCCTGAATGCAGATGCAAAAAAAATTGAAAGGGTATAGAAACATTTTAAGGACTAGAAAAGCTAAAAGGTGGCATGGGGAGGAAAATGATTCACAGGTTGGTCAGGTAAGCCGTTGATTCACAACCACCAAAAGTTTGTGATTGACAGAACAATTCCTGAGCTACTGTATCATGCAGCTGTGCCTGTTAGTATAAAACGGCACCTATTTTGAGCTGCTTTTTATACTTTGAATTATTAAGTGGAACACCGTGGGTTACTTTACCAGAGCTGCTCAGAAGTCATAGGTACAAGGTAGAGCTTGAGTCTGGTAAGTGGCTGCAACAATGATGATTTTGGCCACCTAACTTTAATCTGTGCACTCTGGTTAACAGCCACTGTACATCTTGAAGATGTGTTTTGAATATTCTCAGCCTACCTTGTTATTCCCTGGAATAACAACATGCAGTTAAGTGTCTGTCAGCCCTGACCTAGCTTGTCTAGAAAAACTTTCAGATCATTGCCCCCTTACCCAAAATGGAGAATTAAGGAACAGCATATTTTGACACCTCTTCTGGAGAAAGAGTGTTACGCACTGCGCGGGCTGGTTGTCTAAAATTGCACACCAACTCAAATTCAGCAAATGGAGAAAATCATTTCACATCTGCCTATTGAGTTGATAAATGGTAAATTGCTTGAGTGGCAACACACAACCCCACATGTGCACTTGTAGCAGATGGCTTTGATGTATGCCGGAGACAAATGTGATGTCCCCTCTGCCCCCTCCCCCTTCAGTCTCCAAGCTCAGCATGAAAGGGTACATAGAACTTGTGAATGCTTTGAAAGCTGTAAAAGCCTGAAGTGTAAATAAGCTAGCCTATTTGGTGGAATTGTTTCTGCATAGGCACAGAGCCTTGTACCATGAGTTTTGGGGGGCAGTTCACATTCAGCAGATTGAGGAGGGGTGGCCTTGCAGGCTGTGTGCATTAGCTTGATTGCTGTGACTGGGGTTGCGGACCTTGCTACGCATAAATAATTTTAAACTGTTTCTTCAAAAGTCAACTACTTGTTGTCAAATTGCTTGTTACATGTGGGTTTTTAACTCCCCCCTGGTCTGTTAGTGCTTCAATCATGTAATTACCAAAACCATCTGAAACCAGTAAAGAATTTGTAATGTTTTTGCAGTTAATTGGTGTTTTTCAGAAGGCAAGCATTGTTCTGTTCAGTTTGCCATGCAAGAAAAAGAAACAATTTGCCTGTAGGTAGCTGCAACATCAGTATATGCATTAGTGCGTATTTCTGAAAAATATTTAAGTGCTGTGTACAAAATTTAATTTCTTTATGGTGGCATGTTTTTACTTGTATTTTCTAACTCTTAGTCTTTTTTTGACCATTTCCTAACACACATTTAGTTGTCAAGAGAATATTAACAGCTGAAATATTAGACACAGACAAAATTTACAAAAATGTGTGCATAGATGTTGCAGTTCTAATGTAGACACTTGTTTTGGAGGAAAGGAAGAACATTGAACATGGGCTTGTTCAGAGCTGTGCAGGGAGCAGATGCAGACTTGCTGAACAGCTGGGCCTGTGGTTCTGGTTGCTTCAGTCATTTCAGCCATTCCTGTAGGCACATGAAACCCATAAGGTTTCCATGATAATGTCTAGTTTCTTTTTGAAACGCTAAAGGAAAATTATGTATAATGGCTGTATCAGTAGCCAGAGGTCAGTGTAATTTTTCAGTGTTATTACAATCTAGTGTTACAGAAGCAGTAATTCTGTGCAATTACTGTTGGGTTTAAGATGAGACAGAGTAAAATTGCAGTCTTTAGTTATATGAATTGACATTTGTCACAATTTGCTGGGAAACTTCCAAAGTGGACACGCTTTTCTGATGTAGGCAAAACATCAGTGTGTCACGTTCATGAGCTTTTGTTGTGTTTTGTTATGGTAACCTAATGTCTTCTGGCTCTGGAAGTCAGTCCAGAAATCCAGTGGAAATGCGATGTGTTCTTCGCTTCCTTCCTTGCTAGCTAAAGCTTCCTTTTAAGTTGCAAGATCTTTTGTCTGACAACCCTGAGTGTTTCTTGTGTTCTCTTTTTATAAAAGAAATAGAAGGCTGGCAGCCAAGTAAGAAAGCATTTAACTCATGAAGGCACTGCTGTCATTAATTTTAAACACGTCAGTGTGGTGTCGGTCAGCTTGACTACCAACAAAGAAAACTAAAGTGTTCCCATAAATCATTTTATTGTCCTAATCCAACCTAATTAACTAAACTAAAACTCCTATTCTAATAGAGCAGCCCTTCCTGTGAGACATCTGCCTCTTTCTTAACGGATTTTAGCCCTCACTTCCTGCTATAGTGCAGAAGACTTGGTGACCATAATGGTGTTAAGTCTCTCTCGTGCCTAGCAAGCTCCCCACAGATCATAAGTGAAGTGGGAAGTTTAAATTTCAATTTCAGTATGCAGAGTTTTCTTGGTCTGTTTTTTTTTTTTTCTTTCTTTATTTATTTGGTTTTTGTTTTGTTTGTTTTTTCTTGGAAACATTGCAGACCAGAAGAAAGCAAAATCTCCATTTCTAGAAGTGGGTTAGACCTGCTTCTTACAAGCCTCCAAGCAGCAGCTTAAAGGCTGTGAGAATTTTGGGATCTGCTTTTCCAGTTTATTGATGTGCTCCTTACATTGAAGGCTTGACCTAATAGTGTTAAGAATACCGTCATGCTGTGAGCTCCTGACCTGTTCTTAAACTCTTGGGCTGAAGATTACTAAGGGAAATGAGCAACTTCGTCAGTGTGTGGGGAGAGCTGTGGCACACCACCTAGATAGGCAACATCTGGCTCAGGGTAGTTGTAACATCTGCACAGGGATAAATCATAGAATCATAGAATCGTTAGGGTTGGAAAGGACTTTAAGATCATCTAGTTCCAACCCCCTGCCGTGGGCAGGGACACCTCACACTAAACCATATCACCCAAGGCCTCATCCAACCTGGCCTTGAACACTGCCAGGGATGGAGCATTCACAGCCTCCCTGGGCAACCTATTCCAGTGTCTCACCACCCTAACAGGAAAGAATGTAGAATATCTTACTAAGGAAACTTGCTAAATAAACAACCAAAAACCCAACTGTACTTCAGGTTTTGAGCCTCAAGCTAGAATCTTTGCTATACCCTTATGTCTGTCATAGGTCAAAACAGGGACATGCTTCTTACAGAAGACAGATTTTAAGAATGCACACTAGTTCCTCACTGTGTGCAAAGCGGGAACTTGCAGAGATCTCAATAGCCCATTAAAAAAAAAGACTTTAAGGAGAATGTGAGTTTTCTTGTTACACTTGGAGAAATCCAACACTGGTATAATTAACCTCTCGGAAAAAGAATTCAGTCTTGCATCAGATTATTTTACAGGCTTTTTGTATGCTCTGCAGAAGGGGTAGTCTGCTCCTGTTTAACCTTGTGGTTTGTCAGTTGATAAAGGCATTTCTGGAGATGTGTTTGACACTAATCTGTCATTGTGCACCAGGAAACAGTTAACATTTTTACTGACCTTCTGTGCGTTTCCAGGGCAGTAGCTGCCTATGCTGTCAGTGCTTAGGGGAGAGGTGGTACTCTGGAGTGGTGTCACTCAGTGCAGTGCTCACTCCCGGGTAACGCTGGGTGTTTGCAAATGTGGTGTTGTGCGTCACTGCTAGTCGATTGGGCTTATGTCCAGTCTGCTGAAGATTTAATACTTTTTAGTTGTGTTCCCTCCTTTTTCTGTGTCTCTGCTAAAAAAGGCAGAGGATTAAAAAAATGCTGGTTTTGTGTATTCTTATTCCCCTTATCTGCAAGGATTTTTATATGTGGGATTTAGGGAACTCTACTTTCTCAGTTCTTGAAATGATGGTAAAACTGATAGCAGCTGCCTTTCCAGGGGAATGAGTGGAGAGCAAAGAATTCAGGTAGGCTAGGATGTTCCAGTTGCAGTATTGCTGTTGGGAAAGCAGCCTCTATTTGATCTTAGCTCCTCTGAGACCTAGCAGATTTGTAAGCCATAGCCTTTAACTAATGCTTTGATTGTGAGTGCAGAGTGCTAGAATGTGGTTTTGTTCTCAAAAGGGAGAGATAAGAGCAAGAATGAAAAGTGTGTGTAAGGAGGCAGCGGAGAAACCAAGGCCAAGTGTAATGCCAGCCAGCAGAAAGAATATAGTTCAGAACTGAGCTACCAGGAAAGTTTAAAAGAAACCCCAAAGCCACAAATACTTGCTTAGTCCATATTAGCGTGGAGGAGAGAGCGTGCCTTCTAAGATGCAGCTTCTCTCAGTCTCTGATAACATATGGTAGTTTTGATGACCCAGAATCACTGGACAGGCATCTCAAGGGAGGGGGAGTGCCACAGTGGGGGTAACTGCAGGGTTTGCTTTTGAGTGATGGGAGGGGAGGCGTCTTGCTGCTGGGGTAAACTCACTACTCAACATACAGTGAGGCTTGGAGCTGCTGCACACTCTTCCAGGTTAAAGCCCTATGGAGAAAGATGGATTACTGTACAAACACAAGCTCTGCTTTGGAAAGATGTTGGGATGTCTGTCCCTTCATGCCAAGTAGAATATGACACCTCAGTATTCCCTTGTTGCTTTCATTTGGCATTTGGGCTTTCTAAAATCCCTCAGCCCTAATGCAAACATAAAGTCACTGTCAGTGGAATCATGCTGGAAAAGTCCCTTATGGCTATTATCTGTTTTATCAGTCCACAGGGGTTTTGTCAGTCTCCACTTCGCTGTTTCCTCCAAAGGGAATTACTTGAATTCAGCATCTTGAGACAGTTAACCATATAAAACAGACTGTTCTGTGGGCAACTGAAGTGATCTAGCCTGTGTCTCCCCACCAGAATTCTTGCTGGACAAGAGATGGCATATGCTATGGCCGGTCTGGAGCCACATGTTTCAGATTGGTTTGGCAGGCTCAGGCTATATACATTAGTGAGGGTTTTCCAGTATTTGCCTCTGCCAGGAACTAATGTAGCTTTTTTTCTGTGCTCAATTGATGACTTTCATTAAACTTTTAAGAACCTGAAAGATACAAGACAGCTGCTCTCAAATTAAGCTGATCCTGGCCCATACACTCAAAAGCTTGGTGGACGCTGAGTACAACCTTTGAAAATACTCGTTATTGCTCTGATGGATCTTGTCAGCCTTGAGGTGGAGTTGAAGAGATAGAGGTAAAGTTTAGTGCCTGCTTTTTGTTCTTTTGTGTTTTATTTCCTGCCTGGAAGGTGGACATGGTGGCATCCAGCATGAAACTCTTCAGTCATCTGCTACAACTTGTAATGCTGCTATATGTCTTGCAAGAGTCAGGACTTTTCTCACTTCAGCTGCTGCAGCAGTGCAGTTATGTGACAACATCAAGGTTTGGGGCAGGGGAGATGACATCCTACTGGTGGGGGCCAGGGGGAAAAGAAGTCTGGAAATTTGAATGCTAAAAGCAGTGAAAAGGCAACCTCACTATTTTGGTTGCTACAAACCAATTTCACCATACTTTTTTGCAGTCTTGTAGTGTGATTCTGTAGCTCCTCAAGCAGAAAAAATCCTTCATGATCCTTCATTCAGCATTCCACTTACAGTATTGTTTTATTAAGATACTTACCTTTCACTGGTCAGTCGTTGTGAATAGCTCGTAGTTCTTCTTTATTTGTGTACTTCCTGAAATTCTGCTGTTAATTTTTTTTTTTCTTACTTGGAAGCGGCCAATTGCTTTGAGACCAGCAATTAATGTGCCTGTAAAAGATATATGAATTGGAGCAACTGTTGGTACTGAGCAGACTGTGAAAGTGCAAGTTGAAACACTTCTCATAATGTTCTTTTATTTGAAAAATGATTACACAATTCCAGGAAATTATTGTGGCATTTCACGCCGAAAGTAACTGGATTTAAATAGCGGAAAACAAAGAGGAGGGGAAATAAGACGAGGAAGAGAAGTTGGGAAGGGAAAGGAACGCCTGGAGAAAAAGATTGTGTCCTACTCCAGTATTTCAGAGAAGATACCCTGGTCAACCTAATGGGCATTATTAACATATCCCTGTCCAGGAATTTTACCAGGTTGCTGATGGTCAGTGCTCCACAAACTGTCTGGAAGCTGAAGCCAAGGGCCATCATGTTCACAGTTGGTGATAGGCCTGTCCATCATTGTATCTGCAGCTGTCACAGTTTTGTGGAAATAAATGAAAATTTTGTGTGTTAAAGCTATTACTATCTGGTGTTTGAAATTGATATCTGAAATAGGAATATAAATTCATTATTGCAGTATTATGCTTAAAATGCAAGGTGTGAGAGTCTCCTGTTCATCACTGTGTTTCATTGATATTCTAGAAATACCCGAGACCTGCTCAGGGCTTGAGATCCCCTTGTTAGTTGTCAAATATGCATAGAAAGAAAGGTCTTCATGTGTATTTCAGACCTAGAGTTCAGTGTCTTAGGATGTCCCAAAGTGTTAGTGATTTCATTTGAATTGCATCTCAAGGTGATGTTTGTTCTTGCAACATGCCTGTGTAATGGTTATTACAAAACATAAATTTAAGCTGGTAAATTTAGAATCTGTGTACCATTGATTATCAAATAATGTTTACCTCACTTTTCAGCTCTTGCTACAGTAATTGGAACAAAAAACAATGCCTTGAAATTTTGTCAAAAGCTTCATTGCAGAAAATAGTACTGGAAGAGATTGGGAAAAGTTATCTTGCTTAGTCAAAGAATCATATCATTGAATGGTCAAAGAATCATATCATTTAAGGGAATTGCCCCTTAAAGCTCATGCAGTTCCACCCCTATGCCATGGGTAGGGACACCTTCCACTAGACCAGGTTGCTCAAAGCCCCATCCCACCTGGCCTTGAACACTGCCAGGGATGGGGCAGCCACAGCTTCTCTGAAGAAAAGCTGTGCCTTCTCTTCATAATCCAGTCTCTGCCCAGCCTGTATTTGTGCTTGAGGTTACCCCAACCCAGGTGCAGGACTTGGCCTTGTTGAACTTCACGAAGCTGGCACTGTCCCACCTCTCCAGCCTCCTCAGGTCCCTATGGATCCCATCCCTTCTCTCCAGCATGTCAGCCACACCACACAGCTTGGTGTCACTGGCAACCTTGCTGAGGGTGTGCTTGATCCCACTGCCCATGTTGCCAACAAAGATGATGGATCCTTTGCCTCCAAGTAGTAACTCCTAAGCCTAAATCCTTAGCAAGTGTTGAGCATGTGTTTAGCAAGTGTTAAGAGCTTTCAGTGCGAGGCGTGTTGCAAAAGTAGTCTCTCATCTGTTGCTGTAAGTGCATGAGATTTACAGAAAAGAATTCTTCCAATATGTGTTTTCAGTAATTCTATGTCAAATACTTTTGCTAACTGTTAGTAGGCTTTTAATATGAATGTAGGTGGTGTTACTACCTCCAACATTCAGTAAAACTTTTAATGATTTGTTTAATAATTGATCTATAGCTTTGGGATCATTTAGATTTTTGTGGGAGATGACAGAAGAGTAGAATATATTTAGCTGCTTAGTTTAATCATCCCTATCTGTGGATTTTGTAGGTGAAGAGCAGCATGAAGCAATAGAGCTAGTGAGAGAACCTCTTCTAGAAAATTACCCCCCTTAGCAGGGTAAGCTAAGGAAAGCTTTAATTAACTTATTAATTCAATACGTAAGTGTCTGCAAAGTGTTTCCTGAGCAGTAATAGTCATTACCTTTCATAATTGTGTGCAGTTACGCAGACCTTATATTTGCATGTATTTCCCTATTTGCCAATAGATTTATTTCTCAGCTTGTTTCCCTCTGTCCTGAAGCTTTTACTGGTGCATTTACATTGTACAGTTAGCTCAGTTATACTTTGGCACCATTTAATCCTTTGAAGTGAGTGTTGGTCTTTAAGCTTGAAAAAATGATCATTGGTGCCACAAAGATTTTGTATGCTGAGTCTCGGAGGTTCTGAAAGGATCTCTAGGTTCTGCCCCCATTATGGCTCTCTGCTGTGGCAGCTATGCTCTGTATTTATTAATCAAGGAAAACTGTTTCTTTCAATCAAGGTTGCTGTTTCTTTCCAAGTTGAGACTGCTTCTGTGTTGGGGTGATGTCTCTCTTCTGTTCTCTGAAGGACTTGCTGGACTAATAAAAAGGGAACCTAGAGATGTAAATCTGGAAAGTCTTAACAAATAAGGATTTAAATCTTAGTGAGCTACAATAGAATAGCAGTTGTCCTTTTCTAGTCTAGTTTCAAATACTAGAATACTATTTTGTCTTTGCTATATCCACATCTATAGAGACCAGTTTCCTTTGACAGGTAGTATGAAGTACCCTTTTAATGAGGAAAAACAGGCTGAAAGCATTCACTCATCATCACATATGAAATTGTTAGGCTCTTTCTGATGTAACTAGAAATCTATTTAACTGTAATGATATCTCTGAAATCCTGACGCTTTTAACTGTAAATCAAATGTATTGCTCACTTGCTTGAAAAAGCAGAGAAACCAAAGAATCCTAACCCCAAAGTCTGTGCTAGGATACAAGTTCCTATGAGGGTTAGGAACTTAATATAAATTCAGAGAAAACCACGTGTTTGGAGTCTAAGCTGTGAAAATGGTAGGTACTGGGTACTTCTGAACTAGAAACAACCTAGTGCCACCTGGGGTTTTCATTAAAAGCAAAATAAAAAATCCTAGTGAATGTGTTTACCTAGCCTTGTAATAACATGTTACAATACACTGCTTTTCCTGATCATAGTAAAGGTGTTTATATAGTGAAATGAATTTGATATTATTTTTGTGGAAGCTGTATACAATAGACATATTCTTTTATTCAACAGGCAATCAGCTGTAAAGGTCAGCACAGTATCTCTTACACGTTATCCAGAAACCAGACTGTTGTAGTGGAGTATACTCATGATAAAGATACAGACATGTTTCAGGTAAGACTCTATGCAATATATGCATTGTTTTTTAAAAGCAACACGTGGAACCACAGTTCTGCATTACATTTTTCTGGGTGTCCTCTGTGATCTGTGGAATTTCCATGGTTGAACCCAGTTGCATTAATACGGGAGGACTTTGCAGTTTCGCATTCTCTGCTCTTCTCAAACCAGCACTAGCATGTTAATATCCTTACTGCTCTCACTGTACTCTGCTTTTTGTGCAAGGACAGTATAGCAGTTTTACAAATATCACCAGAAATAAATGTGTGCTCTGTTTGAATTTGTAAATAAGCACAAGAATACACCCCTCACCCTCGGTTCATTAAGTAGCTGGAGTAAAAAAGGAAGTGGATAGGAGTAGGATATGGGATGGGGAAGAAGGAAGGTAAAAGCAAGGATAGGGAGGGGAATGTGGGAGCTGTGCACTAAAGGAGACAAACTAGTGATAGAATGATAAAGAAAGCCATTCCTGGATGGTGTGCAAATATACCAAATGGTGTAGGGGACTGTGCCGAGTTTCTCTAGGCACACGTTTTTCTAATATGTTTTCTCTTCCCTGTATGCATTTGTGTTTTTCAGAATCCTAACATTCTGAAAACCAAACTTACTTTTATTTGTGCAGTGCTTAATTTTATATATGATAGATCAGAAATTCTGCACAAACTTAGACCTCCAGCTTGAAAAAAAAACACTCACAGCCTTTTCCAGTCTAGACTAATCAGGTTTGTCTTGTCAGTGATTAGACCATCTTACCATGAATTATCCCTCCTCATTCAGTCTTTCCTGTTTAGAAGGGTGCGTAGTTGAGTTGTTGACAGACACTATCAAGATGTCTGTACTTCATGTGGCTTCTGGGTTTTTTGCTCTATATAAAATCTAGTGTGACTTTGGAATGGTTAGGTCCAAGTAGGGTTCGATTTAAGAAAAAATATAAAAAAATAAAAAACCAAAAAGTCTTGTTCATTTGCTGCTTCACAAAGGATTGCACAGGCAGAGTGAACTGATGTTGACTGGTAAAAGAAAAATTTAACCCATCCTTTTGGTTACTGTGTGATACTTGTTTATCTTTACAATATTCTTTTGTGCCCTTATTGGCTTCAGTGAAACTTTCCTGTATGTAAATGCACAGAATCATCAAATGGTTTGGGTTGGAAGGTACCTTAAAGATTATCTAGTTCCAACTCCCTGCCACAGGCAGGGACACCTTTCAGTAGAGCAGGTTGTGCCAAGCACTGTCCAACCCAGCCTTGAACACTGCCAGCGATGGGGCATCCACAGCTTCTCTGGGCAGTCTGTTCCAGTGTCTCACCACCCCCATAGTGAAGACTTTCTTCCTAATACCTAATCTAAATCCTCCTCTCTGTCAGCTTAAAGCCATTCCCCCTTGTCCTATCCTTACAGGCCCTTGTCAAAGTCCCTCTAAAGTTTTCTTGAAGACCCCCTTAGGTAGTGGAGGGAAGGCTTTCCAAAGAAATGGTCAATGGGACAGGTTGTTTTCCCAAACCTATGAGTATCTCATGTGTTTTTGGATGCTAAAAGGTTTCGCAGGCAGAAGAGCTCTGTGCGCTCCAGCCAGTCATTAACATAGAGAGCAATACCCCCTCCTTGTCTCCCCAGCCTGTTCTTCCTGAAGAGCCTGTATTCTTCCATTCCAGCACTCCAATTGTGGGAGGTATCCCCCCACCTCTTCATGATGCCAGTAAGGCATAGGCCTTTAGGCATGTGCACGCCTCTAACTCCTCTTGCTTTTCACCCATCCTATATACATTGCATAGGGGCATTTAATTGGGGCCCATCAATTAAGCTGTTTTATTGTCAGGATTGGCTGGAAATCCTTTCTGTTGAGCTCTTTAGCTGCTCCCTTGCTGTCCTGCAGTCCCTTCTCAGGCTCTGGAAATCTCCTGCTGGCACCGGGATGGAACTAGCAGGAGCAGGATGGATTGAAGTTTCCCTTGCCTGGCAGCTCTAGCTTAACGCCCCCTTTGCCAGCTTGGCAAGCCTGTATCTGAAGATACTCTTCTGCTTCTTTGACATGTGGTCTCTAGCAGACCAGGTTACTCAAAGTGAGTCCCATTTTCTAAGTAGCTGAATCCCTGGCTGTAGCACCAATCCTGTAACCATTTGTTGATTTGCCAGATTCAACTGGCCCTTTCAAACCCTTTCCATTCAACTGGGAGAATTGATTAGAAAACTACCTCAAAACAAAAAACCCAACATTTTGAAAAGCTGTTTTTTTGAAAGCTAGAATTAGAGTTGCATTACAGCTGCTTTTCTGGTCATATCATATAGACAGCTCTTTTCTTGATTGTGCAATGTCCTAGTGGTGCTTACATCTTTTACTTGGGGGGTACTGGTATAGAATTAGGTCATTTGGGGTGCTGAGCTGTCATTCTAATAAAATTTAGCAGTCTGAGGCAAGGAGATGCATAATAGGCAAAGCAGTGCTCCACATGTCCAAGTGACCCTTGTCTAAGGCAGTAGGTTAAGGCAGCTAATTAAGGATGTTTTGGATCTAAAGTAGAAGTTTGACTTAGCAAGGAAGGGGCTGGTTAATTATAGAGTAGCCCAGCTAACAGCGTATCTTCCCCTGCTTCCCTTTGAGACCCGTTGGTGCTTGGAAGTGGAGGAATTTGCACAGGGTCATACACCGAGATGGCTTGGGCTGGCTGCCTACCCCAGAGACCTCCTTTACTTCTACAGCTGGCACTGGAGTGTACATCCCTTGCTGCACCCTCACAAACATAGCTCGTGCTTTCTCCTTCCAGCAGCTCCTGGGTGCCCAGGGAAATATCACAAAAGCCCTAATTTTGGTCCATGTACTGATTCACCTGTGTGACTGCCTATGGTTCAGGCAGTTATCTGCCATACATTTATAGTTAGCTGACTAGTTTAGCTTGTAATGGGTAAGATTATCCCATTTTAACAGTAAAACTTTTTTGAGCTGAATCTTGTGTTGATAAAGTGTCTCAGTTCTCCTGGTCCCCCCCTCAAATACCTAATGTGTCAGAGTTAAGGCTTACATGTTGCTTAAAATTTCTCTTTCCAGTGTAGTCTGTTTCTTCTGTCTTGATGTGTAGACTGTCTTGCTGTGACTTGTTCTCGACTTGACCTCTAGCAGTGTGTCCTGGTTCATGTTTCTGCTCTCTGTGGCCGTCTTCTCGGGGTTGTGCTCCACACATTGGCCTAGAGGGGCTGATAGCTGTGAGAGTTGGAAAAGGAATAGTCTGGTAGACTGAGACAGTATTTTGCTGCTCAAGCAATGCCTGAGAGCAGCTGAAGAGGTTTCCATTATTTAGAGAAGCTATTAGATTTTAATTATACGCAGTAACCTGATTGTGAACAATCAGATTATTTGAGGACTGATTTGTGCAGCCCAGTGGTAGATGATGACAAATTATATGTCCCCTGTTGATCCAGACAGTAATGTCTTACTGTTGATCTGGCATCACTTGAATAGGCAATCCTTGGATTTTGCTGTTTTCTTTTGAAATGTATGTGCTTCTGTAGAACACTGGCAAGGATGGGGAAGCTGAAAAGGGGAAGATAATGCCTGGACCACAGAATTACCTTGAAGCTTAAGGCCCCTCCTTGGCTGCTTCTGACACGTATTATCTTGGGCAAATAACTTAATGTTGTTTTTTTTTTTTTTTTTTTATCTTCATCTTCCCCTCTGTGAAATAGGGTAGTAGCACTGCTTGACTTCACTAAGGTAACCATACTAAGAAATGTGAGAAGCTTGGAATGGTGGTTGTTAGTAACACCTTAGTCAGTGGGACCTGAAATAGGAAAAAGGGACAGCAGAGTTTTTTGTTTCCTTGGTCAGGGTATTATTTCTAACCTGTGAATAACATGAAAACAGGAGGAGTGATGTGTTGGTGACTTTTATTCTGAAGTTTTTCCAGAAACAAATGGGAAAACTGTAAAGATTACAAACCCAGAATAGCTTCTTATTTTATGTTTTCCAATTTTATAACCAAGAGGAAGCATAAGTAGATGGTTTATTGGAAGTGAGGCATATATGGAAAGTGTGGGGAGACTATATAGCTGTTGTTGTATGTAAGTACCATGCAGCCGCTCGCTCCCTCACTCCCCCCAGTGGTATGGGGAAAACTGGAAAAAGGTAAAACCCATGGGTTGAGATAGTAACAGTTTAATAATTAAAATAAAAAAATAAGGAAAAAGAGGAGTAAAAGACAAGTGATGCACAATACAGTTGCTCACCACCTGCTGACCAATACCCAGACCGACCTGAGATCAGTCCCTTCCAGGTGACTCCCCCCAGTTTCTATATTGGGCATGATGTGCTGTGGTATGGAATACCCCTTTGGCTAGTTTGGGTCAGGTGTCCTGTCTCTGCTCCATCCTGGCTTCCTGTGCCCCTCCTCACTGGCAGAGCATGAGACTGAAAAGTCCTTGGTCAGAGTAAGTGCTACTGAGCAACAACTAAAAACATTGGTGTGTTATCAATGTAATTCTCAGACTAAAGTTGAAAACACAGCTCTACCAGCTGCAAGGAATTAAAGAACTGTTAAAGCTGAAACCAGAGCAACAAGGGACAGTAAGGAAGCTCAGAAGGCATTGAGGAGCAGTGTTCAGGCTCTCTAAATACCAATTTTATTGACATTTTCTATAATAAAATGAAAAGGGCCATATTTTCATGCATGAGCTTAGCAGTTAATAAAGTGTTTATATCACCATGCATAACCAGATGTCCTGGACATCTCTGTGATTCTGCTCTTATGTGCTAAACTGTTGTTCTGCTGTGTTGTGTGTGATTTGGGTTTTGTTTTTTTTAAGTGTAATTCTATAGTGAAATTTGTGTACAAATGCTACTATATACCTTTGTCTTGGTAACATCTAGATCAGATTTCTTCATGAAATAACAAAAAGAGAATGTACTAATGTGTTCCATCTGGCATTTCTTAAAGTCTACACGCTGCAACATCTGCATGCTGCTAATAATGAAGATTTTTTTCATTGGAGTTCGATAACCATTCTGTTCATGATGCATCAGTTAGAGCAGAACCTGCTCCTTCATGGCTTGGTTGGATGAGAATGGGTTGATTATACCTGTTCATATCATTATAAAAGGAAACAAAATGTGTAGCCTGTACCCTTAATAACTACAAGTTTATACAAGAAGCAGGTATATCCAATATGTAAAATTGATTTATTTTTCTTTTTTCTGAAGAACAGCCTTTCAGAAGATGCATGGTCCAATTCTCCCTATCATCAAAGTGAAATTCTGTTGAAGTCCAAGAATCTGTAGCTGTTAAATTATCTGCTGGCAGGTTGCCTGGTTTTGCTTTGTCTCAGGAGTGAGTGTTTTTAATAGCACTTTTTTGATTGACGGTAGATACTAGCAAATTGAGTGACTGCCTGGCTCTTACACAGCTTTGAACAATAACCTGTAGTGTAGACAACAGAAGTGGTCTTACGCATCAGTAGAAAGGTTTATGGTTTGTTACTGTGTCATGGTTTAAGCCCAGGCTGTAAATCAGAACCACGCAGCCCTCTCGCTCACTCCCCCCCGCTTTCTTCCCCCCCCGCCCCCACTCCTGGAGGGACAGGGAGGAGAACTGAAAGAGTGTAACTCCCACAGGTTGAGATAAGAACAGTGCAGTAACTAAGGTATAACACAAATCATTACTGCTACCACCAATAATAATAATAAGGGAAGTAACAAGGGGAGAGAATACTATACCACCCATCGATATGCAGCCCGATCAAGCAGTGGGCCAGCCCTTCTGGTTAACTCTGAGTTTACATCCTGGGCATGATGTGCTGTGGTATGGAATACCTCTTTGGTTAGTTTGGGTCAGGTGTCCTGTCTGCTTCCTCCTGGCTTCCCCTCCTCCCTGGCAGAGCATGAGGCTCAGAAAGTCCTTGGTCAGACTAAACATTTGAGCAGTAACTAAAAACATCGGTGTTATCAGCGCTGTTCCCAGGCTGAAAGTCAAAAACACAGCGCTGAACCAGCTACTAAGAAGGAGAAAAATGACTGCTACTGCTGAACCCAGGACATACTGGAAATGGCTTAGTGAAATAATATATATGAGGCAGTTAACAAGAAAAGTCCCAAAATACAGACTAAAACTATTGGAAAGAAGGCAGTTTTCTGTGCTATACAGGAAAATGGAAGAGAAAGGGGTAATAAAGTCTGCAAAGAGTAGCTTTGAATAGTGGAACCAAGTCTGCAGTGACTGCAAAGTCAGATGAGTTAAACTTCTGGGTAGGTAAATGCTGATAGCATCAAGTTCTTCATTTGTTCCTGGGGGACTTTTTTTTCAGGTGATCTCAACCTCAGAATTTTTATTTGATATACAGAATGAGGAAATTGCCATGAGAAGGCCACTTTTTAAAATAATTTTTAGTATTAAATTGTAGCACAAAACATTGTAGTACAGATTCTGTAGAAGGATTTTTCAGTAGGAAGGGTGCAGGGGGAACAAACAAAACCCCAAGCAAACAAAAGCAAACCCAGTATTTAAAAGATCTTAAGGTCCTTTCTACCCCTAACTATTCTATGATTCTATGGATGAGGTACATATAATATTTTAAGGAGCAAAGTAATTATGTACGTTTTAATGCTTACATATGAAGTGAAGCATTCAGATTTCATGTTGACTGATTAATATGATATGAGCAAGACTGGGAGCACACACTACTGTGTTTGTCATCATTTAAGGGAAAATAAGGCAGGTTTTTCTCTTAATTACATCTAAAAGCTGAGTCATCTATTTGAGAGACTGCAATATGTAAAAACTTGCACAAACAAATGCATTTCATGTTCGTTTCTGATTATCCTTTAAGAGACTTCACATACAGGTACAGTCAAAAGTTATGAATAAGCTTCCTGCTGCTAGTCAGTGCTGACTCTTAGCAGGAATTGGATGGGAAATAGAAGTGTGTTGGGAATAATGCTGTCTTATAGAGTAATACTGTATTACAGAATATAGCTTTAAGTCTTAGCTGCAACTTGTCAAGTTACATAAATCAGAAATGTCCCATATTAAACAGTTTCTAAACTCTCTTGGGTATTCTAGTAGTCACTTTGTGTGAAAAATTGAAGTGCATACTTTTGATTAGGCCTTTTTTAGTATTTCCTCAGCACTTTTATCTGCAGCAAGCTGATCACATCTTATACTTGGGTTGAGACCTGTGATGTGGAGAAAGTAACTGGGTATGTCACGTCAGACATGAATTTCAACATGTCTTTAACACTGCAAAGTAGAACTGGGAAGTACGGGAGTGATCCCTATATTGTTGCTCTCAGTTCAGTTGTGACAAGGGTTAAGTATTAATAATGTCACTTCCCTTGATGCTTGAATAAGGTTTCTTTACAGTAAATCTAGTTTGCAGAGATATATGTTAATGGTGAAACCATACATCTCTTCCCATAGCTGGCTTTGAAGAGCACGAAGCTAAGCGGAACGTAACTTCTTAGGGGACAATGAGGTTATTTTATATAAATGTAGATGCCTGATATTGCAGGTAGTTTCATGTGAAAAATATTCTTAGTTTTCTTCTGTTTGATCACAAGGTGTGTATAAAATTAAAATTCTTTTCCACTCCTTGTTCCTCTGCTCAGCTTTCCTTGTTATGCTCAAAGTTGGTATAATGCTAATTTTCCTGTAGAAGTATTGATGTGTCTTCCTGTACATTTGGTTGGCATTCAGATCCCTCTGTCCATTTTTAATCAAGTTTTCTACTGTAGCTGCCTCGATATTTCCAGGCTTGGAATTAAAATTTTTAGATGGCAAGATAGAAAAATATTTTTGTCTGCTGATCAGCTGTGTTGTCTTTCTGCTGAAAGAAGTTAACTTCTTCAGTTATGCATGTGCATAATTAGGAAAAAAATTAATCATACAGTGGGTTTTCCTGAAAACTCTTCTGTCAAGGAGCTAGAAATTCTGAAAACATGAGGGTGGGTATTTTTGTTACGATGTATTTAAATAACCGAGTTCTGGGTTTAAAAAAAGTGCTTTATTTTCATTCAAGCTAACTTGGAGCTAGAAAAGTGAATAAAACTTGTCATTTCAAGTTAATGTTTTGGTTTTTTTTTTTAATTTATAGAATGTAGTGGTAAGTAGCTTGCTGTGGTTGGATTATGAAAGAGTAAGGTGATAATACATCCCTGTTGTTGACAATACTCTAGCAAACAATTAATTGCAGCTATGTTGGGCAAGCATGTACGTCAGTCGTAGTAAGTGAAAATTTGTCATGTCAGTGATGCCTGCCTAGGACAAATGTGAAAATACAGATTAGTCTCCGTTTGGATCTTGCCATCCAAAAATGTAGTAGGCAGTAGTTTAGCAATGTCATCAGCATTAACTTGGCAAACTTGTGTCCTTAATGCTTGATATTTCTATGACTATTCCTAATTTTACTGTTACGTTAAATTTTTTTTTCAGGTTGGGAGATCAACAGAAAGCCCCATAGACTTTGTAGTAACAGATACTATTTCTGGAAGTCAAAATAATGATGAAACCCAGATTACCCAAAGCACCATATCCCGTTTTGCATGCAGGATTGTCTGTGACAGGAGCCCACCATATACAGCAAGGATTTTTGCAGCTGGATTTGACTCATCTAAAAATATATTTCTTGGTGTAAGTAATAACAGTTATGGTATGTATGAACAAACTCTGTTTTTTTTTCTCATATTTTCAAGCCCCACAATTTGCTTGTACTAGTTGATAAGTTATCCTGTCATGAGACCTCAATGATTTCAGTATACCAGCTGCAGTGTTAAGTAGAAATGGCAGTTTTATGTGCCTAATTTATTACCAGTGTGGACTCATGGTCATAATAGTCTTCAACAGTAAAACTCTATTTTAGTAATTGTTAGTGGATTTTCTTTAGGTTTATTTGATATATTCTTGTTAGCCATTATGAATAAGTTGCTATTGCAGTTGTGAGCAATGCAGGAGCAGATCAACTGCATTATGGAAAAGGATGTGCCTTTACAATAGTATTCCAGTAACTAAGAGTATCCTACTGACTTTAAGACCTTAAGTCTTACCTGACCTGCAGTCAGGGGCACTCAGCTGAGTTAAAAATTATGTTTGAAGAGAGAATAGTAATTGAAGATGCATAAGCAAAAGGTGTTACCAGTCTGGCCCAAGGTATTAAAAGTGCTTCCTTTATTTATTTTTTCTTTGTAAATCTAAGTATTGCCAGCTGCTGAGGAAGTGTGCATTAGACACCACTAGTAAAACATTCAGCATGTAAAACTTCTTTGGTCCATTCAAGTTTGTCTAAACTTTTTCTGTGCTGGGGTGATTGTCACATGCAGGAAAAAGCGGCAAAGTGGAAAAATCCTGATGGCCATATGGATGGATTGACAACTAATGGGGTCTTGGTTATGCATCCAAAAGGAGGGTTCACGGAGGAGTCTAAACCTGGAGTTTGGCGGGAAATCTCAGTCTGTGGTGATGTGTACACTCTCCGGGAAACCAGATCTGCTCAACAAAGGGGGAAACTGGTAAGTCAAAAGTAACTGGTAATTAAAACAATATAAGGGATACTTGTTTTCCTGGTTTTGAATGGAGGCAGTCATAGGGTGACTGCTGAGTGCTAGTGTTGTGGGTAGTGCTGGGTGCTGGGCACTGAAATAATCTAAGTAGATATGTGTTATAGTAGATTCTGTACTGCTCTTCTGTTTATGATTATACAGGAGAACACTACATTTTCTCCTAATGTCACTTTTCCAACTGAAATAGCACAGAGTGTAAAAGCTAAATAAACTTTGCGTTTGAATCTCCATCTCTGAAATGTTCTCCTGAGACATGGGGACATCTGGAAATTACTGCATGGGAAGCTGTCTTTTGCAGTACTATCTTAAAAGGAAGAGTCCACTTGCATGCGAAACAAGTTTGCATAACACAGCTTCTGTTTGATTTACCTGCCGCTAGGAAGATAAGAGAAGCCCTGCTAAGTATATTCCTGTTTTATTCTTTGAAGCAGGATGGGCTTTGCTGCCACAGGGACTTGTGGCATGCGTAACTGGGAAAGGGGTTCCTATGAAACATGTGCCTGCTTTTCATGAAATCATAGAACGGTTAGGATTGGAAACGACCTTAAGATCTAGTTCCAACCCCCCCTGCCATGGGCAGGGACACCTCACACTAAACCATGTTGCCCAAGGCTGTGTCAAACCTGGCCTTCAACACTGCCAGGGATGGAGCATTTTACTGCCTGGGCAACCTGTTCCAGTGCCTCACCACCGTAACAGTAAAGAACTTCTTATATCTAACCTGAACTTCCCCTGTTTAAGTTTAAACCCATTACCCCTTGTCCTATCACTACAGTCACTCCTGAAGAATCCTTCTCTAGCATCTTTGTAGGCCCACTTCAGATATTGGAAGGCTGCTATGTCTTTCCGTAGAAGATGGGAAGGAATTCCCATGGCTCTTGTTGTTAACCACCACCATATAGAAGTAGCCCAGCAAAATACATAGGTAGCCATATTTCCAGTGAGGCAGATGACCTTCCCAAGAAGTCCTCATTGGCTTCTAGGTAGGTTAGGATGCTGTCCTGCCAGCAGACCTGGAAAAGCCCGTTCTGCTCTGTTAGAGTTCAAGGGTCATCTTCACAGCAGCTGAAGTTGCCCCTTTTGTAGCTTTATAATCCAGCTAGTAGACTTTAAAGACTAAGAAAGTGTGTGTCGTGGTGGGGAATATCTTCTCTTTTTTGTGCCAAAGTTCCTTTTGTCTTGCTGCCTTAAGTTCCTATTAGCTTGATGGTATTAGAGATATCTCACATACTTGCAGAAAACTGGCTTTCCAGCTTTGACATTGGCTTTGCAGAAAACTGACTGCTCAGAGGAGTTAGGAAAATGGAGTTTGACTATTTTGTTCTGCTTTCGGTAGACAGCCTTCTGTACATAAATTGCTTTGTCACTTTAATGATGGCAGGCAAACATTGCCTTGGGGACTGGGACAGATGATGTTGCAATTGCACCCTTGGTATCTGGTTAACAGAACACCTTTTTAGTGCTGATGAAGAAAGGCGTACTAAAACAAATTCCCTTTCCTGCATCCAAAATGACTTGAATTCTCATTTAAATAAAATTACATGGCGCACTGGTATTCAGGTGATCAGTGTTTGTTGATTGGGTTCATAAAACCAAATGCACTCTATATAATGAATTGAGCACATTGCATATGAGAGAGCTTTTTGCTTTGCTGTTTGTGCAGGAGTTATCTGAAAAGTGCATAAAATCAAGGCTTCTCTCATTTCTACTTCAGATGCTGAATTTTTCTGCTGGAAATGCTTTACACTGGTAACCTCTTATTTGTAGTCTGTATTGTACCATCTAGGTGTTTTGTGCAAGGATGATGCACAGTTAATCTCCAAATTTGAACTGGATTTAAATGTAAATGCCAAATTGGTTGTCATGCGTAGTGTTCTTGAGTAGACATGATTGCATGTGACCTACTTAGTGTATTTGTATTTCGCTATTTGTTTTGCCTTAGTGGTATTTTCTATGTATTTTCTATGCATAAAGCCAGCATACGTCTGTTTTCCCCTTAAATTTCATAAAGAATCTTCTTAATATATATTCATTGTTACTGAACTGGTAGCAATAGTAGAAGATGCTTATATGCTTGTGACATTAAAATAAATTAAAGAATATTTCAGCAAAATACAGTGTGTGTTTGGCATAATCCCTTGAAAATATTTGAAGTACGTGTGTTTGGTCAGATGAGAGAAACCTTTAGGTAGCACACATTGGGGCTATATTTGCATGCAATAGTTCATTAAATAAGAGGCCTAACTAGTTGGGATGGTTAATTGTTCAGAAGTTGAGCCTGTGTGGCCTCAGTTGCAGAACTTGTTACTTGAGAAATTCAACTGGTAACTCACTCTGCTGTAATGATAATCTGTGCAAGTACCTGTGCACATAGCTTGCAGTGCACTTGTCATTTATCCCTAATGTATCTCTAGAAGAGTTTCACTGTTGATGAGGGAGTTCATGCTCCTGCAAAATGCTTTACGCTTACCACAAGCCAAAAAAAAAAAAAAAGTGTGTGAATGGCAGCTGGTCTATTCTGCGTAGCAGTTTTTATTCCAAAAAGGATCTTTTGCTGTGTGAGCAGCCTCTGCCAGTCTAATGGGCAAAGAATTCCAGGGGAGCAATCTACTAATACAGCCCTTAGGGAATGGCAAATTTCCTCTTCAGTTGATCAGGGCTTACCTTAACCATGACAAAGGCACACAGAGAATCAGTATTGGAGAGGAAAAGTAGCATGCTGAGAGGTAGGAGATATTTGTGAATAAGTTAGTGATTACTAATGTAATACCTTTCCCAATTTGCAGGCAGGAAGACTCTGTATAATTATTAGTATTGATATAGCATATAACAATTGCAAAATTAAGACAAAATTAAGACCAGTACCAGCACAGAATGTGACACCAATGCTTGCTATAATCTTAAATATAGGATAAGAGATGGATTCAGGCAAATGAAGGGGTCTCAATGAAACAATAGAAAAATATTATCTAATGTGCTAGGGATGGTAACAGCTTGGTGAGAAAGACAATACATTTACAGAACTGAGTTGTTTATAAAAGCTCTCAGGCTTAACTACTTGTCCTTGTGTTCTTTCTTTAGGTAGAAAACGAGACCAATGTCCTACAAGATGGCTCTCTCATTGACCTGTGTGGAGCCACCCTTCTGTGGAGAACGGCAGATGGACTGTTTCACACTCCAACTCAGAAACACATTGAAGCTCTGCGACAGGAGATAAATGCTGCCAGACCACAGTGTCCTGTTGGGTTAAACACTTTAGCATTTCCCAGCATCAACCGTAAGGATGTGGTAGAAGAGAAACAGCCGTGGGCATACCTCAGCTGTGGTCATGTTCATGGCTATCACAACTGGGGACATCGCAGTGACACAGAAGCGAATGAGCGGGAATGTCCTATGTGCAGAACCATTGGCCCTTATGTGCCTCTCTGGCTTGGTTGTGAAGCAGGCTTTTATGTGGATGCTGGTCCTCCAACTCATGCTTTTACCCCTTGTGGACATGTGTGCTCTGAGAAGTCTGCAAAATACTGGTCTCAAATCCCCCTGCCTCATGGTACTCATGCATTTCATGCTGCGTGCCCTTTTTGTGCAACACAACTGTCTGGGGAACACAACTGCATCAAGCTAATTTTTCAGGGTCCAGTTGACTGATACCGCTTTACAATGACCACAATAACATTTTCTTTAACAATTTACTGTGAAGATTTTGCCACTAACTCTAAATTTTACCTTTTTTTATAATGTTATTAATAGGGTGGTAGGGTGGGGATGGGGAGCTGACAAAGGAAATTGTGAGGGACTGTGGTGGAATTGGGATACATTGATACCTGGAACTTGTCAGATATCAGTGGTGTTGCATGCTCAAAAGCAGCATATTCATGAAGTCTTCTTGGTTCAATTGTAGTATATTTGTAATCTTTTTATTAGTACCCTGGATGAGAAAAAGGTGTCTTAATGATTTTTTTTAAGCTAAGATTTTTTTAATGGAGAGGTTTTTTTTCTTCTAAACTTTGACAAGCCTTTAAAACCTATTTTTCAAATCTAGAAGGAGCATACAGAATGTAACTGTCTTTAATTTGTGATATAATTTAACTTGAATAGTTTCTCAAGGAGCTAATACAGAATGTGTGGACAGCCGTAGGTGAATGTTCACTGGAGATAATTGGATATGTAAGAGAAAAATCAGCTGTCTAAATTGTAGAGTATAAAAGCTATTAAAGTATCTATTATGGTATAACACAGCTGGCCAAAAAGGCATCAAAGATTACTTGAAACTGAGGAAATCCTGTTTGCATTGATTTCCTTTCAGTGTAAGATATCCACTGTTCATTATGTATGGTATATGGCTGATTTTTATTTTTCCTCCCCTTTCCCCCACTTTAACCTGCATCTGGTGAAACTGCTTTACTTTTTTTACATACTTAATCCTGGGTTTTAAGCCAGTGTTCTGTATATGTGTAGTCCAGCCTTTTTATTTCTGCTTAACTTAGCTTGCCCTAACTGCTCCTTGCATGCCCAGGACCATTGGGTTCATTGAGATGTAGCAAGCCTTTAAAAACTGCATTAATGAAGGGGTAGTCCTGCAGCAAAACAGAAGGTTTAGGTACAACTTATACAGAACTCATTTACATAGACCTAAATTCAGGAAAGCACTTAATTTGTGTTTAGATCTAAACCCATGGATGGGACTATTTAGATTCTCAAGTGCTTCAGTGGATTGTGGTTATATGCTGTTATGTTTTGAAATAAAAATGCAATTAGGAGTCAGGTTTTTTTTTTAAGCTCACTTACTAGCCAAAATGCTATAAGGAGAATGTCGATTCTAGTTCAGCTGTGTATTTTTGTTCAGTTTTCAACCTGCTCCCATCTGTCACCTTTTTTTTGCAGATTGAGCTGTGTTTGTATCCATTTTTTTTTTTTTTTCAAATGTGTGCAAATCAAACAGCATTCAAATGTAATCAAATATATGCACCAGGGTGGTACATATGAAGTGGATCACTTGAAATTCCTCACTTTTTGAGAGCTGATAAATGTTTACTGTGGAAAAAATTAAATCAGAATTTCATGAGATGTACCCTGCCCACTGTTAGTTTCATTTCATACAGGATGATAACGCTTTGATTTGTGATTTATTTAGTTTGGGTTTTTTTTCTTTTGCTTTCTGTACTTTTGGTATCTGAGGTATCAATATATCCAGGTTAAAAAAAAAAAAGTAAAGAATTCGGGAGAAAACTGTAACATCTTTAGACGAAATTGATCATTCAAGCTTAGTTCTGTTTAATCAACTATAGCTCTTTGCTATATTTGTGTCCTTTGTATAAATACATAATTTATATGATTTTAATATATTCTGTATATATATACTTGAATTGGCCTGTTCATATTTTGGTTGTAAAGTTGTTTTATAGTTAACCTTATAAACATTTTGCATGTCCCTTGCCAGTGGTGACGGGGCATACTTTGTCTGCTGCTGTTTTTAGTATGATTTTGCTGTATAAATGTTCAGCATTTTAATAATTTGGAAATATCTTTTCTTTTTATGCTTTTTCTGTTTTAAAAAAAGAAAACCTGCAGCATTTCCTCTAAATATCCCAAACTGTACAGGAAATAGGGTGAATCTTGTTAATCTAAAACTACATGCTTCTTCCTAGTGCCTTTTCAATGAGATCATCATCTTGTGATTCTGTATTCTGAGTCCTTACTCCCACAAGACAACCTTGTGGCTAATCATCAAGAGCAACAGCCCAGCCAGATTGGGAAGAAATGCCTTTGGCCTTCAGTTCCTTGTTGTGGTTTCTGTCATAAACGTGAAGGTGCCTCTTCCTTGTTTATATTCAGTACAAGTTCCTCAGGTCCCATATGCATACAGCAGCATTATTTCTATTTAGCATATATACCTCATCTGCAAGAGGCAGTCTCACCTCCACCAACTCCTTACTGGACTCTGTGAAACATTGTTCCTCACAAGATATGCTATGAAATACACTTTCAGGAAACGTTCTTTGTTGAATTAAGGCCATGAGCTATGTGTTAAGGCTGGTGGCCAGAAGTCTCAAGCTCCATGTATGACAGCTTCCAAGGTCTGGGATGGTAACTGTAGTACTGAGCGGAGCTGATCGGCACTTGCATGTGTGGTCTCCTTCTGAGCATAAATATATTGTAAACATGCAGGTTCCCAGGTATCTCCATTACTGAGCTGCTTTACTTTCTTCTTTCACTGTTGCAGTTTAATTGCTGCTTCAGGGCTCCATATAGCTATACCTTGTGCAAAGTGAATGTACAGTGTCAGAAGAATCCTCAGTGCAAACACCTAGCACACCATCTGGTTGTGTTGTGTTTGCCTTGCATGAAGTGGAAGGTCGACTACTGGTTTGTATCCAAGTGAAGCGTCTATTTTAAAAGACTTTTAAGCAAGACTGTTGTTTTCTTTCACTGTTGGCAATTCTGTGTAACACAAGGAATACTGCAGGGAGGAAAACTCTCCTGTTGGCTGGGAAGTAAACTCTGTACACAGTTCTTTGCGTGAATCCAGGTACTTTGCCATTAACCGGCATTCAGATCTAGGGTGAGTCCTGCAGACCTGGATTTGCTGTAAAGTTTGTAGCATTATTTTTCTCAAACACTCCTGCCACACTTACTGCTCTAATGAAATGATGGACTGTTGGGCTGATAGCCCTTTTCTCCTTCTCTCATCTCAGTAAACACACACCTTCTGGTCTGGTAACTCAATAGCGAAAGTATTTGCTGGGTAAATAAAACTAGTTCTGTTTGGAGTGAGTATACTTGAGAACCACTCTCAAACTTTGTTTTGAAAGCTTATTTCATTATTTCAGCGTTAGCTGTGATTCTCGTGTACCATTTCAAATGCTGATAAAGTGTACTGTAAAGAGTTTTTTCACTTGTTACTGTTGATTCTATTTGAATGCTTCAAAACCAGCTTTGACGGCGTAACTTAGAGGTAAAGGTATTTTTCTAGTCTGAACTTTAAAAATAAGTGTTATACCCACGCACGCTGGAGCTGTTACACTTCCCTTCTTCCTGGCAGCTTTTTGATACAAGTGCTGGAGTCTAAATAGACATCTGAGTGGTAAGCATTGTTCTTATTTTGGATTGTGGTCCAATTAGTATGAAAGAGTTAGCATGATACTGCATTTTAATCACATTTTTCTTTTCAAGTGTGGTCACTTTGTGTGTCAGGGTACAGTAGTAGTGCTGTATTGGCAGAGTAGTTATAGGAGGATTTGGTTTTGTCCTTTGTGAGGCTGGGAATGGGGCTCAGAAAAGACTAAAGCCACTGCTGGGCCAGTTCCAATAGGGACAGATCCCCTCTGAAGCAAAGGCATGCCAGGAACCCATCAGAAACATGATCTGAAAGCTGGTTCATGCTCTAAAAACGATTCTCCTCCAGTTCTTTGGGAAGCTCTGGATGGCATGGAAAGGCTGTGATCTTCCCAACAAAACACTGTGATGTTTTAGTGGGATTTCCTGGAATTAAGAGTGTTCTGCTTCAGAGCCTGAGTGTGGAGCAAAGCTGCTGAGTGATCACAGTGACAAACTGCAGTAGTCTCTGAATATAACCTGTTTTTTTTAACTTCATGCACCAGCCAAAGGAAACTTGGTTTCACCTGTGGTAATTTTCCTTTTAGTGCTGTTGCAGTAGTTGGTCACTTTGCTCACTATGTTTTTTTCCTTCTTCTGGAAGTGGAAGCTTTTCCAAGACTGTCATGTTTCTGTTCATCCAGCTCATAGTCTGATGGAATGCCACATGGAATGCGAAGTGGAATTGACAAGTTAGAGCTGTTGATGGGTGCAGGTAGGAGCAGAAGAGTCTGTTGGGTACGTGATTTGAGTTGGTGTGGACAGCCCAGTATTTCTTCAGTATTCTGGCCAGGGATTCCTCATTTGCTCAGTTCTCAGCCTCTCATGAGTTCTTGGCTCCTCTCACTTTCTATTTATCCATGTAGTTGCAGGTAAACAAATAAAGCTTGGAAAACAAGAGGAACAAAAAAAAAAACACCTTTCAGGCTTGCTTATCTCTTCAAGGGAAATATAAATTGGAGTTGCAAATGTCTCTTACAGATTTTCTTCATTAATCTAATTTTTATGAGGATTCTTTACAAGCCTTCGCACCTCATGTGAAATAAAAACAGGAGGTAAGGCTGTTTTTTGGGGGATTGGGGGAATGGAGAGGGGGTAGTCACAGTAGTTCTGCAGGCTGTGTGCAAACCACACACTGTTCTTGAAAAATCAGTTGTCAGCCTTGGCAGGTAGCAAAGATGGATATTTACCTTTTGTGGTGATAAGAGTTTTCATTTATTGGCAGTGGAACAAAAATACAAGTTGCTTGAACAATCAGACTACAGGTGAAACTGGTGGCTGTCATGATTTCCTTTTAACGGCATATTTATACTTTGCTCATGGGCGATTCAGTTTTCCAGTCCTCTGTAAGTCTGTTCTGTTCATGTCGTGGCAATTAGGGATAGTGTTGCTTTCCTCTTGGATTAAATACACGATGGAGAGCCCCTGGAAGGCGCCTTCTTGGGACCCAACCGTAGTAAAAATCACATGCAGGGAAGTCCAGCATGATGGAGATGTTTACCTTTCAACAGTGTTAGCAGTTGCTACAGTTCCGGGTATATTTGTAAAATTAGTCTTTTATATACTGTATGAAATGGACTGAAAGAATTTCTTTGCTGTTGTACCTGTGGGAGTACAAGCCATTTTACAGAAAAAAAAAAAATCTCAGTATTGACTCCTTCGGTGTTTTCTCCCTGCTGGTTGGCTGTCAGGGTTTAACTTTGATTTGCAAAATATATAAATAACTTAAACAGTTTCTCCTACCCTTTTATCTCCTTTCTTCTCAGAAACAAAAACCTAAGCTTTTGAGGATTCTTATGTATTCAAGGTGTAGTGGAGTGTACTCAGGTGTAAGCGCCCTGAAATTTCAGTTAATTCACTTCCCTGATTTTTAAATTGAACTGTTTGTTTTCAATGCCAACTGCCTTCTTGCGGTGTTAACATAATTGCTAAATAAAAGCAATTTCCAGGAATAATATGCTTTGTGACTCTTAAAATTAATTTCCATAATGGTAATTCAGTGTTCTGTTTGTGTCTGTGTATTCATCCCTTTTTGTATGCAGTCCCTCTGAGTATGCAAGCTGCTTTTTTTTTTTTTTTAATGAGCTAAAATGAATTGTCAGCCTTTCTTGGTAAGCAGGAAAAAATAAATGTTGGTGTGAGAATAGGAAAGGGAAATAAGGATATCTACAACTTCTTTTAGATGTGGTTGTCGGCCAGCTGACTGTCAGGCGTCCTTGTAATTGAAGAATGCTAAACACTTTCCAGGGAGGATGCTCCCACGTGAATGTGAGGAGGAAGCTTTGGGTTTGTGTGTAACTGCATGTCCGCCTCTCCGTAGAAGAGCAAACCCTCTCCTCTGGGACTGTTGCTGTCGGTGCAGGGACTGGCTTCACTCAGAACATCCTTAATGGTGCTGGACACACACTGTACAGACCTGCTCAGACCGGTCTCTACGCCAGTGGGTTTCTGAAGAGCTAATCTGTGCTTGAAGTGCGGTGCATGGGTGGAGGACAGCAGTTCACACCTGGCAAAGGTAGACATGATCTGATTCTGTTTAAAGCAGAAGCAACTGCAAAGAAGTACTTCTGCTGGGGGTGGTGAGAGAGGTTTCTGCTAATCCTTTGAGGGGGAGACACGCCTGGAGGCAGGAACAAGGACGGAGTGGGAGGCGTGGGGAGCTCTGGTAGCTGAGGTGGCTGCTGGTAACCCAGAGATCAGACTATAGTACCCCTTGGTAATAACCTTCTGTGAGCTTTTTGTGCAAATTCCATGGATTTTTGTATCAGTTCCATCAGATAACAGGAGTTTGGCTTTTAATTCCAACCTATAGCTTTTAGTCTGTGCTCAGTTTACTTTCTGCAAGACAACAGGACCAAATGTCATCCTAATGATCCCATTCCCTTCCTGCCTTTCTCATTCTTCTAACTACCTGATGAGAGATGCTGCGGTCTCTTTTCACTCCTCAGTGAAGAGTAAGTATTCCTGCCTCTCTGTTACCTGGCTGTAAAACTTCACTTGTTTTGAAGCTTGTTCTGAGCTTGTGCTGCTCAGAAATGGTTTTTGTGAGAGGTTTCCAGAGCATTTGTGATTACTGATTCTCTTTCCCTTTCAAAGTGCTGCTGTATGGATGCATATTTTTAGGAGGAACTTAGGAAATCTCTTTCCTAAATCTAAGGCAGACAGAAATTTGGCATAGGAGTCTGAGCCTGTTATTCCTTTTTAACTTGCTGAAAAGGTGTGTCTGAAGATGGGCTCAAGATGAGCAAATACTTAACAGCACAAAAGAACTCAGTAGAAACCCAACTACATCAGTGCTTAGAATCATACAGAATCATAAAATGGTTTGTGTTAGAAGGGGCCTTAAAGCGCATCCAGTTCCAAACCATGCCATAGGCAGGGACACCTTCCACTACACTGGGTTGCTCCAAGCCCTGTCCAACCTGGCCTTGAACATTGCCAGGGATGGGGCAGCCACAGCTTCTCTGGGCAACCTGTGCCAGCGCCTCACCACCCTCACAGGGAAGAATCTGAACCTCCCCTCTGTCAGTTTAAAGCCATTCCTTGTTGTCCCATCACTTACATATGTGAAGAAATACATTTTGTGAAGTATTTGCCTTACATGCTGTTTTGCTAGAGCTAGCTAAAGCAGTTTGCAGGGGCCATCGCCTTCGAAATAAGTGGAAATGTGCAACTGAAGAAGGCTGTACTGAAGTCTAAAACTAGCCTCAGACTCCCTTGCTGTATGCTGAGGTGCTGGGGACCCTTACTGCCCCTTCCAGAGAAGCATCTTAGACTCCCCTTGTTGGTCTGGGGTTAAACAGCAGAGTGTGGCTGGAGCTGTGCCCACAGACCACAAAGGGATGCTGGTGGGTCTCCTTATGGATGGTTTCTCTATGGCATTTCTGCACAGAGCCTTGTGGAGGCGAGGGAGGTGTGTGTGCCATGGGCAGCTCCCAGGTGGCTGGAATCCAGTTGTGGCTCCATGGAGAGCTGCACAGCCAGGTTTGTCAGGAAGGAAGGGAGCCAGGCTTGGCCTCAGCCTCAAGGGACATGTGGGATTTGGGCCAAATTGCCTCTCAGGCTGAGGCCACAAATCCAGCTCAGCAAGCTGGGGAGAGCAATGAGTAACATCTGGCTCATCTTGGGTCTGTGGTGCATCCCTTCCCCTCTTATTTCTCTACGATTAAATCAAAGTGAGGAGCCAGGGTGTCCTGGGTTCAGCAGTAGCAGTCATGTTTTTCCTTTGTGTTAGCTGGTGCAGTGCTGTGTTTTGACTTCCAGCCTGAGAACAGTGTTGGTGAAGCCGATGTTTTCAGTTGTTGCTAAGTGATGTTTACCCTGACCAAGGACTTTGTGAGGCTCATGCTCTGCCAGGGAGGAGGGGAAGCTGTGAGGAAGCAGAGATGGGGCGCCTGACCCGGGCTAGCCAGGGAGGTATTCCATACCACAGCACGTCATGGCCGGGGTGGGGGTAACTGGGAGTTACCCAGAAGGACACGGGCTTCCGGGTGGAACTCGTTTCTTGGCCGGTGGTATCGTATTCTCTTCCCTTGTTATTTTCCCTTATCATTGTTGTAGTTGGTGGTAGCGGTGGTGATTTGTGTTGTACATTGGTTGCTGGACTGTTCTTGTCTCAACCCGTGGGAGTTGCACTCTTTCGATCCTCCTCCCCGTTCCTCCAGGAGCGGGGAAGGGGAGAGCCCCGGTGCGGGGCAGGGGGGACGGGACAGGACGGACCTCGATTGTTGTCAGCTCAGCACCACTCACTGGGAGTGAGTGAACAAGTTACCTGACTGGGTTTAAACCACGACAGTTCTTTTTGGCGCCCAACGTGGGGCACGAGGGGTTGAGATAAGAACAGGTCTGACTGGATTGATAGTCACTCGTCACAATGCTGATTTATTGGCTCTCAAGGTTGTTCCTCTTGATCTCACAGTTTCAGTATATCGTATCTTACTCCCATCCGGTATTTGCTGTATTAGCGTTTTTCAAGTGTGGGGCTTGGGCTAAGGTTTTTGTCCCATTGTACTTTATGGTAATGACTTGTAATACAATAGAATCATTGATCATGAAACTGATCTGGCTTATGTTCCCAGTGTGGTCACCACATTTATACTTTGGGAGGTATATGATGGAGGTGCTTAGCAATTACACATCTTTTTTCTCCTTCTCAGGTGCTCAACCTGGGAAGGAGACATCCTTTTACCCTCCCAGTCGTCCCCCCAGACCATTTACATTTGAGAGTTTTGAAGTTTTTGAATGGCCTTTTAATGCTGTTGAGACTTGTTTGCTGATGGTGATGGGAATCACCATGCTAACACGCATACAGAGTGTATTTTGCCCACTACTGATTTCAAGAGTTAAGCAGAGTCAGGTTTGGGTCTTGTCTGGGGTCAAACGACGATGTAGGAGGACCAAGAGATTTTCTCTGAGGCTGGACAGCCATGAGTGGCAGGGTGTGTGGGATAGTATGGGCAAGTATCTAGGTCGGTGGGCCCCTCCAGTACTTTGGAATTTCACTACTGAACAACTGCAAAATCCAGAAGAATTAGTAAAACACTTAAATGAGGTGTGTGGTCATTCTGGCCATACCAGAGATGGACAAATCACGGCAACGTGCTGGGGCTTGGCGTACGCTTACAGGGCCTTGTTCAACACTATCCAGCACCTTCAAAAGGAAAAGAATGTCGGCAGATCTGAGGGCAAAGCAGCAGTCGCTACTCAAACTTTGGCTGCAATGAACAGCACAGCTACCCCAGCGGCAAGTACAGCAGCTGCTCAAACTTCAACTGCAACAGACAGCGCAGTTACCCCAGCTCCAAGCACAGCAGCTACACCACCCCCAGCAACAAGTACAGTTGCTACTCAAACCACAGTGATAATCACTGCAGCCAAACCAGAGGACCAATTCGGACCAATATCGGTTGCCCCTGTACGCAAGAGAACAAGTAAAAAGGAGGCAAAAAGGGTGAAGCGAGATGAAGAACCAATGAATTCACCACCCGGTCCAGAATCTGATCAGGAGTCATCATCACATGACAAAGAAGAAGAAGAAGAAGAAGAAGAAGAGGTAACTTCTCGACCTCGGACCTCAACCGAGCTGCGGAATATGCGAAAAGATTTTACTCGTCAACCAGGGGAGCACATCATCACCTGGTTACTCCAATGCTGGGACAATGGGGCCGATGGTCACGAACTAGAAGGTACAGAAGCCAAGCAGCTGGGATCACTTGCTAGAGAAGGGGGAATTGACAAAGCAATTGCAAGAGAGAAAAAGTCCCTCAGCCTTTGGAGCCGGCTCTTGGCAGCTGTGAAAGAAAGGTTTCCGTACAAGGACGATGTTACGAGTTGTTCGGCCAAGTGGACTACTATAGACAAAGGCATCCAGTCTCTGAGGGAATCAGCCATCGTAGAGATGCTCTATCACATCAAGCCGAATAACGGGGATACACCTATAGATCCAGATGAAGTTGAATGTACACGACCCATGTGGCGAAAACTTACACGGAATGCACCGTCATTATATGCCCATTCATTGGCAACAGTAACCTGGAATGACATAGTACCACTAACAGTGGATGAAATGGTTCATAAACTCCGAGAGTTCGAAGACAACCTCACCCCTTCCATCATCTCAGCTGTGAAAAAACTGTCCCAGGACCTCGAACAATTGAGGGACGATCTATCTGATTTATCCAGCTCCTCACGTGTACCAACACACATCTCAGCTATTAACAAAAGGCGTCCTATTGTTCAAGAGAGGAGATACAGGAGGTATACGCCACGGGGTACCCTATGGTTTTACCTGCTGGATCACGGAGAAGACATGACAAAGTGGGATGGAAAACCTACTTCAGCTTTGGAGGAACGGGTGAGTGAACTGAAGAGGGGAGCAAGGGCCAAGGCTGATCGTCCCATGAGAGCTACGGCTTCAGTCTCTGGTGAGCAGTTTCCCAGATGGAATGGAAGAGCTGATTTTACTCCAGCTCCTGTGATAACGAAGAATAATCCCTTTCACCACGACTTAAGTGTCCAATGCTGTGACGACCATTAGAGGGGCCCTGCCTTCAGCCAGGTGGAGGTAGGGGACAATCGGATTTACTGGACTGTGTGGATCAGATGGCCTGGCACATCAGTCCCACAGAAGTATAAGGCTCTAGTAGATACTGGTGCACAGTGTACCCTGATGCCATCAAGCTGTCAAGGGGTGGAACCCATCTATATTTCTGGAGTAACAGGAGGATCCCAAGAGTTGACTGTGCTGGAGGCTGAAATCAGCCTGACTGGGAGGGAATGGCAAAAGCACCCTATTGTGACTGGTCCAGAGGCTCCATGCATCCTCGGCATAGACTACCTCAAGAGAGGGTACTTCAAAGACCCAAAAGGGTACCAGTGGGCTTTTGGTATTGCTGCTTTGGAGACTGAGGAAATTGCGCAGCTGTCCACCTTGCCTGGTCTCTCAGAAGATCCCTCTCCTGTGGGGTTGCTGAAAGTTGAAGAACAGCAAGTGCCAATTGCAACCACAACAATGCACCGGCGGCAATATCGCACCAACCGAGACTCCCTGATTCCCATCCATCAGCTGATCCGTAGACTGGAGAGTCAGGGGGTGATCAGCAGGACCCGCTCGCCCTTTAATAGCCCCATATGGCCAGTGCGAAAGTCTAATGGAGAATGGAGACTAACAGTAGACTATCGTGGCCTGAATGAAGTCACACCACCATTGAGTGCTGCTGTACTGGACATGCTAGAGCTTCAGTATGAACTAGAGTCAAAGGCAGCCAAGTGGTATGCCACGATTGATATTGCCAATGCATTTTTCTCAATTCCTTTGGCAGCAGAGTGCAGGCCACAGTTTGCTTTTACTTGGAGGGGTGTCCAGTTCACTTGGAACCGACTGCCCCAGGGGTGGAAACACAGCCCTGCCATTTGCCATGGACTGATCCAGACTGCACTGGAACAGGGGCAAGCTCCAGAACACCTGCAATACATTGATGACATTATTGTGTGGGGCGATACAGCGGAAGAAGTCTTTGAGAAAGGGAGGAAAATAATCCAAATCCTGCTGAAAGCCAGTTTTGCCATAAAACGGAGTAAGGTCAAGGGACCTGCACAGGAGATTCAATTTTTGGGAATAAAATGGCAAGATGGACATAGACAGATCCCCACAGATGTGATCAACAAGATAACAGCAATGTCTCCACCAACTAATAAGAAAGAAACACAAGCTTTCTTGGGTGCAGTGGGGTTCTGGAGAATGCACATCCCAAATTACAGTTCGATTGTAAGCCCTCTCTATCATGTGACCCGGAAGAAGAATGATTTTAAATGGGGCCCTGAGCAACAACAAGCCTTTGAGCAAATTAAACGCGAGATGGTTCATGCAGTAGCCCTTGGACCAGTCCGGACCGGACCAGATGTAAAAAATGTACTGTACACTGCAGCTGGGGAGAACGGTCCTACCTGGAGCCTCTGGCAGAAAGCTCCAGGGGAGACTCGAGGTCGACCCCTCGGCTTTTGGAGTCGGGGATACAAAGGATCTGAGGCCAGCTATACCCCAACTGAGAAAGAGATACTGGCAGCCTATGAAGGGGTTTGAGCTGCTTTGGAAGTGATTGGCACTGAAGCACAGCTCCTCCTGGCACCCCGGTTGCCTGTGCTGGGCTGGATGTTCAAAGGCAGGGTCTCCTCTACACATCATGCAACTGATGCTACATGGAGTAAATGGGCTGCACTAATTACACAACGAGCTCTAATAGGAAATCTCAGTCGTCCAGGCATTCTAGAAGTCATCATGGACTGGCCAGAGGGCAAAGATTTCGGAATGTCACCAAAGGAGGAGGTGGTGCGTGCTGAAGAGGCCCCACCATATAATAAACTGTCAGAAAGTGAAAAGCAGTATGCCTTGTTTACTGATGGCTCTTGCCGTATTGTGGGAAAGCATCAGAAATGGAAGGCAGCTGTATGGAGTCCTGGACGACAAGTTGCAGAAACTGCTGAAGGAGAGGGTGAATCGAGTCAGTTTGCCGAGGTGAAAGCCATCCAGCTGGCCCTGGACATTGCCGAACGAGAAAAGTGGCCAGTACTTTATCTCTATACTGACTCATGGATGGTGGCAAATGCCCTGTGGGGGTGGTTGCAGCAATGGAAGCAGAGCAACTGGCAACGCAGAGGTAAATCCATCTGGGCTGCTGCACTGTGGAAAGATATTGCTGCCAGGGTGCAGAACCTGGTGGTGAAGGTACGCCATGTAGATGCCCATGTACCCAAGAGTTGGGCCACTGAGGAACACCAGAACAACCAACAAGTGGATGAAGCTGCTAGGATTCAAGTGGCTCAGATGGACTTAGATTGGCAGCATAAAGGTGAATTATTTTTGGCCCGGTGGGCCCATGACACTTCAGGCCATTAGGGCAGAGATGCAACATATAGATGGGCCCGTGACCGAGGGGTGGACTTAACAATGGACACTATTGCCCAGGTTATTCATGAGTGTGAAACATGTGCTGCAATTAAACAAGCCAAGCGGTTAAAGCCTCTTTGGTATGGAGGACGATGGTTGAAGTATAAATATGGGGAGGCCTGGCAGATTGACTATATCACACTGCCACCAACCCGCCAAGGCGAGCGCCATGTGCTTACCATGGTGGAAGCAACCACCGGGTGGCTGGAAACACACGCTGTGCCCCATGCCACTGCCCGGAACACCATCCTGGGCCTTGAGAAACAGATTTTGTGGTGACACGGCACCCCAGAGAGAATTGAGTCAGACAATGGGACTCATTTCCGGAATAACCTTATAGATATTTGGGCCAAAGAGCATGGCATTGAGTGGGTATATCACATCCCCTACCATGCACCAGCCTCTGGGAAAATGGAACGGTACAATGGGCTGTTAAAAACTACACTGAGAGCAACGGGTGGGGGAACTTTCAAGCATTGGGATACACACTTACCAAAGGCCACCTGGTTGGTCAACACCAGAGGATCTGCCAACAGGGCTGGCCCAGCCCAGTCAGAACTTTTACATATTGGAGAGGGGGACAAAGTTCCCGTGGTGCATATGAAGAATTTGCTGGGGAAGACAGTCTGGGTAATTCCTGCTTCAGGTAAAGGCAAACCCACTTGTGGGACTGCTTTTGCTCAGGGACCTGGATATACTTGGTGGGTAATGCGGGAAGATGGGGAAGTCCGATGTATACCTCAAGGGGATTTGATTTTAGGGGAAAACAGCCAGTGAACTCAATTGTATGCTGTTTCCTGCTGTGTAATGCTTTTATAGCCCATCAACTAGATGTCTCCAGGTCACCAGCGACTGGCCCTGACTTCCCTCCAGCCATCATCCCAACAGAGAATGAACTTTGAACATCATGGACCAAATGGACTCGGCAGCATTATAGGGATTGGTCCATGCTCTAAGAAAATGATCTTTTCCTCTTGGTCTGTATGTATATGGAGGTATATATGTGGGAGAGGGATGGTGTATTGAAAATGTGGGATCTGAGCACGACGTGAATGGTATGGAATAAGGGGTGGATAATGTCCTGGGTTCAGCAGTAGCAGTCATGTTTTTTCCTTTGTGGTAGCTGGTGCAGTGCTGTGTTTTGACTTCCAGCCTGAGAACAGTGTTGGTGAAGCCGATGTTTTCAGTTGTTGCTAAGTGATGTTTACCCTGACCAAGGACTTTGTGAGGCTCATGCTCTGCCAGGGAGGAGGGGAAGCTGTGAGGAAGCAGAGATGGGGCGCCTGACCCGGGCTAGCCAGGGAGGTATTCCATACCACAGCACGTCATGGCCGGGGTGGGGGTAACTGGGAGTTACCCAGAAGGACACGGGCTTCCGGGTGGAACTCGTTTCTTGGCCGGTGGTATCGTATTCTCTTCCCTTGTTATTTTCCCTTATCATTGTTGTAGTTGGTGGTAGCGGTGGTGATTTGTGTTGTACATTGGTTGCTGGACTGTTCTTGTCTCAACCCGTGGGAGTTGCACTCTTTCGATCCTCCTCCCCGTTCCTCTGGGAGTGGGGAAGGGGAGAGCCCTGGTGCAGGGGGCGGGGGGGGGACGGGACACGATGGCTCTCGATTGTTGTCAGCTCGGCACCACTCACTGGGAGTGAGTGAACAAGTTACCTGACTGGGTTTAAACCATGACACAGGGATAGGGTGGAGGAAGGGAGAATGGACTGCAGTGACTCTCCTGATGAGAGGCTCCAGACAAGGACTGGGCTAAGCTTTCTCCAAGCAGTGCCTGTACAAAGCGGATTTTCTTCTCACGGTAGATGTGATTCAGCCTGCACGCACCCTGCCTGTATGTATACCAGGGGCCCTGGGCTCACATCTGTGCTGCTTCATACTCCTGGGAAAGCTGTTTTGCTTTTTCCTCTCCTGTGTGCGCCCAGGTTGTCTTGTTCTGATTGGAAATCTTGACTTCCAGTGAAATCTTCAGGTTGATGCAGAAAGGTGCTTACAAGAGCTGCCACAGCCACCATGTGCTGTGGAGGTTGTATGGGCACCTAAAGCCAACAAAATAACTGATCCCAGGGGAAGGCAGCACATTAACAGGGAGGGCAGGTCTGAATGCTGCTTTTCGCTTTTCAACCATTGGGTTAGATGTTATTCATTTCCCCTTTGTTATCTAAAGAATAGGAACTGCAGGGCTACCCAGCCCCGCTTGGAGGTTTGAAACGATTTGAGGGTTTTCTGAAAGAAATATGGCTTTAGCCTGAAGGGTTTTATCCCTGCTCCCTGGAGGATGTTTATTATCCCCAAGGGAAAAGCAATGTTTCTCTTCTTTTAATGGGAACGTTCCCTACAGAAAAGTGTTTTCCTGTGTGTGCTTGTTCTTCACCCTCCCTGAACTCCTAAGGGTGCCATCCTTTTGGTGAGATCTATTTTCTCCTTTCCCTCCTTTCCAGTCAAGATACACCACCCCAGACACAAAGTCCTTTGGCCAGGCCCTACATATCAGTATCCTCCTGCCTTTTCCTTGGCTGGGGAGAGTCGTGCTGGCAAGGAGAGTCAGCCCCTCCTCAGGAGGAGAGCCAGGAGAGTCACTTCAAGCCAGATCAGGAGCGTCTGGGGATTTGAGTGCATGCAACTGAACATGTCTAGACAGCCAGGAGCCTCCAGTGGAGAGAACAGTGAGTTTTACAGCGGTCCTTGATGTGCAAGGAGAGATGGTTCCTCCCCAGCACACGTGTGGGCCAGATGTTCTTCCTTGCCATTGCTGCAGTGATCTGTGGTCTCCTGAGCTGCGTGGACAGCAAACAGTGAAGGTGGGCTCTTGTCCTCATACCTAAGCTGAGGTTTGCCTGGCAGGGACAGGCATGTGTGCAGCAGATGCAGAAAGGACTCAAGATGCATGTGGAGCAGCAGGGACCTGCTGCCTGGGCTGGCAGGCATTAGGGAAGACTCAGGTTCAGTCTATTCATGTAGGTTTCAATTCAGCAGCAGCAGATCTGGTGTGTCCCAGCTAGGGTGGACTTGTCACAAGCCATTAGGTCAGAAAGTGCATGCCAAGCGGCTGTCTGAGTGGGACTTCCAGCCTAGGGAAGCACACAAATATCCAAAGCTTTTTATGTTTCTTTTTCACTTGGACAGAATTTGCAGGTGGAAGAAGAGATTTATAGTAAAATTTATATAATTCATATCCCTACAGTTAAGGAAGTACGTGTAGCCTCAGTGGAAGGGTGCTGAATTTAAGGCAAAGGAGCAACTTGCTTGTCTTCATCCTAAGCATTATTTGATCCGGTTTTCAAGGAAGGTAATTTTTTTTGTTGTTTGCTCACAAATGCAATGCTCCACTGCTGTAGATTGCTCCAAATAGAAAAACATCTGATCTGGATAAAGTTTCCCCCACTTGGAAAACTTCAGCAAGTTTGGTCTGAATAAACCCTGTAGTGTGAGCATCATCGCTTCTCCATCAACTTCCCAACAGAAGTGTTGGGAGTGGATTGTTCTGCAGCAGCTCTCAGCATTTTAAACCTTTATCTTGAAAAATTAAATCAATTAAAACGCTGAAAATGTCTTTTTAACCTTTCCAGAAAGGTTCAGAGGTTCAAGCTAATGTCTCCACAGTGGTTCTGGTTACTGCACGCATCATGTGTGCCAGCAAATACAGCAGAAATGTCCTGGAAACCCCAAAGTCTCTTCAAGTGCTTCACGATGCCAGACTGGCCAGAAAGAGAACCCAGCCCCTGTCTGCAGATTGAAGGACTTGCTGTATTTTGTGTTCAAGGTCTGCAATTAATAAACACAGAGCCTGCTAGGAGATAGGGCCCTGGCTGCTCATCTCAGGAAATGTAAGTCAATGCCCTTCTACAGGGGCTGAAGAAACTACTGTGCTACGCTTCTCTGGATCCGGCTGCTGTTCAAGGGAAGCTTTTGGAAACAGATCTAGGGTGTTTGGCAGGAGTTCTCCAAAGCAGGGCTGGGTTTAGCTTGGGAGGATAAAGCACTGTTAATGTCACTGCCCCGTCTGTATTCCTGCATCTCCTGTGCCCTGCAAACAGGGATCAAAGCAGCCAGTTCCTGCCCTTCTGAACCGAAGATATGCTTGCACTGATGGATTTCTCTAGGGAAAATATAAAAATAAATAAATCTTGGTTTTGAAACAAAGAATAAATTCACAGTGCGATCACAGCATCTACTGGATAACATAGCCCAGGGTTTGCTTTGGCAGCCCTTCCCAGTACCCAGGTTTCCTGCAGGGCATCAAGCAGCCCTAATTTACAGCTTCCAGCCTCGGGGCTTGTATAAGCTCTTCTTTCAAGAGGGATGTGACAAGGGTTAAACCCTCAGTATTTACCTGCTGATGAAGCTGGCCAGAGTGTGGCTTTTACTAGAATCAGCCGTTTCTGGCTTAGTTTTGTTCCTGTTGACAGTATCACTACAGGATTATGCATTGATGTTGAGTTGCCTCCTACTGTCTTCGTGAGCTTGTCCCGAGGCTCTCCATGGTAAAAACCCAAAGCACCATCACCCTCAAGCAATTGCTCTGCTCTGTTTCTGGTGACCTACTGGTTTCTCAAAGCACTAGCCTGTGGGCTGTGTTAAAGGGCTGTATGGAAAGGAAAGAGCAGTAGTTGTCCCAGGGGCGGTGGCTGGGCACAGTGGGATGCTGCAGGAAGAGGGAATGAGGGGAGATGGACACATGGATGGGAACCTAGCTGGGATGAGCCACTATCGTCAGGCTTTTGCTGAGGGTTTGGTGGCTCTAGAGGCTTGTGGGTCCGAGTACACTTAGACAGTGCCTTGCTAGTGTGTCTTAATAAGTTACCCTGGGTAACTGAGTGCATGAATTAGTGCATGGAAGGAAAACGAAGGATCAGAAGTTAATGGCTGCTGAGTGTTTTGGCACCCAGCACAGACTCTGAAAGCAGATGGATGAGGAGATGGCTGCTGAGAGCCAGTGCCAGCCAAAGTGGTGCCTGCTCCCGCTGCAGTGGTGCTCCCCAAACCTCCCTCCTCAGGGTATTGCTTGGGGCCACCTTCAATCCACAGGTCTGAGACATGAGGGATCAAAAACCCAGCCCAGGCTGCTGGGTGCCAGTCTGGTTTGAGCTTGTGTCCAACCAATGCATCTCTCCCAAGACACAGCCCCACTTTTGAGCTGTTTGGAGAGGAATATACCTGCCTTCCCTTGGAGGCTGTCCTGCTGTTACTCACCCTCCCCATGAATGAGGTATGCCTCATTATTTCAATAGAGTCTGGCCCTGCTTTTCAACCATTCTCCTTCAAAACAGGCTACAAACCCTTCAGTTCTCAGGTTTTTCTTCCTGTTCAGGCTCACGGATGTAGTCAAGCCGGCATCAATCTTCTTTCCCATAAGCTTAAGCAGGATGAGATCCTTACAAGCCTTTCTATATGGTTTATTTTTCTGCCCTTAAAACCATTTTTGTGCTCTTTCAAGTTTCTCCACTAGCTCTCTGCCTGCACTTCCCTGCTGAGCTCCTCAGTGGGATACGGAGATGTAAGTTCACATCCCATCTTTGCAACCACCCTAGTCATACCCGCAAGGCTCCGGGTGTCTGGTAAGTAGTGAATGTTGCTGACATGAACTGGGTGGGATTGGGGCTTCCCTGCCTGCAGACCCCCACCTGAAACCCGCTCTCCTCACTGCCAGCAGCCCCAATCCAGGGCTGTGCTCAGCCTGCCAAACGAGCCCCTTTGCTCTAATAAATGTCCTCCCTCCCTCGTTACTTGTCACTCTGCACACACTCAGCATAGATGTTCAGAAACATTTCTAGCTCATTAATAACAAGGTCCCCAGGCAGCGGCTCAGCACTGATCCCCACTGTGCCCTGGGGAGCTCCCCCAAGCCAGAGTCTGGTATTGACCACTCCATAAGCCACTTCGCCTGTGTTTATTGATATTTTGCAGTCCTGCTTTCAAGTGTCAGGGTGTTCAAAGTCAAAAGCCTCCTGGAAGTCTCTTTGCATTCCCTACAGTGTGCTGGGCTGTTTGTAAACCTGAGCATTAGCTCATTAAGAATAACAGCACGTGTGTTTTGCTTATTTCCTACACAGCCATCCAGTGGAACCAGTTATTTTTGCATTTTGTTATTCTTTGGGTTGAATTCTGCACTGATGCATGTGGTTTTACACCTGGGACAGACATCTGGTGGAAGCAGCCTGGATTGCCCCCATTGCCTCATTTGATCCTAGATCCACACTAAACTATCTTTCTGTTTTTGGAGATCTCCCATGCTGCCCATAATTAATCAGATATTATTAGCAGTGCTGTGTCGGCTGCCACTTGGCTCTGGGGGGTTTCTTGCCTCTGGTTTTTATGGGAGCGGAGTCATGGCGTGCAGAGATAACCGACTGCTGCTTGCACTAGAAATGCACTTCTTCACCCTGTCTGCTCATGCACGCACACTCTGCACCCAGGCAATTGCTTTCTACTTGTCTATTTTTCTCTTTCTAGCCCCCCCCCCCCTCCCGTGACAACATCAAACTATGTACTCCATGATTTACAAGGTAAAGCTGCTCCTCAGAGAATGCTGCAGCAGTGATCAAAGTCCCAGTAGCTTGTATTCCCCGATGATTAGCTGGGTGCTCCCACCAGCCCCACGCCATGCCGAGCAACACATCCATTTTATTTAATCGGATTATGCAAAGCGTTTTGCTGTGCAATGTCAGGAGGATGAGGCAGGCCCCTGGCACGGTGGCTGGCATTATCTCTGGCATTGCTCAGATTTAGGAATACTGCATGGGGATTGAGGAGCCCATGGGCAGGGCTAGGGATGCTCACTGGGCTGCTGCATGGGGGTTTCCTTTAATTCCCTCAGGAGGAGCAAGAATTGGAATGGAATTTTTCTTCCTGCCTGGTGCTGGGTGCAGGATGTAGCCATGGGAAATGGGGATTGGTCCTGTCCCTGTATCCAGCTCCTGGGAACAGCTCTGGCTCTTTCAGGACCTATAAGGGTTGAGATGCTTTCCCCCCCCCCCCCCCCCCCCCAGATTTTATCTGCCAATTTATGGCCATCTCCTGTTTTTCTAGCAAATCCAAATCCAGGAGAGCAATGAGGTACCCAACACACCCCCATCTTGGTCCATGCCACTGCTCTTGGGCATATGATGTGGACCTCTGAGATGCCCCTGAGTACCACATGGGATTTCAGGTGTGGATGGAGTTCTCAGATTTCCACCAGCTATTGTAGCTTCATCCTGTATTTTTCCCTCTCTATCTGCTTTGTTTTCAGGATTAACATCTGGAGCTGTGTGAATGTATCAGAATTGCAGCTATCTTTTTGTCTTCTTTTTTAAAGCCCATATGGTTACAGGGAAAAACAGAATCCCGAAGAGAAGATATATCGAAAGAAAGCCAAATATAGAACATTAAAAAAAAAAAAAAAGACAATTTTGAATAATAGCAATGTATGAGTGAGAATCTAAAAAAACTCTGCTGACTTTGAAGCTGGTCTCATGACTTATGAATATTTAGAGCTGACAGTCCTGGATACAGGCTTTCTCTTGAGCTTATTTGGAAAAGGTGGGCTAAACTCAAGTATAAAGCTGAGAATGTGATGAGTTCAAAGTAACCCAGCCTGGTGGGGCATGTTGGGATTATGTGAACATGACTTCTTCAGTTTGGCGGGTTTGGCTGGAGGGTGGCATTTCCCCAAGATGTGCAGGGCTTTTGGGAAGGAGGCCGTCTTAGTAAACCGCTCTGTTAGTCCTGTGAACATATCTGGGTGACAGTTTTGAGCTTGGAAAGGGGATGTTTGGACCTGTTTATCCTTGGCTGCATCCTTACCTGCCCCAGGAGACCCATGTGGTCCTCCTAAAATGCTGTGAGATGTGAAAGAAGAGCAATCTTTGGGTTTATTTCCCCTTTGGAGCATGGGGGAAAGATGCTGCTGCTTTCAAAGGGTTGGTGCTTTAGAGAAGGCTGGAGAAGATGGCTGATGAGCAAGTTGACTTTCCCCGTTTCCCTGCATATTTCCAGTTTTGGAGTCTGGCACTTTGTCCTGGGGCTGGTATGGGACGCAGCTGTGGGTATCATCCATGCCTGTGACGTTTGCTGTGTAAACTCCATCAGAATTAAACAGCCCATAGGAATTCGGCTAAAACCATTGCTGGTGAACTCTCAAATTTAGTTTTCCTCTTTAAGGCTGAGCATCCAACATGAGTGTGTGAACACATAGTGAGCACAGAGGCCAGATGTTGAGGCCATGGGTGGCTGCAAGGGCGCAGGAGGGCTTGTGCCTATTTGAGTCCATGGTGAATCATTGGCTTGTGCACGGAATGCACAGGGATTCTGTGCTGTTACCAAATGCCATTGCATCCACCTAGAGAGAACCTGGGCTCCGAGGCAGCCCCAGACCCCCCACCATGGTGTGTGAGATGCTGTGAGACCATCAGAGCATCATTTCTCAACCAGAGCCACTGCACCACTCACAAGCAAAACTCAGCTGCAGCATTCGAGCATCCCCAGCTCTGCAGGTTCCAATCAGCCTGGGCAGAAGAGGAGATGCATCCAGTTATTTTCATCAGAGATTTACTGTTTTCTTCCCCTTGCCAAAGCCACTTTGCTTTTACACTGAGGGCTGTGAGGGCTTTGTCACAGCTGTGCTGTAACTCACAGGAAAGCATCAGCACAATGAAGACAGGGACCAAAACCACTGAGCTTTCAGCAGATGTTCAGCTCCTGCAGTACATAGCACTGTGCGAGTTCAGGTGATGCTCTTGCTGTCTAACACCATCCAATGCAGTGGAAAATAGACCTCCTCGCTCGCTCGCTGAAACAAATCTGGAGGGTTTTTCCTGGTGCCTTTGGCAGGAGGAAAAGTGGAGCTGAACAAATGATGAAACAGAAGCACAGCTGGAGGTCTTGCTGGAGGCTGTTAGGATAAAGGTCCTGGAGTGCTGTGAGAGGGCTGTACATGCAAGGAAATACTTGTTGTAATAAATAAAGTGATTATGTGTTTTTCCAGATGTATTTAGGGCTTGGAGGATAAGAGGAAATTCCTAGCTGAATTCCTGCCTGTGGGATAATGCTGTTTCCATGGCCTTTCCCTGCCAAGAATCACTTAATTATGAGTAATTAAAAAAATCCAAACCAGCGCTTTGATTTAGCTTAAAAATGCTGAGGGCTTTGGGGACAGGAAAATGGAATAGGAGAAAAAACAACAGAAAAGAACTGAGTGACCTCCTGTGCAGGTGGCACTCGGCAAAGGGGGGGATGCTGGTGGAAGGGGATGCTTCTTATCAGGGAAGGGATTTTGGCCACAGACAAGCAGTGTCTGGTACAGCATGATCCCACACACATGGTGAAGCCAGGGATGCTTTTCAGGTCCTTGAATAAGCACAACTCCTTTGCACCAGAAGAGTTGTTAGTTGTGTCGTTTCCCTCTTTATTTCTCCCTGGCAGGCAAAATCTCCTTTTCCTGGAGGGATTTGAGGTTGCTGCAAAGGACCAGGAGCTGCTGGCTTGCCAGTGCATGGAAAGATGTGTCTTTCCCAGGATGCTTTAGTGAAGTATTAAGCTCAAGAGAGATTTTTGTGTGGTCCACCCATGTTATCTCTGTTCCCGTAACTTGGAGATGGGAGGGTTTACACTTGTACATTTAACTGTGCTGGGGCTTTGGGCTTTAGGTCCTGGCACTAATTGTTCCTGGTTTTCCCGTTGGAGTCGGTGCCCTGAGGCCTGGACATGGGTGGATTTGCACTCGGAGGGGACACACGTGTTGCAGTGAGATACTGATGCCAAGCATGTCAAAGATGGCTGATTACAACCTCCCAGGCTAATGGCTTTAGAAACAGTCCTCGTTTTGTGGGATAAGGGGAGAGAGCTGGAAGTGATGGAGAGAAAACATGATATTGAGGGAAATGGGTGGGAGAGAGATGGAAAAAGAGGGACAGGCTGACCCTTTTGTGTGTTTAGGTTATGAAGGCAATATAAAAAGTGTGAGATTGGAATAGAGCCTATGTCTGTAATCTCCTTCCCCAGGGGTTGGTCCACCCATTGGGGTGTGTGGGCTGGCTCCCGCAGCCAAGGGGAAAGGTGGGGACGAGCGATGAGAAATGCTTGCACTGATTGTATCTCTCCAAACCCAGAGTCATGGATGTATAAATGACCTCCAACTTCCAGAACAATGTTACTGTTCTGGTTCAACTGTCAAGGAGGGGAGAAAAAAATAGGCCACAGAAGGACTCTGTGTCCCTATCCTCACCCAACACGAGTTCATCAACTGGATGTGGTAAAGGCAAGGTGATGGGTATTACCCACTATCCAGGTGGGTGGTTGGGTGTCTTATGCAGAGGGCATGTGACAACATTTATCAAGTGAGAAGATACAGCACAATACTACCCTGGGTTCCTTAGTAGATGCCCAGATGCAGCCTTCAGGCTGGAGAGGAGCCAGTGACAGTGGGGAGCTGCACAGAAAGGGCTGACTGCTGCTCCAAAGCAAGTTTTATAGCAGGTACTGAGCTTTGCATTACCTGCTTGTGCTAAAGCTGCAGTCCTTCTCAAAAGAGGATATAACCAGGATTGTTGTGGTTGATGTGAGGTACTTAATGTTCATATTGAAGTAAAATTCACTTAGAGGTAGGATTGCAAACGGCTGGACTGGGCTTACTAAGTGGGAGGAGGTGTGCCCATCTGCCAGGCACGGGGTAGGGGTCAGGATGCCCAGGCGCCCTCAAACTGCTTCCTTAGCAAAGGCACTGTGGGGAATTGGTGTCCCTACTTGTGGCAGGGGGATTGTAACTTTACGCTTGAAGGTCCCTTCCAGCCCAAACCATTATGATTCTATGACTTGCATAAGATGCCCAAATCCAGATCACAATGGGGAAGGCAAATGCCTCCTCTTTGTTCAAACCAGATGTTGAGGCCAAGAAGTGTGGGGAAAGCCACATGTTTGGTGGTCTGATAAGATACACTGATTGAAGTTTGCAATCCTGCTTTTGTTCAAACAGCTATGAGCATCATCTCAGACACTGATTCAGTATCTGCACATTGTTTCTCTAGGATGACTGGGAATAACAGCTTATATCTTCACTTCCCAGCTATAAAATTCTTTTAAACCTTTTGCAAAAAGCCTGTAGGTTTTGACAACATACTCCTGATGAAAAAAGTCACAGCAACTGTCTCAAGCAGCCCTGGCTGTGATCTTTAGCTGCCTGCGAGAGAGCCATTGGCACGGATGCAGGCTGAATAATAAGGACTCCCATAGCTGCAGAGGACAGGACAATATATTTTTGCAGGCAGTAAAACCCGCTCAGTACCAGGCTCTGCAGGAGCTGGGGCTCTGATCTGCTCCTTCCTCATCTCCAGGTACGGCATTTCATGGTTTCAGCCGTGTGCCGTGGCTCGGTGTGGCACATTCCCACTATCCCATCCTCACCGCGGTTTTTGAGGTGTGAGTGATGCAGAGCAGGGGCTCGCCTGGACCCTGCAGTTTTTGGACAGCTGTTGAAAGAGCCTCTATTGCAGAGAGCTCAGTTTGTGTTTAATCTTCCCCCCTTCATCTAAATCATGGGGGAAGGTTTTATATACAGCTCTGACGGTGCCGAATGCTCTACCAGAGAGGGATGTGGGTAATTTATAGTGCACAGACTGATGCTGGTTAATATGCAAGCGAGGCTCTCAGCGGTGAAGGATTTCTGGATTTATCGGAAGGGGAGCATAAATGTAAGGCAGGAGCCAGCTGGGGATCTTCCCAGGTGAGGCAGTTTAACCTGCAGGACTGAAGGCTTTTAGGGCTGTTGTGAGGGTACATGTATTGCTGTGAGGGATGCCCTGGTACCCCATCCTCTCCTGGGGACCAGGGAGGGTGTGTCCAGGGGGTACACAGTTTTCTGATGCCAGGCAGATACACTGGGAAGGCCGTGAGAGATGGGCTGGTTTTGGGGGTTGGGATTTGATGTCCAGCACCCCAAGACCTGCATCCCAGCCCTAAGCAAGGCTGGATGAAGGTCCAGAACAGGAGTGGAGGGCACCTGGATTTCCCTCTTGGCATCCCAGCCCCTTCACATCGGCAGTGCCCTGAATCCTTTGATCCATCACTTTAAACCAAAAGCTCATTTTTGAGCCCAGCTGGGGTTTTGCAGGTGGAAGCAAAGATTGATCTTGTCCTGAGCCCAACGGAGACTGTTCCTTCCCAGGATCAACCCTTCCCCAACCACACTGAAATACTGGCATGCTGCTTTAGTTAGTGCTGGTGGGGACTGCCCTGCAACACCCCCTGTTTCACTGTGCCCCCTAACTCTGCCCACGAGTCCTGAACCTAGATACTGCCTTCATGTCTGCTTTTCCATTTCAATCTCTTGTGCTGTCAGCCTGAGTCCTCACTGGTCTGGAGACAGTTTTTATTCTTTTCTCTCTCTTACCCTTCACGCTACCATCAGCTTTCTGACACGGGAGCATTATTGGGATAAAAGTAGATTTTTATCTCACAAGCCTGTTTATTAAACTCTCTCCCTTCTTTCACAGCAAGCTACCACCCACCCTCCCAGACGTTTGTCGATTCAAATCAGGTTTAATCAGCTCCCAGCATTGGACACATTAAAATTGGATTTCTGAAAGCCCAATAAAGTTGTGCCGCTGCACTGTACCGTAGCTGGAGGAACCTGATTTCATCACATCATGTCAGCAGCTGCAAGAAACAGCCCATGAGAAACTCATCTGCTGTGCTCCAGCAGGCTGCTAAAAATGGATGAAGCCTCTCCTGAAGAACTATTGACTATTAGTATTCTTATTAACATTCTGCTGTCAGAAATGACCAGTGGTAATAAATACAGCCGTATCTTTTCATCGTCCTGCCCATTCATCACTGTCTGGCTGAGCTTCCCTCGGTGGCAGGCACGCTCACCATTGCCACACATGACCCCTTCTCTTCTCCCATCTCCGTGCCCAAAAGGAGCTGTTTGCCCTCATGCTGCAACCTTGATTATTTTTTATTATCGTTGTTATTTTCTTCCTTCTCTTTGCTAGAGCAAACAGCAGAGCAAGAGGGAGTTTGAGAACAGCTCTATCTGTGCCTGCCCTGGCAGAAGGTCCCCCAGAGATGGGAAAGGTCAGGATGTGGTCCAGGCCCCTGCAATTCTCCTGCTCACCTGTAGTTAGATTTCCATAGTTATAATGAGAGATGTTGGTAGACTTGGATTATCCTCACGTCTTATTTCTTCCCTAATCTTGGGTAAGCTTTAGCGCTAATGTAAACTGTACTTTTTGCAATTGCTTTGAAGTAAACCTAGCCAAGCTGACTTTGCCCTGTGCTGCTGCCCAGCTCCAGCCTCCTTGTGCTGGGGCTACACTGTAAACCTGATCCAGGAACTTCCCTGAACTAAGCCATCCCTCTTCTCTTTGCAGGCTGGTTTTAATCCTGACAAGCTCCTTGATCTGGCTGTGTGTGTCTGTAGGATGGCGCAGACATGTACGTGGTTGTGTACAGGAGGGGAATATGCAGTGTTGGTGCAGGGGGAGGAAAACTTTCTTTGGGGATTCAAGGGACTGAAATGATGTTGTGAGACAGAGGTTTGGGCTTGAGTCTTTGCTCAGAAACATTACGTGGATGAGAGCAAATGGCAGCAAAATCCGTGTTTCATTTAATTCTGGCAAGGATGCAACTTCCTTCACTTGCTGCAAAACCAGCCACCGAGGAAGCACATGACAGAACGATGTCATTAATGCCGAGGGGAGCCCATTCATGTACTAACAAAAGTTGTGTCCCACCTTGGGGCAAGGGGAAGGTGAATTTACTGCCACAGACCTGGCAATTTCCCTCCTCCCCAGTTCTTCAAGGTGCTCTGTTTCACCTCTCCCTTTCACAGTGGTTAGCTTTGTCCCGGCAGGTGGGATTGCAGGAGCTTGGAGCGCACCTGCCTGCATGAGAGGGAAGTCCCAAGGAATGATGTATGCATCTAACACCAGGTGATCACGAAGTGGCTGCTGCTCCATGGAGGCATAGCTTCTGGAGGCAAGCAGCTCTGGGTAGGCTCTCCTTTTGGTGCAGATGATAGTGGAAGCCCCAAATGCCTTGCAGTGCAGTGGGTTTGATGGAGATGGGAGACTGCTTTGAGAGTGAGAGATTGTCCTTGGCTATGGCACAGCCATGTCTTGTCCCATGGGGGCAATGTGCAGAAGGGGTCCCTGACCATGGCCTTTCATGGAGTCTCTGCTCACTGCAGTGGTGCTTCATAAATTCATCTGGCAGCAAAACTCCTCTCCCAAAGTGAGGTGAAGCCACCAGCTATGGTCACCGTGGCCTTGTCCCCACGAGCATGGGGAGTGGCAGAGGGTGGCTGTGCCCTGCTGGCAACGCAAATGAGCAACTGGGAGAACAAAGCCCTTGCTGCTTGCCAAAAAGAGCTTCTTCTGAGCTTAATATATTTGTATTAGCATCACCTCTGCAGTCAGGTGTGTTCCCACCTCCCTGCAGCAGCATGGCAGGTCCCCCTGGAGGTGACATAAGGGCTTTCTTCCATGTGTAGTCCCAGGGGGAGGCAGCAACCTCCAGCACCATGCACTCTACCTTCTGCCAGACTGGGAACAGAGGCTACAGAGCCTGATATTTGCCTGTGGATATAAAGACAAGAGCTTTTGTGGGTCTGTGCCTATGAAACCAAACCTTGGCACCCCTCATGCATTTAGCTGTGGGGGAATGGCACCCCTATGCCAATACACCAACGTAGCTGTGGCTAACAGGGCCAGCTTGGATGAGGCTTCGCTGCTTTGGAGGAATTAAGTATTTGCTGAGCAGCAAGCGAGCTGTCTCTGCTGTTGAAAAGCAGTGCTTTAATGTCTGGGAACCAATGCTTACTGGCCAGTCTGGGGTAAAAAAATACCGTAAAGTCAAAGCAATTCATTTTGGTGGGCAGGTAAAAGCCAAGCAGGGGGTTTAGAGCGGGTTTTCCTTCGAGGCATTGGTTAACATTAATTATCCAGACACAAAAGCATGAAGATATGATTGGGGTCCCAATTTCCCCCTTGTGGTCTGTCTCGGTGGGGCCCAGGGAGCTATTTCTGGTGGATCCCCTCCTGGGCCTGGAAGTTAAATCCAGGCCAATTTCTAGGTGTCCCAACCCACCCCGTACAGAAACAGTCTGCTCCAAAATAAATCAGCTGTGGTATGGAGGCAAGGTGATACGAGCACGGAGATTGCATTAAGGAGCGAAGGTGGACAAGACAGATGGTGGGGTGGGAAGGGATGAAATGGGCTGGTGGAAATCAAAAGGGAAAAGATGACAAGGGTGCCGGGCTCACTAAAAAAGACAAAGTGCTGGGGTTTTCCTGCGGGGAGCTGGGAGAAAAACAGAACACTGAGGAATGTGTTACATTGCTGCCAATGTTGGTTGCTTTTGGGGTGTGATGGGCCTTGCTGGGCAGTGCACAGCAGGACCTGGAGCCAGCCCAGCAGGAACAGGTTTTATTTTTAATTAACAAGAAGCACTATAACCCATTTATTAAATATGCTTTGAATAGCTCCATTGTGAATTAAGGTCAAAATACAATTTCTAAATTCTCAAGCTATGATGCAGGATTAGCTTTATTGATTTCCTGCATGATTTGTAGGAGCCCCCATCATTACTTTGACAGTTTTATCATGCAGTAATAGACTTCCTTTTAGATAATTACAGTTACTGCATTCACTTTCAATCTGTAGGACTTTTCCTTAGATAATCACACTTAGATCATGTCTCTTTCTTTAGTCATATATATGCAATAAAATTTGGATAACAGCACTAATTATTTTAACACTGATTTTAAGGACAAGTTCGAGGGTTAATTATACAAGAAAACTTGTATATATATCTTTAACATCTGTTGCAACACTCATCTTTGAGGAAAAAAAAAAGCAGAGAAGGTAATGTTAATACATAGCTGGAGTTATTTTAAGTTGGTAAATTGTATGAAATTTGTTTTAACGGATACCTGTTTCTCACCCAGTGCATCTTCAGTGGATCGTGGAGGGGTCCCAAGGGCTGAAAGTACTGCCGCCTCCTTCACGCAGCCAAGCACTGTGGCTGTTTGAGACCATTAATTAGGCTTTGCCATCAGTAACGAAGACAGATTCCCCTTTCAGAGCAAGCAGGGGCAGGTGCTTATAGTTGATGCTTTGGCCACCTCCAGGGTCAGAAATATTCTTGCATCTCCCAGCCCTGAGCAATGTCTCCCTCCAGTCCCTGGTCATTAAAAGGAAATTAATTTCACCAGGCACTGGAGTAAGTAAACTCTCTGATTTCTGGTCTGACTGTTAACCAGCTAGATCTTACTTTAATAGCTTATTTAAAGCACTGGGCTTCTGACAGCCTGGGTGATGGATGGAGCTGTCTGCATCTGCTTCGTTTGGAAAGGAGAGGAACATCTCTTAAACTAGAAGCTCTATAAATCAAAAGGATGAAAATCAGCTAGTGCATTTTTCTGGACAGAGGCGTCCTTCTCCCTGAAAAGTATAACAGGCATTAAATTGAAGTTGGATTTATCAGGTCTGAAACCCCTTTCAACAGGCGCTTTCACAGCTGGAATGCAAGAGAACAGGCATGGAGCAGCGGCAAAGCCTGCAGCAGCCAAACCCAGCACCACCTTATTTGCAAACCCCAACTTCCCCATCAGCCCCTCAGTGGCAATTTCAGAGCAGCTGCTTGCAGATACAAAGCATCACTGCTATTCCCCATGGCCAATGCTCCCAAAATCCCATAAGCTCCATGGTGACATGGGGTTTCATCCTGCCTATGCTGACTGGAGGCTTGACAATGCCACACCCATCACACTTGTGTTAATGGGAAAAGGAATGGCATAAAGTTTTGCACTGGGAGATGGTTCTGCATCCTCCTTTACAAAGCAAAACCCTCGTTCAACCCATGGGGCTCAAGCAGAAAACAGAAAGCTAACTCTTGGGTTTTTCTAGCCAGAAATCTACCATCACATGGCACAATATGGAGCAATATATCAAATATTGTTAGGGCAGGTTGTTATTGATTCAGTCTCTGCCAGGTTCGAGACCCCTGTAACCCTACAGCCTTTTATCTGTGTTTTTTCAGGGCTGCCTTTCCCGCACAGCTGATGGATGGGAGCAGAACCCCACCCCCAGTGCATGATTTGCTGCGCCTCAGTTTTGTTTAATATTGAAAGACATTTAAATGTTAAAATGGCTCTGACCTAGATTGGGAGCTCTTCGGGGGAAGGCTGTCGCTGGCACAGACGGGCTGGGGAGCAGCCGGCAGAGGCAGGGCCCATGCGTCGCTGAGGAGGGCTGCTGCAATAAAATAATCATTTAAGGACAGAAATTGACCCACTTAATCCATGGCACTCTTGGTTTGCTCCTCAGCGAGTGCTCAGAGGTGACCTGAGGTGCGCTGCTCCTTCTTGGCCCCACAGGTCCCTGCTGCTACTCCCATCTTTGCCTTGTTTCCAGGACTGCAAAATATCTGGACCTTCCCCTTTTAGTCTTTTCCCTTTTCCTTTTTCCCTTTTCCCATTTTCCCTCTTTCTCTTTTTTCTCTTCTCCTGTTTTTCTCCTTTCTCTTTTTTCCTTGCTTTGCTGGAGCTCCACTTTAGCAATCCCAGCTCCACTGTAAGCAGTAAGCACACTGCCCTCTCACACCAGGTAAGCAGAGGGGGCTTTTGGGCTCAAAGAATGGACATTTTTTGAAAGCACACCTAAGGAGCCCTTTTTAGGTTGAAATCTGCATTTTTAAAATTCCCAACATGAAAATGCACCCTTAAAACAATTCAGCAGTGCTGTCACATTGCCCTGGGTTGGGTGTCTGTAATGACCTGTAAAAAAATATGAATTCAATTCTTTCTCTTCCAAAAACATGAGTGTGTGCCCAGCTGCTATGGGAATGCCAGAGCTCTGCCCTGGGGTACGTGCAAGCTGTACCCCCTTTGATTCGTGCAGAGGATGCATTGAGCATGCAAATCTTCCAGTCATTCACAGCCAGGGTTTGGGTTTGACATACAAACCCCATGATACTCCTGCTGCTCTTACAGGCTCATTCTAAATCACTTGAACACTTCGTTTTTGGAAGGAAGAGGCATTTTGTGCCATTGTGATGGCAGAGCATGTCTCTCTCCCCATCAGATCTGGGGGTTTCATGGTAAAGCCATCTAAGGGAATGGGAAAACTAGTGAACCACATAATTAGTTTTTGCTTCAGTGATTAATATCACTTGCAAACAGGTAATCACAGCCTGAGCAGGCTCCTTCACAATGTTTTTCCTAATGAATGAATGTAGCTGGCTGATTCTTTGCCTTTTGATACGAATACAGTGGCAGCTGCCGCCAGAATAAATAGAGTGTCTCCCAGCGAGAGCAGACCTTTTACTTCAGGATCAGAAACTCCCTAGTATTCCCCAGCAGCTCCTTGCTGCTGACCTTAAGCCTGATCTTAAACCATCCCCTTGCAAACCCCCAGCCCAGCATCCTCCCATCGCCATCTGGCAGCGATACTGGCCCTTCCAGCCTTCCCTGCAAACTGGTAATTCCAGTTTACTTTCAACATACAGCAATCAGCCTGGAGAATCGTATTTGCAGGTAGGACCAGGGGCTGCATTTTGTCGTGCAGGAAAGGCATTTGTACTTAAGTAGTTGGATAGCGGCTGTGTATGAAACCGTAATGGCTCAGTAATCTTGTCCTACAATAATCCTGCGCATGGCTGCAGAGTGTGGCTCCCCCTGACCCACAAGCAGAGCACTGCCCGTGTTTAAGTGTGATTTAACGAGGCTGGAAGAGCAAGTTTTTATAGGCAGGTGTTGTGGCCACCATCAAGGAATAAAAATCATTTTGGGGGGTGGTGGTCTGGGGCTGAGCAGAGGAGCTCAGTGTCAGGATGAGCCCCAGGGTCAGCCCTGGTATATCCCCAAATGGGATGGAGGGTGATGCAGCTCAGTGGTCCCTGTGCCAGGAGTGTGGAGCTTCTCTTTTTATCTTTTTTCCCTTTTATTTTACAGCCTGAGGAGTTGTCCAGGCCAGTTGTCCTCAGAGGCTGAAGAACTGCCTCTCCTCATTGGTATATTGGGTGCCAAATTTCCATGTACACACTGTGCCTCTCTTTACACAACCTGGTCACTGGTAATGGAGGTCACAACTCGGTGAAGTCAGGGACACAGACGACCCTATTGCTATAATATCCAGGCACTTCTCATATATTTAAAAATAGAAACACCAATAACGATCTGTCTCTCTATCAAGCCTTCAGGGGAAGTAGCTTGATTAGCTTATAGATCTCCTCGTTTACATGTGAGTGACCATGGTGTCAAGAGAAGGGGATGGAGGGGGTGGTGATGTGCAGGGAGAAGCTGGGGAGCATCCCAGAGGGGAGACCCGCTGGTTGTATCCGTGGGTCATGGTGTGGGTATTCAGACAGCGCCAGTGTCTCCAGGTTTGTATCCCCAAAACACCCTTGGAGACTGGTTTTCAGTGGTGTGGCTGGTGTGGAGCTGACGGATGAGCGGGAGCCTTTGGGGCGCCACACTGGGCTGCATCACTGTGATCAATAGCAGGGAGACAAGGAAATATGAATAGGGAGAAGGATGAAAAATGCAGTTCATGAACTGTGGCTGTTCAGTGGTAACTTGTCATGTGAGATCCGTGGTGTGGGTCCAGCTGCAATGCTTTCGCCCTCATTTCCCTGCACCCAAACCCAAGGTCCCCAGGGAAAACTTGTGGGGTAAGGCTGGGGCTGCTCCTAGCTCCCTGCTTTTTATGTGACTGGTTTGTGTTCCTTCCTGACATCCACGGCAGTAACACAGAGCAGACTATTTTTCAACCTGCAGTTGCTACTCTCTTCAAATCAAAACCCCAACTCAAAAGGAAGAATGGAAGGTGCTTGGGTCGCATCTAGCTGGTGAGCAGGTTGGTGTGGAGGTCACAGGCTTTCACTAGCATGGTCTAAACATGTGGATTAGCTGAAGCTTGGTGTGTTTAGATGGGAGTCAACCCTCTAGAAACCAGGAGCAGAAGGGGGCAGTGGTTGTGTCCACTGCACTGGCCAGCAGCTGCTGGGGAGCACATGGAATACAGCAAATATGTCTCCCGATGACTGGGGAGGGACTGACTATGCTTTAAAAAAGTGATTTATGCTCTAATCAGTCTTGAAGCTTCATTATTCCAAGCATTAGTGTGTCTGAGCCAGTGGCCTTATTTGTTAATGCACTGAAAGCAGCAGCAGATGTGCTATTTTTCATCTGTGACCCGATCAGCTTGCTGATTCATCTACTTCCATTTTCATTTCCTTATCATTGATTTATTAAGGATGTCTTACTTATCTGGGGCTATTTCAAAGGGCCCCTATGGCTCAGTCCCCAAGGAGATGCTGGAGGAACATTCTCCCCTCCCCAAATATCCTGTTTTTCAAACCATATTCATCCTCGTTCCTCCAGAGACTGATGCTTTAATCATTTAGTAACCAAACCAACTTCTGTGGCTTGTACAATTTGTAGATCATTTGTCTGCTAAGAGAGCAACCTCCCTCTTTTCCACTGCTGATAGGGTTCCCCATCCTTTGGGGATGGATTTTGGGGGGGAGGATGTGCATGTGGGCTGCATCCAGGAGCTCCATGGGATGCACAGAAGTGAGAAAATTGACTCAAACTCTGGGGAGCTTATGTGGATTTTCTTAGATGAGCAAGCCTTTTCTGTACTACCTGTTTGACCTGGGCCATGCTGAATTAAGAAATTGTTCTCTCTATCCTATTCCAAAAAATGTCTTTATTCCCACATCTCTAACAACAAGGCTGGAGCAGGTTATGGGTTTGCCTTTGCTGTGTAAGGGGATTTTCCTCCTTCCTCTATCCCATTGATGAATCTCTTCTGGACAAGCCACCAAGCAGAACGAGCTGCAGTGACCTAGGAAAAAGCTTTGGCCAGCCCTGCCCCACAGTATCTGCAGGGATATCCATCCATGGCCATTGCCAGGCTCTTGGCATCCAGCATCTCTCAACTTTTTACTCTGGAAAACTTGTTTCACTCAGCATCACACTTTGCTGAGCTGCCCAGAGTAAACCTGTGCCCAAGAAAACCTTCTTACCAGAAGTGTCTTTTTGCTGACCAACTCTGACCTAACACCTTCAGGGCTCTTCAGAAACCAAATTCTGCCATGAAATGCACACATAAAACCACTGGATTTGGGGAAGGTCGTTTGAAGTGTATTCACAGATCCCCTGTGCTTTTATTCAACCAGCCCTAAAGATTCATCCCTTGCCCCTATAAATTGCTCCCAGCTCCCACCTTTTCTGCTGGGAACACCTGGGAAATATTATGTTTCCAGCTGCTTAGCTGAGTCCCTAGGGGAATGGTCTTTTGCTTCTGGGGGGATATTTGAAGGATTTACGGTGTTGTTCATGTAACTGATCCCTGAGCCTCAGATGTGCCAGTGATCTCACTGATCTATCCAAGTGCTGCTTTGATTTCCAGCCTAGTTAACTCCTTGGCTCTTTGCATGGTAGTTGGCTCATTACACGGTATCTTGGCCTTTACTGGAAACATGGATTATCCTCCTTTTCTTTTTTTTTTTTCCCCCAAGGAAAAATAAAGTTTTGTGGTGTTTTTTTTTTCCTTTGCCTTTTCCCCTTCTCACGTGATGAATTTTACATGCTGATAAAGGACTTGCAGGATTAGAGCCAGCAGGTCTGTGTTATGTTATTGGCACTATAGACAAGCCCTTGCTGCTTTTATAAATGTAAGTACCTTTCCAAATCAATAAATCAACTTTAACATTGCTTTAAATTGGTACAACACGTCGAGGGAATTTGCTGGGTAATTCTTTTTCTCCTGATTAATTTATTTTGTCTGTGTAAAATTCAGACTCTTCAGGGGCAGATCCTCATCTCGATGTCCTGGATTTTCACCAATGGCATGTCCAAACACTGGTGTGGGTTCAGCCCAGCTTGGGCTGGCTAATGTGAGAAGAAAACGAATGATGTGGTTTTGTTCTCTTTCAGAGAGGAAAATATCCAGTGCCACAAGCAGGGATAAAACCCTTCCCCAAACCCTCTGGGAGCAATAGGTTGGAGGTGCTATTCTCTTCCCCTGAGCCAGACATGCCCACTTTCTAAGACTGCTCAAATCTGCATTGAAATGGAAGAAAGGAGCGCAGTGTTTGGTCAGGGCTGGGATTAATTCCCATTTTGAATTGCCTGGGGAGTGCTATGCACCCCACCTGCTTCTCCCCCACAATTAGGGTTAAAGCAGCTTGCTTGGAAATGCCCTGAAGACGTTTGCCCATTGACACAATCCATTACCCTATCACCACCGGTTTTGTTGTCACTATTTATTAAAGACTCTGGAAATGGGCAAAGCTCCCTCTTTCTGCAAGGAAGGGGCCGGTTACAGGTTTAGATGGAAATCCCAGCCACCCGTGTAAAAAATCACTGTACCACTCCGAGGCAGCCGAGACCTGCTCTTGTGTGCACATGGGCCTGATTTATGCCCTGGGGAGGAAACTTTCCCATCTTCTTTTTTTTTCCTGAAACATTCTGAAAACAAAGCACCCGAGCACCTCAGCCTCTGGGAGCATCTCAACCCTGGGGGCCTCAGCTCATCTTCCCTTATATAGGGTGAAACGCAGATGTTGCATTGGGGCACTTTGCTTCTGTTTATGTCCCCTTCACAGCTCCTTATTAGTAGGGCATGCATTAACCTCACATCTTTTAAAATTTCTTTGCCCACATGCCGTTTGCAACCTTCTGAATTCAGCCTCTGCATCCCTGCAAAGTGAGGGTCTCTTTCTGGCTTCTTCCTGCATTTTTGCATCTGGGATTTGGACTGGAATGCCTTTTCTTTCCCCTCCCCCATCTTTTTTTTTCTTTTCCTTTTCTCTTTTGTTTTTGTTTTTGTTCCCTCCATTCTCCTCCGCCCCCCCCCACCCCCCCCCCTTCCCCCCCTTCTGCTTGCTCGCAGCTTCCTAATAGTTTAGTGTACAGATTTGGGAAAAGCCGTGTGTTGAAGTGGCGGCTTGGGCTGCCCTCTCTTGGTACTGCTGCAGGCTGCACAGAGCAAAATCCGCGCTTCAAGACATCTTCCCTGGTACGGCTGCCTCTCTCGCAATGCTTGATGAGAAGGGCTGGTTTAAAGCTCTTCCATCCTCTGCTCTCATTACATGGTGGTCAGGTTCCACGTTTTAAGGTCAGGGATCCTATTGCGACACTGTGATTCGGGCACATCTGTCTGCCAGCTTCGTTAATGAACCTTTTCAATCTCACTTTTGGAGCTACGGTAGCTCTGCCACAGCCCTTGGGGGAGTAATTAAGGATTTCTTCACAACATTTGTGAATGTGACCTCCTGCTTCTCCCCCTGACAGTGGAAATCACTGCAGTGCACATGTGATAAAGCACAAAATCCCCCTGAGTCATGAGGGCATGCTGCTCGATAGCACTTGGCAAGTCCTGCAACTCCTTTTTGGCAGGCAGGCTGCTGAAATCTCATCAGAAAGGTTATAGCCAGAGGTTATAAGCAATCTTTTTTCTTTTTTTTTTTTTTTTTAATATAAATTTACGTAATATTGATCTGGTTAAGTTGCTTACCTGCAGCTTGCTGCTTTTTCATTCCACAAGGCACAGTGTTGGGTGGGGGCACATGATGCCAACCCCCGACCTGGCCTGGGGAAGGGCTGTTTCCTACATTTGGAGACTGTGCTCAGCTAATCTGTGGTTTTCTCTGTAGTATGTCCAGTCTGTTATGGATTTTATTTACTATGAGGGCTTTACATTTGCAGAGAAGAGATTTGGGGGATGTTGCTCGCAGGGGGGCATCTTGGTCACCCCAGGTGTTACATGCCAGTAATATGGTAGGCAGTTGGAGATCAGCATCTTTCCTTGGGCTCTGGAGCAAAATCAGCTGAGGGTTCATCCAAAACCAGTGAGGTTTTTTTTTTTTTTGCTGCAGCAAAGACTTTCTAGAGTCACTCCATGGTAAAGCACCTTCCAGTTACCAGCACTTGAATCTGGAGCTCCAATGGGATGTGGCTATGGATGCACCAGGCATTTGCAGAAGTGGTACCAGGAAAAAAGCCCTAAAGCAACGTCATCTTTCTGACCTGTTTTGTAAACAGCCTTCTGGTTTCCAGGCACCCCTGTCTCTGAGGGACCAAAGGACACGATGAACTCTGTCCCTCTGTTTGTCACACAGACCTGATAAAATAGCTCTTGATTGCTAATTTCTCTGCTGGGTTTTCTCTGTGACTCTTATCAGGATGGTAGATAAGACAATGTGAGACCGAGTGAGTGGATGTGTCAGGTAGAAACATAAATACTGTGCCTTAGAAGTCCCCTCCTGAATTTGCTGCAGCAGCAGCCAGGAAGCCTCTTTCCCTTCTCCATTTTTCTTACAAAGTGATGGTCTGTTCCTGATGGGAACAAACCCAGAAAGCTGGGACTGAAAACGCTGTTTATGAATTGATACCCATTAAACGGTTGCTCACCACCTCCTGCCCAAGGGCTTGGGCGTGAGGCTGAAGGTGATCCTTGGCAGAGGACTGCATTGCAGTTTACAGTGGGGCTATGCTCCAGTTCTTCACACAGACCAGCCCCTGCACGTCACCCTGATGTCTGCCTAAGTTGGTCCCAGGGAATAGGACTCCCAGCATCTCCTGAACACAACCTATGAAGCTGAAAAACCATGGGAATTTCTTAATTTCATGCCTGAAACTTCACAGAGCATCCTTCTTGCCGGTTGGTTTAAGGGAATTACCCCTTTTGTTGCCATCATATCTCTGGGAACAAGAGTTCTTGTGATGTGTCTGTACCTGTGACACCAGAGCGTTGTGGGATCCAGACCGGTTATTCCAAACTCATGTCTGGAGGTGGAGTGTCGCTTTTCATCCTGTCAATTGCTGCCAAAATTCAGGCTTACAGAAGGGTATCCCAATGCCCCACATTGCATCCCACCACCCCAGATGAAATGTAACCTGTACTATAAAAACTGATAGGGTTTCTGTGCTTTTTTTTTCTCAGCAGATGACTTCTCTGGATGGAGCAAGGAGGTAACCTGGCATCTCTTTATGGATTAGTGGAGACAGAACTTGTGGGAGACATGCCCAGCCTGCACCACCCATATGCTCATCACCATCCAGCACTCCTGGATAGTCCCTTCTCTTCCTGCGACGGTGGTAGAGCTGCTTTGGCCTCAATCCCGAAGATGCTCTGGAGGCCATGATCAGCAATGCATCTGGGACAATACAGACAACCCGAAGCTGCTTTCTGAAAAACCTACGTATTCTCTGCCAGTGCCCAATATTCGCTGCCGCCCTGGAATGCGCAATGCGAGCAAAAGCTTCTCCTCTGCAGAACTGACCTAAAGCCGGTAACGAGGTGCCTGGCTGGAGCCGAGGGCAGGGGAAGGCGTGCGGGGGCAGCTGCCCGGGCTTCTCCATCCCTGAGCGCTGCTGCCATCTAATGCCCAAGCCTGGAGGTGCAGGGAGGTTCGGTAAGCTGCGGGCCAGGAGAGCTCATCACCCGGGAAAATAAACCCTAAGATACTTTTTGGGTGCTAAGACAGAGAACAAAATACCCCTTTTCTTTAAGGGGTATTGTTTCTTCAGGTAAATGATGCTCCTTTCCCAAGCGCTAGTCCGAACAACCTTACAGATAACCATGAATAGTAGGAGCATCGTAGCAGGGCTGCAGGATGGCCCGGGATGCTTTTTCGGTCAGATGCAGGTTGCTCCTTTTGGCTGAGCACACTCAAAACTTGCAGGAAAACCACACTCCAGCTCACCACGGCCGGGACTCTGGTCCTGCCAAAACTGCTCTTCCTTGGCCTTTCTCTGCCATGGAGGTAAAGTAATTGATTTCTTGGAGAGTTGGGGTGAGGAGCTCAACCAGAGGCCTGCAGAAGCTCAGGGGAGTTTTTCAGTTCAGCTCTTATGGGTTCATTAACATCTGTATTTAAGTAGTGTTGCTGCCTGTAATGACCTTTTCTTTATTTAATACTCCTTGAAGTACTCAGCAGCAGGTTTCTTGCTCTGCATCATTTCTGCAGAGGTTTCTTTTTTTCTATATAGCTTTATATTCACAATAATCACTCTCCCAAATGGGTGTGAGCCCATGTGAAATGGATTAAAAACCAGCATATCCTGCCCAAAAGAGACTCTGAAAGTGGTGTCTATTTAACCTCCTGAGGACCTTCCAGGAGGTTTTGAGGATTTCACCAGCAATGACTTTGCATTTCCTTCCTCGTTGGTAGAGGGTGAAGAGGGCAGGAGGTCTATGTGGCTGAACATAAGTAAATGCAGTGTTTGGAGGTCACAACTTCTGGGGCTGCCTCTGTCTTTCAGCAGGGTGCTCCTTGGTGCAGGGAGCCCTGGGGGGGGGTGAGGAGGGCAGAGATGAAGGGTGCTGATGCATCTGAGGCTGATGGCCCATGTGCTCATGGTACCCAACCAATAATGACTATGCCAAAAAACAAAGCTTGATTTTATTTAGCTCCCACTTCTTTGCAGGACATTATGCTCCTGATGGGAGCTCCTGGGCCTCTTGCTAGCCAGTGCAACCCCAGTTTGACAGAGAAGCACATGGAATTGAGCATGGAACCGGTGCATGGCCTCCAGGCTTTTCCTTAGGTAAGAGAAAAGCTTTTTCTCCTTTTTTTTTCCTTTACCACTGGGAAGTCCCCACTTGTACACACACAGGACATCCATCCACTATCTCTGGCACTCTTCTGTATGACATTTCCTTCCAGCAAACTGTTTCCTGCTGTTTTTTTAGCTTTGCCCTTCACTTTGGATCAGCCCAACATTTAAGGTTTTCTCTGAAGTTTGAAGAGCTGATGCTTATGATTTGCGGATGAAGGCTTATTGCAAAGATGTGGTGAACTAGAGAACCCTGTCTGCTGCAAGGAGACAGTCATGCCGCGGTCTTCAGCAAATAGGACATTTGACAGGGAGTTTGTGAAGGGCAGTAAGGATTAAATTAGGAAACTTTCTGATCAACAGGGTCCAGCCAAGGCTCCCTGGTACTCTGTTGTTTCCCACCATGTCAGCAGGCACCTGGCCAAAGCCACTGCTATGTGCAAAGAGATTAGGTAATACTGGCTCTGTGTTTGGGGTCTGAGTGCTTCTTTCAATTTAGCTTAACTCGGTGAGGAATTGACTTAAACTAGATTGATATAAGCCACTCTTAAAAGATTTAAGCCCCATCGTAAGAGGATGTGCTCATGGGTTTACACTGTATTAACCCAGGCATTTGAATAACAGCTCCGGGCTAGGTCTATACTTGGTTTCTATACCAAATTATTGCAGTTCAGGCCTGCCTGTTTTTTCAATTAAGTCAGTGAAAAATGTTAATGTGGCTTCACTTACACTGATGGGAAATTATCTTACAGTGAGTTAACTTTGGGAGTCATCTAGCTTTCCCAAGAGGAGGATGAAGGAGAGTTGCATACTTGAAGGGAAGAAGGCTTGTAAACCCAGATAACCCTTAAGGTATTCTAATCAGTGGAAAGAACAGAGGAACCAAAATGTCAATTAAAACATATTTAAAATTAAACCCTTCACTTTTTCCTGTAGCCAGCAGCCTCTGAAAAAGAGGGAGGCCAGAGATGGTCCTGTCTGTGAGGAAGAGATCAGGACACTTGTGTGGCCCGGAGCAGCAAATCCTGGGGCAGTGATTTTCCTGTGATTTCCCATTCCAAACACAGTGATTCTGGCTAACACTTTGGTTGTTAACAGTGTGTCCTGTTCACAGCTCTGGCTGACAGGAGATGTCTGTCCCACATCAGGCCAGACACCCGTGAAAGCAGCGCTCAGATGCAAACCAGCAAGTTTTGGCTAATCCCTCTCCTAGCACAGTATATCCCTTGCACGTATACACTGCTGATCCCTAATAGTATTAATAATTCTCCCTCTATTTCTCACTCAAACACTCTTGGAAGGTTCATCCAATTTAAATCACAGCTTCTCTAGTTAGCGTGTGTCACCACGAGAGGGCAATAAATCATCCAATTACAATGATGAAGCCGGTGTCCTTTCACAAAGCCACCCATGATGAACTTAAATGGATTTTAAACATTAATATAATAGGCATTTAGTAAAGAATGGGAAGGAAAAAGAACATTTTAAACAAGCCAGCAGGTTCCCCTGAATGTATTTGGGATGCGGGGCTTGGATTGGCCACCAAAACCATCCTGATGTGCAGCATGATGCTGGAATTAAAACCAGGGAAGGGAGTCCTGCCTCTTTGAGATGCTAATTCAGGTAAAAAGCTCATTTTGAGGAGTGCAGATGTACTGACCCTAATGATTCAGAGCTATTTGGAGAGCTAATGGAGGGTTACTAATTTCAAAGCATATCAATCTCATAAAAAAAAGTGAAAGAAGATAGTTCTTTACTTGACTGTCCTGTGAGTTAACTGGGGACTAACTGGCTCCTTCCAATCCAGCCACTGGCTCCACATGCCAAAATGCTCTTCCACTTTCATTACTGAGGCCTGGCCCTACAAAAGCCATGGAAAAGCCACATTATTCCTCAGGCTGATACTGTCAGGAATGGGGATGTAACTAATGGTATTTGTGCTCTAACTCATGGCTACTCTAAGCCAGAGTGGTGTTTTTGCTGTAAAATTGTTCTATTCTTTGCTTTTTCCCCCAGGGTGGTGCAGCAGGGTCCTGGTGGGTGTTTTGTGGGTCCTGTTTGCAATTCCCAGATGGGGCCACTGGTAGTGGCATGGGCAGATGGCTCCCACCTCTTGTTGGATGTGTGCTGGAGCGACCCTGGCTTGTTGCTGGTTGTGAGCTGCTTAAGGGGCAAGGACGAAACATGTCCTCGAGTCACCCAGCTTTGGTGAAAACTTGTCTTGGCATTCATTGATCTCTGATGAGAGTCCCACATCCTCATTGTCCTCCCATCCCCAGTCTTCCCAGCTCCTAACAGGTGTCTGCTTAGGGACACAGAGTCTGGTTATAACTCATTACTTAACTGGTACTCTAACAGGTAGACAAGTCTATTTTTAATCTCATGTGGAAATCCCAAATTCTGTATTGACCTCATCTCAGCCCTGACCTGGGAAAATAGGGCATCAATCCATGGGGCAGGATTGGCTGTTCAAGGGGTTTGGGGGTTTTTAAGAGATGCAAGACAAGATGTCCCTAGCATATCTGGGTTCTTTAATCTCTTCCATTTGCCTTCCCATGCTTGGTTGGATGAGACACTGAACTGGTACACCTGCCTGCTGTAAAGCTTGAAGAAGGGGAGAAACCAGAACTTTTATACAGGAATCCAAAATTACTCTGATGAGCCAAGATCAGAGATGAGCAGGTACAAGTCCTCAAGGACCAGGGCTTCTGCCATCAATGAGAAGGGAAAACGAAAATAGATACACAAGTATGAAATGAAGAAGAGCTGGAGAAGCAGTGGCACTGGGGGCCAGGTTGTGAAAGTAGAGCAATTCCCAGCCTAAAGCTAACGTGACATTAAAGAAATACTTAATGTGGGGATTTATTATAGTCACATGTGAACCCTGGCAGTGACGGGTCATGCCTCATGTGCATTACAGGAAACCCCATGTCCAGACTAGCCCTTCAAAACATCATAAGCAACTTGGACAGAGTCCAGAGGGGAGGAACAGAAGTGATCCTGGACCATGACTGGCAGGGGAGACGGGCTATGAGCTTCCCAGAGCAGGAGTTGGCCTTCATGTTCCTTGGGGAAAGGTCAAGGCAGTAGCCACTGCAATCAAGGCAAAACTGGTTCAACTTGGAAGAACAATGACATGATGAATGGAACATATGGAGCCCCTGTCTTGGAGCTTTCCATGACAGGGATCTCCTGGGCAGGGACTAGGTCATTTAGACCTTCCCCAGAACCAACTTTGTGGCCACAGGGGTAAAGCAAGGCTGGTGGGAGCATTATTAGCTGATGCCATAGCTGGAAAGGATGAGGAAATGCTGCTTGCAATCACCTCTGGAGGCCCCCTGCAGTCCTGCATGTGTCTAAGCGCTGTTGCTCTGTATTCCTTCAAGAAGAAGGCTGGTGATTATCCTTAAACCACAAGAAAAAGCAACAAAGCCAATGCTAATCTGCCAATGAGACCTATAGCACAGCCAATGCTTCAATTCTGTAGAAGAGATGCTGCAAGCAGGAGAAAGATTTGGGACAGGACACATCTGTTATAAGTAGTTATTAGAGAGTGAAGGAAGCCCATGCTACAGATTCTCTTGCAAAATAAGGGGTTGATGAGAGCTGAGGGTCACCTCCTTCTTAAGCAAGTCCTAATGTAACTTTTCATGAGATGGAGGTTATGAGTTCATGTATAAATTTATCCTCCTTGGCACCATGCATATTTGTGCCATCAAGAAGGGCACCTGGGGCCTCCTGGCAGGAGTTTTCAGCCTCTTCCATTTGCATGAGCAATGGAATGGAGGACAGTGCAGTTCAGATGAGGTGTAGGTTATGGACATCTTGACAATCTGTTTGCAGCAGTCCTAGGTGAGTATTTCCCAGGCTTTTCCTCAGATCAGCACTGGGAAGGCTGTGAGGGAAGAGTGAGTTCAGTTCTGAAAGGAGCATGAAACAGAGGAGGAAGACACAGAGAAACAGAGCCTAGCCAAGTTCTGCAATGATTTTCATAAATAATAAAGATCTGGTATGAATATGAGATTGAAAGCCCTCAAAGCTGATTAAATCTGTTTGATATTTGAGGGTTTCCTCCCCCTCCCTCCCCTTTGTTAAAGGACAGTCTCCTCCTTCAAAGTGAGTGATGGTCTAAAGTCGTAATGCCGATTATTGCTGAGATTCTCACACGAATGCGGGAGGGGGGGGGGAATAAAATTCCCTGTAGGGTAGTTTAAAGTCGGCGTGAGTAGTGTGTAATCTATCCAACAGGATTGATCCAGGTCAGGCATTAAAGGCTAAAATGGATTAAACAAAAGACATTCCCCTTGTAACAAGAAGGAAAAACTTCAAAGGTGGGATTTGTACTTGTTATGACAAAGGAAGTGGATTTACCAACTGCCTGGGGGCACACCCCTCCGTGGCTTTCAATTTGCTCGAGTTGCTATGAAGAAACAGGACAAAATGCATGGGGGTTTTTGCCGTGCACTTCGGTGCTGCTGAAGCCCTCCCCGGGGTAGGAACGTTGGGTTAAGAGGATCGGCTTGGCACTGCTTTCCTTGTTTTGCTTTGTTCACTCTTTAAGGAAAAATAAAGAAGAAAGAATGGGGGGAGGCAAGAAAAGGAGGGGAGAAAGGGAGGGTTGGTGGCACGTCAGAGAGAAACATGATGGTTTGAGGGTGGCAGGAACAGGTCAAACAAGTCCAGTCAGAGATGAGATGAGGAATGGGACCTCCTGAGGAAAGAAATGCCAGATTGTCCCAGACAAGGGTGAAGAGTGAACAGAGGCCAACACTGGTGCAGATCATCCCTAGACAATGGAAATGCAGGTGTGGGTGCGTCCCCTGTTCTGTGCATACAGGGAGGAAACAGGACCTTTGGGCCAACAAATTTCACCAGGTTTCCAGCATTACAGCCGCTTGCTTTTATGAGACTTGCACCCTGCCGTGGGGGGATTATTGGTTTCTCCTTGTTCTTGAACCCATTCCAGAGCAAAGCTAACTCTCCTTCGTGACTGAGAAAAGGCACGTAGCAGTAGGCATGGTGGCAGCAGGGCATGGTGGTAACAAGTCATCATTGCAGTGAGTCTTGCAGCCTGCAATATTGCTTCCTTCATCTCCTCCAGGTCCTTCCACCACTACAGGGGACTCACTGTGACTAGCACCAAGCACTCGCATAATGACCAAGGAAGCCTGTAACACCCCAAACCTTCCCCAGCCTTGTGCTTTCACAAAGCTTAATGTGCACCTTTGTGGTTGGTGCATCCAAATCTGAAGCATCTCAAGCTGGCCTGGATTGAGCTCTTGGGCAATCCTGCAAAGGTGTTGCATGTTGGGATCATGGTGGCTCCCATGGTCTCTGATACCTTTAGTTGCTGGGATCCAAGCTATAGCACAAAGGAGGCTCTTTGGAAACAAGTTTGTACTGTTTTAACTATTCCTCTAAGGGACCCAGAGCCACTGGGTCTAATCTGTGTGATTACAGCCGGGTTAAGTTTTATGCCCGTGTATGTGTACAAGTTTTCCACATTAAACCCAGGCTAATTCTGTTAGGAAGTGGATCCTCACTATCTTGCAGCGTAGGGCTACTGTATTTCTATCGAATTACCCAGGTAATACAATTAGGCAATCAGGTCTAAGTGGACATCAAGAGGAGAGGTCCCCACATTTGCACAGTGACAGGCCTATGGCAATTAAATGTGACACATTCAATTACTGGAATGTGAAAACATCTTTGGGAAACTTCATCTTCATCCATATTAACCCACAGATGTGAGCTACAACTTTTATTTGTGGGCAGAGAAGAAGGACTTCTTATCTTTCAAGGCCTGATGCCCATAATTAGGCTTATTATCATACACACGCCTTGGAAGTGCATTGCAAAATGATGTCTCAGAACATGAGCTGCTTTTCACCAAGGGTCAAGCTGAGGAGCTGGGAGTGAGCTGACTTGTCTCTGCAGGGCCTTCTTCTTGGGCTGAGCATCCTGCTGATGAGACCTTCCTGGGCAGCGAGCAGGAGAGACCATCACACCTGTACCTGGGAAGGTGTCATGGTTTAAACAAAGTCAGCCATAAATCATGCAGTCGCTCTCTCACTCCCCCACTTTTTGCCCTCCCCCTGCTCCTGGAGGGAAGGAGAATCAAAAGAATGCAACTCCCACGGGTTGTGATAAGAACAGATTAGTAACTAAGATATAACACAAATCACTACTGCTACCACCAATAATAATAATGATAAAGGAAATAAGGGAAGAGAATACAACACCTCAGCACCCGCCGACTGATAACTCCCCCAGCCCACCCGACCAAGCAACGACCGATATCTCGTCCAACTCCGCAGTTCCCTAACCCTTCCGGCTAACTCTCAGTTACATCCTGGGCATGACGTGCTGTGGTATGGAATACCTCTTTGGTCAGTTTGGGTCAGGTGTCCTGTCTGCTTCCTCCTGGCTTCCCCTCCTCCCTGGCAGAGCATGAGGCTCACAAGGTCCTTGGTCAGAGTAAACATTACTGAGCAGTAACTAAAAATATCTGTGCTATGAGCACCATTCCCAGGCCGAAAGTCAAAACACAGCACTGCACCAGCTACCAAGAAGGAGAAAAGAATGACTGCTACTGCTGAACCCAGGACAGAAGGGTATTGGAGGACTGATTAGGACTAATGAACAGCAAATAAGGATGCTCACAGTTACCACAGAACATCTTTCCCTTTTTTGCAGTGCAGTTACTTTCACAGAGCATGCCTGAATCCCTTTAAACACAAGTGTAAATGGTTCCTGTTGAGATCCTGTCCCAGCAAGAGCCCCATCAGAAAACCAGCTGTAGAAGAAGGAGGTGGCAGAAGGTCTGCAGAGCCTTGAGCAGTGGGGATGGCTCCCCAGGGTACAGTGTTCCATTTTGTTTAATAAAGCCAAGACTAGCAGAGTCCTCAGGCAGGTTAGCACATCATTTCCAAGCAGCCAAAGGAAGCCCTTCTTTGCAGGACACGTGATGAAGTTGTGGACCTCTTCACTGCAGGAGCCCATGCAGGTCCATAGCACCCCTTCTGGCTGGAAACACTTGTGTGGCAGACCAGTGGAGGTAAGGAAAAGATGAGGAGGTACCACTCCAGGCTTTATGTTTTTCTGATCTGGGCAGCAGTGACTGCCAGTTCTGAAGAGGGGCCATGGGGTTAGGTGGGCTTTGGGGCAGCATGGTGTGGCTGGTCCTCTTCTTCAACACCGCTGCCTGGGTAGCTTTGGCTTATTGCACCTGTAGTTAATAACATCTGTGCAAAGCTTTAGAGACAGTCCCATTTAATGGTAAATAATTTATCTCTATTTGAATGAGTTGTTGAGTTGATGAAACACAGAACCTGCTGTGGTTCATGCAGCTCCATTGCTCTCATCCCTTTCTATCATTTTTTGAGAGCACCTGGACATGCCCTTACATCCCAGAGCAGCCTGGAGGCTTGGCTGCGGGTGTCAGCTTAAGCATCCCTCAGTGGCTGGCTCTATAGCGAAGGACATTGAGTGGGTATCTCTGCTGGAGTTGTGACTGTAAGATGCCCAACACAATGACCCAGCCTGATGTCCAGAGATGGGCTGTTCTACATTGCTCCATGCCTTAGTTTCCTCCTTCTAAAGCAGCGATGCTGCCACAACAGTCCTTCTCCCTATTTTCCCCAAGCAAAAGGGCAAGGCATGACTCCCTACAGCCCATTACATTCTGCCATGCCTTTGCTATGCAACACTTTATATATTGGGCCTCAAAGGGTCTCAGTTTTATGTTCAGGTCCTGGAAGTGTTCTGCATCTCATGGAAGGACAATGGCCATGTGGTCAACTGTATCAGACCTCAACATGTTCCAGGTAGTCTTTGCTCATTCCCAGCTGGCTTGGTGCTTTGAAAATCTCCATCTAAACTGCACATTGCACAGCCTCCTTCTTTGCTTTATCTTGGCTCCCATTAACACACTGGGGCCACAGCATGGCACACCATTGGTGTCTCTGAGGACTGGCAACTCCTCCATCCTCCAAGGCTCTCCCACCTCCTGTTCCTTCTTGGATTGCTTCAAAATCCCATTCGGTTTTGGTTGGGTTTCCCCAGATACCCTCTCGTCTTGATTTGTTTCTCTTTCGTCTTTCTTTTCTGCTCCTTTGAAATGGGCTTATGCACCCCAAAAACGTGGCAGGCTTTGAAAAAGATGAGTTTTCTGGCTCTGCAGGTGAGCTTTCTGCTCCAAATTCAGCAAGGAGCCCTTGCACACAGGGAAAATATTTGCTTGATTATGCTCTGCCATTGTTGAAGCTCCTGTTTGCACCAGGTGTTCAGTGGAGTCAACTTTAAAAGGGGGAAAAAAATAAAAACCAAGCAAAGCGAAGCAGGCACGGAGTTCATATGACACGCGGCAGCAGGGGAAGCATGGTGATGGTGGTGGTGCTAAAAGAGCAGTAAGACAGGGATGCTGGGCACCACGGGGCAGAGGATGGGGAGATAATTTCCCATGGCAGGAATATGCCATCTGTAAAAACCCATTTGGGCTGCTTTTATAGGAACTGAGGTGGTATAACTACATTCACTAGCAAATAATTTAAATATTTCCAGTCACGTCACATTGTAGTTGTTTGGAAATAATTATATCCATATCACAGACAGTAAATAATAGATGTGCTTTCACTAACATTTTATTCATGTTCTGTTTTAATATGGCAAACTTAGAAGTAATTTAATCTCCCAGTAAATTGAACTGGTAGGGGGTTCTTCACACAGAAGATTGCAAGTTATTAATTCCAGGCAGTCTTCATCTTGTACAATTAGTCACTGTTTGCAGCTGGAAATGTTTTATTAATTTTCCATAGCAGTTGATTTTCCACAGTTTTCTCAGTTTAAATTAAGCAGTAAGAGCTGCTGTTTCTTCTTAAATAAATTTCCTTTCCACAAAAATACATGCCTCTGGCTATGTCAATTTTCCCATTTGATTAAAGTGCCAGCAGGCAATTAATAACTTAATGCATTTTAAAGTACTTTTGGAAAAGTAATTTGAATAGCCAAACTTGTATATTTGGATTGATTGTTGCAGAAGATTTAACACACGTTCTTAAATCACAGAACCTTGTAAAGGACAAATGAAGAGTTGCAGATGAAGTAGACACCATCTGACATCGTCTCCTAAATACAGAGGGATCCTCTGAGGCTCATCTTCTGGGATTGTCACCCTGGTCCTGGGAGAGGACTTCAGCCTCAGTTCATCTGGAGCCCAAGTGCAGGGTTGCAAAAGAAGGGCCTTGCTGCATTGGCTGAACTCTCTAGAGATGATGTTCTTGGAAAGCCCTGAGGAACTGTGACTTCTTCACTGCATGGGCAGGGACATTCCCAGAGTAGGCTCCCACAGCCACCAAGCACCTGCTATAAGGTGGGTCCCAGAGGGTCCTTATGGTGATTCAGGCCTAACTTCCTTGCTCATGTCCATGTTCATGACCATGACCATGACCATGTCCTTGTCCATTCCTATGCTTATACCCATGCCCATTCTCATGTCTATCCATGGTCAGTGCAGAAAGAGGCAGGGCTCAGCAGGACAAGATCAGCATGACCACCTCCTGTGAATTCAACCCTTCCCTCAAACAGAAACCAAAACTAAGGCTAGCAGGGACCTCAAAAGGCCACCTAATCAATACCTGGCCCTGAGGTACAATCAGCAATCTCTAAACCAGACACGCTTGTTATCATAGCTCATAAAGACCTCCTACAAGAATGTACCACCTTCCCAGGCCACCCATTCAGGATTTGCTGTCCACAGTTAATATTGTCACAGCCATACCTTCCTTCGGGTTCATCTCCCTGTGAAGCTTGTGAGCAGCTCACACCAGCATGGTTGTATGTGCCGAGGTTATTACGGGCCGGTGAGCAGGGTGTTTTGCTTCTCAAACTTGACACCATGATCCAGCAAAGCACTTAAGCGCACTCATAAATATAACCAGACAAACAACCCCTTTGAGTCGATGGCATTATTCCTCTGCTTGTCTTAAAGCATGTGCTTAAGGACTTTGCTGGATTGGATTTGAAATGCTTTAGCCCTCATCTTTATCTGCCTTAAAATCAGTCTTGGAATAGGGCTGTCATATTCATTTGCTATTTCTTTTAAGACATTGGCAGTTCTGTCACATTTCTTCCTTTTGCAGGAGTTAATGAATGTTCTCGCATTGTCCAGCTGCAAGAAGCCGTTAGCACCACAAAAGATGAATTTCATCTGATGTGTCTGTAATCTGGGAAGGGATTATTTTTCCTGATGCTGAGCTGACTTTTCTGACCACCTCAGCGTAGACTTGGACTCAAGTGTGGGGTCCCAGGAGGGAAAAGAAAGGATGATTCATGTTGCGGCTATCAGTGTTTCACACATCTGAGAGCATGGCGTGCCCCAGCTGAGAACTTCAATTCACTTAGTGCAAGATGAAATGGCAGCTGAGTTGGATTGATTAAAAAAAATAATAATCATGATGCAATAATAGGATTAATGCCAGCTATTGCTGTTTAACCAAAAGGTCATTTTGACAGGCATAACTTTTATCAGGAAGAATCAAAATGTCGGATTCGGTTTTGATTTTTTGAAGAAATGTCACTAAGAAGACAAAGTGGGGATGGTGAACATGCCAGGACTTTCCAGGCTCTGGAATTTGGCTGGAAGCAGCTCCTGTTCTGCCAACAGCAGGTCCTCAGCTCCAGGGATGTTGTGGCCACAGCTCCACCAATAGCAGCTCCAGTCCCTGCTGCCCTGGCTGAGAAACTCATCCACAAACCATATCTCTTTGGGTGGACTCTTAGGGTTTTTCTTTTTCTCTCATCTCCTGAAGCTGTGGGCAGGTTTCTGATGTCTGCAGCAAAAAACACCTTCCTGACTTGTCTTGAAAACCTGATGTGACTTTGCTTCGGTTCCCACCTGCCCTTGGTGGCCTGTCTGGTCCCCATGCGCAACCTCAGGTCTCCGTACTGTGTAAATTATGCCAATACCGACTGCTCTGCCCTTCCTCCCCAGACCCCCCCCCAGTGCTCATCCTGAGGATGATGGGGCTAAACTATATCTGGTTGTATAGCTCTACACCTTGCCCAGGGCTGTGTCAGAAGGAGAAAAGACGATTGGGAAGACAGTCTTTAATTGCATGTCTCCCTTCTGCCAGTGACTTTGCTGGAGATTTTGCTGGATCTCCATCTCTCTGCTTTCTCATTGGAGCCTGTTTCTGCCTTCCAGTGCAAACCTGGATTTACCCAAAGGATCTCACATTCCTCCTGGAAGGGGGGCCCTGCTTCATTCCTTGCTGCCTCATGGCTGTGTTTATTCCCTCCTCTGAAGGTCAGAGTAGTGTCCTTGAACCTGCTGTGCATGATTACACTGCCCTGTGCACCATGTCCAGGGATGTCACCACTGGCTTCTTCACATCATGACAGCTTGTACCCAGACACGCTCTATCAGCACTGGACTCCACTTTTTGGAAGCTCCCACTGGCATCCTGGGGCCACAGTTTTGGGGTCCCCCCTCTTGCTTGCTCAAGCTGCCACCTCCCTGCTGCTTCAGGTGGATTTTACTTTGTGAACCTCCAAACAGAGCCCAGATAAAACCAGTGCATCAGGAGAGCAGCAGAATTGCTTAGTTTTTTGTTTCGCAAACAAGAGGTGCTTTCCAGTGAACGCCAAAAGTGGGTTTTCTCTCGGCTTTGGTGGCTGGAGTGCAAAACTGTGCTATTTGCAGCAGAGAAGCTGCTCTCCCTCCGCACTTGGATCAAATGCAAACAGGAGCTGTGGGACGCCAGCCCGTCTCTGACTGAGTAAATCAATCTGAAGGAAACAGACAAAGTCCCCAAATGTCAAAATAATGAAAACAAAGATACCCAAGTAATAATAAAATCTGCAAGAAGCACAAAGACAACATAACTCAGCTCTCAGCTGGCTCAAAGAAAGTGTCCATTAACAAGGGATTAGCGTGAGGGAAGTACACAACCAGTCAATAGGAAGTGAAAACACACCACACAGTCACCTAATATCACAGCCCAATGCAGGGTTAGGATGAAGGCTGTGTTGGGCAAGTTAGAATAAAAGCTACTCCAGAAATCTATCACATAAAAACCAAGTGCTGCAAAGCCTGCTGTGGTGCTTAATTTTTAAGAAACCTTGAAGACTTCTTACTCTCAGTCAAAGGAAAAGCATCTTGTTTTAATCTGTGCATGCTTGTGTGCATCCCTTGTGTGCTGTGCTTCACTGTTACATCTCAGAAACAGATTTTCTTCTCACCTTGGGGGTTGTGTATCTCCTCACACAGCCAGGTCTGGTCTGGACTCGGACCCTTCAGATATCCTGGTAACACAAATAGGAATTAAAAATGAGTGAGATTGATTATGTTCTCCCTACTGCTGTTTTCCAGCTAGTCTGAATGGGTCCAAAACTCTTCTTTCCCTATATTTCATTGAAATGAGTTGTTCTTTGAAAGGCTTGTGGAGTATTTCTTAAAAAGCAGGGCAGAAGAAAGTGCTGTGTAATTAAATATGCAGAGAGTGTAGTATGTGTGAGTGATACATTCATTTGGAGTAATACACACACTGGCACTTCCATCGTTATTTAGAGATTAAACCGGCACAGCTCCTTGGTGCTCACGTATGCCCAAAGCCCTTGTGGGCTGCAGCATGCTTTAGGGTCCCTCCTGAAGTGAGGCAGCATTAAACCCCACCTCAAAAGCCATGTGTGACGCTATCTTTAAAATGAGTTTTCACAAGTTGAGCCTTATTTTAGTAACTCAGTGTTTTACCTGGTCTGTATTAAGAGGATGGTGGGGGGAGAGGCTGGGTGGTACCCAACACCCTGTCGCGGTGATTCACAGCTCTTCGGGGATGGGGGCGGGGAAGAGGTTAGCCCAGCTGCATCAGAAACAGGGCCAGGTTCTAAATAGGGGTTTAATCTGAGTTAAAATTAAATGGGTCTTATGTGGGCTTAATCTGAAATAATACCTCCGGTGTTTTGGATGCATCAGCACTGCCTCGAAGGGTCAATGGTAACAGCCACTGTCCTTCACAAGCCCTCAATAGCGTGGCTGGGCAAGCTGGTGTGCAAGCAGCATCCTGCTGACTCCTGCAAACATCTCTGAATCTCTATGGCCACCAGCAGTAGTAGGTGATACTTTTTTTCCACCTGGCCATGAACTGTAGGCTGGAGACCTCTGAGTGCAATACACAGGAATTTGTGACTTTGCAAGCTTGTGAACACCTCCCAGACCTGCTCACAATTCTGTTATTTCCAGGTGGAGTCAGTGAAAGTCCTAAAGCAGTGCAGATGCAGTCGTAGTACCACACAACTGTGGGTGCAGCACCAAGAGGTGTGCTGGACATGGCACATGCTGACTGACAGGGTCCCTCTCTGTGCAGCAGACCACATTGCTGTCACAGGCAAACACAGCCTTGGGAAAAGGCTGTTGTCTAGTAGCCCATACTGCTGGATGTAGGTAAAATCCTCTGCCCAAGTCTGGAAGAAAATACAAATGTGATGAGTACAACAGGGAGAATAGGAAGGATGGGTGACAGACGTCAGTGACAGACCTCAGCCAAGCTAAACAGAGCTCAGCCAGACACCAGGATCAGATACGTACACTTGAAATATGGGTAGTAGAAGTAACAAAAGGATGTTTCAGGAGCAGATGAGGGGCTCTCCCATGCTGAAGTCCTTATTAAGCTCTGGTCAGCACTTCCCTTGACAAACAAAGGGATATCTCCACCAAGGAGTAAGCAAAGGAGGGAGAAAGGGACAGGCAGGACATTGCTGCCTGCAGAGCATATTAATTTCTCCATGCTTCTGGGGACAGGATGAAGCAGAGGAGGACAAGATATGGAAAGCAAGCAGACAGAGGCAAATCCTGGTGCTACCTTTAGCCTTGATTATGGGAGCTGAACTCTGAACCCACTGAAATCAAAAGGAAAGCTTTTAGCTGACTTACAGCTGCCTTTGGATGAAACTCCAGGGAGAAAGTAATGTCTAGTTGAATCCTTATACACCCTAGCACCATCTAAACACCCATCAGAGACGTCAGCAGGTTCTCCTGAAGACCTTTTCCAGCTCTTCAAATATCCCCCAGCAAGCGTAGATGATGTACCCAAATAGCCACTGCCAGAAGATCAGGGCACCTCCAGCTCTTAGTTACACTTTGTTTATGCAAGCTGGGTTTGCAAATTTAAAACAAATGTTGTTCCTGAGATGTGTGTCCTAAATCCTGCTGTAGCCTGACAGATTTAGGTAAGCATTGGTCCAAACAGCATCATTCTTCTCTGACAGCAACTCCTGTGTTGGGAGAGAAGTTACACAGCTTTGCTTTCCTTTTTTGCCTGGTGACTGGCATGCAAACATCCTGGAAAATAATGTATATTGTCTTGAGGATTTATGTGTTGCAAGCTGCAATTTATGAGATCTGCAAGCTCTGCTGGTAGCTTTGTATACTGGAGGTTTCATTTTAGTGTCATCAGCCACAGATTATGACTGCCAGGGGTGCCTGTCTTTAATCTCATTTTTGAAGGAATTAATGTTATTAGTTTTGATGAATTAATGGTATTTAGGTGTGCAAGGTTAGCATGAATTAATGTCCACCTATTTCTGTTGTGTGGCTGACTATTGTAAAAGGACTCTGGTAAGCAATCTTTACACAGTCTTTTTTCTTTCTCTTCATTCTTTCGTAATGCTCTTTTAGGAGCTTAAAAATAATGTTTGGGATTGTTTTTTTTCTTTTTTAAGTAAAAAGAAATATTGAAGATTTTCCCCTGGGTAGAGCTGACATTAACTTAGCCACTGCTGAGTCACAGAAGGCTAACAAGCATTTGGGAGCCCAACCAAAAGGCTACGCTTTATGGATGCTGCAGGTGTAGGAATAATTCATTGCACAGCTCAGCTTTCTGAGGAGGTCTCATGAGAGCAGAGTAGAGGGGATGAATCACCTCCCTTCACCTGCTGGTCATGTTTCTTGTGATGCACATCTCATAGTACCACAAAACGCATTCACCTCAACACCAATCTCTGCACCCAGAGAAGGGCACCCATGAGGATGTGTTTGTTGTAGGATTAAGCTAAGCATGGACAGTCCTATTGAAGCTTGGGGTGGATTCATCTTGGTCAGTTCAAGCTTTTCTGGCTTCCCTGTGATGCTGGTGAGGAAGGATGAGCTCTTCAAAGAGATAACACATTCCAGCTACCCTTAAGCCTCACTCAGAACAGATGCTGTCCAGAGGTGTATCACTCTTTCCAGGAGATGAAATCTGCACTTCTAACAAAAAACTGGACCCTAATTCCAATAAAGCTCAAATTAACTTATATCCATCCTGTACATCTCCCTGGATGGAGATAATAGAGAATCTGGCAAAAGCTGATTTTAGCAAACGACTTGATACTCATGAATGATTCCCTGGATAGCTAGTAGGCTTCTTCCACTCATTTGAGATGATTCTCTAGATTAATATCTCTTTGGCAGTCAAAAAAAAAATCAGCACAAACATTGCGCACTTCATGTCGAAATGGTTGTGACAGGTCATGTTTCAAATTTCTGTGTGGGAGCTTGAGAAGGCTTAACTTTGAAATGGGTGGATAATCTGTTGAAGGTCTTCTTTGCCACTCCAGTCCCAACATCCTTCAAAAGACATAACAGATGGATATGTCTGCTTCTTTCTCTGTCCATCCTGTAGAGCAATATTTACTTTCAATTCTTGAGGAATAATTTGACCAGCAAAATAATTTTCTTTAACAAAATTGAATTCTGAATAAATCTGCCATGAACACCAAAATGAGATATTTAACATCTTCTCAGGGAACTACAGACCAGTCAGTCTTACCTCCATGCCTTGCAAAACCTTGGAGCAGATTCTCCTGGATGGCATGCTAAAGCACATGATAAACAATAAGGTGCCTGGTGACAGCCAGCATGGCTTCACTGAGGGGAAATCCTGCCTGACCAATGTGGTGGCCTTCTATGATGGGGCTACAGAACTGATGGACAGGGGTAGAGCAGTTGATGTCATCTACCTGGACTTGTGTAAAGTGTTCGACACTGTCCCCCACGATATCCTTGTCTCTAAATTGGAGACACATCAATTTGATGGATGGACCACTCGGTGGATAAAGAACTGGCTGGATGGTCACACACGCAGAGTTGTGGTCAATAGCTCAATGTCCAGCTGGAGACCAGTAACGAGTGGTGTCCCTCAGGGATCGGTGTTGGGACCGATCTTGTTCAACATCTTCATCGCTGACAGGGACAGTGGGATTGACTGCACCCTCAGCAAGTTTGCCGATGACACCAAGCTGTGTGGTTCAGTCAATACGCTGGAGGGAAGGAATGCCACCCAGAGGGACCTTGACATGCTTGTGAGGTGGGCTGATGCCAACCTTATGAAGTTTAACCATGCAAGGTCCTACACCTGGGTCAGAGCAATCCCAGGCACAGCTACATGTTAGGCAAAGAAGAGATTCAGAGCAGCCCTGCGGAGAAGGACTTGGGGATGTTGGTCGATGAGAAAATGAACATGAGCTGGCTTCAGTGTGCGCTTGCAGCCCAGAAAGCCAACTGTATCCTGGGCTGCATCAAAAGGAGCGTGACCAGCAGGTCGAAGGGAGCAGGAATGTTTGCTCCTGGCCCAGACTGTGCAGGGGCCTCAAGCTTCCTCTCTAGCTCATGAAGGAAAGAAGGAGGCCGTTAACCTGGGAAGCTGGGAATTAGTGACCAAAACAAACAACAAAAAAAGGAGGAAAAGGACAATTAAAAGCAAGGGGCTTCCTCCCAAATCTGTTGTCCCCATGCAGAACCGCTTTGCTGTCCTAAATAAACGCACTCGCACCAGAAACAGCCTGCTGATGCCCTGTAAAGAAGATCTCTACTGGTGCTGCCAGGAAAAAGCGGCGGGTCATAGTAGTAAGGGACTCTACACTGAAAGGGACAGAAGCACTCGTCTGTTGGCTTGACCCCGTCTCAAGGGAGGTGTGTTGCCTACCGCGGGCACGGATCACGGATGTGGCAGAGAGGCTGCCTGCTCTAGTAAGTCCCACGGACTACTACCCACTCCTGGTGATACATGTGGGTGCTAGGGATATAGACAGCAGTAGCCTGGGGAACATAAAGAAGGACTACAGAGCCCTGGGAGAGGTGGTTAGGGGCTCTGGAGCTCAGACTGTCTTTTCGTCAGTTCTCCAGGATACAGGGGAGGACCCAAAAAAAGCTAGGAGGATTAGCCAGGTTAATAAATGGTTAAAAGGGTGGTGTCATAGTCAGGGGTTTGGGTGTCTTGAACACACAACCCAAGTTTGTAGGCCAGGTCTACTGGGGGCTGGTGGAGCTGGTCTAGAGGGAAAGAACAGTTCTGGTAGGAGGCTTGCCAGACTAGTCAAGGATGCTTTAAACTAGATGTGCTGGGGGAGGGGGGCATCATTCCATCCCAACACACCCAGTCAGTTGCCAGCACCTATAATAAATGCTCAGAGCAATGTAGAGATATCCCAGCTGCTCCAGCCAACGAGCCAGCTTCATTTGGAGCTCGGCTCAGATGCCTCTATACAAATGCCCATACCATGGAGAACAAACAAGAAGAATTAGAGATGTGCACACATCTACGGGGGTATGACATAATAGGCATCACAGAAACATGGTGGGATGGCTCCTATGACTGGAGTGTTGGAATGGAAGGTTACAGGCTCTTTAGGAACGACAGGACTGGCAGGCGGGGAGGGAGAGTTGCCCTTTATGTTAGGGATAGGCTGGAGAGTATGGAACTCTGTCTGGGGACAGGTGAGTAGTCCACAGAGAGTTTGTGGGTCAGGGTTAAAGGGAATATAGCTATGGGAGACATTACTGTGGGGATCTGTTACAGACCGCCTGATCAAGGAGAACCTGCGGATGAAGCACTCTACAGACAGATAGGAACAGCGTCATGCTCACAGGCCCTTGTTCTCATGGGGGACTTCAACCAGCCTGACATCTGCTGGAGGGACAGTACGGCCCGGCACAAGCAATCCAGGAGGTTCCTCGATTGTGTGGAAGACAACTTCCTTCTGCAAGTAACAGAGGAGCCAACAAGGAGAGGTGCCATGCTTGACCTCATGCTCACCAACAGGGAAGGGCTCATTGGAAATGTGAGGCTCCAGGGCAGCCTTGGATGCAGCGATCATGAGATGCTTGAATTTGAGATCCTCAGGACAGTGAGAAGAGCATGCAGCAAGCTCACTGCCCTGGACTTCAAAAGAGCAGACTCTGGCCTCTTCAGGAACCTCCTTCGTAAGGTACCATGGGATACAGCCCTAGAGGGCAGGGGGGCCCAAGACTGTTGGTTGATATTCAAGTATCGCCTGCTACAAGCTCAGGAGTGTTGCATCCCAACTAGAAGGAAGTGCAGCACGAGGGCCAGGAGACGTCCTTGGATGGATAAGGAGCTGCTGAGGAAAATTCAAAGGAAAAAAGAGGCTTATAAAAAGTGAAAGCAAGGACAGGCGGCCTGGGAAGGGTACAGGGATGTTGTCTGGGAAGCTAGGGACCAGGTTAGAAAAGCTAAGGCCCAGTCAGAATTAAACTTGGCTAGGGATGTTAAGGATAACAGGAAGGGATTCTGCAGGTATGTAGCAAATAAAAAACAGACTAGGGACAACGTAGGCCCCCTCTGGAAGCTCTCAGGAGAACTGGCTGCCCTGGATTTGGAGAAGGCTGAGGTTCTTAATGACTTCTTTGCCTTGGTCTTCACTGGCAAAAGCTCTGACCGCACCACCCAAGTCTTGGAAGGCAGATGCAGGGTCTGTGAGAATGAAGACCCTAGGCCCACTGTAGGAGAGGATCTGGTTTGAGACCATCTTAAAAACCTGAACGTACACAAGTCCATGGGACCTGATGAAATCCATCTGTGGGTCCTGAAGGAGATGGCAAATGAAGTTGCTAAGCCACTGTCCATCATATTTGAAAAATCATGGCAGTCCGGTGAAATTCCCAACACTGGAAAAAGGGAAATATAACCCCCATTTTCAAGAAGGGGAAAATGGATGACCCTGGGAATTACAGACCATTCAGTCTCACCTCTGTGCCTTGCAAAATCTTGGAGCAGATTATCCTGGAAGCTGTGCTGAGGCACATGAAAATCAACAAGGTACCTGGTGACAGCCAGCATGGCTTCACTAAGGGGAAATCCTGCCTGACCAATTTGGTGGCCTTCTATGATGGGGCTACGGAACTGATGGACAGGGGTAGAGCAGTTGATGTCATCTACCTGGACTTGTGTAAAGCGTTCGACACTGTCCCACACGATATCCTTGTCTCTAAACTGGAGAGACATCAATTTGATGGATGGACCACTCGGTGGATAAAGAACTGGCTGGATGGTCACACGCAGAGTTGTGGTCAATGGCTCAATGTCCAGCTGGAGACCAGTAATGAGTGGTGTTCCTCAGGGATCGGTGTTGGGACCGGTCTTGTTCAACATCTTCATCACTGACAGGGACAGTGGGATTGAGTGCGCCCTCAGCAAGTTTGCCAATGACACCAAGCTGTGTGGTTCGGTTGATATGCTGGAGGGAAGCAATGCCATGCAGCGGGACCTCAACACGTTTGTGAGGTGGGCTGACACGCTATGGAAGGTGATGATGCTTCACAGACCGAGGGGTAAGCAAGTCGGATGATAGGTGGTAACAGTGGTAGGTCAGGTTTTGTGGAAACGCTCTTTGAGAGCTCTAAAGCAGTCTTGCTTTATTTGTAGTGTCTTCAACCCTCCAAGTTAAGAGAACCCTCTTGAATCAGACCTCACCACTCTCCAAACATGAAATTAGCTTCAGGATAACATGCTATTTTATTTTATTTTATTTTGTTTTATCTTGTCTTTACTTGTCTCAGTTTTTTGAGTATGTTTGCATCAAGCTTTCAAGCTACTGTCAACAAACCTGGGCATCAAGAACATTGACTGTTAAAACCCCTGTGACTACTCTGCCTTCCCCTGATTCCAGCAACTAGGGACTTGCTCTTTTACAAGATACTCGATAAGATCTAATTGCTGGCAGTGCTATCTGAATGGAGAGAGCTTTTTATTGAGGAATTTTGGTTTTTTCCTAATGAGGAGTCTCCAGGAATAGGCAGGGAACATCTGTACTGCTGGAGGGATCCAGTTTTTATTGTCCTTGCCTGTACAAAATGGCATTGAGTGACAACTACAGAACCTTATCCAGAATTTGTTTTGCTACAGTGCACTGGCTGAAAAAAAACGAAAAAGAAGAAACACAAAACATCTGAAACACTTTACTAGGGAAGCACCTGTATTATGTGATAGGCTTCTTTCTTCCATATAGGTATATTCAGGAATAACTAAAAGTCTGTGTAAAACTGCCTTGAGCTGTTCTTTAAGTTAATTATCACTTCTTTTGGTACTATGAATGGCTGTTCAATGACACTGTCAGCAAGTGGAATGAACCAAATTACTTTAATTATGGAGTAATTGCACAGAGTGATGGTAATTAAATCTTGATCAGTTTAAGTGAATGAATTAATTGCTCCAACTTGGAATGCACACCGCAGCAAAAAGAGTTGTTTTGTAGTTTAATTAGCACCAACCACTAAATTCTTATCATATCTAAAATGCAGACAATTAATGAGTTTGATTCTGCTCTCACCTTAATAGGAACTAGGACAGAATGCATGCTGAGAAAGGTAGCTGTGGTAGCAAAATGACAGAAAACTTAATATTCCTGTCAGTTGTGGGGATATATTAGTTCTACTCTATGCTTTGCCTTCCGGTAAAATGTGCAAATAGAAATATTTCCATCTTATTAGTTTGTGGCCCCATTTTGTTTCAGTACTCACTCATCTTCTATACAGGAGACGTTACAAAGTTTGTTAATGTTTTAAACTTCAGCTGCCTATTTTCAGGTGATTTTTAGCCTCTTCTTCTTGTATTGGCCAGCATGCTGCTCCCATGCTTGATTTACCTCCTTTCCTATGCCAGGTACAAACAAGTTGGCATAATTTAGTTGTGTTATGGTCACACAGAACACTCCTTAATGCAAAGTTCACCTTCTGCCCCACCTGATAATCTTCAGAAATTGCCTCCTCTCATGGATAGAGTCTTTGCTTCTCTTCTTTTCATTCCTACCATGGCAGGAGCAGGTGGGGAAGACCTTCCAAGCAGGAAAGATAAGTTAGGGAGTTGGGCCATGGAAGCTGGTAAGATCTAGATGTCTGCTGGAGGAGGTCATGGAAGGAAAAGAGACATAGTGAGGACACTTCTGAAGGACCACAAGCGAAAGGGGACAACACTGTGGCTGGGGCCACTGCCACAGTCCTGGGAGGTACAGTACAGTCACACACTGCCTCTGTGGTAGGTTCCACTGGCGCTACCTCAGAGACCTCCAGGTTGGTGAATGCACCATCCAGAGAACCCAATGCAAGTCTTGCCTCCTAAACACCAGACACACGTCCAGTGGGGTAACAGCCACGCAGCCAGCCTCCCTGTTTACAGGACCTGGATCTGACACCCTACTTATCCACAGGACAAGATGTTTACAGCTCTGCTTCTGTACAAGGACATGCAGACCTTGCTGGGTCAGCACAAGGCTTACAGGGTTCCTTGCTCTCCTTTTATATGGAGCTCAAAACAAAGGTGTATTACTTTACACCACCTTCTTGCAGAGGGCATGGGCTCACCCTGCCCTCACCTCCCTTCCTCCCCATCCCACCTTAGCATCCTATAAGTCATTCATCCTTCAGCTACCATTTCCATCCAGGCTACTCTCATTAATGCTTTAGCCAAGTCTTTACAGGATTCTACACATTAATTGATGTAACAGCCAGGGAGCAAACCAAACCAGAGGCAAGCAAAGAAAGGCTAAAAACAAACTAAATGAAGAATTCAAGAGCTGGTCCTTGAGTAAGAGGGTAATATTTCAATGTACATAGCTACATTTCAATGAAAACATATTTTAATCAGCTCCTCTCTATGGCCTGTAAATTAAAATGACATAGATTAAAGGGTTCAAACATGGCCAAGCTGTTGCTTGTCTTCCCTGAAGGGCCAAGTGCTGAGTTTTTCCTTCTACATCCCCACTCCCGTACCTTTTGCTACCCAGGAGCCAGGCATGGTTTTATTCATAAAATCCCTTACTTTCCCTTCAGGTGGGCAACATGTTCCCTCAGGGCATTTCATCACCAGCCTAGCCCCGCTCTGCCTGCCTAGAGAAAGAATGCTCTGTTGCAAGGATGAAAAGTCCCACCATGTCCCCACTTCATCCCTTTGCTGTGAAGCTCTTGCCAAAATAAATCAGACATAAAGCCATTATCTGCCCCTATCCTGCTCTCCTAAGGGATTTTGGTGGTCCTAGACTAATTGGCCAAAGGATTTGTAGCAGCCCAAGGTTTCTGGATTGAAGACAGCATCAGCAACTTATTTCCACACCGGCAAGTGTTGCTTATGTTGCCCATGTATTGCATGACAGGGTGGAAAATGCCAAATCATTTTGTTTCACATTTCCCTGGAACTGGCAGGGATAAGGATAGGCAAACTTTTGACACTTATCTGTCCTTTCCTCCAATACTCTGCACAACTATTTCTTCTCTAGACTTCATGGAGTGTCTCTAAACCCCCAATGAAGCAGGCTGTGCCAGACTGGGTGGACTGCCTTTCTTTGCTTCAACCACACAGCTTCTAGCCCCATCCATGTGTGCATGGACAGCCTCCTCCCTATGCTTTTGTGTGATGCTAAGTAGGGATGGGACAGCGGGATCCTATGAAAGAGAGAGTCAGGGGGATACCCCGAATCCCCTGAGTCTCAGCACAGCTTGCAGCCACAGAACTAAAAGCTTTGACTTTCCTAACAAGGTGTCACCTTCATTTTGGCAATGGAGAAGAGGCCACACCGCCACACATGTAGTGCCAGATAACCCTTAGGGTGCAAGTATTCCTGTAGTTGTAGTAAGGGACCCGTGCCATCTTTGGGCAGCTGCGTAAAAGACTTGTCGCAACATGTGCCACTGAAAAGACAGAGAAGGAGGGGAATTTCTTGTCTCCATTATAGGGAGGGTCTGGGCCCACTTGGATGTGAATTCGCTCCAGGTCCTATCCCTGTTGCTCTCCCATGGGTCGCCCCAGTCATACAATGCCCTTCCTAGGTCTCTTGCCTGGCTCTTCGAGGGAGTCTGCCCTCTCCAATGTCATCAAGATGATCATGGCCATAGATTACTCATAGTGATGTTGCAAGGATTTGAACACACTCCCTTGCTGTCATCTCATCTCCTCCAGGACCCCTGCTATAAGTAACAGCACACAAATTCTGCTAATCACATGCAGTCATAGGAAGCTTTTCTTTGTTCGCTGAATGTATGAAATCCATGTGTCATCAATCTCTTTCTGGTGACTGGAGACTGTTTATGAAGCTTAAATCTCTGGCATGTAGCTGGGAGCACAGGGGCCAAGTCCCAGTGCCTGCCAGCTCAAGCTTGTATCTCCCTTTTCTCTCACTGCCTTCTCATCTCCCTCCCTTGTCAGCTGGCACCCCTTGCAGCAACTCTTAGTTCCATTTTAGGGGAACCAAATGGTTCCTGCTTTAAACAGGGTGGTGGTGGAGCAGCCTAGAAGATGTGCTGTTGGTGCAAGGAAGAGATAGAGTTGGGCATCTGGCTGCATGCTTCCCCCCAGGGAGGACCATCACCCTAGCTCTGTGCTCCAAAGCCTGCTTTCTGAATTGCCTGCCAGTCCTCCAAAACCTCCAGTTAAGCAATTAAATGAGTTGCAGCCGAATCAGCCACCTGGCCTCCACCAATGTCAGTGAGCTGAGGCTGCTTAAAAATTATGGTTTTGCCAAATTTGCAGGTCCTGTGCAAAGATCAGCCTCTTGTGGATATTGTCTGCTTCAGCACCTGGCTTGGGCTTTTCAAACTGCTCTCCAGAGGCTGGGCAAAGGGGGCTGGGTTTGAAAACAATGCAGTCCACCACAGTGGGAACGTGTGGCTGAGGAGGTCCTACAGTTGGTAAGGAGGAAGCTGGCAAAACATGATGGAGAGGTGACAGACCCGCTGGTCAGGACTAGGGTGCCAGGAATGTCATGCTGACACTGCCAAACTGTCCCCAAGCTCCAACGCTGTCCAAGCATGAAGCAGATTTGTGGGAGAGCCTGGAGGGAGACAGGGAATGCTGCCATGGAGAGGTGCACAAGAAGGGGCGATAGGAATGAGGCTCAGGAATGGCACGTGGTTGGAATGAGGAGAGAATTCACACAGGGTCAGAGCCCTTCTCCCTTTATCTTTGGGAGATTTGGGTAGCTTACTTTATTTTAGTCCTTTACGACACATTTACATAAAGCTGCTTTGGGCTGAGTGCTTCTTAGTGCTGGTCTCTGCTCTATTTAAACATAAATGTTTTAAAGTGCACAGATAGTTTTTTAACAGGAAAAAATGCATGTGAATTACATTTATTTCTTGTTTACCCACACAGCTCCAGCCAACACCTATCAACAGATTAACTTTCACTAAACTTTCTATGTAATATGTTTTTAAAACCCACTTGAAGTACAGATTCTATTAGTTCCTGACCTTATGTTTTAAGAGGAAGAAAGTGGCTTTACACTCCATGAAATGTGTTAATGCATGGATAGAAGCCCTTTTATCCTCCTGCTTACATTAGGTCCAATCAGGAGAATGGATTATGTTTTAAATAATCTGACATTAGTATTAAAAGTAATATTTAAGGCATTAGTCTCTGTAACCAGTGCAGCATGCTCAGAGCTTTCTCTTTGTGTGCGCAAGCGCACGACCACATTAAAACATATGTTTACGAAACAATGCATTAGCTCAAACTGCCCAAATATATGGGGATAAATTGGGGCAGCAGATTACTGCTGACATCACTTTTTCAATTAGAGGCAGAGGGAAGATTTGATGGCCATTTTAAAACTGATTATGGAGGGCAGGGATTAGAAGCTGTTAGAAACAGGAGGTCTTATTTTCCTCCAAGCCTTAGCCTCCTGGAACTCCACGGACTTCAAGAGTGAGTGCTGCTTTATGGGGTGGAATAAGGCCAGTTCTGCTGGTGGTACTGTTCATACATCCCGGCCACCTATTATACATGGGGCTGGGCCACTCAGTCCCTCAAAAACATTGCATGGGATAGGGGAAGAAATCTGGAGTCTCCTTCACCGAAGCAAATGTTTTAATGGAAAGCCAAGTGTTCCCAGCTGGTCTGGGAATTGGGGTATCCTGGCAGGTAAACACTGAATCATGCTGGCCTGCACCTTCTGTTGAGCTCTCGTTATTGTCTTTGTCTCTATGCATGTTTTGAGGGAACATTTAAATCATCTCAATCCCTAATGTCTTCTGCATCCCCTGGGAAAGACAAAAGGGAGCTTTGAAAAGAAATGGGGAACATGAAGAGGAAAATGTGGTCTGGATGGCCATCACCACACAGAAGAGTGAACCAGGACTTGCCACCCCCAGCATATTTCTCCAGCATTTAATTTCCTTCAACCAGGACCATTCACCTTACTTCTAGGTGTAGTTTATCTAATTGCAGCTTTTAGCACTTAAGGCTCGCTACATTTTTGTCCGCTCAATTAATCAGGCTTCCAGTGTCAGAAATCTCTCCTCATGGGGTACTTACAGACCACAGTCAAGTTGCTGCCTACCCTCCTCTCTGCTAAGCTGTAGATTGCTAAATGGAACTTTGAACGGTTTTTTTGTACCCCTACTGTTGCTTACAGCAATTGTAGATCTCTCCTATGTTTTAAGAAGTCTCCTTGGGAAGCCTAACCTGAGCCTAACACTCCAGAAATGCTCCTGTCAGTGCTGGACACAGATGTAACCCCACACCCACCATCTCCAGGGGAGATGCATTCCTTGTTTGCAAGAAGCTGAAGCCAAAATGCTTCTCTTTTATTCCTCAGCTGCTGAGAGCACATCCTCCCTTATTTTCACACGCAGTTTTTGCTCTCGCATCTCTTTGACAGCAAGACTTCCAAATTGCAGCGAGCCTCTGGCTTTTTCTCTATTGATGGCAAACAATGCTTATCTTTGCAACATGTGTGCAGTAACTGTTGTTTTGTGGCAGAAGGGAAATCCACAAGCTATCCAGCCACTGCACCTGCCTGCTTGGACTGAATTCCCCTACTCGTGTTTGCTGACTGGAGTTAAGCAGGTCCTGGGCTGGGAGACCAGCTGGGAAATCCAGTTATTACAGACACAAACAAATGAGCGAGAGGCGGAGATGGGCAGCCACTCTTGTTTGACCACAACCGAGGGAATTTGGCAGCACGTGGTGCTGACTTTTTATTTCAATTCCAGCCGGCCCATGAAGGGAGAAATCCAAGCAAGCCAAAGGAGGTGGGAGACAGGATATTCCACACCCTCCAATCTGGACTTCTGACACATCTTGTCTGGAGTGCAGGACTAACACAGCAGCTCAAGGAGGCCACCCTGGAGTCCACAGACTGTCCCGCTTTCCTCCTGCTCTGCTATGGCCCTTTTTAACACTGAGAGGCTGTCTGAAAGGTGTTTCTTCATCTCCAGCCCATAGGCAGAATGGCTGTTTCAGGAGACCCTGCTGGCAGCCTCTCAGAGGTGTAATTTTGGTCAGAGTAGGGGAAGGGAGTGCCAGGTAAAGGGATGGGTTATACAAGGCTTTTGATGTTTAGCAGACAGCCTCATTCCCCAGAAGTGCTGCGGAGCTGGGTCCTTTCTCAGATGAAAGATGAGAGCCTGCAGATGCTTCCGGCTTGCCCTTGTTGTCCCTCAGAAAATAACAGGAGCAATGCCCTGAACTCAGAACCTGATGGATTTTATCCACGTCTACATAAATTAAATGAATTCTAAGGCTTTTCTTTCAGTTTTCCTTGTGTTCTTTCCAGTCAGTCAGCTGCAGTGGATAAATCCCAGCCTAGATAAGCTGATAGCCATATTCCTGGACAACTGGTGAATATAACACTGCTTTCTGCAAAAGCTTTGTTTGGGAAGGTCAAGTTCTACAGCGTTATCTCATATTTACGAGTGAAAAAATCCACAAGGTTTCTAAAAATCAGAAAAAAGGGTATCATTATCTCATATATTGCAGAAGAATTATCTGTGCTGATTAAGCTGTTGCTCATTAGCTCATCATGCTTATCAAGTCACCAACCAGCAATGCCTTTGACCCCAGCAGTAATGATAGTGCAGAACATTTGGACCACCTTGGGTCACTATGCACCCATTTTGTCTTTTTTCCTGCTAATATCATGTGTAAATATATGCACAGCTGACCCTGCTAGAGAGTCCCCCATCCCCTGCAAGAGGCTTCAGTTCCTCTGTGTTTCCCTTTGCAGTGTAAGTTCAGACAGATTTGTGGAAAGCAGGAGATTTTGTTTGCACTTAAATCTTTTTGTAGGATTTTCTTTACAGGCCTTAATGCCATAGAAAAACAGCAAGAGGTAAACTCTGCTTTTGGTTACACCAAATAGGGAGTAGATCAGCTGCAGGCAGTGTGGGATGCTGGATTTATCCCAATGAAGGCAGAAGCAGAGCTCAGTCCCTAGCACATGGCTATTTTCTGCACCAGCAGTTCTGGCCTTTGAAAAATTAGATGCATTTTTCTCATTCTGACTTGTGAGGAGCCTGAAAATACCAGGCCACAGAAAGCAAAGGAAGAAAAGTCTGAGGTTTCTAAACTATAAGTACTTGCAACATCAGGCACGTTAACATAAAAGCAGGTTTTTGCAGTGGCTACCGACCACATAACACTGTAGTCACCTGTCCTCGGCTCTTAGATGCAAGAGATGAGAGGAGGCAGATGCAGAAACTGTTCCCCTTCAGTTAATGTAACATGAAGATTTTGAAGGTCTCAAGAACTGCCCTACATATATATATAGGCAACATCATTACACTGCAAAGACCTTGGCCTCTTGCTTTATGTTAAATGGTGTTTTCATGATATCGTGAACACCTATTTGGTGTTAGATGCTCAAGGCAAGATCACTCTACCTCAAATCCAAGATTAGGAAGTGCCAGACTGGAAGTTTTCTGTCTTAATGGGACCAGTCTGATCTCCCACTTTGCTCCCTGGAAAGCCTTATTCACATGACAATTTACTGGGGTGCTGCCTTTGTTCCCCTTTCATTTGTTATAGTCTGTAGCCTCTTGCCTCAGCCACCTTAGAGCCTCCAGCATCTTCATTAGCTTCTGTTGATTATGAAAATTTTACCTCATTTATTTCTCTTGAGAGCTTGACATACAGTAACTGCTGTGTTCTTCTGCTTCCACCTCAGCAGGAAAAGCTCTGATTACACCTGTGATCTAGGTTGTGTTTGAAACCTGGGCCCATAGCCCAGAACACTTTTTGGCCATCATATAAGGTTACCAGCTGATGCTCAGATGCAAGCTTGAGCAGGCTTTGGGGCACACCAGGAGAGACCTGGCTGTGTTTTAACATGTGTTCAGTTGTGCCCTTCCTTGTGATGTAGACAGCTGTGCTTCCTTCACCTAATATCTTACTGCTGGGCCACAGCTCTTTTTGGTGATATCCCACAGTTGTGGTCCAGCAGATTAATTGAATTTGGGGTCCTTCATACAACATCTTCCATAAGGCACCTAGCTTGAATGCACTGCTCATGTAATGCTCTGGCCACATGGGTGCTGAGAAACTGGTGATGTGATGGGCAAGTCAGGTCTGGGTATATGCCAGGATTTAATCTGGATTTAATGTAATCCATTTAATCTGTTTCCTAGCCTGGCCTTCTACAGGAAATGTGACAGAGCCAAAATATCTTGATTCTGTTTTTGTGCTTCCTGACTTCTAAGGAGAACAAGTGCTGGATCTGAAAGGACCCTGAAACAAGTAGAGCATGGTCAGGAGAGGGTAGAGGTCCATCTGGGCTCTGGGGATGCTGCTGCCACCCACAGATATGTAGCTGCTGAGTTTGGACACACTCCACTCGGCCACCAGCATACTGAAGAAAGCATGGTGAGGTTTGGCAAAAGTTTGGTTTTTGAAGCTAAGCCTCCATCTCCAAATTTAGGTTTATTACATTACAGCTCTCCAGGTAACATGAACTATCTCAGAAATGGCATGTCCTGCATGCTAACACACCTCTAACAGACCTTACATCAGCAGGTCTGCTTGTATATGGATAAATGAGGGTCCCTTGCAGGACCATTCTCTTGAAGATTTAGCAGCATTATCTCCCCAGAGTTCAAAGCTGCAGCAGACCTAACTTGCAATTGTAGGAGCAGGCAGGGCTATATGCCTCCAGAAACTGGTTGTAAGCACAGTCCTAGCTCTGCCCTATATCATAGAATCATAGAATCGTTAGGGTTGGAAAGGACCTTAAGATCATCTAGTTCCTCACTGCCTTCCTCCTAGGAAGCACATGCCTGGCAATGGGACATGAACCTCTTCTTTGTGGAGCAGACTACTGATGAAAAGAAGGGAGTCCTTGGCTGAAGTGCATCTTACATCACCTTCTCTGCTGATATTCTATACTACCTGATGTTGTTGAGCATCTTCACAAGTTAATTTTGGCCATATATCAACATATCACAGTCCTGGCCAGTAACCTCATCCACACAGAGTAGTTTGGAGGAGAAAAGCTTCCTACTATAATCTTACTGATGAATCTAATCAAATCATCTTAATGATGAAACTAATACAACAGCCTTATGAAAGAATACATGAATCTCCATCAGTTTTCAACTAGAATAAAAGACAACCTGTGGCAGCTTAATCACTAGTAGCAGCACTGGGGATTTGTTTAGTGTAAGAATGCAGTGAAGATTGCATGTCCAGGTAGGAAGACACTTTCTCCAGGTAAAGAGAGCAATTTTGGAGGTTGCAATTCTTGTCCTGCTTCACATTCATCCTTTGTGAAATTCCTTGAGCACGACCCACAGCTGATACAATCTGATCACAGCTTGACAAATGGAAATGAAACAGAGAGGACTGGATGTAATGTGAAAAATTCTTTCCTAAACAAGTTATTTGAGGAGTTTTACTGGAACTGCAACTGTAGGTGAAGAAAGCAGAGTTTGAACCACTGGACACTGCTTCAGCACTGCCTGCTGTTGCAGGTCTTCAGCTACAAGCCATGTTTGGGCATTTCTCAGGTCGGGCTGTGAGTTTGGCCTCCAAGGCACAAGATGGCAATCAGTGTCCTACACCTATAATTAAAACAAGGAGGGAAAGCATTTAAATGTGTTTTGAGGTAGCAAAAAGTGTTCCCTTCTTGCAAATACTAATATAAGAGTAATGCAGTGGTTTGGGGATGAAGGGAACAGGGCCCTCATATGGTGCATCAGCTGTACTCAGGAGAACATGGTCTCTAACAGAACTATGGAGTCACGGTGCGGATTAGACACCAGACTTGAGTCCATCAGTAAGGCATGCAGATAAATAATCAGGAAATCAGGTGTGAAAACATACAGCTTACTGACAGATTTCTGGAAAAAACAGCTGAGACAAATGGGATCTGTGGCTGCTCACTGTGTCAAAAAATCAGCTGGAAGGCTGCTAAGACTGGTGAAGGCAGGGAGTGGAGGTCTTCTGCAAGACAATAAAGTCTGTCTTAGAAAGTTACAAAATCAGAGGAAACAAGATCTAATGGGGAGATTAGTTCAGTCTATTTTCTTATTTGGGGAAGAAAATGATTTTTTGTGATAATGAACAAGTTGCCCTGTCAGCGGTGGAACCAAGTCCATTTTCCTATGGACCTGAGCCCCCAGATTCTCCCAGCACTCTGACCACAACTACCCCTGGGTCCCCTCTCCCACACTAGACAACAACCGGCATGATCGTCCTTCCTCCTTCCCCCCACTGCACAGTCTGATTTGGGCTTCTACCTCAGTCCTGTTTTGCACAAAATGGCCATGACTGTGATAACATTGGGAGACCTTTACCTGTCTTTTGAATTTTGATGATTTACAAGGCACTGGGGTATCACAGCAAACATACAGTTCAACCACTTGAAGCTCTGCACTCATAGGGTAGGCAGTGAGAGCCCCATGACTAGGGACAGAAGGATGCTTGCTAGAGCAAGTGCACTTTATTCCACCTGGAAATTCCCTCTGCACCATGTCTAGCTACTGCACTCATGTTGCTGTAAATGTGGGATATAAGCTTGGTCTTCCCCCCTCCTCCCCCCAAAAACCCTCTAGAAGTCATAAAATGCAGCTTATTCAAGCCACTTAAGAACAAATAAAAGTAGTGTAATCTTCCTTTCCATGCTTCACAGGCAGGCATATATTGTCAGTGGAAATACTGCCAAAGTTCTTATTTAAATATAGAAGTGGTGCTTATTTGTATTGTTAATGATCCCCAGGAGGACCTGCTTTCTTTACACGGGGATATTGTTTATGAGAAGACTGGGCTGGCTACTTTGCCATTAAAATTCTGTGCCAGCCCAACGCTGACAATATTGAAGCTTTGCTAAATGTGTATACACATAAGTTCATTAAATGGATGCTGACTGTTGTTACACAAGTACAGCAGTTGAGTGCTTTCTGTATTAACCTTATCACCTGATGGGCAAAAGAAAAGGTTTAACTAAAGCTTAGGACTAATTGAACAGTATTTCAGTATTTTCTTATGTAAAACTGGTTCTGGTCTATTGTTTTTATTTATTTGCAATAACTGTGCTCATTCAAGTTTGTAATGACACTGCCATGGGTGAATAGAATTTGCTTTAAGTATTATTCTCCTTTTTCCTATCTCCTGCCTCCTCTAAACTGTGTCTCTCAGGAGAAAATCTGCAAGAGAGCCTGGTGAAAAGACAACTCTCTAAGTACACAGCCATTTTGGAGAGATACGGTCTCAAGCTGTGTTTTTAAAATTACTTTAGAAGTTCCTGTTTATTTTCTCTACCTGTCTTGGGTATTTCCTGTAGGGCTGAGCGTGGGTCATGGAGTTGGAGGAGACAGGAGAGAATAAGCCTCCCGTTGAAAGGTGGGAGGCATCTCCCGCCGAACACTGCACAAACCAAGAGTACTTTCTTTGCTCAGTTGCCACTAGAGTATGCTCTCGTGCTACAAGTTCCAGAGATTATTTTTTCCAGTAAATCAATGTGCAGGACAAGGCCATCTTTCAAATGCTTTCCACTTGCCCTAGTGTGTTTTTATTCTTACTAAGCAATACTTTTTTATTACTATTGAGCCCCTCCTGAAGGTTTTGAGAAAATCCAGAGGGTCACTGTGCGTTGCTCTGTGGCGAGGTGAATCTAACTTGGGTTCGGACCACTCTAAACTTTCAGAGTAGGAATGAAAACAGTGAAAAAATATCTGCCTGGCTATGATAAAACAAAAAAAAAAAGAGGGTCTACATGTCCTTCTAGTGTTGGTCAGACCCCTGGGTCATGCCTGGAGAAGAAGGGGGAGTCAAATCTCATGAATTAATAGATTTCTGCTTACAGAGAAAAATGTAAATGCACTCTCTAAAGCATTTGTACTGACATAAAGTGTGTCTGTAATCCTGGCCTTTGAAACCGGTGGTAGTTATTCAGTAATATAAAGGCTGTTGTGAGCCTGCCCTACCATATTACAGAAAAGTACTTTGTCACTGGCACCCTAAAAGTTTCAGTTTCTGCATGACAAAGATATAAAACGACTTGCAGGACAATTAAAGAACAGTTTGTCCTGACCATATTATTACCAGACATTCTTCCACATTTCGATATTTGCCTTTAAATTGCTACCTCCCCCATCAATATAATTGTAATTAGTCATGGTTAACATTTGTCTTTGGATGCTTTTTCCAAGTTAAATACAAAGAAAGAAAAATACTGCAAAGAAGAAAGCCACAAGTCGGATAAAGAGCCTTGCCCCCAGCCTGCTTTCACACACAGACTGTGCACTTTGCTGCTAAAATTACATTTTACCATCCTCAACGGGTGCAGAGAACAATGACCCCTCTCATTACCATAGTGGCAATGGCTGGTGGAGGATTGTGACATACCTTTTTCTTCTCCCCAATGAACATTAGCCAATAACAGCAGAAACCTGCCAATGAGTTGAGTTTTTTGAAGCTCACTTGGTCACCGCAGAGCCAAGTGGTTGCCTTCTGGATAGAAGGCAGCCACGTGCACCCAGCTGGTATTCAGCCAGTGTTTATACCCTCAAACACCAGTTCCTTCAAGCAACCCGATTAACTTCTGAGCGGGTCGTAACTTCAGCTTCTTTTACCAGCCCTGTACATACTGGCTGGAGCATGTGAAAAGACCTTCCCTAAATTCCCTTAATATCTTTCTTGGGTTTGGCTCATGCCCTTTCGGGATTTTTTTGCAGCTGTTTCAAAATGTTCCTTCAGCACCAGCTTCTCCAGTCCCCAGAATATGATGTACGCTTTTTCAGTCGTGTCAACCCCTAATTGTGCTCTTTTTTTAATAAATGCAAACCTAATTTTCTAACTTCTCCACTTAGATCTAATCCATAAGGCTGTTTATTATCCTAGTTACCCTTTTCTATACCTTTTTCATTTGTATTCAAAAGCCTTTCTATAATCTGTCTCAATTCTCCAGGTATGGCCTCTCCGCTCTTTTGTACAATCCCATAATGATTTCCACGGATGTGTTTTAGTCTTCTATCGATAGGTCTCAGGATGCTATTTGCCTTCCTTAACTACTCCCACAGCAGGAATCGCTGCTTTTAATATTCTAAACACTGACAACTTCAATCCTTTTCCTCCCCAGCATCTCGTGTAACCCCATTCAGGGCATTAAACTGTATTATCTGTGTACTGCCACGCCTGAACACGGACCTGTGAGGCAGCCAGAGCATGGCGAGGTGGCTGTAGCCTGTGCCCATGGGTGGGCCTTGCACCCCACACAGCACCCACCCTGCTGGCACTGGCTCCAGCAGCTGAAAAGGAGCTGCTCACCTGGCCGAGAGCAGGCAAAAGGCACTGAGCCCAGCTGGGAGCATCGTGGTTAAAATACATTTCACCACATTGCGTGGGCTGGGGCAATCCCAGGCACAGCTACAGGTTGGGCAGAGAAGAGATTCAGAGCAGCCCTGTGGAGAAGGACTTGGGGGTCTTGGTCGATGAGAAAATGAACACGAGCCGGCTTCAGAATGCGCTTGCAACCCAGAAAGCCAACCGTATCCTGGGCTGCATCAAAAGGAGCATGACCAGCAGGTTGAAGGAGGTGATCCTGACCCTCTACTCTGCTCTTGGGATACCTCACTTGGAGTATTGTGTGCAGTTCTGGTGTCCTCAACATAAAAAGGACATGGAACTGTTGGAACAAGTCCAGAGGAGGGCCACGAGGATGATCAGGGGACTGGAGCACCTCCTGTATGAAGACAGGCTGAGGAAGTTGGGGCTGTTCAGCCTGGAGAAGAGAAGCTGCGTGGAGACCTCATAGCAGCCTTCCAGTATCTGAAGGGGGCCTATAGGGATGCTGGAGAGGGACTCTTCGTCAGGCACTGCAATGATAGGACAAGGGGTAACGGGTTCAAACTTAAACAGGGGAAGATTACATTGGTTATAAGGAAGAAGTTCTTTCCTGTAAGGGTGGTGAGGCACTGGAATGGGTTGCCCAGGGAAGCTGTGAATGCTCCATCCCTGGCAGTGTTCAAGGCCAGGTTGGACAGAGCCTTGGGTGACGTGGCTTAGTGTGAGGTGTCCCTGCCCATGGCAGGGGGTGGAACTAGATGATCTTAAGGTCCTTTCCAACCTTAACTATTCTACGCTTCTATGATTCTATGTCTTCATAAGTGATCTGGATGATGGGATCAAATGATGAACCCTGGATGAAGTTTGCAGATGATACCGACCTAAGTGGGAAATGGATGCTTTGGAAGGGAGAGTCACCCCGCAAGACAACCTAGGCAGGCTGGAAGAGTGGGCTAACAAGAACCTTATGAAGTTCAACAAGGACAAGTGTAAGTCTTGCACCCGGGTAAACACAATCCAAGACTGCAGCACTGGCTGGGATCTACCCAGCTGGGGAGCAGCTCTGTGGAAAGGTACCTGGGCGTCGGGTGGACAACAAACTCAGTAGGCATGCACAGTGTGCAGCTGTGGCAAAGAAATCCACCAGGATGCTGGGTTACATCAACAAGGACATCACCAGCAGAGATAAAGATGTCATTGTCCCATCTACTCAGTGCTTGTCAGGCCACACCTGGAATACTGTGCTCAGTTTTGGTCCCCACTGTATAAAAAAGCGAGGACTGGCTGGAGAAAGTCCAGAGGACCACACAGATGATCCAAGGACTGGGAAGCCGTGTGAGAGGGCTGGGTTTGTTCAGCCTGGAGAAAAGAAGGCTCACAGGAGACCTCATCCCCAGGTCCCGCTGGGGAGACTACTTCGGACAGGCGGGGAAACCCGCTCCCCGCTCCCCGCTCCCCCGCCGCTCCGCGGTGGTTTCGCCCCGCCCCACCCCACCCCGCGCAGTGGTCCCGCCCGGCCGCGGTACCGAGGGATGCACTCCTCCGTCCCGCCCTCTTCGGCTGTACCAACTACTCACAGCGGAGGGAGTGGAGGGACGGGGGGGTTGGTGCTGAATCGCCCCATCGAGCCCGCGGCCTCACGTGTTCCCTATCCGAGCGCCGTTGGTGGCGGGCGCTCCCGGGAAGCAGCCCGGGGGGCGCGGGAAGGCGAGCGGGGCGGGGCTGCTCCCCCCGCGGGTGGGTGGAATGGCACGGCCCGCCAGTCCCGCGTGGCCGAACCCGGAAGGCTCTGCGGCGCACATGGGCGCGGGGGCCGGTGCTGGGGCAGGCGGTGCAGCCGCCGGTGCTCTGGGCGCTGCCGTGGCGGCTCTCTACATGGCCACGCTGCCGCCTGCCCTGCCCGGCGGGGATGCGGGTAACGTACCCAGCGGGGAGGTGGCGCCAGGGGGACCCTCGCCCCCGTAGGGGCTGGTGCATCGCGGTCACGCTTCGTATGTATGGGAGGGCTGAGCTCTTAGGGGCTAGCGCATCGCTGTTAACACATAGGGTTGGGGTCATCCCGTAGGGTTTCTCGCCATGGGGGCTGCTGTGTCGTTGTCACCCCGTAGGATTGCTCATCCCATAAGGTTGCACGTCCTGATAGGCACTGGTCAGTTGCAGTCACTCTGTGGGGTGCTCACCCCGTGAGGGTTGGTGCATTATGGGCACCCTATAGCGGAGGGCGAAGCCCTAGGGGCTGGGGCATTGCTACTTCCCTCATGGGGTGCGCCTCCCACCGAGACTGGTGCATCGCAGTCACACTTCGGGGGGCACATCGTGGGAGACTGGTGCCCTCTGGCCACCCTATGTGGCCTCTCCCCCGCCGTTTGCTTTGCAGCAAATAGTTTGATGAATTTGAGCTTTATAGCAAAGGGGTTAGAGTCAGGGCCCTGGTCACAGCTGGTGGTATCAGAAGGCATGTGTGGCATCCTGCCAGATGTGTATCACTGCTCAGGCTGCAGCTTTCTCTTTTTAATGGAGTAGGTACCTGGTACACTTTTGTTTCGTATCCCAGAAGAGCACTGAGTGGGTATGGTTTAACTCTTGCTTCTCAGCCAGCGTTGATTTCAGACCCAAGCTGCACATAAAATTCCATATAAATAAGTGGGCTTTTAATGGCTACATGTATTTTACAGCTCTGGCATGTGTGGAGAGAGATCCCATATTTTAAAAGCAACTCTTTAAAATCTGCTGTTAGTTTTTGTTTAGAGCTACATGAAAGATACTACTACTTGGTAAGCATAGAGTGGTTTTGTCTAGCTGGGTTTAAGGCAGTGTGTATTCAGCGTAGCTCTAAACACATGTAAAGTTGAGCAGTGATTCGATTGGGGGTTATTTGATTTAAAAGTAACAGGACAGAGCTGTGTTTGCATTACACCAAGCTTGTCCTGGTAAGTTGGCTCTTGAAGATGCAGCCTTGTCCATTTGGATCAGAGGGACCCTGTTGTCAGAGCTGTGTTAAAAGAATTTATTTTTAAAGCTTTTCTCCACAGAGCTTGTGTCCCGTGTTCCAGATGAGGTGTGCAAGCACAATTGCTTAGGCTGGCTAGTATGCACCCCAATGGCTTTTGTTTCAGCTCCTGAGTTTGTAAAAGGACTGGCTTTCCTCCTGCTTTTATCGGTTAATTTGCAGTGATGAATGCATTAACAGTTAGTCCCATTTTATTTTTTAAAGTACTCTCTGACGGGAAAGAGAATGAATGTACAGGGTGTGAGTGCTCTGAACTGTTTGTGCTGTGTGAAACCTGGTTTTTAATTGTCCTTGAGCTTGGGTTTTGCCTCCAGGATGCAAATAACCTAACCGTTAGCACCCTTTACAAAGTGAGATGTGGGTTCTCCTTATGAAGTGATGAATCAATGCAGGGTTTGTTCCTTGCTTGATGTGAGTTGTACTGGTAGATACAGTGAGCAGCCAAGCAGGGCAGGCATGGGTTCACCCTGCTTTCCCTAGTTTATTGTGGTTATTTTATCTCATTTTGGAGGCAGGACAAGGATGCTCTTTCCCTAATTTCCAAAGGCATCCTGATTCTTCCTCACACAGCAGCAGTGTGTATAGAAAGCAATGTATATATGTGCAGCTTGCTTCACCCCTCTGTTAATAACTTTTGTCAGAGGTATCAAGGACACAAACTAGATGTGTGCTGCAAATGGGTACAGCAGAGAGATGCCCTGGGAGTGCCCAGACTGGGGACTGGATGCTTTAGCAGGCTTCCAGCAACTCCTGTTATTGGGAATTACATTAAAGGAACTTTCTCAGGACGGTGTCCCCCACTTAGCCCCATGAGCTCAGTCTCTCCTTATTTGTGTTTGTTTTTTTTTGCCTCCACATTTTCTCCTAACTCAGCTGCCTGAGTTGTATGTCTTTACTGGAGCTGAACAGACAGGCTCGTCCCCACTGTCCTCTTGTGCTTGTCCCAGCCAGCAGCCACCCTGTTGCATTGTGTTTAGGCTTTTTTGGTTTACTCCCCTGGTTTCTCATGGTCCATGGGATGCTCCAGCGCTGCTGCCTGGCTGGAGACCCCTGGAAGTTGTCTGCGCAGCCCTGCTCAAGGCGATTAACTTGCCTGTGCCTGAGCACAGAGCTCAGACTTTCACCTTCAAAAGCACTGAAGCTACTTGTGTGAGTAAAGAGGTGCTTAAGGATTTGGTCTATCAGCTTTCAGGCAGGGAGCCTATTATTTTGTTTTATTTTTAAGCTATCTGTATACTTTTTAATTGTTCCTGAAGTTTGCAGTAATCCAAAAGTGTAAAGGCAATAGGTATTTTCATTGGCAGCTTTCTCATCTTACTTAGTGTTGTAACAAAGAAATGAGAGAATGAATTCTAGTTCAGAAACATCTGCAGGTGTTTAAACAGCTTATAAAGGGATCAAATAAAAAAAAACACCTAAATTTTCTCTCTGATGTTTTAGACATCAGCTGCCAAACTTGATGGGGTTAAATCAGTTTTCAGGCAGTGTTGGGCCTGTTGAACACCTTTATTGTGGAATCAAGCCGGACAGTCTGAAACATGTTTACACCAAGATTATGCAGGAATAAACTCTTCAATTTGAGACAGCATGTAGAGATGCTGACAGTCATTTTCTGTCACAAGAAATACACTGAAATCAAATTTGTGGATGCTGTAGTCTTCCTCTGTGTGTTTTGTTGCAGAATCACAGAATGGTTTGGGTTGGACGGGACTGTAAAGACCATCCAGTTCCTGCCATGGGCAAAGACACCTTCCACTAGACCAGGTTGCTCCAAGCTCCATCCAGCCTGGCCTTGAACACTGCCAGGGATGGGGCAGCCACAGCTTCTCTGGGCAATTTAATAATTTAATTTATTTTTGTCATTTAATAATAGCACTCTGTACTTACATAGTCTGTGGAGGCTGTAAGTGATACCCAGGTATGTGGGTGGGATATAGAGAATTAACCTTATCTGAAGTGGTGGGTGTTGAGCTCCTCTTGGTTTTCCCAGTGGAATTCAGCAGGCTTACAGTCTGGGAGCTTATTTTTGCAGGCTTTCTTACTTTTTTCCACTTAATTCTTGGGAGGCAAAATTGTGCTGTTGGCTTTCAAAACCTGGCAATGGCATCCACCGGTATTCCTTTTTTCCTGCAGCTTTCTGGTTGGCGTGTGTCTATGTTGCTTTGGAGTTGTTCTTGCCTGTGATATGAACCAATATCATAGCAACATGCATGAACCTGAACTTACTCTTTAGCCATTTTAGGTGTATATGCAGCTATATTCCAGGAGGACTTAAATGAAGGTGAAGCCATGCCTGGCTTGGGAACAGCATCCCCACAATGCAGTGACATTCACCATGAGGTGCTCACAGAGCAGTGCATGCTAGCATGCCAGGAAATCCCAACAGTGCTGAGTTTAGGGTTTCCTTTACTAGCGTCATCTTTTGCTGTGTGCAGGGGGATTGGTGGCTTCCCAACCTCACCGTGCCCTAGGAACATTGGAGCTACTGAACACTAAAAGGGTCAGTTAGGGAGGGATGTTTTTCCCGTTGCATCCACTTTTTCAGGGCCATCTTGCAGGAGGTTGAAAGTTTCCACAAATGAAGTAGCAATAAAAATAGGTGTCATTTGGAAGTGTGGTAAAATCCACATCTGAAAGGCTTTTGTGCAGAAGGCTGCAGGGCATTGTGCGGGGCACTAGCTGTAATTTGCCAACAGCAGTAGTAGGTTGACTTGCATCTTCTTTCTAAAATATACTGTTTGCTGTAATGCCAAGATTTAAAGCTGCCATTTGTACAATCCTCCTTTTCATTCGATGGTAATGACATAATAATGTGTAGAAATGTAAAGTATTTTTAATTTAGCATTTAAAGCCAAGGCACCCTTCACTTTGAATATTTACCATCTAACAATGGGACAGAGCTACCACAACCTTGGCACTTACAAAATTGGCAGGACCAGTGAGGGCAGGCTCTGCAAAATAGGATGATGAAATGTGAGGGAAGAAGCAAAACCAGCAGTAATTTTTAACTTTTTTGCTTTTTGGCTCATCCCTGAATGTGTTGTGCTTATTGAATATATTTTGTATATGCTGTTCAGGAGTGTTGCAAAATGCTTCAGTGTCAAGTGCTCTAAAAATGCCAAGTATTATTAACTCTTATGCTATCATAGGTCTTTTTGTAGGAAGTATCTGGCCTGCTATAAAATACAAACAAAATGCAGAACCTCAGTGCTGTTTCTAATGGGAGCAGCTGCTGGATGCAGCAGCTACTGACAGGTAAAAGAGTTACTTGTGAAGCAGAAGCTGCAAGAATTGCTTTTAGCATCAAGGGAGAGCAGCGTTCCCAAATACACAGATGCAGATTTGCGCAATCAATGATGACATTTTCCCTCTTTGAAACTATAAGCTGTGGGGGTTTTCTTAAGCATTGCAAACCGTAGTGCTTGAAAGTTACTGAGTCAATTGGTTTTAAATTAAAAATACGCACAAATGTCTGCCTTTTGAGTATCTCAGGCCATTCTTTACCCAAGCTTACCTATACATTCATTTATCTGTTCATGAAAGTCTCGCGAAAACATACAAAAGATATTTTGTGCAATGACATCAGAGGGAGAAAATATTCTTAGAAAATTTCATGCTGTTAAATCTCTACAGATTTACAGTTTTATCCAGTCAAATTAATGCAAAACCCCAATGCAAGCATTTGGATTTTGAAAACTTTGGAGGAGTGTCATTTCCTAATAGTAATTATTGGTTTTACATTATTTTTTCACAGGGGAGCTGATCACAGCCGCATATGAGCTTGGAGTAAGTATTAGTTTTATTGTTTAATCAATGCTCTCATTAACAGTTTTAGGAATTAAGGAAGTTTAATTAAGCATGGAGTAAAGTAGATTAATTTATTTTCAAACCACAGTTTTTACTAACTTATAAGTACAGCACGCGACAATTTACTGCAAGTTTTAAATCCAATTAAACTAAATTATAAAGCAAAGGCTTTACTGTATATACAGTAGCTGGCTTATTATCAACCCAAATTTTGTATAAGCTGGGGAGAATAAAATAAATCGGGTTAACAATTTTAATAAGTTTTATTATTTAATAAACTTTATTATGGTGCATGATCCCTTTAGGCAAGACCTTAGGACTGTCAGCGCGGTGGTAATCCGATAGCAGTGTGGTCTTTCAACTTGCTAACCAATAAAATAGTTGAGAAGCTGCTTTTTTTTCTAAAAAAAAAAAAGAAAAAAAAAAGAAAAAAAAAAGAAGAAAAAAGAAAAAAAACAGCTGCCTTTTGAATGACCCTAATATACTGTGAACCCAAACAAGGAGCCCTTTAAGGCATGCTAATGAAACGTGGCACCTCCTTTTCTCGCTTCCTCATTATTATGGGTGAGGCGTGGAGCCAAATCCACTAAGGAAAAATACTTGTGGAGTAAAATTGGTACAAGAGGATGGGTCAGGGAGAGACAACACTTGGAGATCCCTGGCTCCTGCCGCTGGACCCCAGTGTGCTGCTCTCCTTTTGATTTCGTGGCATTTCACCCCTTTTCAACCCTTTATCGATCTGTCCATAGGTCGCCCACCCTCCCGGCTACCCCCTGTTCACGCTGCTAGCCAAGCTGGCAATGGGGCTGCTGCCTGTCGGCTCCTCTGCCTTCCGAGTCAATCTCCTCTGCAGCTTGTTGGGAGCAGCTGCCGCTTCTTTGCTTTTTTACACGGTTTTCAGGTAAAGTCATTGAGGATGTTTATTCGTTGGTGTGATGCTGGCAGGGTGCTTCCCAGTTGGCTCGGGATGTTTCCAAAGGCTCCCTGTGTTCCCCTCTGGCCTTTGGACTAGCATTTCCCCTCCTCCCTTTCCAGCTGCAATTGGTTCCTCCGATCAACCGAACAGCAGTTTAATCTGAATCTGACCTTCTTTCCTGCACAAAAGGTCCCTCTTTCTTTTCTTTCTGTTAAATAATAATAATAGAAATAATAAAAAGTGCGCCTTTTCCCTTACACAGACATGACAGGTTGTTCAGGCTCATTATCACAAATCACCACTCGGTTTAACTAACCAGAACTAATGAAGTTTGTCGTTCTCGAAAGATGCAGATGGTCTGTTTAAATTAACAGGATGAGCTTCACCTATCGGGATACCATGAACTTGGTTTAATTGCAGCTCCTGGCGGAGGTGGATGGGCAGTTGCCTGCCAGTGGTACCCAAGGACCAGGGAGACCATCAGTGCCAGCCGCTTTCCTCCGGCGTAGGTGCAGTGTAGTAGGGGACTGGCCAGAGCCCATCTGTATTCTCTGGACCTCTAACCTTGGGAGAAAAGGGAACAATCGGGATGTGCACGTGTTTGGGGGTTTTGTTAACCCTGCTCGTCTTTGATGTGCAAGTTCTGGCTGCTCTTAACCTCAGCCTGACCCATATTTGAGAGGATTATTGCAACCCGCACAAACAATTTCTGATGTTCTTTTGCAGGGAAAATAGTGCACATTTTGAAGCAGCAAACGGTGAAATCTCAAATGTTGTCAGGGTGCTTTGGGATGAGACGGGACGCTTCCTTACTGAGATTATTTTGACAAGCCCTTTTCTCCCCCCATTTCCAGAGCTGCATCACCCCTTGGGGAAACCTCCCCAGAGAGTGAGAGCAACCTGGAAATAAAAGCAGGAACAAATTGGGGGGGCAGATCCTGCACAGCCGAAGAGCCCTGAGCTCACTCAGTCTTTGGTTCGCAGTGTGCATTTGTCTGGGTGCATCTTTCTCTACTGAAGAGAAGTTGCTTTTTGCACATCTCCTTTCACGTAGCACTGCCTCAGCTCCAAAGCACACCTATCGGAATTACTTAATTCCTTGGTATTCCTGTAGGCATTTAAAGTGATTGCTTTTACTGTTGGATAATACATGTAATTAAGTCAGTGTTATTTAATTTAATATCCTGTATTTTACAGTGTGTTTGGGGGGCAGGAAGTGGCGCTGCCCTCCCATGCACAGTGCCAGGCGCAGCTTCGGATCAGGACTCCTTTTGATTATATTAAAAACTCCCGCAAGGAGTTGCTAAAGGTTTTGAATATTGGGTTCTGATTATTTATTTTTTTAATGATAGTTATTCATGTTATTACAGTTACTGTGAAGATCTGCCCTGCTCTTTAGTTTTAGCTGCAGTGTGTTCCTTATGTGCTCATTTTGTGCCTATGAAATTAAGCAGTCGTCGCATTAGAGAAACAAGAATACAGGAGAGAAATGGTGGGCTAAATTGGGGAATTATTTTTACACTTCCAGAGGTTCAGGGTTTTTTTTTTGTTATTGTTTAATTGGATTTGAAAGATGTGGCTTCCGTCAAATTTGAAATGTGCATGAAAGAGTGGAAAACTGGGAGCTGAGAGATGATAGAAACTATTATGACTTACAGAAAATTATAGATAGAAGGCACTGACAGGATCACTCTAGCAGCGATTTTTTTTTTTAATTAATTGTAAGGTATTGGGGGCCAGTTTTATTTCTAAATTACAATGTTACATTTTTTCTTTTATGTGCTTAAAATTGATATATTTTTTATGACACTTCATGCAGAAAAAAAATATTTTCTTTCTATTACCATCTACTTGAAAAAAAAAATCTCTCCGAAAGTCCTTACTGGCACCATCTGTGCGAAAGCTGCAACTATCTGAAAACGACATGTTTCGGTTTTAACCGGGCTTGTGCGTACTCGCAAAGGATCTAAACTGGTCTGTGAAATCTCCCCCACATTTTTGTGTTTTAATTAAAATTTAGCTGATGGGATGACTCTTGTGAGGTACCAAAGGAAAAATGGAAAAGTAAGCACCTGCTCCTCTTGCCATATGGAATGTGGATGCTAATATGAAAATATGTAGATGTTAGGAATACAAATAATTGATGAAGTACACATCCTTTGGGAGCAACACGGTTCAAGTGGCAAATCTTTCTCTTCAAACAATAGCCACCCTTCAGCCGGGAGGAAGCCATCTCTATGGTAATGGGGCTGACGCTGCCCTATTGATCTAGTGGAAGAAGACATTGTACAATGTCAGTTAGGTTGTTACAATTTCATTTGTCGTCTGACCTGAACTTAACCTCTAAAACCTTTCTTCTCTCCCCACCAGCCAGGCAGGGTTGCTGTTTACCCTGGGCATCCCAGCATCCCCGTACAGTAAATCTCTCCCCTTTTTTTTCCCCCTGTTGACTCTTTTTGTTTAAGAGGCATTTCCTGAGTTTATTTCTTGGGAGGACAGGACAATTTCTTTGCTGCGTAAGGAAAGTCACAGTTTCCTCCAAGGCTGGGTGGTGTTTGGGATGTTACGGTGTGTGTGAGATTAGGATCAAGTTTATTCCTTAAACAGATTTCTTCTCTGCCAGGTGATGGCTGGTGGGATGCTCTGTATAGACACTGCTGGAATTGATAGGAAGCAACCCCAGCATCTTGTTTGTTTATTAATTTTATTATATTATTAATTTCAATATATTATTTTTTTAAGCCTGGATTGTGCTTCTTAAAACAAAGTTATGTCTAATGGCATTGATGCAAAAAGCCCTTTTATCAGTAATCCAGACTGTCGCTGAACGAGCAGTTTACTCCTTTGAATTAGTTCTCAAATACAGGGTTTTTCCACCCCCTCAGCACAATCTTAATAAATTGCTTGTAATTATCATAAAATGGCATTTACAAAGAGTTTTCTTGGACTGCTTGTAACTGAGGCAAATAATTCATCTTTGCTTTGAAAGAGGGGAAAGCTGCTTTTATGTTTTTAGGACACAGCAAGTGCAGCTATAGGATTGTTTCTTTAAACAACTATTTATTTGTTTTACTGTGGGAGGCAAAGCATAGCAAGTTTACAAAGTAAACCAATTATCTTCTTGTAATATGATTGCCAAGGTGTCATTTTCTGCACAGATGATGCATTCTTTGCATTCTCTGTTGCAAAGAGAACTAGGATGCTTTCCCCAGCTTTAATGTGTTGTTTTTTTTTCTGAATGTATACCTTTCGTAGCTTGGCTGTTTTGCTGTATCTAAATACACAAAGCTAATTTATTGCAGGGGCAGTACTGGAATAGGTGGTGTCATTGCCCATACTTGTAGGAAGTTTTTGCCAGCTTTATTCTGGCTGAGTTGCACATGGGGTTTTGAGAGGGAGGAAATTGTTGCATTAAATTAAGCTGTTCATACCCCTTCGGTTGCTGTTCTGGGTATCCTGTGGAGTTTTGGACTAATATATATATATTTATATATGTATATATTCCCTGTCCCCCCAGACCTTCCAAACAACACTCTGTGGATGTATGTGAAAACTGGAGCCAACTCTTCTCCCAGTGCCAACAAAAGCAAGTGTTAAGTGTGTTGTATAACGAAATCATTAAAATGACTTCATCATTTTGAAGTCATCAGAATGTTTTGGAAACAGCAATTGACCATTCTGATGGCTCTGAAGTTTCTTGCTCCAGTGATGTGTGTCCTGGAGCTCTCATGGGAAGGTCCCTGAGAAGGACCAGGCATATTGGGGCACCGGGAGTATGTGTCACCTTTATGGCCATCTCCAGAGGGTCTGATGCCTGCAGCAGGTGGGGGAGTATTCCGTATCCTGTGGGGTTCGTGGGTTTGTTGGAACAGGAGCCATCCCCAAACAGTTTGGCTCCTTTTTTTGGGTGTTGGTTTGGGAAAGACGGAGGGATGAGAGAGGAGTGCTCCTGCCTGGCATGATGGTGCCCACTTGTCTGTAGCGGGAAATTCAAAATCAGGCTTTGGGGAAGGAGGAATATTCTTACAGGGCATATTTGGATTTTTCCAGATTACAGGTTATCACCTCTGTAGCAGTGTGAAGATCTTGTCTGTTTCAGAAGCAGCTGTGCTTAGTAACAAGTAGTTACGAAGTTTTAGGAGGAAAAGAAGAAAGGAAGGTACTCAAGTGTTAATGTCCTTTTAGAAGAATATCTACCATCTCTGGCTAATTGATCATATGGAGTTTATATTTTTTCCCCTTGTCCCCATAATAAACCGACACTGAGTTCAGTCTGTTTGAAGACATTACCAAATTTGCATTTTGCTCTAAAGGAGGCACATTAGGCTGCAATAACTCTTCGTTTTGAAGGGGGGCAAGCAGGGCAAAAAAACTCCCTTTTTTTTTTTTTTTTAAAGACTGAAGAGTCTTTTCTGACAGCTAGTCAGAGTTAGAATTAGTTCAAGGAAATGTTAATAATGCACTGCCTGGCTTAATCCCTTTGATATCACCAGGTATCCTCCTGTTCATGGGTTAATTGCTTTAAAAGCGGAGGCAATATTCTGAGCGGTGGGCCGCTTCACCTTTTCACAGCTGTTACCATTGAGTGACAACTAAATCCCATGTGTAAGATGAGGAAGAGCTCAATCTCCAATTGGGAGAAAATTTATGTAAACCGCAATCCCTTCAGAATGTGCGGAAGTCACAGACTTTCTTGATTTACTCTGCTTTTCCCAGAAAGCTCCATTGTTCCCTTCCCTAAGTCCCATCAACCCTTTGTAGCAGAATATCACAGCGGCGGCAGATAGCTTGAAATATATAAATGCTATCATAGCTCTGATTAATAGTGGCGCTTATGAGTCAAGTCTGATAACGGAGCAGCTCTCCACTCAATTTCAGATACCGCTAATGGAATCTGTCTCCTGCAATTGTAATGTGAGAAGGGCTAATTTGCCATGGAGCTTGGAGCTGTCACCAGCCGGGGATTGGGGGGTCAGATGGGAGCTGCCAGGTTTTTGCCCTGCAGCTTGTATCTCTCGCTTTGAATAGCGCAGCCCCCTGCCTGCCAGGGAGCTGATAGGCCGCCGGGGGGTTTATGCCACTCTGTACAATAGCGAAGGGCTGCATGGGCTGACTTGGTAATTGTGAAGCCAGCTCATTTTTATTTTATTTTATATTTTATTCTATTTTTTCTTTTTTTTTTTTTTTTTTTTTCTCCTGCAGCTGCATAATTTCTAATAAGGGGTTTTAACAAATGTCAGATTAGGAAAAGTTTCTGCAATTACAAAAAAAAAAACTTATAAAACATTTAAATAGCTAAAGTCGGTTCCTACTGAGGGTTGGGGTTTTTTGGCTGCTGGAAGTAGGCACTGGTTATTACAGGCACCCGGGATAAAGGCGTACCTATTTTCTAAGGATTGTGAATCGAATAATGGGTCTAACTAATATATCCTTTCTGCTTGCAATGACACAGGGAGAGAAGTTCTCATTTTTTAATGGCTGGAAGCACAGTTTTTACAACTCACCATTTAGAAAGGTGTGAGTACGCAGTGATACCTATTACAGCAGCACAGCAGTTTATGCATTTTATCAATCTGTCATGAGTTGTTCCTCTCGTTGAACTGCTTTGGAATAGCTTGACAGGGAGGCATTGAATTTAATTACCAGACTTTATTGGGAAGAGGCTGTGGCAGGCAGGCTCCGCTCTGATGTGGCGGTGGTGGGAATCCAGGAGCATGCAAGGTTTGAGGTTGGGAAGACCTGTTCCTCATTCTCCTGCTGAGCCCTCACAAGGGGGCTCTTCCCATCTCTGGTGTCCAGACCTGCTAAGGTCCCCAGTGCCATCCCAGGGCACCTTGCTGCAGGGGCAGCTTGATTCTCGCAGCAAGAGGACACAAGAAGTGGCATGCAGGTTGCCTTCTGCACATCTTGGTGACATTCACAGGCCCGTATTTACCAGTGGGACAGGGACTCAATAGTGTCCTGCAGAGGTGGTGTTCTTACTGGACATGTCCATTCCAGCAGGACATATGCAAGTGGGTGCAACCAGCTCCCCTTAGCCAAAATCCTCACTAGTTCATGACTTCTTAACTAGGCTGAACCATCCCCTCTTGAAGTAACGGTGTTTTATTAAAATAACTAAAAGGTGAAAAAGGTGAATAAGTCGTGTCAGTCCCTAGTTGGATGTGAGAGTGTATCAAGCAGAAATGACATTTGGTGCATGTGGTGAGCGGTGAGGATGCTGCCTGCTCATTCCCACCCCAAGGCATTGCGGGTCCATGGGAATGCTGAAGTTGTGTGATACTGAAGTCCTCTTTGACATGAAGGTCCTGCCTATTTGCTTGGTTTCTATTCTTTCCTTACAGCCTTGAAGACTCAACTGGGACCAGTGAGCCAAGCTATGCTCTCCTACCTCCTCCTCCAGCTCTGGGAGCGGAGGCTACATGCAGGGCTTCAGTGGCTATTCAGCTGTAGGTCCTTGAGAAAGAATAAAATATTGTTTGCTGGTCCTCGTAGTACCTGTACCGTGTCAGGCTGTTCAGCACTGACAGTAAGAGAACCCCCCTTTTGTCTATTGAGTGTGAATAAGAGGCAGGCAAACCTGGAGGAATGGAGGTTTTGGGGGATAATTGTTATTACTTAGGTCCTAAACTCATGTTTGGATTTTTGTGTTTTATTTTTTAAATAGTTACTCTATTTCGCCATCAATCCACATACACATACACTTAAAATTTATCTGTAGAAAGCTGTTTAGTCTTCTGAGTCCCATTCTTTTTAAGTGTACATCAAAAATCTGGTGTTTTTTATAGATCAAGTAAGTGAAACCTCTTAAGCTAAATTCAAAGTGTTGTATCTTTAATGCACTAGTCTGTTACACCATGAAATAAAAATACATTGAAGGAATATATCTTTGCTACTGCAAAGTGAAGTCCCAGCATGGCAGAAGCAGAAGTTGTTGGTTATGTCCCTGGAGCCTGTGCACGTGTACAGGGAACTGCCAACATCAGGGTCATTATCTGCAGGTGCAGGGAGAGACTTAAATTGAAAGACTCCATTAGTTAGTATATTAGAGGAGATTTTAAATAGCAGGAGAGTTTTTTCTTATTCCACTGACGAAAAATAAAAGATGTGAGTCTGAGATCAGCTACCGGTAAAGTTTTTGAGAGAACAGAAGGCGGAAATAACCAGCTTATTTCACTAGGTACAGATAGGTTTTCCAGTGTTTAATACATCAGCTTCAAATATAAAACGTTCCAGTTATCTTACTACTTTATGAATCCAGTGCGTCAAATATTGCGTTTAATGAAAACATCCTAACTAAATTCCAATTTCAAGCCATTTTTAGCTTTATACCAAGAATTTAATAAGTTTTTGCAAATTATTAAATATAAAAAGCCTGCCATGATTTTCTAAATGAAAAGTAAAATTGCTGATCAAGTTATTTGTTAAATACATATAGAGATAACCTGTGCTCTGGGCTAACAGATAGTTTTACCAGACTTAAGGAGAGGATAAATTCTAGATCGCAAACTGATGTGTTTTAGTGATTTAGTATGGTTTAGTGTCCCTGCCATTGGCAGGGGGGTTGGAACTAGATGATCTTAAGGTCCTTTCCAACCCTAACTATTCTATGATTGCCAGCAATGATAAGCTAAAAACTGTAATTGCAAAACCGGATTAAAATACCTAATTTCAGTTTTCCTGATTATTCCTGTAAACTCTTAATGAAAACCTGCAGCTAAAATATTTCTGATTAAGGCAAGTTTCAACTGCTTGTGTCTTTGCAGCTCAGGCCCAGCCACACATTTTCTACTTGGGCGTCTGAAAAGGAAAACAAAATAATATTATTTTATATTTTTTTTAGTCTTTTCCTGTTATGTTTAGGGATGCCATGGGAAAATATTCCTCACAAAGGACTGTGTGGCCTCTCCTTTGCTGACTGTTTCTGTCCCTTCTGAGTGCGTTTTAAGATGATGGGAATTTCTGCTTGTGAACATAGGTTGGCTGACCGATAATAAGGGATCTTCTTTCCACTTGTTTTGTCTTGATAAGGCCTCCACATGCTTTGAGCAGATCTTGTCCCAAACTAATGATTTTGCAAACAAGCTGTTCCCTTGGTTTGTATTTTAAGATAAACAAGCCTGCAAGGCAGCTTTTATTCAAGCTCAGTGCTTCAGTCCTTCTCGAAGTGGGCCTGCTGGTGGTAACTGTAATACCCTGGGAGAAGTTAGGAAGACTTTCCCATTGTTGCGTTGGCTGCAATTATTTTCTTCTTTCATGGGCTGATTTCTGCATCCTGAAGCTGTTCCGAGGGCAGGGTACTACTTTGAATGCTTTCTTCTAGGTGACCCTATTTTCCCAGGATCCTCCCTCCACCAGACAAAGCCTTACAGCAGGGTTTTGCCAACCTTTTGCTCTTTGTAAAGCCTCTGTTTTTGAGGAAGTCACTGCAGGGTAGCTTTGTGCCTACACTGTATAGACAGATGAACACTGGATGGTTATTACCACGGCCATGGCTTCATTGTTGGCAACCCCTTGATCCTCTTGTTCCAGTCATCTGCTGTTTCTCATACCAGTTCCAAGACTGAAGGGAGCATGCTATCCTTCCTGCTCCCCAGAAGCAATGGAATAAAGCCCTCCTAGATGTTGTAGTATAACTGAAGTGTTGTAGGAGGCTAACCTCTGTTGTCCATGCCTGAGTTGCTTTGTCATCTCCTTGGACTGTGTACGTTTGAGGCCATCTTGATGCTAAGGCAAGAGAGTTGCAGCACAGTGTGACTGCTGGAGAAGTCCAAGAGGCTGCCAGATACCAGAGTTCAGTAGTGCATGGAGATCCTCATGTCAATCAAAATGAGCAGTATAACTATGTTAGCGCAGCTGCAAGGCAGGGTTGATTTAATTTAGCCACAGCATGACACTGACGTAGTTGCATAGGTTTCATTTCTTCTTGTCCTACCAGTGTTACTTTGCACTGTGAGTTGTTGCATTGGATGAACCTGATGGATGTGGGTGGTTTTTTTGCCAGCTGATCTTCATCCTTATCTGGATATACCTTCTCTGATCACTTCAAAGACTGTTTCTTTCTGAACCAGCAAACTCATAAACTCATCATTTCCATTGCTGGTAGCAGAATCTGCAAAAATCTCTTGGTCTCCGGCTTGTATTTCCCAAAGCTACTGTCTTGATGTTCTTCAAGAATGCAACACATTTCCATTTGTTTTTTTAACATCTAGGATACTTGTTGGAGCTTTATGCCGCAGCATGCTTTAACAAAGTAAGCTTAGCAGCCTGGCTTTCCCTCAAGTTTCACAGGAAACTAAAGGCAATGCCTGCTCTGTTGACAAACAGATCTGTGGACTGTTCTTAGTGCTGGATCCTGACCCTGCACTGCTTGGTGAGTGGAGGTGTCCTCCGTCGCACATAGCTGGGATAAGGCTTTAATCTTTGGGTTTAGTAGCTTTTGCTTAAGCCTTATTTCATAGAACTTGAATCGCAGGTTTGAGACATTTTTATTGAGGGGATGGGATTTCTTTCATCTTACTTGAACCTTAATGATATGCTACGGTCTTTTCTGGGAAAGACAAGGAGAACTGGTAAATGATTGGGATGTTTGCCTAAAACACTGATTTTCATCTGAAGGTTTTAGGGAAGGTTGTTTTACCTTTTTTTACCTTATTTCCTTGCAAGAATTTCAGAGGGATTTACAAAGTTGTTTCTTTATAACTAAAAGTTCATGCTGTCTAAAAGGGTTTAGTCAAAACTTGGGGATGTTGTGTAGTGGGGTTTGTGTGTCAGGGGATCTCTTGGTTTTTAAATACACATGGCCGTGCTGCCCTTCCCTGCTTTTTTTTTGTTTAGGAGCAGAAACCACTTCTGACTTAATTCCTGCAAACTCCATTGCATCTTTCCTTTTTCCTGTTCAGGTGCCACATCTTTCTCATAACAGAGAGGAGGAGAGCACAACCAGAGTCCTTGAGGCCGAGAACCTTGCCAGACAGGTCATATGTGTCCCATCTCTCCCTTGGAGGATATGGACTCCAGGCTGGCTTGGTGGCAAAAGCAATGGAGCAGCATTCATGCCTGCAAATGCCTTTTCTATAGGCAATTATGTGGGTTTTGAAACATTATATTAATGCAGTGAGGGTCAGGTCTTACCGTGGAGAATTTTGTGCCAAATATCTGGACCTGTGTTGAACCACAGTGAAGTTTAGAAGTTGGAAGAGTCCCCCATGGTGCCATGCATCAGTGAGCACAATGGTAGATTCTAGTGGTTTGCCTGATTTCCTACAGAAGAGGTTCCACATCACCTTTCTTCAAAAGCTTATAGGGTGCTTTGCAGACACAGATTCGGTCTGAAACAGTTCCACCTTCTGTCAGTTGGGAATTTTCAGACTTATTTTCTCCTTCCACTGATTTTTCAAGACACCTTCCTACCATCTAGATGCTGAAGCTCTGTGTCATTCCGTGTTTGTCTCACTCTGGCCTTGGACACCTGAGGGTTTTCTTTTTTTCCAGTGTTAACTGAACAGCATTACTTCTTGCCCTCTAGCTACCTTCTCCTCCAGCTGCGCATCTCAAAATGCTTTACAAAGAAGATGAAAATCCTTAGTCCCATTTTGCAGATGCCTGGGGCAGCAGCAGTGGTGTGGCTTGCCCCAGACTGTCTGATATCAGTGGCAGAAGGATGAATAGAGACATAGTCTTCCTGAGTCCTTATGCCAGTCCCCTTCTCCCCATGGACCCTGCGTCCCATTTTTAATGGATTAAAAATTCCAGTTCTGACTGTGCAAGTCCTTTTTTTGACATCTACAGAAATAGTTTGGTTGTACTGAGGTCATTTTAGGAAGGTGGAAAGAAAGTATAACCAGTGAGAGGAGCCCTTGCTGGAGAGTGCTCTGCAAGCAGCTCCCTCATCTCTGTAGGGCCTAAAGGTTTTGTTTCTTTGGTTGCTGTTTATCTCAGAGTTACGTGAGGAATCCAATAAGTACGTCCTATGTGAACATCCACTCTCTGATCCCTAATGGGCAGAACAATCCACCTGGGGACTTTGTCTGTGCTAGAGGATATGGCCAGTATTTAGAAGCAAATGACACATGTAGCTTGATGAAGTTGGCTGGTTTATAATTTTCAGTGTAAACCTGCTGGAAATGTTAGGTCTGAATGGAAGTGTGTGTGCCTGAATACTAGAATTAGAAAAAAATATCCAATTTGCAGTAGAGCCTAGCTTAGTCTTAGAGTTGGATAGTGAATTTCTGGAGAGGAGCTTTGACCATAGCCACAGCTATTTCTGTCTTCGGATAACGCTTAATTGAGCTGGTTCTGGTGCCCTACGAGGCATCTTTTCAGGGTGACTTCCTGAAGGGGAGACCTTCCAAACAGGCAGAGCCAGTATTCAGAATGGGCATAATAGGTTTCCTGAGCTAAATCCCACCTTGTGGGCTCCCTGCGCCAGCTGCAGCATCCAGCCAAGTTTGGCAAGTGGCTCTGGGGGGAGTGTGTGCCATAATCCCATCCAGGGGTCACAGAGGTGCCCAGCTTTCATATCCGTCCCAATGGCAGAAGCTTCACCTGTTCCTCTGCTCCCTCCTGCTTGCTGGAGCTGACACCCATTTTCTCTGTGCGTGACCCCGGCAGGCACCTCTCCCTGCTGGGACTGTAGGTATCACAATCCTCACCCACCCCTGAGACACTAAATACCCCCGTAGGACAGCTCTGCTAATGCTGTCCATCATGAATAGCTCTAATCCATTCTTTATTCATCGCCTTGATGAATTTAAGGCTGCACCCTTGCTGGCATTTCCTCCAGCAGAGAGTATCCCATTATAGGCGTGACTCCCTGGCTCGGCATACCATGACCCTCTGGGCCATCTCTCATCGAGGTTTCTGAACCAAATTCAAAGTTTTCATGGCATTTGTGGAGGAAGCTGACTCTTTAGTGTTGGGTAGCTTACAAATAGAGAGGTTGGCTAATGCCCCCTCTTCCTAATTGCAATTCTTTGCAAAGAAATTATTAGGAGGATATTAACCATATAATGTTTTGGCAGGGTGCTGGGTGACAGTCATCATTTCTGCTTCTATGGTATGTTTTAAAAAAAGAAATTTTAAAAAAGGACAATAAAGTAGGCTTTTTTGTTGGAAAAGAAGATTTCATGTTATCTGTGTTTGCAGGCTTTCTGGCTCATATGCTGGAGGAATCCTTGCTGCGGGGGTGTTTTCATTTTCTCGTCTAACATGGCAGTGGTCCATCACAGCAGAGGTTTTTAGCTTAAACAATCTGTTTGTGGGGCTGCTGATGGCTCTCACCGCTCATTTTGAGGAGGCATCCACCGCAAGAGAGAGATCAAAGGTAAAACATCTCAAGCAAAGGGAATAATTATTCTTTTTTTTCTTTAATTAGATGTCACATGTTTGTTTAACTTCCTATTTATTTAATGCTCAGTTTTGTTTAAACAAAAAGGGCCAAATTTTGGGACTTGTTTGAGCACCTGTGCTGGCTGGTGTCTATGCTTGACCTACCTAGCTGTTCAGAAGTGCCAAATATTGTAAAACCTATCCACTTGGCTTAAGGGTTGAGCTGGGACCTGTTGAGTGGGTTTGGGATTGATTCATGTAATACACACCGGTTGGAAACAGGAAAATCAAAATTGCTTTCATCTAAACGTTTTAATGCAAAGTTTGATTTCCTGCATCAAAGACTCAAACTAGGCTGTGGGAGTGCAAATGTTTGTTTTCAGAACTGTTTTTTTAGGGGGGGGGGGGGATAAACAGATATATTTTACAGAAAACTTCATGAAGTCAGAAACCCAGGTTTCTACTGAAAAACAGAAATGACCGATTTTTCAATGAGTTCTTCTTTTGAAATTAAATGTGCCCCTAAAATAATGGCATTATTAAATACAGAGACTTGAAATTTCATGCTGTATTCTCTATTTTACAAACAGGCTATGCAACCAAATGACATTTTTACTCAGCAGTCTTGTTCTTTCGACTTTTCTTTGCCTGAGCATCTGATCTCTTCTCCTTCGACAGGCTTGCCCGCTGTGACTCCTGTAAATTGTATGAATGAAAGGATTTTTGTTGGGCTAGGCTAGAATTTCAGGACTCCACAGTGGTATTTTACTCAGCTTTGTGAGTTCTCAAAGAACATGTTTAATTGGTGGTTGTAGGGACCTTGTTTCACCACTGGATGTTTTTTATTTTCTGGTGAGTACTGTCCCAAGATCCCTGTACCTGAGCTCCATGGAGATGGAATTGGGCATTTTCCAGCCTGCTCCCATGTTTCACATGCCCAGTTTCCAATGGGATTTTCAGATGAGATTTTCAGAATCTGTTAAGGAGCTTGTATAAATGTTTTTTAGGTGTTTGGCATCCCACGCCTTGAAGAATCCAGGCTGCCAACATCAAGCTTACAGTGCTTTTCAAAAATCAGATGGTCATGCAGACATCTTCAAGAGTGTGCTTGGAGTCTGTCACTAGACTTGAAAAATTGCTGAGGTTGTTCTGAGTCCTGCTGGGCAGCTCTGAAGCCCACTAATGTTTTTATGAAGTTATGGCAGGTGTTTCCTCAGCAAGGCAGCATCAGACATTGAAGGCTGTGCAGCTGTTAGAAAATTACAAGGTGATCTCATCAACATGCTAAGGCAAGTGTTTGCATCTCACACACCATCCTCACCAGTGAGTGAAATAAGCAGGGGCGATGCTCTGATGATAGATGGAAGTGCCATCCTTCTTCGGGATGGCTGGGGAGATGAGGATGTGCTGTCAGCTCTGGTCCAATAATGTCTGTGGGACTCTGGTGGCTTTTTCTCCACCAAGGAGCTGCCCTGGGCATGAATTCGGGTTGTAACATGGACCAAGTGGCCAGTGACTGTGGAGGAGGAGGCAAATTCAGAGGAGGAGCAGTGGCCAGAGGTGTATGTGGCACTGACCCAAGATTTCTATATGGAGTTGCTCTTGTAGCTTTGTCTTTCTGCTGTGAATGAAGAGGACTCAGCACTGGTCTTGTGGTGTGACAGAGCAGAGCATATGGCAGAATGGGGCAGAGAGAGGCTTTCCTTAGCATCAGCCAGGGATGGCCATGGTACCAATAATGAACCTGTGAATAATCCTCAATGAGTATCAGAAATACCCTGCACTGTGTTGCACAATTTGGATATAATAACTGTTTTATCAGAAAACCCTTTCAGAGGTGCTTGAAAATCATAGAATGGCTTGCATTGGAAGGGACCTTAATGATCATCTTGTTCCAACCCTCCTACCATGGGCCGCGACACCTTCTAATAGACCAGGTTGCTCCAAGCCCCATCCAACCTTGAACACTGCCAGGCATGGGGCAGCCACAGCTTCTCTGGGCAACCTGTGCCAGAGCCTCAGCACCCTCACAGGGAAGAATTTTTTCCTAATATCTAATCTAAATCTTCCCTCTGTCAGGTTAAAGTCATTCCCCCTTGTCTTGTCACTACAGGCCCATGTCAAAAGTCCCTCTCCAGGTTTCGTGTAGCTGCTTTAGTGCTAGAAGCTGTTCTAAGGTTTCCCTGGAGCCTTTTCTTCTCCAGGCTGAACAAGCCCAGCCTGTCTCCGTAGGAGAGGTACTCCAGCCCTCTGAGCATCTTCATGCTCTTCTCTGGTCTCGCTCTAATAGGAGCTTTTAGACAATGAGGTTTATCACATTTAATTGTTTGCTAAGAAAGTTTGTGTAGACCTGACTTTAGCCATCTATGCCTGAAGAAGGGGGAAAAGTCATTCATATTTCATTAAATGACGTCTCTGTACATAATGGCATTATTTTAGTGTATGGCTTCTGAAAATTTAATTGCATCATTCAGAGTTAACTGCTGTGCAGCAGGGGGTCAGGAATCAGACCCCATTGCATTTTTATGATGTGAGGGTGCTGTATAGGGTCTCTATGTATGTGGAGACGTAACTGTTCAGCTGGACAATTCGTAAAGAATGATTTCTCTTAAACACATGAAATTTCCCTGCAAATAGCAAAAAATAGCCTGTACTGTCTGTGTTATGATTGACCACTTCTCACTGATACACTAGCTTTTCTCCTGTGAGGGTGCTGTGGGCTGTACTGAATATTTTGAAACAAATATTTTGGTCTCTGAATATTTTTGCAAACTGTGAAGAGTACTTGTGAATGGGATGGGTTGTTGTCTTTTTTTCTTTCAGATCTCTAAATTTGGTGCCTTTTGCTGTGGGCTCAGTTTGTGCAATCAGCACACGATAGTGCTTTATATTGCTTGTATTGTGCCTTGGGTTCTCTCACAGCTTTTCAGAAAGATGGTATGTATTTTGGAGACCTATACCTCTATTTTTGTAAGGGAGTGAGTAGTTCTTCTTTCCAAGCAGTTGTGTTAGTTCTATGTTGATGTGCAAACAGGGACAGTCGTGGGTCTGTCTAAACTAGTCAGTCAAGGCCTACTGAAGTTACAGTCCCTCTGTCTGATACCAGGGCCACTGATCGTAATTTAGGAGACCACCAGCAATCTGTGACCTGATTGTGTCTCCTGTCACAGGAGTGCTCTGCCCCAAGTGCTTGTAAACACCCAGTGAGCAACTACAAGACCAGTTCTTGGAGCTAAGAACTGCTCAGCATGTCGGAAATAAGAGCATGTCCAAACAGGAAAGCAGACACATATCTGTCGGTGAGAAGTCACAGGCACGTGCAGTCTGTGTGTGCTGCTGCTTCTAGCTGCTGGCAGTGGCTTTCTCATGCCACCAACTCATCTGGAGATGAGTTTCTGTATGTTGGTTCCCTGCTGGTAACAAACAAAAGCCATGTCCACTTCTTGCAGAGCATCTTGCAACTGCTGTTGATAACTGAAGATGCAGCCAGAGTAAGCAACACAGCAAGAAGGGTGCAGAGGCTTTGTCTCTAGGGGAGCTCCTCTTCAGCATGTTGTTGGGATGTGCCAGACTTGGTGGCCTCCAGCTCTAATGCAGCCAAGACTTGAGAGTCCTAGAAGAGATCAGCTCTCAGGTGAAGAGTGCCTGGCTCATGCCAGCTGGAGAAGACCAAAGGAAAACTGATCCTTGGCGAAACAGTGAGCCTGTGATGTGGTCAAATACATGCCTTTCATCTCCTACCAGAGGTCCTGCTCTCAAGTTACACAGGGTGTAACTATGTCTGGAGTGAATCATGCAAGCTGTAGGAGAAACGATGCAGCTCAGACAAGCTTGATCAAAAATCTCTTCAGTGTCTCCAGCAGAACTTGTTCTGACTGTGTATTTCCTCTAACAGTGGAGACTCACTTCTGCAATATATTTGTGTTCTTTAAACAGAGCTTCCTTTTTGTTCTTGGGGTTTTTTTTGAACAATGGAGGTCTAGAGAGTCCTGTGCCAGTGTAACATTCCTGGGAAATACTTTAGGCAGCCCAGTGCCTGCTGCGGAAAACCACCTAATAAGATGGATAATGGATAGAAAACAGTGACTTTTTAAGTAAAAAAAGAGCCAGCTTTTTTCTGAAGGAACTCTGGCCACCACCATTATGAAGCTACTTTCTTTACTCTGTAGATCATCGCTCTTGAATGGTGCCTCTTCCCCATAACCCCAACTGCTGAAGAAGTGCTTTGATTGACAAGGCAGTGGCTAATGATAAAGCAAGCGTGCAATATTCTAGGGTGGGATTTTCCAAAGCACTTAAAGGAGTTAGGCACAGAAGTCCCTTTGAAAGTCTTGTCTTCCTGACCCCTTAGGCAGTCTTGAAAATCGTACCCCAAAAGTTGGCCTATCCAATTTAGCCAGTGTAATCGTGATGAAGTAAATGGCAAAACTGACTCCTGATGATGGTGATGATGTGTGTAGTTGAACTAGAGCAACATTTTTTTTTTGCCAGATGGAATACCAGCCAACTCTTAATCGCTGCAAAGTGGGTTATCTCAGCCTTGCAGTGCTTCAGCCATCTATGCATGTCATGCCATGATTTAAATGTGAAAGATGCAATGAGTATGATACTCATGAGTCCTAGCTAATATTATTTGCTTCACTTAAATTTCACCCTGCCATGCAAAGGAGATCAGTTTGATGCAGTTTCCTAGTAATCCACAAAATCGTAAGGTTTAACATAGCATTTTGTAGGGACTTACTACAAATTGAGAGATCAGCTCTGTGTAAATATATTTGATGTTTTTTCTTTATCTGTTCTTGAAGTTCCAGCATGATTAAACTAAAATAAACATTGTTATGCAATATGACATATTTTGGTGCAGGAATTGTCCCTAGGCCATTTGCTGAAGTTGGGTTTATGCTTCTTGGCTGGTTTGCTGCCTTATCTCTATCTGCCGGCTTCGTCCTACCTCAATCGAGCCCGCTGGACATGGGGAGACCAGACGACTTTTCAAGGATTTTTGACCCACTTTCTCAGGGAAGAATATGGGACATTCAATCTGGTAAATAAGGGTCATTTTCTAAATTACTTGCTTTTAGGTTAGGCAATAGCAGAACCTTTATATTTATGATGATTAATGACTTACAGGGTAAAAAATGGAAAATGTTTTCTTTTTAAAAATTTAGTTCTGATTTTTGACCTTCTGATATGTCAGGTTTTCTGGGAATTGATGGAAAAGCCATTCCCAGGTGGAATGAGAATTCCCATTCCCAAATGGATGGAAAAAAATTCTGTGAATATGGGAAAATAATTGTCTTTGCCTTCATGGGGTGAGCTGTATTATTTACTGTGAGCTTTAGAGGAGTCTCATATTTTTAGGCCCTCAAAGAGCAGACTGTGCTAGAGGAAGATGGTGACATCAGTTTTATGTTTTTCTTGTTTTAAGACAAATAATTATCCTTTTTTATTATTTTATTTGAAACTCAGATATTTTAACAAGCAGTTTTCATTGCTGTACTTAAAAAAAAAAAATTCCTCTTACTAATACTGAATTTGAATGGTAGGATTGAGGGGTCTTGGAAATCTCTGATTTGAGTTATTGACAGGTCTGTGCCCTTGCCAAAGGAGGGATATATTGCATGGTTGCTTGCGGAGCACAGAGTCAATATCTACCTCCTCCAGCCCTGCCTTAGATGTTTGGCTCTGGCTATCCAGGGAAAGCAAGTGCCCAGCACCCGTTCTGTCCTTCCTGTATCGGAAATGTCAGTGCAGAGGGCTGGGAGAAAAAAAGAGAAAAAATGTACTGTTTTCATACCATGTCACACCTTGGGGTCCTGAAGCCCCACATCCTCAGAAATTAAGCCCCTGCATTAAGCCAATGTGAAACATCCAGTACCATTGCTGTTCCATTACAGCCTTCTTGGAGAGCTGGGTGGCTGTAGGTTGTGGGGCAAAAGACTTGATAATTCCCACTGCTGCTTCCTTAATCTTTCCAAAACTCCTGCAGAGATAAAATCCACCCTCTGAAGGACTTCTGAGTTTTCCTCTGTTGTCCTGTTCCCAGCCATCTCCTGAGAATGGGACTCCTTTGGGCAGAGCAATACCAAGGCATGCAAATCCCTTAACTCCTTTCTCCATCAAATGTGATGAATTCAAGTTGATGTTCAGGAGGCTTAGGGATGATGGACTGCGTGTAATCCTATACCACAAATCACATTTACGATGAACTGTCTGAAGCAGGAGCAGCAAGTGCAGCAAAATCCAAGCTTTTGGTCCCAGTGCCGGTTGGGCTGATGCCAGAGCCCTGTCTGGGTGGACAGACAGCCCTTGTGTCTCATGGCTCCATTTTAAGGGCAAGCAGGGTCAAAAAAAAAGAAACCAAATCAGAGAGGTCTTGGGAGAGGGCTCTACGTATGAGCCAAGGATCAGAAATGTCGCCTCCTGTAAGGTATGTGTCTGAGGCCAGAAGCCATCGGCCTCCAACAGGGTGAGGATTTGCAAGAAACAGAGAGGTGCTTCAGGAGCTGTGGGCTGGCTCTCCATTCTCTTTCATTTTTATTTTTAAATTAAATTTTAAATGCAGTTAAGTATTGCATTTTCATTTGGATTAAATATTCCCTCCAGACCTCCTGTATCCATTTACCTTATATTTTACCTGGTAGCCACCACTTTTCCAACAAGCACCTAGGAAGGTAATTCCTCACCTCCACTGAACATGTCTTTTTTCCCAGACCTGTGCCATGGATTGCAGGTGTCTGCAATGAAAATTCTCATATATCTCATGCAAATCTCACTCTGCTCTGCCTCTGTCAGGGCAGAGGAGACATGGACAAGTCTGGTAAGCAAGCAGGAGTTGCAGCCCACATGCTTGTCTCAGTCTGTGGGGAGATGTCCCAGAAAATAATTGCACCATGCAGATAAAGGATGAGAATAAATGGCCTCAAGTTGCACCAGGGGGTCTTTAGATCAGATATCAGGAAAAATATCTTCACCGAGAGGGTTGTCAAGCATTGGAAGAGGTTGTCCAGGGAAGCGGTGGAGTTACCATCCATGGAGGTATTCAAAAGACGTGTAGATGTGGCACTTAGGGACATGGTTTAGTGGATTTGGCAGTATTAGGTCAACAGTTGGACTCAATGATCTTAAAGGTCTTTTCCAACCTAAATGATTTTATGATATAGTGGAGACCGTATGATGTGCTCGAGTCACAAGCTAATGGGCTGGTAGTGCCTTGAAAAAATGCTTATCCAGGTGGTAAACCTGCACAGTGACATAAAGTAAAACAAGGACGTGGGAGGAAAATCTTGCAATGAAGGTTTGAGTAGAGTTTGCTGTCTTTTTGTTGTTTAAACAGTTCCCTTTCCCTGTGACCACCTTAGGGTACAACCTGAGAGGGTTTTGAGGAGCCCTGTGTGCTCAGCATACAGAAAATGAAGAGGCTTTCCATTCCCCCAGTGATTCAGCAGGCAGCATGTGTGATTCTCATTGGTTTTCTCTCTTTTTAATCTAGGCCAAGTCTGAGACAGGATCCAGTATGAGAGAGATGCTGGCGTGAGTAAAATCTTGATTATGCCTTTTAGTGGAGAGAAACCTGTTGTCACTGCTGTGATTTTGGCCTAAGTAGCTCCTGTCCTGCCTTCCCTCTGCTTGGTGCAGAGCTGGGGCCATGTGTGTCTGGCGCAAGGACAGTGTGCATGTCCGTCTGTCTTCCCTATTGAAGGAAGATAGTTGGATCCCCCTTCCTGGTGATGTTTCATTCAAAATCCTGACATGTAAACTAAACTTGTTCCCATTTCTGGTAGACTTATTCATATGCAAAATGGGAATATGTTTTTGTGCTTATTCCCTGCTTTTGACACTTTAATTGAGTGCAAGGGGCAATTTGGGGATGATGCATCTATGCACTAATTTCTCTTCAGTTTTCAGGTGGCACAGATGAAGTCAGAGCTCTCCCTTCCCGTCCTTGCCCTGGCACTCGTGGCCTGTGTGAACACAGCACTGCCGTAAGTTGGAGGAGAATACATGCTCTGATGTGCACTTTCTTACTGGCTCCACTGGCAGCTTTCTTTGGCTTTTTGCTGGTGCAAAATTTTCAGTGATTGGCTGTGGTCATGTGTTAATTAAGATCAAAATATCTCTGCTCCTGGTAGCCCTGTGGCTTTGTAGGTGGCAGGCTTAAAAACCTTGAAATCCTGGTGGTTTTCTGCTCTGGAAACAGAAGTTTCGCAAATTGCAAAGGTAAAGAAAGGCTCATCAGCTCCTTGTATTAAATGCATTTAGGTATGCAGAGAGAGTGGTTTTCAAGCACATACAACTTTAGTCTCCTTTTTTTATCATGCCATTACAGTGCTATTTGTTTGTTATTTTTGTTTAATAGGACAAAGCAGCAGAAATCACCCGTGATCTGGCTCTTTGCTGGAATGCTCTGTCTTTATTCCTTCTTCTTCTCTTGGAGAGCAAACCTGGATATTACGAAACCTCTGTTCCTGGGTGTGGTAAGTTGCACTCCAAAAACTGCTCTGGTGTGTTAATTTTTGGAAGAAGCCTTAAAACCACTTAACTGGGACATTGTCTTGAAGCTGCCTAAAGTGTAGAAATACAGCTGCTTATTCTGTTTCCTTACAGCTGAGGAAACAGAAAGTTTCTCTGGGATTTTGTGTCCTAGGTGGAGCGATTCTGGCTGCAGAGCAGTGCTGTGGTGGCTGTGCTGGCAGGGCTGGGGCTGGCCACACTTGCCTCAGTTGGAAGCACCATGCTGGAGAGCAGCCGTGTGCTGCCATGGCTGGAGTGGCTTTCCACTCTCACTCTTGTCACTTCCCAAGTCTGGGCAAATTACAGGTAACAAATCCCCTGGGCACGTGTCTTGGTGCAGCCTTGTAGTGCTGTGGGGTGCCGAGTGCTTGGGGTGCTGCTGTAAACCCCCTACTTGTGCTCCTGGGGTTTCTGTCCTTGTCTTGAAGTGGGAAAAGCACTTTTCATATCGTGTCTAAGCTTGCATGGTCGTAGCCTACAGGACTTCCTTGTTTGATTTCCCTCAAAATCACCAAGCACCAGTTGCAGGCTGTATATGGGGTGTCATGTAGGTTGAAGGAAGAAAACTGTAGATACATAATCTTCTAATGAAAAAACCTCATAAGTCTGTTCTTTATTTCCTAGGGAGATTTGCAGAATTTATTTGACCTGAGCAACACCTTCTCCTTCCTTTGCTTTGCTTCAGGTTTCCTTGCACCCTGGGCTTTTTCTTATGTTTTTTCCTTTTTGAAGAGTTTGATCTGTAGTGTAGATAAGGGCTTCCTTATCCCATAACCATGCTGAAGACTGCAGTGATTTGGGAGCCAAGGAGGAGAACTGAAGTAGGGGTTAACCAACTGTCGTGGTTTAAGCCCAGTCAGCCACACAGCTCACTCACTCACTCCCCCCTCTTCCCTTCCTCCCCCCGCTCCGGGAGGGATGGGGAGGAGACTCGAAAGAATGTAACTCCCATGGGTTGAGATAAGAACAGTGCAGTAAGTAAGGTGTAACACAAAGCACTGCTGCTGCCACCAATAATAATAATAATGATGAGGGAAGCAAGTGCTCACCACCTGCCGACCGATACCCAGCCCGACCCGAGCAATAATCTCACCCTTCTGGATAACTGCCCCCAGTTTATATAGTGGGCATGACGTGCTGTGGTATGGAATACCTCTTTGGTCAGTTTTGGTCAGGTGTCCTGTCTCTGCTTCCTCTCAACTTCCCCTCCTCCCTGGTAGAGCATGAGACTCAGAAAGTGCTTGGTCAGACTAAACATTACTAAGCAGCAACTAAAACCATTGGTGTTATCAGTGCTGTTCCCAGGCTGAAAGTCAAAAACACAGCACTGCACCAGCTACTAAGAAGGAGAAAAATGACTGCTACTGCTGAGCCCAGGACACCAACAAAGCGTAGACTTCATACCTAGGAATCCTTCCTTTGCACAAATCTTTTCCCAAAGGCTGGTCTGTAGGTGAGACAGTCATAGTTCATGTCCTGAGTGGAGTCATGGAGTGTCCTTTTCTTGGTCCTGTACCTGGAGTGTGTACATTCACAAAACTGTGTAGCAAAAAAGGATCTAATCTCAGGTAATCTAAATCTACTTCTGCCTGATGCTACAAAACCTTAGTTTTTTTAATGCTAAATTAGAAGCATTAAAGGGGTGGGTATCAGCTTCTAGCATCATCTAGTAAGTCTAGGTTTAGCCCAAGGAAAAAGATCGTAATTAAGGTGAAAGTGTGCAGTGAGTGTATTTTTATAAAACTCTAGTGGCTCATTTATCTGGTGCTAGTTTATGGGCAACTGTTATTTAAATGCTTCATTTCTATATTTCAGTTTCTCTGCAAAGAGAGATGATGCTTTTCAGCTAGATCTGACCAGGGTGGATTTCCCCTGTGGGTGCCTAGTGCATAAAATTGAGGGTAATGTAAAGCCATGCAAATAGCTGGTTTTTAAGATACTATTTTTTTTATCTGTTCTCTTAAGCACTTGTGATCAGAGCAACAACTACGTTGTTGATAAGTTTGCAAGGAATGTGCTGTCCTCAATGCCAACGGGTGCAGTGATCTTGCTAAGAGGAGACTTACCTGGGAATGCTCTTCGTTATATTCACTATTGCGAAGGGATGAGGCCAGATATCACTCTAGTGGACCAAGAGGTAGGTACAGAAAGGAATATTAAAAAAGGCAAAAGACAGATGTAAAAATAGGAAGCAAAAGTTCTTAGCTTTTCTCCTTTCTCAACTTGAGGGTGTCTCTTTGTTCAGATAAAACTCATGATACAGAAGTAAGTAAAATGGCTTTTTTTAAAGGTTTGTGGGTAGCTCTGGGATGGAGTGTGGTGTGCAAGTCCCATTCAAGCCCAAAAAAGCTGACAAGGAAGCAATAGCAAGTAGGGAAAGGGGAAGCCCAAGTCCTTCACCACAGCAGATACGCAGATGTGGCACAGGGTTTATGTTTGCCTTGGTGAGGAAGCATTGTCCTGGCTGTTTTCTGCAGTGGGCCTGAAATACAGATGTTAGGGCAACAGAAGGCTTCTGGGAGCAGCCTGGAGGGCAGCAGTTGCCTCATGGGCAGTGCAGCTTTGGGAATTCTTTCAGGGGCTTTACCGTGCTGAGGCTCATTCGCTGTGTCCCCTGTTATCTTGGTTCCCCAAAGGTGGTTTTGCATATTTCTGCCTCTGTTTCCTATATTAAAACATAGGTGCTGTGTGCCCTGGGTGGTGTTTGTCTTTTTTTTCCTGAGAAACAGGAGAAGAAAAACCCCACTCACAGAAGACCCCTGCACTTCCACTGCCACATCAGTTCTTGCACTTGGCTTTTCAACAAGTTTTGCAACTTGTTAGAAAACCCAGAACTCAGTGCCTCATATTTAACCAGCCAAAGCCTTCTTGTCTGTCTTACCAGCGGTAGCTATTTCATGTTTTCTCATAGTTTTGCCTATGGTGAGGACCTTGTGCTTCTGATCAGAAACCACTGGTGACCTAGTCTGGTGGTGTGGTGGTGTGGGCCCAGGCCATTGCTGAAGTGACAGGTGACTTCACTGAGCAAATAGAGTCACAGAATCATAGAATACCAGCTTGGAAGGGACCTCAAGAGTCATCTCACCCAACCTTTCTAGGCAAAACGTGACCTAGACTACATGCCCCAGCACCGTGGCCAGCTGAATCTTAACAGTCTCCGTTACTGGGGAATCTACTGCTTGCCTGGGGAGATTATTCCAATGCCTGATTGTTCTCATCAAGAAAAATTTTCCTCTTGTGTCCAACCAGAGTATCCCCAGGAGTAACTTGTACCCTCGTCTTTTCCCTGTGACTCCTTGTGAAAAGGAGTTTCCGTCTTCTTATAAGCCACCCTTTAAATACTGGAACATGGTGATCAGGTCTCCTTGAGCCTTCTTTTCTCTAGGCTGAACAAGCCCAGTTCTCTCAGCCTTTCCTCACATGGCTTCCCAGTTCTTGGATCATCTTTGTGGCCCTTCTCTGGACCCTCTCCAGCCTGTCCACATCTTTTTTTGTGTAGGGGGAACCAAAATGAACACAGTATTCCAGGTGTGGCCTGACAAGCACTGAGTAGATGGGACGACATCTTTATCTCTGCTGGTGATGCCCTTGTTGATGTAACCCAGCATCCTCCTAGATTTCTTTGCTGCAGCTGCACACTGTTCACTCCTATCGAGCTTGGTCCACCAGGACCCCCAGGTCCCTTTCTGTAGAGGTGCTTCCTAGCCAGGTAAATTCTGGCTTGTCATTACTTCTGCAGAAACCATTTCTTCTGGATGTAAAAATGGATGAAAACTTTGGTACTTGTTTTAATTACAATATTTTTGCTGATAGATGATGACTTATGAATGGTATTTACCCAAGCTGGCAAAGCATTTACCTGGCATTTATTTTCCTGGGAACCGGTGGAATCCTGTGGAAGGAGTATTACCTGATGGGACACTTGCTTTTAATCTCCATCGTTTCCTCAAAGTAAATAAGCAGTAAGCATTTCTTTCATATGTAACAGCTTGCCTAAAATCTTCAGCCTTTTTTTTTCTTGAAATGGTTTATAGAACAGCTTGTTATTGCATCCAAAAGACCAATTTTCTCCACTGACTTCCTCGCTGGTGCTGAGATTATATTTGCAATTAAAGCAAATATCTATGTAGAAGTAACTCCATCCGGATATAATGTTGCATGGTTTATTGAGGTTGGTTTGGGGTTTAGGAAGGAAAAATAAGAAGGTGATCAGAAGAGAGTATTTACTGATTATTTTTGTTGTTGTTGTTGATACAATTCATCACAAAAAACGGAACTTCCCTGTCTACTCAAAATGATGGTGGTTGGAGAGCAAATTGCTGCTGCTTCTCCTTTGTGAACGTTGTGGCCAGCTGATTAGTATAGAATGAATGTATTCCAGGAATAATCGTCATATAAAAATAGCTTAGTAAGAGTGGAGAAAGGATTAGTACTCCCATGAATAAGAATAGCATCTGCATTTAGACAAGCCAGGGTGAGCCTTGCAAGTGTGGGTAGGCAGAAGAGCATTGCCAGGTGCTGTCAGGAAGAAACAGGCTTCTCCTATGGCTTCTGGTTGTTTGTGAGGTCAAGCATAGGGAAGGGGATGTGTCTTCTGTGCTAACTGCACAAGGTGTGCAATGCCAGGCGGGGTATTTGCTTGCTATTTTGCAGACTGACACAAAGACATACCCTTTTTTGATGTGGTATTGTGTGGTTTGCTAAAGCGTGTGAGGTGGCCCGTGGTCTCTGACATGGCTTCACGATTGCTCTCTCTGTTGTTTTTTTGGCAGTAAAGAAGTGTTTGTCTGCATAGGTCTTCATGAAGGTGACTCAACCTGGAGAAGGAGCTATTCGCTTTGGCCATGGGGTACGTGTGAGAAGTTGGTTCCTTCCAATATTGTGTTTGACCCAGGAGCGTGGATTCATCTTACAAGAAATCTCTATAACTGGACCGAAGACTATGGCAGGTACGAAGCAGAGGCAACTCTGCTCCTTCCTGTTCATCATTCTTCTGCCAGCAGCATAGCCACATCCATTGCAATGTTACAAAAATTAAACATGAGTAATAACCATAATGTTGTGTGTTCTGGAACATACAACGAATCTGCATGTGGTATTTTTGTTAGTGTTAAAAATAGGACATTTCTAGTCAAGTATTAGGGCCAATTCCAATTTTAAAACTTGATTAGGAGCCAAAAAAAAAAAAAATTGAGGACTTGGGACATTCAGTGTTTTAAATCTCATAGGTTGAACAGGGATGGATGGTAAAAAGTATTTCTCACTTTGAGGATAGCTAGGATGCTGTGAAACACCTGGTATATCAGGCTTCTTCTATGGAAATGAAGGAATAAAGTTTTATGAGTGACAGGATCATCTGAATTCCCTGCCGTCAGAGCCAGGGGCTTCATGACAAGTCATTTTCTGCCTGGGAGGTCTGTAGCTGCCAAGTTGATTGTGTGGTGGATGAAACACAGTGGCTTAGATCTGATGGCTGAATTTTATTCTCATTCCCATTTAGTTTCAAGCCTTCTTCCTGGGAAGCTGTTGCCAATGAGGAGATGTGGCAAGCCAGGTAATTCTCCTTTGCTCCCTTCCAACAGCTGGTGGGCAATGCCAACTCACTGGGATGTAAATACATGCCAAAGTGGGTGGCTTGATAGTGCATGGCCTTTTTGGATCTAAACGTGCCAAGCTTTAGAAGTAAAAGGTTGACAGAATGAGAAGAAGCAAGCGTGGCCTCCAGCAAGTCCTTCAGGAAAGTGGTGGTTTTGTTCACTGAAAGGTTCTGCTTGAAGTATCTTGAGGGAGCAAAGGGTAGTTGGGACATAGGGTGAAGAAATACATTATGGAGAGAAATTTGTATCACTGCCAACTTAAACAGAAATGCTTGTGTACTGTCCCATGTGCAGGCATGTTGAAGATGTGTATAACCGTGTAATGTGAGCTAGTTATGTTAAGCAGTTATTATATGGAAGTTTTGCTTCTTTTCTTAGGATGAAAACAGCTTTCTTTATATTTGAACTTGCTGAAACTGCCAGTGTCACTGCAGAAATTAAATCACAACTTTACACATTTGCGTACACTGTAAGTTGTATATTCTGGCTATGAATGCTCCTTGCAGTCTCCATCCTTTTTTTCCCCTCCCCTTTTTTTTAATTTCTGAGCTGCATAGAAATAGTGTGTTTCCACATAGGTCCTGTAATCTGCCTTCTCCTTGTGCATCCAAACTGGGAGCATAACAGATTCAAAGAGATTTGTTCAGGGATTTTATCCATTCCTACTTGCCCCCTCAGTCACAGAGGATGCCCAAAGCTAACCAGGCAACACCCTGCTTTTGCTGTAAATACATTGTCTGTGCTGGGCTTCAAACCCATGCCAAGTGATTGCTTGTCCTGAAGTCCCCTCTTTGCACTTATCCCCTCTGTCATTACACAGTCACACATGTGAGCCAGCAAGTGTAAAATCTGACAGTCTTCTTGCTGCAAATTAGTTCTGCTGCATTTCACACCAAAGAATAGCACCCATGAGCTGGTGAAGGTATCTCTGGAAATGCTGGACTGCCCGAGATGCCAGCAGATACACAAAACGATCAGTGTGGGTTAGCAGAGAGGAGGAGTGTTTCATACTCCAGCAAAGAGTCAACAAATAGTTTCCTTTCAACTCTTGCCCATTTTGCTGTGATTTTTGCTGTTCTGAAAAGTTGTTGGGCATGTGCCTGCTGTTGAGTTTATGAATATTCCCACTCAAGTGAACAGACTGCTTACGTTCTGTGGAAGACATCCTGATCTCCTGAAATACTGAGTAAATGTCTTTGCAGGCGCAGCAATTAGATCTCTCTTTTTCCCCAGCCTGGTGTAATGCCTCTCTCGGGGAAGTGCATAATGTGCGGTGGGGTTATCATGATCATCTGTAATGTTTCAAAACAAACAGCTGCCATAGGAAGGGAAACATTTCAGCCCCCCCTTGGATTTCTGATTCACGCTATCGCACATTGCATAGCAAACAGAGTGAGTTACAGAAGCACTCTGGACTTGGATGTATAAATAGCATCTGTTCCTTTACAGGCAGTTTTAAAGCACTGTTAAGAGCTGTTGGTCCCCTTCGTTCAATTAATTTGTCCCCCCCTGGGCTTTTTTTTTTGTCCCTTTAACAGTCGTACAAAGAAATTGTCAACTCTCATCCAAATCACCCAGTGAACTGGCACAAAAACTACGCCATCGCCTGTGAGAGGATGTTGCGTCTCCATCAGGTGGATGTGGATCCTGAAGTGTTGCTCTCTGAAACTGTGAAACATTTCCTTCTGTACACTGAGAAAGCGGAGGATGATCCCCAGCGGCAGGATATTCTGCAGGCTGTGAAGCACCTGAAGAAAGAGCTGCAGGGGCTGAGGAAAATGAAAGAAGATGTGAGGCGGGGAGCTGGGTAGCACCCAGTCCTCCACCTGGGTGCTGAAGTGCCGAAATTTTGAAGTCAGGACTTAAAATCTGAATTAGGCCTTGACAACGTGAGAATGGTTTTAAAAAGTGCCAGAGGTGTCAGTGAAGAGGAAATCAAGTGTGGTTGCTTCTGCAGGAACTGTTGTTTGGTCTTTTGATTGCTGTTGCCAGATGAACTGTTTGTGTTGTTCTGTGTGTGTGGAAAACAGCTCATCACTAAATAAATTACTCTGTTTCAAAAAGGAGAGTTTTCTTCTTAAAAGAAACCTGTAAGTCTGATGTACTGTGAAGCTTTTTTAATTTTTTAATTAATGTGGCATCTTTTGTAGATACAAAACATGTAGCCTTTAAGTGTTACTGAGCCATTTTTCTTTAGCTGTGCTATGTAGGTGCTCATGGGGCAGTTTGGTTAGGTAGGTTTCCATCAGGACAAGTATGTGGGATGGTGCCCTTCATGGGAGCCTGATGGCTTGCTGTTTCAGATGTGCTTTGTCCCGTGGCTGTGCCTGTTGCCCAGGGATGCTGCAGACATGATGCATCCCTCCTGGCATGGGATGGTGTGTAGATACCAACTCAGCTCATTCTGCCTCCCTTGCTTTGCAGGAATGGTTATTTTTATTGCACTGGGATTTTATGTTGTGATAGACTTTACTGCTCTAGTTTTCCATTAGTGAGAAATCAACTTGGGTATTTTCCCTTGCAGAGCACCGTGACCCTAGATAGCAGTGGGGCATCTCCGGCACCTGCCTCCACCTGGGGCAGAGAGAGACTGTGATGCTGCCACCCTGCATGGGGACACAAGAGCGGCTCCCTTGGAATGCTGCACTCCCCAGAGCTCATGGCGTTTGTGCTGTGGCCTCTTCCTCTGCAAGCATGTACTACATTTACTCTGCCACATCCTCACAGGTACTGGGGATGCCAGAACTGCAATTTTAGAGATGTCAGGGGCTTTAACCAGAAGAATGGAGCGTGAATCCATCCTGCTTTTTAATCTGCCACAAAAGTCAAGCAACTTGGTTAACAAGAGCTCAGCTACTTATTTTCAACAACAAAAAGCATAAAACAGCATGTTTTCCAAAATGTTGTCAATTAACATATACTTCATATGCATAAAATAGATCCAAAACTTTAGTATTGTTATTGGAAAGTTGTGTTTATCTAAATTTTCATCCTTTGTTCTGTGGTTATGTGAAATCTCAGCCCAGTGTTTTATAGCAGACAAATTGCTGCCAGGCTGGGATTTCATTTTAGGATTCATAGTAAAATTTTAGGAGAAGGAAGAAGTGCTTCTGTACATGTCATGTTATCAAGTGGTACCTCTGGAAAGCTTCCCAGAGGCTTGGAGGAACAGATTAGGATGTGTGCAGCAGCAAGGGGTGTTGCATGTGGATGCTCTGTTGATCTGTAATTTGAGGTTCATGTAGTTGCAGATTTAGGCTCGTGTGGATACTAACCCTAATAGATCCTTTTAAAAGTTGTCTCCAAGTGCTGATTTTCCCAGACTGGTTTTCAAGGAATGCTGCCTGTATAAAACTGAAGCTGCCCTCTAGGAGTCTTACTCCAGTTGCAAAATAACATCCTTTATTTTTCTCCCTCTCATTCTGATTTATTTTCTTAGTTTGATTCCATAGGTATTCCCCCTTTACTTCTATAAATGATTCCTGTACAAACAGCAGATAAGAAATGAGCAATAAGAAGAAACAGAACTACAGCTTCTGGGTTGCAAAGCTACAAAGCAGAGGGGAAAGAAGGAAGAAGAGCAGTTCAGGGGTGTCATTTTAACTCTTTGTGTTGTAATTGACTACATTTCAGGTTGACCATGCCTCACTTAAATCTCTTCCTTTTTCTCAATCCCCACATTAAGTGTTTGTACAGAGCAGAGGAATATCATACATTCCTCAGGGCAGCTTTCTCAGGGCTGGCTTTCTTTTCCTTTCTCAGAGTCAGTCCTTCAGCCTAGCAGAAAAGCATTAGGAATCCAATTTTTGAATGCTTTTGTTACCTGCATTATTGAAAATCCATTCAAGCAAATATACTGAGCTGAGGGTTTTCTTTATCTTGATTAGATGCTCCTCCTTAGCTGCATAGTCTTGAAATAATTGGAAGCTTTTGTGGATTCCACTATCTACTTGGGAGAAAAGAGGGGCTGGACAAAGGTATTCCAGCCTGCAGCCTGCGTCAAGTAATGTATCGTCATGTATTGTAATAACCAGTGATGCAAACTATGAGAACTTTCCCATGAGCAAAAGCCTTCCCAGCTGTGAAGAGCAGTGAGAATGGGATGCATTTTTAGGGAGCAAAACAGAAGTGGTTGCAACTGTGCTATTCACGTGTGCCATGTCTGTACAAATTGTGTACACGTGTGATATGGGTGTCTGTGCTACGTGTTCAGCTTGAAGATACCCGTGACAGCCGCTCACGAAGGGTTTAATATTTAACAGCGATGGAAGTTACAGAATTCCTCCTGTGAATCTGCTCACATGACATTGCTGGTGCTTGCAGACAAAACGGTTGTGTAGTCGTTTCTGAGCTGATTCACTAAAAGGTGATGCTGAGGGATGCTGGCAGAAGTTTAATTTTTATCAGCTCCTCTTAGGTGGCACCCTGAAGTTTATCAAACAAGTAAAGCTGATTTGCTCTTCGTTAGTCTCAGTTGCATGAATAGGTTGCCAAGTAAACAGGATTTTACGTTTTCCTAATTACTTTCATATTTGTGTTTTACCTCTGTGTTCTCTTGCAAAACTGGTCCTAATAATTAGTCAGGCTCCTGCTGCCTAGACCTTAAGAAAAAATAAATAAATAAAGGAGAATTGGGAAGGGTGAAGGGGGGGGGAGAGACTTCTGAGGGTTTTTTCTCCCTTATAAATTCATTTTTGTTACAAGCATCTTTTATACATATTACTAAAGGGAGCACACTAAGAAATGCAAATAATAGTTCTTTATTTTATTATGACAGTTAATTAATAGCAACCTGTTTTAATGAATAAAGTCACTCAGAGTCCTTCAGCACTTCCTAAGTAGAGGCCAGAATCTGTAGGGATTCTTCCCCCCCCCCCCATTGTATAGCTCCAAGACTCCACGTACTATATAGGGCCTGTATAGAAATGCTCACTAATGAAGAGGGAGGGCAAGGAACTTGTCTGCATTCAAAGATCACTGGTGAGTCATTCAGCAAGAAAAGGCCCCTTGCTAGGAATAGTCACAGTTCCGCGGCATTGTGCTAGCAAAAGGGTTTGATCAAAGGTCTCCTGCCGAGCTTGCATGGTTTCCTTTCATACGACGACCATAATTAAAACCACTAATTCTCTTTTAAAATGCTGCAGGATGCCATGTAGGCATCTGTCTGGAGTGTCCTTTGTGCTGTCGGGAGCTGTTAAGGACCAGCGCCGAGGGCTTTTCAGCTACATGCCAGTCAGGAAGGTGATTCGACATAAGGGTGCCTCTGAAGGCTTGACAGGGCCTTGACTACACAATTCCAGCTGAATTTGCCCCTTGTCAGCTGCCAGTAAATAAATCTCAAAGAAGGGAGGGGTGGGGGGAAGCTGAAGTTTCATTACCTGATCCCCGGGGCTTTGTTGGTTTTGGCATCGCCCAGGGGGAAGCCCTCACCCCTCGGGGCTAGGGAGCTGGAGATGGCCATTGGAGACCCCAGCGCCCAAGCCTTTGAAGACCATCAATACTTGTAACAGTTCAGCTGTTAGGAAGACAAATAAATGGAAGAGCCCATTAATCCCCTTTGGGTACTCGGTGCCTTTTGCCCTTTTATCGCAGCCTTATTAGGTTCCTACTCATCTTGAACCAGGAGGGATGAATTGAAGTTGTTGAGCGCTAATTGGCAAAGACTTTTCATCACGGGCCAAGAACTTTCACTGACTTGAAAGTAACTTCGCCTCGGGGAGGATCAGCAAATTTTTGCCTTGCCATTAAAACAAAACCCAAAAATCCTGTTGGGTTTCAATGCAGTGTTTAAAAAAATTAAGAAAATATTAAAAGATGCAACTGCTAAATTGCTAGGCTTGTCTTTCATGAGGATGTTGGCAACTTTTATTTGCTCTTTAAAAGAGAGTCAGGGAGCCAGACAAGGCTCAGGCGATCCATCCTGGAATGCAGTTGAAATGCATGTCTTTATGTGTGTACATGTGCATTACCAAAACCTGCTCATGGGCTAGGCTTCCCAAAAGCAGCCTGGGAGATGATCTGTAAGGTGGCATCATTGTTCTTGACAGTTTGCAACCGCTCAAGGTTCAAGCAGAGTGGTGCTGAGGTTTCTATGTGCCTGTGGACAATTCTGGTTGCCCTCTAGTCATCCCTGGGTTTGATGGTGGTATTAATGGGAAATATTTCAGTGTAGAGACAGATGTTCTCTTATGAATTGTTTTTAATGTTGATTTTGGTAAATGTTGCATTAATTTGAACGTACTTACTGCCCTCTCTTCTCTCCCTGTCTCTCACTGCATATTTTAAATAAAGAAAAAAACTTTTGTCAGTTTGCAAATCCATCTTGTACATGGTGACAGTGTCATGGGCCACCTCAGCCTGGAAGACGTCAAGCTGGGGATTTTAGAGCACAAAATCCTACTGATCTGTTCTTCAGCATCTGCATGTGGGGGACTCATGATACAAGGTGCCTACATTAAGGATAGCATCTCCCAGTGGGATGCCAATGTATGTACCCTGGCAAAGTCCACCCATGCCAGAGCTCTCACCATCTCTCCAGGGACTTCCAGGACCAGGAGCTTGGCACAGTGCTACTTGAACAAACAGGCAGCTAAAGCTCCTGCACCGCTAGCAGTAGGGAATGAAGACATCATTGTCAGTACCCTCTGAAAGGCTGTTTGGTTTGGATCTGCCCCTGACAGGTGGCTGTGAGATGCTGCCTGGCTCCATGGCTATGAAGGGCTACGCAGTGAGGATGGAGGACACCACTGGCACCACGTCCATGTGTAGTCCCTTCTATGGGAGTGTTTGAGTGCTCCTGGGTATTTTAGAGTTGTAGCATAATGCTGCTGGTTAGATACAGCAGCTTGCTGGACTTTGGGGAAAAACACCTAAGAGGAGCATGGTTTTGAATGGTTTGTATGACCTGTTTTTGTCATGTCCTGAGCTTTAGCAGCAAAGCCACTTTAAAAAATGGCATTTCAAGAACAGCCCTGCTCGTAAAGCCTCCCCTGGGAGGATTCGCTGCCTATTTCAGGCCAGAAGAAGGACTTGTGTGCCCAAATTGTTGCCATTTTTTCCCTAAAATTTATTATGTCTCCCTTGCTGCCTCTTGACACTCCTGTTATATTCAAACTTGACATTTCAATAAAGGCTTTTTCAAAACAGAGTGAAAGCAAGGAATGAGTATAAATTGAAATAACTTTATTCAGATGAGTGGAGCTGGGGGAATTTGTGCCGGCAGAGGGCTGGTTGGAGATGTTACGCTGTGATTGACAGTCTCCAGCAATCCTTCATAGCCTGCTTCTAACAAACCTGAGGTTTTGCCTTTTGTCGTGTTGTACAAACCCAAAACAAACATACTGGTTATCAGTTAATTTTATCAGTAAATCCTTGTTCATCAAACTGCAACAAAAGTGGGTTTTCCTGGTGGAGGAGGAAGAGACACTGTGGTCTCAAGGAAGATGAAGGTCAGCTTGGATCCTGGCTATACACAAGCATTGCTATTGCTGATTCAAAACTGAGGGTGATAAGGTACTTCTCAAGGGAAGTTCTCTGTAAGTGATTATTTCCTGACAACATTTGGAAAAGGAAAATCAAGAAATCACTACTTGATTGCAAGCTGTGGTTTGGCATCTGGAAAACTGTGGCTTTGGTTTTTTTTAGAATCACAATCATAATTTTGATCTTTAACCTTAATTGAAAGAATTCAATTAGACCACGCCAGTCTTGCATATGATTGAAGACTTTGGTCTGGTTTGCTAGAAGGTAACAGTGAACCATGAATAATTCTGACTAGATAAGAATGAAGTTTTTTCTCTCCTCTGGGAGTCTCCTTTTGCAGGGTGTGTCACACAACCCTCAAGTGCTAAGGTATTTTTTGCACAACTTATCCTGATACTTGGGCAATGCACCCTACTCATCCATCACATTGGCTCTCTTACAAACCTACTGAGTCCCATTTTCCATCACATAAAAATTAGGGTTGATGACATGAGGAAGATTCAGCTGCTTCACTTGCCATTTTATTTAAAACTGTTTTGGTAACTGTCATCTTCAAATAAATTTAATTGCAAAAACCATGAGAAACACGGGCAATATGGACCAGGTGTTTTGACCTCTATTTCTGAAGGCAGTGTCCTGTCAAGGTCCCCAGTACATGGGTGACCTTGAATATCATTGAAAATATTGGAGTTTATGGTGATTTTAAATTCAGTGACATCATTTATAACATTTTAATTCTTCTTGTGGTTCCTGGTGTTAAAAGTGACTAGTTTTAAGAAACCCTGGGGACCCCTAAATACCTTTTTTTTCTCCCAACTAGGATCTAGCTTTTTACCATTTCCTTAATGTTTGCAGCTAGAAATACAGCTTAAGTGGCATTATGCTAAGTAATTATTCTTACAGGATGTGAAATGAAACAAATTTTGCACAGCATGAAATTATTCCTGCCATGTATGGCATTCGGTGGCAGATTTTTTCGTTTGGACCGTAAACAAGGCTCGGTGGCAATGAAACAACACGGAGCGGAGGAGGAGGGAAGCGGGGAGGAAAACACTACCAAAGGTAAGTCCTTGTAGCAAAAATATTTTTGGCTAGATCAAATATTAAACCTGCTACTACAAATTTCACGCTTTGCATTCCTAAAGCAGATGCCAAGTGATGATGCCAAAAATTAATTGGAAATAACATTGCTTGCCTTGTGTGCTCTTTCCAGCAGAGGGCACAACAGATAAAAGATGTGTGCGGGCCGAATTCGCAGGCGCTGGTAAGGCTGTTTGTAATTATTTCTGTAAAAATATGTAGCAACATGATTGTGTGCTTATTTACATCTGGGGATGTGATCTAGAATGGAGAGCTTAGACTTATAACTGTTCCTCCCTGCACCATCAATACATAGGAGACTTTGATGTTTTGCCTGCTTGATGTTTTGTTAAATTGCTGGGTTTGCTCTTTAAAGTACAGTGAACTGGTTCAGTATTTGGAGGATATCTTGAACTAAAAATTCAAACCTTGATTGCTAACAGGGAGGTGATGCATGTTGTAGTATTGTGGTCTTCCAGCAATATTTTCACATGGGTTTCTGTGGGTAAATAAAAACGTCATTACAGAATTAAAAAGAAAAAAAAAAGAAAAAGGTTGAAGTTAATAATAAGGAGAGGAATATTGTCTCTTATTTATGGTACAATGTGAGCTGCTTCTTTATATATAACAAAATAGTAACCGAAAAGTTTCCAATTAGTTTCACATTTTGTAGCATAAAGAATCTCTCAGGAGAGAGATGGGGAAAAGATGTAAAAGAAGTCTAAACCAAGGAATTTTTTTCTGAAATCTGCTATTATAGCATTCAGTTATTTATGCAATTAGGAAAACAGAGTAAGACATTACTTTCACTAGTACTAAATGGTAGATACTCTTCTTAGATATATTTGTTTGTATTCACCAAACACATCAACCAGGAACAAGCATAACCCTTAAATCATCTGTCTGATTAGGGAAGAATTTTTTTCCTTAGACATACAGATCAGAAAAAAATGTTAACGTGCTTCCCACCCAAACCTCCTTTGGAAAGCCCAATAATTCAGATTATTCCCACTGCTTCCAGCTCCCTTTGCACAAGTATGGATGAAATGGGGAGGAAGGGAAGGAGAGGGAAACGTGTGCTAGAACAAATTGAACAGTGCAGTCTTTCTCAAACGACTGAAAAAATATATTTTACACTGCTTCCTTCCAGTTTCACAACATATAAATAGGTGCTGCCTTGGAACAAGTTAAGATTTGATGCAAACAACCTCAGAGCTCAATCTGTGCAAGAAAAAAAAAAAAGAAAGAAGTCTGTGTTCATGTTCTGGTCTCTCCCTATCTTGTTTCAGGGTTATTGTTTAAATCAACACTTTCCAACTGTGTAGGTTTTAGCTGGAGGTTTTTTGCTTCGTTGTTTGTTTTGGAGAGGAGGGGGTTGTAATTTCCCAACGTATGGGAGATAAATGAGATGTTTAAAGTGCCTCAGTGGAGTGGCATAAAAGCTGGGAAATCAGAGAGATTGTAAATCTATGTTTGTTTTAGAAATAAAATAAATCAAGCAAAAGCAGGTTAGAGTTGCTAACACTGAGCTGATTAAGAGCAGCAGTTACATAAAAAGCAGTTAGAGTCCATATTGTAAGTAAGTGTTATTGCAGCCACGAGAAATGCAGCTCCAAAGCTTTTAAGGGCTGGTATAGCACTTTTTCTTTTTCTTTTTTTTTTTTTTTTTTTTTTTGTGAATTAAGTGCTGATGAAAGGTATGGGATTGGCAGCTTTGTAAACTCAATGCTGCCCATGGTAATGCCTACAAGACCTGCAGGAGCAAGTTGTCCTGGACATCTGCTGACTCTGTTCTTAGGGAAAGACATCACTTAGTCCACCGATCCAGGCTGGTAGGGTCCAAGATCTACTTGTAGATCTCCACAAGAAGAAACCAGGCAAGAACTCTCACAATCCCAAGCCATTGTGCAATCATTGCTGGGTAGGCAAGGTTGTCCCTCAGACCCCAGATGCCTCCTACACCTTCTACCAAGCTTGAGACTGGCGAGAGGTGGGAACCCACAACTCTAAGGAGAGCAATGGGTGCTGCTGTTGGGTGAGTGACCAAAGACCCGCAGAACTGGAGGTGCAGGGTCTGAGGAGGAGGGAAGGCCTTTCCCTTTCAATGGAGCTTCATCCGATATGTTGGAAATTTACAGCAGTGGCTTCCCTATCCCACTAGCAGGTAGTTCCTTTTCCCCTTTGTCTTGTCTCATTGTACTTTATGTTAATGACTTGTAATACAATAGAATCATTGATCATGAAACTTCTCTGGCTTACATATGTGTCTGTGGCCAGGCATCGCTCCACAGGATGGGCATTGACCAAAAAGAACTGTCATGGGACTGTTTAAAACCCAGTCAGCCATGCAGTCTTGCTCGCTCACTCCTTCCCCTGCCCCTTCTTCCCTCCCCCCCTGGCCCCCAGAGGAATGGGAAGGAGAATCGAAAGAATGTAACTCTCACGGGTTGAGATAAGAACAGTGCAGTAACTAAGGTACAACACAAATCACTGCTGCTACCACCAATAACAATAATGATAAGGGAAATAACAAGGGAAGAGAATACAATGCCACCCTCTGACTGAGCCCGACCAAGCCCGACCGAGCAGTGAGTGCCCTTCTGGGTAACTCCCAATTACATTCCGGGCATGATGTGCTGTGGTATGGAATACCTCTTTGGCTAGTTTGGGTCAGGTGTCCTGTCTCTGCTTCCTCTCAGCTTCCCTTCCTCCCTGGCGGAGCATGAGACTCACAAAGTCCTTGTTCAGACTAAATATTTGAGCAGCAACTAAAAACATCGGTGTTATCAGCGCTGTTCCCAGGCCAAAAGTCAAAACCACAGCACTGAACCAGCTACTAAGAAAGAGAAAAAATGACTGCTACTGCTGAACCCAGAACACCCTTAGAGGGAGTAAAAGCCATGGAGATTGACTAAACCCATTACAAGAGGTTTTGTGTCCCCTTCACTTGGTAAGAAGAGGCTGTTTGCTCTCCACAATCTCATGGAACTGGGAATGTTTCTCTGGCAAAGCACTCTTGTTAGCCTATCTGTATCCTTCATTGGAGACCTCTCTGCAGCTCTTCCTCCAACATTAGCCAAGGTGAATGTGAGAGTGTCTTGGGCTGTCCATCTCCCACTGAGGTATTCAGGTCATGTTGATAATAGTGGGTATTTCTACCACTCTCATAGCACTGGCAAGGAGAAATTCCCACTAGGTATTCTGGAAATTATTTGGAGGGCAGTTGGTTTAGATTAGACTAGGTCATTTTTTCTGCTCTTGAAACATTTACTTGTGATGCTCAACTCAGCCAGCAATGAAATGTTTTGCCTCATTTGGAGGATTATTTGAGCCTTTCTGTTTCACAGCCCTCTTCCTTATAGGTCCATTTTAAAATGGAAACTATCCCTATTCAAAATGAGAAGTCATATATTTTATTTTTAAAAATACCCACCCCTGAATTTTCAGACCTAAATTCTAAAAATATAAAATCATACTAATTATAGGAAGAACAAAAATTAGTTACTTGCCTTATGGTCTCCTCCAAGGTCACGAGCATCATGCTGGGAGATGGTGGAGAAGATGAGGATTTTGCTAACACAGCTTGTCTCTGAGCTGTCATTGCTAGCCTACACTCCCCCAGACTGCCTTACAGCTCCCATCTGTTGGGAAGGCCCCATGTCACTGCTCTCCCACTCCTTCCCTGATCCTGAGGCACATCATGGAAACCTTTCCATGGTTTCCAGTCATGTCCAGCTCAGGTTGGAAGTTGATTCTGGAAGGTCAGCACACCCCTGCAGTAGTAACTTAACATCTGTGCAAGTTCCCCTTGAATTTCCTACAGCTGTCTCTACTTTCTCAGCTTTACTAATGTCTTACAGAAAATGGAACATATCCTGACCTGCTTCCTGACTGTATCTCCAGGGTGCGAGCAGCAGAGCATGAGAAAGCTCTCCAAATCTCCCCTTGAGGGATCCCCTTTGCAGGTCAACCTTCTTTCTTCCCAGCAGCCCAGGAAGGGGACCAGACTGCATCCCAGTTGGCACAGCACTGGGTGGTTCATCCCATCCCAAGGCAGAGATCCCAGGGAGATCTGGATTATTGCATGGCTGGGAGTCCCCTTCTCTTGATCAGCACTGGAGGGAGCCCAGTTTGCCTGCTCAGGAGCGGGTATCTGCAGCGTAGGAAATCCCACACAAGGTGGCAAACCCTTCTGTAGCTGGAATTTGCATTTTCTGACCAGAAGCAAATCACACTGTTTAGCTCTCTTGATGTATACAAGGTTGTGAAAAAACAAGCCTAATACAGATGTGTGTATAAGCTAAATATGACTAAAAAAACATGTTAGACCTCAGGCCTGCTGGTATATTCCACTCAAAACAAATGTGCAGCATCAATTGGCACCTGCCTAGAAGAAAATATATGAATAGAGACAGCAGGAATAAGTTGCAATAGACCAATTGAGCTGTTTTTAAGAGGAGAAAATAAGCGCAATTGCTGCTTTCTTTGGCCTTACTCTCAACTGCTCTGTGCCAGGGCAAAGGTTTGTACTAACTTTAGCTGCTACACAAGGCAATAAACAAATCTTCCTCTGTTATTTTGCTTTAGTGGTACCAAGAAGCTACCTACTCCTGTTCAAGATGGTGCCTGAGGGTAGAAGAAAGAGGTGTGAGCCTGCCCTGAGCACTGCGACAAGCCACCAGAGCAGAGACCAAGCAGAAGGAAGCAAAGTGATCCGCGGCTAGTCATGAGGCAAAGGCAATTTTTGTGAGTCCCTCCTGTGCCACATGACTGTCTTCTGGTCCCTCTGAGGAAGGCTTGGTGTGCCAAGAGCTGCCCAGGGTTACAGTGAAGGTGTGCGCTGAGCAGGCAGCCACACAACCCAGCACAGAGTAAGTAGGAGAAGTGAGTGGCATGTTCTGATTCATCCTGGTGGACAATGAGGAGAAACTTGGAAGTGGGTGCATGAATCTCCTCTGAAGCTCGGGTTTCACCAGGTGACAGGAAACATTTTCCAAAATCCCATCTTTCCCCTAAGTAGACAAAGGGACGGTGAGGTTGTGTCTCCCATGAGGGCCAACTACTGCATCCTTTTTCCCTTCAGCTTCAAACAGAACCAGACCAGTTTGGAAGAGTTGTCCAGGTCTCAAACCTTTTTGACCAAATCCAAGCCAACTTGGCCACATACCTTGGAAACCCTTGAGAGGGGACACCATTATCTTTAATCATGGCCAACATTCTGACGGATGAGAGGAAGGGCTAGAAATGGGCAGAAAGCATTGTGCACTGTTCTTGCACTCCTGCCTTTAAGTCCCTGACGCATAATCTTGGTCCTGATTTGGTCTCCACCTCATCTGGCTTGTGTAAGCTGCTTCCCGTGACCTTTCCTCAGCAAAAGGAAGAAGGGGGAGGGATGGGGGGCATGTTAATAGAGCTAGACCCTCCTGCCAGCGGGCAGAGGGTGCTCTTGCCTAGCATATCCCACTCCCTCTGGGTAGCTGAGGCCGTTCCCCTATAAACCAGCCCTTCCCACATGCTTGGGCCCAGAGATGCCTGAGCATCCCTGCTGGCCCAGCATGCTGGAGATGGATCTGCTTCATTAATATTCCTGCTCTGGTGGGTGGGTGGAGGGAGCACCACGTCTAACCTACTTTATTCAAATACAATATGGAGTGAGAGAGCGATACAGGCTCTTCCATAATTCCAGATTTAATTGGAAATTTAGTAAATCTGCTAAAATGTTTAGTGGTTTCAATTTTTTTCCCCTCTTCTGTAAGGAACAAAGGATCCTGGTTTATCATGTGTCTTTCAACAACTTTAATTTCATTTGTAGATTAAGGATGGAAGTAGCATTTCCACTCGATTGCATACCGGGCATTAAGAAGACAAAAACGTTCATTGTTTGCCCGAAGTCGGAGGGGTTTTTGCAGACATTAAGCTGTAGGTGGCATTCTTTATACCTGACATCAGGATGCTTTTGTCAGACATTCAGTTGACAGGATTTTCTGCTGACCCGTCAGAGGTGTGTGAAGCAGTGAAAAACCACCAAACCATTTCTGCCAGGTGATGGGGAGTAAGGAAGAAGTGGGACAGTCTCATCCCAACCCACTGAGCAGCGGCTGCTCACAAAATAAGTAATTAGCATGTTTTTTTTGAGAGAGCATCTGAGGGAATTAAAGAGTAAAGATTTAGTGGTCTTTCCTGTAACACGGTATCATATAATTATGGTTTGGGTTGGAAGGTACCTTGAAGCTCATCCAGTTTCAACCCTCTGCCATGGGTAGGGACACCTTCCACTAGACCAGGTTGCTCAAAGACCCATCCAACATGGCCTTGAACACTGCCAGGGATGGGACAGCCACAGCTTCTCTGGGCACCCTGTGCCAGGGCCTCACCATCCTCACAGGGAAGAAATTCTTCTATATCTAAATCTACCCTCTTTTATCTTAAAGCCATTCTCATTGTCCTGTCACTGCATGTCCTTGTCAAAAGTCCCTCTCCAGCTTTCATGTAGACCCCCTTTAGCTACTGGAAAGAACCCTTGCCCAAGAAATGTTCAATGGGACAAGCTGTTTTCCCAGTCCACGAATATCTCATGAGGTTTTGGATGCTGAAGGGCTTCATGCTCACTTCTTCCCCCTTTGTTGGTGGTGTTGGGGCCAGCAGTGAGGCTGGAGGATGAGATTCTGGGCTCAGATGCTAGAGGCAGCCTTAGAGGACCATTGGGTTGTGGTTAAAACTGGCATCAGGCCCATACCAGCATGATACACCCATGTGGAACAGGAAGTGACTATGCAGATAAGAGACTTTGCACTTCCATGTGTGATTACACAAATAAGCTCCTGGTTTGGTCTTAAATGTCTGTCTTGGCCTTAAATGTCCACCACACGTGGAAGCAGTCTCCCACCTGACAGCCCAGAGAAGTTTTTGGGACTCTCTTGCAAGTTTTGATGGTTTTTTTTGACCCAACACTGGCCGAATTGCTTCCATGAATGTTAGTGGGATCTTGGCCCAGATCTTGGCTCAGATCGGAGCAGGGCTGGACAGGGTGCCTGTGTGAAGCCCATCACCTCAGTTTCGTTATTATTTTTTTAAATAATCCTTTGTGTATATTTTCTCTCAGAAACTCAGCCCAGCCTCTTCTGGAGCCATCATTCTGTAATTCTCTTTACTACTGTAAAGAAACTCACCACAAAAGCTCGTTGAGAAATCAAGGCTTTTGTGAACACCAGGTGAAGGGAAGAAAATTGTCGCCTAACCTTTCAGCCATCCTCATTTTCAGGGGAGCAAAGGACAATCTCTGGAGATCCAGGGTTTTTTATCTGTGGCAGTTAAATCAGATCCATTAACATGCCATGTTATGAAGTAGGGAAGTAACATTTGTTTTCCTAGGTCTTTAGGGAATTTATCCTGCCATCATTAAATTGAATTTTAAACCACCATTTAATGTTTTGTTATTTTTTGAGGGTGTTTTTTTAGCATCCAGTGTTAATCCTGCAATTGGAAACCACAGTGGATAGAAGTACTGTGTAACTTGCTTCCAGAACAAATAAGGTACAGCAGCTAATTTTAGTTTTAGGTTTCAAGGAGGGGGAGAAGAAGGAGGTAAGGCAGCACCTTCCCTTTATACTGAGAAACAGCCTTCAAGTGTGAAAGCAAAAATTCCCAAGCTGAGATCTAGTGAATGTAGAAAAGGTTCATTTTCAAATTGCAACAGCCTGTACTTAGGTGATATTAGAAGAAACCATGACAGTAAAGTAGTTTTATGCATAGCGGCTTAGCTAACATTTTGAGAACTAGTTTAGTGAAGCTGTCAGGTTTAAAAATACCAAGCCACAAAGTTTTAATGAAACTATGCTTGGATCAAAGTACCATAAAGAGCATCCAAGAACTGCTTAAAAGATCCTTGAGTGGAAATTAGAATGGATCTTCAGGATTTACTCTGTAAAGCCTGTCTATTTTGACCTTTTTTCAGTCTCATATTAAGGCTGCTGAAAGTGTGTTTTGTTTGGCTAATGCTTGGGACTTGCTGTAGCTATTAGGTCTGTTAAACTGAGACTGCCACTAAAGTTTTAGTATGCATTAATTGGCTGATAAGGACTTGGGAATCAAATGGTTGAAGGAAAGGGCTATCATAGATTTGGGTTTTTTTTTTCTCCTTTGCTTTATTTCTCTTTGCAGTTCATTTACATCCTGAGCCCTATTGGTGATCCAGATTTGAATAAAGCCACAGCTTAAGGAGCGATTAGATCTCAATAGCTTGGATTTTCAATGAAATTGTGGCATCATTTTTTACCATGCTTATTTAGTAAGAGGTGTGAAAATTGACACCTGGTGCAATTTTATCTTTTAAAACACTGCTTCATTTTATGCATATACATACACATGTGCACAAAACATTTGCAGATGCGCATAGATATATGTATATATAAAATCCTCCTGAAATTAGGGTATTAGTTGATAGGCCTTTGACTCTGTTGATGTCAGGGGTTACTGGGAAACAAAGATGGTGCTAAGCAAAGCTTTGCAAGAATGAAAAGAGATAAGAAGACACCCGCTTTCTTCAGGTTAATTTTTTAAGCATGTCATCCAAATGCTCAAGGCAATGATCCTGTAAACACTGTTAGAAGAAAGCCATCAAGAACATACAATGCAGTAAGTTGGTTGGGGGTTTGTTGGGTTTTTTCCATTCTGATGTTATTATCGTTACTGTTATTATTATTTGGAAGCAATATGTAAAGTTCACCTGCTAATCCTTAAGCTGTTGATACGACAATGTCAAAAAATGATGGGATTTGGTGATTTTCATTATTGTTATGTATTGTTCTTCAGTAGCGTTCCGTATTAATATTTATAAATGCAAGGAAAAGTAGTCTTTTTATAGACATGAGAGCTCCCAAACTCCAGTTTTATTTTATTTCTCACAAATAAATGTCATGTCCAATATAGATTATTACATTTTGGAATGAAAATTGTTTTACAAGCAATCCACTCGATGCTGATTATAGTTCTTTTAAACTTATTTTTCTGTGAACAAGATGACAACCTGTAGATGTGATCTTTCCTCACAACCATCCTTGTTCAAAGTCAAATAAATACTGCAATGAGCATGATCAAACTGACACGAATATTGAAATTGGTTTGAAATTCCACTAAAAGGTACTTAAAGAAGCAGTAAAAAACAGTTAATGGCTGGGAAGGAATTTGGTGATTCTTAGTCACCTTAATTTAAAGCCCTGTAGGGCTCCTGTTTTTCTCCTGTTTGAGTAGTCCTAAGGATGAAGCCCTGAGGACCAGCTCCCTCCTGCTGGTTGGTTTGGTCAATTGCCCAGTGCCACATCTGTCACAGAGCAGGATGATATTTAGGGTAGCATTCTAGGTCTTGGAAAGACAACCTTGATTTCTACACTTGATCCCAAATTCCTCTCCAGCCTTGGGAGTTCACTGGAGGGCTCATGGTGTTCAGCAGGGTTAGCTTCTACCTAAGGAAGCTAATTATCCCATGACTCCTGTTAGCCAAAAGATAGTGAGGAATGGGATTGTTGAGTGGGAGAGGCATGAGTCCTGATGGCGGGTTTCCCCCTCGAGTCCTGTAGTCCCAGGGGTGCCTCACTCCTGAGCCACTGTGGGTGCACAGCACTGCTCTGCCTGCCTACATGCTGCCCTGACTACACCCAGGGTGCCATGGAACACCGCAGGTGAGCAGGCTGATCCCAAATTGCTTGTAGCCTTGGTGAACACTTCTGGATAGAGCATGCTAGAGGCTTTGTCTGGAAGTGCTGAGTGAGGGACATTCACTTCCCACAGTAGGTTAACGTAGTTATTTTTAACCAGTGCTTCCAATGCTACAACAAAAGAGGAGGAGAAAAATAAAAAGAAAAATAAAAAGAAGAAACACAAATTCCTGCTGACCTGCACAGCTGGCTTCTCTGGGGCTTTGTATCAAGCATCAAAAAAACTTGTGCCTCAATTATCAGGCAAGCAACACAGATCCAGACTGCTTGTGGGTGAAACGCATTTCCAAAACATTTGCAATGAGAACAGCAATCTCCTGGTCCAGCTTAAGAGAGTTTCACAAAATTACCAGTACTGTGTGTAGCAGAAACATTCTGCAAAGGGTGAACATATTCAAGGCTGCATTTGGCTGGTAAAACCATCCCAACATCTGGAGGCTTCGTGGACATCTATCCGTCCCCAACTTCATCCCTGCAGTGAAAGACACAATCTCCTTTTTGCAATGCTTTCTGCTTTTTGAGATCAACCTTTGCATGATCTCCTTTGGTGCACTGTCTGGGTCTGAAACTGGGAACATCAGATGGGAACAGAAGCAGGGGCTCTTTTGAACCTGGGACAGGAATGAAGCAAGGCGACAGGCACAGCCAGAATGATTTATTCTGGCTTGATGCATGCTGAAGGCTTCCGGTTACGTGTAGACTGTGAGAGGGGTGAGGCCGCCTAGCTTTAATGGACTGCGCTGCTGCAAATACAGACATGAACTGGTGACGAATATATTCAGGCTGGATATCAGAAGAGAGTTTGAGACTGTCAGACAACAGAGATTTGGGAATGGCCCAGGGGCAAATGCTCTAGCTTATTTGAAGCTGATGCTTGTGCAGCCTGTGAAATGGGATTGTATGACTTGGTTGCCGGGGAATGTGACGGGAAGGACTTGATGATTAAAGGGGACCCTTCTTGTCCTTAAATGGGTTTTAGGCTGTTTTAGTTTCCTGTTTGGTGCTGGAGGTGCTTCCCAGAAAGTCCTGGAGCTGCTGTCATGTTTTGATGACCATGGCAATTTACACTGTTTTTCAGGCTTTTGGCATATTCTGGCAAACATGGATGAAGTGTATGCCCCAGTTGTGGCATGTTTTGGAAGTGAGATGAAGGGCTGTGGTTTTGGTATAATGTTCTTGACCTCTTGGTGGTCTGCACTACTTTCTTGCCCTTGATAGACACAAAACTGGCAACCATTCATTCGATTCCCTTCCTTGAACTGTCATCTCTAATGTAACATCCCATAGATTGCAAAAGACCATTTTCAGCACTTACAGTATTTCAAATTTTGTATTTGACATAGCCAGTCCAATGGATGCCTATTCGACATTCTGTAATACAAGATGGCATCTTGGCACTTGGTTTGATAAGGGAATGTATGATGTGACGGGAAGCAGGAGTTTGGATGTGATAACTCAAAACATTCCCCCCTGCCTGATGCACATTTTCTGCTGCAGGCTTGTAAGAAGATACTCATTCCTTTTTTCCTATGTCTGTTAGCTTCTCAACTTCTCTGAAGCCACTTATTTGTGGGACCTTGCAGACCTTTTCCTTAGTAAGGTCTCTAGATTTTTCCAGAGGCTTATATCCTATGGTTTATATATAGTATATACAGACACATCTATACCCTGAGCCTGAAAGATTTCTTTCTGAACTGGTTCCCATATTCTTTAGATTGTGTAAAATCAGTGTGTTACACACACAGCCATCAATAAATGAAATAATGCATCAGTCCATGCTTGGCACTTAAATCACATGTTATACTGTTACTACCTGAGCAGACCTTCTGGACCAGTGAGCACGTGTTAACATTTGGTTTCCAGATGCTGCTTTGTTATTAATAGGTTTACTGAAGAGGAGGACTCAGGAAGAACTCCTCTGTACCCATGGGTTTGGTCTGAGCAGTTCTCAGATACCTGTAAAACCAGCAAATGCTTAGGCAGATGCAGTTGCAGCACACTAAAGACTTGAGAAAAAGTGGAACTAACCATTAAAATGGCACCAATGTCTATGTGCAATGTAAAGCTGGGGTTGAGCACACCTCTGAAATGGTGAAACCCCCTCTGAGAACCCATACACCCCTTTCATATCAACAAATAGGTATGATCTTGGGAACAAAAAGGATGCTCCACACCCCAAGCACACAGCTCAGCTAAGGGACAAATTATTGGCAGCCACTGCAGGATCAGACAGCCTCTGCCCCGCTTTGCACTGAGCATCAGCTCCACTCTGTGTCACCCTGATGCTTTGACTGTCCTTAGGACCATTCTTCCATGTGTTACTGACTGCAAATACAGCAATCCTTACTGAAAACCAGCAGCAGCACCAGGTGACTCACTTCCCAAAGGGAGGACAGCAATGTCATTTCATTGTAAGAGATGCATTTTGCCATCTCACTGACAGCAGAGAAAGTATTTTACTGCCTGCAGCCTGCAGCCGGAACTTGCTTTCCAGCACATCCAGCAGCTTTGTGACAGGTACTGCCCTCCTTTTCTTCCCTGCTCTGTTGTTTTGAAAGGGGTGTTTGTATCACAGAAAACACATCACGACTCACAAGCATTTATCAGAAAAGAATATGAGGATCTCCTGCTGCCGTTTTCTTTCAAGGGATGCTGCTGCCACTGCTCTGCTAATGGAGGAGTTTCGGAAGCCAGCTTGACCTTCTTTGCCATTCATGTCCTGGTATAGCCTGCCATGTGTTGCAAGGCTGCGAGGGTGGACATACATGCAATAGAAGGGGGAAAGAAAATTGACACAAGTGGGGAGATGAAGGGATGTCCTGGTTGCTCATCAAAAAGCTCACTCCCATCCAAGCAGGGCAGAGAGGAAGGGGAGTGCTTGGAAAGCCTCTCCCATGAGGGAAACTGATGGCCCGTTTGGACAACTTTTCTTCTTGCTTTCTGTGCTTACCTTTTGTTCCGCCTATTCACAGGAGAGACTCAAGCAAAACACAGAGCTTTGTGTTCCTCCTGGCCTGCTTTAATGAGGGGGGAGTTTCAAGGCTGGTAGTGGGGAGCGTGTGCTCACACACCGTGGAGAGGAGACATGCACCACCAGGCTGCAGCATCAAGGCCCAGCTACCCCCCGTGTGGCTTGGCTGGGAAACTGAGGGCAAGAAAAAGAGGGGAATTTTGTGGCCAATCTGCATCCTCTAAAATAAGAGAGTTTTTTAGGATGATATTGGGAAATACCTCCTGCTTGTGAAGGTGTTGAATCCAGCCCCAAAGGTTGTTGGATTCCCCTTTTATCAGAGGTCCTGTGCAGCATCTTCCACTCACAGGGGGTCAGTCCCCTTCAATTGTTGTTGTTTATGGCCAGTATCTCCATAAATCCCAAAGGCAAAGATTGCCAGAGGCTGGAGACCTATTCTCAGGAAGCACAACCACATATTATTCTTATCTTGTTCTAAATAGTGTGCAAAGTCACTGATCTCACTGGCAGTTGCCTGACCAGAAAGGTTGCTGTTAAATAGTTCAGGCCACCAATCCTAGCACATAAATGTGTTTGAAATCAGAATTACCCTAGGTGTAGGTAGACCTGACAATTCAGCAGGGCATCTTTAATGTGTCCTCCTAGAAGACTGATGTTTCTTTTCTTCCAGCGGTTCAGGCTAGTGTGGGTTGGATGGTTGCCTCACACTCATTTTGCTCCTGATGCTGACAATGGACATTTCAAAGAAAACAATGGTGAGTCTTGGAACAAAATTTGCTTGCAAAAAGAGAAAAAAAAATCTCAGAGCCATTTGCTGAGCTTTTATCTTCACACTTGGGAGTAGAAGGGAAATTGGCTGTATGCTGCCTGTGAACAAAGTGTTTTTCATGCCCTTCTTGAAATACACCCATGTTTGGCCAAATTATCAGTAGTGTGCATGTTCTTTAGAGGTTTCTTGAAATTTGGCTGCTTCATTTCTCTGAAGTCATGGTTTGCACAGTGCCTGCTCTGGCCCAAGGCCGTTTTTCCCCAGAACATGCCCAGCTTAGCTCCCTCACATTGGCTGAGCACATCTAAAGTTTACCAGTGAGTGAGCCACTGAGGGACCCAAACACCTTGTTCCATATGAACAAACTGCCCTTCATTTTTCCCTCCCAAGTTCCTTTCTTTTGGCAATATACAGAAAAACAGTATCTTGGATAAAATCTAGCTGATTACAAATCTAGGTTCTGAACAAACTTAAAATGAAACTTAAAGTTGCAATATTGAACGCTCAGAACTCATGTTGCCTTTGCAGGCTTAATTTGCCCTCCTGATGCCTATGGCTTATGATAATTTTTAATTACTCAATCACACGATATCTTTTCCCACAGGATCCTTGCTCCTTTGCCGCAGAGGATGGACAAAGACTTCTTAACAGGTACCCAGCTAGTTTTTCTTTTCAGGCTTATCCATCACATTATCCAAAGCCAGAAGTGGGTCTACCAATTAAAATATAGATTTTAAATGGTGAAAGAATTTCATGTCTGATTTATACTGTATTGTAAGTAGGACCCACTGTGGGAGCAGGGGAGAGAGAAGGCAGCTGTAAAATCTGACTTTGACCAGAGTCTTAGCAACTGTTTATGCTGTAGATGGCCTTGACACTGTTTGCCTTTAATCATTTAACTTTATATAAAACTGGAATGACAATATACCACTATCTGTCTGGAAAAAGTCAACCTCTTTATTGCTTGAGAAGTGTAGCAATACAGAGGTGATGGGGTCCTGTATAAACCAAGATAGGCAGCAAACCTCTGTATTTAATACATGCCCAGCACACAAATAAAATGTGAAAAATGTTTCATTTTGGTCTTTAAGTAATAGAAGGAGTTGAGGAGGAGGTAGCAGGAAGCTTAGAATGGAAAAGTGATAGCTTTGGCAGTGTAGTGCAATGATTGAAAATGACATCTTCCATACACCCAATTAAAATTCATATCTTTTAACCTTTGCAGCCATGTGAGATCTGTATCATTAAGTCTGATTCAAAAGATGCCTTGATATTCTAAATTATTTGTATGCCTGGTATTCCAAATAAACATTTGTGAAATTCATTTCAAAAGATGTTAACACTCGTGAAACCCATGTGCCCCAGAGGGATTATATAAATTTCCATGTCAAATATTTGAAGCAAAGCACTTGTACAGAAACAGTGTTTTTTGTGTTTTGATGCCTTTCATTTCCATAAACTAGATTACTTTCTGAAATTACTTTCACACAGAGAACAGTTTCTATTGAATTCCAGTCAGTGAGCTCCTTGGAGTGTGATGTGAATAAAATATTACTGGGTTATGTAGCTTCCAGGATGCATATGCATCTGTGCTGTATGAGCAGGGCAAACCAAGTTTGGATTTTATCTTGAAGTGAGTTCACACACAGAGATTTACTGTCTTAGAGTTATTGCTAAACAACTATTTAATTTATAGACTAACGAGGGAGCTCTCTAGATTTCTGTCTCCAGCCACTCTACCTGGCTAACAATGACATGATCTCCCTCGGTAAGTAGAGATTTGCTAGCAGGCAGCAATTCCTGGCTGTCAGTGATTCTTGAACGCGAAAGTTTTATCTGCTTCTTGCAAACACTGATTCTGCCAAAAATTCATGCACACACATACACACACTCAAAAACAGATCCGAGCAAACATTATTTCCATTGTGCTTGTTCTGCCAACCCTGTGAAATGATCAAAAAACAGGTATTTAAATGGGAGAGGGAAGGAAAATTTTGCTAAGGGTGTAGGGGAGGGAAGCAGCTGTGATGTTAAGTGTTTTTACATAAACTACACAGCCTCCATTGTTATATACTATCCCCCCGGCGGGTGTCTTAGGTCAGCTTCTGGACTCACTTCTAGAAAAGAGGATGAATGCTAACTTCAGTGAAAGATTCGGGGTTCAGCCCTGGATCCTATAGCAAGCCCTCTGAGTATTCTTTGTGAGAACATAGCTAAAGCTGCATGGGCCCTTTGAACACCTAGGAGAAAAACCTTACTGCTCAGATTTGTACTGTTTGGTTTATGGAGCTCCCTCATTTACATCAGTAGAAATTTCACATGTGGAAATTCAGGAGCCAGGTCCCTGCAGCCAAGGCTGAATGCTGGGTCTGAGCAGTTCTCTCCTGCTGTGGCAGCTGTTCCTCTGCCCAAAAAGCAGATGCAAAGATTCATTTGCAGGCCAGTTAGCATTTAGTTTGTTTGTGTGAGGTCATACCCTCTAACCAGCAGCAAGCAACAGATTCCCTTAGTTAGCCTGGAGGTGCAGAATTGTTTTGAGTGGCTATTACGGGTGCAGAAAAGTTAGGTTGTGCAGACAGGGCTGCAAATGCCACAGCTGAAATAAACCTGCATCTTTGAGCTCGGATGGACGTGTGCTCCTGAGAAAGGAAATATGCTTTCAGCTGGTGAGAGAGGCATGGGGTTTTCACGTTTTTCAAACCAGTACATTCCAGAGTGGCAAGAGAAGGAGGAGAGTGACCTACAGGCTAGGCAGAGATGTGATGATATAGGAGCCACTGCCTGAACCGGTCACAGCTCTGATGAAGGTATGGCTCTTTTCTATGAAAAGGCTGACTGTTAGGTGTTTTTTCTATTTTCAGTTTATAACAAAACAGGAATCTCCTGGTGTCCTTGACAAAGTCAAAACTAGTGGGAAAAGGTCTTTTTCTTTCCTTTAACGACTTACCCTTCTTTCTGCTGCCTCACTGTTCAGAGACAACTACTCCAGACCAGCACTGGCTCAAGGACAGCAGCATCTTATTTCCCCCCTTGTCACCTGCTGCCTTCTATTCTGGTGTTGGCTGTGCTCAGACAGATTCTTGATAAGGAGAATGGAGGTGAGTGAATGCTGGTGCATCTCACAGCTGAGGCCATCAGAAAAGCAGCTTTCCTGGTTTTAGGATGTTTGACACCTTTTTTTAAAAAATATGCCTTCTGTGTAGTGGAAAAAAAATCTGTAAATGTTGAAGGAAAAGGGAAAGGCTGAAACCAGTGACACAAAAAAGCAGAGCCTCATAGAAATGTCCCAGAAGGCTTCAGGCTTGATTCCCCTCTGAAGTGACTGTATATAGGTTCAAAGCAGTGCTGAGAATGCACAAGGCCTGCTCCAGGCACAAGCCAAGTAGCTGGTTGCACCCACAGAGGGGAACAAGATGCCCGTGGCTCTTCTGTCTGGCTTGGGCAGAGGCTGCTAAGGGAGGGTGAGAACAGGGAAGAGCAGGAAATCCAGCTCTCAGGTGCCTCCTGGCTCTGCTCCTCCTTCTTCTCCTCCCCGTGGCTGCAGTCCTTTGGCTCTGGTAGCAAAACCTGTTTTGCCTGAGTGGCAGCAAAGCCTGTATTGCACTGAAGAAACATCTGCCAGAATGTCACTGCTGGCTCCCGTGCACGTAACTGGGTGAGAGCGGGTGGAGGGATGCACCAGTGCACCACCTTACCCCTGAGGAGACCAGTAGAAAGACCCCTGTTTCACATGTAGCCCCCAGGGTTCTGTCTTTTTCAGGCTGCAAGACTTTCTTAACCTCCTCATCCTTTTCCAGCAGGGACATCTTACATGATCAGGACAAGATACAGCTCTGCTCTCAGTCAGTCCATAGATTCCCCACTAATCATTCCTCGTTACACAAGGCTGACAATTCAGGGACCAGAGCACAGGAATAGGGGGACCAGAGTTTTGGAGTAAAGAATACATTAAATATAGCCTCCTTACTCTTTCAGAGATTCACCAGTTCCCATTGACACAGATCACCTGAAGGAGCTGCAGAGAGAGAATTTTTTTCCCCTGGTTAGTGAAAGATAAAAAGATGATTCCCAGCAATTGCCAAAGAACACCAAGTTAAGAACTAAATAGGGTAAAAAGGAATGGGCTGCAATATATGCTCAGTCTTTAGTAGATTTCTTTAATGCCAGTCTTTAGGGGCAGACTTTGCAAAAAATCCCTAATTATTTTAGCTGCTTAATCTGGTCCAAAGTAGGCTGTTGGCCAGCCTGTATGCTCTACGTATGATCTGGCTTAGCTAATCTGATAAATTCCAGTTTATTCTCTGGGTAGGTCCTGCAAATCCAGGACTATTTTAATTAGAGAAGCTGGGCAGCGACAGTTTATTGGGTAGTGGAGGTAAATTCGCAAGTCCTTGGGTCAGTGCTCGCCAGAGATGCAGGTCATTTGGGTTAATGAGTTGCCACTGCCCTAAATGATGGCTTTTCCTTCATCTCACTGCTGTTAGGCTGTTTTTAGCCTCTTTTTACAGATGAACAGGCCTGAGAATATTACTGACTTCAGTCTTGGTCTGTGGTCCTAGCACAAAGCACTTTTTGCTCAGTCCTTTCTATTTTCCAGCCCTGGTTATGCTGGCTCCTGAACCTCTGTGAACCTAAATACAAAACAAGCATTGATTTCTAAGAGAGAGGATTTGGATCTTCAGTTTTCCTCATGTTATTTTTTTTGCAGTGGAGCCTGCTGATGTAAAGCTTCCAGGCGGCAGGTACTGTATCCATCTTGCAGATGACGGCTTGGTCCAGGAATATCTGAGGTCAGGGGGAGCATGACAGACAAAAGAAACTGTGGTCCATGGTTGCTTGAAGAGAAAGGCGGCTTGAGAGCCACTGAGTGTCTGAAACAAGGCAGTAGAGATGAGGTGCTCTGCCTTCAGCCACCCTATCTTCCTCATCACAGAGCAGGCAGCTTCTGTTGCACATGGTATAGCTCCATTTTCATTGGCAAGAGGCAACCATGCAGAGTAAGTTCTCTTCAACCCCATTTGTCATTCTTTCTATCTGATGAACTTCATGCCACCAAAACTGAGGATGAGGTGCACAGAGCTTGCCAATTTCCAATGCAGATTATTTGATAGAAAGCAAAAGCTTCTGTTCTTTTTCTTCAGAAGGATAAGTGAAAAGTGCCTATACTGGGACAAGAGACCATAAATAAAGCTGAAATAATGGGAGATCACTCAAAAATTCTCCACGCTTTGAAAATATTTCCACTCAAATTTGTAACGCTGAAGAAAGTAGAGTTTTATGTAAGAAACAGGCTGCAGAATAAGGACATCCATGTCCTAGCCCTATCTCTGCCCTAAACTTTCTGCAAATAAAACCTTTTCTGGCTGGTCTCTGTTTTGTCTCTTGTGCAATGAAATTCCTTGTCCTCCTTTCCAGCAGAGCCACTTGTGAAAGGTTTAGATCTGTATTTGCAAGGTGCTGCTGCAGGAGTGAAAGAGCTGACAGGGAAAAGATGGAACAGGCTTCCCAAAGAAAATGAACCAAAATGCAGCCCATAACTCTCAGACTTGTGGGTACAGGATGATGTCCTTGTGTGAAGGATGTGGGGGAGAGCTTTTAGGCCCGTTGCCACCCCAAGCTGGGAGCATGGAGCCAGGCAAGCTCCTCAGCACGTCTCAAACTGCATTTTAAGGACAGTGGAGAGGGAGCCCCGCTGGGATTTTTCCCTCCTGACTTTATCCCAGTGCTGGGGTATTTTGCTGATGTGGTGGAAGACACTAACACCTTCATGTGCCCCATCTGTTCCAGTGAGGAGAGTACAGCTGAATGCTTCAAGGGTGCCCAAGTGCAGCTTGGGAACGCTCCTTGCTTTATCCATGGTGAAGCAGTTGGCATCAGCCTAGCTCCCTGGCACCCAGAGGGGGGAAATCCTGAGGTAAATTCAAGTAGACATGATGTTAGAAAAGAACTAACCATTAGGGCAGGTCGGGGTCGCCAGGTCTCCCAGCAGGGACAGGTGCCTGCCACTCTGCACATGGCCGTCAGCCAAGGACTTAGCGGTGGGACTCATGCCAGTCACGCATGAAAAGCAGACACAGGACTGGATCTGCTGCGACTCTACCCCACCAGAGACAATAAGTAGTTTCTTTTGCTCTCACTGCCTTTCTCGTGCATGCCTGTTTGCAGACACAGGGTGTCTGGTGCCCAGGTTGCTATGTGGCATCTCCAGGGCAAGCAATGTGGTTGGTGAGGATGCTGGAAGATGCTGTGAAGTCGGTGGTGACCCTTCATGATGCTGTTGTTGCAGCCTGGAGAATATTCTGCGTGTGCCCATCTGGTGAAGGGGGTGGGGGCAGCAGGAGGAGGCTGAAATGGGCCTCCAAGTCAGAACTGATTTCTGGCCTGCATGCAGCTATCTGTACATACAAACCAGTATTTGCATATGCAAGTATCCAGCTGTGCATGCAGCCACTTGCTATGCCAAGGCAGAGGCAGATGTGTGCATGTTCAGTGGATCCTACTCAGAGCTGGCTCACTGAAATCATGGTTGCTGTTTCTACTTAACTCTGAGTCCAATTATCACGGGAAGTATCTGAAAATCTAGCAAGCACATTGTATGATAACTGTAAATGTTTTCTCTAGCCCTGTATTTTTGAGGTTGTTTGATTTGCATCCCCACATCTTCAGAATGTACTTCTTAGTACATTCTTTTTAGTACAAAACATTGAATATTTTCTTGCCTTATAAGATAGAGTATGTCTGTGAGCTCTTTGAATGCTATGCCCTATGTATTTCAGAAGGGCACAGGCAAAAAGAAAAAGGAAATTTGTTCCAGTTACAACAAAAAATGCACTTTTTTTTTCTCTTCATGCCACCTCTTTCTCCCTTCTCTACCTTCTCTTCTCTCATCTGCTAAATGAGATGTTTCCAGTTTCATTCAACACAGGATGGCAGTGGTAGAGCTTGGCAGCTATGGGAGCAAATGACTTGCAACCAAAGGACAGCTTGAAAGGCAAACATGCAATTCACTGAATGTCTTGGCAATCCACAGTCTGTCAGAGGCCCTTTCCAACTTGTGGCTAAAGGGCATTGGACAGTCCCCTAAATAAAATGCATTTTGCTGTAGCATAGCAGCTGACCATGCTGACTTCTCTCATCTCTTACATTTTCTCCTATTTTCTTTTGCATTTTCCATGTGTATCGTTCTGCTGATCCCAGTTCTCAGAAGTGTAGCAATACAGCTGCTGTGTATTTTTTTGTTGTTGCCTTTCCTGCCTTGGCACCTGTAGCCACTGTAACTAAGCACTTTACAGTAATCTTAAAAGCCTTCCAAAAATACTGTGACTCATTAAAACTGACTCAATAATAAAATCAATGGCAGCCTTCTATCCCTTCTGGAAAACTCATCTGCCCTGCAGTTCCAGACAAAAATAAACTAGATAGTTTTTAGGCATTTTTTTTTTTCTTCACAAAGCTTAACTGAAGAAACAAATAAAGTCTCATGTGATGTTACGACCATCAGACTTTGAATTTTTAGGAGTTATCCCTGTGAACACATACACTCTTTCTGTGCTTCTTCTCTATTGTCAGTCCTAAATCCAAGATTGTGGAGTTTAAGAAAAGCACTGAGCTAGTGTTGTAGCAAATATTTAACAAAAGAGAGTGATAGGGAACAGTTTTGTCACAGCAGCATTTGCTAGACAAAGAGCTGCAGTCTCTGCAGGTGGAATGTGCACAAACACATGCATCATCATCCATATGTGTGCTTGCTCCAGGCAAAGATACATCGCTGGAAAGCATCAGGACAACCAGATGATGTCTTTAGCTCTGCTTCTGCTTCACCCGTGACCTGTGGGGTGAACATAAGCCAGTTGCTAGTTGTATGTCTACACAGCATGGCGAGGAAGAGGACTGAGAGTAAATTGCTATATTTTGTGACCCGCTCATGCCTCTCGCCCATGTTGCCAAGCAGTCAGCAAGGCACAAAGCATCTTCAGTGTGCTAAGAAAGAGCTGGTCTTATGGTGTCTGCTGATGGACTTAGACATGGCAAGCTTAGCTCTGCTGGGGCCCAGCTGGTGTGCCCACACAGATGCACAGGCTGGAGGTGTCGTGCTCTCCATTCGCAAGAAGGTGTGAGCACAGCCTATACCTGCCTCGGAACAGACAAAGCAGCTCCCATCTCCGCTAACCTGGTAGCATGGCCACAGCTCAGATCTGCACACCTGTCTGCATCAGCAAAACAGGATCACACTGCTGACCTCCTTAGCAAAGATCTTCCAGATCAACAGAGAAAACATTCTGTCTAAGAGCTGGAGATTATCTGGTTTAGAGTGTCTCTTTCTGCAGACCAGAGGGGATGGAGTTATTTTAAATCTTTTTTGTGCAAAGAAGAAACCAGAAGATTATTTTCTTTCTTCAGTGTCCTAAAACTCCTCAGGGCTGCTTATCTCAAATTGTGCTTGTCAAATGCACCCTTCTGCTATGCACTCTTCAGGGGAATGCATTTAAGAACTTAGAAGATCCAGCCAGGAGAGGGAACTGGTGCCCATTTGACTTACATGACAAATGCACCCAGACTGAAACAATGGTGGGCTGAGAAAGATCTGTGGTACTCATAAAACCAAAGAATAAGGCTCAAAAGGCTTTTAGGAAGCTATTTAGGCAACCTCCCAGACCCAGTACCCAACAAAACTAAAATTACTCCTGCTAGCTATTTCCCTAACCATTCTTAAGGATCTTCAGTTTAGAATAAACTATACCACCACCAGCCTAGCTCACTGCTTCACAATTCTCACTCTGCAGAGATTTTGCCTAATGGCTAATTCATATTTTCCTTTGGCTCTTAATCCCATTCCTTCTTGTCCTTTCCACCTTGGAAGTGCACAGCATATCTGTCCCTTCTACAAGCTGCACAAAAATGTCTTGCATGGGACCAAGTAACATTCACAGACGCGAATTCTGAAAGTTTTGTAGATTATCGCTCTAACACTGACATGTTATTCTGAGAAAAAGAGCTCAATACCTCCTCTCTAAATTTTTAGCAGCTATGGAATTTGGTCTTTAACTTCCCACCCTCCTCCCAGGTTACTAGTTGATTTGACACGTCAGCCAGCAGGCTGTAAGTCCCCGTCTTTGACTTCAGTGCAGCTGACCCAGACAAAGTACTGGCTGAGACTTCTTCAGAGGCAAAGTCCTCCTGGAAAGCTGAGCAGCAAATAGCTCCTTGATTCAACAGGAAACTCAGGTGCTGTGGCTGCCAATGGTTTCTATTACTGCTCCAGGCTGTAAGCAATTAGAAAACGCCTACAATCAAAATGAGCATTTTTAGTAGTAAGCTTTGTGACATGAAGACAAATGTGGAAATCACAAGACCTAATTACATCTAATTGCCAATCCATGGGAACTGGCACTCTGCAAAGGGAGGAGACAAGCAGCATTGTTTTAAAACACAAATTTATCAAACATATAATTAGCTAAATACCCACACACTCTTCCAGCCACTTGTTTTATTCTGAATCAGAGCTCCTCTGAGTGCTGAATGTGTGGAAGGCATCCTCAAAGAATAGCTTTAACAAAGCTTCTTTGTTAAAAGGGGTTTAAAGGACAATGTTCGCAGGTAAAGATCAAATCTAAACATATTTTGTGATTTTCTCAAAGATTGTCTTGAGTCATTGGCTTGTTGCAGGCGTTCCCAGGCTCTACCAATTTGCTGTCATTAGCAGGAAAGCTCAGCAAGAGCCATCCTGGCAATTTTCAAGGAGCAGCTTGTTTCCGAGTGATGGAGCATCTCCTTCCTGTTGGTGGAGCATTCAGGGACATGTGTGCATGTTATTTACCTTGACTCTCCACATGGTTTACAGGCTTTGAAACGTTTGCTGTTTCAAACGGCGCTTGCCTGAAGTGGAATTTATCTACCCGTTAAGGTAGCCAGCACCACACTCTTGGTTTGTCATCACTGGGGCAGACCCTACTGTACAAGAAGCCATGGAGACAGGGAGGTGAGGACTGGACTGTGGCTGTGAGAACAGGCTTGTGTCCCCCATCCATGTGGCCATATCTCCAGTGTCCTCCATGTAAGAAGAGCTGTGGTGCCTCAGTTTCTCCATCTGTGAGGGAAATGATGAATTTGCCACATATTTAGAGGTTTGCTGGTGACAAATGCAGCCCAAAAAGCTCCACAGTGAGCAATGTATTGGTTATCTCCACATCTCTCTTCACGTTTTTGTTCCTCTGCTCAGTTCAGCCACAGCAAACCCGTGGTGACACCCCCCTGGACAAGCTACCACTCAGTGCAGGTGAAAGGACTGAAACTGGGACTGAATGCCCTTTTTTTCCTTTTAAATCTTAGCATCCCCTTCTCTGAATGGCATAGTTACATCTGGCTGGTTGTGCTCATTTTCAGGTTTAATGTAAATAGCAGCCCTGGAAGTCATTTGGGAAGCTTGCATATGCTAATAATTTGTAGCTGAATTATTTTTTTATATATTAAACAATAATATTGATATTTTCAAACTTTGCATGCCAAACACTGAAATTAAATTAAGTATTGTTTAAAATAACAACAATATAAATTTGTTTTAAATGAATTTAGTGTCATTTCATTGTTTGAAATGTAATGTGGGAAAATATTACTGCAGGGGCAAGAGTAAATATCTAAGTCTGTTAATTTTATTGAAGTAGTGGATAGATCCACATGAACTATTACTGTGTGTGTTTGGTTAATATTTTATTGAAAACTGGTGTTAGCTCTAACTAATGAAAATCCAAACTATCTTCACGTATGAAGGTGTAAAATGCATCCAACAACTTAATAACCCTTTAACGTCAATGGAATTTTTAATGCTAAAATAAAATATGTAAAAAGGTGCTTCTAGAAGGTGTATAAGAAGTGGAAATCAGCCAATATAGTAATTATCGTTCTGAATTAATAGGGAAGGATAAGGAGGATGTGCAACTGAGATTCTTCATTGTCCAGCAGTTGCCAGCACCAGTTGTTTGAAAGGACAGTGCAAGAATGCCCTGAGTATATTGATACGAATGTGTGCTTAAATGTAATGCTTTTCATGCATCAACATTGGAGCATTTTGCAGTTAGCTGCATTTTACGGGTGATAAAACTGATGCACGGGGTTTTTTGCCTGGGCTCACCCTGTCAGTGGCCGGGGTAGAGACAAGAACAAATTCCTGTCTCTTGACAGCTAATCCAGTGCCTAAGCCAAGATGGTCTCCTGCTTCAGGAAAATGCTTCCTTTGTAGGTAGCACTTGAGCACATGCTAAAGTCAAGGAGACTTAAACGTCTGCTCGAAGTTAAGCCTATACTTAAGTACTTTCCAAACAGAGGGTAAACTTAAACCCATGTTAAAGCGCTTTCCTGAATCCAGGCAAAGTCTGTCCAAAGCGCTTGATTCTTCTAACTGCCATAATTAATGGTGTGGAGAAGCTGTATTCTCGAGATTTCTCTCTCTTTCCATCTCTTCTTTGTGGTTTCTCAGAAAGAAGAGGAGGTAAGGATACTGGTTTTAGTTTTTTAACAGTCCTAATTCTAGCTCTGCATGTCCTTATCTTAATGAAATTTCAGTCATTTATTACTTTTTTATTGTGGATCCTGCTATGCTTGAGACTTGCATGCTTTACCTTATTATCAAATTTCAAATCTGTGTAACGTGAATAAATGTGTTTATTAGGGAAGGACCAAACAAACAGCCTTAACACCACAGTGAAAAATAACACGAAGCCTAAAACAGTATCATGTTGGGTTTGTTGACTTCAGCAAAAACATGTCCTTGCTGCTGTGTGGCGGTGTATTACTGAAGTTATGAAATTGCAGTCATGGCAGATCAGAGCACATATCTTGTTTGACAGAAGTGAGGGTGAATATCAAAGTGGTATTCTTCCTTCCAGCAAATTAAAACTGCAGGGTTTATGCAGTGCTTCACTCAAGAATCCCATCAGAAGGCAACTTATTTCTGTGTAACACTGATAACAGCTCAGTTGTGCCAGTGCAGTCTTGAAGAGAGACAATTGTAGCCTCAATCACAGAGGCACACAATTTGATCTACGGGATGATCATGGTGCAGAAGAGTTCTTACCCATTAGCCTGATTCAGAATCTGAGCTAGTGCAAGGGCTGTTGTCTATGCTTCAACCAGGGACTATAAAAAGCAGCAGGTTCTATCTGAGCCCAGACAAATATTCACGCATTACCTGTTATTGCAAAGTTGTCTAGACCTGGAAAGACAGCTTGCCTGTACAGTCATTCACGATTCATTTTGCCCTTAACTGAGTAGCTAGTTAACAAATGTTAGCACTATTAATGGTTTCAATCCTCCTGTAAGAAAGGCGAAGAAGGGGTCTCCAAATTGTACACTTTCATGGCGAGCAATAACTTTAGACTGGTGTCTAAAGCAGGTGAAATTAGTAGGGCAGGACAGCTCAAGAGTTTGGACATGTAAAACAATGGAGATTTGCTTAAAAATGGTGTAGAAGTTATTTGGAATTTGCGTTGCTCACCAGTGAGGAAAACTTGTCAGGAAGGGATTTAGATCTGAGCAGATAAATAATAGATTTGAAATGGGTATATGGAATGAAATGCAATGTGTTAGCAATGGAAGAAGGGGTAGATCAGGTAAAGAAGCCATGTCTTCAAGATTAGCAGATGAAGGTCTAAATTTTGTATATGCAACTGGGAGGATCTTGTACAGTAAGGAAAAGAAACAATAAAAGGTTTTATATAGCCATATAAATGAAAAGAAAACGAATGAATGGATCTACCACACAATAAGCATGGGTTAGGTATTAGAATGAGTCACCCAGACATTGAAGGGACATTACCTTGGCTTTCCCTAGGGATGAAGGTGGCTAGTGGGAATAAGTGAAGAGAACTGGAGGGGGTCTTGTGCAATACGTAGAACTCCAAGCACTTTGTATGTTCAAGTCTGTAAGGATCAGGTCAGCACCAAGAGAGAAGGAACTGACACATGAAATCACCATCCCTACAGCAAAGATTCTCAACAAACTCTTCAAAGCCTGAGTACTCTGCCCTGAGCACTTGACTGCAAAGTAGCAAACACAGTACCTGTAATAAAGCATGGAACAGCTGCTGAAAAGTGATTAGGGAAACTCCTGGCTGTACCTCAATACTATGCAATGCTTTAGAGCAGCTTTTTAAATAACTGAACTCATGAAGACACATGAAAAATGGGATAAGTGCAAGATGGGTTTGAGATTGTGCTGGGTTCCTTGGAGGGCTTTCACTGATCAGAACTCAAAACCAGTGCGATGCCCCAGTCTAGGTGGGTTCCTTTGAAAACTTGAATATATTGTGCTGTACAGAGAATTTGTGATGGCAATGGAGAAGTTGAGGATTAAAGTCAGTGTTGTGTCATGGGCCAAAAAGTGGTCGAAGGGGCAAGGATGGAAGGTAACTTGGGATGAAGTTTATGGAAAGTGGTTATGGAGTTGCTTGAGCTAATGAAACACACTGCTGATAGAAAATTTGGGAGCTCTGTTGGTTCGGATCAACCTAGAGAATTTGTGTGTAGTGAAGTACAAAGTCAATGCACATTGGGACCAATAACAGAAGTTGCTGCCTTAAGCCATGGAGTCTTCAGCTTGAAAGACAGACATAGCGAAAGTGTGTTAAATGAAGATGGGCCACTACACAACCTCACTGTGAACAGAGCAACCCCAATCCTAGAATATATCCATTTTATTGCAGAACTGTAGTAGTGTTAATATTACTGTAGAAGACATGAAGGCAAACCTGAGAGGGACAGTTGTGGTTACTCATATTTAAGATTCAGACTGACAGGGTTACTGGGGTGACTGGGGAAATGGAGAACCTATTTTATGAAAGAAGGCTGAAAGAGCAGGACTTGTTCAGCCTAATAACATGAAGGCTGGGAAAAGATAGGCCTGCTCTCCAGAAACACATCGGGGGGATAAACACTAGGGAGGGATAAGAGCTATATAATCTGAAATGCTGGCACAAGAACAAATAGGCAGGAACTGGCTCTGAATAAATCAAGGCTGGAATTTAGAGGGAAGCTTTTTAACTGACAGAGGAAAGAGGCTCTACAACACATCCGATCAGTATGAGCAGGACAAAAATATTCAATAGTTTTAAGGTGGTGTTTGATAAACTAATGAAATCTGTGCTGTATTATTCCCCATGGTGTGGAGAACCAGACTCGATGACTTAGAACAGCACTTCAAATTCTGTAGTGAATTTAACATCCTAAAATGCATATGACAGATTATGCATGTTGGAGTAATTATTTTAGGCCCTCTGCATCCTCTGTCAAGCTCTAATTACCTGACAGTAGTAACACAGTGGGAAGGTGGAGCAGGGCAGGAATCAGTTCCTGTTCACTGCTACAAGCAAAATAAATGCACACTTAGTTGCTGAGAGCATTGGTGCTTCTGCATTTTTGAGCCCATTATTTTATTACGTTCAACAATAAAGGCTTCCTGCATCATCCATAGTGCCTGTCCTTAGAACTGTGAGTCTTCCCATGACTAGATAGTAGGAACTGCATCCCACCAGTCAGCAGAGCATCTGGAAATTGTGACTTGAAATTGTGCATTCTGCAATACATTCTCAGCTCTGGTGAGTCTGGCAGATAGTCAAGGCAGGTTAGAAAAGGATGTTAACATGAAAGGCTGCAGCCAAACTGTGACATATTTAACTCCAAGTTTCCCTGTATCCTACAAATGTTCCCACATGCCCTGTGGATGTTTTTACACTCTCAGAGTGTTTTGCAAAGAAAACCCTTCTGAGACTGCATGAGTTCTGCAATCTGCTGTATTCTAAAATGATCAATTAAAACACTAAGTTTGCATAAGGTAAAGATTATTTGATGCAAACCACCTGAAGGTCACAGAGCCTGAATATAAGGTCACCAAGGGATCTCCAGATTCATGTCATCAGGTGGAAGAATAATGATGGATGTGTTTTGACAATGTTTATGTTTAATTTAGCAATTAACACTGGCCTCACCTATTGATCTTTAAGCAAACATTCGTTATGGTGCACAATGACATTGTAGTTAGCAACTTCAGATTGTATTAGTGGCAGTTTCAACTGAGCTGTATTAAGAAATGCTAATTCCAAAATTCTTGAGAAAGGAAAACTGAAATAAAAGGATAGCCACACATCTTTGATGAATGTCCCTGCTCTGGGCAGAGATGCCATTAACAGAGGCCTTAGAGGAGACACAGCTGTTTTCTTTTCCCAGCTGGATAATATATAGTTAAGTCATATTTCATTGCCAGAGTGAGGGTGATCATTTTTTTAATTTACCAAATGTGATTTAACCCACTTCCAGATCGATGTGAATATTGCTAGTCTTTAGCTTTCATTATTCCAGTGCAGGACAGTAGAAGTTTGTTGGCAGAGGTCACCCTGAACAGGCAAGCACTGCAGGAAATTTACAGTGTCAGGCATGCCTATGGACAGAGCAGTACTATATACAAGGCCTTGCTCTCTTATTGTCAGTACTGTCCATACTGCAGGAGAGCTCAGAAGTGGAGTCTGTATCCACTTGTTGCCTCCCTCTCCAAATATGCCTGTTCACCTCTTCCCTTGTGCCCATTTCAGAGTTCTTCTGGCTCTGCACTGAATTGTACCCTGGAGATAATTAAAATTTCAGCATATCAACCAATACGAAGGAAGAAGGAGAAAAATGCAGCCTTGTCCTTTATCAGCAGCCATGCTGTTGTTGACTGTCTTAAACCAGTCCTGAAACAAAACCTGAGAGGCTGTGCTGCATGTGCTCCACACCACCAGAGCAAGAGATGCTCCCTGGGGAAATTTCAGGTGAAGTAGTTTGGAGGCTTGGCAAAGGGCAGAGAGAATTAAACTGCAGAACTGAAGTGATGCCACTGATCATTCATGAAGTCAGCGGTGCAGGCAAGAGACATTATGTTGTCTGCAACTGCAAGTGCCAGCAGATGTTGGCGCTCTTAGCTCAGCAACTATCCTAAAAGTCTTGACCATTTTAAAAAGTTATGTGTGTTGTTTGTATCTGCTGTGGACCCATAATGGCAAGTGATTGAGTTAACATTTCTTAGCAAATTCCCGCTCATCAACTGAACCCTAGGGATGGCTCCTGTGAAATAAATGGAGCTTGGTAAGATTACATGGTGGGCTGGGAGGTAATGTAGTGGTTGAAGAGCAAGCTGATGTGTGTTGTAAATAAAGGAGAGGATTTGGACAGGCTGGAGAAGGAGAGAAACTAGGAAGAGTCAGGAACATGACAGGAAAGGTGACCGGAACAGAAATAGATATTTTAGCAAGGGAGCATGTGAGAAAAGGGCTGACTTGAAAGCCTTCTCTGGAAAGTTCCTAATCTACTATTTTTATAACCTTCTCCTGACCCTCTTTTCCTTGTGTCCTCAATTATTTGGGGTAAGCATTGACCCTATCTTTGTTAGCTCATCTATATGTGCATGCAACCTAATGACATGAGTGAGCTACTTAATCCTAGTCTGTCAGTGTCATCCTGGATTAATTTACTCCCTGTTTAGCACTGACTGTCACTTGGATGAGTGTTTCCTGCATCTTTTCTTCCCTTCTGCTCTTTTCTTCCCCTTTGGTCATGCCTTTGGCAATAGGCCCCTTAGCTGAAATGCCCCCATGACATTCCACCAGATTCCCCCATCCACACTAAACGCTGCAGACATGCCCGCTTTGTCTGCTATCTCCATCTTAATTCTTTATCTGCTTACATGGTTAGTGTCTCCCCCCCTCCCCACTACTGACCTTGCGGATTAATGTATAGTATGGGACTGTAAGCTTTCTTGAAGGCTGGATGAATTGTGTCCTCAGCTCCCATCTGTCGACATCGTCTCTTATTGCCTTCTGCACAGTGACACAGACACAGCTGAGACTTCATAGGAAGCAGATGAAAGAGCTGAGGTTTTTTTCCTCCTTTTTTCTTTTATAATTTTTGACAAGGAGTTTCCAGTTTGGCAACTGGTCTCTAGTAGTGTCTTCCTTGTGGGTGTCTTATTTAATCAAGGGATTGCAAAATCAGAATATTAATCAGCTCTATTTAAAGAAGTTGGAGATGGGAGATGTGTAATTGCTTTGATAATGTGGAACCCAGGTTTAGTCAAGAGTGTCTAGTTTGTGTGGCTGAAACATGAAAGCCAAATGTTTTGGAACAGATGAGAGAACAGAAGATAAGACTATAGGTTGAATAACTGGGAAAGAGCTTTATGTTCTGGGGATTTTAGGGTCTCTTCCAGAGCTAGATTGGGGAAAGCCTTTCCATAGGTATCTGGAGAGCAAAGCCCTCTTTGGCCAGTTGTAACCCCCCGATAACAAGGCATGGAAAACAGGGAATGACCAAAGATACTGGGGAGCTCATTCTCTGGCAGGAAAGGTGGAGCATCCTATGGAAACAAAATATTAATGGCCAGGAGCAGGTATCCCCATGCAGGGTATCTCTTTTGTGAGGGATGGTTTGTGTGTTGGAGAAAAGCAGTTGGTGCCCAGACTCGTAATCAGGGCCTCACTGAAGGCAGTCACAGGTACTGGTGGTTATTCACCTTGGATGTGTGGGGTACTTGCTGCTGGCTTGTGGTTTGAGATTGTTTTTCCTGATGTCGCTGTTTCTCCACAGAGCACTGGCTGGAGGTGTGGGAAGAGCTGGCTTCCCTTTTTTGTTCACAGCTCTTACCTGGCATTCTAAGACGATGAAAAGCTGCTTGAAAATACACTTAGCATTTTCCTTGCAGTCAGCTTTGTAGGATGACTACTGTGTCCTTTGGTGCAAAGAATTACATATTGCTCTTCCTGAATGTTTACTTTTCTATTTCTCTTTGCTCATATGCTGCGATCTGCCATCCCACCCACGAGACACACACAATCTGCAGCTCCACATGCTATTGTCCGTTCATTAATTCTGTAAGTGGGTTGCTCTCCCAAGGAACGTTTGTTGTGTCATTGGGTATTTTGCTGTTTGAAATAGGAAGGTGGATGATTTGCAATCGTAACTTCTTCTGTCTGAATAGGAATGGTAACAGAGCTGTTCAGGAGTCAGCTAGACTCATCCAAACCAGGTATAAATCAGCCTGGCTCCATTTTGAAGCCCACAGAGTTGACAGTAGCCAGCAGTGCTGTCACTCTCTGCTAAGAGAAAATGCCATTGAAACTATCAGGCAGACTGTGCTGCTAAGAAAGGAAATGCAAGAAGCAATTTCAAACATCAGACCTCTTGTCACCTGTGCCACTCATTGATTGACCATGCACAGCTACGTACAGTTCGGAGCTTCTGATACAAGACACTGACCAGCAGCAGAAGCCACTGAGGTGATCAGGAGCTAAGTGTGCAGAGACAGGCAGGCAGACGGACGGACGGACAGGCAGACAGGCAGGCAGACAGCAGACAGGCAGGCAGACAGCAGGCAGGCAGACAGACAGGCAGGCAGGCAGACAGGCAGGCAGACGGACGGACGGGCAGGCAGACGGACGGACAGGCAGGCAGGCAGACAGACAGGCAGGCAGACAGACGGACAGACAGGCAGGCAGACAGGCAGACAGACAGGCAGGCAGACAGGCAGGCAGACGGACAGGCAGGCAGACAGGCAGGCAGGCGGACAGGCAAGGAGACAGGCAGGCAGGCAGACAGGCAGGCAGGCAGGTGGACAGGCAGGCAGACAGGCAGGCAGACGGACAGGCAGGCAGACGGGCAGGCAGGCAGACAGACAGGCAGACGGACAGACAGGCAGGCAGGCGGACAGGCAGGCAGACAGGCAGGCAGACAGACAGACAGGCAGGCAGACGGACAGGCAGGCAGACGGGCAGGCAGGCAGACAGACAGGCAGACGGACAGACAGGCAGGCAGGCGGACAGGCAGGCAGACAGGCAGGCAGACAGACAGACAGGCAGGCAGGCAGGCAGACAGACAAACAAACAAACAAATAAACAAAGAGTCCTGGGTTTGTTCAGCCAGGGGAAGGAAGGTAGCTGAGAGGGGATCTACAAGCTGGCTTCTGGGAGTTAATGGTCACACAGGAGGCAGAGCCAGACTGTTTTGGAAGATACTCTGTAGAAGGACAAAAGGTAACAGCCACAGATTGCATCACAGGAAATCCCAGATAGGTATTAAGAAAAAAATCTGCACAAGATGGTATACCAGACCAGGAAGCTGTGGTATCTCCATGTGCACTGTGGAAGCGAGTTGGCCATCTATCTTTGAGATAGGAGTCTGGTCCCTGACTGTCCTTTATTTAGGACTTTATTTATGTCTAAGTTTAGACATAGCTGTAGAAAACAGTGGCTTTGTAATAGGGAAATGACCTCTCAATAGAGATAGCTCCTACTGTTTATTGAAAAATAGTATTTCTGTCCCATGGGAAATTCTGGTATTTTCATATTCATTTTCGTCTCAAATTGGAACACATAGTGCCCCGAAAAGAGTTGATTTGCAAATGTCAGTGTTTCATGTTGACATTTTGAGCTAAAATGAAATATTTTGGCTTGAATCAGGTCATCATTTGCTTCTGCTTTAACAGATTTTTGCTTACAGGAGCTGTAGCTCTACACCTCTTGCGACCCCAGGAAAGCCCCCCACTGGCTGAACGGTATACGCCATACTGCCCTTATTTCTTTCAGCAGTTGACTTGGGGGAATCAGAAGTCTTCCAGCAGATGTAGAACAAAACAAGAAACATCAGGTTTCTGACTGTAACATTTTTGGGAAACATCTTTTTCCCCATGTGAAGAATCTTGGTTTGTGTGAAATCTTGCTTTCTGAAGGGAAAGTAGTCTGTTTTCTCCTTTTTCTAAGGCAAAATGTTCAATCAATCCAACATGCAACAAATATGTTCACATATGTATGTGAGTGTGTGTGTGATGGTTCTTCTTTCCTACTTTAGCAAATACTGCAGCCATATTCTGTTCACATTTCCCACACATTAGTTTCACTGGAGCTAATTCAGCCACAGTGACATAGCCAGAACTACATTTGGCACAAAGAGGAGATTTATTGTCTTTAATAATAACACAGAGATAGAGCCACAGCTGGTATGAACCAAGGAAATCAGTGGAATTTGGATGACATACCTGCCAAGGATCAGCCCCAGAAATACTAATATCTAACTACCTGTAGTGCTTACAAATGTATTTACAGTCCATTTCCAGTACTGTTTTCTGCAGAAGACAGCACATTTGCAGGCTTGCTTACTCAGTCTGGGAGGAAGAGTTTTTCACACTTTGCTCTGTTAGCAGCAATCACTGTAGATCTCCTCTCCCTATCCTTTTCTCCCAGCCAAGGATGTTTGTCTAAAGCCTCTGCATTATCTACCTGCCAATCTTCTGTTGTTTCTGTGCTATAAACCATGTGTTCTACAAAGACAGTGTGAGCTGAACACAGGCATCTGAAGACATAATTTGGACTTAAAATTTGTAGCACATTAGGAGCATGCTAATTGCCTAGGGTGACATCCAGCTGACAGCTGATTTGATGGTAACTATGTTCTCATTCCTGTTTAAAATTCTATCTCCTAAATAAATGAGTGATGCGATCGATAGCCTCACTCTGTTAACAGGAAGGCTGTGGTGCACCACTGTGATTTTGACTTCACTGTTTTCTTTGCCAACTAATTAAGACAAAAATGACATACCAGGTGATCTTCCCTTGTCCCTGAGACACTTTTAACACCATCTCTTAGGCACTTTTCTTGGAAACAATGGCTTTTGTCATTTACCTCTCTGGTTCATTACATTTGTTGACAAGTGCTCAGATGAGTTCATCTAAGTCTGATCCTTGCTGTTTCTTTGCCTGGCTGGGATGTTTCCTTCTGCATGCCAGGGTGGGCATTTAAAACTATAGCTCACTTGATTGCTTGCACAAATGTTTGCCGATTAAGGTATCTACACAGTGAGACAATGTCAATCAACTTAATTGCATGTGCAAATTCCACTCTGCATGTACAAATACAGGATCTGTATGAGTCTGAAGTATCTGTACTGGGAAATCGGGCTTTGCTACCTTTTAAATACTTCTGTTAAGAATTCCCTTTAAGTCCTGCAAGGTGTCTGAAATAGATTTTTTTTATTTGTCTTGTGATGTTCAGGGCTCAGAGATTTGGAACTCATGGAAGAGGACCTGGTGGACTCTGCTGTGGGTTGAGATTGTTGCACAGATGCTCCCTCTGATGGAGATGGCAGAAGGAACCACACTGTCACCCTGACTGGCTTTGACTCTCAGTCCATTATTTTAGCAATGTAAGTTGATCAGTATCTTAAATCCAAAGCTTGTTGGGCTTTGCCCTGGCAAGCAGGGGTGCATATTTCTTTCTGTCAGCACTGTGATGAATGAAGAAACTGGCAGCAAAAATGTTAAGTTTAATTAAGGCAGCAGTGATGTCTTCCAACAGTGCAGCAAGGGCAGGCAAAGCTGGGTGTCAGATCCCTCACCCAGCCTTGGGCTGTGAGCACCAGGTGAATAGCTAGAATGGGTTAATGTCACATTTACATGACTGAGAAGAAATAACTACGGGAAATGCCCAGTTTACTCAGTAAAAAGTAAAAAGATGTGGATTGGGAAGCTCAGGAGAACAAAAGATTCACAGATAACTTGAAGCTGTACATCCAGAACAGAGAGCTCTATTTTAGTGGCCTGCTAAATATCAGAGACCTTATATCTATATGGTCAAATCTCTGCGTAGTTGGTTAACCTAGTCATTATAAAAGAAGTTCAGTGAATTTCTCTCTCCACAGTCTTCAGATGAGATTTCTTACTTTGCCGAAGCACTTTCCATGGGAACTTCTCTATTAAATCAAAGCAGACATCCCTCTAGCCCTCTATCTGATAGTAGCCAGCAGCACTTGCTTGAGACTAAGGTGAAGAAAATCCTGCAATGGGAAGCTAAGGAATAATTTGCTGTAGATAAAGTTACTTTGCTCAGAGGTTATCTTCAGCCACAAAGCAGAAGGCTTGCTATCTGATCCTAAGCAGCATGAATCTTTACTTGCCACTCTGCAGGAGAGTAAGATCTCCCCATTGTTCCTGGTCATGCTTTCCAAAATCCGTCTTTTCTGCAGGATGGAGGTACCTTGTCCCTAGGTGGAGCTGTTTTTCACCGGTGTGTCAGGTATAGGACTAGCAATGGCAGACCCTGTGTTTCACAGTTTATTATCAGGAATATTGCTATTTGCTGCCTGTTGTTCTCCCTGATGCTCAGTTCTGCCTCTGCTTTTGCTTTTTCTAAGGATGTTTGTGCTTAAAAGAAACCCAACAAAATAAAACAGAAAAGAAAAAGAAAATTATTATGTAACCTCTTGTACAGGGATCTGATTAGGAACAGGCACAGCATTTCAAAGAGCCCAGGGAGAGGTAGGGCAAATTGTCTGTATGAGTTACTTTGAAAATTGTCATGCATTATATCCCCATAAAATAACGATCAGGAGCTGGAAGAACAAGGATTATTCCCATGAAAAGCCACTTCTCCCAAACGGCAGCACTGCATTAAACCAGTTGTGTACATAATATTTCATTAGAAATAATATTGTTAGTAACAGATGTCCATTTTCAGCAGAGCAAATGTAGATGGGATTTTATTGTTTCTCACTTTTACATAAATGGATCTGGTATGGTGGTACCCCTGATTATGAAAAGCTGCAATTAAATGTTAAAGTAATAAAGCTCAGGTTAGCCATCGTCCCCAGAAACTTGTTCTTCTTCCAAAGAGCAGGCAAACAGAAATGCCAGCTTTTAAAGCACTAACATACTGCAGTTTTGGAGTTGTTTTCTAGGTTGTGTTTGCCTCCTTTTCAGATCCATCCAAACAAACCCGCAGATTAGCATGTGTGTTTGTGTGTGTGTGTGTGTGTGTGTGTGTGCAGGCGCGAGTAACCCAATTTCTGCCTTTCATACTTTGCCCAGATTAGAGGCCAAGCCCTGCAATGTGGTGGTGAAACATCCAAACTGGAGTGGGGGCTTAGTTTTTTCTGTGTTTGATGTTAACAGGTAGACAGAAATGTTCCCTCATGGGAATAAGTTTATTTGGTGCAGCTCTATCATTTTATTTATTTACTCATAGTCACAGTCTTATTTTGATGCAAAACTCTGCCTGCCTCCACCATCCCCCTTCCCCTCCCGCCTTCCCTAGAAGTGACATGATCAAAAGCTATTTCTTCTTCAGAGTGATTTCCAGTAACCTCCAGAGCAGTTTTTTTAATTAAATAAACCTCATCTTGTCTAGCTTTCTGGTCAGCATTTTGAACCCCCTGCAGATGGGTCTGAAGGATTAACAGCAAATCCTCCTCGACCCAGCTCAAGCAGATGGGCGGCATGTGTCTGATAAATACTAGGACAAGGTCTGCTTCCTCGTGTTTCCAACAGATAGACGGTATACCCTGTAAATTAAATTTAAAATGGTGGCCCTTTCAACCCTTAGAATAGCAGAGGAAAAGGAATACAAATGATATGAATTTCCTATTTCTAGCACATTGTCACACCACTGAGTCAAACATCACCTGTTGGGTAAGTGGTACCTCCAGGGAAGGCTGGGTCAGTAAAATGCTGAACTTACTGAGAGCACAATGTGTGTGAGCCCCTATGTGTATCTGCTGCATCTCCTTGCTGATGGCTTTTATTTGCATACCAGTTTGCAGAGTATCCTCTTTCCAAATGAATGTCTCTTTCACCGACTGTTGCAATAGGAGGCAGACACCAAGTTCCTGGGTGTGCAAAGTGCAACGGGGTTGTGCTCAGTTCCAGAGCAGAGAAAGGGCAATTTTCCCCAGCTATTTGCTTGCAAGTGTCAGGAGTGGTGAGCCTTGCTTCTGCAGGACAGGACAAGCCATAGAATTGGAGGGAGGTCTCCATCCTACTTTTGATTGCTCTGGCCCATGGATTTGCCAGTTCCTTAGCAGGCAAATTTCATAAAAAATTAATCAAACCCTTTCTCCTTTCTTTGTGCCATTTTTCTTTTCTCTATTTTTCTTTCTTTTTTTTTTTTGTTTTTCTTTTGAGGAGGAAAAATACAGGCATTTTTAAGTATTTTGCTTTACCTGTCACTCTTCTTGCTATTTCTTGCCCCTAAGGTGGTGGTCCCTCAGGAACTGCCCATGGACAGAAAGATTTGTCTACAATTGCACTGTGCATGGCTACTGCCTGGCAGCATTAGTGGAAACTGCATTTCCCCGCTGACCTTGCTGCTAAGCTGGAGACTGCCAGTGACTGTCACCTCCAATGACACTGCTTAGAGGGTCCTTGTCAGAACAATTACCACTGATATGTCACTATATCCTCTTGCAGAGCCTTTGGCTCCTGAGTCAGGATACCTGTGATATTTGGGGTATTGTGTTTAATGGCCAGATTTCAGGGATGTGGGATGCTTGTGAAGTCAGTGACTGCATCTCTGCAAACCAGGTGAGGAAGTGGTGGGAGCAATGCAGAGGAAGCAAGTGAGGATGTCATTTGAAGACCCATTTAAAACGGAAGATGAAGAGACTGGGTCTGAAGATATCTCTTATTAGAGACATCAGTACATAATGGAGAGTGGGTTTTATTTTTCTAAAGCATTGGGTTTTGCACTTAGATAGTTTAGGCTATGAGTCAAAGAAGAAAAAACAGTTTGACAGCGGCAAGCAAGTCAGCCAGCCTTTCCTCCCAGGACATTCAAGAAGCTGCAGGGTCATATCTTCTGCAGAACCCTTTGTAGATAAGGTGTTGTGGGATGAATGCTCTTTTGAAAGGGTGATAGGAAAGGAAAAAAGGGAGAACTAAAAGGAGTTTAGAATGTCATAAAGCTGGTGGACTAAACGTTCAGCTGTTGCAAACCAGCTTGCTCTTGACTGTGGGTGCACGTGCATCATGTTACACAGCTAAAAATCTGATTCACAAAATCAGAAACAGTGAAACAGACAGGAAGCATCCAGCCCATCTAGTTTCTCCTGGTCAAGTTTTGATTGTCTCTGGACTCTGTTTCTGCTAGTACTTATTTTTAATTATCTAGATTACACTTTCCTCATCGTTTCCTACAGCAAGATCACTGTGGGCCTAAAACCCCACATTTCATTATGCATCACTCATCCCTTGGGATTGTAAAGTACCAATGTAGAAACAATTTCTTTTATTATATATACCATGACAGCTCACCTTTAATCCTCATGATAAGAAACATTTAAACTTCTTAATAATAGCTTGGAAGTTTGAGTGAGTAAGTGAGAAACAAAATCATTCACTGACTTATTTTTCCAAACAATCACAATAGTTTAGAACATGAGTCAGCAGTTTTCTTGGCTTGCCAAAATTATTTTCATTTTCATCACTTTTGCTGTCCTTTCCATAGTGTCTGCTTACACAGCTGTGATACTGGAGTTAGCTAACTTTATATGGCCTAACAAAGGAAGCTAAAAGATAATAATAAAGTGGAAATGCAAAGTTACGTTGTCAGATAATGTAGTGTTCCTGACAGCACACACCTGTGTACTCACTGAATATTTCATTTGCCTGTGTGGCGTAAGCATATACTTTAAGCCAGAGGCTGCATTTAACTGCTCTGTCACAGAGCAAAGTAGGGTTCAGTTGCCAATTTTAAAAGCGCAGATCTGTTCTGTTGGAGAACTGCTCAAAGAAAACTTCTTTTTTATGGTAAGTGGAAAACCTGATGTTTAAAGGAACAAGCACAGGATTTTTTTTTGTAGCTGAGAATGTAGCAGCTGAGCAATTTGTACTGAATTAGTATATTTCTCCTTTTTTATTTTTTTTTCTTTTCCCATAAGGATTGCAGTTTTAAATGTTTTCCAGATGGATTTTTCTGGGGTTTGTTAAAAATACTGAAAAACAAAAATGTACAGTTTTTTTGCTTTCAAGACTGAAAACTGGTTTTCTTTTTCATGTAAAACTTTTCTATCAACATATTTATAGTGAGTTTAAAGAAGGTTTAAAATTATAGTGCAGTTAAAAGTAGAGAAAATTTCACCCAAACTGTTTTATTTTCCTTAACAATAGCAAAACGCAGCTATCTGTCTTTTGTCTTTTCAAACAAGTTTCTGTGAGAGCTGTTGAGAGCTCCTCCTCTCTACCTTTCCTACAGCACTTGTCCAGTGCCTGCTCAGGTTTGCTGGCTGTGGTGCTGAGGGTGAAAAAGCATACCGAGGGAGAAAGAAATGGCCCTCCTTTTTCCTCCCTGCTGTGGCCTGTGGCTGAAGAGCAGGGAAACCCCTTAGCAACCCCTGGCAATAGGTAAGCTGGACAAGGTACAGGAGGCTGCACCTCCAGCCTGGCCACACATCTCATAGAATCACAGAATGGTTTGGATTGGAAGGGACCCTAAAGCTCATCCAGTTCCAACCCCCCTGCCATGGCAGGGACACCTTCCACCACACCAGGTTGCTCCAAGCCCTGTCCAACCTGGCCTTGAACACTGCCAGGGGTGGGGCAGCCACAGCTTCTCTGGGCACACTGTGCCAGCACCTCAGCACCCTCACAGGGAAGAACTTCTGCCTAATATTTAATCTAAATCTCCCCTCTGTCAGTTTAAAGCCATTCCCCCTTGTCTGATCCTTACATGCTCTTGTAAAAAGCCCCTCTCCAGCTTTCTTGCTGACCCCTTTAGGTACCCTTCTCCAGGCTGAACAAGCCCAGCTCTCTCAGCCTGTCTCCGTAAGAGAGGTGCTCCAACCCTCTGACCATATTCATGGACTCCTTTGGACTTGCTCCAACATGTCCATGTCCTTCTTACGCTGGGTGCCACAGAGCTGAACACAGTATCTCTTCCCACGGAAAGACCCCACAGAATGGATAAGCCTTAGGAACAATTATCAAGAATGGTGATTTATTCTCCACTTTCAAGTGATACTGTGAACCTTTTGAAGCAAAATGAGGTGGTTATTTTTCTGTTGTTTCTTTTTTTACCAGGGATTCCCCAAGTGGATGGCTGTCAAAGATTTTAATATACTGCAGGCACAGCAGCTAATTCTCAAATCTCTTGCAGAAGGATCTTACAGAGGGAAGCTAGGATGCAAATCCTTTTGAAGGCTTTTTCCATTTTGAAACCTATAAATAGGAAAGTAGGGCAAAATGACTTTGACAAGTTTAGACCTCACCTTCTTTAATTACTCTCTTTGGATCAACAACCTGACTGCAAATGCTTATCTTCTCCACCATTCTGCACAGGTTTGGAGTTTATTTTTTAAGAGCAGTGCATGACAATTCTGCATATTTTTAATATCCCTAGCCTCCAAAGATTTCCATATTCCAGCCAATCTTTAAATTTATAATTGATATAAATGGGGAACAGGGTTTATTGCCTGAATTGTCCTTTCCATGTAAAATGTCTGTCCATTTTTTCTTCTTTAAGGGTGGTAAATTTCCTACTAATGCTGTTTTTGCATTTCTTCTCCCTTTTTTTAATAAATGTGAAAATTTAAATTCATTGTGTGTTGATATTGATTAGCAATAACAGTATCTACTTTAAACTACTAATACAATAAATTAATAAATTAGTTGCAAGAATGTTGGTTTTATAGATGTTTAAAACAAAACATGTCTTGTTGCTCCTCTATACTGTATAATGTTCCTTTAATATGTAAGTATTGCGTGTACACAGTGTAAAGAGCAAGCTAGTTTCTATTACTTTACATGGGGCACACATGAAAAATGGCACAAGTATGATACATCTGTCTGAAGACCTGAGTCTTGGATATGGTAAGGTGCTCTACACCTCTCTACAATATGAAAGGCTGTAAAACATATTAATTTATTATACCATTTTGTTTATCATAGCAATATCCAGTCTTGATGGATTGTCGTGGTTTAACTCCAGTCAGCAACTCAGCCATGCAGCCGCTCGCTCACTCCCTCCACTTCCTCCCTCCCTCTCCGGGAGGGATGGGAAGGAGAATCGAAAGAATGTAACTCTCATGGGTTGAGATAAGAACAGTGCAGTAAGTAAGGTGTAACACAAACCACTGCTGCTGCCACCAATAATAATAATGATAAGGGAAATAACAAGGGAAGAGAATACAAGTGCTCACCACCTGCCGACTGCTACCCAGCCCGACTCAAGCAGTGATCTCATCCTTCTGGGTAACTGTCCCCAGTTTATATAGTGGGCATGACGTGCTGTGGTATGGAATACCTCTTTGGTTAGTTTGGGTCAAGTGCCCTGTCAATGCTTCCTCCTGGCTTCCCCTCCTCCCTGGTAGAGCACAAGACTCAGAAAGTCCTTGGTCAGAGTAAACATTACTGAGCAACAACTAAAACCATTGGTGTTATCAGTGCTGTTCCCAGGCTGAAAGTCAAAAACACAGCAGTGCACCAGCTAATAAGAAGGAGAAAAATGACTGCTACTGCTGAACCCGGGACACGGATATAGGAGAAACCCTGAGTGCAGGGGGAAGGATTTGAGGAGCTGTGTGGAAGTTAGTTTGTGTGACTGGGCTGAATGTGTGAGCCACCACCATCACACAAACTTGCTGTGAATTGTTGTCTCTGTGGATGACAGGTTTCGTTATCCATTTTTGGAGTCCCATGCTGTTATCAACCTGGCATGCAGTACCTGGGTACAGTCATCTGTGAGAGCTGCCACAAGGAAGAGCGTGTATTTGACAGGCAAGCAAACCAGGACCTAGGGGCAGCTCAACCCAGAGACCTATGGGCTCAGCCCAGAGACAACCAAGCTTAAGTGACTAGGATAGACATCAGAAGAACCAGATTCTAAAGCACCTATCTCACTCCAATTATTAACAGGACCCACAGATGGATGGCTCTGAGAGAGACATCTCCAGACTGGTCAAGGATGCTTTACTAGATGTGTTGGGGGAGGGGGGCATTGTTCCTTCCCAACACACCCAGTCAGTTGCCAGCACCCCTAGTAAATGCTCGAAGCAATGTAGAGATGTTCCAGCCACTCCAGCCAATGAGCTGGCTTTATTTGGAGCTTGGCTCAGATGCCTCTATACAAATGCCCATAGCATGGGGAACAAACAAGAGGAATTGGAGATGTGTGCACGTCTACGGGAGTATGATATAACAAGCATCACAGAAACATGGTGGGATGACTCCTATGACTGGAGTATTAAAATGGAAGGTTACCAGCTCTTTAGAAAAGACAGGCCCGGCAGGCGGGGAGGGGAAGTTGCCCTTTATGTTAGGGATAGGCTGGGGAGTATGGAACTCTGTCTGGGGACAGGTGAGCAGTCAACAGAGAGTTTGTGGGTGAGGGTTAAAGGGAATATAGCTATGGGAGACATTACTGTGGGGATCTGTTACAGAACGCCTGATCAAGGAAAACCTGCGGATGAAGCATTCTACGGAGAGATAGGAACAGCCTCACGCCTCTTGCCTCACTTCAACCACCCTGACATCTGTTGGAAGGACAGTACAGCCTGGCACAAGCAATCCAGGAGGTTCCTCAATTGCGTGGAAGACAACTTCCTTATGCAAGTAACAGAGGAGCCGACAAGGAGAGGTGCCATGCTTGATCTCGTGCTCACCAACAGGGGAAGGGCTCATTGGAAATGTGACGCTCCAGGGCAGCTTTGGATGCAGCAATCATGAGATGGTTGAATTTGAGATCCTCAGGACAGTGAGAAGAGCGTGCCGCAAACTCACTGCCCTGGACTTCAAGGGAGCAGACTTTGGCCTCTTCAGGAACCTGCTTAGTAAGGTTCCATGGGATACAGCCCTAGAGGGCAGGGGGGCCCAAGACTGTTGGTTGATACTCAAGGATCACCTGCTACAAGCTCAGGAGTGTTGCATCCCAGCTAGAAGGAAGTGAAGCACGAGGGCCAGGAGATGTCCTTGGATGGATAAGGAGCTGCTGAGGAAAATTCAAATGGAAAAAGAGGCTTATAAAAAGTGGAAGCAAGGACAGGTGTCCTGGGAAGAGTACAGGGATGTTGTCCGGGAAGCTAGGGACCAGGTTAGGAAAGCTAAGGCCCAGTTAGAATTAAACTTGGCTAGGGATGTTAAGGATAACAGGAAGGGATTCTATAGGTGCGTAGTGAATAAAAGACAGATTAGGGACAACACAAGCCCCCTCTGGAAGCTATCAGGAGAACTGGGTACCCTGGATTTGGAGAAGGCTGAGGTTCTGAATGAATTCTTTGCCTTGGTCTTCACTGGCAAAGGCTCTGACCACAACACCCAAGTCTTGGAAGGCAGACGCAGGGACTATGAGAATGAAGACCCTAAGCCCACTGTAGGAGAGGATCTGGTTTGAGACCATCTTAAAAACCTGAATGTGCACAAGTCCATGGGACCTAATGAAATCCATCTGCGGGTCCTGAAGGAGCTGGCAAATGAGGTTCCTAAACCATGTCCATCATATTTGAGAAATCATGGCAGTCGGGTGAAGTTCCCGATGACTGGAAAAAGGGAAATATAACCCCCATTTTCAAGAAGGGGAAAATGGATGACCTGGGGAATTACAGACCAGTCAGTCTCACCTCTGTGCCTGGCAAAAACTTGGAGCAGATTCTCCTGGAAGGCATGCTAAGGCACGTGAAAAGCAGCAAGGTGCTTGGTGACAGCCAGCATGGCTTCGCTAAGGGGAAATCCTGCCTGACCAATGTGGTGGCCTTCTAGGATGGGGCTACAGAACTGATGGACAGGGGTAGAGCAGTTGATGTCATCTACCTGGACTTGTGCAAAGCATTTGACACTGTCCCACACAACATCCTTGTCTCTAAATTGGAGAGACATCAATTTGATGGATGGACCACTCGGTGGATAAAGTACTGGCTGGATGGCCACATGCAAAGAGTTGTGGTCAATGGCTCAATGTCCAGTAACGAGTGGTGTCCCTCAGGGATCGGTGTTGGAGCTGGTCTTGTTCAACATCTTCGTCGCTGACATGGACAGTGGGATTGAGTGCGCCCTCAGCAAGTTTGCCGATGACACCAAGCTGTGTGGTTGGGTTGATACGCTGGAGGGAAGGAATGCCATCCAGAGGGACCTTGACACGCTTGTGAGGTGGGCTGATGCCAACCTCATGAAGTTCAACCATGCCAAGTGCAAGGTCCTACACCTGGATCAGGGCAACCCCAGGCACAGCTACAGGTTGGGCAGAGAAGAGATTCAGAGCAGCCCTGAGGAGAAGGACTTGCGGGTGTTGGTCGATGAGAAAATGAACATGAGCCGGCTTCAGTGTGTGCTCACAGCCCAGAAAGCCAACCGTATCCTGGGCTGCATCAAAAGGAGTGTGACCAGAAGGTCAAAGGAGGTAATCCTGCCCCTCTACTCTGCTCTTGTGAGACCTCACTTGGAGTATTGTGTGCAGTTCTGGTGTCCTCAACATAAAAAGGACATGGAACTGTTGGAACAAGTCCAGAGGAGGGCCACGAGGATGATCAGGGGACTGGAGCACCTCCCGTATGAAGATAGGCTGAGGAAGTTGGGGCTGTTCAGCCTGGAGAAGAGAAGGCTGCATGGAGACCTCATAGCAGCCTTCCAGTATCTGAAGGGGGCCTATAGGGATGCTGGGGAGGGATTCTTCACTAGGGACTGTAGTGACAGGACAAGGGTTAACGGGCTCAAACTTAAACAGGGGAAGTTTAGATTGGATATAAGGAGGAAATTCTTTCCTGTAAGGGTGGTGAGGCACTGGAATGGGTTGCCCAGGGAAGCTGTGAATGCTCCATCCCTGGCAGTGTTCAAGGACAGGTTGGATAGAGCCTTGGGTGACATGGTTTAGTGTGAGGTGTCCCCGCCCATGGCAGGGGGGATTGGAACTAGGTGATCTTACAGTCCTTTCCAACCCTAACTATTCTGTGATTCTATGATTCTATGATTTTGAACATCGTTTTGCTTATGAGTCCCACTGTGACATGCAGTAACTCCATCTGTCTGTCCATCCAGCCAAGAACTGCAGGGCTGGAGGATTATTCCCTATCTCCTACACAGGCAGGACAAGCTTTGCAGTAGGTGCCCAGTGATAATGGTTTACTCTGGTTTTCAGGTACCTTTCAGCTGGTTGTGTTGCCATCTCTCATGCATTGTGGTCCCTTTGTTTTTGTAATTATGCATTTTAAGAGTCTACCCCTTACACTTCTTATTGCATCTCTCCTTGTTCCTGTTAGATCAAGACATTATTATGGGCTGGGAACTTCTTCTAGAAACAACTTTATCTGACTCAACCAGTTTTCAGTTCACACATCTACGCATTCTGCAGTGATTTACATCTAAACCTCTGCAGGTACTGGAGAAGGACAATGAGGTAAATGGTAAACAAGCTTGCACCATAAACTGTGAATCAAAATACGTTCCTGTAATGTATGGTCTTTGGCTACAGCGATTTTAACTGTGAGCAAACAAAGGCTTTACATGTTGCCAGGAGAGGTGAGAGGAGAGAACTCACAAATCTAAGAAGAGCATGCAATACCAGCTGTAATTCTATGCTGTCCCATGCCATTATTGCATATAGTTTGAAAGCTTAACCGCTAATGTTACATTATTTTGAATTCTTTGCTTATTGCTCACATTTGGACAGATCACACTGAATTTGTGTAGTTATGTGAATGATATTACAATTCATCTTCAGTTCTTTAGAGGGTTGTAGTGTCAGCTGCCACAGTCAAGGTCTTAGAGTTCAAGTTCTGTCCCTATGTATTAGTGCGCACGTTCACTATTAAATGTTGGCTGCAAAACTGTTTTGCTAGCTGTTTTTTAATCTGATTATTTTAAAGGAAATACAGAAATACAGTTGCTGCAGTTTCATTGTTGTTCTGCTTTTATTTCTTCAAAAATTATGATCTTTAAAGCAAGTATTTTAGTTTATTATTTACAACAGGGCTCTGTAGAACAGGAATAAGTTCTGGTGGTCCATTGTAAACTAACTGAGGATCTGGCTCAACTGCAGTAGCATCACATCATTGGTGCCTCCAGTCTGGCGGCCCCAAAACCACTAGACAAAACCACTGGTTCAGATGAATTAGCCTGGTTTTGAACAGCACTCTCTGGTTCTTCACCACTGCCTTTTTATATTATGTTGCATTGCACAGAGCCTAATGTGTTGAATGTGTGGCAGTCAGCAGCTCCTCTTTGCCTTGGGGACCCTGAGCTTTCTCCTCTAGGCAAGCAAGTGTGAAGCAAAACATGGGGACTGAGGGTTCATCTTGGAGCTTCATCCAGAGTGTCTCACTGTGTGCCTATCTCCTCTGTAATTATGCTGCATGTTGCAGCCTTGCCCTCAAAACAAAAAGTCAGCAAAGTAATATCTGACCTGATCCCATCAACAAATGGGGACATTGTCTGGACTCATTTGTTTATTTAGCCAAGAAACCTCAGAAAGATGCAAGTTGAAAAGAGAGATTCGTGGTAATTAATCTCTTTGCTTTTTTTTTTTTTTTTTTGGATAGAGGAAAATCTTGCTGTCTGATGTCTGTAAACTGAGAATTGACATCAGGGTTCTCAGGACACTCAGTAACTTTTTATATGTTCCCACTGTATATACCTGTGTAGAAAGACATTCAGAGACTGCCTACAGCAAGCAGTTAGCTCTCACCAGCTGTCCCAGAAGTTGTGTCAAGCTAAGTGCTGAAATCACTGCTAAACTTTGTAAGTCTGTCTTTCTTGCTCTGTCTCCTGTTTAGTGACCATCAAGATGTTTCATGTGTTCTAGAACAAAGCATCTGGGGGTAGAGTTACTGAATAGTTTAATTATACATATATTGTTGTTGCTTTAGTAAAATAGTGATGGGAGACCTTAGCTGGGGCCAGGGAGCTATGTGGCAGAGACCTGGCAAAGGCAGAAAGATACTGGTCCTGCCCTGAAGAGCCTGGAGTTAAACCAACACTGTTAGAACTAAACAACACACAGAGCAAAACATGTGAAGCTAAGGTATGAAACAGCACTCTAAAGCTGAGGTCTAAACCACATTTGTGCAACAAAGAGGGACTTCTGATCCGAATTACCTTTGTAGATCTGTACCTCCTTGTACATCAACAAGACACAGACTTTTGGAGGGGTCAGAAACCTCCTAGAAAGGTGTTGAGTATCCAGGATGTCTGTCTGGATGTGCTGGTTCTCAGTAGTGAGGATGCACATGTATCCAGGAGCTACCATATTTCTAGGGAAGGCGGAAGTGAATGGAAGGCTCTACCTTTTTGTCTTCCTTGTATCTTCTCAGTCAGTGGTTATACATGTCCATGAATGTGCAAGGAGGTGCAGAGCCTTAAACACTAACATTTAGCCTCTGTCTCCTTTTTGGGGGGTTATTCTGTGAATCCCTTAGAATACATCTCCCGTGGACTGGAAGTTAAAGGTAAAAGCTCTCTGTCACTGCCTTCCTCATCAAGTTTTGTGAGCAGTGTGTTCAGCAGTTATCTCTCTCTTCTTGTTACTACAGTACTAGACATCTCTGATCTTTTTTGGGTAATCTCAGCTGAGGCAGATGTGTAAAATGCATGGAAGAAAGCCCTTCACAGTTCCTGCAATGAGATACTGAGGCATAGAAAGAGGCATTTATCTGCTAGTGGGAAGATAACAGATTTAAATGTAAATAGCATATAACAGGGAGAAGGGTGTGCACTCTATACAGATATATTGAACAGCTATAATAATTCAGTGGTGTCTTCCACAAAGCTGGCACAGAAAACTCTTTCATGGCATGCATGGCCCATTCTTCTTTCAAGAGCCCGCAAATATTCCTGGGAAGAACATAAGCTGTCCTCTGCTCCTCTGGGTTGCATTTGATGCAAATACTGGAAATACAAAGTGACTGCTCCTGGTTAACTGACCAAGGCAGAGTATCTTTCTATATATTTTGAGGTAAATGTATGCTTATACTCCCTTTTATTTTATATAGCCAGAAGCTGTGGCTACAGTTTTGTTTTCCTAATTGTGCATCCTGCTTTCTCTGGTTTTAGTAGCTCTTGATTATGGTGCCCCTGAGTAATCGTTCAAGGTAGGTTGTTAGTGTAAGCTGCATTGCAAGGTCTGTGTCTACTCAATGTGTTGCTGGCTGCAACAGAGGCCCCAGACTAAGGTCAAAATTATTATGTGGAGATTAAACTGTAGAATTTAATTATGTATTCTGTTGCTCCTAGTACATTTATTAATTTAGCAGTACAAACTGACTGGAGCTAAACAAGCAGGGCTGATTAATTTGCAAAGACATCTAGGTAACAGATTGTGATCAAAGTGGAGACCTGATCCTGTTAGATTGAAATGTGTTGTTTTGTGCTACATGAAGGACATAGAGCAGCATGGTTTATCTTTATCAATGCTTTACTCTGAAGGAAAGGAACAAGCTTGCAGATATAATCAGCGCTGAGGCAATGCCACTCAATAATTACCCACTGTCTCATCATAATCCCGGAACTAAGCCCCTACCCAATCCATCTGGGACACTTTTCCATCTATTGCACAGCTCAAGAATATGTGTGTAAGCTATTACCTCTGGTTGTGCTATCTGTCCCCAGAGTAAAGATTCATAGCAGTGACCAATTATCTTGCAGGGGGCTTCTCTTTCTTTCTGTATTTTTTTTCTCTTTGCTACTGAATCGTCCTGTATTTCTTAATTATAGTAATGGCACATCAGAGCAGTGCTACCTTGGTGTTCAAAAACCTACACAACTACAAAGGTGACTTCCCTTGTCACTTGTAAAACAAATGCTAAAGCAATAAGGATGTAAGAAAAGCCTGTATTTATGTGATCAGACATCTGAATGCAAGTTGCATGCTACAGGTAGAAGTTACTGTTCTTGGGAGGATGATAACGACCGAGTTTGCATGGCAGCTAAGATTGTGCAAGATCACAACCTGAAACACTTATTTGTAAAAAAACATGGCAGGGGAACCAGTGGCCAAAGCATGGGTTTGAGGTGTCATCACCTTAAAAAGGATGGAGAATAGACCAGATTCCCATTCTTGCAGGCACAAGGTACAAAACTGCATCAGTATGGCAGCAGTTTCTCAAGTGTATACAGCATGCCCCCATTGCCAAGAACAAAGACATCTCTTCAGCCTGAGACCCAGTGGTCTCAAAATTCAACTCAGTGTATAAAAAGGGGAGCAGAGGAACTTCATGGAGCTCTTTGCCTTAGACTAAGCAGGATCAACAAGGACAGCTGCATGGTCTTGAAAGTCAGGACACTTATCATGGATTTAAAAGGGTCTGTTGCGGTGTTCTGTATTGATAATATGGTGATTCTCTTGTACTAGGCAAAGATGAAAAGTGGAAGGAGAAAAGAGATGTCAATGACTTGTAAAGGATGAAATCCCAAAGAACAGCTTTATGTGATTGCTAGAGAAAATGATGTGTAGATGTGAATCAGGTTTCCTCCCTAAGACCTCCCATCACGAGAAATTGCTGTGAAGTCTACTCCATGTCTGTAAAGTGATAACAAAACGCTCTGAATCACAGCTCTGCCCGGCACTAGTATCACAAGGGCTAGAATCAAGAGATGACTCTAAATGTCTTTTCACCTGTTTCCTCATGCACAGCCATGGAAGGATATATGTACCTTTCCCTTCCTATTCTTTCTCTCCTCTACCTCCCCTAGGAGCTAGCACGCATACTGATAATGAGCTGTGCAGTCACTGTTTACCTCATGAACAGTGACTTTTGGCCTCAGTGAAGCCTGGGGCATAGAGATCCTCAAGGACTATGTGTTCTCTACAAGCAAGTATGAGAAAGTATAGGGAATTAAATAGAAAGCCTGAGAAATGAAATGTCCCAGCTAACAGAGCAGACCAGTGATAAAAACAGGGAGGCAATTCTAGCCTCCCTGTGTAGCATCCTTTACATTCTTAGAATTTAATAACAGAGACATTCATACCATGGGAATGTCATGAGTTGAGCTGAGGAATCATATTAATGTAAGTGGGACTCTTTCTATATGTGTCAGTTTACATATAGAGCAGAGTTAAGTGCAAAGACATACAACATTGAACTGATCTCTGAAGATAGAAATGAGTGGGTTTTTTTCCAAAGACCAAGACATAAATCCATATCGTGGTGCTCTAACAGGTGGCTTTTCTTTGAAGGAGAAAGTTGACTGAGGGTGCTGGATGTTAAAAAATGTTAAAAATATTTTTAGCATTCTTTCATCTAGATATGTCTTCTCAGGATACACCTGTACATGCTGCAGAATAAACACTCAGCATTTCCAATGGACTCGTCTTCTAGAGAATGAGATCTTTAGAGATCTGCAGTTTTATTATTATTTCTAGAATGACTCACTAATAGAAATACGTTTGGGGGGGGGTAATTTTTCCTTTTGTGATAAATAACCCTGAAAATGACAAGCACAGTCATCAGTAGCCATGGTCATGGAGACTGGCTAGACCTGCTCCAGATGGTAACCATGCTGGCTAACTTCCTGTCAATACTCTTAACAGCTTACAGACAGGTTTATCAGGAACGTGAAATAACTCAGTCTAGACAACAGAGTCTATCAGGCATCCAAACTAGCAGAAGGAAGATAGAGGATATTCCTGATTTTCTTTTACGAGTTTGGCTGCCAGCTTCAGACCTGATACGACCTCTTCTCTGTGAGACAGAAATTGCTTATACTAGACTACGCTGAGCACTACCCTCTCTATGGAGACTATGTTTCCTCCTACTTCTGAGCCAAAATTGCTGAGATTTATTCCTGAAGAAATAAAATTGCAATGCTCAAGCCTTTCTTCTTTCCCCATCAGTGTCCCCAGTCCCAAATTTGTCCTTGTTGAGTAAAATAACCTCCCCAAACAGGCCAGGTTACGAGTTGTCTTTGATCAGAAAACAACCTCCTTTAACCCTCCAAATATTTTAGTTCCCTGAATTCTTGCTTTTTGTATGATCCATGCTCCTGGGGTTCAGAGTAGACCACAGCTCGTTTCTGCTTGTGTGGATCCCCCTTGTCTGTAAGAATGTGAAGAGCTGAGTAGGTTGCTGGGGGCTAGAGGCTTGTTTCTAATCTGGCTTTTGGTTTTTGATATTCACAATATACCCAACATCCAAACATGTCAGTGACTGCTGTTGTCCACCTCATGGCCAATGTAAAACAGCAGTCTGCTTGGAAAGAAGGTTAATGATGATGCTGTCTTCTAGTAGTCTTTTCAGCAGACTGAGGGGTGGTCAGAGAGTACTGTGTCATAGTAACTGCCTTAGGTGAAATATTTTGCATGAATCTTGTAGTCACGGTGCTTTCAATACGCTGATGTCTTTGTCTGAGATTATTGTATCTTCTTCCCATTCACATTCAATCAGTGCTGGGTTTCCTGTTTTACTAGTTAGCAAAAAATGAAAAACATTGTAATAAAATATGCACTACTGCCACATATTTTCAGCTTTATTTCTTTCAAACCTCCCAGTTCATGCCAGCTTCTTTCATGACTGATACTCCTCTTCAGGATGGAGTCAAAGATGACTTCTATCCTCAGTAGTAGTATACCTTGTATTTGGTCTTATGGGACCGCCTGCAGAAGCCTAGGATCAGTTTGGATAACAACGCAGGGCCCTTGTTCCAGAGTATACCTCCATCTCTACCATTTGATAGAGCTGGGCTGAGAGTTCTGTTTTTTTAATTTTATTTTATTATTAGGCTTCATGGTTGAGGGATATTCATAAATGGTTTATGATAATTTATCAGCCCACTTGGGTGAATATTGAATTCTGTATTTCACATCGCATGCCAATTTCCCATCTGTTGTATTTGAATAATATGCAAGTTAGACACTACCACTCAAGTAATCCGTTTACTACCAAATCAATATATAGTACATATGGTGCTGTTCGGCCCACAGATATTTATTGTAGGTCTCTTTGGATAATTATCTTATAACTCCCCCTGTGTCCTGGTTCTGTAAGCCCTGATCCTGCAAATGCATATGTACATGGCCAGCCTCACATGTGAGCACTTCAGCCATGTTTACTGAAGCTTTATTTGTAAAATCTTAAAAATCTTTTGTTCATGGAAGGTTTCATTTTTCATAGAGGAGCACCTGTAATGTGATGGCTATTTGTTGCAGATGATGCTGATCTTTTCTGTCCTTTGCCAGTACTTTCTGTTGATGGAGATTTGCATACTGTCTTCCACTGGAAAACAGTTTCAGGAACCTTACTTTATTGAAGGCTGATGTTATTGTTTTGAAGAGAAGACAGTCAAATATCTTTACCAAAAAACCCAAACCCTTGGTAAATTTTCTTCAGGGAGGCATTTTGACACTTTTTGGTGGAGGGGTCATTTTTAAAATGTTGGTTATTTGTGATCGTTGTAAAAGAAACTTGCATTTTAGCAGTCGTAAATTGGGACTGAATTCTAACAAATACCTCTAGAAAGTGCTCAGCTACAATGCTGATATGAGAAGATGCTTTTAGCCCTATGGTGACATTATAGCTCCTTCACCAGGCCTCTTTGGTGTCTCAGAAAAAGTGTTTCAGGGCTGCATTTCCCAGAAGAAAACATGAAATATTTTAGAATATGTTTGAAGGAGTTTTAAAATATTTTCTGTTACCCTTGGTACCAGAAAGCTCTCTCTACGTGGCTGCACCACATGGAACTGAGATTTAAAGAACAAACAACTCAATCTGGACTTCTTCCTGCCCGAGGGAATTCTGTGAGAGGTAAAAGTCACAGAGTCTTTCCCTGATTCACCAGTGCTTGAGGCTGCTCAGCAGTGTAAGGAAGATCGATTTTATTTGCCCTCCTCCTTAAGACATTAATATGCAATTTTACAAGAGCATAACAGGGTCTGGGCGTGAGCTTGGAAGGAGGTAGGGGAGACATGGCAAGGCTTAAAGGGTCAATGGGTATGGCTGAAAGCAGGAGATCTGGTTTGAAATTCATGTAATTTAGTTTATCAGTAATATTAATGCTGGTTTAAAAGGCATTGTCCAAACCTTTCTTGTCTGCATCCTAGCTGACTGTCTTTGTGCTGCTTTCTAAAGTCAGCAGGTTTCAGGAGCTGTGGGAAACTTTGTGGGGATGTGAAGAAGGATAGAAACATTAGAATTTGATTGTGTTTGGGCAGGGCCAATGGAGTCTATCGCTTGCAAGGTCCCAGGCTGACAGATGCTTCAGGTAGTGGGTTCAGGACTCCATTTTCCTAATTTTCTTGCTCACTCTAATCCTAGCAATGCTTGTCTCTGCTTTTGGTATTTTGAGGTGAAACTAGGTAGAGGCTCTACCATTAGATCCTTCAGGCACAGAAGTATTTGTAAGAACTCCTGCACTAACCAGAAGTTTATAGGCTGGCAGAGGCTTGGGCACAGCTGGCGATAGAGCTTGAGAACAGAATAAGACCTCCCTAGTGCTGGAGGTTTGAGAGAAATCTGTCTTCCATCCCATTGCTAGAGGTGGGCTTAGCAGATGCTAGAACTGAGTAGGAGAAGTAGAACTGGGAAATAGGCTAGAACTGGGTGGGAATTGTTAGTGGGTTGTTTTGGGGAGTGGTGCTGTAGAAAAACAAAGCACCACATTTCAACCCTAGTAACTCCACGTAAGTGCTGCAGTCACTATGTTTTCTGCATTAGAAAAGCATAGGAACCAAGCCTATGCTGTTATCATCTAGGGAAAAAATTCTTTTACACATCAGCAGCATTTCTTTAAATGCCTATATTATATAGGTAAGTTTTGAAAATAAGAAACAAATAAATACTAATGAATCAATCTGACAGCTCTCATATATGTAATAGGGCAAAGGTGCCCTAGCTCCAGGTAAGCAGAGATGAGTAATTAAAGGAAATAATTATTATGTGTTTGTTTAATTGAAAATTCCCTGAGGGAAAATGAGACAATTTTAAATAAACGCTTTCCCCAGTGCATTAAAAATACATTTGTGATCAAGTCTGGATTCTCAGAGGCAGATGGGCTGGCTTGCAGGGGAACAAAGAGCTTCTGCAGCGACCCACTGCAAGAGTGTATTGGAATGGGATTTAGTTGTAAGGGGAAAAGATAAAACTAAGGGAGTGATTTTTTTTAAAGCCTGAGCAGATGTTTGCAGAATTTCTCCGTGATGGTTGGTAGGAATCACTCATTGGATTTTCTCATCTTCTGTGCAGAGCAGGAGAAAGAGTTTTGGACTTGCTGGGAAAATATTTTATACCTTCAAAATCTATATACAACAAAGTAGGTGTGTTTATGCACGGAAAATATACTCATGTGCTCTCCATAGTTGTATCAAGATACATCTACCTATGAACAGGATTTTTTCAATGTTTCCTTGACTTTGCCAGGTTCAAAATAAGGTTTACTAGAAGTCCTTTTGAAAATCTCACCTAACGTTACGAAATTTGCTGATTATCTTGAAAGTAAAGTCAGAAGCAAGTCAGTTTTGGCTGATGGTTAGTGGGAAACTGGTTTTATATGTATCTAAACATTGCATTCAGCATGTTCTCATCTTAATCTGTTCTGTCAGCGTAACAGGGTGTGAGAATCCCTAGAATATAAATATGTAATTCTCTGATCTGTGCCTTTCAGTCTTGAAGTTCAAAGACTTTAAAACGTTACTGGCTCACAACCAATTGTTGACTACAGGCTAAGGATGCAATGATATGTCTAAAATCAAAACCTGATCTCTTCATTCTCCTGGGCCTACAGTGGAATACATACTAATGTTTTTAGTATGTTACCAAGCAATTATTATGATAAGTCCTGAGATAAAGCAGGCATGGTAGATGTTAAACAAGAATTTCATTCCTTAATGGCCCATTTCCTTATTACCCTGCAGTTATGCCATATTGCCCACATCTAGAACTTTATATTTGTAAGTAGTTTCTTTGTCTTTAGAAAAGTGACTTGCAGGGTAACACTTCAGATATTACTGCAGGCATTTCTAAAGGATTTTTCTCCCTCCTGCACACACACATTCTTCAGTCTTGTGTATTGCATCCCCTCTATTTGGTTGACAACATAGTAAACAGTGAGATTTTTACTATGCAGAAGGTGCCTTCTTGGCAGCTCTGAGTCTGTGGGTGGGCTGAATTATGTTACTTTCTATGTTTTAATACTTTTTCATTCACACCTGTGAATATTGTCTGTGATCCTAGGCAACTAGATCCAATCAAGCTGCAACTCTGCAAGTACCCTTGGACAAGACAAGACCTTGTCAAGTGCCTAACCTTCATCTCAACCCTCTTCTCAACAATGATGTGATTTCAGCTACAAGAGCTGTGACTTTTTGGTGACTGGAGTGATTTGGCAGAGCAGAAGTCAGATAGGAGCTGTTACACAATTGTTATACGAAAGTTTTGAGGGGAGGCTTATTCCTGAAACAGAAAAAGGGAAAAAGCAAGGTAGTCCGGGCATCAATTCTTGCAGCAATCCACGACATAACTCTGCCAATCTCTTAAAGTAGGTAGGTCTTTTTTTTTTTTTTAATATATATGCATCTATTTTCCACTTTCATGCAAGTCTACAGAAAATTTACAACATGTTGCATTTTTTAAGGGTTCTCTTTCCATTTGAAAATAACCTTAAACACTGGAGAAAAATGTGAATGACTGGAAATTGTCTGGGCTGATAGACCCTCTTCTCCCTCTGCTGGCCCTCACAACATATGCACAAAATATCCTTCAAAAAATGCTATTTTTTTTTTCCTTTTTATTGAAAGTTGAATTTCTTCTGTGAAATAATTTCAGAAAAGTTCAGGCAGATCAAAAATATGAAAAATACAGAAATTTTCAACCAGCTTCAATCCTTTGTTTTTTAAACTATTGAAATCTCTTCACTCATTAATTGAATTTCATGGAGATTTTTATCTCGGTGTCAGTGTATACATAGACATCTGGAGCAGTGCTCCTGAGGCCTCAACTAAACCTCTCCATTCTGTCAGAAGCTAGACCAGAACCTCCTCCATTTCCAGCTTGTCCCAACCCACCAGACTTGCCCTTACAACTTACATTCCTCAAAAGATGTGTGAATTCCCTGAAAAGGTGCCTCAGTTACCCCTGCCTGACTGTGTCATTTCCCTCCTTTTCTAAAGTCTGGCTGAGGCAGAGCTGTGGATCGGTGCCATCTGGCTGAAGGTCAATCCAGATAAGGCAGAAGCCATGCTGCTTGGCAGAGACAGTCCTGAAGAATTGAAAGGCAGTGCCTACTCCATCTATTAAAAGGCTTCATCTTCATCCTTTTCTCTCCAAGTCATTTGTGAGCTGATGTAGCCCCAGTCCTGAACACTTCAATAGCAGCAATGTCTGGAAATGCTCTCTTTCTTTTTGGTCTGCCCAGGTGATCACCTCTTTTCTCTGGGACTTTCACTTGGTTATCTTTGCCATTTCAAGGCTAATCTAAGGATGCAGGCCCTACCTTGGGCTACCCTGGAAGGCTGCTTGGAAGCGTCATCTAGCACAGAGCACAGCTGCCCATCTTATGAGCAAGGGAAACTGGCAGGAGCATATCACACCTGTGCTCCATGCTCTGAACTGGCTGCCAAGTCACTGCTGGGTAGCGTCCAAGACTGGTTAAATATCGATAAAGCCGGAAATGAACTAAACTCTGACTGATCCAAGTCTGCTTTTCTGCCTTGCCTAGTCACAACACCTGAAATACCATCTGAGCCCAGATCTGTAGTCTTACGGCTGATGCCCTGCTTGATTAAGAATTTCCATTAACAGCCCATTGTTTTGTGGGGCCTGAACTCAAAGCCCGCGAAATCAAGGGGAATTTTCCCATAAGCAAAGTGGGGAGTGTTAGCTACAAGAACACTGTCAAAAGAGAAGGAAACAGGAGCAGAAATGCAAAGAAAAGGATGAATGCTTATTTTTGAGCTAGGCTTCCTCATCCAAGGAAGAAGGAGATAGATTTGAGAGGCTGTGAAAATGGAAGATGAGGAGATGGCTTCTTCTCCTGTTATGCTGACACAGGACAGGTATATTCCTTACTTATTTAGAAAGCACTTGCAATAGAGGACACCTGAGAAATGTGACTTACTATATTTGGTCTTTATGCTGATGTGCATCATTGTCTGTGATCAAACCATGCACGTTAACCAGTTCATTCCTCAGGTTTCCCCACGATCCTCATGTTTTAACAGTCCATGAGTAGACATGTCAGGCAGCAAGCAATGTGGTTTCTTTGTAGTGATACAAAAAAGGGTTTGGGATTTCTCTTACTATGTTTTGGCTTTTTAAGATCTCCATTCTGGGAAACACTAAGAAAACATCCCTTAGGTGAAGGAATTTCCAGCCCACACATGACTACCTGCAAATCATTGTGCTGGACATTTTAGCACTGGGCAGAGACAAGTCTTGGTGATTCCAGCTGCCTGCCTTAGAGAGATGTAGACAGCCTAAAACTGCCGTAAGTGTGGTTCACTCCCTGGCCGTATTTCAGAGACTAAAGCAAAATCTCCATAATTCGCTGACCTGATGAGATTTGTCTTCTCACTCTCTGCTATGCACAGATAGTGCAAAGCTCCTTCCAGTCTCCTTGGGTGGCTATGACACCATCATGGGCACACTCTTTATAGTCCACTCACTGAAGAAGCCCCTTAAGGCTGCACAAACTGCAGCCTTGGAGTGAACCAAAAAACATTTTAGGCCTGGTACCTTGTTACTGGTAATGGCTATATACTATAACAGCAGGGCAGACATACAGTGAAAATTCCTCTGTATGTTGTTCCAATTTCTAGACATCTACAGCATAAAGACTTCCCAAGACAGAGACAGTGTCTTTATGGCTTTTTAGATTGGGGTGAATTTTTCTTCCATTATTTTATTTGGAAGATTTTTAATTTGTAGTTTTAGCATCCAGAACTTCCTTTGGCAATGAATTCAGCAGCTTAACAGTGAAAAAGTTATTCCGTTCATTTGTTTTGAAGCTATCAGATGATCAGTTTTGGTTGATATTCCCATGAGACAGTGCATAGTCATTCCTGGTCACCTTCTCCATTCCTCTTTTCATATTATAGACTCTAATGATATCCAACTTCATTTTTTTCTTTTTCAACCTGTCAGTTTAGGATTCCTTCTATAGAAGCCATTCCTTCAGCAAACATTATCACCCACCTCTTCATCCTTTTTTATATCTAAATCTTTGCCTGGCACGGTGAGATGAGCATTGTATGTGATGTTTAGGACATTAGGCGCACCTTCAGCAGGAGTTTCTACATGCAAAATATTGTTCAGCCCCCTTACCAAAGGCACCCATGATGTGTACAAGTAAGCCAACCTCACAAATGGGACATCAGAGAACTATTCTGAGTTCCCTGCCTGAGGACTGTCTCTACAGCAGCAGCCTCAACCAGTGTGGGGACTCAGGGATGTGCGTCTGCAGAGTCTGCAGTTATGAAAGGGTAAGAAAAAAAAAATTGTTAAGAACATAGAGGTACCTGCTATTAGCTATTTGGGTACTCTCAAGGAATCTTACTACTGTAACTCAGTAATGAATATAAAAGTAGCTCATTCCATCACACAGGCTGGAGAGAATTTCATGCATGTGCTGGGAAAAAAAAAAGTCATGATTACTAAACGCTCCATTTTCTTTTCAAGACGCTGTGCTAGTCTGAAGTGGTGTATGTATACATTTCAAGCAAATGTGTACTTTGTCTTCAAATGAACAGCTTTCAAAATGATCTTTGGTTAAGCTCCCTTTTATTTTTATCTTTTATTCGCCTACAATGCCAGCTGAGGTTACCCATCTCCCGACAGCTACCAAATGGACTCGTAATTGTAAGGCTTGGTGATTTAATTAGACTCATTCTAAACACTCACATTTTTATCAATTAGTTAATGGGCTAAAGAGAGTCTTATTGTTGGAGCCAGGTCATTTGGAAGCTGGAACCTTCGTGAGGGCAAGAAGCTGACGAACAACAGCGTTAATATCTGTAATTAACCTCACGAGTCCTGGTTTGTTCAATTAGGACTGAACCCCCTCTCCATCCATATGCCTTTCGTCAGATGGGCTTTTAATTTGAAATAATTGTTACAGAAAAAAAAAGAAAAAAAAAACAAAAAAAAACAAATAATGGCTTCTTTTTTTGTTGTTGATTTGGTTTTTTTTTCCAAATACAGACACATAAAAACAAAAAGTACAATCTTGACATACATGCCTGTGAGCTATTTATTAAAGCCTAGTTAATTCACAGCTTCCCTATAAATAATCATTCTAGGTTTTTAAAGATTAACAAAGCTCTTGGTAACAGATATTGTGAGATCTTTTCAAATTGATCCTCATCTTGTAATATGTATCTGTGTCTTTTTTTAATGCTGTCTTTTCTATGAAAAGAAGTTGGGGTTTTGATTAGCTTTTGCAACGTGTTACATGTGATTTCTGTGCTTTGGAGAATCTAATACATCTGGTACTTGTTTTTTTCCCAAGGACGAGCTGTCTGAGTTAAATACATCTGTTATAAATAGTATAAAACAGTCTATGAGTGTTATTACATAACTGCAGTAGCTTCAGCATGCCTATGTGTGTATATTAAACACACACATACATCTATGATGTCTAATAATTTCTATTGTAAATATTTAAATATATATGTTTCTAAATGAGTATATATTTACATACACACATCAATGTGAAGATCAAGCTTTGCTTGTTGTGTTGCATGTGATCCTTCTACCTTTCAAATTTCAATTATTCAATTGAAATGTTTTGTTTACATAACTTATATATATATGCAAGTATGCGTATACAAATATATGTATATAAACATAAAAGCCCATTTTCATGGCTTGCTGAGACAATAGGCACTCTGCACATCCTTAAGCGTAAACATAATGTATACACAGTACACATGCCCTTAACACTTATTCCTGCATTTTCATTTTCTTCAACTTATTCATCTTTATTCCAATTGCCATTTACAGATAAATCCCAGAACAGACATAGATGATTTTTTTAAGCTGCCTTTGAATTCCTTCAGACAAAAGAGAATAAAATTAATTAGAGAGATTTAAGGATGGGCGTCATTCTTACAGGGTATTTAGAAGAGGGTCAGAGGTAGGTAAGAGGTATTAAAAATATCTCCTGGATCACACTAGGTTCTCAATCATAGGCATTCATGGCTTACTGCTTCTACAGAGAAGTATCTTTACCCAGCCAAGACCTGCTCAATTCTATAGCCAAGTACCTAATTCCACAGAACTCGTGGGTTTGTGCAGATACATAAGGGGGAGGCTGGGTGTCAGCAGCACAACTGGATTTGGCCGTGGTTGGGATTTCCCTTACGAGGGAGGAATTCACTTCAAAAATGTGGTGCATAGCTTGGGCCAGCCTGATGCCTGCCACTCAGGAGGGCTGAGACCCAAGCCGAGGCAATATATAGGTGCTATTGAGCCTACGCAATAATTGGAGACCCCAGCCTCAGTCTCTGTGGAGTCCTGGAGGCCCTTGGGCTGTACAAGGGCCAGAGACCTGGTGCAATCATATAGTATGACCACGGCCATCAACCCAGCCCACTGCCACCCCGGCAAGCCCAGGCTCAAACCCAGGGAGGATCACACTCTCTCCAGCGCAATCATTCCCATCACAAAGCATGGTGTGTTCAATAATAATTGGTCCCAAATTAAGTGGGATTAAATAAAAGAAACAAAATATAGCATAACTGCCAAGAAGCCAGGCCTTATTTTTTACACAGTTATCATTTTTTTAACACCACCAAAGAAAGAGGCAAATTGTTGTGTAAAAATACGTGAAAATAATAATGGTCCTGAAAAGCATGTTTTTCTTCTCTCTGGCTGTTACAAAAACAGTTGACTACTGAGAAGCAAAGAGCAAATTTGCAAGAAAGGGCATAGCACAATAACAGCAGTGACTGTTAGGGGGAACGGTAGGTGCTTTGTTATTTAAGGAACTTCACTGTAATTTTAAAGCGTTATTTATAACAGTAATAATGCCAGCCAACTTGTTTCTCCCGTTTAACTTAATGCACAACCAGCCTAAATAAAAGACTACAAAAGCAGCTGGGAACAGTACAGTTTCCTACTGTAATTGTGTATATGTATCTGAACATCTGATGAGCAGTAGTCTACATTTCCTTATTGTTATAGTCAACAATTATATCTGTGCATGCTTCTCAGATATGGTGCTCTGCTGAGCTTCATAAATGCAGTCTTTGTTTTCTTAATTATTAGGCAGACAGCTCATTCTGTCCCATGTCCAAGTTCCAGACAGGTGGAATAAGGAGGTGGCATCTGTCTTAATATTGAATGCCACGCTTCCCCCATCTGCTGTAATAACAGTGCGGGGCTGCTTGGCTTCAGTTATTCTATTCTGCACACAACTAGGCAGCCATATGCCCTTATGTGCTGCACGTGCCACCAGAGCGAGCCGGCCCTGCCATGCAGCGGCGAGTGGGAAGGAGCCTCGGCGCAGGGCTGAGGTCAGGCACGTGCTGAAGTCAGCAGGTGACAGTCAATACAGCTACTGAGATCCGCTGAAAGCACCAATAGAAAAGGCCTTCAAAGTCAATTGACAGAATAGAGCACGCTGCCAATCAAATTTTACAGGGCATACCTTCCAGGCTAGGCAAATAAGAAGATTTAGAGCACATGGCAGTTCATCGTTTATAATCCTGTCTTAGCCCAGCATGGCTTAGTGATAGTTCTGTGACAGATGATGAGCACATGACAGCTGGGGGATCTTATACAAACTCATACAGTAAAATTAAAATTAAATTAGTGACACACTTGTACACATTAGTTGTGCAACAGTTATGCAATCTGTTCAAGACAAACCATCTCTGATTTAAATAATTTATACTGATGCAAAGGTGGTGGGTTGTACATTTTTCCTCTCCCAGAAGGAATGCATCATTTGCACATTTTTAGCTTTAAACAGCTCTGTCCTGTTCATTCTGTTTGTCCTGTCATTCCTCCTTCATGGGGACTGGCAGAAAACAAGCAAAGATTTTTTATTTTGTTTTAAAGCTGAAATGTTCAGAAGGGTTGTTTAGGTGGTCTGGGAGTATCTTTTTCTTTCTTACTGCACTGTGCAATTCATTATATTATGGTTGATTTATTTTCCTACACAGCTATACCAGACTGCCATTAAAAAAAATTAAAGCCGAATACAGACAAACATGTCAATCTCCCCCTACAAGATGTAGAGTGGGAAGGAAACCTATAAGATTTGAATGTTTTAGATGCAAGAGTATAATAAACTGGCTGTTCTTTGGCTCTTTAATCTGATAATCTTGTTACTATTTTATGTTTGTGTGTTGGAAAAAAGAGAAGTAATCACTGAAATGTTGACAGTAGATCTGCAGTTTGAAAAGACTCATAACTTTAAAGCTTAGAGGGCCTGATCCTTTTATCCACATGGGTTTGACACCAGACTACCTCTGTTAGCTTCACTGGAGTTACACTGATTTACGCAGTGTAAACATAGACAGGATTCGACCCTGAAATCCTTTTCGGAAGGCTATTCTATATACCAGCAGTGTGTATTTACTGCTTCTTCCCAATCACAAAGCATTTCTCAGTCACTGAAAAAACAGCTAAGTCACATAAAGTGTTCTTACATTCTTGCGTAGCGAGACTGAGATGTGCGAAGACTGTTGTAATGCTGATCTATGCAGCAATAAATCAGGAAATGATATTGATTTATCAGCTGTAATAGTCTGAAAAAAAAAAAAAAAGATAAAATTTTGGGCTTTTTTTTCCATTGAGCAAAATTTTTATTTATTTGCTTATTTATTTGTATGTGTGTGTATTTAAACTTAATCATGACCAGAGGATGATTTTGGGGGCTCCTAGCCATGGAAATTTTCACAGTTAGGAAAGGTAATGTATGTATGTATATATTTATGTATAATTGTGATTACAGGAGAGTTTGGGGGCTTCTGGTCATGGAAATGCTCAGTTAAGAAGGCTAGTTTCAGTTTTATGAACTGTCTCTAGATTAGGCTCCTATTTCATATATAGAAAGGAATAATCCATAATAGCTATCCAAATGTTCATCTAGTCTTTGGAAAAGGTCCAGTCTTTTGAAAAAGGATGGCTACTCTTCTACATATCCTTATTTTATGTTAATAAGGTCAGTGAGAGGAAATTTGATTTTAAATTTATTTATTTACTTATTAATTTTATCATCCTTCTTTTCCCTGGGGGCTCAAACCATTTCCACCAGGTGTAATGCTCTACAGTTAAACTCAGCCCACCTGATGCTCAGTGAGGATGATTCACCTGAACACTCCTATCAGAAAGATGCAGATGGGGGCTGCATGGCCAGGTGGCTCTAACTCAGCCCAGGTGTGAGTGGAGCTGCAAGTGGTCAGTTCTGCACGTAATATGCCATGGGCTGTATGTTCCTTGTGCTGAGCCAGGAGCAGTGCTGGTCCCAGCTACTGTGAGTGGCTCAGCCAGGACCTGCTCTGTGCTCATGGCAGTGCGTAGACTGAGCAAAGGCATCCAACTGGCCTGCCACCTCCAGCAAAAAATGCTTCAGACCTATGCTGCAGTTCTGAAAACCAGAGAAGCGTCCCACATGCTCCTTACCTGCTGATTCCAGGTATTAACATTACATCTTCTACTGGCCCATCTCTGCCAAACAAATGCAGTGAGGTGCAGAGAGACCAGAGCTTGTGCCTGTCAGACCAGCTCAGGACCCGAAGGACAGAGGCACATTAATGTGTTCCAGTGCTGGGCCAGTGAATCCCAGTGTGGCTATCATTGTTTGGTTACTCTGTTCTCTGACCCCAGACTAACAGCTCCACGTAGCTCAACCAGAACAGTTTGCTGAAGAAGCATGACTCAAGCTTTGTCTGTGGCTGAAAATGACATCTCTGGGGCACGTCCCTGGCTTGGTTTTGTCTCTTCTGCCATGCCATGCCATTTGACAGCCTCCAGACCAGGAGCTGAACTCTACATGAAGATAAGATTCAGCAAACCCATTCCTGTATTGAGTTTCATTTGCTCCCCAGTTATTTCTGGTCCATTGAGAAGCATTGTGTCCCTCAACTGGGCAGGTTGTGAGGTGCAAAAAGACACCAGTATCCTGAGTATGAAAGGAAGCAGTGGCCTGGGAGGAGAAGAGTGAGCTCATCTCTGCCTGGAAATGGTTACACAGAAGTGCACGTAGACTGCTGTGGTGGCGCCAGTACTGTGTGACAATCACAAGGTCCCTGGTACACACAGCTGCAAGATATTTTATAGAGAAATGGTTTTTTTTCAAACTTTTAAGAGCTTTGAAACATGGCTTTCTTCCTGTTCTCTGTTTCTTCTCCCTGGGGCTGGGTAACAGCAGGTTTTTCTGGCAACATGAGTCCAATTGTGCAGGTTTCAGAAGGAAAGAAAAATGGTGTATAATCAATTGTATATAATAAAACTCAGGGGGAAAAAAGCCTTTTCCATGCTGCACAATATCAGAATTCTGCAATTGGACACTGTATTTAACAAGGCTAGAAAGAGAAGATGCCTTCCAAGGAAGAGTTTGGGGCTTTAAAACGCAGCTTGCAGGGTGCAAGTTGGGTTACTGGAACACAACACAGAGTATTGGTTGCCCCACGCATCTAAATGAAGCTGTCTGAGGGTTGAAAATCTCCATGCAAGTGGCAAAGAAGCAGCTATCAGGAACACCTGCAACAGTATGGGCTCATCTCACCTGAGCAGGAAGCCAATAAAGGGAAATCTCTTGGGGTGCCCAGTCCCAGACACTGCCGGGGTAGATCCTGTTAACAGAGCTGAAAGAATGGAGCTGCCAGGGCAGGATGTGCTGGAGGAACTATGGCCAGCCCTATGGTGCACGTCCATGAGCTGCCCATGGATGCCCATGGTTGCAGGCAGGATGGGACATATTCACCTGCTTCACTATCCTGGGCCTTCACCAGTTCAAGCACTCCCATGGCTTCACTTTCTTATCTCTGCTTCTTACAGGGCTCCTGTGCAGACCCCAGCATACCCTGGTGAGGGAAATATGTCATCCACTGCTCATTCCAGATGTGAAGGCGTGATACTGCATCATCACTTGCTCATTCATCTTCTTCATGGGTTTCCCCTCCTCTTGGCAGTTGAGGAGATCCTTGATGCCAGTGCAAATCACAGAAACATAGAATGGAAGGAACCCTAAAGCTCATCCAGTTCCAAACCCCTGCTATGGTCAGGGACACCTTCCACTAGACCAGGTTGCTCCAAACCCCATCCAACCTGGCCTTGAACACTGCCAGAGATGGGGCAGCCACAGCTTCTCTGGGCAACCTGTGCCAGTGCCTCACCACTCTGACACAGAAGAATTTCTTCCTAATATCTAATCTAAATCTACCTTCTGCCTTTTTTAAGCCATTCCCCCTTATCTTGTCCCTACATGCCCTTGTCAGAAGTCCCTCTCTAGCTTTCTTGCTGGCACCTTTAGGTACTGGGAGCTGCTCTAAGTTCTCCCTGGAGCCTTCTCTTCTCCAAGCTGAAGTCGTTCAGGTGTTGTCACTAGTAGGGATGATGGCCACTGTAGGACCAGGGGCTACAAGTGCTTATCTGGCCAACAATTCCTTGAAGGTCTCATTTTTGAAAGCCTTCCTGCTTTCAGTTGAGATTGATACTCATATGGTGCCACTCTTCTGGGACTCTCTGATGTTAAACATCATTTATTTCCTTCGTGTGCTGGAAGGGACCACCTGGTCTCCTGCTTAGGCATGACTCTGGGACCTCACCTCGTCACCCCACTCAAAGGACATGTAGGTCAGTAGCTTCCTGTCATCACACATCATATCTACCCTCCTGTCTCACCAGCCCTGCTCAATCAGACTTGAACTGGAGGGGCAGGATTACTGTTGTTTGGAGGAAGAGGAGGCAAGAAGGGTTTTTTGTTCTCTTTCTTTCATAGTACCTAGAATCATAGATGATAGAGGGATAATAAAAAAAAAAAAGTAGGATGAAGTTATATCAGTGTAATGGAGGAATCATACACAAATTATGCCTTTATATACTGCACACAATAGAGGTGCAGGTGTGCAACAGAGTCAAGGCTAGCCAGAAGCTTAGCCAGGTCCTGCACATGGACAGTTTTTTAATTACTTGGTGAAGTGACTAGATGTGATTTGCAGAAAAACCTGGGAATGAGACCCCTGTCTCCTGCTGAACAAGGGCCATCAGTGGCATTAGGTACCTGCTCTCTTCTAAAAGGATCCCAGCTCTGTAGCAGGGTCGTGTCCTAATGTATGTGGTTTATAAGTAAAGCAAGCAGGAGCCAAGCTAGGGTTCAAGTACCACTATTCAGTTTCTACCTCCTATCTCCTTGCTGCATGATGCAGAAATCCATTTAGCTCCTCTGCCTCCTTGTAAATAATGATTCTGATGATCAGGAGTCATGCAGGTGTCGTGTGAGATATCCTGGGCTGTTGCACATACCTCGCCTTGAAATCCTCAGCTGAATACTGCTAGCTGGCTTTGCGTCTCTCTGCTGTTGGGCCAGGTCTCAAGGCAGAAAAATATGTCCATAGTCGAAGATTTTAGTTTGAGAATGAGCCCTGGAAGTATTTTGCTGAACATAAATAGGACATTTTGGTCTGGTCTCTCTGTTTATATGAGTAAGTATGAGTTTGGGGTGCATGTAATTGAGTGTTGTATTGTGTCCATGTTGTGTGTAAAATACACCCGTACACACTGGCATAGATTACCTGATCACTCTGTGAATGAACTATGTTTCATAAAAATATGTAGCACCACAAGAATTAATAACAAAGGTGCATTGCCACAATGAACATTTTATGCGACCTTATAGGCATAATGTAATGAACAAAGCAAGAGGAGAAACACGGAGAACAATATCTTCACTATCAGCAGTTTACTTCAGTCTACTTACGTATGATGAAAGACTACAAATATAGTTTAACCAGCATGAGATAATCACCAGATTTGCAATGTGAAATAATTGTAGGGGAAAAAAAGAAAAAAAGGCAAAACATACAACAGGCTCAATCTCAACACCACGATGCAATGGGCGTGTGGGCTCATTTTGTGAGGAATGGCAGCGGTAGGGAAATCAGGCTGGAGGAGCTAACCTCCCTCCTACCTCCTCTTTGAAGAGTTCTACATTCTGGGGAGAGGATAATGAAAATATTTTACCTCCTCTATTACAGAGGTGTCAGTGGACAGAAGAAAAAGAAACAAGGTTAAAAAGAAAACAAACCCAACGATGTCACATAACGCAATTGCAAGGCAGATGTTGAAGGGAGGGCAGGGTTTCTCCCTCAGACTGCAGTGGCGGTGGAAAGCGCAACCAAATGCACATACGGAGTGGCTGAATTATTCACAAAGGAGTAAAGGATACCAAAATTCACTTCCTGCAGCCCACAGCAAGAATCTTGTGCTTTTCCTTTCCCACTTGCCTTGCTTGGCATGGCACCTCCTTCCACTTAACAATCCCAGAGATGAGTTTTTCCATGGCCCCTCCATATTCAAACCTACTACAAAGATAGATTGACATCCCTGCCCATGGAGATAAACCAAATGCATCCTTCTCCTGCACTTAGCTCTCGATCCACCTGCCCTCCGCGCTTTTCACAAATAGGCCCTTCAGCACTGGTTGCTAATTCTGCAGCAGTGCTTGGTGGGGGAACCTGAGCAGGCGACCTGCCCTGGGGGTTTGCCAGCAGGTCCCTGCACAGGGATGCAGCCATGCAAACAGATCGGTGGGAGCAAAAACAACCCTTCTGCCCTCCACAGAACACAACCCTTCTACCCCTCACAGATCAGTCTGGGCTGGAGGACACAGCCTTCTGGAGCTGGGAAATCAGGACTTTGATTACAGCTGGTAGTGAGGAGGATTGACATCCTTCTGTGTTGTTTCAGCCAAACAAGTGACCTCCAGGTCAAAACTGACCACAGTAGAAGCACAAGGTGTTCATCAGCAGTCACATTTTCACACATGGTGCAAACATCAAGGCAGAAGGGCTCTTGCTCCATCCAGCATCCTCAGCTGCAGGCAATTGCAGTTATATCTGTCATTGTAGGTAGCAATGATTAAAGTTAAGGCTATTTAATTTTTTCCATTTAGTCTCCTGTTTCAGTTGCTGCTGCTTCTCAATAACTAAATGCTCCACTTGAGATCCTCAATGCTTATTCTCTGCCTTAGGGTGAATTCTGCAGTTCTTTCTGGTTTTATTTGTTTGCTTTGGTTTTTTGTTGTGTTTTTGAATTTTTCTCTCAAGGACAACAAAATGCCCCAGTGTTTTGGAGTTTTGAATTAATGTTGCTAATGTTAAAAATTGGCTTCAGCAGCTGTCAGTTTTAACCCTTTCATATTTTATAATTAGTATTTTATCATTTAGGGGTGCTCATGTTTGATTTGGGGCAGAAATATGATATGTGGACAGTACTGGAGGGGGAGAGTTACTGCTTTCGGTCCCAGGTAAAACATTTAGGTGCAGCCACAATGCAGCATTGCTCTCTGCACACTCTCAGGGAATTGATGCAGATGCCATGCTGCAAAAATCCCACCCCCAAACATAAACCCGCCAGACACCGCCACCTCTGAATTTCCAAGAAGAGCCAGTGGCCATCCTCTTTTGACCCTGAGTTGGTTTGGAAGCCACAAGATGGCCGGGTGTTTTACTCGCTGCTCTTTCACCAACAGGCATGAATAACTCTGTGAACTTCACAGCCCTTATTACTGAGCAAGGCCTAATAATGTCATCTCAGGAGGCAAGTAATTGTAGTAATTAAGAGGTTGCACAAGGTCACTTGAGGCAGGGCTGGGAATACAAGCTTTTGTCTCTCAAACTGCTGCTGCGCCCTACGAATATGCTCGCTGCAGCCTCATGCTGTCTGCAGCCATCGGGCCCAGCTCCCTTTCAAAACCACAAATAACAATCTGGAGCAATACCAGCAAAAGTGGCTTTAAACATCCTTTCTCCTTTCCCTGTCCAGAAAGCCTCCTGCTTTATAGAAATGGTTCAAAGCTGGTGCATTTTGTGGGAGGTGGTTTGGAGCTTTATTGAAGAGGAAGAAGGAAGAACATCAGTTTATGGCAGGAGGAGCTGACTGTTCCAAACTGCCATCCTTGCTGTAAGAAATCTGCACTGTTTTACATGAAAAATGTTTTGTACTGCACAAAGTGTGTAAGCCCTTTCCTATTAGGCGCTCAGTACATACACACGTATGGGAAATAGGCATCACATTCCACAGACTTCATTCATAGGGGCTTTTCCTAATTTTTGATGTCTCAGTTTTGCCCCTTTCAGGCTGTTGGAAACATGTGGCTGCTTGTCTGTCATCTGTGTGTGACTTTATTTATGGGACAGCATGTTCTGAAGAGATGAAGGAACGACAGGGAGAGCAAACCCACCACCTGGCATCACCTCTTCCCACATCTGTCCAGCTGATAGGTCAGATAAGAGATGTGGTGAGTTACATAAATACAGGAACCAGAAACTTCATGAAATGGCTCTAAATGTGACAGCATTCATTAAAAGATTAATTACCAGGAGTAAAGGGGGAAGTATGCCAGGAATTGATAGGATTGGTACCAATACCAAAAGCCTGCTGTTTCAGTAGAGCCATAATACGCAGTCCTAATCTGTAGGCCTATTGTTTTTCTTACAGAAACGACAGGCTTCAGCCAATGATACAAAAGGGGCTACATTACAGTTTCTGCAGGAAAAACAACAACAGCCATTAGAAATAATTACCTTAAGACAAATCTGCAAGCGGAGTGTGGCACACACTAATATCCTCCCAAGCATGACTCTCAGAGAAGAGAGGGACTGTTGCTGTATTTATCCCAGTGGTCGCACAAATAAAGGAAGAGAATTAGAAAGAAGAAAGTGGGAGAGAGTGAGAAACAAAATGAGAAAAGGATAGCAAGAGTGAGGGAATGAAATGGCAGGTGTTCACGTCAGCAACTGGTTGGTGCTTTCATCCCTGGTAGGAATATGTCAGAGGACTTGGTCTGATGTCTCCCTGCCTACACTCTCCCTGTGAGATTTCAGCAGAGAAGAGTGAATATGTATTCATTTGGATCTGCTGGTTAGGCCATCAATTTGCCAGGGAGTAATTAGTTATGAGGAAGGGCAACAAAGAATCAAACCCAGAAACTCCCTGAAATGAGATCTTTATTACTGTTCTCTACAAAGACCTGTCCTCTCTACTTCCCCTGAAGCAAAGGAGTCTATATTTTTAATTTGTTCTTGCCCATCTTCTCTCCTTGGCAGAATTGATGTATATGAAATCGCAAGCTAACACATGGCAGGATAAAAATGAAAAAGCTCCATTTTGCAGCGGGATTAGACGAACACATTTGACTAATGGCGATTTCCTGCTACATTTTGTGTTGACCATGATTGTGCAAAAACTTTAAACTCAAATTTTAGATGAGTGAGGACACTGAGAACATTATAATAACCTCCAGTACAATGACTTTTTACAAGATGCTGCCAAACACATCCTTAGACAGCATTTCCCTCTATATTTGAGTTATTTGTATGTGTAAATATATCATATATTTTCATACATACAAGTTGTTTCTCTTCAACTGGTACATGTACTGGTCAGTGTTATATTTTAACTGTAATAACAGCATATAAAATATACATACAAATAAGGATAATTATTATGCACAAATATAAATGGCAATGCAAAGAAGGGCTTCATTTATATGTATATGTGCATAAACAGATTCTTGTGTAGCAATGTCTGTAAAGACATCTGCTACCATACGTCATGGAGACTATGTAAGAGAAATACAGATAGATAACAAAAAACTTGCCTATTGAAAAGTACTTATCTATAGTTATTTTACTTGAAACAAAAAATGCGCAACATTCTGTAACATCTATAGTGTTAATACATAACATATGGTGTCTGTTTCACATGCTAATAGTGACTTTTTAATTTGAAGTCAGCCCCAAAGAACCTAAATCCATGCTGTCTCCAGGATTAATTATGAGTACTAGACTGTGATACCAAGCCTCTCTTCTTGATAAGCTTTATAAACCAGGTTTGCACATGGATAAAATAGCTCCTGAGAGCTGCTGTATTTAACCTATACATGACCTGCTGGTACATCTTTTGGGGAAAGCAAGCAACTTGATAAGGTGTTTGGTTCTGCCATCAGGGCATGGGCACTACCAGAGTGAGAAATGCGGCATTTATGAATGTTGACGCTAGTTACTGAGCCCCAGATACCTATTTAACATAACCTTTGGAAATGTTTTCTTTTACATGCAAACTTTACTTGAAAAGCAGAGAGATGGGTGTAAATGGAGTGCAGCTTCATGAGGTCCATGGCTCCTGTGTTAACAAATATTCTTATGCACCTGCATTCCTTCTCCCAGACACACAGCCCTATGTGTCTGGGAGCTCATTCTGATGAGGCTCCTCTGGGTGGGGGTGGAGGTGGAATCCTGAGGGACACAAGTGACCGTGTGTGGGCTGGTCTGAAGGTTATCTAGTAGTCATGATTAGAGAAAAAACATAAAAACAAGGCCAGCCCTCCCCCTTATTGCCTCTATTCCCTGCACCACTGAGCTTCCTCATTCAGAAGCTCTGTTTTGCTAAAATAGCCCTGGCTGGTGCTTACTGCATGGATTTGTCTATAACTTTCTCAACCTGCCTGTGCTTCAATTTCCACAGAAGAGAGGGGAGTACACAGACAGCGAGTGCTCTCACTGGCCCAAGGTAATTTCATAGCAGTACAAAAGCCCTTAGTGTTGCTTTAAATAGGTTTAGGTGCAAAGATCAGAGTCTATCCTAAGCACAGCTATAATGTTCTTCCTTGGAGAAAACAGCTTCTTGATGTCCATGAGGATCCTGCTGTGGCAAAGACATTAGAGCTGTTTTTTTCTGAAATACATATGCTTGGATGCTCAGGTGGCTATAAGTTCATCTTCTCTTCCTTGACAAATAGACCCTCTTAAAGAATTGAAACTTTCTTTCCTTTTTTGATTCTTTTAAATTACTGAAAAATATATTTTAAGTGGTTTTCAAGGTCACTGGAAAGCTACATTTTGAAGTGTCAGTAGAAAATAGCCAACTTTCGAACCACAAAACTGGCGATATTTATTTTTGAACCTGCGAAACCGGTGATAAACCCAAGCTGTTTACATTAGTTTGAAATCTGTTTTCCTGGTTTCAGCCAGCCATGGCCCCGCTGCAGCTACTTTCCCTGCAGATAATTTGCCATTCCCACTGCAGTGTAAATTCTTCTCCAGAAAGTAATGCGGTGGCTGCCAGCCCTGCCACCAAAATGGCCCTGTCTCACAAGCTAAGTCGGATCAGCCTGAGACAGGATTTTCCTGACACAAACTGTTTGTCAGGGCTGCAGAACTGTGGAGCAGGGTTTCCGGGGGTGGCATTCACATCTGTGGTTTGGTACTAAGCTATCGCCCCCAACCAGTGCTGGATGCCGTAGCATTGCCTGCAGTCATCTTCCAGAGAGACAGGAACAATCATTTGTAATAATTAACAATCCCATGAGCGTTTTCATGAGATCTGAGGTGTTTATCTGCCATGCCCTGGCTAAATTCCAGCAAGGACTACGTGACATCCTGCCTCTGTAATTGTATTTCATCCACCTAAATTCTCCTGCAGTTCCGATCAGGAAGGATAGTCTTCATAATTCCTTGTCTAGCAGCATTTGCACTGGGTTGCTGCATTCAGAAACAGCTGCTGAGACAAAAATGTTTCAGTTACAAGCAATCAGTATTGAAAATTCTTCTGATTATGTGATGAGTCTTAGGATTTTTAGTGTTGTTCCTAAAGCCTTTGCTGTTGGAGTCATTATGAAGCACAAGGATCTCAGCCTTCATGTTTTTAAGTAAGTGGCTAGCCCTTGTAGTTGAAAACATGATGCATGTTTACCCTAGAGGCTGAGAAGCCAGATGGTGGATAAAAAAAATGCAACAATTTGGGGTTTTAATCTCATGATTTTTTAAGCCAATCTCTTAATTTTGGGGAGCTGGACTCACAGTTTGTGAATGTTTGCAGTTGGCAATACTGACTGATCATAATATATCTCTTGTTTATCAAACAGGAGTGCCGCAGAGCTTAATTAATTGCTGATTTAACTCATGTTTGCCAAAAGCTTTGAAATCCTTGGATTCATTGAGTTCTTTATAGGACAAAATACAATTTCCAATGCTAAATCTGCACAGATCTACTACTCTCGGAACCTTTCAGTAGCCAACAGCTCAATTTAACTGATAAAATGCATTCCTGTGGCACTCTTACTCTAGAAACTTTGAAGACCTTATTCCATGGAGGCGGAATGATCATATATGACTGCAAGATGAACAGTATTTTTCCAATGGACTCTTAGGGACAAACTAGACAACCTTGCAAGTCCTATTAACACCCAGTTCGGGGGGAATCACCCACCAGAACGCAAACAGGACAGGAACTCATGCAAGTATCTTCCAGTGCCACTGGAAGCTGGAAGAAGTTGTGTTGTTTTGAGCAGCCAGCTCTAAGACTGCTGAAGGTCTCCACTGACACTTTCACCCTGGCAGTGTTCAATGCCTGGTTGGATGGGGCTTTGAGCAACCTGGTCTAGTGAAAGTGTCCCTGCCTGTGGCAGAGGGGTTAGAACCAGATGGTCTTTAAGGTCCCTTCCAACCCAAACCATTCTGTAATTCTGTGATTCTCTAAAGTCAGCCCATAACTGTTCCAGAAAGAGCTTGACTCCAGGCTTTCACTTATCATCACCAAAGCCACAAACAGCTCAGATTGTCCTTCAGCCTTACCTACCACTGAGCTAAACGTTATGCATTTAGTAGAGCTGGTTCACTTGGTAGGATGACTGTTCTGCAACAAGACACCATCTTCCCACCATCCCATTGCAGTCCAAATACAGGCTTGGCCGCCAGGCAGGTATTTATATGATGCAAAGTGATTACTACATTGAAAATATTTGCATAGAATAAGCAGGTCCTTCTAAACTTTCTCTAGACATCCTAGAAAAAGGCCAGGCTCTGCTCAGAGTGGGGTCATTTCACGCCAGGGTCATTCAGGCAGCTGGGCATGGAAAATAGTGTGTCATGCAGTAAAAGAAGGTGCCTCATGCTAGGGTTAAAGGCTTAAACCTTTATGCTAGGGCTTAAAGACATTGGCGAATGTCTTTAAGCCAAAACAGTGCTGGTTTTTATTTACTTGACAGCTCAGACGGTAATTTAGGACAGGCACAAATGAATCGCCAGCCATGTTACTGTTGCCTTGTTGGAATCCCTCTGCTATAATCTCATAGTTTTTTCACCTAATTAATTTCCCCTTTCCTTGCACCAGTGTTTCATGAGTGTATCTTGTTTGGAGGAGATTAAGAGTCACACACTTCATTAGTAAGGTGTAAATTATCAGAGAGACCCTCTCCATCCACCTGCTTAATTGGGTTAATGAAGCGTCTCTGCGGGCCCTGGTAAGACAGCACTGCTCTCTGCTCCCTGCAGGCATTACCAGGGCTGTTCAGAAAATAGATGGAGACCTTAAAGTTCTCACCTTTGTGCCTTTTGAGAATTCTAGGCATTTAATTTTGCAAAAAGAAAAAAAAACAAAAACAAAAACAAAACAAGCTTAAGTTGTCACAAATTGTAGGATAAAACATTTGTCTGTAAAATTATAGTCATAAATATTGCTCAGGTCAGTCTATATCAGAACTTTCTTATGGCTAATTCCTAGTTAATAGTAATTCCTATTTTTTTTGTACCTGAAGCACTCAGATTGCATTAATATAACACACACAGAGATGCCATTAATGTTCAGTTATATGATTTAACTGGTATGGAGGCCACAGCAATACAAAGCTAAAAATGGGCGCATGTTCAGTCTCCAGAGTGCAATGTGGGGAGCAGGCAGTTCTGGGCAGTGCCCCTCATTCCTGCTAGAGCTCATGTCACATGGAAATCAGGGCCCTTTATCTCTGCACATCCTGTCTCACCTCTTTTTGCGTTTTGGAGACTTTTCTTGCAAGGGAAAAGTGATAAAACTCATATCAGGTGCATACATTACAGCACATCCCCTGAACGGGAAATTTTAAGTAGATACTAGAGATTATTTGCACTGCAGCACTCAGCTCAGAAAGCCACACTCTTTCAATCTGGTACAGAAATACAGTGTGATGAGTCATGAGCACTGAGCACATCAGGGCGTGCATTGATGTCACTTGTGGGTTGAGATGGGCTCAGCACTGCTGAAAAACAAAGCTGATGCTGAGCAAGGTCAAAGCATCATGGCACTGAAGCTCTTTAAATGCACTTGCAGGCTCTTTCTCATGAGCAAGTCATTGAACTCAGACTCGTGAAGCCAGAAACAAACCCATCAGCAGTCGCGAGCCTCAACCGAATGGACAATCTGTGCACAGAAAATGAGGAGAAAGTCTGTGGGTAAATTATTTGTCACAAATTATTTGCCCAGATCTACCTGACAGAGCAGCATTCTGTGTTTGATCTCTGTGAGCGACTGTCGCGGGAATCAAAGGGAGTTTTGTCAGGGGATTAAGTGCAGAAGTTGTCGTCAAGAACTACATTAAAGATAAGAAATCCAGAGTGTGGCCCAAAGTGCCTAATCCCAGCACAACTAGTGAATTATTAAGTTGGTCATTTGACAGAAAGAGGAAAAAATCCAGCTGTTTTTGAGACTGCCTAAAAAGAAGTTTCTATTAAAATACAGCAGTTGCATAATGAGAAAGCAACGTGCGGTTCCAGCATGAGAGCTGAGCTCTTGCGCCAGTTGCTGCAGCTATTGAGTGATGGCAGGAAAACAGCAGCTTCCAAGGACCCCTTCTTCACAGGTATAGGATTTGAACCACCAGCACAAATTGCCAGGGAGAAAACACAGTTTTGAGGTATCACCAGTAGCTTGCCTCCAGAGGCTTGAGATGTGCCTGAGACTCTTGGCTGCTCCCAAACCAATCCCACAGGATCCTACCCTTATTGCCTCATGCCTCACTGGTAAAACAGGGATGCTAAGATTTCCCTTTCTGCCAGGAGTACATAACTGTTTTGTGACTTCTCTGCTTGCTCCATGATGTCCATGGTGGCTTGGAGATGTAGGAAGGAGTTGTTTGGAAGGAGCTTTGGGAGCAGCCCACTGTGGGATGGCAGCTACTTTAATGAAAAACTGCTCAGGTTCCCAAAATGGGATCTCCTATCTTGTTGCTATTAGGCATAGTGCAAAGGAAATGTGATGAGTGCCATCGTTCAGCGTGAGTCACAGCAAATACAGGTTAATGGCAGACAGGAGAACATTCAGCAATTGGAGCAGAAAGCAAAAAGGCAGGTCTCAGGCCACTGGAAATGCTGGTTTTTCTAACAAAGGTCATCCTACAAGCATGGGAGCATCTGCATAGGCAGCTGACCATGAGGATGAATATGAGAAAATAAAAATCTTAACAGTCTCATGGAGAAAAGGTAAGAGGGGTGAGTGAAACACCATCTCCAGGAATTCTGCCAGGGATCCTGAAGCAGCTGATAAAGGTATTTGATGAGCTGTGGGAACCCCAGCAGAAAGAGATACTGTTTATTACACAAAATCAAGAGGAGAGGAGGCAAGAGGTATTTGCATCACAGAGGTGGGAACTCTGGCATCGTAAAGTTGTTTTGCAGACACCACCAAGTGCCTAATTAGAAACAGGTTCACCTCTGAGATGTATCCAGGGCACCTAAGTTATCACAGTGAGGCAGGTCACTAAAATGCTTCCACGAAAAAAATGTGCATGTAGAAGGGGCATAACTCTTTAGCACACAGCAGCTAGAGAAGCATGCATGACTGCTGCTGATGACTGCCAATCTGTGAAAACACACACAGCAGACACTGAAAAGGGGGAGAGACATCACAACCTGTTTGTCAAACCAAAGCGGTGAACAGATCTGCTGAAAGGTGAATCAGCCTGGGTTTGTTTGCTGACACCTCACTGCTTGGATACGCACACCTTGCAATCCTCTGCTACCCTTTGGCAACCACACAGTCATGTCTGCCTCGCATCCCTCTCCTTTATCTTTTTTTTTTGCAATTCAGCTGACAAGCAACTCTTCCAAAACAATGGCTGCCCTCACTGAAAGCAAATGGTTTACAAATAAGCTCAGCTTCCTATCACATTAGGGTGAAGGTCTGAAAAACATCACTCTGCACATGAAGATTTGTTTTGGTGAAGGTTCTGCTGAAACATGTATCCTGCTTGACTTTAAACTGGGGAGGACTGGATCGCTGTCTTTGCCTCTCTTCAGATTTGTACTGCTTTAAAATCTAACAGCTGCTGTCACCATACTAGTGCTTGGGCCAAGAATATGGGATATTGGAAAAGTCATAGAATCATAGAATCACAGAATGGTTTGAGTTGGAAGGGGCCTTAAAGCTCATTCAGTTCCAACTCCCTTGCTATGGGCAGGACCACTTTCAACTAGACCAGTCTGCTCAAAGCCCCGTTCAACCTGGTCTTGAACACCCTCAGGGATGGAGCAGCCACAGCTTCTCTGGGCAACCTTGCCAGGGCCTCACCACTCTGACACAGAAGAATTTCTTCCTAATATCTAATCTAAATCTACCTTCTGCCTTTTTTAAGCCATTCCCCCTTATCTTGTCCCTACATGCCCTTGTAAAAAGTCCTTCTTCAGCTTTCTTGTTGGCCCCTTTATGGAACTGCTCTAAGGTCTCCCTGGAGCCTTCTTTTTGCCAAACTGAGTAAGCCCAACTCTCTCACAAGGAGCTAGAATGGAAAATGACCCCTGAAAGACCTTTAGATCTCTTTCTAGCCCTCATTTTTTTTTTCCTTATGAATGAAAAAAAAACATTTTGTATTTATCTCTGCATCCTGTCCTGATGACATCTGGAAGAGGCTTCCAGCCATCTCGGTAGTGGGGGCAGGCACTGGCCGCAACCACTAGGACGCAATCAGGAAGAAGAGATGTGCTGTAAACAGCAGCAGTCTGCGTGGGGCTTGTGTTTTAAAGGGTTCAAGAATCAGTGTTAGCATATGTTAACCACTCTTTGCAGGGTGATCATTATGCAAATGCCTACAGTAAACAGGTAGGAAATCAGATATAATCAGAACAATCCCCTTCCTCCCTTCTCCTGACACAGGAAAGTTGACTCAATCACATTGCCCTGGGTTCAAACCAAAAGAAGGCTGAATTTCAGCCTGAAACCCCAGGTTTTCATTTGTCTTTTTGTTCTCTTGGTTTTGGTCTCTTACATAAGTCACTGGAAACTTAAGGGCAGTCTTGTGATTGCTTTAATTTTAAAGCTCCTAGAACAGGCTGGTTCTAGAATTAACGCTGCTTGTGGATTTCTGTGATTGGAAAGCAAATGGAAAATAATGCCTGGTCTCCATGAGTAATTTGACTGTATAATATCTAATCGCTGTCTATTAAACTGTGGAATCAGTAAAGAGGCTGTCTGTTAATACTGATGGGGACAGTTACAGTCACAGATTCCCAGTATGAACACACAAGCATCACTGGATTCTCTGATTATCGGGAGACCTACACATCTTCAGTGCTGCCGGGGAGTCACACAGCTGATTTCTGTCTCACACTCCCCCTCCCCATGGAGCTCACCCCATGTCCTGCATTTGCAACATCTCAGCTTCTCTGTGTTCAAGTGCCAGACACAACTGATTGATTTGCACCATGTTCCATCAAGGGGTTGTGTCTGACGTAGGAATGCCAACCTGGTTTCTCATCTCATCCAACCCACCCATGTGTAGCATCACCAGGTGGGTTGGGGAAATGTCCCTTGTTTGACCCTTCTGCCTTGTCCCCAGCCCAGCAAACATGATATCCGTGGCTAAAATCTCTCTGGGTTCCCCTTATCATCCTGACACCAAAATTGCTCACAAACATAGCACAGACAGTGCTAATCCTCAAGCCAATGTAGATTGCAAAGAAAATTGCTTCTGCTCCTGCCAGCAGTGGACCTCCAGCACCTGCCAGCAGCAAGCACTGCCCTTGTCCCTGGGTCATCTCCACTTGTTCCCTTCCCAGATGGGTGAAGGATACCTTCTACAGGGCTCAGCTCCTGGATTTAGAAAATCTTAGCCTCCCAGAAGTCTTAGAAAGGACCACACATTTTCCTGCGGCAAACATTAAGGGCTATGGCCAAGTCATAACAGTTCTGCTGCAGTATCCGGGCAAACACTGAGGCAAATAAGATACTGCAGACAGAAGCATAAAAGCCAGGTAGAGGGATCTGCAGCCACAGTGGCCTTCTTGCACCCTATGCAAGCCCTAGGAGAGATGTGTGAAAAATGGGTGCTGAACCCTGGAAGGGAGGGACCTGCATATCCATTGGCATCCAAGGGTGCTACTTGAGGCTCTTTCTGCCTTTGATTATCACATTCTGACCCGATGGTATGGTGGTGAGGGGAGTCTCAATAAGCCCTCACTGGCCAGTGATGCCATGAAGTAAAAAACTAAATGTCTAGACTAGGATTTTCCCTGGGAAATAAGACACATAAGGACTATTTTAATGTGGTTGCATCAGTACAAGTAATTAAACAGACGCAGTGAGGCTCTAATTTTGGTCTCAGTTCTACAGGAACCAGTGTAATGCCACAGGGTAACCTCTGCGTCTGCACAGCTGTTACCATCAAATTCCAAATGGCTCCAGCATGCTGTTCATTGAATTTTCAATCAATCCACCGCCATACGCAGTAACATCACAGACTTGCAGCAGACCTGGATGATCCAACCATTGGCACAAAAATGCTGAAGGCTCCCCCTGAAACACAGGGAAAGAGACTCAGTTGTCCCTTCTATGACTCCCTCTTCAGTCACATCTCTCCCCATTCATATGGGAGGCCATGACTCAGAAATGAGCTTTGGCAGCCTCTAGCAGTTTGAGTTTCCCCAGCAGTACCTGCCAAAGGAGGCGGATAGTTTGCCACTGTGTCCCAGTCCCTGAGGCAGTGAGGCAGTGGGAGAGGATGTCCAAAAAGGAACAGTAAGAGAAGTGGTGCAGCAGGGCTGACCCAAACTGCTCCGGGAAATTGTTGCCAGACGTTTCTCAGAGAGAGGGGATCCCAACATTGTGCTAGCAGTGGGAGAGTGCCCTTGTTCCACTGCAGATGGACTCTTCCATGCACATGGGAAAGGCCAGACACCGATAGGACGCCGTGCTTCTGCCACACTTGTCTTGGATGAGCCGTCAGCCTGGAAGCCCTACAGCCTGGAGGTCCTACCACAATACAAACCACAGCAGCACAGGCCACTCATACCACTGTTACCCTCATCTTTGATGCCCAGCTCTCAGATCTCGCCTGGACAACATAATTTTAGTAGAGATCTCCTCTCCCACCTGGTACGTGCATTTCCAGGGTTTCAGTGGCAATGTCCCTGTCCTCTTCCCCCCACTGACCCAGTGTTGAAGCCTTTTGGACTCCAACCAGACTCCATCACCCTTCCCACCATCCCACCACCCCAGTTCTTGCAACTTCACAGCTGTTGAGAGGCTTAAAACTCACTAGCCCATGAATGGCCCAGCTTTCCAAACACCTTCCTCCCACAGGGATGCTGAATCACTCTGGTTATCTGTCCAGCTTTGCTTTTTTCCCCCAAGCTTTCTGTACTCTGGATGCTTTTTTCTACCACTTCTCTCCCTTCACCAGCTCTGGTGATTCAGTGATCAACAATTTTGACTGTATGCTCTTTCACATTGCTAATAAAAATGCTAAATAAAGCCAAGCCAGGGCAGAAATCAGTAAGACACAGCAGAGCACAGTTACCTGTCTTTCCACCACCGTGGCATGAAGGGACCAACTCTCATGGATGAAAGGATACGTTGCGTTGAACAGTAACACCAGGAGATAAACTGGTATTACTTCTGCTTTAAACTGCATCTGAAAGCAAAAACAATTTGTCACTTGTGAAGGGAATGAGGATGCAGTAGGACCCTGCCCTGGTGGGAAACACACCGTGAACACTGGAGCTGCCTCTCCCCTCTGCGCAGGGGACGGATGAGGAAGGTAACTCAGCATGGACATCCTCAGTGTGTTCGAAGGCTGATGCTTGGTAACACAAAGTACCTGGCAAGCCTTAACAGAAAGTCACAAGTGAATCAAAGCAGGTCAGTAGGAAATTTCTTCTTCTTGGCATTAACCTTCTAACCTCACAACTTTCTCTAGGAAAACCAAAAACACTCCAAGTCTTGAAAACTCACCTGTGTCATTACTTCAGCAAAGAGTGTGTGAAATCATCTCCCAGCATCTGAGCTGCTATTAATGGCAAGTGATGGTGAAAGCACTGCTACTAGTCCTGCAGCTGCTGTGTGCTAGCTGCTGTATGCACACAGAATGTGGTTGCTGTTGGAAAGGTAACAGACCAGAAAGGACTTTTCGGATATATTTTCTGAAGCATAAAGGAGGTAAGTTGCCCTTCCCTCTCCCTCATGCTCTCTCCTCCCTCTCCAGTCTGGTTCCAGAGCCTCCGAGGCACAGTGCTCTGTGAGGCATGTTGCTCCTCATGGAAGGTGAGATGATGCAACAGCAGCTCTGGCAGCAATCCTGCATCTCTCAATTATCTGCATCCATGTGAGAATAAGTATTAGGGTCCCTACCTGTGAGCATGTAAAAGAAGGCAGGGAGAGAACTAGCTCCTCCTTGAAGCCAGAAAACAACAATACTGTCCAGTTTTTCCAGCAATTAGCTCTCTAGGGATCTGTAAGGAGGTATCTGGTCTCACAGAGGCACCTCCTTTCCTCTAGCTCTCCCTATAATGATGCTACCACAGCCTTCCAAATTTAATTACCAAGTAATTATAAATCACGTACAGTGGCTTGATCCTAACAAGGGCTGAGTGTCACCAGGAGGTATTCAAGACTATGGAAAGTGTTTTCTCTGAGCACTGGGAGCCTGAAGGGAAGTCACCACTGGTACCTCAAACTCTGCATCCCTAACAGGGAAACCAGAAACCAGGGTCAAGCCCCATGACAGTGCAGTGTGTGACCACATACATGGGGATGTTGTTGCCACAAGTCACCCTGTGACCACAAGACGCTGTTCCCCGATTGATTTACATGAAGATGGGGAAGGGACCGTGCTGAAGGAAATGCTTACTTTTTGGAACATCCCATGCAAGAAGTATTTGCTGATAAGCTGATAATCAGGTGCCCTGGCCACCCCTGGTATGTTAGACCTTGCTGCTTAGAGAATATTTGATCATACAGTATATCCATTAGGAGTTTGTAATCCGCTATCACAGCTTTTGAGAGCCGTTTGAGCATAAGGAGATTTTTATTAATGGTTCATGAGCCTAAAAGTCAAAATTGACTCTCAGAGCAGATTGTAACAGTTTGTGTGGCATTTATGTATTTATCTAGCTCTTCACCACCTCTTTCCCCCACCATCACCTCCCTCCACTCTACCCCAGTGCAGAGGTACAGCAGCAATAACAGAGATCTGCCAAATGGCATTTTTCCTTCCCTTATATAATTTTCTGTCTTCCTTTCCTTTCCTTTCCTTTCCTTTCCTTTCCTTTCCTTTCCTTTCCTTTCCTTTCCTTTCCTTTCCTTTCCTTTCCTTTCCTTTCCTTTCCTTTCCTTTCCTTTCCTTTCCTTTCCTTTCCTTTCCTTTCCTTTCCTTTCCTTTCCTTTCCTTTCCTTTCCTTTCCTTTCCTTTCCTTTCCTTTCCTTTCCTTTCCTTTCCTTTCCTTTCCTTTCCTTTCCTCTCCTTTCCTCTCCTCTCCTCTCCTCTCCTGTCCTGTCCTCTCCTCTCCTCTCCTCCTGTCCTCTCCTCTCCTCTCCTCTCCTCTCCTCTCCTCTCCTCTCCTCCCCTCCCCTCCCCTCCCCTTCCTCCCTCCCTCCCATTTATACATCTGTCTGTTGATCCACCTGTCATTCCATCCTTGCTTTCTTCTCCGCTTCCTTTCCTTGTGTTTCTTCTCTTCCTCTACCCCTCCTCTCCCATTCGCATTGCCTCACCTTGCATAGCCCTGTGCCAGCCCAGCCCTGACCTCATGCCCTGGCCCCCCTGGCCCTTCAGGACCCTGTCCATTCACCCCAGCACACCCACTGCCACTGTCAGTGCTGGTCACACCTGCAGGCAGTGGTGCTGTGGGCACCAATATGTGCATTTGTGCAATAGATGTTGACAATATGCATCAATATGTACATTTATGCCGTATGCATTGGTGCCACATGCATTTATAGATATGCACTGTGTGTGCATTTATGCTATAGGCATGCAAATATGCGTGCATTTGTATACCAGATACATGTATGCATACGCATGATCTGAGCACTGGTTTAATCTGCATTTCTAGTTCTGCTCTGTGTATATGTGTGGTGGGTGGATGTGAGGAGCGTGGCCATGGCTCGCGCCAAATACGGTGAGCTGCTGTCCCAGATTTGGCTCCCCAGCACCCCTGGCCCCGCCTGGTCTCAGGTGCTGGGAGGATCTGTCCTCATCTGCTCTTTGGGAAATGGTGGACAGAGCCTGGGAGCCTTTTTAGTCCCTAAAACTGGATGGGGTTCAGGGCCCAAACAAAGCCCAAACTCAAGTCCAAACTCAAGCCCTCCCAACCCCCAAACTATACCCATACCCAGCCTTCCCAATGTTCTTTATAACCTTCACAGACACAAACTCAACCCTACCAAACCCAAACTGATACTCAGACCTCCAGCCCTATTCCTGCCACCACCCAAACCCTGAGTAAGGGCAATGCCAGGGGTGTAAGTTTCAGGGGTCCTGTGCCCCCTTAGTACAAGGTGGTGAATCTCCACTGTGAGTCTCTAAATGTGTCTTTTTTTTAGTAGCTCCCTCCCATATCCTTGAAAACTGGCAATGCTCCCCAGCCCTGGGCTCTATGGAAACACCCCAAAACTTGTCCCTGTTTTGGGGCTCCTTGGGCTGGCTCATCCTTGGATGGGAGCAGAACCACCCTGGGTAAGGGGTTGTTCCTGGGGAGAGACAAAGCTGTGTGGGCTGGTGCTGTCAAGGAGCAGGCAGGGAGTGGGCAGGGGTCAGGCAGGGAGTAGGAAGATATATTGAGCAAGGTGCAGGCAGGGGAGCAGGCAGCGTGCAGGCAAGCAGGCAGCGTGCAGGCAGGGTGCAGGCAGACCAGCAGATGGGGAATCAGACACAGAAACAGACCAGGAACAAGAGGGGATCAGATAAGAAGTAGGCAGGGTGCAGGCAGGGCATTGGGCCCGGAGCAGGCAGGAAGCAGGTAGAGGAGCTGGAGCTGGTATTTAAAGCAGCTTTGTTGTGGTTGGTTCAAGACTTCCCTCCTGGTTTTCTGCTTTTTCACTTCCGTTGAGTTTTGTTTGGTTTATTGTTTGTCTGTTTTTTTGTTTCCCCTGGTGGGAAATGTCACCCTGGAGAACAGGAAGAGGATTCATATATCTGTATTTGGGGGGCTGATGAGACACCTCAAATCAAACACCTTCTTAATGAGCTCTTTGCTCCTAAATCTGGCTTCCCAACACTAAATTGATGTGGTTCCCCTAACTTTTCCCCTGATTTTATTGTATCCAGAATTGCCTCCCACAGCCTGAGTTCAGAGGAAACGAATTCAGCTGGAAGGGGGATCTAAAATATTAGAAATGAAAACGAAGTTAAAACCCTCTTTATATAATATTTTGTGCTTGCCAGCTTACCTTGGGGCTTTGCCCTTTGCCCACGCAAGTGCCCATTTAAATCAAAATCAGAAACAACCAGGTAGAGAAAATGTGGAAAATGCAAAAAGCCAGGGGAAATTCAGAGAAATTCCTGCCGTGAATTGGCTTTTCTGATAAAACTGAGCACTAGCTGGAGGAGCTCATCCCTAACAGACAGGGAAATACTCAGGGAAGAAAAGTAAAAGATAAGAGGAGAAAAGCAAAATGGGAAAAGAGGTTTTAAAGAGGCTTAAAAAAAAAAGTCAAAAGCCCACAAAACAAAGAGCTCTTCAGGCAGGTGGGATGCTGTGTCCCAGTTCAACAAGGGCTTTCTTTTTCCAAGCATATATTGTTTGAATAGGGTTTTTTGGGGGGTAAACTTTGTTGGTTTGAATCAAATCAGTGGAGAAATTAAACTTCCCATACTGTTGCCCAGGAGCAGCCGGTGGTGGGGACCCAGCCAAGCCATCCCCGGCAGCCCCAGCCTCCACGTTGCCTTCTGCTTCTCAAACCTCCGCTGCACATATCCTCCCATTTAAAAAGAATAAATGAGAAAATCACCAACTGACAAAACATGAAGCAACATAAAAGCTCGCCTTCAGTCAGAGCCAGCCAATATGCTTATTTTAGAGGCTGATCTTTGCTCTAGTGGCTGGGGCCATAAATGCTGCTGTGGGAAGCAGAGGGTCTGTGGTGCCCGCAGGGGAGGACAGCCCATTTGGGATGCAGGGATACAAAGCCAAGGTATGGCTGGAGAGGCACCATAGTGGTGTTTGTGCTCCCTGGTCCTGGGGACCTTGGTGAGGTGATTGTGGCCACACAACAGTGGCCCCAGGTGACTCACAGGTAGGAGGGCACTGGTGACAATCCATGGGGATGGTGGGTGACAGAGAGCAGGATGGTTCTGGATGCCTCTTTCCATGTCTCTCTTTCCAGAGGTCCATTTATTTGCTGCACTATATCCAAACTGAGTTCAGAGCTCAAGCGACCCTAGCAATGCACATGAGAAGGAGAGAGGGAAAAAGAGGGAGAAGGACAGAGAAAGAGCCACCAAGAGCAGAGGACCTGATCCTGCATCACAGTCACTGTGGCTTCAACTTGTTAAACTGTAGTTTAAACACTTGTCCCCCCTTCCTTCCCCAGCACCTCCGCTCTGATGACCCTGCCTGATCACTCCCAGGTCCCAGCTTGTCCTCCTTGGATCAGCCTGGGAAATTTAGGGCTCTCCTCAAACACAGCCAGGGACTCACACTTCCTGGGATGCTGCAGAGCAAATGCATTGCTCCCCACTAAGGGATTTGGGAAAGCTGGAGGGGAAAGTCATGTTACTCAGGGTCTGTTTGTAATGAATGGGTTTTTCCTTAGAAAAAAAAATAAAAATAAAATAATCCCACCCTTAATTTTCCTTCCTTCACCTTGGGGAGCTGCTGGCCAAACCCCCTTTGTCTCAGTCCTGTAGAAGCAGTCGGACCCTCCTGGTCCCAGCCGCAGCTGAGAAATCCCCGCAGTAGATCACATCGCCTCTTTCCGTCACTCGCTGGATGCAATTAAAATAGAAGACAGCCATCAAGTGTGCTAGAACCATTTTAATATAATTATACATATCTGCCAAATCCAGGAAAAAAAAAAAAAAAGGTTTATGCATATATATCTTTTTTTTTTCAGTCAACATCTGCAAGCATAAACGACAATTAATTTCTTGGTTTAAATTCATCCAGGTCAGAGCAACTGCCCAAAGTCCTGTTGGATTTGATGGTTACTACCAGCATGGCCAGCAGTAAGTGAGCTCCAGAGGAGTTTAATGTCCTCGGGTTGGGTTTTTTGGGTCTTTCCTCTTTCATTCAGTTTGTTGTAAAAAGTTTCAGTGCAGTTCACCTTGGGTGAAAGGCGATCGTGTTTTTGAGGGTTTTTTCTTTTTTTTTTTTAATATATATTTTGCAATTATTTTTTAAAGATGATAATAGGTAATTCAGTTGCTCTGAATTTCACTTATAATTATAACCTATTTAAATCACAGCAGAACTCCCACTGGTGTGGAGTTCATAGTTGCATACAATACAGGAGATCACAGTTTTGAAGTCTAGCACAGATTAAAAACCACAGATGTACCATTTATATAAGACACACACTGATTGTCTCTTAAAAACTACATATTGACTCCTTATGAACATTATCTTCTTTTTTTTTTTAATCTTTAAATAAAGTAGTGCAGCTAGGACAATCAGTCACACAACCCACACAGCCCTGAACCAAGTTCTCCGGGTGCCAACTTGAGCAAGTTGGGTGTGAAACGCTTGGATGAGCTTGAGAACGAAAGAAAGAGGGAGGGAGAAAAAGAGAGATGTTGTCCATTGCAAATACTTTAACCAAGGGTTGGCTAACATATTGGAAACCTCTGGGTGAAGGACCTTTCCACACACACGCAAAAAAAAAGAAATAAAAACCTAGACTTTTTTTTCTTTTTTTCTTTTTTTTTTTTAACTGGCCTGTAGGTGAGGTGGTCTCCCACCTCTTCCAAACAAAGAAACCCAACAATTGCCTAAAACTAGAAAGAACACAGATGGGTCTGTTTTCTGCTCACTAGATGATCTGTCCATTTAAGGCCTTCTTCCTCTTTTTTTCCTCTTTATTATTCCTTTTCCAGAGCGTCTGAGCAGGAGATAAGTCTGAACAGGGTAACACCAACACAGTCCCCCTCTTGTTGCTGTCGGTTTGTTTGTTCGTTTGTTTGTCCGTGGAGTTATTTTTCTCTTTAATTTAACCAAAACCTGACTAAAACTGGAGCGTTCAGCCCAGCCTGTTCATTCTCGTCATGATTTCTCTTGTTATCACAAAGGTTCTTCACAAAACCTGGAACTTCCATGACGATGTCTGGTCCTTATAATCCAAGCAGTCAGCATTGAAGTTTAACTTCCAAGAGGCGGTTTGGTCTTTATAATCCAAGCAATCAGTGGTGGAGTTAAAGCCCAAACTGGAGGCTCCATAGCCCTGGGTGGAGAGGGACGCTGGAGACTGGTTGAGGTGGCTGGTGACTGCATTGGCACCCATGGGACTCAGGGTGGCTCCTGGTCCGGGAAGCTGGTGGTGCATAGGGGTCAAGTAAGATCCACAGTCCATCCCTCCAAAATAGGATGTCGAGCCAGCATATCCTTGACTGTAGCCTGATGCCTGGGTGTAGGTCATAGGATAAGATCTCTGCATGCAGGAGGAAGACGTGGACAGGGGATCTGAGAGTGGGGAGATGGATGCTGGGCTCCAGATAGATACGGGAGCACTGCTGCTGGAAATGGTGGGGACCGAGGTGCTGGAGGGGGGAGTGAATTGCCCACTGGTCCCGCTTTCCGAACTCACTTCCCGAGCTGGTGAATTTTTCTTTTTAGCTGGCCGTACTTTGTTCTGGCCCCCATTCTGCTGCTGCTGCTGCTGCTGCCGGCACTTGGCTCGGCGGTTTTTAAACCATACCTTGCGATCGAGAGACAGGGAGGGAGAGAGAAAAAGCCTCATATTAGGGATGTTCAGGCAAACTCAAGGTGGGAAAGAGATGACAGAGGGGAGACTTCACGAGGGAGGGGGGAATTAAAAGTACTCCCCAGCAAGCGGAGGGCTGCAGGCTGCTGCAAAGAAAAGCTCTGGGGCTCTCCCTCCCTGAGATCATTAGCAGTAATAACAAGTGGAAATGAGCAAATCAAACTGCTTAATAAGGTCACTTTTTGGGGAAAGCACTCCCTTATTTGCTGTTTGCCAGACGGGGACCCACAGGAATCACAATTTGAGGCCTACTGAAGTCAAGCCCTTAATTATAAACAATAGAGCATCAGAAAGGGAGGGAACAGTTAGGGAAACAGAGGCAGGGGTTGGTGGGGGATGTCTCATTGATCCTCTAAATAGGTTTTCTACTCTTACCCCCACAGCCAGGGCTGTCCCTCCAGCCCAGCTCACCCTCTTTTAGCAGGAAGCAAGGGGGCTGGACCTGTGGAAGAGAGGTGCTGGGGAGATTTTGTGGGGAGAAGGATGGAGCTTGGTGTGTGGGGATCCTGGTCTTGGGCTGCATGCTGGGGCACGGCACAATGCAGCTTCTGGAAGCCTGACAGGGAGACAAGCAGAAGGGATGGCTTTGGAGCTGCCCTGAAACAACTGCAGGGGTGTTCTGGACCTGTGCTGGGGTCAGGATGCTCCTGCCCTTTCAGCAGCACCTCCAAAATGCTATGTGGATTGGGCCCCTGCAGGCTGCTTGCAGAGGAAACGCAGCCCAGCCCCAGGAAAGGAGTCCCCTCCACCAAGGCTTCCCATCAAAGTCCTTTCAAAGGCAGAGGAAGCCCCCAGTCTGTATTGGTGTGAAAGAGGATCACAGTCTGGCCCTACTCCAAGAATGTGGTGATCCATGGGGAAGGAGGGGATCCTACAGCTTCTGCAGGGGTCCCAAGCTCCTGCAGGGCAGGCTGGGATTTGGCACCCGGGTCAAGGAACAGTGTGGGGGTCTGGAGATGCTGGGGAGTCCTCTACAGCTCAGAGGGGCCAGGGGGTTGGGAGGGACGTAGAGGGATGTCTCAGGATCTGGGATCCAGGAGCTGCATGACTTCCCCTTCAACGCACAGGAAAGGAGGGGGGTCACACTTTAGCCCTGGAGAGGCAAACTGCCACTCTACCCCCCACACTCGCCGCACCCTCATCTATGAGCCTCCTTCACCCCACAGGGGCTTGATTTTGCTCCAGGACTGACCCCATCCCCTACAACAGCCCACTCACCTCCTTGCCAGGCACAGGACAGCCCAAACCCTCCCCACCGGGATGGAGGTGGGGGACAGGTCCGGTGCCACCCAGTTTCCTACCTGCACTCTGGACTCGGGCAGGTTGATTTTCAGGGCCACCTCCTCCCGCATGAAGATGTCGGGGTAGCGGGTCTTGGCGAAAAGTGCCTCCAGCACATCCAGCTGTGCCCGGGTGAAGGTCGTGCGCTCCCGTCGCTGCTTTCGGGGGGTGGCTGAGAAAGAAGCCAGAGGCCCTGGCTGTCACTCAGCAGCCCCTCAGCCCTGTGTGAATCCTCCAGCTCCCCCTGTCCCGGGGGTATCCCAACTCCCCCCTCTCCTGCCTCTGGGCGATCCTACCCAGTCCTCAGCCGCCACTGTGCAGCAACCCCACCTCCGATGCCTCTTCCCCATCTCCCCAGGATGGGCCTGAAGCATCTGCCCCCCACATCCAGAAGATAGAACAAGGTCCTCTCTTTGCAGACCTTTTCCTGGCTAAGAAGTTGACGGTGAGGTAGAAGAGGAAGAGGGGAATCCCACGCAACCCACCCACCCCAGCAATCCTATCCCTGGGCATATCGTACTTCCTCCTTGGGGCAAAAAAAAAAAAATGGGGTGGGGAGAAGAAAAGCGTGGCTTACCAGGATAACCGACGGACGGATGCAACAAATCCATGCCCGAGGTTGTGAGACTCAGGCCATTGACTGCATAAGGTGGTTGCTTAAGATAAGACATCATGCTAAAGTTGTGGCGGGGAGGAGAGTTGGCCGAAATCCGGGCGAGGGGGAGCCGCCCGAGCGAGCGCTCTGCCTGCCCCGGGCGGTGATGGGGGACCGGGGGGGGGGGGGGGCAGTCGGGTCCTGCAGAGACGAGAGAGGAGGGGGGAGGGAAGGAGGGGGTGTCAGGCCAGCTCGCTGCTCCACGGCTTTTGTCCCCGCTGCCTTCCCCCGACAATCCTTCAGCTCGTCGAGCCGGACCCCAGCCGGATTTGGGAGCTGGGAGAGACTGACTAGATAAACGCATATCTTCCCCCCGCCAAAAAAAAAAAAAAAAGAGCTAGGAGGGGAGGGAAGGAGGGGGGCACATCCCAGCCAGTAATTATTACCCGAACAAAACCCCCCATGCCTTCAACTGCCCGCATTGTACGGCAGCAGGGGGCATTTGCATAGGATTCCCGGCCGGGCATCGGCTAATTGTCTCAAGCAAAACTTGATTGGGGCCATTGGCAGACACAAAGAACCCCTCGGCTAAATAAATAATGCAGATAACAAAGCCCAAGGGTGAGAAACAAAGAAACAATTCAAGAAACCTATCTCTCCCCTAGTCTCTTGCAAGGACTTTAATTATCCCAGGTTTGGGCAGCAGTCAAACCTCCCCCCTTTTCCCCTTCCCCCCGACGTTGCTGCATTTCAGAGCTCAAATGCCCGCTCTGGAAGAGACAAACTTTTCTGCTCTACCGCCATCAGACCAAGTCTGCAGTAATTTCCACCGGCCATTTGCACCTAATTAGTACTCTGGGTAATTAGATTTGGAGGCAAGTAACAGATTTATTAGGCTTTTAAGAAACTCTTGATGACTGAGCTGAAGCTAAACAAACACCTCGGTGGTGGGGAACGGCCCTGGGGCAGACAGCTTCCCTGGCCCGGCTTCCCCAGTCCCCGCTTGCTGCCCCGGGCTCCCTGCAGCGATAGTGAGGGGCGCCCAAACAATCACTCCCCAAAGAAACGGCCGCCAAGGGGACACCCCGGGATTCTTGAAAGGCTTAAGACTGTTCTCCTATGGAAAATATATATTTGTGGGTGGTTTTTTTCTTTTGGGGCAAAATTTCGCCCTTTCCGTCGTTCTCGGCAGCCGTCAGAAAAACGAACTCCAGCACAACTTTCTCCCCAAGCAATCCCAAAATTCCGTGTTTCAGTTGATAAGTGCACACGGGAGCGGAGCCGCTGCCCCGGGAGGGCTGCACGCTGCTGAGGGGCTCCTGCGGGACCCCCGGTGTCCGCCCGGCCCAGCTGGTGTTGTGTATCTTGCAGAGCGGAGTTTCCACTTTTCCCCTAGGGGAAGCGCTTTGCCGCCTTTAAATGCGTTGAGCGGCTGAGAGGGCGCGCATCGACCGCGGGGAGCGCAGGGTCGGGCCCCGCTTTTAACATCGCTCCCCGAGGGGAAGCTGAAGAGGGGCGGCTTTGCTGGGGGGCGAACCCCGCTCCGCACCGAGGTCGGGGCGGCTTCGACCGCCAAATTTTTTTTCTACCGCAAGATGAGCAGGAGAGGAAAGCTGTGTTTGCTGCCCTTTTAAAAAGGAGCAAACAAACAAAAAATTACCCCTAACACCCCCTAAAAAAAAAAACAACCAAAAGCAAAAACCAAACAAAAACCAAACAAAAAAAAACCCCAACCCCACAAACAAACGAAAAGCCCAAAACAACAGCAACAAAACCTCTCAACCCTAAACCTGCACTTCGTTTATACCGGCGGCATCACGCCGAGACGCCAGCCCGGCGCGGCCGCCCGCGGAGCCGCTTGCCCGCGGCCGCGCATCCCGTGGCAGTCCCGCAGCCCGCGGAGCAACGGCTCCGCTCCGCAATCTGTCACCTTTCTCCCTCCTCCTCCCCCCAGCCCTGCTCCGCAAAGATCCCGGCTACCAGTTGCTTTGCCCTCGCTCAATAATAATTACCCCGTCCGAGAATTAATTATAATAAATGTTTTCTTGATAAACTAACGAGATAATCCGGGCGGCACACGCTCCCTAATTACGGGCCACCGGCCCCGGCTCCACTGATCGCTGGGGCTGATTAATGTAAGGCGGCGATCCGCGGCCGAGCGCGCAGGCTGCGCCTCTGCCCTTGGCTGAGGGCGGACAGGGGGGGCTGCGCCTAGTCGAGGAGCAGAGCGGAGAGGCTCCGCGGAGGAAGGAAGGTACCGAGAAAGAAAAGGGAATTTGGTTAGGTTTATTTTGCAAACGAGAGCTCGGTTTCCTGCCCGTTCCTGGCTCTGCCGCCCTTCTTGCATCTTTTTAATTCTTTTTTTTTTTTTTTTTCCCTCTTGGAGGGAGGGTTTGGGTTGATATTTCCCAACACGGAATTTCCCCCCTGTGCGAAAGCTATGGGGATAGACCCTTTACTGGCTCTGCAGCGCAGCCCCCTGCACTTAGTCCTCCGAACCTCAGCCCAGCTCCGCGCCCGCCGGCCCCGCTGCGCCGCGGGCAAACGGAGGGGCCGGCCAGGAGCGGTGGAAAGAGGTCGACCTCGGCCGCCTGACCTGCCTCGGCCTCTTCCCAGCCACCCGGCCGCGGATTTAACCACTCTTTAATTTTTATTTTATTTTTTTTTAACTAGAGTTACATCTTTTCAGAACAAATAAATAATAAAGCTCAACTTCTCAGGGGAGCCGAAATCTAACTAAAACTCTGCAGCGAGGGAGGGTTTTAGCTCACAAGAAACTTGTGCAGGTGCACAAGGACTTTCCCGACTCCCTCTTTGTGCAATTTAGAGAAGAGAGGCCGGGTCGTGGAGCAGTGCGCTTTATGTGCAGTCGGTGTCTTTCGGACGCGCTTTCCCATGGCTTAAAAATAATAATAATAATAATAATAATAATAATAATAATAATAATAATAAGGTAAAGGAGATGGAAAACAGCTCCAACCCCTTGCAGACCTGGATGCCAATTCTTGCCATTCATTTCACCCACACCGAGACATGAAGCTCTGACCTCAGGTCCTCGGAGTTTTCTCTCCCTGCTATTTCCAGCTCGGTTCTCCCGCAGCCCGCGGGTGCTCAAAAACACCTTCGCAAAATTACTTTGCTGAGTCGTGAGGAGAAGGAGGAAGGGGTGTCTCAGGCAGGAGCCGAGAGAGAGGGGAAATTTATTCCTGTTTATAGCTAATTTTAAAAGTCCACCTTGGCTCCAGGGAATAACTAAAAGCCAAAAGATCAAAAAAAAATAAAAATAAATCATGTACCAAACGAAATCGCTGTGCGGAGCAGCCCAGGGACGGCCGGGGAGGCGGGGTACGCGTCTCCCGCTCCTCTGCTTTGGCTCTTTGCCTTTCACCGGGCAGGTCCCGGTCCCCGCCGAGGCCCGAGGAGTCCCGCCGGTCCCGGCTGCCCCTGGCCCGGGGCCGCCTTCTGCCTCCTCTCAGCCCTGCCAGGCCTCCCTAGGCAGCCGCTCGCTCCCCTCCGTCTCACAGCTACCGACACAGTGACCCCCGCACACAGCCTCTTTTAAAGAATAATAAAATAATACTACTATTAATAACAGTATTAATTTTAATTCCCCTTCCCCCGTGTTTCCGCCCACCCAGCACCCACAGGAAAAATGGAGAGAGCCGGTCGGACTTACCTGCGAGCCTCGCCGGAGCCGCGGGCAGGGTTGGGGCGAGGGGTGGGAGAGCCCCGGCTCCTCTCCAAAATCAGGCCTCTGGCCGAGCTGGGATAGAAAGCACAAAGCGGGAGGTTAGAGAACTGCCGCATGCACAAGCCCACGACTTCGGGGGGGGGAGGTAGAGGGGAGGAAAAAATATTTGAAAAAGAAGAATAAATGGGGAGAAAGGGGAGGAAACGGTGCAGGAGAGGGATGCAGGGATGCTCGGGGTCTGGGTTCGGTACATACAGAGCTGGCCGGTGCTGAATCTGGTCGAGTGATTTTATTTTTAATAATAGTGGCAGAGTGCGTTGGAGCTGAGGTCTCTACCTCTCTCGGGAAGCTTTGCTGAGAAAGAGCCTCTCTGGCAACTTTTTGACGCAAACTCTCCAACCAATGGCAGGGAGAGAGTGATTGACACATCTAAGCCAAGGGGAAAATAATAAAAACACACAACAGGGGGAGGAAAAAACAGGCCGCTGCTGTACCGGGGGGACAATCAAGCGAGAAATAACAGCCACCGAAATGACACTAGAATATACATTAAAAGAACCTGCTCGGTTTAAAAATATACATTGTGGAGCAGAGAGGATGAAGTCATTGCAGAAATTAGTGTGATGGGCAGCAGCGAGGGCGTTAACGGATTGCCCTGGGAAAGGGGGGTCAGCAAAAAAAAAGCATAAAAACACCACCAAAAGATATAAAAATATATAAGTAAATATTTGGGGAGGAGAGGGTGCGGGGCCGGCCAGGAGCCTTGGCAGAGCAACGCAAATCTGGGAGAGAGGAAACCCGCGGAAGCAAACGGGTGTCATCCCCCAGCACAGAGGAGAACGGGGTGCCAGGGTCCCCCCGAACCCGGGAGCCCCTACCTCACTCGCTGAGGGGTCCGCGTCCCCCGTTTCGCCTCCCAGGGGCCAAGCGTCCCCGAAGCAAGGGGAATGGGGTCACCTGGGGGGTATCAATGTATTTTAAATTATTTTTAAAGATACGTGGTGATGATGGTGCAGAATAGGACTTAGGCAGCGGCGCTGCCTCCCATTTTCAAATAGGGACGTGAACATATTTTCATGAAAATAAATTCGATGAAGCAAAGAGGGGGGTGGTGTGAGTGGTTCCCGCCGCCGAGCAGAGCCCGGCGGGGCGCACCGGGGATGGGCACCGCGTCGCTCCTCCGGCATCTCCCGTCCACGCTCAACTTTTCCCGGGTCAAAGAAACCCAAAAATAAAGCTCTGGCAAAAGGCAGGAGGACGGAGACGGCTGAGGTCGGAGGGAGGGAGCGCTCACACACTTTCCTCACTTCTGACAATGGGGGAAAATCCGCGGCGGCTCGATCATTTTAAAGGGGTGACCTATGTTAATGAAGTTATAGCAATTAATTCGCCTCTTTGTGGCTCTCCCTGAGCTGGGCTGGTGCAGTCTGATGAGTTTGTCCTTGGGCTTTGGGGCGATCCCAGCGCTGTGGGTGCAGCCTGGGCTTGCGGCTGGCAGGAGCAGGTTTGGGGTGCTCGGCTGGGTGGGGGCTGGAGTGTCGGCGTTGGGATGGGTGTTGGTGTTGGGATGGGTGTTTTGCTTTCCTCCCGGAGAGGAGGAAGGAGGGGGCAGAAGGGAGGGAAGGAGAGCAGGGGAAATTAAACAAGTAAGCAAACAAACAAACTACCTAACCTCTCGCACAGAAGCAGCGCAGCCCTGTCTGCCGGAGCCGCTCCCACTTTGGTCGCTTTTGGTTTTCTTTTTTTGGCGAGATGACTTCACGGAAAGTTGGTACCCGGGTATTCCCCCTGAAACCCCCTGGGCCCTCTGCGCCTTGGAGTTCTGTTTTCGGTTCTTGTATATATATATATATATATATATACATGTGTGTGTATATATATATATATTTATATCAATCTTCTCCCCCCCCCCCAAGCCGTGAGCCTCTTTGGGGGGACTTCTTGTGGTTTTACTTGTTTAGTTGAGAGGGTTTTTTTTTTGTTTTGCTTTTTTTTTTTTTTTTGGGGGGGGGGGATTAGCGAGGGGCGGCTGCAAACACACACACAGGCACACCCATCCATTTGCAGCATCCCCCATCCTCTCTCTACCCTTGCACAGAGATTCAAGCCGGGTAAATCCTTCCCTCTCACCTCCCCACATGTCGCCGGGCCACGCCACCCCTCAGCCTCCCCTTTTGCAGAGCACCAGTAATAAATATCCCGATTGAACCCTTCCCCCCCACCTTCGCCTTTGCCATCGTCTCCCGCCCCCACATATTATTTAATAACCTTAATCCACCTTGGAAGAATGAGAGAGATAATTCGTTGCCGTGTATCCTGACCAGGAGGGTATTTTAGAAATCGATTAAAAACAAAAGGAAAGAGAAAAAATAAATGAAGGAAGAAAGGGGTGTTTGGGGGCTGGAGGAAGCTGCGGCAGAGAAATAAAATTCAGTGCCTGAAGAAAGTAGCTGGGAGAACAGGTTTGGAAGTGCAGTTCTTGCCTCCCAGCCGGGCTGGCAACCCTGCCTGCAGCTGCCCGTGCTGCCTGCCCTGCCTGCAGCCTGTCAGGGGCAGCGGGGCCAGACCAGCCTCTGCCCCCCTCCCCGGTCTGAGGAGCTGGGAATAATTCGCCCTGCCAATAAAACAAGTGGCAGAGGTGGACAGTGTTCCTTAAATAAACAAGGGTCTCTTTAAAATTCCCATCCACTTCAGATGTCTAAAGTAAGATTGTGATGATTTTGTCACGGTTTGGTAAATTTACCCCTTTAAGAGGCTTTCATAAATCCCAGAACACACCTTCAGCCAGATTTGAATATAGATTTAGGTTTTAAAACCCAGAAGCTGGGAACACCGCTTTATCAAAGAGAATTTCCCTTTAGCTTAGCGATGTGTCGGAATGGCTCTTGCAAAGATTGGATCTGAGAGGGGGAAAAAGGGGGAACGTTCTCTCCTGGAGCAATCCTGCGCACACTTTGCAGATGCTTCTGCCTTCAGCCTTCTGCAGCTCGGGGAAAGTTGCAAAAAAAAAAAAAAAAAAGAATTGCTGCAGCTGTAAGAACTTGGTGGGGTTTATAATTATTATAATTTTGAATGATTTTTTTTCTTTTTTTTTTAAAAAACTTTCCAATCTCTTCTGGTCCATCTGGAAAGCGTTTCAGAGCAGGTACAGTAGCCCCAGAGAGCCAGCCTAGCACGGGGAGTGAGTGGAGATCTGGAATTTTCTGCTCTCTAGGAACTTTGTCCTCAGAAAATCAAAATCTGCTTCTGGGATGAAAAGAAACTGTAACTCCTGCTTCTCAGTAAGTTATCCAAGTTTCCGATGCCAGTCGGGTTACAGAGCCATTTTTTCTCTGCATAGCTGTGTTTCTGCTCTTCTCTTTCTCCCTCTTTACTTCTCCTTCCTCTGGTTTAATATACGACTCTTTACTAATGGGACCGGTTCGCGAGTGGTTTTACCGCCGTGTGTGTCTCTCTCCGGACGGCTGGCGCTGAGCTCTGCCCCGGTGTATCATGACCAAGGGGGAGGCGGGGAAGGGAAAAAATATTATTTATTCAGGTAGGGTGAAAGTTAAGAAAGGAAGGAAAAAACCTCCCAAAACGAACCGATTTATAATTTGTCATCTTTGTAGCCCTGATAGGCTCCGGAAAGAGATGCATGCTCCGCACTTGTAAGCTTTTCCCTCATCGGATTTGTGTCTAGTTAAAACATTCCAGACTTTCATTGAAGTTTATCTGCAATTCAGTTGAGGGTTGTTAATTTTTTTCTCCTTTTTCTTTTTTCTTTTTGTTTATTTATAAATATGTATAATAAATATATATACTTAGTTTGACACCTTCCCTCACCCCAAAATCTCCCTTTTGGGGGTGCAAAGCCAGGGATACTGGCAAAACTGTGTCACTTCGATAAAAGAGTCGGATTCGTTTTAAAATGCGGGAACGCTGAAAAAAAAAAAAAAAAAGACTAAAACAAATTCCCTCCTTATCCAAGGGTCTGAGGGGGGAATGGCAGAGCCTTCCCCACCTCTGGGGGGGGGGGGGATATATATATATATAAATGCAGCATTTTTGCCTAAGTAAAGCCATAAAAGCCGAATTTCATAATTGGCCTGGGGGGGGGGGGGGTGGGGGTGGTGGAGGTATTTAGGGGCGATCTGCAATTTGCTCAGCTCATCTAAGAGCCAAACAAATGCTAAAAAATGCTTCCCCAAGAGCGGAGAAAGTGAGCCCAGGGCTTGCACCTGAGGGAAGGTCTTATGGGCACGGGGGAGCGGGAATGGTAACCCCCCACCCCAAAAAGGAAAAAACCCACAACACCTTACATAGAGAAATAAATCAACCTCATTAAACAATAATAACAACAAAAAGTCTCTGGGGGAGGCTGTGCGGGGGGTGCACTCATGGGGGAGTCTGGGGAAGGGCTGTGTGTGTCCGTGAGTCTGCGTGTCCGTGGGTGCTGTGGAAAGGCGCTAATGCTTCCAGTTTACATAATTTTTCTCTCCAGGCCATGAAGTTACCTTGATGAGCAGCTTTCTGCAGCAATCAGATTATAGCTCCCAACCCAGATATTAAAATAACGGTTACGGTCCCAGGTCCCGTGTGTTGGCAAACTCGGGAGGAGTGAAGGGGTCGGAGGAGGTGTTGGGGGGGGGGGGGGGGGAGAGGCCCAGAAAGAGCCAGAAAAGGGGTTTTGTAAGAAAGAAAAAAAGAAAACCGCAGAGAAGCTTTAAACTAGTCTTTCGTTTGTAACCTTTTACAACCTTTATTTCCCATATATAAAAAGCTCCTTTTATCGACACCCAGAAAGAACTTTTATTTATTCCCCCCCCCCTTTGGATTTTTAATTAGAGCCCATCAATTGCAGCCATATATGTAGGAATCGATATAAAGTAATCTGTGGAGATGGGCTAAGGTTTTAATCGAAAATCTTCTTTGCCATTCTTTACAGATCTTTAGCCGCTGGCTGCTGGATAAAGAAATGTTCATTACAAAAATACTCCCCGAACTCTCCAAAGACACCCCCCCAAAAAAACAAAAAAAAAAACAACAAAAACCCCAAAAGCTAATCCCAAACCACAATGCAGAAAACTCGCAAAAGATCAGAAACCAACTGTTGTTACCATATGAATAAGGAATTACTCTTATTGCTTAACTTCTCCCTTGCAGGCTGTTATTTTTCATATTCGGAACTTGAAGCTAGCTCCGAAGATTACAGCTAAATTTTTCCTTTCTTAAATCGTGTCTGGGTGTTGGTATTTTCCGTGCGGGAAGAGTCTGGCTTGTGCCAGTGTCTGTGTGTCCGGTAACAAAGATCCCACCAGCCCAAGACAGCGGTGAAATACAAACCCCGTCCTTCTGCAGTTTCCCAGGCTCCCAAATATCGCGCTTTCTCTCTTTTTTTTTTTTTTTAATACAGGTTTTTTTCTTACTTTTTTTTTTTTTTGTTTTTTTTTGTTTTGGTTTTTTTTTACCTTCTTTCCTTAAGTGTTTAATATTATGTAAAATTTGATTCTTTGCTTTCACGCGATGGAATACGTCTGTCTCAATGTAAAAAGAAAGGAAGAAAAATCCCCACTACCTCAAAGTTCCCCCCAACCTTTCTCCTCTCTAAGGAACCAGGGCTGTTTTTCTCCAGAGGAAGGAGGGGAGTGGAAGCTAAATATTAAACAATGCAGGCAGCTTCGGGTTTATTTGGTAAATTAATTGTGAGACTATTTTGGCTCCTGTGTGTTTCTGCATGATTAAACTGTGCTATTTGTTCCCCAAAGCTGCACATTAGCAGAAAATGCAAGTCTATTTTAAAGCATCATCCTTAGGTTTAATGTGAGCAAACTGGGCTGAATGAAAAGTTTACCCGAGTAATTGCAGCTAAGAGTCGACTGCAGTTGTTTTAATCATTATTTTCTATCTGATAAGTGCGTTTTAAAGAATGGACCCTGCATTTTTTTTTTAATCTGAAGGAAGTGAATCTGGCCGTATTTGTACCCCAACCTCACATCTTATCTGTATGAAATTTCAATTTATTTAAAAGCCTGGTATTTAATACACTACACGGGCCACATTTAGTTTAGACAAACCCCCTCTTGTACTTTCTCCTTAATCATGCCTAATGAAAACGTGGGATTTTCCCATTATTAAAAAAAAAAAAAAAAGTGAAAATATAATGCATCTTCATTAGGAAAATTGACTGCTGTGCTCAAGACAGTTCTTAATTGAAAAGGCAACTTATTTTAATGGTGTGGTTGAGGAGAAGATTACATACTTTATCCAAACACAAAGACAATTAATAATGAGGACCAGGCTGCTGCCATTAACTCTAATGTAGTTACATCAATGTCAGTGGAATCGCTCGTACCTGAGAGGTGATGGGGATGCTCCCCGCATCCCCCTCCGCCCTGCCCGGCCACAGCTCAGCCCCGGGCAGCAGTGGAGGCACTAGGAGCACCGCCATCGCCGCCGCCTCCCCCGCTCCACCGAAAAACCCCAGCAGCATCATCCCTGCCGCTTTGCCCCACTCCATATTATTTTTATTATTACTATACATATATATTTTAATGGCAGCACAACCCCAAGAAGTTGTGCCAGTCGGACTCGTCCCACCCGCCCGCTTTAAAGGGACTTTTTAAGATCTGCCTAATTCAGGATATTTAAGAGCATGACAATGCGGAGTGGTGGTAGCGGTTAAGCTGCAGTTTGCAAACGAATCCTTGGCCCCACAGCCAAGGGAAAAGGTGTCTCCGCCCCCCCCCCCCCCCCCCCCCGGCTCATCTCCATCTCGTTCGCCTGAGAGACGCCTTCGCTTAAGGCATTTCTTCTGGCTTAAAAAAAAAAAAAAAAAAGAAAAAGAAAAATAATTAAACTTTCATTTGCTCGATTTGCTGATAAGGTACATTTATGCCGAGCGTTGGCAGTCGAGGGCTCGCTCTCTGTTTTTACTTTTTTCTTTCGCTTGAGGGGGCGCCCGGTAAAGCCTCAGGGCCGGGCGGTGTTTCCGCGGCTGCGGAGAGCGGCCGGGTGCTGCGCGCACTTCTCCAAGTTAAACGAAATTCTGCTCACCCACCCCAGCCTTCTCCTCGGCAGCGAAGTCGATTTGATAATTACAAATAAAATAATTAAACCAGAGCAGCGCAATTTCTCCCTCCCCCTAAAAAACAAATATATGCGGTAACCGGCAGCACAGCCCCCCCAGGCCCCATCCCTGTGCGCAACTTCCCACAGATCTTTGTCCTGCACAGAGTGGGACGCGCCCCGGAGCCTGGCAATGCTGAGCCGGTACCGGAGGGGGGTCCCGGTTGGTTTTGCTGGGAGGGGGGGGTGGGGAAGGGTTCCCAGTCGGAGCCCTGCATCTCCGCCCGACCGGGCGGGGCGGAGCAGGGCCGGGGGGGAGGGGGGCCTCTCAGCCGCCTCCTATGGGTGAAAAGGGGCTTTTGGGGGTATTTTGTCGGGTTTGCCGGTGTTTTGTGCGTGCCCTGCCCGCGGTCCCGCCCTGGTACCGGAGGACAATGCGCCCGCGTCCCTCCGCCCCCGGCGGCCCCGGCCTAATCCCGGCTGCTCCCCCCTCCGGCGGATTTTAATCTCCGCCGGGGGAGGAGAAGTGGGGGGTGGCCCCGGTGCCGGTGGGGAGAGCTGCTCGTCCCGGGCCCGCCCCCAGCCGCCGCAGCTGCCGCCCCCCGGGTAGGGGAGGAGGGTCAAGGCGGCCTCGCAGCGGGCGCGACGGATCCCCGGGGGGCGGGCGGGCAGGGCTGCGCCGAACGTCCCCTCACAGACATGGCAATGCCAGGCCTGTCGTTACCGACAGACAGATGGACAGGGCTGTGCTCAGCATCTCCTCGCAGACAGACATACTTGGCAGTGTATGGCTCCCCTCCCAGACAGACACACATGATGGCAGGATGGGCAGAGGGGTGCCCATCCATCTCTCCCAGACGCATAGATGGAAAGAGAGCTGTGACCCACCAGCCCATGCAGAAGAGAGCTGCCCAGGCTGGATCCACACTGGTGAGAAGAGCTGGGGGCAGCCCCGGTGGGCCAGGCTAATCCTCAAACAGACAAGAGATCTAGATGGGGCCATGCCACACTCACCCTGCCTGGCAAAGTGGTGTCCCATTAAATCCCAAACAGACTATGGCTAATCCTTGGGTAGAGCTGGACAGGCTGGCTCCCACAGAGCCATGGTTCAGCCCAGAAAAACCTATTCACATTCAACTGGTTGTTGGACAAACACACCAAGCATCGCTCAGATGGGTGACAGAAACTGTCTCCCATCACTTCTGATGGGAGACAGAAAGCCTAACTGGGTACCACAGGCAGAGAAGAGTTAATGGGTCCATGGCCATTGCAGTGAGGGATTTTCTACCTGCAGAAAAAAAAAATGATGCCAGAATTTACTTCCCTGTAGAGGCAAGGAGAGCAGAGCAATGGGGTCCAAATGGGCTGTGGCCTTTAGAACTACCCTAACATCCGTAATTGGAGATAAAAAGAAAGTTCCTGCTGGTTCCCTTCCAGACAAATGAGCCTGGCCGGGTCTCTTTGCTCTTTAGCAGCATCTGCCCACCCTCTGGACCTGATTTCTTCCAGGAGCCTTTCATCTCCCTCCCCTGCCTGGTCCCAGAATCCTGGTTGATCTGCCCATGGGCTTAATGGTATGGGCGGATGCTCACCCCCTGGGACAGTACCATGCTTACTTTCTTCCTCTCATCTTCACTCACCAGAGCACTGCTCTTCCTGCTAGCTCCTCCTCTCCTGCTCCTACTTAGATGGCTGCTGGAAAAGGGTATTTTGAAGGCAGGAGAGGTGGTTTTGGAGCTTTCATTTTCCCGTGCAGACACAGCTATGATAGGAGCTGTCTATTTCTCCAAAGCCTGTCCCTGTAAGGAGGATGTTAATGACAGACTGTTTTATGTATCCAAAAAGCAGGAATTTGAACCAGATGCAGCAGGTTTTTCTATGGAAGTGTGCCTTCCTTCTGTGTTTATTTTCATACTGATGATGTAGGTAAATCTGGTGTCAACAGGTTGTTGGGAAGACAAAACCCCCTCCTTTTGTGTGCACTCACTAATGAACACTGCAATAGGGTCTTTTGGTGGGAGGTTTTTGAGAAAATAAATGCCTTCTGGGTGGATTTCTTTGTTGCTATTTCTTAGGCATGTGCTGTCCCCAGACATTGCTCTGGCACAAGGTTTAAATCCATTGCCAGGGCATGGCTGTCAGGAGCATCTAAGATGCCCTCGAGTCTCTGACATACCCAGGCAGCACAAGTGGGTCAGACAGAGGACTTGCAGGAGATCTGTGCTGCCCTGGCTCAGTTGCCAGGAGCCAGCTCGGACACCTGGGGACATCTCAGGTGACACTGGACACCTGTATTTAGGCACCAAAGCCATGTTTACAGTCTGAGCTACTCTGTAGCTGTGATGGTCAGTTCTTCAACAACCTCCTGGTGCAAGGTGACACCTCTGTTAAAGACTTTTCCATCCACAGCTGAAATACAGGTTTCCATAAATAACACAACCTGCTCATCTATTTTCCCATACTCACTGTGACTATCCCTTGGTGCTTCATTCAGGTAGGTGTGGCTGCCTCAGTTTATGTGGCATCTTGATTGACGTGGCAACCAAGAGGTTGCTGTTAACAACTGGGCTGTTCAACAACCCAGTGAGTGACAGTAGAATCCTTCCTAGGTGTCTTGGCCAACCAAAGCATATTCTTGCTTTTTGGTGACTGCCTAGGGAGTATTTTGTGCTGAGTCTATGGGTGAGACCTGAATAACATCCTGAAAGCTCTGAAGTTCTTTTCTTCCTATGTGGAAACCCAGAGTCATCAGGATGAGGTACAGATAAAATAATAGACAAAATATGCTGGTAGTTTATTTGAAACTTGCTCTGGCAAGTGTGGGTGAGAGTGGGTCTGGTTGCTGGTGTTCATCTGGGGAGGAGAGCCACGAGCAATGCCCTGGCTTGTCTTTCTGCTCTGGTTCTCTGGACAGTGCTGGGCTCAGGGTTGGTGCAAAGGTAATAAATAAGCTGCTAGAGAGAAGGGCAGAAACAGGCTTTTCAGCCCTGCCTTCAGATGGGAGGAGGAGGATGGATCCAAGATGGTGATTGGCTCAATTCTCACTAGCCCTGTGTATGGGAAGAGTCCTTGGTGCATGTGTGTGTATGTGCAGGAAGATGGAGCTGGCTGGAGCAACCCTTTCCAATGAGAAACTGAGAACGAGTTGCAATATGTCTTTCAGGCTATGTAGTACAGCCATAGGCTATGTCAGCAATTAAAGTATTTTACTGAAATGAAACTATGTTTTTTTTTTTTGACATAAGCATTATTAAGAAATGTGAATTCTAACATAATAACAGACTACTATAATTGCCCAGCTCCTCTTAACTTAACTGCAGTTCTTTATTAGAGAAACGCTACAAAAGGAAGAAGACCAATTGCTTTCCCAAAACTAAGGATTTTAAAACAAGAGTTCATTTTTTTTTATAAAATATTTCATTTCCATGCTATCCTCTTGCATCGTGGATAGTTTCAGCCTCTGTACTTGGATTAATTATTACAGGAGTTATTATAAAAGACTATTAGAAAAAAAAAAAAAAGAACTAATATAAACACACTGGCTTTATTTTACCTTGCACTTGTCATTCAAAAAAGCTTTCCAGTGTGAGATGTGTAAATTATTATTGATGAAACACAAGACTTTTTACACTCAGATTTTTTGCACTAAAATCGCAAATCCAAGTTCATTTACTAAAGTAAATACACGTACAAGCTGTTTCTCAGTCAGACAAACTCATTTTGCAGTCCAAGCGGGCATTTATTTTGAGGAAGAATATTTCTGAGACAAATGGGTCTCTTTATGTTCCCTCAGAGATGGTTTTCATATTGCAGCACTGAGCCTTGGAAGTTTGTACATTTTTACTTCAAACATTTTGTCAAACTTGTGCATGGCTCAAAATCTTGAAGGAAAATCAGGTTGGAATGGGAATGGCAAATTTTGCAAAATACAGTTGGAGAGCTTAGAAAACTAAGGTGGACAAGGATATTGTGGGTTCTGGAAAAGCCAAAAGGCTGACCAAGAATCAAGTATTTATGCGTGAGGTGATAAGAGAACTTCATGCTGAATGAAACTCTAGGTACTATTCTGTATATTATTAAATACTTTAATTATCATTAGTTATGAAATTAAACTAGCACTTGAATACCTTGCTAGTGTGAATGAATTAATTCACAACACACTGGTGATATAGGGATGTGTTATGTCCATTCTGCTCTATAAATTAAAGTCAGGCAAAGAGCTTGTGGGAGGACTGCTCTGGAGCTTCAACTCCTTTTCACATGCACCACAGACATCTTCTTTGCAGGCTTCTTTATTCCCTGTCTTTAGAATCCAAGGAAACAACACTCACAGCATCTTCCAGAGAATAAATGGCAAATGACACTTCTACAGTCCTCCATGAAGTACCACTGAGGTGGTTTAGAGACCCACGGAGAAATGGGCAAACGGACAACTCCACATGATGTCCCAGAGCGCTAAATTTCATTCAGGTTTAACTACAAGATGCGTAAAAACTCATGTGGCTACACATCTGAGGCAGACCAAGAATGCAAGGTGCTCATTCCAATAGTGAGCCTTGCAAACATTTGCAAAGTGTTTTGTCCTCTGCTCACCTCTCGATCCTGGACTTTGAAGTGAGCCCTGCTGCAAGCAGGGGACGGTGCAGCTTTGAGGGTTTAATTTGGCTACTTCTCTTAATTAGAACCAGTTGTATTTTAAAAAGTCATTTCCATTACTAGGAACCAAAGAATTGTAAATTTATATCCTGGAAAGTTCTCCAATTTTAAAAGATGGAAGAATATTGAAAAATCTGCCCAAGTTTGCTAGAGGTGGCAAGGTTACCATTTTTGTTCCTTGTGAAAGCTGCGGCATTCTAAGGGGGAGCTGGGAATCATGTGTTAGCACCCCTGCCAGCATATAGGATACCTTAGGCTATATGAATTAATAGGCTTGGGAGTTTCCTTCTTTCCCTGAAATATTTTCTTCTTCCTTTTATGCACCAGCATCACTGGTGTCCTTATGGTGAAAACAACAAAGAACCAGGATGCCAGTTGCTTGGGAAATATGGCAGTAGTGGCTGTGGAATGGCACTGAATATGTCCTCCTCTTACGATCAGTTTTCGCCTGTGTGGGGCTTGGGAGACAGAAGGTGAGACTGGATTCCATATTTCTTAAAACCAGCAAAAATATTGCAGCTTGAATGAAATAATTCTAAGTCTTTGTCCTGAAGGAGCATTTATAAATCCATCAAGTGACAGTTTGTACTTTAATTATTCTGTGTTTCCTTATTCTTACAGTAAAAGCAATTTTTATACTTGCCTTGCTTTTTTTATTATCTTTTTTTATCTTTTTTTTCTCCTCCTTCTTTTCCCTTTTAAGGTAGCAAACCCTCCATGCTGAATCCTTATAAAGGCCTTAAACCACCTGGGAATGGCTCTCATTCCCAAAATCCTCCTCCTGTGATTTCCCTAAGTGATCATCTGGCCAATAGCTGGGATTTCCTTTTTCTCTGCAGCACTGCAGAAAAGCATTTACATAACTTCTTCCCAAACTACCTCTGTTAGGATATTTCTTCACAAACTGACCCAGTACCAATCCATTCATCTGATCTAGACATGAGCTTACAACTTCTTCTTCTCTTGAGTTGACACAGAAGGGAGTTGTCTGGCTGATGAAAAGGTCAATGTGTTAACCCTAAACTCTTTGGTAGGGTTTTGTGATCCTTACTTACGGAGTTGGAAGGATCATGCATTTTTCTTTTGGCGACTGAAGTAGAAAACAAGCAGGATAAAGTGGACTATACAGAACTGAAAACAGATATTTTATTTTTTTCAGATTTTACAGATAATTTAAAAATCTTTTGAAATGTGATTTTGAATCAATCACAGACATTGTGCTTAGCTGACAACATTTTCATTTTTGGTCTATTTAATCAATTTAATCAATTTAAAAACTTTAGTTTTAGTCTATTTGTGATAGGAAAATTTTTTAAATAAAAAAAAATAATAGTTTAATTTAAAGAAGTAAAACCAACCCCCACCCCAAAACACTGGCATTTTCAAAATAAAGTCTTCCTTAAAAGAACAACCAAATGAATTAAGACTTTTTCATTCTCCAAATGTCACCCACACTCACAAAAAAATTTGAATGGCATTATACTCAAATTTTCAGTGAACTTACTATCTATCAAGAAATAAAATAATAACTCAGCTCCCCTCACATGCTGAGACATCCCTTAATTCCTTAATTGTCTTAATATGAATGGATTTGGGTTGTGTTTATAGCATAAAAAATAAAGTCCACTATTGTGCAAGTCTGTCATAATTGTTTCACTAGTGGGAAGTAGTTGAACAAGGGAGCAAGTAAGCATGTGAAGAAGACCATATCCCCTGCTCAGAGCAAGTCTTCAATGGAGTGTTGATCTCAGCTCTGGAAATGACAGCCCACAGTTGTGTTGCTGACAGTAAAAGAAAGGAGACATTTACCTTCCCCCGTTTTCACAGGCAAAGCTTTGACAAAAGAAAAAGCATCAGAAAATGTTTTGATTAACCAGCTATTCATAGAAACACAGCTAAGTTAAAAAGTTAGGGAGTTTTTTGCTACAGCATCCTGAGAGAGAGTTTTAAATTCATAGGAATATCCTTTTAGGTCATTCTTCTGGGTTTAAGCAGTGGCTTTGGGGCGCTTTGGGTGCGGGCATAGGGAAATACTCTTGTTCGACCATAACACAGGGTATGGAGGAGGAAGAGCCAGTGGAGACTACCAGCAGTGTGGTCTGGTGTAGAGGTTTATGTACCCTCAAAGGTGTGTCTCTAAGGCAAACGTAATAATGTAATTGAGACAAGGACAGAGAAACCCAGACAGTCCTTCAGCAGCTCTGCCACATGACAAATCCAGGGGCAACTCCAATGCGGTTGGTGCAGCCGCCTGTTCTGCTTGCCAGAGAGCCAGATGCTGTGGCTTGGAAGAACCTCATCCACAGCTTGCTGCCGGGCTTCTGTGATTGCTGTCCAAAGAGAGCAGTGTGGCATGCTGGGATGACTGGGATCCCAGCATCCTACTACAATTTCTCCCCCTCCCAATAATGTTATTTTAAATTAAAGAGGTTAAAAAAAAAAAAGAAAAAGAAAAAAGTAAAACACAAATTTCATACCTCCTTTTTATGTAATTAAAAACACAATAAAAAATATACCAGTGGAATGAAAAAATACTACAAAATTGTGACAGTGGGAACCCCTCCTAACGCCCAAGTCTCTGGTTTATTTCTCTAATGGCTGAATATCAAGATGAAACAAATCTCTTCCTTCTGATGACAACAGTTAGAACATGACTATTGGTTAATTAACCAGTTAACATCACGGACACATCCTCAGACTGTAATGGCTGTAACGAATGATTTTTTGAGTGCATGACACTCCCTTCAATGGAACTATACTTATTTTTCCCAAGAATATTTTCGGTGTTTCAGCTTGCTGGAAAATGTTTTGAGAATAGTTTGACCTTGCATGTCTGTAACTAGAAAGCTCTGATTTCAGCTAATGTGAAGTGACTTTTTGTCACCATAGGAATTATGGATGAGGTCTGGTAATGCAAAGTTGAGTTCAAGAGTAAATATAACAACCCTCTCAAAGTAAAACTCTAGCTCCATTTTGAAGGGATCACATTAGGCATATCAGGTCCATTTTTGTAGCAGATGTACAGCAAGGCTGCTCCTTTGAATACACGATCAGGATAGGTGGATGAGGTTTGAGGTACCCACAACTGCTCATCCATGGCCTCCCATGCTGTTTTTGCAGACTATGGAAGCTCAGCTACCCCTGTGGCTAACACATTTTCCTTTGCTCTGGGCTGATTTTATTTTTAAATTGAACTGTATTTGTTGGGTACTTGGATAAAGGAAAGGAAAGACAAAAAAAAAAAAAAAGCGAAGTCTGCTTGGGAGAGAGACAAGCTTAATTCCATTGAAAACTATTTGCAACACAGAATTGAAATGAAAGCACAACGTAAGGGGAAATTACAGTATTCATTAGATTTTACTGCTGTTGGGCTGCTACCTACACACTCAGTCCAGCAGCTTTCTAAGCAATCAAGTGGTGCCATGTTGCCTGATTTTAAATAAAATCCAAGATCCTCCTCCTTCATTATTTCCACTGGATTTTATCCCTGTCATTGTTCAGCTCTAACAGTGCCTTTTGAAGTACAGAACTCATTGTGCAAATGGCCAACACTAAGCTCTACCTGTTGCCTATCACCATGTTGCAGCCTGAGAAAAAAGGGAGTGAAAATACAGCTCAAGCTGGGTTAGAAGAATTTGGCCCAAAGATTCTTTATATAAAAGAAAGTGATCAAACTTCCAATATTTTCAACTGGAACAAGGTTGAGGTAGCTGTACGAGAAAGTAGTGCTCATTTTTCAACTTTCTTTGCAGGCAATGAGTGCTACTTGTCAGGGTTATTACTTCTGTGCTTCAAGGTCTGTTTCCTGGGATGTTATTTTTTTGTGAGTCTCCTAAGTCACACTGGACTGAGCCAAGGGAGTAACTGCCTCGGGTTTCCTGGTAAATTACATCAGAAAGAGTACTGCACTTAACTACTGGGTGTTGCATGGTGTCTCCCCATCCCAGCTGCTCCAGGCACAATGAAAATGAAGAAGGCAGGAGAAGGACTAGAGTGTGGCACAATATCTGTAGTGAATTTCATGGATGATCTGTACTATCTGAGCAGGAGGACTCTGGGTGAGTAAAAGATATTTCTGTCCACAAGATGCCTAGAAGAGTCTGTTAACATCATCTCTGCAACTATTCCTAGTGGTTGGAGAAGAAGTGCCTCGTGGGGCAGGGGCCTTACATCAGATGATAGATCTAGACCAAGTAGGAATTCTTTGACCCAAGAGTTTAGGATATTTCTGTGCTGGCAAGCGTTTGCACTTGTGCAATAGCTCCTTGTGCTATACGTAGTAGTAAATGCTACTTTGCGCATGTGTAGCAAGTAGCTGCTTCTGCAATTGTTGTATCTGAGAAGCCAAGCTAATTGCAAGGAGCAGAAGCTATAGGGATATACTGATGGCATTTTATACTATGTTCACCAAGTCCATGGGTTGAGATCCTGGCTGTATCTCTTTTAACCAAAGTGTTCATTAAGGAGTTCGTTCAACCTGGTAACAGTCTGTGTTTTTAGTGTAGCATCTACCAACTGTACAGATTTCGTGGTGTTACAGTACTATATTGTATCCATACCCCTTTAATTTATATTTTTGTGGTAGTATTTCAATAGCTCATATTCCTGATTAGTTAGTGCAAAAATATGAAGAGTGGGAGCTACAACCTGAAGGAGGAAGGAGAGATGCAAAAAAAAAATGTTGTGCAAGACACAGCTTATTCATATTTAGTTGTGATTCAGATGTGGAATAAGAGCACTACATTTAAAAATAAATGGTTTGTGCTTTTAATAAGGCCCTTCACTTGCAGCTGTTCTGATACAACTTTTGCCTTACCCACTGCTGATTTCTTACAGTATCCTCCTGACTCACAGACACTTTCTTCATTCTTAAAAACATATTGTTTTATAGCAATTTTTCCATATGTACAAAATAAACACTATTTCCATTTGCTTTTATATTTTTATATCTAACACAATAACATTGCTGTTATTAGTTTAATATAGAGAGCCTCTTAAAGTGGTCCAAGCATCATCTGCTTTATTAGCGCTTGCTTTCACATTCTTCAGTTAGTTTGCTTCTGAGGATGCAAAGACTGTACAATATGCACTGAGATTTTGATAAAATCTCATCAAAGCCTGCTAAAAGATCTTTATCTATTTTGATTGGCTTGATTACATTGATTAATGAAACACTGGAGGATTTTATGTGATGGGATTAAATAATAGAATTCGTTTAAATAATTTTTTTTCTGAAATATAGAATTAGGTAGGAACAAAAGGGAAAGAAGAGAGCAATGTTCTGTGTACAGTGTTAATGATAAGTCATAATTCTTCACTTTACCCATTGGAATGGTGGCACTCTACAGCCTTCAGATGCAAGAATGCTCAGGAGGAAATTAGGAAGTTAATATTGGAGTGAATCTTAACTTTATAGAATTCTACAGGCTGTCACTTATACCAATGCTAGGAAGGAGCCTTGTTGGTACCCTGAAGACAGGTAATTGCTTTGCTATTCTTGCCTTGCTCATCTTTGTTTACAAAAGAAGGGGTTTTCTGGATGAGAAGAAAGCATATATAATTTTAGTGGGTTAAGTGTATTTGGGAACTTGGAGCAAAAGCCTTCAGTTCAAAGAGAGTCTATGGTAGCTCCTTGGTCATGCCAAAGTTTGCATAGACACACTTTAAAGTCTGGATGCAAACTCATCCACTGAAAGCAAAGGAGTTGTAATCACTTCACTTCACAGGGTTTCTCCCTGATATAACCAATGAGTTTTGGGTCCAGCAGGAGAGATTTTTGTAAACCAGAAAATTAAAATGACTGCGGTTGTTGGCTCAGTTACTGAAAGCTAATGGCAAGCAGGTTCAGTGTAAGAGGAGCCAAAAGAGGCTAGAAAAGAGAAAATTTTATTTCTTCTGTTCTTCAGTTTGTAAGTTTACAAACTGCTACCTCTCCTAGGACACCATGCAGGGACCTCCATGCTTTCTGTGAGGATTTCCATCCCACATGGGCTTTGAGAGACATGCTGGAGTGTCCAACTTGCATATTTACATTATACTTCGGAGTCAAGGCTTCTGGATTCTGTTCTTGGCTCTGTTCTGGACTCACTGGTCTGTCCTGAACAAATCCTTTAGACCTAGACTCAAGTACTCCCATGAGTACCCATATCTAAATGAATAGAGCCGCATGTCTCCTGGGTTCAGCTGTAACAGTCATGAGCTTAAACTGCAACAGCATGTTATCAAGGTGATTAGGAACAGTTCATATCCATGTTATCTATGACTGCCAGTCCTTATTTACCAGTGCAGTGAATGGGGATAGGAAGTGAAAATTTAAAAAATATCCTTATAGTGGTCTGAGTACAGTCCTCAACCACTCTGCATTCATTGTGTTGGAAGTCAAGAGCTGACCTTGTACTTACAGGCTGTTGCAGGTGCTTAAGTCAACCCTAACCACTAGCATAGGAGGTCTAAACAGAGCTTCTCTTTTCTTCATTTTTCATTTGACTCTTCTATACATTAGCTAGACTAATGTTCAGGTGTCATTTGGGAGTTCAGTGATGTCTAATTGTCATTTGTAATTTACCTTGGAGATGTTGCAGGGAAGTGGCAATACAAATGCAGGGTGTCAGTGCAGGAGGTTGAGGTCATACCAGCATTTCCTACACCTAGAATACAAATTCTAATTGCCATTTATTTTTCTTCTCATCTAGGTATATCTCTATATCTTGTTTACTGTCACTCTGCACTAAGCTGTTACTTCAAAGCGATTGCCTTGAATAATCACAATCAGTAAACTGCATAACAGCTTTGTTAAATATACTGCTTCTTCCCTTACGGTATCATTCCTGGGAAGAAAAGACAAGCAGAAGCTGTGCATTTTGAATCCAGATCTGATTTCAGAGATAGCAGGCAGCTGAAGTATGTGCATTCAGGGTTTAGAGAGGTTTGGGCCTATGTTTTTTATTTGGAATCATCATTGTTAGGAAGCAAGTCCTTAATGAATCAGTGCCTTTGGCTGAGCTTACTGTCTCTGAAGTAAACTTGTCTTTGAAATATTGGGTGCTAGGTGATGTGCAGACCAGAGATGTATACCTGCAGTAATTGCTTGGGGAAGACCTTAATCTTTGCCCTGATTTCCTGGAACAAACCCAGGATATCCCAGTTCAATCACTTACTCTGCTTTTTTTCTGTCTTCATTCATCCTTGCAACTGATCTTTGTACCTCTCCACACAGTAGATCATGGAAAAGTTACACCATCCATACGCTCAGTGCTTGGATCTGTGGCTCAGACAGTGCAAGAATGAACATGCTCGTTGAACCTAAGTAGGATCCCATTTTATATCCTTTTTAACAGCTTTTCTTTTCTAGTTCATAGGCTCATTCTGATGTTTTCACAGGGAAGCCATGAAATGCTGGATATTCTTCTGGTTTTGCTGCATATGGCCCTGGCTATCTACCCTTCGTGTGTTTTGATCTGTCACACTCTAAACTCCTTGTAGTGCAGAGTGTCTCCCATGTTGTGTTTGCATCATAACCAGCTCACTGGGGACCTGATCTGGTTGGAAATTTAATATAGCACACCACGCACCAATTCAGTTTACTCTTTTACTTTTAGTAGTCCAAATGTGAGTCAAGGCCTAGAGGCAGTAATTGTCTAGTTGTCTTATTAAAATAGGATTAATTGTCCCATTGGAACAGGTATTTATATGGTCTGTTCTGAAGAAAATGTTGGGCCTTTTGTATAAGGGTGTGGAGCTGAGAGTAAATGTAGAGTGTGCAGAGCAGCAAGAAGAGAGCGTCTGTATGTACTGTGCACTGGTCAGAAAAAAGACTCGAGGTCTCTCTCTGCTTACTGCTACAGATCTGGGGAAAGTATAAATGCTTTGAAGAAGTTCCCTCCCTGTACCTGAGTCATGGTCCCTGCCTGCACACCAGCCTTCTCCACAATACATATCCTACAGCCTGCTTACACTTGGTCCAAATGCTCCTACCTATGTACAAGCTTGTCTGGGTTTGCTATTGCATTGCCAACACTGATTATCCATGGAAAAGTGTCAATTCAGACACTAGGAGGCAGACACCAAAACCATAATACCTATGTATGAGGGTGAAAATGATGTGTTTCTTTTTTTTTCATGAGAAAAAGTTCTTTCAGCATCTGAAAATTTGCATCTGTACTGCAAAAAACACCACTTGCAGACTGATAGAACAGGCTGAGATCAGAGTGAAGGAAATGTAGTTCCTTTAGGATTGGCATGAAATATTTTATATTCATCCCCTGAGGCAGAAACGGAGGTTTAATCAAGGAAAATAAGGCTTTACATCAAGCCACAAGGTATTATTGGCTAGAAGTCTGCTAATATGCTTGCATAATTCCGATTACCAGCAAAACTGAGCCATCCAGGGAAGGTAGCTCCGACACTGATTTCGAGTGACATGATTTGGGGATACAAAGAAGTAGCCAAATTAGTTCTAAATAATTTTTATTTATGAAAGTTTTGCTAACGTCTCATCTCGAGGCCTGATATGGATATGTTCCTGTTCTGTTTATTTATTATTTATATCCTGTTCTGTTTATTTATTATTCATGATAATAAATTAGCAGATAATCAAAATGGAGAGGGGACTTAAACCTGGCTGGGAGTTCTGTTGATTCCTGTGTAGGAAAGTGATTTCCTTCCTTCCGTGTATCAGTGTTTTACATTTTCCTTGCCCCATAGAATTTCTTTTATCCAGACAGATTAACATGGACTCTCAGATTCATATCTGGCATGTAAAAATATGAACTCCCTCTGTCTTTCCCCCGCAAAACCCAATCCCCATGTCTTCCCCCTGCCAAACTCTCCATTGTTTTAACTTACTGTTCAAACAGACTGTAAACCCTCCACCAAAGTTTTCATGAGTAACATTGCAAACTTTGGAACAAATCCAGAGCCAGTTTGAAGATAATAGGAACACTGAGTACTAAATAATACACTGACAGAGGACATGACACCATGCTGGCAGAAGACATGTGTGCATGACTTTTATAGTAACTAGGGCACTCATTGCTTGGTAGTCAGAAGACAGCAGAGTAAACTACTGAAAAAAAGGCAATTTTTACTGTCTCATGACTTGATCTGGAGAAGATCATATGTATTACAGCAGAGAAATATAGTGTCCTTTGCAAATGACCCTTTGTATAAGGAAGCTGGAGCTGGTTTTCCTGGGTATTTGATATTGAGGAGTCACATAGGGATTCTTGGTGTACATACTGGACAGGAATTTCTCCTAAAACCATCATCTCTGAAGACTGGTATGTATGGCAATACTGGTAGTATGTAAAGGCAATTGATAGGTTTCAGAGTCATCACATCATGGAAAGAGAACAGGACTATCTCCATCTCTTAAAGTTATTTAATTAAGTTAATGAAAGTTATTTTTTCCCCTAATTGCTCATCTTTAGTCTGTAGTCTATGTGCTTCTGCATTTCCCACTTTTTAGCCACTGAGCAATATCTAGGCTATCTTTCAATGTGTTAGTCCAAATGAAATATCAAGTTAAATCAATTGCCTCAGAGGAAAAAAGAAAAAAACTTATCCCTAATGTTTTCTGCAATCTGTGTCTCAACTTGGGTGCCCTTAAAAGGAGCACAAGACTTTGAGCAAGCCCTTCACAAAGTTGATGTGTTTCAGGTATCTTCATCCTGCATTCAGACTAAGTAATTCAGCTGGAGGCAGTGGTAGGTCAAAGCTTGAGGTCACGTTCTTGAATTATGTCCTGTTAAGCAATTACTTAATGCTGTGCCTTCGTAGGTAGAAGTTGCACAGGGGAAAAAAAGGAAGAAATCTGAAAGTGCTGAGCTGTCTGTCTGTTCTCTATATAGGAAAGTCCTAACACTGTGGCCAGGATTGAATCTGGACATTGCACAAATGCTTGGCTGGGTCTGGGAGAGAGCTGTTGTCACCTTGCTAGACCCAGCCTTAACCAAGTAAAGGGACTTGTTTTTAAGCATCCTCAACTTCAAAACTCTGTATCCTCCTTCAGAAGACGTGCTTTGTGGTGTCAATAAGCTCATGATGTCAATGTGATTGAAACGGAGTGAGCCGCACAAAAGGATCACGCACCACTGGACATCCCTTTGCTGAAGCTGTGGAGAGTGAGGAGGCTGACTAAGGAGCACACGTCACCATCTTGTGTAATAGCTTTATCTTTTATTGCTTGTACAGGATAGAGTACTTTCACTTCACAGATTATTGGTGTTTGAAACCTTAACCACGCAGTGTAACGCTTAGGTATAAAAATGGCATGGGAGGCAAAGCATAGAGGAATTAAATTATATATTACATATGCATACAACAGAATGAACCTAGCACAAGCCCCACGATGTGAATCTGTCCCACTTCATGAGAGTGCTTTCCTTTATTTATCACTGTTTTCTACTGATATTAGTGAGGTTTGTGCATACTGTCTGGAAGAGGACTGAATTCTGCTGCCTTTTCTTAGGCAAAACCCTCAGTCAGGAGCAAAGTCTCTGATGACAGTCAAGAAATATCTCTATTCACAAACACTCTTTACAGGTGATTGCTTATGTATTAGAGATGCCAATGACAGTTTTGTTTCAAATGAGGTAAATCTAAGATTAATCTCCCATTGAAGAGTAAATGTTCCCTTTACCTTTCATGTGTAGTAGCTTGAAAGAGGCTACACAACAATAAATTGCATTACAGAAGCTCCCACTGACACAACCATATGTTAGCAGTCTCTGTTTTGAAGGGTTACAGCTTGGTTGTAAGAATTTGCTGTGGGCTGAAATTTGGCAGTCCCTGCTCAGTAGTTAGATTTTAAACTGGAGCTACAAATGCATACCATTTCCTTGCAAGTCATCTTGAAAAGCGCAGAGCGGGGAAAAGCCAAAGCTTGTTAAATTGAAGTTTGGTGTCTATGAGACTACAAGCTGCCACCAACAACATGAAATGAAAATGTGTGTGGTGATAACATCCACTCTGAGTGCCTCTTCCCCTTAGCAAAATGTTAAAAAATCAGCTGCAAACCACAGTGAGGGAAAGAGCTGCCTTCTGGCACTGTGGCCTCAGCAGGTTGCAGCTCCTGAGGCTGTGGGAAGACAATGACCTGTGGTATTTGGGAACATGATCAGCTTGCAGTGAGAGCCCTTCGAGAAAGGGGGGTGAAGAGTGAAAGCCTGAAAGTTGAGGAGCAGACGGTGGGTGGGTTTTCTCAGTGGGCTGTTTTTTGGGTTGTTTTCTTTTTTTTTTTTTTTTCTGTAAGTCCCTCACACATGCTGCCTTCACATTCCCACTTCTTGACCGCAAGGAAAAAAGAAAAGCTTCCTACTTGGAGCTCGTCCCTCTGTTGTCCAATAGTGCAGGGTGGCCACAGGGGAAGGAGAGACAGGGCAGAAGTTTGTAATGAGTTAAATGATATAAAACTGCTTAAAAAGAGAGAGAAGAGCATCCACATCTGTCTTTACTGCTTTTGCATTCATTGTGGGTTTTAGTGCCTGTTCAGGTGACTGGGCTGTTGCTGGTTTGAGATGAGGAGAGTTCAGCCCCTTTCCCAGGGGAAATTGTGCGCCGCTGGAGGTGATGAATGCTTACATCTGCACAGCGGGGATCTGCACCTTCCTTTAGTTGAGCTGGATGCTTTTGTGAAATAATAGAAGGTGGGGTTCAAGGGAGGTCAAGGAGTGTCTGGTCCACCCTGCTGTTGGATCACTTTTGAACCTGATCATACTGTGGCAGGTATGGGTGAATGTTTAGCAGGAAGGCTTTTTCCTTGATAACCTTCTGAAGACATCTGTTATTGTCATTGAAACATTCTTTGTTTCAGACTAGTAATAACTTCGTTCTAAGTTGTATATGAGGCCATTTTGTATATGAGTCACAATTTTGGCAGTGTTAGGAAAGGGGTGCTATGTATTCATGTCTGGTTTGTTTTTTAGTGGACACTAAAATGAATGTCCCTTTTCTTCTCCCTCCGCTGGTCAGAAGTCCTGGCAGTAGAGTACAAAGGACATTTCATTCCGTTATGGGCTAGCAGCTACATAAGCTCATTTTTAAACGACTAATCTTCAAATGAACAATTCAACACTGCTTTTAATGTACGAGAAATTTCTTCTTGGTGTTTTTGAGGGGTGGGGTGGTGTGGGTATGCAGGGAGGGCTGTAAGCATGGTGTGGATAGAAGTGTGCACTCTGGGTGGGAGCTGTGAGGACTCTGAAGGAGACTCACAGTGCCACAATCTGATCCATCCTCCTCACTTTCACCAGGGCTGTCACCATGCTGCTACCAGACCATTTGCACATGTGTCCATGTAGTTTTGATGTTCAGTTCTTTCGACCATCTCCTAGAAGGATGAGCGACGTACCAGCCACGCAGCCATGCCCTTTAAAAGGAATTCCTTTAGCTCAAGGAGCAAAGCTCTGATTTGGGATGTAGCAGGCTATGGTGTGGTCCTTCTGAAGGCAGGGTAGGAGATGGTTCATCTAGCCTTTGTGGCTCCTGATGTTGTGTGGATCTTCTAGAAAAGTCCAATTCATCACTTCAACTCTAATAATGCCTAGCAAGATCTGAAGACTGCATGCAAGGAAATATAAATCACAACTTCTTGGTGGGTTGGCAAATGTAGGAATGTGTTGTTTGAAGAGGCTTAGCCAACTTGATAGATTTCTTCCTTAGTTTGTGTGAGTGACTTTTAAAGTCAGATGGACCTCAGTGGGTTCAAAACACAGTGTGGAGTTAGAGGGGGGATTGTAATTAGGTCTGTTAGCCCAGGTTTGTCTTGCCTGCCCAGATCAGCTGAGATCACGTATCTGTGTGAACTGCCTCTCATCTGAGAACATGGAACTCTCTTTCTTGGTCTCATTCCTGCTTTTGGTCTTCAGAATATGAATGCTTGGTGCCATTTGGATCTTCCTGGCTGTAAGAAGAAAATAAAAAAACCCTCCATGAATCTTCAGGCATGTAACCAAGGCAACAAATTTCTTAATGTAGGGGCCCAATAGTGCACTTCAAATCAGGAACTGGAGAAACAGATGTCTCTAAAATGTGCTTCAGGCTCTGGATAGGCTGAATCACCCTGTGGACATGCTCCTTCCTTCCTGCTGACTTCCCAGAAGATGCAGAGACACTTGCATGTCCCCCTTGGACCACTAAAACTGGGTTGAATGGGTCAAAGCATATGCAAATTGTTTGAATACAGATGGGAAGGCTGTACACAGACATAAGCAGAATCTTTTGCGGTTGCCTTTACTGCAAAACCAGCTTTTCTCTGCTGAGCAGTCTCCTGAGTTACTTTACAGGGAGGATCTAATGTGCTCTCTGAAAAGTAAAGAAATTAAATAGCAAGCGTTCCACTTGACCAAAAGGTCAAAGTCTCTGTGATTAAAATGCTTTGTTATTTTAAGATCAGGGAATGTCACATAACCATTATATATAAATGGCAAAGTTTCTGTGTGTGCTGGCTGCTGCAGAGCTTTGCTAACTCTGCCCTTGGGTGTGCCAGATGAATCTGCCTTCCTGAAGCATTTCCCACTTCCTACAAACACTGCTGCATGACCAGCAGGCAAGGAAATCTTTGCAGCTGGAGAGATTAAATACAATTCAGTTCTGTGCATGCAATGTTGTTCTTCTTGCACTGCTGTTCTTTGAGGGTACTTGTGCTGTTTTCTCTTCTTATTCTCTTTAATAAGGAAACCCCCAAACTCATGTAAAATATATTGACTTTATACCGCAATTTTTCTTCTGGAAATGCCCAACTCCTTGGTGGGTGGGTGACTAGTGGATGGGGCAATACAGCAAACCCAACAAGGTTGACTTTGCCTTGAGTTTGACTGGACTTTGCAGTTCTGCTGAGCAGAGACCAAAATGGCTCTGACTCACATGGTGCTGGGCATGACTGTGAGACATAAATAAATGTCCACAGAGAGCTGGGACAATATACTTAAGTTTTACTTCTGTTTATCCACATCAGGAAAATTATAGGATGGGGTGCCAGTGGATTAATTAAATGTTTAATTTATTTAACAGTTTGCAAATGATGTTGTTACAAGTAGATCGTGCTGCTTTGAACTTTAAGCAATGTTAGATTTGGCTTTAAATGCTGAAGTCCAGCGCAGTGATAGAGTGAGAATGAGAAAGTCAGGAAGGTCATTCACAGTTAAAATAAATACCTTGAAGTTCAGATGATTTATAATCCCAGCCTCCAAATCCTGAGTGTTATAGAAATGTATTGTAATAATAATACTGACCTGAAATAAACTCTTTGAATTAACTGCTTTTTTCAAGTGTGTCAGACAGACAGAAATGGAAATTCAGGCAGGATAAGGTCTGAGGTCCCAACAAAACAGCCTCTCTCTGCTGGTATCCCCTAACAGGCCCTGGGGTGTCTTCTTTTAATGATAAAATGCTTCTTTTCAAATTCTACATGCATTTCTTCTCCAATGGATTCTTGAAATTGAACTTAATCTTCTGCTGTGAAGAAGATATCAGATATTTTCACATGCATTTTTTTTTAATATGAATAAACATGTACAAAGCTCTAAAGCCTGGACAGAATAAAGCTGTGGGGAGATGCTGAACTCTCCTCCTTTCTCTCTGCATTTCCTTCCCATGTCTTATTTTCCCTTCTGCTTAGTGGGAAGAGATGCAAAAAGAGCAATTTGTCCTTTGCATGCTGTTTTGAGAGTTGAGGGAGTGTCTTGACTCGCTCATGAAATGATGAATTATAGATTCATTGAGCAATAGGGCTGGAAGATATTTCAGAGACCTCCAGTGCTGGAAATTGCACCGTCTCACCGGATAATCTGTTCCAGCATGTCAACATCCATCTGTTAAGCAGAGGATCACAGCATCAGCTTTTGCCTTGGGCCTTCAGTCTTAGTCAGGCCAGGACTGCTCTCCACTGAACAGGAGACTGGTGAACCTGCTTTGTTCCTTGCACACAAATTATTTGTATTTTGGCACTTGTGCATTGCAGAGATGTCTGGTATTCATAACCTACAGACAAAAATGTGCAGAAAGTGTATTAAAGAGCTCTCCTCCCCTGAATGGTGCTCAGGAGATGTGGATGGGCTGCTTCGGTTGTCTTTGTCATTGATGTCTGTGATGGTGCTGGATTTGGAAACAGGGCAAGGAATGCTAGGAAATACATCCCATGTGCTGCATCACCTGGTGGGGCAGAAGTTGAACTGGGTTGGATTGAGCTGAATGACATGAAAGGCTGTAGTTGTGGTCTGTGCTTCTTATTATCTGGTCTTCAGGTCCAAAGGGTGCACAAATTGGGTCATGGACATCCCCTTCTTTTTTGAAGTGAGAAAATGTATTTGCACCAACCTGACCATCATGGTAGTTCTACAGTGGAAACTGTTTAAAGATCCCCCAAAAAGACCTCTCCAGGAAAGAGAATTTATTTTCCCTCATTCTCTCCTATGCCAACACAAAATATTATTTCAACACAGTCCACAGAACGTGCCAGACATCACGGATGCCTACTCACTGCACAAATTGTATGCTGTTTATACACACATGCTATTTAACATACTTCTTATTTTTTTAAATGCAGCCAAAGAATCTTTTACTAACACAGATCTTATTTTCACATGTGGCTCTGTATAATGAATTTTCCAAAGACTTCCACACCTACTCGAAGAGAAATTGTATCTTGAGGAATGTATAGCTTGATTGTTAATTCTTAACTATGTTGAAGCTCCTGCCTTTTCTGTTTTAATCTAAATTGCTTTCTTGTATGTATTTTATATTAGAACTTGGAAACAGATGCAGTTCTTTTTATTTTTATTTGGGGTTTTTTAATTTTTTTTTCACATAGGGTTGAATGCACATACATTATTATGGCTCTCTTTTTGTCATTTACAAAGGAAATGTACACTCTGACAACATCGTGTGCACCAAATCAATGAAATATCCTGTGTTTTCTATTCATTAAGCCCCTAAAGCACTATGAGAAAATTCCCTCACTTTAATTACACACCTCAGGGATGTGCAGGCCAAAAAGGAGGCAGTCTGACAAAAAAGCCTAGTCTCTGCCAAAAGGAAAAAAAAATGCTGGTAAACATTTATTTTCAGCAGGGAAATCTGCTATTAATTCATATAGTGACTTTCCTCAGCTGAAATAATGAGGAAAGCCAAGTGAACCAAATGTTCACAGTGAGCAAACATGAACAGTAGGAAGTCAGCCCATCTTGTATGTACATGTTTATTCCATCAGCCTTTGAAGAACGTCTGCACACGTCTGGGTTTTTTTGTGTATGTGTGTGGAGTGTCAACGTTTACTCACACTCCTCCAGGGGGGTGACTTGTTTGCGATGAAAGGCTTCGGCTCTAATACAGACACCCAGATTCAGCACGTCCCATCTGAGAGGAAGGGGTTTAAGGTGCTGAAATATATAAGGGGACTCCAACCAACTGCAAAGTCTGAGCGTGCCCATCTGAGCCACAGGAATATTTGGTCATGCACTGGGCTGGTAGCTTATGAAGGTGTTAGAAGTGCAGGATTTTTCTCCTTTTTCTCCTGAAAATACTTGTGCTTTCAGATGCATTCTCTGTCGCTGCTGTAAGGACAGTCCAGCAATGATTATTAGGGTATTAGGAAAAATATTAGGTCCAGACTCCACTAACACAACAAAATGGGCCATATTTCACAGAATCATAGGACAGTTTGGGTTGGAAAGGACCTTGAAGATCATCTAGTTACAATGTATGAACTACGGATACAAAGTGCTGAACCCTATGAGTGAATCAGTCCATCTATACCGAACCATGAATTGTACAGTAGACGTGTGTGATGGTTACAGTCTACTATAAAAAGTGAAGAAAATCCATCACTATTTGGACTATTGCCTTCTTAAGTCAGGGAAAGTCTTTTCTGTATTTGGGTGTGCTAACAAAATGGCTTCCTGACTTTAGTTCTTCCTGAAAGCACTTAAATACACCAAGGTATTTTCAGTCGCATTTTGTAATACTGTATTCAGTTGATGTAGAAATCCCTTGATCAGAAAGGAAGCCAGCTGTGTCTTCATTTTAAATTGGACTGATCCTGGCACTTTTTTGTTTCATTGTGCTCTGCACTCCGGCTGGAGCTCTGGGTGCTCGGCACCATGGGCAGGAGCATTGGAGGGTTTGCAGGCTGATGTGGCTGTTTACCCGAGCAGGAAGAACAGTGTTGGCACTCGTGAGTTTTGCATAAAAAGAGAGAGTCTTCAGAAATTTTTAGGACCTGTAATAGTAATTTGAAAGGTAGCAAAGCAATTTAGGCAATTTAGGCAAATTTTGCCGCCTTCTTCTTTTACTTTTTTTTTTTAACTGGGTGAGTAGGCTTGCCCAATGGAGCTGCTGCTCAGAGATGGTCCATGCAAGTGCTGCAAAAACACTCAGGTGTCAGGTATCCATAGTTAAAACAACAAAGTCAAAAATCTTGCAAACACTAAAGCAGAGTGAGTTTAACTATGGCTGATGGTGAACAAATCTGTTCATGGATCAGTGCCTGTGAAGGCCCTTAGTATCAATGTCATTCTAGTGAAGCAGCACGTTTTAAAATGAAATTATTGAATTTAAATGAAAATCATCAGAAAAGGAAATTACGCATCTGGGTAGAGATGTAGATTGGGAACAGTGTTTCTGGGCTGAGACTTCCCATACTGAGGTTTGAGATGATTGTGTGCTTTTTCTGATATTATTGGGAGGTTTTATCCATTAACCCCAGGAAGTAAAAGCTAGCATCACTCCTTCAATATTGCTTTTTCAGAATTAGCATCTACCAAAGCCCTCCCTAAATAAATTTTTAGCAGATACATAATTTTTGTTAGAGATGAATAAATGAATAAAATGTATGTGCGATCTCTCTTTTTCCTATTCTATAAGAAGAAGCAATGCCCTATTAATTTTGACAGACAACTTGGCATTAGCCACTTTAAAATCCAACATGGGATGAAGTTATGCATTACTAGTCTTTCTACATTTTTGTCAAGAGATGAACATTTTGCCAGATTTTTTAATAATACGCCAAGAGCTTTGTCAGTCAGTTTGTTTAGCTCTGTGTGGTTATGCCAGTGTTTTTCAGCTATCCTGCTGTGTGTGCCACTGCCCTTCACTGCTTTTCTAGCTCCTCCCCTGCAATTAGACAAAGTCAACATAGCAGTCAGGCTGAGCAGCCCCAAGGTACCTGCAGCTATCAACCATCCAGATTCACAGTCCCGATGAACAAGCTTTGCTTATTCACTGCATCACTACCTCAATTAGGACTTTTTATTATATCTCAGCTATTTATCGCAAACACAACAGATGGAATGGATAATGCTAAACACGTTTTAAGTCCTCACCTAAGAAGAAGGAGGGGGAAAAATATCTGGAAAGAAATAGGAGCAAATGCATAAGGCAGCTTGCAACCAGGAACCAGTTACCATGCCTACTGAAGCCTATTCTAAAGAATGTGTTGGCTGACACACAGAACCGAATGAAAAGATGAAAAAAATGTGCAGGCAATGCTAGTTTGGCAGGGATGGTGGGGAATCTGAGACAGAGCTGCTGGTATGGAAGGATCTCACTGCATGCAATTTGCAAACATGCCAATTCAATGGCATGTGATAGACACTAGATGGAATTTAAAGGTCTTAGGGTCTTAGAGAGCTGGAATCACACAAGAAAACTGTGGGTATTAAAAATAGCAATCCCTTTCACCAAACTTTGTGTCTCAGTTCTGAATTCAATCCTGTTGAGAGAAATCCCTGCCATCTCTTCCAGGTACATTTGAAAAATTCCCTGAACGTACCTTAATTCTGCTGTATCTTTACACCCCAGTAAACACACTGCACCAACACCTCTGAATTTCCAAAGAAATCCCCATGGCTTCCTTTGTGTGTGTGTATGTGTTGAAAGGGAACTGGCTGCCTAACAGGACTTAAACTGCAAATTCAGGCAGTTAACTTTTATAGGATTTCTGAGTTTTTCTTGGTGGGTGTGGGGAATGGAGAAGCAGGCCAGGGAAGGGAGGAGAATTACATGAAAGCTGAATTTGTGAGAGGTGGTGCAGATGGGTGGGTCGAAATGCTTCACTGCAAATCCACTGTTTCTCCCAAATAAAAATCTCTACAAATTCTTGTGTACCACCTATAAAAGTCCTTTATATTTTTATAACACTGTTATTCCATTCCTTTTATATATATATATATATGCCTAGTTACAGTAGTTGGAGTTTGCAGGGCTCTATTTCCTTTCTAGTCCACTTCTTGGCTAGCCATTAAACTTCAGACCAAGTCAGGTGAAGTCTGGCTCTATTTTAATCAAAAAATTGTGGCACAAAAAGAAAGATTTTTCAGGTGTATTCAGTTAAAAGCTTAGATAAAAAAAGGATATTTTGATACAAATCCACTTCTATAGTATCCTTTCACAGCAAAACATGAATACTGAAGTCAAAATGGTAGCAATTCCCCTTTCCTCTCATGTAAGCCCTGATCCTACACCTGGGGATGCTGATGTAGAGAACCAAGCAAGGTGAGAGGTGTGATGGCAGCAAACACGCTACCAATGCCAGCACCAGATTAGCTCTGGATGGAAGCAGGCCACCATGGGGTAGGTATCTTTGAGAAGTTTTTAGCCCTATAGATATTTTGGTGCCAGAGAAGTGTATAAAGCCTTCCTTGTCCCTCAGCTTTGAGGTGCAGCACAATGACATGGTCTGTTCCTCCCCAGAGGAACCAGATGCAGCATTATCAGGTGTGAGGGACCATCAGCAGGAGGATGGCTGCATTTCTGTGTTGAGTAACTGCAGAAATTGTGGTCATCATGGCACAAGATTGGGAAGGGGAATCCATCCACAGGAGTCTGGGGACATAGTGGAAGAGATAGGGTTTTTGTGGCCATTTTCTTGCACTCACTATGTGCCACACAGGAGTATGCTGTGGTGGCACAGCTGTTAGAAGGGCAATGATGTGAAATGGGTTATGGAGCTGATCTGGGAATAAATATTGCAGGAATATTCAGGGTTTTGAATCCACATCCTTAAATAAACCCCAAATCTATTGGTACAAGTGAATGGGGTGGCACATGAGGAAAGTCATGGGACTTCTTATATGAGTGTTGCCAGACAACCACAAACATGTGCTTGTGTTCATGGTTTGTGGCTGAGCTGGCTTGACTGGTGAGTGTAGAACCTGCCTATGCAGTCTATCTGCCACCAGCTACCACTACCAGTGTGTCATGGCAGAAAATGTCCCTGCAAATGGAAATCTCTTTCTCTCTGACCACTTGGAAGATGTGCAGCCACAAACACCAGCTGATGTAGGGAGCATCTTCAAAGCGCTGTACTCATGGAAATGAATGTGAATGTTGCTATTAACTTCAATAAGAGCAGGACTGGGCACAAAACAACTGGCATTCGAAGCAGTGGGAAAAAAACCCCAAACATACATGCTTTGGGAGGGGGTGGTGTCAAGAGGGCATCTTCAGTGAATTTCAGATTTGTTTTGAAGATTACAGCTGGTTAGAAACACTCCTTTGTTAGGAAACTGTACTTAAATTAACCTGCGATCATACCAGCAGATTTAAAATGGAAGGAGATGTATTATACATCACTGTCTTGGACATCAGTTCTGAAACTGCCAGTGATCACACTCCACTTCAAAGAGACCCTCTATCAGGGACTTGGCTGGGAAGATAAAGCTCTGGCTATTTACCTTCTGACCTTGGTTCAAGACTAAATTGAGAATCTAAATGAAAGTAGTTTGGTGGTCTCAGCTCAATCCCTGGTAGACAGTTGTCCGTATCACAAAAGCACCATCCCTACTTTAACACAATTTGGCACGGCTGGTCTTCTCTGTTCAGGAGGGATCCTGGGCTAAATTAACACAGAGACTAAATTACATCTCATATGCCATTGTAGAGATGGCAGTCTTCAAAATGGTGCCTTAGAATAGCAGCCTGTGTGGATCGTCTCCAAACTGGCTTCTGGATAAAGAAATCTGTTTTCAGAGCTGCCACTTTCAAGCCTATTGCTTAAGCCAAAAATGAAAATAAAAGCAAATCATAACACTCAGAACAAGGACGATGGTCTTGGAGAGATTAAAATACATGTTCTAAGCATTTATTGAGATAGCTGAAATTCTACAGATTATTTTCTTTTATTAAAACATCTCATGAACCATAAATTACAGCAATTACATATATTTTAAAATTATAATTCCCTATTAAAAAATCCCAAAGAAAAGATACTGCCATACAAATGTTCAAGAAGGCATTTGTTAAACATACATATTCATAATTTACTCATATCTATCTAATTGATCAAATAGATATAGTGCCTGATACTGTAAACATCTGTAGTCATGTTTAAATAGGAGTTATCAAAGTGTTTACATTCAAACATACCTGTAAATATTGTCAGGACATGATTATCCAGTGTATGATAACATATGATAGATATGGTGATATAGATAGCATGACATAAAATTTATAACCTCTATGTAGGCTATGTGTTATGGAAGACACGGAAGCTCTGAGTGGAAGCCTCACAAATCAATAATGAGATCATTACAACAAGCGAGAATGAAGCCTGAATACCATGCAGGAAAACAATGTCATGTACTCAGTTATACTCTAATTGTGAAATGTCTTTCGAACAAGCTGAGATGACAGATGGTGTAGCGGTTTCCATGCTAGCCTCTGACTCCTGCTCACTTTCTGGCTCTTCCTTACTCTTTATGTCTGACTTTGGTCATGTTGCTTAGGTTGGGTCTTGGCATTTTTCAGTGCCTTGGGGCAGTGAAAATTAGTAATAGGAAGTGTTGCTATTAGAGAGTCCAGCTGCATATTGGAAGAAGTCTGACAAACATCATTATGAAGGCCCTTTATGCCTGTCAGCCTCAAAGAGCTTTATAAATGTTTCACAAACTCCTTATGGTACTGCTGGAAAGCAGAGGTATCACCACACACATGATAATTCTGGGGAAACTGAGGCACAAGGCCGTATTAGTAACGGAGTTTTTGGCACAGCCTTCTGTGCTAGAAATTAATAAATCCTTTTCTTCTTCCCAGAAATACTACAGAAATAGGAGGAAAAAGTCTTCCGTGTTACAAGGACTGAGGCAGCTGGTACTAATTAGACCAGGTCAGGATCAGGATGCAATAGGGAATATTGGTAAACTGCTGCAAATAAAGAGATGATACAAATTCATCAGTCAGCAGTATCAAAATGTGTTTTCTTAGACCAGGCCCTATACACAACATAAAGCTTGTCTGCTTAGGTACTACAAACCCTTACACTGGTGAACACCTTTTTGCCCCAGTACTATTCAAAAGCTTTTTGCCTCTCAAAAGCATAAATACGTGCAAGACTGGGATCCCAGACTGCAGCAGAAGTATTCCTCATGCCACTGGAAGAAAGACCTTGCTCCAAATTCCACTGAAAGGCTCCTGTTCCAAGGCTTTGGAGCAGACCCTGCCTGGTAAAGAAGCATGGTGTATTACAGAGCTAATTTTCCAAACTGGATTGCTCAAATATGTCTGAGGGCCAGTCTGTGTGATGGCAGAGACATCTCACATTGCATGCCCAAGAAGAATTGAAATGCTCACAAAACGTAATTTCTGTACATGGTGTTAACTTTGTGTAGAAGGACGGTAATGTGCATGATCAGAGGCAGGCTGTGTGTGTTTTATTTTGCTAGAAAATTGTTCCAGTGCACCTCACACTGGTCACCATATGCCATTTTAGACTGGTCTGTCATAAAAATCCCCCCTTGTGCTCACAGAAACAGTGACCCCATATAAACATATGCTCCCCAGACAGCCCCAGACTTTACAGCATAATAAATGCGTTTGGGGAGATGCTGTGCCCTGCCACTTCCAAATGCCTCGGCTGGCTGGGGTATACTCAGCGCTGGGCAGGATGGGGCCTTTTTGTACACATGGCGCTTTCACCGACATCAGTGAGGGTTCCGAGCTTGAATCCAAAGACATACATGGGGCTGGCAGGAGGCCGGGGCAGGGGTCTAATCTCCCCTGACTGTGCATGTGAAACCGCTATTAATCTTAATGGGAGTGCCATACACTCATCAAGGGAAGAATAGATGAAAGGGAAAATCAAAACAGATCATTAGATTAAGCAAATAAATATAAATGAATATTCGTTTGGCCTTTAAAAATATTTTCCTTGATGATAATGCAAATATTAGGAATGTTCTTTCAAATATAAAGCCCCCTCAGATCATCACCTTCCTTTGGTGAATATGTGAAGAGTAATAGAGAAATAGCACTCGTACATACACATCTTTTAGAGCGTTCAAGAAAACCCAGCTTGTGCTAAGTGCTTCGAACGCACCATAGAAATAGATTTTCATTTCTTCTCGGAGTCTGTATTTTAAAAAATACTGTATTCTTTTTTATGCCCTACATATTTTTCCCTGCTCCATGGAAAATGGATGATAGGATCCTTCCTCCAGTTTGTGTTATGGGAACAAGCTGAGCTCTGCAGAAGGAGCTGTGCCGGAGGAGGAGTTGTGGGGAGGTCTGGATGTATGGCAGCTGAGCTGTGCTCCTCTGAGGGGTTTTCATCCCTGCTCCTCACCACAAAACCAGCTGAAAAAGCAAGGGGGGGGCCTCCTCCAAGTGACCCTCATCATGGGGCAAACTGGAAATTTCCTTCCAGTTATCATCAGTCTTCTGGAATACAAAATGGGAGGGGGGAATTTTGCTTTTGCTTCGGCCTCTCTGAAACAACATTAAGCACGTAAATCAATACAAGAGGGTTTGCAGCACCAAAGTGGGGCCTGATCCTGCATCTGGCTCTCTGGAATGGAGGCAGAAAGGAGCTGACTGTAGGCCTGGAGGGAATTGGGAATATTGCCCTGCAGGGATGTTGAATCCATTTGCTTATAAATCCAACAAAGAAGAGCAGGTCTCGTTTCTAATGCTGATATCCAGAAAGAAGCATGCAGGTTTTATTAAATTTCCATGTCCTTAAAACTTAGCAGAAGGGCAGGAGCAGAAGTCCGTTTCTAACCTTTCATAAATGCACTGATATTAAGAATTTAGCCACTATGAGCTGTATCATGCTACCATTATTTTTTAAGCAAAAATCAATGAAGAACCCTGCCTAAAATCAATGGGATAATTTGCCACATTAGGATTGCTTTGAGCTAATTCACAGCAGTCTAACTGCTTATTTTTGTTAAAGACAACAATGTTTTTGCCCAAGTGATGCTTGTAAGTCCTCTCTCTTCTCATGTCATGGCACAGGGCAAGTGTGATCTTTACTGCCCTGGAGGAAAGAAAACTCATGCAAAAATTTTAATGAATGAAAATGCTTTCCTGTGAGAAATGCTTTCCCATTAGGACCCTGGACGATGAAGTGCAATGACTCTCTGCTGTGAATAATTTTCACCTGGTCTGTCGTCTCTTACAAATTATTTACTACATGCAAAGTCAGCCAGAATTCAGAAGAAATTTGCCTCCTCATGACGTAACAGGAGATGTGTGGGAACAAATGGGCATTCCTTTATCCTTGCCTGCAACCTGAGCTCAACAGCTTTGAAAGCTTCTCAAGTCTTCCACAAACTCCTACCCCCTCTTTTTTTTTTCTTTTTTTTTTTTCCTTCAAAGTAATTAATATAATCTCATGAGCGGCCCTTACGCAACTGCTCACCTCAGCTTCTCTCTTAGGGTGAAAGTGGCTGTCCTGGGAAGTCAGCAGAACCACCCCGAAACACCACCGCTCCCCCTGCCCTGGGTACAGCTTTGGAGGATGTTTTTAAAGGCGGATCAAGTTGTAAATGGCAGGGACTTCTTCCAACGGCCCTTGTTGGGCTGGCAAACCCTGGATTTAGGCCCTTCCTTACCGTCCTGCGTGGGGCTGGATCTTGGCGGCTGCCCTGAATAGGGCTTTTGCAGGAGATGGGATTACTCACATGAGTAACAGCTTGCAGGGATTTGGCCTCTGGTTCCTGCTTGAAACACACAATTTTTTTAAGCATAATTAAAGCGGTGCTATAAGCAATGGCTATCCGGATGCGGCCTCTGGCACTTTTCACACTGCAAGGGTAAAATAATACATCCCTGTTAATTTGAGGGGAGGGCTTGAGGCTGCTTTTGAGTGTCCCTAATGAGGGCTAAGCACAAGAAAAAAAAGGAGAGGTTGTGCAAGGAGAAATTCAGATTTCCTCTAGACTCCTTCAGCCAGGGAGGATGACGTGGGGAATTCCCTTGCCTTTTGGTACAGTGTTAAAGGGCGTGATAGGAAGCTGGTGTAATCCTTGTCAATAAATACAACAGTCAGAGAGTAAAATTGCCACAGTGCACACAGAAATTCAGCCTTCACTCACCATATGGAACAGCTTGGAAGAGTTTTAAAACTTTTCCTCCTCCCTTCCATTCTCCTTAATACATTTTTTTTTCATGTGAAGAAAACAAAAGAAATAACACAACCTGACAACTTTATGCATTGTCTTGTGAGGAAAAAAAAAAGCAAAAAAAAAAAAAAGCCTGTGAAGTATCACTGCTATGTTTTAGTCTAATGCTACTTCTATCTTTTATCCTTTTTAATTAGAAGGCAAATTCTCAGACCGCCAGGCCTAATCCCTACACAGTGGAACAAAGCCCAGCAAAGTCTTTGAACACTGCCCAGCCAGGCAGCACAAACCCTAGTAACTGTTGGCAGTAGGGCTAGGACTCTGACCCTCATCTTAGCCATTCTCTTCCAGCCCCTGATGCTCCCTGCCCTTCAAAACCTTGTCTGTTGTTCTTCTGTTTGGACTGAAAAGACAAAAGGGGAAACAATGTGGGAAACCTAGAGGATTGGCTAGGTGGGATGCGGGGGAGCTGGTGACGGATAGGAGAAAGTAAATGGAGTTTCACGGGAATGGACACAGTGGGGAGAATTGGATCCCCAGATTATGTCTTTAGGTTCAAGAAATTTCTTCATCCCTCACTAAATCTTTTCATGGACAATGCCACTTTTAAACAATTGTTGCATTTCCAATTACTACAGGAGTGTTCAAACAAATGGCAAAACCCTTAATGAAAAGTTTGCTCATATTTTAAACTTTGAAGATCAAAATCCATAAAACAAATAGCTTTTACATGAGTTTTGCTCAGACATTTATGTCTCCAAATTATTTACACTTGTGATATTTCCAGTTGAGAGCATAATTTGTGCCTAGTCAAGCAAACCAAGCAAATACATATAGATACATGAATTTCCAGAGCTAGCAGGAGCACCACAGAATACACATTTTGACTAAGGGAGGCTCATGTCAAGCAAGCCAGTATTAAAAAGCTCTGCCTGTGTTCTATTATTTTGGCTAACTACAAATCGTTAAGAGAGAAAACAACAGATGTGGCTATGAGCACTCAAATATCTTCCAAACTGTGTTTATGCGTGTCAACATAAAAGCCTGAATTACTGTAGTGTGCAGGGTTCCTGCAAACAATGATGTGGTTATTTTAATATATGCGTATCATATGTAACTACTATACCTAAGGAGGTAAGGAAAAAAAATACAACCCCAAAACTAGCAGAAAAAAATAATGCAAGCATGCTGAAACCTGGGGTTTCAGACAATATTGCTTTCCCTTTAAAAATCTGGGGCATGGATTGGCTTTCCTCCAGCTGATGTAAAATGGGATATCTACCTAATTTACTCCATGGAGAATCTGACCCTTTTCCTTTTATTTTTTTTTTTGTCATTTTGGAGCAGCATTTACAGGGAACAGTTTCTGATTTTGAAATTACGTAAGTCTGTTTAGGGAAAAGAGGCATAAGCTCCTTGGATATTTAGGCACTTTTAAAGACATTTACCCTAAATCCTTACACTCATAGGCACTCACTTTTGAGGGCTAAAGTGGTGGTGTGTTTTTAAAGCAATTTAGTTAAACCAGTGCAAAACTCTTTGTGGACATCATAAATCAATTTAAACCTGGCTTATGCTGATTTAGCTTAGTTTAGCTACTAAGTGTCTTAAGCTAAATTGATAAGCCATTTTTAAACCCATTTAAGAATGTCTACACAGGGCTTTGTGCCAGTGAACTTTAATCAATTGAAAACCAATTTTAGCAGGTACCATTTTGAGTGCAGACAAGATTAGGCATTTTGAATGGGAATGTGTGATGATACTGAGTTTTCCTTTTAACACCTCTGATTCCTAGCACACTTGTCTGGGACCCCAAGTAGCACAATTGATTTTGAGCTGTGAGTGTTGTTGTCAATGTTGGAACATTTTTTTGGCCACGCCATGATGGTGGCATTGAGTTGCTTTAACTGATGTTTGCCTGGTGGCAACAGTTGAAGGCTTTGGTTGAGTTGGCCTCTGTTGTGCTTGGGAAAATGCTCACTGCAACCTTTCAGTTGTAGGGTTTTAGTTCTAAAGGAGGATGCACAAGATTCAGAGGGGTCAATACTGTGTTGTAAAGTCACCCCAAGGGCCCCTTACCAAATGGGTTTACAGCTTGTATGAACCAGGAGCTGCAGGCATGGGCTTTGTGGTGCTTCCCATGAGCAGAAGTGCCTACACAAGCTGTTTGGGGGGCAGATGAGGGCATGTGTTTCCTTCGGAGTGACAGAAGTTAGGACTTTGCCTTGCAAACACCACTTTGGTCTAAAGGATGAAGGTAGGAGACACCCCTGGGTGCAGGCCAGTGGAGAGACAGAAACAAGAGGGTGCTGGGGTCAGGGTCACCCTGGACTGGCTTCTCCAGGTCTCCTCTGGTTTGGGTCATCCAAAATGGCCATGGAGATGAACAGGGGCCTTTTTGTTCTCCTGTGGGCAGAACTGCTGAGGAGTACTTTCCCTAAAATGGTACTAAAAGGCCACCAACATGGGTGGTGGACACAACAGCTGTCTCTCAGCTTGGTCTCTTCACATTTCACACATGTGTGAGGTACCCAGATGACTGCAGGCACCCATGGCAAAGGTGTGTCAGAAGATAGACACTGTCTTCTCCATCAGTTTATCCTGTGTGGATCAGGTATGGTGCACCATATACAGGGCTGGACCCAAATTCACACAGGTATGAAAGGATGAGCAGATTTTAAGTTTGTGTGTGAGCTGAAGCACAGTGCCGTGACTAATATTTGAATCTAAGCATGCACTTAAATACACTCCTGAACTGGGAGTGTAGAAGCTGGGCTTCCACTCTTAAAATGGAGTCCTCGATACAGAACACCGTTGTTATTGTGCACGTGCTTGAAAACGTGAGGTTCAGCTCCTCTGATGATGGGATTATGGTACAACTGCCTGAGGATGCATGGGGTGAGGTGGTTTTGGGTAGTGTGGCTTGTGGCCATAAGAACATTGGGTGAAAGGGCTGTGTTGCATCAGTACAGCGTGAGCAACTCTTTCCGTGTTGTGCATCGCTGACTCCATGTTACTGTCAGGTGGAAAGAAGGATTGGCTATTAAAACCTAATTGAAAGATGGGGGGTGGTGGTGTTTGTGCCTGTCTCCAAAAATTTGTGGTTGGTTGTTTGATTTTTAATTTTTTTTTTTTTTTAATGAATTGACCAATTTAAGAAATATCCTGCAAATTCTGACCAAATTCCAATCAGATTTTAACTCATGAAAAGAATTACCATTTGTCCTACACTGGCATGTTCTGTTCACCACAGGTGGTGCTTTCTTGCTGTAAACAGGGTCTGTCACGTTGTCATCATGTGTTCAGTTTCTGCATAGGTATAAATGAGCTGTTTAGCCAAATGAAGGAGCACATGAACAGAGATATTTCCAGTTTCTTTCATTAAAAGAAATCCTACGTGATGGATGAAATTCATGTGATATCCCATAATGTATAACTTTTTGCTTTTCATTACTGTATCAGAGGCAATTATATTCCTTCCTTCCTCATTTCCTCAGCATAAAAATATGACTGTCCATGTATGCATGGCAGAGAGGAGCTACAAGTCTTCCTTGTAATCTAACCGTGCACAAATTTCCAAGTGTTTTTCCGTGCCATTAATCTTAATATTGAATGCTCTAATCTGTTTATAGAGCACAATGCATGCTACCCCCTGATAAAAATCTTCTATACATGTCTGGGCAAACAGCGTGAATAAATAATGGTCCATTTCCATATTGCAAAACAAACAGCTACTGTAAATTTATTTCTATTTCCAGCCTCCCTGCATCCCTCATCGAGTGGAGCCTTCTTGCCCTGGAGTGAAAGGGATCAAAGATAACATTCTTCTCTGTCTGGCTATACTTTGTGGACCTGCCTCCCAACAGCGGGATGAAAGGAACTTACTAAACTGTTGCCATTTTGCAACATCTGCTATAATTCCCCTAAATCCAGATTTGTCTGACACAGAGAGCTCCTGTTCTTACATCATTGCCATGTGACAGTATAACACCAGTCACATCAAGCTTGAGGATTCCAGCTCCAGGCAATGATAATATGAAGAAAACCTTTTTTGCCTAGGGCAAAACACTTGTAGCAAAGTATTATTCATCTGGCCAATTTAAATCTTCTCTCAAAAAGGTACCCAGAAACATATGCAATGTGCCTTTGTAAAAGGCTTGAGCTGCTCATAGGCAAATGACCTGAACCAAGAGTACAAAACCCAATGTCCTAATTAATTACTGCTAAGAAGCTCTGATACACAGAAAAGAAATGCTGGTACTAATCCTTAACCCTGTCCTACATTCTTAAAATAGCCAAAATATTGCTGACAGCTAGGAAAACAAAATTGCCTCTGATTTAAAGGTTTTGGACCCCAGCTTAAAAGGAAGATCAGAATAAAATACTTGAAAAGAGTGATTTTGGAAAAGTTGCGTTGGAGCATATACTCTGGCTTTGCAGTCGTGTGGTCCCAGTTTTAGAGGTAGAAATAGAGCCAGGAATGCAAAGCCTAGCTAAAGCCTCTCTGGGTCTGCGTGTCCCCTTTTGCTCTGCAGACCTGCAAGATTCAGCACAACAGTGCTGGGTTGTTTCTCAGTGTTGTCTGAGAATATATAACAGGGCAAAATAACATCAAAATCTGTAAAAGCAATACCATTACCACCCCGCTTACTGAAGCAGACATTTTGGGACATAATCCTTTAGTTTGCAGGCAATGATGTTGAAAACTAGATTCAGTGTTGACTAATGACAGCCACATTTTCTTACCAGTTTTCTGGGTGTAGCAGCTTGGTCTGGCAGCAAGAAAATTCACATTTTACATGACTTAGTAATTATGTGTCTCATGATGGAACTGGTCAGCGCTGGGTGGAAAAGTGGTCTTTTTGTGGCTTGGGAGGACAGTGAAGAATCCATTTTAGAAAAGAAACAGTACATTAGCTAGAGGGAGAGGATTGTCTGCATTTTCGTATAGATATGTTGCTGTTTTCAGACATGAAGATAACCATATCAAACACAGGCATTCTTTTGGTAATTCCAGGTTAAATATCTCAGGCATGCATTCAGTTACTATTTCTGTGACCACCTCACTGATTCTCTATTTATTTTCACATCTCAGCTAGGTAGGAAAACCCTATTACCTTTATTTTCAAGTCAGGAAGGGATGCTAAGATATTCACCTGTGATCATTCAGGAAGCCTGCACCACTGCGGGAAGTAGGACCCATGTCCCCACACCCTTAGGCATATCTCTTACCATAACCACAGCTCACACCAGGTAATAACTGTATCACCTAACTGTGCCTCTGTTCAGCAAAGAACTTTACGTAAGGCTCAGTTCCCTTGTAAGAGTAACACAAAGCTAGTGTAGATTTTATATTGAGTCAAAGAAAACCTTCTATTTGGCAATATCATTATCTTTTCCTTTCTCCACCTCTGTGATGATTTGGGGTGAGGGTTTTTTTAGCCGAGTAACACCAGCATCAGACACTCAAGGCTCCTTTATGCTGTATTGAACTGGCTCATAGCAAACTGTTGAATATGATCATTGTGTTGTTGGTACCCAGGGATGGAAACCCATAAATAAAAGATGCATCTTCCATTGCATCCAGATACAAATTTCCCATGAAGACAAAGGAAAACCTTTTCCTTAGGTGCAACCCCAATCCCTGCATGTGCTCGAATCCTGCAAACTAGTCTGTGATAACCGTGGGTTGGCATTTGTGAAGTGACCTGGTGACTTCATGTGAAGGAGCTGGTTAGCAGGAACTGGGCTTTGAAATTTTTTTCTGACAACCAGATCCGACCAGGAGTCCTAGTAGGTTTATCAGCTGGGGAAATGCCAAATTCGTGTTTTCCTTCTGCCCATGCTGCCTTTGTGGAGGCTGTGGCTCTCTTAAAAGCCCAGGCTTAAGCTTTGCATTTCTTGTCAGTAAGGAATGTCATCAGTCCTTTTCCACTTAACTATTCTGAACTTAATGCCTAAGTGATGTCCTCAGTGATGACACAGCTTACTGATGACATTGAGTGCATAAGTGCTGACTTAGAGAGATGCAACACCCCCACTTTGGGGTTAATTCCCTTGTCTGGTTTTGCTTTTCATACTGTGTAGAGCACTGACTTCTGTTTCTGCATGTACATTTTAGGGTTCAAGTGCCGGCAGATGCTATAAAATCCAGTGCGTCCTGGTTTTAATTTGCCCAGTGAGAACCTTAAATAAGGGATGAAATCAGGGCAGTTTTCTTGGGCCCGGGGAACCCACAACTGTTGGGGCATCATTACCCCTTGCCCTTTCCCAGGGTTCCCACTTATTCTAATAATCTGCTTCACTGAAAATACCAATGCCTGGTCCTCAGAGGGGTCTTTGCATCAAACCCCTCCACACAGGAATTAAATGTGTAGCTGTTTTGGATAACCTGGGTGCCCAGGGTTGATGCTGATCTGTGGGTCCCTTCCCATGGCTCTGCAGGTCACTGGTACTTCCAGAACCCTTGTCTTGGGTGACTGGCTGCAGCTAGAGCCTCCATTCACTAGCTCATTAAAGAGGATATTTTTATTTTCAAAAGGGTTATATATTACCAAGGAAAGTGCTTGTTTCTATAACCCAGAAAATTGCATAAACCCAGGATTTTTCTACTTGTTATTAGCATTATTTTAAAATGAAGGGAAATTAAAGTGGTGTCTGAATTCTTGCTTATTTCCTAGACAAACATTCTTGTTAAATTCACATACTTAAAACTTAAAAAGTTTTAACTTTTCTTTTTCTTTCCTTTTCGTAAAGCTCTCTTGCGATCTTCCTAAACTTGGCTGTGCCGCTATTTCATTTTGCTAATACCCCTTGAAACTGTTAACACTTTTTCCTGAATACTTTCCTAGTGGATACGAAGCAAAAAGGAAGAAAGGCAACTGTCAAACTGATTAAGTGAAAGCTCATTAGAGAAAGTAACAAGAGGTAAAATCTGCATATGCATTGCTGAAATGTGTCTGATCTTGCTAAGTTGTGAAAAGACAAAATAAGCTCAAACCTCCTTGTGCTGTAAGTAGTTAGGGTGAGATAGGGGCTGGGAATGGGAAGGGCTCCCAAACTGTGTTACATTAAGTATTCCTCTTTAGAAATACACTGTGGAGCAGCCCCTGCTAACACCACTTCAGTGAAGGGTTTGCTGGTGTTTTAATGCTGAACCCTGATTTATAGGGGTTTGTGCCTGTGTGGTAGAAATTTGCTCTTCCTTGGACCCTGACAAACAAGAGCACACCACAAAAACACCAAACAAAAATCCAACAAAACCATTCAAGTGGTGGTTCATTAAAAAAAAAAAAATCATAACATAAAGTCAGTGGTAATCCCTGTGTGTATTCACAGAGCTGAAAAACACCTTTCAGTTTCCCTTTTTTCCAAGTGAAGTTAGGTAATTTATTGGCTTGAGGTAAGGAAGATCTCACTTTGGTTTTAATGAGCTAACCGGTCCAGTTCTGGATGTTTGAAAATGAGCCCGATTAGCTCATCCTGGGGAGATGTAGAGGTATGGGCATGATCTGGATGCATCCTGTGCTGGGAAAACTGCGGGTCGTATCACAGGTTGTGAGCAGGTTTCTGGGTATTTCACCAATGACCTTCCATCGTAGAATCATAGAATCATAGAATAGTTAGGGTTGGAAAGGACCTTAAGATCATCAAGTTCCAATCCACCTACCATGGGCAGGGACACCTCACTCTAAACCATATCACCCAAGGCTTCATCCAACCTGGTCTTGAACACTGCCAGGGATGGAGCATTCACAGCCTCCCTGGGCAACCTATTCCAGTGCCTCACCACCCTAACAGGAAAGAACTTCTTCCTTATATCCAATCTAAACTTCCCCTGTTTAAGTTTGAACCCATTACCCCTTGTCCTGTCACTACAGTCCCTAATGAAGAGTCCCTCCCCAGCATCCCTATAGGCCCCCTTCAGATACTGGAAGGCTGCTATGAGGTCTCCACGCAGCCTTCTCTTCTCCAGGCTGAGCAGCCCCAACTTCCTCAGCCTATCTTCATACGGGAGGTGCTCCAGTCCCCTGATCAAACTCGTGGCCCTTCTCTGGACTTGCTCCAAGGTCAGGGTGCTGAGATATCTGCAGACAAATTTTATCTTTTCCCCACTGTCTGCTCCCCTATGACTGGGAATGTCTGGCTGCCCATGGGGATGCTTCAGTGAATCATTTCAGGGTGTCTTCTCTAGCTCAGCTAAGCCCGCATCCCTTGTCAGAGGCTCAAACTGAGCACCCTGCAATGGCTTCATCTTAAATTGACTGTAATTTCTGAAAATACAGGTAGAAATTTGCATGTGACTTGGAATGTGGGCTGTACAACTCCTTCCACAGATTTCTTTTTGTAAGAGGTGGGCCAGCACCTAACCCCTGCTGGTCATGTTAAAGGCATTACTAATAACTTAAATATCTTTGCTCTTAAACATACTCCTCTAGGAGACTTTTTTCTTCTACCTTTTTAAATATATATATATCTCCCAATTAAAAGAGAGAAAGAAGAGGAATACCAGAATACTAAGCTAAAGTAATACAGTAATTTTGACCTTAATCCACAAAATACAGGTATTTTATGGTTTAGGCTAAAACTCAAGGCTGACATCTAACCTGACACAAATACGCTGTTGTGTGTAAGAGTTCTGTTAAAAAAAAAAAAAAAAAAAAAAAAGGTGCTCTGAATCTGCAAGCATAAGCCTGACAGCACTAATTTAAATATGAAAATATATCTGTTTGGGAGGTAGACCACACGTCTGAAAGTTAAGAAAGAAAACACCAATAATAACCATCTATGGCAGAGCATGTTCCTTGAAATGTGGAAATTACTGTATTACAACAAAGCTGCTGTTTCCACCAGGGTGTTTTGTAGCCTGGCTCATAATATTATGTATTTCTGCAGATCCTTGTAATTACAAATTTAAGTCTTAAATCCTTCGCTTTCCTTTATGTTCTTAAAGTACCCCTATAGGTATCCTCACTCCAAGCTTAAATCAGACCCAAAATACAAGGTGAAATGGGGCTGGTTGAATTCCTGCACTTTATAATGATATTTATTAAGCTAGTTTTGAAGAAAAATGTTGAGCTGAGCATTTCATTTAAATCCAGTGGTACCTCCAAAGCGCTCTGGAATTGTTTAATTAAAACCAACGTGCACATTAATAAGAAAGGATATCATTTTGTCATTTATATATAATTTCTTTATTTTGTTAGGGGAATAAAAAATGAAGAAATACCCCAAAAATATAAAGAGAAGGAAGGACCAGTAAGCCTGATAATAGCCCTCCATGGAGAAGAAATAAGTATACAACAGAAGAAAAGCACAGTGAGGAACATAATGTTAGTAAAACACTCTTAATGCTAAGCAAGCTGTAGAAAATGCTATTTTGCATTTGGGCTGCAGCATCGTTAACTGTGAGCAATTGAGTAAAGAGTGCACCTTTTAAACTAATTCCTTGTGCTGGAGACATAACCACATCCAGAAGCCTACCTCATTAATATGCCAAAGTGGTCAAATAGGAGATTAATAGCAAAGTCACCTGCTAAACCTACAAGGAACCTGTTGATTAACAATAAGCTCCAAAAATAAGATACCAGCCTGCAAAGCAAAATCGAGTCCAAGGGCAACAAGTGCTTCTGTAATTTATTCCTTCTTTACACAAGGGCATAAAGCTCCCTTTATAACCGTGTTTTCAAGGCCCTGCTGTGAGCTGTAGGTGTGAGCTTTCAGCTGATTTATTAATTTCAGTTTCAATCAAAGTGTCACCTGCAGACACAAAAATGTAGGCCTCATAGCAGAAAATACAGTAAAAAAAAAAGGGGGGGGGGGAGATAGAGTGAGGAGAAAAAGAGAAAGACCAAAGGTTTTATTCTGATGAGAAACTCTGCCAGCAAATGTAGTTTATGTTTTTTATTTCTTCACACGAACACCAGAAGGCCCATTCTCTGCAAAGCCCAAATAATTCCCAGCTACATAATTAAAAAAAAAAATTTCCGAAATTAAACATTTTTGTCATACTTCTAAAGTCAGCCTTAGACCCAGGCAATGGCGCTAACCCGGCGGCTGCCAAAACAATCAGCCCCTGTTGTCAGTAGGGGGACATTCTCCCCAACCAACCGCCTGAACAACAATTCCACTGAGCAAAATGTGCAAAAAATTCTCAATTAGTTGTCTTTATTTAGTGAACACTATGGGGTCCTCAACAGCTCTATAGAATTATGGCAGGAAAGCTGAGCTCTTCAGTGGCTTATTAGCATTCTCTGAGGGTTAGAGTGCTGCTGGTAGCAGACTGGTGCCTCCAAGAGCTGGTGGTGGGACTCCAGCACTCCTTTGGTTTTGTCCTTTTGTCATTCCCAGCCAGCAGGAAGTATGGCCCCATGTCCAGGGTATTCTGGGATACCTTCATCTCATTCACAGCTCTCAGGACTAGCAGAGCCCATGTCTTTGTCAGTGGCCATGAGCATCTTCTTGTCTGGAAAGCAAAATCTCTGGGTTTGCCATTTAAAAAACCCCCACCTTTAGAAAGTGGGTTTCCTCGCTCCTCCCTCCCCTCCCCAGTAGCTTTTCCAAATGAACATCACCATCAATGGGCCAAGCTAAATGTTATGCTGCCATCCTATTAAATTACATCAGATGTTATCTACAGCCTTCTTTGATGTTAGAGCAAAAAGAAGGTAAATAGAAGTATCTCCCCATCCAATTCTTATCTTAATTTAAATGTAAAGTGATTATTAATTTTTTTTTTAAATAAAAGAGGGGGAAAAAAGATGTCTGGTAGCAAGTGTTAGAAATGTCTTTTCTGAGAAAGAGGGTATTTGCTGCTTTAGGGAAAACACTATCATTGACTAAATTAACAAGTTGTCTTATCAACTGCCATAAGCCTTCAACTCTAATTAATTTAGTACTGATCAATAGCCTTGAATGAAGCATTGATTTTTGCAGCTTACCAGGGTTGCAGCAGAAACATGTTCTCGGCTCCTTGCACGCTTCTCTCATTGTAACCATTCATTTGTGCTATTAACATTTATTTCTCCCGCTTCAACATCCAGCATGCATTTTAGGAATTGATTTCCATGGGGCAGTTGATTTTAAAAAATATTTTGAAGAAAGAAAACAGCATGACAGGGGGTCCCAGGAAATGTACTTCTCTCTTCTTTGAGTTATATTCTGCTAAAAAAAATCTGTCTAAAAGGAAAAGGATTAAGTAGTAGGTCATGAAATGATGTAAAGCTTGGCAGAACTTTAGAGAAATCAATGGGGCTTTCCTCATTCATACCAACCAAAGGATTTTCTTCACACCTACGATGGGTTGAGCAGTAGGGTCCCTGCTCTGCTTTCAAGACACCTATCGCTCTTTGAATAGCATGTTAGAAAAGTTATGGCATCAACTCAAACCAAGGAGCCCTCCACAATCATTAGAATAAGAGCAAAGTCTCTAAAAACCAATGGATTACCCTGAAATTAAAATTATCCAATTGTTGTGGACATACTCAACAGACGTGCCACGGCAGCCCATGGAAAACATAGTCCTCAACGCTTCCATGGGGGCAGGTAAAACTTAGAGGACAATGAGTTAAACTTCTTGAGAAGGAAGAGGAGACATGTAAAGAGTTGAAGCATTGATGAGGAGGCTCCCAGGAAGCCCTGTCATGGTGGCAATGTCTTCAGACTCCAAGTTGCGCGTCCATACTATGCCAAGATGCTCAAACCCACCAACTCAAGCCCCCACAGGTGGAGGAGGCATCATCAGCTGTGACTCTTTCGTGCCGTCCTTGCCCCGGAGTGATATGGGCTGTCCTTCCCCAGAGAAATGAGCTCATTATTTATGTCTGCAAGCTGGGGGAAGAGCAATCCATCTGGCAAAATGAAGCTTTTGGGTTAAATTCTGCCCTGGGCTATGTCCCAGCAACACTGGCTGCTGGCAGTGCTCCAGCTTTGGCATTATGACCAGGAGTCAGAGTGTGGGGCTTCCTTGGTTCATCAAAATCATTCACTCCCAAATCCACCAGGACAAAATGAAGGAAAAAGCTGAACTCAGAAGGCGAAGTTGCCTATTTTGCATCTGCCGGGAAGCACTCTGACAGCCCCAGCAGACTTGCTAGAGTGTAAGAGAGATCACAATCAGGCCCTAAGTGCTTACAAATTAGCTTAAATTCCAAACCTGTCTTAGCAGGAGGAGTCAAGAAGCATTGTGACAGGTCTCCTCCAAATGCTTCACCTCCACCACACTGCCTGTGCTGAGGCACATAATTTGCTTAATTTTTTTACTCCATGCATTCTCCTAGCAAAAAAAGCCATAAAAAACTGATTCCTGTGAAAAAAAAAAGGGGTGGGGGGAGAAAAGTCACAATAGTAAAAAATCAAAACCACATCAGATTTACATTCTACTTTTACAAAATCTGGTCCTTTTAACTTTAGGAAAAAAAAAACCAAACCCAAAAACCAAACCCCAACCTACAACCAAAAAAAAAAAAATCCAACACAAAAGTCCCTCTCCTAGTCTGTTTGGGGGCCTCCATGAGTTTCCATAGCACTTTACAAAAGATCTTTATTGAAGAAAAGATTGGACAAACTTTCCTTATATGTGTGGCCCTAGTCATTAATTGCCCCTGTCTTCTTTACCAAGGCCTTATTCCTATGTAAATACCCTTGCATAATGTTACAGGCTATTGTCAGGCCAGCGCCAGTCAGTCGCCACTTATATGCATTTTTATTTCAATCCACTGCTCGGAGAATGAAAAGATGTCTGGACTTAAGCTGTTTACCAACTGGGCCAAAGCTGCAGTGTGGAAGAACTGAAGAAAGCACCAGGCAACTGCAGGAACAGACTTTGACAATGCAAGCAGCCATTTTCAGTTGAGTTATTAACCTACCCTGAAACTCTTCTAATCTATGCCTTTTTTAAAGAACAAATGTACTGAACCAAACATGAATGAGCCAGGACTATTAAGAGAGAAATCCTCTAAAGGACTATTGAGTGCAACATAGGTTTGTAATCATTTTGTCTCAGTTGCCTGCTACCAACATTATCAATGATGAAAATGCTTGCTCAGTTGTGGGGGATTGTCTTGTAATTAAATGACAGCGCTGTACTGTAAAAGAACATGCAGAAACACAGGAGATACTGAGGGCTTTCAAACGAGCCGCTCAGAGAAAGGAGTAGGAATGGGGATGGATTACAAACCAACTGGAAAAACTGAATTAAGGACATTGGGATCTTGCTTTTAAAACAGAAACTCATTTTTTAGGCTCATTGGGGAGGGAAAAGTTGTTAAAATGGGATCTCGTGCAGAATCCTTCAGATAAAAAGAAGCAAAAGTATGTAAAAGGAATACTTCCTCCTTTACGATGAAAAAAAAAAAAGCACAAAAACGGAAAATCAAACCTTCACAGACACTCACAGGAAAAAGAAAAAAAACCCCAAACTTATAGAAGTTTGCTGCAGGCTACGTCTTTGTAGTGACTTAATGGCACTACATTCTACATAGTGTAGTATTAGCCTTAAGAAACTCTTGACTATTTGCATGCATATTAGAATCGAATGAGAGCTTAATAAGTGCATATATATGACAGAGGAAACATCTCATTGCATAGTTAAAGCTACAAAAAAACACTGAGGGAGGCAAAGTCTCAAGTTAATTACCATTACAATGCAATCAAGTACAGCAGTCATAGCTGAAATCCTTTTCTATTAAGACCGCTAGGCTCAACCTTCTCTCTGCAGGTCAGCTCCGGCACAGATAACCTTTCCAGCAGACAAATACATGTAAAATTGGCTCATCTAATTAAAAGCTCATGGAGGTGTAGAAAAATACCAGCACATAGAGGCTGAGCAAATCACAGAGTACCCCCTCCAGCTGGATGAAGCTACAATATGTGGCTGCTGTTTGTTCTGGAAGGAAACTGAGTCACTTACCATTTCAATAGGTTAATCAATTGACAATTAAATGGAGAAATTGGTTAACTCTGCAACAATTAACATGACACTCTATTAAGTAGACTTTCTAATTGCCACAGCTGCAAGTGAAAATTAATGTCTGTGTCAAAGTAGCTGCACAAGGTTGTGCTGTTTCTGGTGGTGGTAAGGTAATAAAAGGAGTTTCAAAAGCATGGTGCTCATTTTAAACCCTTAAGCATAGTGGGGAAAGGGAACAGTGCTGAGCTCTGTGGTTAGCTATGGAGGGTCTTATATGTTTATTATGTGTATATGTATACCCATAGGTGTACTAATACACATTTGTGTAGGTCGGTATGTATGTAGTAAACATAGACCTAGTATAATGCATATCCCTTTAAAAAAGCATTTAAAAATCCATTAGTGTGCAAATGGCGTGTATGTGATTAAAGGTATACATGGAGATACACATAATTACCCTCCTCTGCCCTGCAATGGTTAAGAAGGAAATAAAAGAAACCAAATGGTCTGATGTCTCTAGAATTGATACTTTGACAGCAATTCAGAAAGTTTCTGGTTTTGAAGAAGTATTTAGCTATGGTGAATCATAGAATCATAGAATAGTTAGGGTTGGAAAGGACCTTAGAGATCATCTAGTTCCAATCCACCTGCCATGGGCAGGGATACCTCATACTAAACCACATCACCTAAGGCTTTGTCCAACCTGGCCTTCAACACTGCCAGGGATGGAGTATTCACAACTTCCTTGGGCAATCCATTCCAGTGCCTCACCACCCTTACAGTAAAAAATTTCTTCCTTATATCTAATCTAAACTTCCCCTGTTTAAGTTTGAACCCATTACCCCTTGTCCTATCCCTACAGTCCCTAACAAAGAGTCCCTCCCCAGCATCCCTATAGGCCCCCTTCAGATACTGGAAGGCTGCTATGAGGTCTTCACGCAGCCTTCTCTTCTCCAGGCTGAACAGCCCCAACTTTCTCAGCCTATCTTCATATGGGAATGCCTGGCCAGGAATCAGAGCAGGCACCAGCTGAGCCTGGACACTCCTGAAGTTGATGGAATCATCTTTGCTTTTCTTTTTGCTTTGCGCTTTGCTTTTTGGTTTATTGCAAAATGTGCTGAGATGTCCTGAAGGTTCAGTCCCCACCTCTGTGCAGGTCCTGGATGCTTTGCTAGAATTATAAGTATCTCTGCAGGGACAATGCTCCTTGTATCAGAAGTGCTGGTGGTGGATACCTTCTTCTCACACACGATCCTATGGACTATGTGTTCAGAACATCAGTGAATGTCAGGCAGGGCAAGGGTGTCTCTTGCGGTACCGCAGTGGCCTTTGTACAGGGTTGTCAGGCTGGCCTGCAATACAAATAATCACTGGATTATTCATCTGGTTACTTTTAATCTCTGCTCATTCACACTGGAAAGCCAGTAGTCCCAAGGTCTACCAGAGCAGCTCTTCTGGTCGAAACACAAAGATACAGGATCAGGAAGAGGTGCTGCTCTGAAGAAGGAGCAGAGAAATAGAACAACAAGCCTCATCGTCATTTATGTGACTTTTCTGGTGCTCAGCAATTTGCAGGAATAAGGTTGTATCTTTTGCGATGTTTAGGGAAATCTGCTCTCTTGTGGATCGAGCACTTGGATGGACCACCTGTATCACATGTGGGTGGTGGAGAAAAGGAGTGTGGCACATCCTTGCATTTTACTGCGGCTTTCTTTCTGCTTTCTGCAGGTGTGGTAGGATGGAAATTGCCACTCAAATATAGGTGACCGTAGTCAGTCAGTTTATACTGGCAATAACCTGTTTACTACAAAGAGCTATATGGGGCATCTCTATGGGACCCCAGTACAAGAAACATTACAGAGACTTGCAAGGACAGGGTCAGGTTTTCCCAAATTCTATGACTTCTGAGCTCTGCTGTGAAAGAAGGAAAGCTGCAAATCCTCAAAGCTAATAGTGCTGTAATAGTAATTATTTGGGGTTTTTTGTTTGTTTTTATTTTGTTGTTTTTTTTTTATTATTACTAAAACCACAGGGAATGACAAAAGTTTACATCAGTAGCGATAGTTCAGAAAGCAAACCATGAGAATTACAGATTTCTGCAATAAGAATTAAACTAAAAGCCATATTAAGTAAATCTGCCTCATTTTTTAATTCTGTATATCCTTGCTGTATGAAAGAGTTTATTGTTAAACTTTTTGTTAGGCTAACTGATAAAATCAAGCATTAATATTTTAACTCAGCCTGAATTCTCGACAGGCTGAAGAATTCCTTCCAGTCTGGCTTTCTAGAAACCCATATCTAATGACATGATTGAATTTTGCTAGGACAGGCTATTAGCTGCTTCATTACCTGGTGATGGAGAATTTAGGTTTGTAACAGACAGAAAAGTCAGAGGCACGGTGTCTGTTTTTCATCTGTGAACAAAGTCTGTTGCAGCAGCAGGGAGGAGAACTAGGTCTGCTGAACTTTGCTGTCCAGCTTTGGAGTACCTGGAGCCACAGGACAGGACTCCATGGGAGATAGTGTGGATGTCAGGTGTCCACCAAGATGTGTCATCTGAAGGGCCTGATCAGCTGGCTGCTAACCAGAGAGCCCAGCAGTGCTGGTGGCAGTGGTTCAGGCTAAATAGTGAGGAGTGAGAGATGAGGATGAAATCCCGGCTCAGAGGAGTCTGCTGTTGTCTTTGCCAGGACAGCATTCCTCTGCTGCAAAAAACCTTCCTCCTTGGAGAAATATGCTGAGCATGATGGTGCAAATCTTTGATACAACACCTGGAAAACCCAGAAAACCAAGAGCTTTCCCCTTTTTGCAGAGGCAGAGTTCCTGCTTCCAACCCTACCCAAATCAAGGGTAGGTTTGTCCCAAGTCCTGTGGGTGTCGTTGAACATATACCTCTAATTGCAGCTGCTTTCACTCTAATTATAGCTCCGTTTGGTTAGGATTTTCCTCCAATCCCTCATTTCCCCTAAAGCAAACACCAGAGCACCAGAGTTGTAACCCCAGTGGGGACATTTATTAATAACCCCCTTGGCAAATAGGGAAAAAAATCATTATGCTGTATTAGGCACTAAAATATTTTCCCACTGCAAAGGCTAATTGATAAAACCAAGCAGAATTATGGGGCAATTAAAGTTAAGATGAAAATAAACACCAGAGCAAAACAAAAACAGGCTGATGGAGAGTATTCTTTTCTGGCTTCAAGGAGTTTCTTGTGAGCTAGAAACAAGATGCTGGTAAATAATGTGAGATTACCTGCCTTCATTAGAAGAGGAAAGAGTAAATGGGGAATTGAAAGAAAGGATTCTTGCACACCTCTTCCCATGAGACTGATTACAAGTTTTAAGGGGTTTTGCATGTCTTTAAAAAAAGCCTTCTATTTTGAAATTTTCTATCAACGTTTCCTCTCCTGTGGCTGCAATTGGTTTTTTTCCCCCTCCCCAGAACACCTCTGGATCCTGCACATCACTGATCACTGCAAAAGTTGACCAACATAATCTAAGTGAGTTTGCAGCCCCAGAGAAAAATCCATAATGGTGCAATTTTACGTAATTACTAAAGAAAAAGAGAAAATGAATGATTTATCACCCAAACTATTCCCGACTTCAAATTTAAACTTTGCATGAAGGCTCTAGCAAGGAAAGATGTTCAGGGGAAAACAAAATCTGGCAAAACTTTGAACTTATTCTGGAGAGATAACCTTTTTATTTCTTATTTGTACAACATCTAACACCTATGATCTTAACCTACATCCAGGGCTCCCAGCTGGTAGCTGCTAGCACAAACCAAACAGTGAATGACCAGCAAGAAACATACTGGTCCGGACACAAAGTCCATGCACTAACTCAGAAGGATGGGGAAGGAGATAATGAAGACACAGACAAACAAGAGACTTCCTACCTGATATTTTATTAATTCATCAAACAATATTACCTATTCCCATCCATGCAGGCAGGGGGAATTTTGTGGGGCTGATTAAAAGCAAGCAGAAATGAAAAAGCAAAATAAACTCTTTGCTAACCAGAAGTTTTAATTTTAACTAGATTTGTAATTTTTCATTTCTTTTAGGTAAGTAAGGCTCTGTAGCAGCTGAGAGTGTAGTACAAGTCCTGTGTAAAGAGGTGCTGGATGCAAGAAATCCTTCACTTTATTCTTACCTATCTGGGATTTTAAAAAAGGTCACAATACCATGGTTTTAAAATAGTAATAAAAAACATAAGAAGCATACTATCCCTATTTGAGGATTGCACATAGGCTGACAGAGAGGAATTGTCTCTTGTATATTGCAGCAGAGGATTTTGGGTGTTTTTGGGAAAATTCCTCCCATACCTGCCATACCATTTTCTAACATTAGGATGACTCCAGTGGGTATTGTGGGTCAGCTCTGTATGTTGTTGTGCTGCCAAACAACTCCTGAGGGACTTGTCCATGCAAAGGTGGAGCAGGACCTTTTAACCAGGCACTTCTTGACTCTCATTAAGAGCAGCTGGACATTCATAGTGTTAGAAGCCCGAAGGTAAACAGCTACCTAACAGAAGATCCCTCTTTAACAGACTGTTTGGGAGGGGATGGGTGGCTTCAGGCTCCCTGAGGGCAAACACATCTGCCCATTTACCTGTAACCTAGCTGAGATTACATTTTGCTTTCTATCACCTCAAGGGGCATGGTGGGTTGTAGCCTCAAGATTTTAAGACATGTAGTTGCTCAACTTCTTTTAATTTACTTTTCACATAGGAGCTGTGGGAGTCTTGTTCCTCCTTGAGCATCTAGACTTATGGGTGCAGCTGCATTCCCTGGGAAGAGAAGTTTATGTGGAGAACCAGGGGAAAAGATGAAGATGTGATTAAAACCTTCACTTCTTGTGTGCTGGTCCAGCATTGAAGAAATGTCATGGTGGCAGCTCATCCCAACTCTTTGTGCTTTGGAAGGGAGTTTGAGGGTCTCCCAGGTCCTCATTAATTGTGTGGACCCACATCATCACTTACAGAGAGGTCAGCTTGTGGGTGAGTATTAAAAGAGACTCCTGGTTGCACTGGTGGCATCAGCTGACTCTGCTCTGTGGCCTCTGAATTTTCAGGGGATGGGGAACAAGTGTCAGGACAAGTCTGGAGAGAAAGAATAAGCTGGGCATGGATGTTCCTCCTACAGATTGGTTGCAAACTGGCCATCCCAATGTGTCATCCTAGATATGGACTGTAAAGAACTAAGGATCAAATGTTAGAGGTTTTGCTTGTTTTAGACACCTACAACTTAGATGAGGTCTTAGCTCACATAGTTGAGAAAAAAAATAAATTGAAACTATAAGGTCATAACTTCAGAAAATGAATAGTCAAAATCTCTTTTCTGGTCAAAGAAAAAAAAAGAAAAATACAACCCAAAGGGGATTATTTTGTGTCTGAGAGTAGAGCAGGGACCCGCTGGGTGTCTTGCAGGCGCTGAGGAGGAACAATGTCCATGCCCCAGGGTGACCCATCAGTCTCTGGCAGGCACGGAGCTCCACTCCTTGTTGGGTATGCTAATCCCACTGGGCTCCCACCCTCCCCAAAAGCAGGGAAAGAGAGAGATACTGTGAAAGTCACCTAATACTAGCTAAGCATGCAGCCACACCAATGTAGCTTTGCTCCTCTTGGACTCCAAATTAGTGTCAGCACGCATCTCTGTGCACCTTACTAACAGCTTGAAGCCATGGTGTGGCCCATGGTGCCAGGTACCTGCCACCTCAAACTGACCCACAACCCCTTGCAAGAGCCCTGAAGTAAGAATTGCACAGTTTAGTGTTCTTAATTTCCCACTCCATGTTCAGAAATCCATTTAGATACAGCCTTTTGATGACCAGACTCCTACTCTAGTCTCCTTTCTTTTCTTACTTCCAAAAGCTCCTAGCAGTGCTTATTACACATCAATTTCCTTTCTTTTCTTTCTTTTTTCTTTCTTTTTTTTTTTTTTTTCCCTGTGCAACTGCAATGCTGTGGCTTTCATGCTGCCTTTCACTGTTGCTCAGTCCTCTTCATTCACATCTGGGCACTTCTTCCCCTCTTCCGCCTGGGATCTTCAAGACCTGGAAGGAGTAATTGCACAAAAACACCCGTGCTCTTCTGCTGCTTTTGCTGTATAAAAATACAGCTTTGAATGTGAGGACCCCTTCACCTCTGCCTGGAATAAAGGCAGTCTGAGAGAAAAAAAATTCCCATGTAAGAAATTATGACAGCTCTTTCACAGCTCCATCACATAAGCTTCAGACAGGAACACGTGTAGTTAAGGGACAGCCATACATTTCTTAGACAGTCTCTCCTGTAGCTCTGCTACCAATGCTTGGTTGGGACCCACACCATCTCTTAGCATTTGTTGCTCTCTTCTGAGAATTTCCCACATTTTTTTATCCTTCCCAGGTTGCATCCCACCTATCTATCCTTTCTTTTCCCACTTAGGACATTTCTCCAGACTGCACCTTTGGGAGACAGGTGTTTCAATCCCAGTCCTCTCCCACCATTCCTGAGCAGCTTCAGGCTTTGCTCCCACTATAATAATGAACCTGCCTCATGTTCACTTGTGGGGAACATTCCTTAGTCCCCACAGCGAGGTTTTAGGTCAATAATAAGACAAGCCCAAGGCTGTGACCTTGTCCCATGTGTGAGCACAGAAAACTCAATCTGAACATAAGACTACACATTTTTGCCATGAGGGAGGCTGCCCAGAGAGGCCATGGATTCTGCATCCATGAAGATATTCAAAACCAGGCTGGATATGGTCTTGGGCTGCCTGCTGTAGCTGGCCCTGCCTGAGCATCTCTCAGATGACCCTGCCAACCTCAACACTTTTGTGATCCTATGAAACCTAACTCCCTGGATTTTCTTTTCTTTTTTTTTTTTTTTTTTCTTCAGCCTCTAAAGTTTCTCTCCTTGCTCCTTCTCATCACTTTCTCCCACTCCTGCTTTTCTGTTTCATCTGGCTTCTGCTGAAAGCTCTGCCTTTCCTCTATTTCGCTTCAGAAAACAGACAGAGATCTGGAGCAGAGTTTTGGGGCAGTGACTGGTGTTCCCTTGTCAGAGAGGTCCTGGACAAGCCCTGGCCATGAATGAGCATGCCGTGCTGAAGGCTGGGGCCAGGACAAGGACATCCACATTTTGTCTGACCGTCTCTGTATATAAGGAGCCTCTGAGCTCAGAGAGGGCGCCTTCAACACCGCGAGAGCCACCTCAGCTCAGAGGAGCCACCGAGGGAGCCTCGAGTCAGGACCTGCCCAGAGCCGGCAGCTCAGCTGACGAGAGCGAGCAGCTGACTCACAGGGGGCGGAGCCAGGAGCAGCGGCACCAGCCCTGATTGGTTAAAAACCCGCCCCAGGGAGCGCTGCGAGCAGGGCGGGTCGGGGCGGTTCTGGCGGGCGGGATGGTGAGCGCTCGGCGTGTGAGCAGGGCCCGGCCCGGGAGCTCTGCTCTGGCTGCCCCGGCGGTGCCACCCAGACAGAGCCGGTGAGAGGGGAGGCTGCGGTGCAGAGCTCGGGGTGTAGGGAGTGCCTGCACCGGTCTGGTGAGGGGAGGGTGCGCAACGGGCAGGGCTGCGCTCGGTGCTCCCTGGTGGAGGTCCTCCTGCAGCAGGGGCTGAGCTGCGGGAGGCTGTCAATAGACTGCGAGATGTCAGGGAAGCTGAGAGGAAGCAGGAATGCTTGCTCCAGGCCCAAACTGTGCAGGGGCCTCGAGCGGCCCCTGTAGCTCACGGAGGAAAGAAGGAGGCCGTTAACCCAAGAAGCTGGGAAATAGTAACAAAAGAACCAAAACAAAACAAAGAAACAAACAACAAAGAAAAAAACAACCCCCCAAAAAAGAGGAAGAGGACAATTAAAAGCAAGGGGCTTCCTCCTAATCTGATGTCCCCACCCAGAGCCGCTTTGCAGTTCTGCAGGGGGCTAACAAGGAAACACACTTGCAACATGAACAACCAGCTGATGCACTGGTAAAGAAGATCTCTACTGGTGCTGCCAGGAAAAAACAGCGGGTTGTAGTAGCAGGGAACTCCACTTTGAAGGAAGCAGAGGCACCCATCTGTTGGCCTGACCCGGTCTCAAGGGAGGTGTGTTAACTACCAGGGACAGGGATCAGGGATGTTGCAGAGGGTGCTTGCTCTAGTAAGTCCAACGGACTATTGCCCACTTCTGGTGATACATGTGGGTGCTAGTGATATAGATAGCAGTAGCCTGGAGAACATAAAGAAGGACTACAGAGCCCTGGGGGAGGTAGTTAGGGGCTCTGGAGCTCAGATTGTCTTTTTGTCAATTCTCCACAATACAGGGGAGGACCTTAAAAAGGCTAGGAGGGTTGGCCAGGTTAATAAATGGTTAGAACAGTGGTGCCATAGTCAGGGGTTTGGGTATGTAGAACATGGGACTCAATTTAAGAGGCCAGGTCTACTGGGGGCTGGTGGAGCTGGTCGGAGCTGTTTTGGTAGGAGGCTTGCCAGACTGGTCAAGGATGCTTTAAACTAGATGTGTTGGGGGAAGGGGGCATCATTCCATCCCAACACACCCAGTCAGCTGCCAGCTTGGAGCAATGTAGAGATGCTCCAGTCGCTCCAGCCAATGAGCTGGCTTCATTTGGAGCTCGGCTCAGATGCCTCCATACAAATGCCCATAGCACAGGGAACAAACAAGAGGAATTAGAGATGTGTGCACGTCTGTGAGGGTATGATATAATAGGCATCACAGAAACATGCTGGGATGGCTCCTATGACTGGAGAGTTGGAATGAAAGGTTACAGGCTCTTTAGAAAAGACAGGCCTGGCAGGCGGGGAGGAGGAGTTACTATTGATGTTACGGATAGGCTGGAGAGTATGGAACTCTGTCTGGAGACAGGTGAGCAGTCAACAGAGAGTTTGTAGGTCAGGGTTAAAGGGAGAACAGCTATGGGGGACATTATTGTGGCAATCTGCTACAGACCACCTGATCAAGAGGAACCTGCGGCTGCAGCATTCTACAGACAGATAGGAACAGCCTCACACTTGCAGGCCCTTGTTCCCATGGGAGACTTCAACCACCCTGATATCTGTTGGAGGGACGGTACGGCCCGGCACAAGCAATCCAGGAGGTTCCTCGACTGTGTGGAAGACAACTTCCTTCTGCAAGTAACAGAGGAGCCGAGAAGGAGAGGTGCCATGCTTGACCTCGTGCTCACCAACAGGGAAGGGATGGTTGGAAATGTGTCTCTCCAGGGCAGCCTTGGATGCAGCAATCATGAGATGGTCGAATTTGAGATCCTCAGGACAGTGAGAAGAGCGTGCAGCAAGCTCACTGCCCTGGACTTCAAAAGAGCAGACTTTGGCCTCTTCAGGAACCTGCTTAGTAAGGTTCTGTGGGATATAGCCCTAGAGGGCAGGGAGGGACTCAAGACTCTTGTTTGGTATTCAGGGATCACCTACTGCAAGCTCAGGAGTGTTGCATCCCTACTAGAAGGAAGTGCAGCAGAAGGGCCAGGAGACCTCCTTGGATGGATAAGGAGGTGCTGAGGAAACTTTGGAGGAAAAAAGAGGCTTATAAAAGGTGGAAGCAAGGACAGGCGGCCTGGGAAGAGTACAGGGATGTTGTCCGGGAAGCTAGAGATCAGGTTAAGAAAGATAAGGCCCAGTTAGAATTAAACTTGGCTAGGGATGTTAAGGATAGCAGGAAGGGATTCTATAGGTATGTAGCGAATAAAAGACAGATTAGGGACAACATAGGCCCCCTCCGGAAGCTATCAGGAGAACTGGCTGCCCTGGATTTGGAGAAGGCTGAAGTTGTTAATGACTTCTTTGCCTCGGTCTTCACTGGCAAAAGCTCTGACCACACAACTCAGGTCTCGGAAGGCAGATGCAGGGACTGTGAGAATGAAGACCTTGGGCCCACTGTAGGAGAGGATCTGGTTCGAGACCATCTTAGGAAACATACACAAGTCCATGGGACCTGATGGAATCCATCTGCGGGTCCTGAAGGAACTGGCTAATGAAGTTGCTAAGTCACTGTCCATCATATTTGAAAAATCATGACAGTCAGGTGAAGTTCCCGACGACTGGAAAAAGGGAAATATAACCCCCATTTTCAAGAAGGGGAAAATGGATGACCCAGGGAATTACAGACAGTCACTCTCACCTCTGTGTCTGGCAAAACCTTGGAGCAGATTCTCCTGGAAGGCATGCTAAGGCACATGACAAACAATGAGGTAGTTGGTGACAGCCAGCATGGCTTCACTAAGGGGAAATCCTGCCTGACCAATTTGGTGGCCTTCTATGATGGGGCTACTGATGGGGAACTGATGGACAGGGGTAGAGCAGTTGATGTCGTCTACCTGGACTTGTGCAAAGCATTCGACACTGTCCCACACGACATCCTTGTCTCTAAATTGGAGAGACATCAATTTGATGGATGGACCACTCGGTGGATAAAGAACTGGCTGGATGGCTGCACACAAAGAGTTGTGGTCAATGGCTCAATGTCCGGCTGGAGACCAGTAACAAGTGGTGTCCCTCAGCGATCGGTGTTGGGACCAGTCTTGTTCAACATCTTCATTGCTGACATGGACAGTGGGATTGAGTGTGCCCTCAGCAAGTTTGCCGATGACACCAAGCTGTGTGGTTGGGTTGATACGTTGGAGGGAAGGAATGCCATCCAGAGGGACCTTGACACCTTTGTGAGGTGGGCTGATGCCAACCTTATGAAGTTCAACCATGCCAAGTGCAAATTCCTACAGCTGGGTCAGAGCAATCCCAGGCACAGCTACAGGTTGGGAAGAGAAAAGATTCAGAGCAGTCCTGAGTAGGACTTGGGGGTGTTGGTCGATGAGAAAATAAACATGAGCTGGCTTCAGTGTCCACTCGCAGCCCAGAAAGTGAACCGTATTCTGGTCTGCATCAAAAGGAGCGTGACCAGCAGGTCGAAGGAGGTGATCCTGCCCCTTCTACTCTGCTCTCGTGAGACCTTACTCGGAGTATTGTGTGTAGTTCTGGTGTCCTCAACATAAAAAGGACATTGAACTGTTGGAAAGTCCAGAGGAGGGCCATGAGGATGATCGAGGGACTGGAGCACCTCCCGTACAAAGACAGGCTGAGAAAGTTGGGGCTGTTCAGCCTGGAGAAGAGAAGGCTGCGTGGAGACCTCATAGCAGCCTTCCGGTATCTGAACGGGGGCTATAAGGATGCTGGGGATGGACTCTTCATTAGGGACTGTAGTGACAGGTCAAGGGGTAACGGGTTAGAACTTAAACAGGGGAAGTTTAGACTGGGTATAAGGAAGAAGTTCTTTACTGTGAGGGTGGTGAGGCACTCGAGTGGGTTTCCCAAGGAACTTGTGAATGCTCCATCCCTGGCAGTTTTCAAGGCCAGGTTGGACAGAGCCTTGGGTGACATGGTTTAGTGTGAGGTGTCCCTGCCCATGGCAGGGGGGGGTGGAACTAGATGATCTTAAGGTCCTTTCCTACCCTAACTGTTCTATGATTCTATGATTTTTAAAGATATGTATGTCCATTAAAATCTCCAACCCTGGTCCCTTGGTATCAGACCATAGCATCTAGCATTGCAGTAAACTCCTCACCCATGGTCTGGCTTGGACTTCTCCACAGACACCAGTTCCTTAGGGTTGTACTGGCTCTAAGTGAAGTCTTATTTAGGAGCCACAGTTTCTCCAGGATTATAGCTGCTGTGGCACAGATTTATTCATGGCCACAATGCACCTGTTCCAGCATGGCCTTCTCCATGGGCCATAATGCTTTCAGAGATATATCTGCTCCAATGTGGCCTTAAGCAGAGCCTCAGTCCCTTCAGAAGTAAACCTGCTCCAACATAGCCTTACCCATGGCTGCCATGCCTTCAGCAGTGTGCCTGCTCTGTTGTGGGCTTATACATGGCCACGTGCTTTGAGAGGCTTCAGCATGACCTCATGCACAGACATTGATGCTTCAAGGTGTACCTGCTGCAGCATGAACTTACCCACAGCCACAGATGCTTTGAGATGGACCTTCTCCAGCATGGTCTTAACCTTGGGCCACAATCATTTCAGAAGTACACCTGCTGTGACAGAGACATAACCATGGACACAGAGACTTTGAGATGTACCTGCTTTGGTGTGGACTTATTTACTGCCACAGACCCTTTGGGGTGTCCTGCTCCTACATAGAGAGCCATAGTTTGAAGTCCCTTTGACTCAAGTTCATACTGGAGTTCCAGCCTCTGCAGTACAGCAGCACAGAAACAGCAGTGATGCCCTGGCCATCTGCCAGACCAAACACATCACCATTGCTGTTATCAGAATGTTCCCAGACACAGCAGAGTCAGATGATAAGCTGTACAGCGAGCAGTGGAAGCAAAAAGCAGACACTAATGAGCTCTAGGGCCTAAGACACAGTAAGGCAAGCAAGACCCATGGCAAGCTCAGAAGCCTTCTATGAATAGCTAAACAGCAATAGCACCAGTAAGAATAATGCTGAATTTGAACTGGAAAGGTAAAATTGCCTCATCACTTCATAATCAGAATCTTGTGTTACACAAAAATCTTTAGGTGCATGTTACCTTCACTGTACACAGTGATGATTTTCTGTGTAGCAAAACTGCCTAAAATGCAAAAAAACCCTAACATTCACGCAGCTGGTTAAGAAGAGCAGCATACAAAAAAAACCACCAAAAACCAAAACAAAACATGAGGAGTGCTTATATTGCCTCCTACTTCTTCTGCTGCCTTATATTTGTCTCTCCTTACAGAAATTATCCTGAGATACTTCACCGTGTAGCAGCAGAAGAGATCCAGGACCACTTCTCTGCAGCCAGCAACAGCCCACCTTTATGCACAAAGTAAGACAATTCATGGCTTTGGGCTGTTTCTGTTTCCAGGAAATAGCAAATCTGAACAAAGGAGAGCACAGTAGTATAGCCTCCACAGGAGAAACTTCTGAGCATGAGCTACAGCATGCTGCTAAGAAATATCACATACAGCTAGGGAAAACCAGGACACTCACAGGCAAGATCCAGCAGTTAGGATAAAAGCGTCAGATGCTTTTTTTTGTAGCTCAGTAAGGTCTTCCTGAGCTCTCAGGAAAATTCACTACCTTAACCATCTTCTTGTGTAAATTATTCAGCCAGGAGGGTAGGAAGCACACTGCTTGAGTGAAGTGATCAACAGAATTAGTAATCAACTAGGACTAACTACGCCTTGTTCTTCATTTGTCTCTCCCCATTCTCTCAAAGAGATTTGTGCTTTGGGGACTTTGTGCTAACTGCTTCCAGCACGGGCAAGGCTGTCACACCTATGCTTTTCATGGCTGCAAAGCCAAGAATGGATCTGTCCCTTCCTACATTAGAAACTACATGTCCAGCTATGAATCAGCAAGGCTGCAAGGTTCACTGCGGATGTAAACCCAAAGATGAAACAGCTGGAAGTAGACATGAAGCATTCTTGGTCTATGTGATCTAAGCTAGGAAATTACTTCCAGAAGAAATTACACAAATATAGGGTCCAGCTGGATTTACATCACAAGACATCTAATGCACTTGGAAGAACCTATAGCAAGCAACCCCACTGTGTCTTGCTGCAAGAGACAGAAATGTTTACAAATCCTACCTGCTACTACCTCCTTGCTTGTCTCAGACACAGTAGCACTGGCCATTGGTTCAAAACACAGACAACCAAAGGATCATATAATTTACAGTGCTATTTAACTTATTACATCATCTTAAGCAGCATTTCAGATTATAGAATATACCCCCTGTTCTGATCAAAAAGGTCTTATTTTTTTCCTCTCATTTCAGACAGGTGTATGGAAACATTTACTTTCCAGTCCAGCTAAGACAGCTGGCAGGAACAAATATGAAAATGTTCAGAATATCTTAAAGAGAAGAGTTGGTGCTTTTTATTGTTGTTTTATAACTTTGCTTTAATCAGTTTTTTATCCATTGACTCCCTTGCAAGTTCCAACCAATATAATTAGCACTATCTAAATTAGTTATCACTCAAAATTACTTTATTCTTGGAAAAAGTTTTATTTTAAAATTATAGGTGTTGCCATAGGCTCTGTTAGACCTATATGCATGGGCACATTTTAAGTAGATAATATTTTAATCCTAATTAAAAAAAAATTTCTCCCCCTCCATAAAATGTTAAGATTTGTGAATGACCTTATTTTCCTTTTGATGACATATTGTGACAATCAACTGCCTTTCATTCATATACGTACTCTTCACCTTCCATTGAAACATTACATTGTTCAGCTAAGCTCTTATATAAACTAAACATACGTCTTAATTGTCAGGTTTATCTTCCTTGCAGATTTGATAGAGAGCAGAGAAGCCAACATTTCCAAAGAGTGCCTGTTTTAGACCGTTATCTGTAGAGAGCCTGACAGCAGAATGGCTGCAGGACAAAGGCCACGAAACTGTGCAACTAGTCAAGATCTAGGCCGAAGAACACAGCAGCAACTGTGTGGTCAATGGTTGCTCAAGGACAGGATGTATGCTTGCTGAGATAGCGCAACGGTAATGCTTGAGCAAGTTGAAACATGTTGAAACAAGAAGCGCGGTTATTTAGAAACCCCTGTGTTAGCACAAACTAACCAATGATTTTATTGTACCCTAGCAGAAATTGTATCTAACACTGAGACTATAAAAATGGCTGTATTTTGCTAAATAAACGAGACTTGCTGACCATGATAGCATGAGGCTTGTCTCCCGCGACTCCGACATTTGGCGCCCGAACAGGGACCAAGGAAGGGACCGTCCCTTTCAAGAGTTGCGGAGGGTGCAGGTCTCGACATAGAGACGGCTTCTGCAGGACAGCAGTGGCACATCGGTGGACTGCGTGATCTCTGCTTTGGCCCGGAGTGCAGCATCGGCTGGCTCTGCTGCTACGCGCTGCCGACGCCTGGAGGGTGCAACGGATCCGGTAAATATGGACAGGCAAGCGGCGTATGATCTTTTTACTGCCTTCCTCCGTCGTCGGGGGCTAAAAGGCTTAGACTTTGATAAGGACCTCCCTACCCTTCTTTCTCATGCCCGGTCTCTCGGTATTTTTAGTGACCCCCACTCTGTTCACCAGTTATCGGAATGGCGTCGCTACGGCGATAAATTATGGGATCTTACATTAGATGATGATAAAATTGCTAAGAAGTTATCCAAATTGTGGCGTTTGATACATAACGAACTCCTGATGGTACAGGCAGAGAAACGTGCGGCTGAAAGTGCCCGTTTGGCACAAGATCAGAATCGTAACTATGATCCTTCTGCCCCTAACCCGCCCGCGCGTATCGATCTGCGGGAAGATATCTGCCGGCGGGCTGCAACAGCAAACGAGCCAGGCAAAGATAACCCTTTTGATCCCGGAATAATCGACCCTGACAGAGAACCCCACCTCTACCCCCCTGACCCGCATGATATGTGGAAAAACATTAAAAAACAAGCGGAAAATCAAGGTGCTGTGAGCCTGCCCCACAACCTGAATGCTCCACATCCCGTCCGTCACGAGGCGAACCGGGGGCTGGACGGCGGGGAGGAAAACGGCGCTCCCGCGGGAGCCGAACGGAGGCTGCGGCGGGGGCTCCCCGCCGACCGAGGGGCTGCACCCGGTGGCAGCGGTGGGATAAGGAGCTGCGGAGCACGGGCGCGCCGCCTCCACCTCCCTGATGCCGCGACCTCACTCACTCGCCCGGCGGCGGCAGCAGCAGGCTCCGGCGGGCTCCCCCCATTGCCGGCCCGCGGCCAGAGGGCTCTGATACTCGCCCGCCCCTCGCCTTTCTGTGCTCCGGCAGGCGCGGGGTGCGCGGCGGTGCGGGGTCCACTCCTCCCTGTGAGAGGCGGTAAGAAACCCAGCCTCTGCCCCGGAGGTCTTTCACCCACAGCAATGGTCTCTTAACAGAGCACGATTCAGTCAAACACGCTACCCTTCAAAACAGAGCTGCCATAGATTTTTTGCAATTATCTCAAGGACATGGATGTAAAGACTTTGATAGAATGTGTTATGTGAATCTATCTGATCATTCTGAGTCTGTCCATGATGCAATTCAAAACCTAAAGGACGGAGTTAAGAAGTTGTGAGTGGAGAGTAGCTGGAATTGGCTAGAAAGTTTGCTGTCAGAATAGGGCGTCAGTGCATGCTTGAAAAATATTATTAAAATCGCATTAACCTATGTAAAAATCTCTATGTATTTTAATCAAACTTCCTTGTTTAATTGCTTGTGTAAATCGTTTGTTTGCTAAGTCTATTAACAATGTTTCGTTAGTTTATAAAGAAGGGAGAGATGAGGGGAATGCTGCACAAGAAGCTGCACCAGTAGACCTGGATGAGAGCCCAGGCATCTGGACTCTTATCAGCCACAAACCTTGGGAGAAGTGAACGGGACAAGTTAGAAAGAAGTGGAGAAAGAACACCGGGTGGAACCAAAGAAAGAGCATCAAGATAATTTCTGAGGACTGTACATTTGGAAACAGGAGGATGCTTAAGACAGGATAAAGAATGTGTAGTCAAGGGGAAGTGGAAGTGAGATTGTAATGAGTAGTGATAGCAGAGAACTATGTTTAGAAATAATTATTCAAACAAAGGTGTGTGGACAGTAATGTGATTAGCTGAAAGAGTGTGCGATTAATAAAATTGTTTTGTGATGGAAAAGTACCAAAAGAACTAACCGCTACTAACTGCTAAGCAGAATACTATAAAAACCTGTAAGCTCACTCAATAAGGGATTTCATTTGTAGCCAGAAACAGAGTCCATGCCTCAGTTGCCACAAGATCGGGCCTGGAAAAGGGTGCTATCCCATATAAAGGATGGCCCGTGTGCAGTAGGGACCTTAGGCATGTTTATCCCTAATAACACTATGATAATAAATAAACGAGGATTGTGTTCTCGAAGGTCAACGCATGCTTTTCAACCGAGCTGCGATGACAAAGTAAATTTTTGGAACCAGGTGAAAAAATAGCTGCTTCATTTTTAGCTCCCGGAGTAGCTAGCGCTCAAGCTTTGGCAACATTGAATAAGTTAGGATGTTGGCTTGCTAAGAAAACTAATGCTACAGCATCCGCTCTCTCTGCGCTGCTCACTGATGTTGACTCTATAAGACATGCAACTTTGCAAAACAGAGCAGCAATCAATTTTCTCCTCTTAGCACAAGGTCATGGGTGTGATGAATTTGAAGGTATGTGCTGCATGAATCTTTCAGACCACTCTAACTCCATTCACAAACAATTAGCACACTTAAAAGACAATATGCGAAAATTACAGGAAACAAGTGATCCTTTCACAAACTGGTTAAGCGTCCTTTGGATTATCTCCTTGGTTAATCACTTTGATAGAAAAACTTGCTTTGGTGCTGGCTATAATTTTGCTCGCAATTTTGCTTTTACCGTGTATCATGCAGTATTTGCAAAAAATGATATCGAATGCTTTTAATCATAAAATGGCTATGCTTGCTACTAAAGAAAACGGGGGAAATGTAGAGAGCCTGACAGCAGAATGGCTGCAGGACAAAGGCCACGAAACTGTGCAACTAGTCAAGATCTAGGCCGAAGAACACAGCAGCAACTGTGTGGTCAATGGTTGCTCAAGGACAGGATGTATGCTTGCTGAGATAGCGCAACGGTAATGCTTGAGCAAGTTGAAACATATTGAAACAAGAAGCGGTCGCGATTGTTTTAGAAACCCCTGTGTTAGCACAAACTAACCAATGATTTTATTGTACCCTAGCAGAAATTGTATCTAACACTGAGACTATAAAAATGGCTGTATTTTGCTAAATAAACGAGACTTGCTGACCATGATAGCATGAGGCTTGTCTCCCGCGACTCCGACAGTTATCTACACACTGTCATCAGTAAGTAATACTTACTTACACAGTAAGACTGTGTCTTCAGTAGTTGCCAAACACCATCAATTCCTATTAATTTCAATGCAAAGAACAATATATCAGTACATCTGATAAAACATCAGCCAGCTCACAGCAGCGTGAGATGAGAATGGAGATGCTAAGGTACCACATCTCTCAGATGTGGCTTTGGACCCAAGACCTAACCAGGGTGTCTGGTGCTCTTAGGTAACCCAGCTAAGCCACTTCAAAGGCACCAAACTTAGTTAAAACAAGTCCACAAGATTGTTAGCTGACTTTGAAAATGTTGGCCCTGGTGGAATTTTTTAGGTACCTATGTTTGGAAATACTGCCAGGAGATTTTATACACTCATAATTGCTCAAGCCATTGAGGGGTATGCATGCTCAACATTACTGCAAAAAAACCCTGTTTGTGGATCTGCACTGAGCACATTACAGGAACAGGCTTTAGTTCTTAATCTCCAGTTATCTTAAATTGATGGGTCAATTGCTGAGGTATCTCCAGAGAGAACGCCTTCAACACGGGAGCTGGGGGAAGCTCAGCGTCCAGCAGCCTCAATTCAGAGCAGCCACAGGCACCGAGGAAGCCTCAAGCCCCCTCCAGGCCTTTTCAAGGAGCTGGCAGCTCCGCTGACGCGAGCAGGGACTCACAGGGGGTGTACCAGGAGGGACCGCGGCTTCGTGAGCACTCGCCTCATGACCAGTGCCCGGTCTGCGAGCTCTGCTCTGGCTGCCCCGGCGGTGGCAGCGTAGGCCCCCAGACAGAGCCGATGAGAGGGAAGGCTGCAGTGCAGAGCTCGGGGTGTAGAGAGTGCCTGCGCTGGTCTTGTCAGGCCTCTTGAGGCCAGGGTGCACAACGGGCAGAGCTGCACCGGGTGCGCCCTGCTGGAGCTCCTCCTGCAGCAGGGGCTGAGCTGCGGGACGCTGCCAATAGGATTGAAAGATGTCAGGGAAGCTGAGAGGAAGCAGGGCTGCTTGCTCCAGGCCCAAACTGTGCAGGGGCCATAGGCATCCGCCATAGCACATACAGGAAAGGAAGAAGGCATTATTCCAGGAAACTGGGAGCTAGCAACAGAAAAAAAAACAAAACAAAAACCACCACCACAAACCAAAACCAAAACAAACAAACAAAAAAAAACAACAAAAAAAAAGGAGGAAGAGGACAATTAAAAGCAAGGGGCTTCCTCCTAAATCCGATGTCCCCACCCAGAACTGCTTTGCAGTTCTGCACAGGGCTAATGAGGAAATGCACACCACACCACATGAACAACCGGCTGATGCACCAGTAAAGAGGTCACTACTGGTGCCACCAGAAAAAATCAGCAGGTCATAGGAGCAGGGGACTCTACTTTGAAAGGAACAGACCCATCTGTCGGCCTGACTCAGTCTCAAGGGAGGTGTGTTACCTACCAGGGGCTCGGATCAGAGATGTTGCAGAGAGGCTGCCTGGTCTAGTAAGTCCAACGAACTATTACCCAATTCTAGTGATCCATGTGGGTACTAGCGATATAGATAGCAGTAGCCTGGAGAACATAAAGAAGGACTACAGAGCCCTGGGAGAGGTGGTTCGGGGCTCTGGAGCTCAGATATTTTTTAAATCAATTCTCCAGGATAAAGGGGGGGGCCCTAAAAAGACCAGCCAGATTCGGCAGGTTAATGAATGGTTAGAACAGTGGTGCCGTAGTCAAGGGTTTGGGTAGAGTATGGAAAATTTAGTAGGCCAGGTCTACTGGCGGCTGGTGGAGCTGGTCGAAGGGGAAGAGCTGTTTTGGTAGGCGGCTTGCCAGACTGGTCAAGGATGCTTTAAACTACATGTGTTGGGGGAAGGGGGCATCATTCCATCCCAACACATTCAGTCAGCTTGGAGTGATGCAGAGTTATTTCAGGTGCTCCAGCCAAAGAGCAGGCTTCATTTGGAGCTCGGTTTAGATGCGTCTATACCTCTGGAAAGCATGCTAAGGCACATGAAAAAAAACAGGGTGCTTAGTGACAGCCAGCATGGCTTCACTAAGGGGAAATCCTGCCTGACCAATTTGGTGGCCTTCTGTGATGGGGCTACAGAACTGATGGGCAGGGGTAGAGCAGTTGATGTCATCTACCTGGACGTCTGTAAAGCATTCGACACTGTCCCACACAACATCCTTGTCTCTAAATTGGAGAGACATCAATTTGATAGGTGCACCACTTGGTGGATAAAGAACTGGCTGGATGGCTGCACACAAAGAGTTCTGGTCATCAGCTCAATGTCCAGTTGGAGACCAGTAACAAGTGGTGTCCCTCAGCGATCGGTGTTGGGACCGGTCTTGTTCAACATCTTTGTCGCTGACATGGACAGTGGGATTGAGTGTGCCCTCAGTAAGTTTGCCGATGACACCAAGCTGTGTGGCTGGGTTGATACGTTGGAGGGAAGGAATGCCATCCAGAGGGACCTTGACACGCTTGTGAGGTGGGCTGATGGCAACCTTATGAATTCAACCATGCCAAGTGCAAGGTCCTACACGTGGGTCAGAGCAATCCCAGGCACAGCTACAGGTTGGGCAGAGAAGAGATTCAGAGCAGCCCTGAGGAGAAGGACTTGGGGGTGTTGGTCGATGAGAAAATGAACATGAGCTGGCTTCAGTGTGCACTTGCAGCCCAGAGAGGCAACCATATCCTGGTCTGCATCAAAAGGAGTGTGACCAGCAGGTCAAAGGAGGTCATCCTGCCCCTCTACTCTGCTCTTGTGAGACCTCACCTGGAGTATTGTGTGCAGTTCTGGCATCTTCAACATAAAGAGGACATGGAACTGTTGGAACAAGTCCAGAGGAGGGCCATGAGGATGATCGAGGGACTGGAGCACCTCCTGTACAAAGACAGGCTGAGAAAGTTGGGGCTGTTCAGTCTGGAGAAGAGAAGGCTGTGTGGAGACCTCATAGCAGCCTTCCAGTATCTGAACGGGGGCTATAAGGATGCTGGGGATGGACTCTTCATTAGGGACTGTAGTGACAGGTCAAGGGGTAACAGGTTCAAACTTAAACAGGGAAAGTTTAGATTGGATATAATGAGGAAATTCTTTACTGTGAGGGTGGTGAGGCACTGGAATGGGTTTCCCAGGGAAGCTTTGAATGTTCCATCCCTGGCGGTGTTCAAGGCCAGATCGGACAGAGCCTTGGCTGACATGGTTTAGTGTGAGGTGTCCCTGCCCATGGCAGGGTGGTGGAACTAGATGACCTTAAGGTCTTTTCCAACCCTAACTGTTCTATGATTCTATGTGAAAGGGGACAGCTACTCCTGTGGAGTCTCAGTTCCAAATCTGAATGTAGCTGACAGCTTTGAGCCGCTGTGTTTTTGCACCCCAATGGGAGATGTTCAGGGAACAGTTTACAGGCAGAAGATGACAAAGGTATTTAGAGATCCCATTTCTCTGTGGAAGGAGCTCTTGGTGACCAGAGGATATTTCCCTTGGCATTCCTTGGTGGCTGTCTTCCTCTTAGAGAAGAATTTGAGTATACCTATCCACCTGCACAGCACCTGTCATTTATCACTTCCCTAAGGAAAGAAATACGGGGTGGGGATGCTGGAGAATGACCGGTCTCTTTCAAACACAGAAGAGGAGCAGGATGTAGCACAGGATGGAAAATACCAGAGCAAGACTGGCTGTGGGCACATGACTGCAAGGTTAGCTGCAGTGCCTCTCTGGGGAAAGCACTGGTCTTACCAAAAGACCATTTTAATCTTTATATCCCAGTGTCCTTTAATGAACCTTCAGCACAGCGTACCTGAATCAGCTTTACCGTTCAGTCAGTTCCTGCAGGAACTCACTGCAACAACATCTGTCACAAACTGCTCCTTCCATGTATTCACCCTCCAGTCCCTCTCACTCTCATTCCCAGTCTCATTTCTTAAGAATAAGGCGGTGGGAAGGGAAGGTAAGGTTCAACAGGAATCAAAGAGACCTTATCATTCAAATGTATCATCTGAAATTTGGTAAAGAAAAAGCTGAATGATTTCCCACAACCTGAGGGCAGTGCTTTCATCCTGACTTACTCCGCTATTTACAAAAAACTGTATAATTACCAGAGCAAATGCCACGTCACAGCCTGCACCTGCTATTGGCAAGATAGAGAACATGTTTCTGAAAGTAATAATTAAATAAACTTGTCCTTCCATCAGCTTCATCTAGTTTTGTAGCTTCTGTGTTCCTTAAAAGGAGCAAAACAATGCATTTGTGCAAAGAACTTTCTCTGCACATTTTAATGGCAATTATTGCATGTAAACTAGATGTAGTAAGAACTATGAAGCAGATGAATGTGGTCTAAAAAAAAAAAAGAAAAAAGAAAACCAAACAACAAGTTGTTTCAGCAGAACTGATCAAAAAGTGATTGCAGTTTCAGGCATGGTCCCATGATGGGACTGACAGTCCTGAGTGAAAGAATTATTTTTACCCAGCAGCTCATTCTTGGGTGGAAGATCCATCTGGGAAGAGATGGACATGCTTGAAATCCTGGGAAGCAGAGACAGGGTAATGGTGTGAGGAGAGGATTGACTGCAGGGAAGAATCTTCTCTTCTACCCTTCATTTCTACTTTGAGCTATGCCAGTAATACTGCTGCGAGATCTGCCAAGTGTGGTGTCCCTCCCAGGCTGCATCCAGAGAGAGGATTCAGGTTTTCTCTGGGGTTGTAGCAGCTTCCTAATGCAAAATTCGTCCTAACCCAAGCCAAGGGAAAAGGCGGATGCTGGACCTTCACATAGACAAGACAAAAGCTTGGGCTCAGATATCTAGACACACCTCACATCTGTCACACACATCTTTCTACATCTCTTCATTATGTATTTTCCTCTCTACCTAACTGACATCTGTGGTGCACATTCCTTTTATATTGCACTTTAACACAGAACTCAGTTGAGCAACTGGATGGGACATTTATCCTGTGTCACCACTGGCAAGCGCCTTATGTCACTGCTCCTTGCCTACTAAAAGTCAAATATATAGTATTAAGCCATTTCACATCACAGTTTTGGAAGATGCATGCAAGGTAGGATCATGAGAATTAAAGGAGTGGAGGGCTCTATTTTCCATTAAGTTTTGCTGACAAAGAATCTGTTGGCAATTAATAAATTAATAGACGTTTTTGTAAATGTCTCATGAATTCTTACTGAGTTTAGTAAGGCAACAATCCCAGTTCAGCAGCTCACAGAGCATTTGATCTGTGGTATTTATAGCTGTGGTTTGCAACTGTTTTTTCACAACTTTCGGTGCTTAAAATTTTACTACAGTGGTCCAGCCCCTGCTCAGTGTATTTAAACCAGTTGCCAGTATTGTTCGTCATTACGTCCAGAGACCTCTCAGAGCAGTTCTTGGATGACTTTGGAAACCCTTCTTTTGGACCAAGCAAATAAGCAAGTTGTAACTTCAAAATGCTATTTTTTATTGCCAACTAAGCCTTTATGAAGTACTGAAGATTCAATACTACATTGTTGCTACGAAGCATGTTTGAAAAGGCACCGTGTGCTAAAGGTGAAGGCAACAGCAACAGTTCAAGAAAATCCCAACACATGACTCCCACAGGCAAACAGACCTCAGGAAATACCCTTCTTAATCACCTCTTCGGACAGTAAGGAAATTACTTCTACTAAAGATTTGCTTCCTTTCCTTTTCAGTACCCTAGATATTTGGAAACTCTTCCTGGGATTTGCAGTGGTTCTTACTTAAAGAGTAATTTATTGACACTCCTAAGAGAACGCGTTAGTTCACAGAATATTATTCATCAAAATGCTACAAAAATGGCAGTTTTATTACGATCCTAATCTATAAAGCTTTTTGTCTATCTTTAAAGCTATGGTTATCTTGAAGCGCTTAGTCTCATATTCATTGCTTTTATAATTGGACAACATAGAACAATGGGAGATTTACGAGTTTATTAAGAACCAAAATTAATGTAATCCAATATCACCCTTTGTTGAAAGCCACCTACAAAAGAATTGCATGAGGATGTGAAATGAATAATCTTTCGTGTTTTTCTCCTCTTGAAATCACTATAGTGCCTTTCCAGAGCATAATAAATGGCAGTATGTTATGAAAAATTAATACAAGTCTTACCAGGTAAATAATTTCAGTAGATTTTTGGGCACTGGCACAGTTTATTTCTGTCAAATGTTTTCACAGAGGAATCCTTTATTTGAAGTGATCTTTACAGTCCAGACTTGAAAAAGAAAGTCTTAAAATCAACAACTTAGTTCTTGTTCTACAGGCAACAATATAGTCATTAAACCCAAACTCATTTGGTTTTTTTCATACCATTAAAGACAGACTTGTGCATGAAGCAATGTTTCTAAGGTGGGAAACTAAAATTTATACCAGAAAAGGTAGGGCAGTTCAGCACCAGGAAATAAACCAGAAAAAGTTAGCTCACTTTACAAGATCTAAATCATGCTCCACACTAGCCTCATTAGTCCTTTAAAGATCAACTGAATGATTAATGCTGAGCAGGAGTCAAATCTTCAAGGATAAGAGCAATGAAAAAATGGAAGCAATGTGTCCCAGTGATGTGTCACAGGGTTTAAACCAAGTAGTCAAACAGATGAAGGGATTTTGATGCTTCCTTGCCATGGACAGAACTAGTTTCTCAAGTCCTACATCCTTTCTAGGTTGAGATGAAGTTGGAAGAGGTTGAAAAATATTTCACAAATTTCTGTGTGAAAATGTGCTTTGATTCTGCAAAACTGACTCAGAAAATGTCTTTCTTTTACCACCTTGGCCTCCTGAAACCTACTTCAAATCAGAGGACCAATTTTCTATTGCAGTACTTTATCATTGTTCAGCTATATCATTAATTACGACATTCCCTTCTCTGCCTGGCCCTCAAAGTGCTTTTATAAAGATAAAGAAAGAAAATGGCACTATGCCTATTTTACAGTCAGAGAAACTGAGGCACAAAATGACATAACATTACTTTCTCATTGCAGACTGGACCTTGAGATGAGACCAATGCAAACTATTAAGAATCATCGTTGCCTGCTACAAGGAAAAGTCTAGTCCTCTCAGCTGAGCAGCCACCAGCGACACAGACTGATCTTTGTGTTTGGTTCTGGTACGTGTGTTGTCTCTTCAGCTGTAAATTTGTTCTCCTGACTGGGTGAACTGTGCACCAAAGAGCTGTCAGGCAGTCAGTACCTGGTCACATACATGACCTGTCACATGTCTGGGTTACACCACTCCCCGAGAAGTCAATGGTAAAGCAGCACTTGACTTTACTAAAAGCCTCTTTGGAACACTTTTTTCTGCGTTACAAGAAATTGTCATCTTCAGTTATCTGCCTTCTCCTATCTAACCCACAAACAACAGAGCCATCCATGCCCATTTGCTGTGTTTTGTGTTCCTGGGAATGCTGACCATCTCTCTGCTAGCTCAACCAGCTCTTAGCTTGCTCTGTAGCTTCTGGGCTTTGTTGTAATGCCAAGTAAAAAAATGCATCAAGCTATTTGGAATAGACCTTCAGAGAGATATTGAGAGTTTCAGGAAGGGAACCAGAAGGCAGAGGTGTAATAAATTAATCCTTTAGTTTTAATGTATTTAATGTGATGTTTCTGATGTCTCTTATTCTTACCTCACTTTCCTGCACCATGAGCTTACAATCTTCTCATTTCCAGGGTGAACAAACAAGATGATGACTTCTGTGAGAAAGATGGGAGACATCTCTTCTGCAAGACAGTTCAGCTCCCCACCTCTGGAGAGCTGGGAAGAACGATGGGAAAGGCTCAGCATGCAAACTTGCCATGCCTCAGCTCCTCCCTCCCCACCAGTAGTATTGGCAGTAAGCACCAGCTGCTACCGGGCCAGGACATTTAGATCCTTTCCCTGCTGAAAGTCACAGGCAATATGCTGGATTGGTGCCAAAGGCTCCACTGACCTCAGTGGCCACTGAAAACCAGATCCTATGGGATCTTCTTGCATTTACACCTTGCAGAATATCTGTCTGGTTCTGGGAAATGCCTCAAAGGGGAACTATTGCTTCAAGCTCCCTCAGGCAAATCATACCTAAGATTGTTTATCAAATAAAACTTTATTCATTGGCTTAAAGAATAACTAAATATTATTGTTGATTTCTCTGCTTTATTGCAGCTAATGGCAGGGCAGGATGTAATTTTTTTCTTTCCTTGGGTCTTGTTAGCTCTTTTGCATTTCCCCATAGATGTTTTCTTATAAAGAATAAAAAATATAATAAATAAATTGAAAAAAAAATGCTTGTAGACCCAAAAGAAAGAATGCATCTATTATAAAATAAAATCTCTTCTAGTAGCTATTAGAATGCATTAAAAATATTCCCAGGACTCTCCCCTCCAGTTATGTTGCAAAAGCCGTGCAAATAATTGTGGCTAAGTGCACTACAGTGACAGTCAATATTGTACTTCCCAAGCTAGTACTCATTATTCTTTATGGAACTCATGCATTTTGTGAAAGATCAAAAGATTTACATATCATATGGAGTGCTTTAGGGAGTGACTTGCTGTGCACTTTAAATGCACAATGTTCCACAGCCATTTAAATACAGATTTCATTTCTGTCTTCTGTGTGATATTAAATTTGAAAAAAAGAGGGAGGAACAGACAAAATCAACTTGGGTACCTTTGTTCACATCATGAAATACAATTTTAATTTGGTTTAGAGATAGAAGTGTATTATTTTTATAGGATGTTATTGAATAATCTTCTAGGCTCAGCACTGGCCTTTGCTCATGAAAGAGATGAAGGAAATAATTTCTTTTTATGACCGCTACAGGTGAAATCATCTGTTCTTCCATGCCCTGAGGAAGGGGACAGACTCCAACATACCACTTGGCCTCCTTCCACCTTCGGCTTCTCTGCAACATCCCCCAGTTAGTCTGGTCTGCACTTGTGGGTAGAAAGGAGCAGCAAATGAAGAAGAAGCTGCGACCGACTTCCTTAGTACAAGAAAGAAAGAAAATGCCATGATTTCTGTGCTGCCCTAGACTGCAGGAATCAAGGCAGACCACTGTGCCGCAGCCTGACGTGTGCCCTTGGGTGAGCCACTGCACACAGGTTACTCTGTGGAACACAGAGACAGAAGTATCTTTTTTTTTTACCTTGCCAGAATGTTGCGAGGATAAAGAAATACATTAAGGACAACTGAGTGGACAGTTACTATGGTAATATGACCACATGGCTGTGTATCGAGGCTTTGAGGCTCTGCCACACCTACATTCTACATATTCATGCTCCTGAGATTTGCCTTTTAGCATGTACCTAACTGTGAAAAGATCAGCTGCTTGGACTAGTCTCAGGCCTTCCATATACTTTCTCTGCCCTGGTGGTTGTGACATGGGACCAAAGATGGTGTGTCAGGCAAGGAACTCTGCCTTGGACATTTCCCATTTGAAGGTGAGATGGCATCTACAGACAGCCTGAGCTACGTTCCTGGGAGACCTGGGAGTACACCAAGGTTGGGACCACTCCTGAAAGTAGATTTTCAGCATGATCTTTGTGACCAGAGAAGAAGCATACATGAACACCATTTCTGTGTGGTTCCTAAAGGAAGGATTAAGAGCAGTCTGTGTCATTCTGGGTCTGCTCACCAGCAATGGGTGGAGTTGAGCATCACCCAACAAACATATCTATACTAACAATGTTGAGGAAATGTATTCCTCTGCTGAAGGAAAAAAAAAAAATCTGAACAAGTAATTAGCCCTTCCTTTCTATGGAAGAATGAAAGGGTTTCATGAATAGGAAGTCTGCCCAATTTGTTTGCTTCTGGTACATTCTGCATTATTTTCCAAATGAAGCAAATGGAAAACCTTTTTAATGAAGCATAACTATGTTGTGATTAAGGCTTATTCTGTCTAAATATTGACTTGGATAACATTTTCTCAAGATGAACAGACCATAACCCATGAATCTGCCATCAAATTCAGGGAGATTAATAGGAAAGATGAATTTTCTGGTTGTCTGAAGAGATTTGACATAGCCAAGGCAACAGTCAGAGACTTCTCACTATTTATGAGATCAGCCAGAGGGTTTTCAAGAGGCTGTAGCTTTCTTGTTCCACTGGACTTCTGAAAGCTTAGGATAAAAATAGCTCTGTCCTCTCTCTGGTTAGCACAGAGATAGGAACAGAGTGGCAGGAAATTCTGTAAAACAACCCCATTGTCTTGGAGCAAAGACTACCCAAGCAAGCCCTATTGAAGTACAACTGCTGGGTCTTTGACCTGCACCTGCAGGTAAAATCCGAATAAATGAGGCATATGGACACTAATCCTGGCCTAAACAACCCAGAAGAGGGGCAGATTGACTGTTTTTTTTTGGGAAAAGAGAAGGGTAATTAGAGCAAAGGGTGTTTGGAAATTTAGCTTAAAAGGGAAAAATAAATTGTCCTGCACATAGTTGGTCTTCTGCCAGCTTGTACACTGTGATATTCTCTCTCATTGCAAAAGCACAGATTCGTGTTTCATTAATAAATGAACTTTATTCTCAAGAAGGGTCCTGTTGTGCGGGAAGGTGTTTAAATGATTTTTGGTTTAGACATGGTTACATGCATTACAGTCAGAGACCCTAGTGCAAACAGGATCCTAAGAAGGAGAAAATTGACTGCTACTGCTGAACCCAGGATGCTGCCACAGGTATAACCTGCTGCTGCGCTGGGGAGAACGTCAAGGGGAGAACACTGCCACTCCTCTGAGAGGCCTACTTTCAGTGGCCGTAGGTCAGCATTCTTGTGAGGCGATCTTGCATGTCCATGAACTGCCTCACTGCCTCAGCTTGGGCATCCGGATCCTGTGCCAGATGCTGGAAGAGGTTGAATGGCTCGGCTCTTTGCAAGGCTGGGGGCAAGATGATCTCCTCAGGAATCTTCTCATTCCCAAAGAAGAAGTGGTCGAGGCGTTTCTCCTCCAAGCAGTGGCACAGGTACCGCATGATGTCATCCAGCCTTAGCAGGAAACGTGTCTTGTGCCAGCCTGACAGGGGTGTGGTGTTCAGGAGGTGCATCACCACTGTCTTCAAGGTGTAGCTGGAAAAGCCTGTGCCCACCAGAGTGCGGGCGCAGAGCTGCAGGCATCTGAGGTGGAAGCTGCCGTCTGGGGCCTGCCTAGTCATCAGCTCAAAGAACTTTGCCTCTGCCACAGCACAGCTCAATGTCCAGGTTGTGCTTGGGGTGAAGACAGCCTCACTAGCCTGGCTGCTCAGGAAGATGTCCGAGTCGCCTTGCTGCACGCCCAACATAATTTCAATGATGGCTTCCTTCTCTGCTCTTGCCATCTTGAATTTGCAGGAGCGGCTGCAGGGCAGCATAGTTAAATGGCACTGGTGTGAATGAGACATAAGCACGCAGCATGTTTTCACCAGCTCATGAAGCCTGCAAGCTGTTTTCTCCACATCTAGGTAGGAGCCGGTGCAGAGGGCCTGTAGGAGGCTGGGGCCCTGATGCCTTCTCAGCTTCTCTTTGTCGTGGTGGAGGAAGCACAGCATGTCCCCCACCAGCTGCTCTGCCAGGCATGTACACTGCAGCTCCACGCGGATGCGGAAGTTCCTCTCTGGCACCTCCCCCGGACTGCAGAGCTCCGGGAGAAAGGCGTGGCCAGACGGGGGGCCCAGGGGCACAAGCACTTGATAGACGATGTTTTCTTCATAGGGACTCCAGCCTTCATGTGCGCTGCCTATGCCAAAGCATGGTTCCAGCACTGGGAAGGAGCTACCTGACAAGACTTGTCTGGCAACAAGGATAAAAGCATTCACAAGGCTCCTCACAGATTCACACTTTGTGAGCACGTTCTGATTAGGCCATTGTATGTGCTCCTCAAAATGCCTTGTCAGGTCCTTTGCGTATTCACTGACTTCTCCCTCTTCGTTCTGCTCCTTCCACTCTTCCTCTTCTCTACTGCTGCTGCTGGAGCTGTCCTCTTCACTGCTGCTGCCCTCCTCATGGCTCCTTCTCCTGAGGCACCAGCAGAGCCAAAGAATCAGGAGGAGCAGCATGCCAGCAATCGCCCAGAATTGCCAGTGCTGCAAGTCAGCAAAGAACAGGCCTCTCCAGGCCACGGGAGTTTGCTCCTTGCTCCTCTGCTCCTGGCTCTTCTGCTCCAGCTCCTGGAGCAGCCGAGTCATCTCCCAGATCAGCTGCTTGTTACGGTGCTCCATGCGGTCACGTGTGGCTTCATCCATCTCATCACCGACGACCTGCACATTCAGGATGAGCTGTTGCAGAATCCAGAGTGAGAGGTTTGTGACAGCCATGGCCTGCAGAAGAGAGAAAGAATTCAGTGGTGCTGGGAGGGAGGGAAGGAGGAAGGGAGCTGGTGGCGGGGGGAGTGGATGCAGGAGCCGCAGGGAGCTGGGGACAGGCAGGAGAGGGAACGAGGCAGCTGGGAGGCAGCAAGGGCTGCACCCAGGCCCGGTGCCAGCAGCAGCGTGCCCTGCCCAAGGCGCTCGCAGCCAGGGCCTCGATGCAGGGTGAGCACCCACCCCCGGGGGCCCAGGTTTCTGCCCCGGCCCTTGTCCAGCCCATCCTCCCCCCTGCGTGCGCACTCACTGCTGTCCCAGGCTGTACTGGGCCAGTGCTGCCTGCTGGCACCCTCATATCCATCCCCCACTGTGATGTCACAGGCGCTGGGGGTGCATCATTCCTGCCTGACAGCCCCAGCCTTTGCCCCCCGCCCAGTTCAGCGACTCACAGCTGCCCTGGTGCTCTGGCTACAGCTTGGCAGTAGTCAACTTTGTTCAGAGAAGATTGCATGGTGCTGTATTTTCTAATAAATATATTCTGCCTGCCAATGGAAATATCATCATCATAGAATATCCCGAGTTAGAAGATGTCTGAGTAGCCTAGCTGTACGCCAGACATCATCTCAACGAACATGGTTCTCTGAGAGACATCTGTGGTCTGCCCTTTGCAAGAGCAGCTGGAGGGCAGCCCATTTATGCTGTAGCAGTGTAACAGAGGCACCAACTTACTTCTGTGGCCTTTTCTAGACACTCTTTGCCATGCCTTAGTGATGCACAGGTTTGTTGTGACTGAAGTGCAGGACCTGGCACTGATCCTTATTGAATCTCATATTGCTGGCCTTGACCTATTGATCCTACCTGTCCATATTTCTCTGCAGAGTCTTCTGATCTGCAGTGAATAACACGGTGTTCTCTGCAAACTAGCCAAGGCTGCAATTGATTCCCTCATCCAGCTCATTGATAATAATGTTAACAGAACTGGCCCCAATACTGAGCCTTTAGGAACACCAGTTTTCACAAGCTGCCAACTAGATTTATCTCCATTCACCACCACTCTTTGGGACCAGCCTTCCGGCCATCATGAAAGATTGTCTTTGAAAACAGAAATTCCTCTTCCGTCTGTGAGCTCTCTCATTCCTCATCAGGTATTGCCAGTGCTATGGATGGTGTATAAGTCCTCCAGAATAGGTACAATTCATGTGGAAATACTTTCATATGTGGAAATATTTTCATATAGTATTCTGCCATTGTATTTCTATATTAATTGGCCCACCTGAAGTTTCAAATTTCAGCTCCATTCCCATTATAAACTTCCCAAATCTAAGCTTTGCAGTTTCAAGGATTCCTAGATGGACATGCAGGAGAAGTTGCAGGTTAGCTAACTGTAAAAGATAAAATTATTATTCTCTAGGAAAACAAAACAAACAAACCAAACCAAAACAACAAAACACCACTAACAACAGGAGAGACACAAAATAGTAACTCAGCAGATCTCTCAAGCTAATTGCCAAAAACCTTTACAGTGATGCTTTGTCTTCCTACCAGCTGCAGATCCCAGCCCTTATTCTGGCCTCTACACCTTTGCACTATAATGAACTAGAAATAAAAGAAATACAGAAACATAAAGGCTGAAATTAAAGCGGAAGAGCAACAGTAACATGGCAATAGTGATGTTAGTGCTTAAGTATTCCCTGGGAGCATGAGCTGGCAAATATAGTGGACACCCAGATATTTGAAATGCAGCCAAATAATTTGGCACATCTCTAACTGGCACAAAGCAGTCTTAGTAAAGCTTCCTACTGCTCCTGGCACGTTTACAGCTGTCTTTCTTCATCTTGCTCTTCCCACTGCAACAGCTACTCAACAGGTGTTTCTACAGACATAGTGTGTTTGGCAGCTGTAACCCTTCAATATTATCGTTGAAATACATTTTTCTCCCTCTCAACAGCATCACTTGGGTCTGTTGCTCAGAGGCCGGCATGACAACAGGGACAGCTTACCAACTGGATTTGGGAAAAGGGGACTGTGTGTTTGGGCAGCCAGATATTCAAGTCCATAAAACAGTTGGAGAATATCAATGCTTAGCATGACCAAGCTGGAGTGGTGCTTTGTTTATCTGGAACCCATCTTCTGCTCACCTGGCTCTTCCCTGGTTTTGATGTTCTTGCCCCTTGGTCCCACACACATTTTCTTAATTGCAAACAAGTCCCCATGCCTTTGGGCTCCTTATGATTTTTCGTAAGTGTTGAGTGTTTGCTCTGATCATGATGGGTTTTCTTTGCCCAACCCTACTCAGCCTACATTCCAAATGTGCTTAGAGAAAAGATAGGAGAGCTCAGATCCTGGAGGAAAACTGGGAACTGTATGATTTTCAGAAAGTCTGACCCAGGGAGATTCAAAGGTGAATAGTGTTCATGAGAACATTAAAATTAATAACTGTCTTGTTTTCTTCTTTTTCAGCTTACCTCTGCAGTTTTTTGGCCTTGTGTAGCCTTTTCTGTTTTCTGATCTCATACACACCAGAGCAGTCTCAGTACTTTCAGTGACGCAGTCTGGTTTTTACTGAATGTTGTCTTTTTTAGGTCTCTGGTACATAGTATACATCAGAGAAACAATGCACAACGATTTTCTCTTAGGAATTAGTGGAAGGCCATAAAATTTTTTTTTTTTTAATATCTTTTATTGATACATAAACACATGTACACATATGAAGCCAGAAGAATGGCAGTGCTGAAAGGTCCATTTGACTCATCCTCCCTCCAATAGCTATAGAAAGCAAATGGCTAATGGCAGTTTACAAACCAGACTGATGTTTCCATAGCACATTTTCCCAGAGTGTAAAACTTTGTGACTGAGAAACCTCAAAAGCAAGAGGAAGATGGTGCTTAATAGCTCACACACAACTTTATTTGTTTGAAGGAGCTGGCGAATGAAGTTGCTAAGCCACTGGCCATCATATTTGAGAAATCATGGCAGTCAGGTGAAGTTCCCGACGACTGGAAAAAGGGAAATATAACAGCCAGTTTCAAGGCGAAAATGGATGCCCCAGGGAATTACAGACCAGTCAGTCTCACCTCTGTGTCTGGCAAAATCTTGGAGCAGATTCTCCTGGAAGGCATGCTAAAGCACATGAAAATCAACAAGGTGCTTGGTGACAGCCAGCATGGCTTCACTAAGGGGAAATCCTGCCTGACCAATTTGGTGGCCTTCTAGGATGGGGCTACAGAACTGATGGACAGGGGTAGAGCAGTTGATGTCATCTACCTGGACTTGTGCAAAGCATTCGACACTGTCCCATGCAACGTCCTTGTCTCTAAATTGGAGAGACATCAATTTGATGGATGGACCACTCGGTGGATAAAGAACTGGCTGGATGGCCACACACAAAGAGTTGTGGTCAATGGCTCAATGTCTGGCTGGAGACCAGTAACAAATGGTGTCCCTCAGGGATCAGTGTTGGGACCGGTCTTGTTCAACATCTTTGTCGCTGACATGGACAGTGGGATTGAGTGCACCCTCAGCAAGTTTGCCGATGACACCAAGCTGTGTGGTTCGGTTGATACGCTGGAGGGAAGGAATGCCATCCAGAGGGACCTCGACATTCTTGTGAGGTGGGCTGATGGCAACCTTATGAAGTTCAACCATGCCAAGTGCAAGGTCCTACACGTGGGTCAGAGCAATCCCAGGCACAGCTACAGGTTGGGCAGAGAAGAGATTCAGAGCAGCCCTGAGGACAAGAACTTGGGGGTGTTGATCGATGAGAAAATGAGCATGAGCTGGCTTCAGTGTGTGCTCGCAGCCCAGAAAGCCAACCATATCCTGGGCTGCACCAAGAGGAGAGTGACCAGCAGGTCAAAGGAGGTGATCCTGCCCTTGTACTCTGCTCTTGTGAGACCTCACCTGGAGTATTGTGTGCAGTTCTGGTGTCCTCAACATAAAAAGGACATGGAACTGTTGGAACAAGTCCAGAGGGGGGCCACGAGGATGATCAGGGGACTGGAGCTCCTCCCGTATGAAGACAGGCTGAGGAAGTTGGGGTTGTTCAGCCTGGAGAAGAGAAGGCTGCATGGAGACCTCATAGCAGCCTTCCAGTATCTGAAGGTGGGGGTATAGGGATGCTGGGGAGGGAGTATTCATTAGGGACTGTAGTGATAGCACAAGGGATAATGGGTTAAAACTTAAACAGGGGAAGTTTAGATTGGATATAAGTAAAAAGTTCCTTACTGTAAAGGGTGGTGAGGCACTGGAATAGGTTGCCCAGGGAGGTTGTGAATGCTCTATCCCTGCCAGTGTTGAAGACCAGGTTGGATGAGGCCTTGGGTGATATGGTTTAGTGTGAGGTGTCCCTGCCCACAGCAGGGGGGGTGGAACTTGATGATCTTAAGGTCCTTTCCAACCCTAACTATTCTATGATTCTATGATTTTCATTAATTTATCTGCTTACATTTTGAACTGATACAACCTTAGAGCATCCACCAGATCCTGAAGGAAGGAGTTCCACCACTTTACAACATTTTGTGCAGTGAACTACCTTTTCCTGTTTGTTTTGCACCTATGACCCATCAATTTTGTATGATGTCCTTAAGTCTTGTATTGGAAGAAAGTTGGAAAGGGTTTCTCTTCCTCCCCATTTCTACAGCAGCCATGATTTCACCATTATGATTTTACTGGTATATGTCATCCTTCCATTCTCTGTTTTCCACAAAGTTTTTGACACTGGCCTATAAGTGTGGAAATGTCCCAGTGGATCTTTACTCTCTTACCTCCCCAGAACATCTCACCCCTCTGAAGTGTCAGAATAATATTTCTAGCCCATCTTTTCTCTACCCTAATATTTCTGTTTGTAGGCACAATTGTTAAACTGCAACTAGGTCAATTAAAGAACATCTCTCATGGTATCTCTGCTACAGAATAAAACAGTGCATTAAATCGTTGTCCAGAGCATCACAAGCACTAACTTTCTGATTAGGGCTGGAAGGCCGCAAGGCTGTTAAAGCCCTCTTTCCATTCTCCCCAATGTTGCCATTAATATGTAAAAAGCTTAAGCTTGCTAAAGGGATTATTTCCCATCCTATCTGATTGTAAACTGGCATTTCAATGATTACATGTATCTTTTTGTCATTTTCTCGTAAAACATCTTATTCTTGAACAGCATAATTGGCCTCTTAGTAATGTTTAATGAATGATTAAATCAGCATAAATGCAATATACAGCTCTACTTGGAAAGCATGTTTACAACCTCCAGAGCCACAGAAACATATTTTTGTAACATAGATTTAAGTCCTTGTAATTTTCTAATTTGGGCTTTCTGGTATATTTCACATTAAGTACATGGGAAAGTAAATATGAATTTGCCCATATGATCTCAAAAGCAATTCAGTCAGTTATCTTTTTTTTTTTTGTTGTAATTTCTAACCTATGTGTTAACAACACCTCTGTGGTTTTTATTTAAGTATATTATACAATCTTCCCAAATTAAAGGCCAATTAAAATTACATAATTTCAGAGCTCAGGCAGGCAAATCCTTGTAGAGATGGCCAAGCGAAGACACTTTGCAATGACACATTACATTAACCAGAGACTCTAGGTTTTGCCCAGGCAAAAGAGTCCATGTGAAATGAAGTAACAAAAGTTTATGTGAGTGTAAAGAGAAATGGAAAGGTATTTCTTCAAAGGAGGGAGAAATATGGAAAGGTACAAATTCAGTTTGCTGAAGATACGAGGTTGAGAGGCATTTAGGAAAAGTGAAAATCCTGTGGCAACATGATGATGATTTCAGGAGTCACAGATGTAAGAGTAATTTAAGAAAGTTCACTTTAAGGAATGCCCCTTAGCTGACAAAAATCAGACATAAAACTGGGATGCACTATTTCGAGGGTACCTGCAGGACCCCAAAATCCTGTGGCAATGGAAAAGCCAAACGCAGTCCTAGGGTTTTCCAGCCAGATGCAGCCAATGGAGTTTGGAAAGTGTCACTGACCCTTTCCAAGGACACTGATAGAGCAGGTGCCTCATTCAGGAGAAATCCTCCCATGTTAAAAAGTACAGAGAAGAGATGGGAATTTCATTTTTCCAAGAGAGGATGCAAAACATTCTGCTTTCCCTGTAGAAATATGGCAGAAAAGTAAGTACAACAAAGCAAAGAAGCCTACTTAGACAGAAAACTGGCATTAGTAGAAGAACATACCAGAACAAGCCAAATAGTTTCAGGGTGGAAGTTAAGTTACAGCTCCCAAATGCTTCAGTGTTGAAGCAGTTCTTTGACAGATGCTGCAGAGTGAAGAAAATGCATGGGTTTTAAAATAAAGCTGGATTTGTTTATGAGGGGCCAGAGGTAAGTTTTTCCCTCAAAGCTACCACCTGAATTGTTCAGAAAAAAAACGTTGTCTACGTGATCAGGATACAAAGCAACACTGTCCAACAGCGTTCTTGAGGCGTATATGCCATGCTGCTGGGCTGACCAGGTCTTCTAACCAGGCTGAAGACACAACCCACACTGAGATGTACAAGAGCTGAACACCTGAGCCCTCCAGTATCTTTAGGCTCCTTCACATGCCATGTACTCTGTTCTACTCCAGGTGCATTTAGATAGGTGCCTTAGATGATAGACAGTGTTTATATGGGGTTGTTGAGGTTCATGAGAGGTGAAGTCCATTGAATGGAGCCATTATAGCCTTGTTCGAGAGTGACAGTGTTGTAAAGGTTACTCTTTCAAGCACAGTCTGCTGTCTGGCTTTTCACCATGAATCTGCATGAATACCTGCTCGCAAGTTACTGAACAAGAGTTAACATACACCAGCAAAGTTTGCAAATGCCTATGTAGTCAAAATAGGTGCCAGAAGGTTCAAATAAAATGAATATAGGCAAGTCCTTGAAGAATGACCACTGTTTACTCGTAAGCAATTCAGGCTCAGCAAAAACTGTGGAAAATATTTGAGGATACATGTGATGGTTCAGTTAAAAACAAGCGTTGGACAATGCAAGTCAGCAAATCGTCTGAACATCTCAGCTTTCTTTGTACTTCTACTCAAGAAATACCTATACTGAATCTGGAGAGGAGAAGAAATGTTTCTTTTTATCCAACCAGTCCAGTGTGATACTTGTACAAATGTAATTTCCTTCTGCTCCCCAACAGTTCTAACTATTCCTAATATGTTTGTACAGCATGACTCCACTGTCAGGACTCCCTCTTTCTGCCACTACCCATCCTGTGGCTCTGTCCATGGAGCCCAGCTAACAGGAACTCTGCCCTGCAGACTGCTTCACCAGGTAACCCTCCCATCTCTTGCTTCCCCTCTACTGGACTGCAGCATGCTGTCAAGGCCATTAAAAAAAGAAGATAATTGAATGGTGTGTTTTGGTGACAAAGGCAGATGAAACGAAAGGAAAAAGCTAAAACAACTCATTGAAATGGAAAGGCAATGTCTTACAGAAGGAATTTCAGTATTTCAAAAAGAGGTGGAAAATTAATTTTCCCTTTTCTGAGGTGTCCCTGTAATTCTTCAGAAGGGACAGGGCAGCTTTACCAGGGAATAACATGGTTCAACTAGTACTTCAACAATTCGTCCAGCTACAACTGTACCACAGACTAAATCTGAGTTTGGCAAACACTTCGCTGGTCTCATCTGGTTTACAAAATCACTGAGGGATTTTAAAGAACCACAGGCAGGTGGACTTTCTAGGTGGCATCACAGTTTGGATTAATGAAATGCCCTTCCCACCAGCAGGAGCAAGTGTTACAGCTCTCAGCGAAAGCAGCCTGGATTAATTAACTAACAATATAAGAATAAAAAGGCAGGCACTGAAATAGATAGAGGTTCACCAATCTGAAATAACAAAAAGCCCAAGCAGGAAATACAAGAGCATAATATTTTTACCAAAACGCAAGGAAAAGGTATCAATCAAAACCTTTGGAAATTTTTGGCCAACCTGTCTGGTGTTGTGGCAAGGCCACAGCCTGAAGTTATTGCCCCAATGTTCAGCAGGATCCTAAGCTGTTTTTCAAATGACAAACAAAACCACAGTATTGAATCATCACTCTTCAAAAAGATTTTGCCCCTGCATTCCCACCCCTGACAATTCAGCACTGGGTGATGTGGTTGTCTGAAAGGCAATCTCTTCTAAGAGATACCAAAATGTCTGAGAAAGACGTTCCTTGGAAAATATTAGGTGAAAAATTATAATTGAACCAATTTGATAGGTGGACCACTCGGTGGATAAAGAACTGGCTGGATGGACACACAGAAAGAGTTGTGGTCGATGGCTCAATGTCCATTTGGAGACCAGTAACAACTGGTGTCCCTCAGGGATCGGTGTTGGGATCGATCTTGTTCAATATCTTTGCTGGCAACATAGACAGTGGGATTGAGTGCACCGTCAGCAAGTTTGCCGATGACACCAAGCTGTGTGGTTCGGTTGATACCCTGGAGGGAAGGAATGCCATCCAGAGGGACTTTGACATGCTTGTGAGGTGGGTTGGTGCCCACCTTATGAAGTTTAGGTTTAAGGTGGCAATCTTATGAAGTTTAACCACTACAAGTGCAAGGTTCTACACCTGGGTCAGAGCAATTCCAGGCATAGCTACAGGTTGGGAAGAGAAGAGATTCAGAGCAGCCCTGAGAAGAAGGACTTGGGGGTGTTGGTCGATGAGAAAATGAACATGAGCCGGCTTCAGTGTGTGCTTGCAGCCCAGAAAGCCAACTGTATCCTGGGCTGCATCAAAAGGAGTGTGACCAGCACGTCAAAGGAGGTGATCCTGCCCCTCTACTCTGCTCTTGTGAGACCTCACTTGGAGTATTGTGTGTAGTTCTGGTGTCCTCAACATAAAAAGGACATGGAACTGTTGGAACAAGTCCAGAGGAGGACCACAAGGATGATCGAGGGACTGGAGCACCTCCCGTATGAAGACAGGCTGAGAAAGTTGGGGCTGTTCAGCCCGGAGAAGAGAAGGCTGCGTGGAGACCTCATAGCAGCCTTCCAGTATCTGAAGGGGGCCTATAGGGATGCTGGGGAGGGACTCTTCATTAGGGACTGTAGTGATAGGAGAAGGGGTAACGGGTTCAAACTTAAACAGGGGAAGTTCAGATTGGATATAAGGAAGAAGTTCTTTCCTGTAAGGGTGTTGAGGCACTGGAATGAGTTGCCCAGGTGTCCTGGGTTCAGCAGTAGCAGTCATTTTTCCCCTTCTTGGTAGCTGGTGCAGTGCAATGTTTTGACTTTCAGCTCGGGAACAGAGCTGATAACAAGCGATGTTTTGGTTTGGCCAAGGACTTTGTGAGCCTCATGCTCTGCCAGGGAGGAGGGGAAGGTGGGAGGAAGCAGAGACAGGACACCTGACCCAAACTGACCAAAGAGGTATTCCATACCACAGCACGTCATGCCCAGGATGTAACTGGGAGTTAGCCGGAAGGGCTGGGGGACTGCAGGGTTGGAGGAGGTATCGGTCAGAGCTTGGCCGGGCTGGGGGGGGGCGAGTTATCGGTCGGCTGGTGGTGAGATGATGTATTCTCTTCCCTTGTTATTTCCTGTATCATTATTATCATTGGTGGTAGCAGTAGTGATCTGTGTTATACCTTAGTTACTAAACTGTTCTTATCTCAACCTGTGGGAGTTGCATTCTTTTCGATTTTCCTCTCCGTCCCTCCGAGAGCAGGGGGAGGGCAAGAAAAGGGGGGGAAGTGAGCGAACGAATTACCTGACTGGGTTTAAACCACGACAGTTCCTTTTGGCGCCCAACGTGGGGCATCGAGGGGTTGAGATAACGACAGATCTGACTGGATTAATAGTAGCTCGTCACAATGCTGATTTATTGGCTCTCAGAGTTGTTCTTGTTGATCTCACAGCTTCAGAATGTTGTAACTTACTTAGAGCCGGTATTTGCTGTGTTAGTGTTTATCAAGTATGGGGCCTGGGGTAAGGTTCTTGTCTCGCTGTGCTTTATGGCAATGGCTTGTAATACGGGCGGGCTCCAGCATCAGGGCGGGACGGACGTGGCCGTGGACTTGTACCTGGCCGTCCGGCTGCTCTTCACCGTCCTGGCCCTCGCCCTACTCTCCATCTTCGTGAGGCTGCGGGGAGCCGAGGGAGAGCGGCCCCAGGAGCCGGCGGCAGGCGAAGCGGCCCGGGAGAGCGGCCCCGGGGACCAAGCGGCGGCGGGAGCGGGGCCGGAGGCCGCGAGGGGACAGCGGCCGGTGGGGGAGGCCGGGGCGGTCGAGGAGAGGAAGGAAGCGGCTGCCGAGCACCGGGAGAAGGCGGCGGAGGAGCCGAGCCCGCGGCCGAGCCCAGCCCCGCGGCCGAGCCCAGCCCCGCGACGGCCGAGAGCACTTCCCGGCAGCCGCCCGCCGAGCCCCAGGAGGATGCAGGAGACCCCGCAGCATTTCCCAGCAAGGCAGAGGAGGAAGAGCTGGACTCAGGAAAAGAGAAGCTGGTGGTGGGAGAGCCGGCAAGCACAGCAGCTACACCAGCCCCAGTGACAAGTACGGCAGCATCGTTTGAGAGTTCTGGAGGTCTTGAATGGCCTTTGGGTATCCTTGGGACCTGCCTGCTGATTGTGATGGGGATCAGCATGTTGGCACACACACAGACTGTGTTCTACCCACAACCATTTTGTCTGATCTCAAAAGTTAAGCAGAGTCAGGTTTGGGTCTTGTCTGCAGTTATACAACAATATAGGGGGACCAAGAGGTTTTCCCCAAAGCTGGACAGTCATGAGTGGCAGGGTGTGTGGGACAGTATGGGCAAGTATCTAGTCCACTGGGCCCCTCCAGTGCTTTGGAAGCATTGGAGATGGAAGGCAGCTGTATGGAGTCCCCAGCAACAACCTGCAGAAACTGCTGAAGGGGACAGTGAATTATTTTGAGCCTGGTGGGCCCATGGCACTTCAGGCCATCAGAGCAGAGATGCAACACAGAGATGGACTCATGATCGAGGGGTGGACTTAGCAATGGACACTATTGCCCAGGTTATTCACGAGTGTGAACACTGCACACAGTCTCTCCTGCTCTGGAAGACTGTTACAAGAGATGGAGCCTGACATCATGGACCAGATGGACTCAGCAGCTTTATAGGGGACTGGTCCATGCACTAAGAGTGCACTGATAAGAGTGATGGTATATTGAAAATGTGGGATATGAGCATGACGTGAATGGTATGGAATAAGGGGTGGATAATGTCCTGGGTTCAGCAGTAGCAGTCATTTTTCCCCTTCTTGGTAGCTGGTGCAGTGCAGTGTTTTGACTTTCAGCTCGGGAACAGAGCTGATAACAAGCGATGTTTTGGTTTGGCCAAGGACTTTGTGAGCCTCATGCTCTGCCAGGGAGGAGGGGAAGGCGGGAGGAAGCAGAGACAGGACACCTGACCCAAACTGACCAAAGAGGTATTCCATACCACAGCACGTCATGCCCAGGATGTAACTGGGAGTTAGCCGGAAGGGCTGGGGGACTGCAGGGTTGGAGGAGGTATCGGTCAGAGCTTGGCCGGGCTGGGGGGGGGCGAGTTATCGGTCGGCTGGTGGTGAGATGATGTATTCTCTTCCCTTGTTATTTCCTGTATCATTATTATCATTGGTGGTAGCAGTAGTGATCTGTGTTATACCTTAGTTACTAAACTGTTCTTATCTCAACCTGTGGGAGTTGCATTCTTTTCGATTTTCCTCTCCGTCCCTCCGAGAGCAGGGGGAGGGCAAGAAAAGGGGGGGAAGTGAGCGAACGAATTACCTGACTGGGTTTAAACCACGACACCAGGGAAGCTTTGAATGCTCCATCCCTGGCGGTGTTCAAGACCAGGTTGGACAGAGCCTTGGGTGACATGGTTTAGAGTGATGTGTCTCTGCCCATGGCAGGGGGGTTGGAACTTGATGATCTTAAGGTCCTTTCTAACCCTAACTATTCTATGATTCTAGCATTCTGAATAACCAACTGTCCAAATCGATGCAAGATGCCATATTTGCATTTTACATAAACTCAAGCCAATCTTGCATTTTACAAAAATATTAGTAATCAAATATGAAAATTATGCAGTGTCAAACTCCTTCAAGCATCTGCAGAGCTGTCAGTAAGGAAATCCTCATAAGCTGTGTTTGAGGGCTTCATGTGAACCTAACAGCATGTACTAAGCTTCTCTGTTTGCACTCTATGCCACGGTACAGTAGCTTCGTTCAACACAGATACCTGGAGATGACTGACTTCAAACACTGTTTATTGAGCAAGCATCCACCATGCAGCTCAAAAGATGAAGAAAAGTAAGAGAAAAATATGGAAGAGTATCCCCATGAATGTGACTCAGGAGGGACACAAACCAGCCAAGGATATTGAAGAATCAATGGTGAATATCCTATTGCCAGAAGCATTTGTCTAATGAAACAGGCCAAGGACAAAATACCTAGTGTACCAAAACCTAGAGCCAAAAGTGGACTTGGATGTCTATATTAAAACCTCTGCTTAACACTCAAGATAATGAAATTCTCTGGATGCTGCAATTTCCACCAGAAAAATCTTCATAGTATCTGAATTTCAGCTGCTGGGCACTCATCTTCCCACCTAGGTCCTCCAAAGCATTGGTGGGATTCTTACACTAGATTCTTCTAGAGAGGAAAAAAAGAGGCTCTACTTACTCAAAAATAAAAATGAAAGGGCATGAACAGGATAATGGTTAATATGTTCTGTTATATCACCCAGATTTCTCACATGTCCTGTGCTGAACCTTGTGTAAATCAGTGTCAGAAAGAAAGTGGCTCTTGCCTGTATGTTCAACGTACTAATTTGCTACATCTGAAGGAACGGTTAAATATTTATGTACAACAAGAACAGTCTCTGCAGTAAAAGACAGAGACTAAAGTCAGAACATAGGCCAGTGGCCTGAGCTTCCTTCCAGAAATGGGTTAAGAAGGAGTTCAAAGCCCTGGTCCTTTTCACAGCTCAGGTAACTGGTCCCACATCCACCCAGTCACCTTCCTGTGCATCATGGAGGAAGAAGCTGTCCTGCCCCACTACCTAGTGCCAGGAGAGAATTCACCTGCATGAACCTGATGTTGCAGAAGCCACTGTCACTGCTCCTCAATGTTTCCTAGCTGTTGGAAACAAGCTACTGCTTTTTACCTCCAAGACTCTTCCCAGCCCCTTCTAATAAAACCTACCATCTCTCTGTCCCTACCAATAATTAATATTGTCTTGACAGACCTGTCTCTGGTCTTATCACCTGTCTGTTGAAGTTCCACATGTATTTTCTTCCAAGCTGCCTCTAATGCCTCTGAGGACATTCTTCGTGTGCATCCCGTATCTGACCATCATTCCAAAACTCTCCTCTGTGCTCTCATAAGTCCAAATGTTTTGACAGCTGTCAGACTGCTGGATCAATGTAAGTGATGTCAGCCATGTTAGCCAACACTGTCTCCTTGTTTCCACCTCCCCACAACTCTCTCCATTTCACTCCTATACTGAGGTTGTCAGTTCCTTGGGGCAGTGTCCTGGGTTCAGCAGTAGCAGTCATTTTTCCCCTTCTTGGTAGCTGGTGCAGTGCAGTGTTTTGACTTTTGGCCTGGGAACAGAGCTGATAGCGATGCTTTGGTTTGGCCAAGGACTTTGTGAGCCTCATGCTCTGCCAGGGAGGAGGGGAAGGCGGGAGGAAGCAGAGACAGGACACCTGACCCAAACTGACCAAAGAGGTATTCCATACCACAGCACGTCATGCCCAGGATGTAACTGGGAGTTAGCCGGAAGGGCTGGGGGACTGCAGGGTTGGAGGAGGTATCGGTCAGAGCTTGGCCGGGCTGGGGGGGGGCGAGTTATCGGTCGGCTGGTGGTGAAATGATGTATCCTCTTCCCTTGTTATTTCCTGTATCATTATTATCATTGGTGGTAGCAGTAGTGATCTGTGTTATACCTTAGTTACTAAACTGTTCTTATCTCAACCCGTGGGAGTTGCATTCTTTTCGATTTTCCTCTCCGTCCCTCCGAGAGCAGGGGGAGGGCAAGAAAAGGGGGGGAAGTGAGCGAACGAATTACCTGACTGGGTTTAAACCACGACACCAGGGAAGCTTTGAATGCTCCATCCCTGGTGGTGTTCAAGACCAGGTTGGACAGAGCCTTGGGTGACATGGTTTAGAGTGATGTGTCTCTGCCCATGGCAGGGGGGTTGGAACTTGATGATCTTAAGGTCCTTTCTAACCCTAACTATTCTATGATTCTAGCATTCTGAATAACCAACTGTCCAAATCGATGCAAGATGCCATATTTGCATTTTACATAAACTCAAGCCAATCTTGCATTTTACAAAAATATTAGTAATCAAATATGAAAATTATGCAGTGTCAAACTCCTTCAAGCATCTGCAGAGCTGTCAGTAAGGAAATCCTCATAAGCTGTGTTTGAGGGCTTCATGTGAACCTAACAGCATGTACTAAGCTTCTCTGTTTGCACTCTATGCCACGGTACAGTAGCTTCGTTCAACACAGATACCTGGAGATGACTGACTTCAAACACTGTTTATTGAGCAAGCATCCACCATGCAGCTCAAAAGATGAAGAAAAGTAAGAGAAAAATATGGAAGAGTATCCCCATGAATGTGACTCAGGAGGGACACAAACCAGCCAAGGATATTGAAGAATCAATGGTGAATATCCTATTGCCAGAAGCATTTGTCTAATGAAACAGGCCAAGGACAAAATACCTAGTGTACCAAAACCTAGAGCCAAAAGTGGACTTGGATGTCTATATTAAAACCTCTGCTTAACACTCAAGATAATGAAATTCTCTGGATGCTGCAATTTCCACCAGAAAAATCTTCATAGTATCTGAATTTCAGCTGCTGGGCACTCATCTTCCCACCTAGGTCCTCCAAAGCATTGGTGGGATTCTTACACTAGATTCTTCTAGAGAGGAAAAAAAGAGGCTCTACTTACTCAAAAATAAAAATGAAAGGGCATGAACAGGATAATGGTTAATATGTTCTGTTATATCACCCAGATTTCTCACATGTCCTGTGCTGAACCTTGTGTAAATCAGTGTCAGAAAGAAAGTGGCTCTTGCCTGTATGTTCAACGTACTAATTTGCTACATCTGAAGGAACGGTTAAATATTTATGTACAACAAGAACAGTCTCTGCAGTAAAAGACAGAGACTAAAGTCAGAACATAGGCCAGTGGCCTGAGCTTCCTTCCAGAAATGGGTTAAGAAGGAGTTCAAAGCCCTGGTCCTTTTCACAGCTCAGGTAACTGGTCCCACATCCACCCAGTCACCTTCCTGTGCATCATGGAGGAAGAAGCTGTCCTGCCCCACTACCTAGTGCCAGGAGAGAATTCACCTGCATGAACCTGATGTTGCAGAAGCCACTGTCACTGCTCCTCAATGTTTCCTAGCTGTTGGAAACAAGCTACTGCTTTTTACCTCCAAGACTCTTCCCAGCCCCTTCTAATAAAACCTACCATCTCTCTGTCCCTACCAATAATTAATATTGTCTTGACAGACCTGTCTCTGGTCTTATCACCTGTCTGTTGAAGTTCCACATGTATTTTCTTCCAAGCTGCCTCTAATGCCTCTGAGGACATTCTTCGTGTGCATCCCGTATCTGACCATCATTCCAAAACTCTCCTCTGTGCTCTCATAAGTCCAAATGTTTTGACAGCTGTCAGACTGCTGGATCAATGTAAGTGATGTCAGCCATGTTAGCCAACACTGTCTCCTTGTTTCCACCTCCCCACAACTCTCTCCATTTCACTCCTATACTGAGGTTGTCAGTTCCTTGGGGCAGTGTCCTGGGTTCAGCAGTAGCAGTCATTTTTCCCCTTCTTGGTAGCTGGTGCAGTGCAGTGTTTTGACTTTTGGCCTGGGAACAGAGCTGATAGCGATGCTTTGGTTTGGCCAAGGACTTTGTGAGCCTCATGCTCTGCCAGGGAGGAGGGGAAGGCGGGAGGAAGCAGAGACAGGACACCTGACCCAAACTGACCAAAGAGGTATTCCATACCACAGCACGTCATGCCCAGGATGTAACTGGGAGTTAGCCGGAAGGGCTGGGGGACTGCAGGGTTGGAGGAGGTATCGGTCAGAGCTTGGCCGGGCTGGGGGGGGGCGAGTTATCGGTCGGCTGGTGGTGAGATGATGTATTCTCTTCCCTTGTTATTTCCTGTATCATTATTATCATTGGTGGTAGCAGTAGTGATCTGTGTTATACCTTAGTTACTAAACTGTTCTTATCTCAACCCGTGGGAGTTGCATTCTTTTCGATTTTCCTCTCCGTCCCTCCGAGAGCAGGGGAGGGCAAGAAAAGGGGGGGAAGTGAGCGAACGAATTACCTGACTGGGTTTAAACCACGACACCAGGGAAGCTTTGAATGCTCCATCCCTGGCGGTGTTCAAGACCAGGTTGGACAGAGCCTTGGGTGACATGGTTTAGAGTGATGTGTCTCTGCCCATGGCAGGGGGGTTGGAACTTGATGATCTTAAGGTCCTTTCTAACCCTAACTATTCTATGATTCTAGCATTCTGAATAACAAACTGTCCAAATCGATGCAAGATGCCATATTTGCATTTTACATAAACTCAAGCCAATCTTGCATTTTACAAAAATATTAGTAATCAAATATGAAAATTATGCAGTGTCAAACTCCTTCAAGCATCTGCAGAGCTGTCAGTAAGGAAATCCTCATAAGCTGTGTTTGAGGGCTTCATGTGAACCTAACAGCATGTACTAAGCTTCTCTGTTTGCACTCTATGCCACGGTACAGTAGCTTCGTTCAACACAGATACCTGGAGATGACTGACTTCAAACACTGTTTATTGAGCAAGCATCCACCATGCAGCTCAAAAGATGAAGAAAAGTAAGAGAAAAATATGGAAGAGTATCCCCATGAATGTGACTCAGGAGGGACACAAACCAGCCAAGGATATTGAAGAATCAATGGTGAATATCCTATTGCCAGAAGCATTTGTCTAATGAAACAGGCCAAGGACAAAATACCTAGTGTACCAAAACCTAGAGCCAAAAGTGGACTTGGATGTCTATATTAAAACCTCTGCTTAACACTCAAGATAATGAAATTCTCTGGATGCTGCAATTTCCACCAGAAAAATCTTCATAGTATCTGAATTTCAGCTGCTGGGCACTCATCTTCCCACCTAGGTCCTCCAAAGCATTGGTGGGATTCTTACACTAGATTCTTCTAGAGAGGAAAAAAAGAGGCTCTACTTACTCAAAAATAAAAATGAAAGGGCATGAACAGGATAATGGTTAATATGTTCTGTTATATCACCCAGATTTCTCACATGTCCTGTGCTGAACCTTGTGTAAATCAGTGTCAGAAAGAAAGTGGCTCTTGCCTGTATGTTCAACGTACTAATTTGCTACATCTGAAGGAACGGTTAAATATTTATGTACAACAAGAACAGTCTCTGCAGTAAAAGACAGAGACTAAAGTCAGAACATAGGCCAGTGGCCTGAGCTTCCTTCCAGAAATGGGTTAAGAAGGAGTTCAAAGCCCTGGTCCTTTTCACAGCTCAGGTAACTGGTCCCACATCCACCCAGTCACCTTCCTGTGCATCATGGAGGAAGAAGCTGTCCTGCCCCACTACCTAGTGCCAGGAGAGAATTCACCTGCATGAACCTGATGTTGCAGAAGCCACTGTCACTGCTCCTCAATGTTTCCTAGCTGTTGGAAACAAGCTACTGCTTTTTACCTCCAAGACTCTTCCCAGCCCCTTCTAATAAAACCTACCATCTCTCTGTCCCTACCAATAATTAATATTGTCTTGACAGACCTGTCTCTGGTCTTATCACCTGTCTGTTGAAGTTCCACATGTATTTTCTTCCAAGCTGCCTCTAATGCCTCTGAGGACATTCTTCGTGTGCATCCCGTATCTGACCATCATTCCAAAACTCTCCTCTGTGCTCTCATAAGTCCAAATGTTTTGACAGCTGTCAGACTGCTGGATCAATGTAAGTGATGTCAGCCATGTTAGCCAACACTGTCTCCTTGTTTCCACCTCCCCACAACTCTCTCCATTTCACTCCTATACTGAGGTTGTCAGTTCCTTGGGGCAGTGTCCTGGGTTCAGCAGTAGCAGTCATTTTTCCCCTTCTTGGTAGCTGGTGCAGTGCAGTGTTTTGACTTTTGGCCTGGGAACAGAGCTGATAGCGATGCTTTGGTTTGGCCAAGGACTTTGTGAGCCTCATGCTCTGCCAGGGAGGAGGGGAAGCCGGGAGGAAGCAGAGACAGGACACCTGACCCAAACTGACCAAAGAGGTATTCCATACCACAGCACGTCATGCCCAGGATGTAACTGGGAGTTAGCCGGAAGGGCTGGGGGACTGCAGGGTTGGAGGAGGTATCGGTCGGTGCTTGGTTGGGCTGAGGGGGGCGAGTTATCGGTTGGCTGGCCCTGAGGTGTTGTATTCTCTTCCCTTGTTATTTCCTTTATCATTATTAGCATTGGTGGTAGCAGTAGTGATTTGTGTTATACCTTAGTTACTAAACTGTCCTTATCTCAACCCGTGGGAGTTGCATTCTTTTTGATTCTCCTCTCCGTCCCTCCGGGAGCAGGGGGAGGGCAAGAAAGGGGGGGAAGTGAGCGAACGAGTTGCCTGACTGGGTTTAAACCACGACAGTTCCTTTTGGCGCCCAACGTGGGGCACGAAGGGTTGAGATAACGACAGATCTGACCGGATTAATAGTCACTCGTCACAATGCTGATTTATTGGCTCTCAGAGTTGTTCTTGTTGATCTCACAGCTTCAGAATGTTGTAACTTACTTAGAGCCGGTATTTGCTGTGTTAGTGTTTATCAAGTGTGGGGCCTGGGCTAAGGTTCTTGTCTCACTGTGCTTTATGGCAATGGCTTGTAATACGGGCGGGCTCCAGCAGCAGGGCGGGACGGACGTGGCCGTGGACTTGTACCTGGCCGTCCGGCTGCTCTTCACCGTCCTGGCCCTCGCCCTACTCTCCATCTTCGTGAGGCTGCGGGGAGCCGAGGGGGAGCGACCCCGGGAGCCGGCGGCAGCCGAACCGGCCCGGGAGAGCGGCCCCGGGGACCAAGCGGTGGCGGGAGCGGGGCCGGAGGCTGCGAGGGGACGGCTGCCGGTGGAGGAGGTCGGGGCGGTCGAGGAGCAGAAGGAAGCGGCTGCCGAGCAGCGGGAGAAGGCGGCGGAGGAGCCGAGCCCCGCGGAGGAGCCGAGCCCCGCGGAAGAGCCGAGCCCCGCGATGGCCGAGAGCATTCCCCGGCAGCCGCCCGCCGAGCCCCAGGAGGATGCAGGAGACCACGCAGCATTTCCCAGCAAGGCAGAGGAGGAAGAGCTGGACTCAGGAAAAGAGAAGCTGGTGGTGGGAGAGCCGGCAAGCACAGCGGCTACACCACAGTGACAAGTACAGCAGCATCGTGTGAGAGTTCTGAAGGTTTTGAATGGCCTTTGGGTATCCTTGGGACCTGCCTGCTGATTGTGATGGGGATCAGCATGTTGGCACACACACAGACTGTGTTCTACCCACAACCATTTTGTCTGATCTCAAAAGTTAAGCAGAGTCAGGTTTGGGTCTTGTCTGGGGTTAGACAAAAATATAGGGGGACCAAGAGGTTTTCCCCAAAGCTGGACAGTCATGAGTGGCAGGGTGTGTGGGACAGTATGGGCAAGTATCTAGTCCGCTGGGCCCCTCCAGTGCTTTGGAAGCGTTGGAGATGGAAGGCAGCTGTATGGAGTCCCCAACAACAAGCTGCAGAAACTGCTTAAGGGGACAGTGAATTATTTTAAGCCTGGTGGGCCCATGGCACTTCAGGCCATCAGAGCAGAGATGCAACACAGAGATGGACTCATGATCGAGGGGTGGACTTAGCAATGGACACTATTGCCCAGGTTATTCACGAGTGTGAACACTGCACACAGTCCTGCTCTGGAAGACTGTTACAAGAGATGAAGCCTGACATCATGGACCAGATGGACACAGCAGCTTTATAGGGACTGGTCCATGCACTAAGATAAGAGTGCACTGAGATAAGAGTGATGGTATATTGAAAATGTGGGATCTGAGCATGACGTGAATGGTATGGAATAAGGGGTGGATAATGTCCTGGGTTCAGCAGTAGCAGTCATTTTTCCCCTTCTTGGTAGCTGGTGCAGTGCAGTGTTTTGACTTTCAGCTTGGGAACAGAGCTGATAGTGATGTTTTGGTTTGGCCAAGGACTTTGTGAGCCTCATGCTCTGCCAGGGAGGAGGGGAAGGCGGGAGGAAGCAGAGACAGGACACCTGACCCAAACTGACCAAAGAGGTATTCCATACCACAGCACGTCATGCCCAGGATGTAACTGGGAGTTAGCCGGAAGGGCTGGGAGACTGCAGGGTTGGAGGAGGTATGGGTCGGTGCTTGGTCGGGCTGAGGGGGGCAAGTTATCGGTCTGCTGGTGCTGAGGTGTTGTATTCTCTTTCCTTGTTATTTCTTTATCATTGTTATCATTGGTGGTAGCAGTAGTGATTTGTGTTATACCTTAGTTACTAAACTGTTCTTATCTCAACCCGTGGGAGTTGCATTCTTTTTGATTCTCCTCTCCGTCCCTCCGGGAGCAGGGGGAGGGCAAGAAAGGGGGGGAAGTGAGCGAACGAGTTACCTGACTGGGTTTAAACCACAACAGGCAGGCATAATCTTTTTGTTCTGTACCCCTACAGTGCCTACACAACAGCACCCTCTGATTTTGAGAGCCCACATTACATTTGAGTAACAAATATGGAGCTCAACTTGAATTCCTTCCTACTTCCAATGTTATAGCTGAGTAGAACTGTACTGTACCATGTATAAACCATGAGACCTAAGGATGTTTCCAGCTTTGAGGTTCAGACAAAGGCTCCAGCTGCATCCCTGACTCCATTTTGTTGTGTGAATTGGGTGCAAATCTTCCTTCCCTGAACCTGATTTCTTTTGCAAGGATTCAGTGTATACCTGTGTCATTTGCTGACTCCCCCATTAAAACCATTCAGGAAATAGGATTTATGGGGCTGACTTGTTTCTTAGCCCAGCCGTGACCCCCCTGAAATGTGAAAGAAAGGTCTGGTCAGACAAAGAGCACTTGGCTCATTCTTCAGCCCTTTTCTTGAGATGTCTTAGCCTCAGATCCACTTAAACCGTATGGAAGGGTTATGTTCTGTGGCAAGATCACATGAAAGGGAGACCATGTCTTCCGAGTTCTGGCAACTCCTTAGTCAACAACCACAGTGGTTTAGTTTCTAAATAATAATAAAGTTTCTCACAATCCTTAGCTATTCAGCCACACCACTTGTGTGGGAGGACACACTGTTGTTATCACGTTGTAAGGTCAGATGAAGGAAACAGAGACAAAGAAATCACTTATTTTGCCATTTTAGAATGATTTCCAGGGGATTACAAATCTACGTGCTTTTGATGTGACTTACTTGGAAAGGTACATAGTATGGTAAAGCCCTTTTTCTCTGGAAATGTCACCCCTCTATTGCTCAGGTCAATCTTCTTTTTTTCACACTAAAAACAGAGTCTAGAAAAAAGAACTAGAAACGAAGTCAAGGTTATACTGGTTAGACATTACAAAAAGAACTGTGAAAGAGAAGGATATATGCAGAAAAACAGTGAGGGGCACAAGTCAGAAAGGGAATACGGAACATACAAAGCTCATTAAGAAAATCATTGAAACCTTTCTGAGTTTCCCCACATGATGATGGCTGAAGTCTGTGCGATTGGAACACCTTCAGTACAGCACATTAGAGGGAGAGAAAATGCAAGAGAAAGATCGAACCGGGCAATACATCATGAAAGAGAAGAAAACATATTATTCTCCATTGACGTAGAGGGAGAAAATATGTCAGCATCCTGTTCTGCTCTAGAGGAAGGCTGGGCACTGTGTCTCCTCACTGCCTAGTTGTCACAGTTGATCAGCACTGCTGAGCAAGCTTTAGCAGTCTGTCTGTGTATGGGGCTACCTTGTATCACTCTGTCCCAGGGAGGGTATGCTCCATTTGCGTCTAAGGGCAGGCCATTTGGCATGGCAGAGCCATCACAGATGGGTGGGAAAAACCGCAGCTGGCATTGCAGTTTTCGTTTAGACAATAAAATAGCCTGCCAGCAGCCATGCTTCTTGGAAGTGCTCGTGCCGTAAATATTTCACTGAGTGTTGCCCATGGCCACCAAATACTGACAAATGCTTCTACAAGCAAAGGCTTGGTATCTGGACCTCAAATCTCTTCAGTCACAAACTTCAGCCTTTCTTCCACTGACTCATCTTCACACTTTTAAGATTGCTGTGATGGGATAAGGGCAACACAGCTGTACATACTTCCTGCAGTTCTTTTTCTTATTTCTGCCTTTTTTGTTTGGTTGGGGTTTTTTGTTTTTTTTTTTATTTGTTTGTTTGTTTGGTAGGTTGTTGTTTTTTGTTTGTTTGTTTGTTTGTTTAATTCTCAAAGTTTTATTGTTTCTGGAGAATTAATTTAAGAAAAAGGCTTAGTTTTCCTGTTTTCTGGGGTTTGAGTTGTTTTTCAAATCAACAAAGCCCACTACAAACCTGTGCCTCCAGTGAAAGGAAAAATTCCCTTGCCAGAATTAAGTGGAGGTGGTAGAAATGAGGATATTTGAACAAAGGAAGCAGTAGTGATCACTACCTCATCGCTGGAGCACACAGGGAAAGGACAGAGAGAAATGGAACAGCAGCAGTGAGAAACAGGCACACATATTCAGTCCCTTTGTCAAAAACCTTGTGCTGCAGCATTTCAATTAACAAAGTAGGATGGTTTACCTGATAAAATGCTCCCTGTGTGAGTGTAATTACATATTTGTGCCCCACAGAGATTTTTTAATTTCTCCTCAGTTTGTTTGCCTTGAAAGTATTTGTCACTGAAAATGTTCTTGATGTGTAATTTTAAGGCAGGGTTGGCCAAATGTGCTGTTTGTTTTCATTTTAGATTTACTTCACTGGAGAAGGATTAGAAGATAATGTATAGTTTCAGCTCAAAGAAAAAAAATCAGTAACAAAGGTGGTACATCAACTGGTAGCAGGAAAAAAAAACATGAACTCAAGTGCATTCGGAAACGTCACTGTCCTTTTTTTCATCTGCCTCTTGCTTCAAATATATTCTCAGGTGCTTGAACTAGCTTATTGTTCTGCTCCTTCCATTTTGTCCTTGCACCCCAAACCCACCTCATGTGTTTCCAGAGAGACTGCAATGAACAGGCAGATTTTTGGTCATTGTTTTCTTATTATTTGACCCCCTTCCTAAGCAATCCCTGCCTTGGAGTCTTCATGCTGAGAAACAGCCCACCTCCAGCAACATGTTACAGATGTGCTCAAGCCAAAGCATGCAAGCAACTGCATGGCATTCAATAAGCTTCAAGTTACGCTTGTCTAAGTACTCTGCTGGGTCAGGGCCTGGCAGAATACATGTGTTGTAAATTCATTGTCACAGCTTCATTTATCCATAGAAAAGCACAGGCAAGACTTTCAAGAGCTTCTTGAATGCTTAGTGAAGAGCAGAACCCTAGCCCCCATCAAAATCAAGCCTATTGCTGGTTTTCTTCCTTATTTCCCCTAAACGTCTTCAGAAAGGATGGAAAAGGGTCTGAAGGTCAAAACTCTGCATCAGTTTTGGCTGGAGGATAGCACAACAGAAGGTCACTGCTGGCCTTGGCGGTCAATATCTTTCTAAGAGATTATTAGAGAGGTTTATCACAAGCCATACAGTAGTTCAGCCAGTGTTTGAGAAGCCACCACCATGTGAACCATTTTACTGAGGATTATGCTAGCTTAACCTTGCAGGCAGGGAAAAAGTTTGAATAGTGTCAGGAAACAAATCTGCAACCACATCTGCATCACTGGATCAGGACTATAACAGGAATGGTTCTGCTGGAGCAAGAAGAGCTTTAGCTCTGGAGATGACAAATATCCATATTCACACCCTAGACTTGACAGCAATTTTTGACACTGACATGACTGATTTCACCTTACAAGCCTGGCGGAGATGAACGGAGTCATGAAGTTGGCTTTGCTTATCCCTCTCGGATCCCGGAGGGTCCTAACTAGCATCTGTTCTGTCTCTTTGAGGATGCACAAGGCATGTCTTCTTACTATCAGGTTGTGTGAGAACTCCAGGAGTGAGGCTCAGAGATGTTATTTGACTTTGTTTCTTGCCAAACTGTGACACTTCCCTATCACAGCCAGAATTGTCCTTTCTCCCCCAGCTGCCCCGATGCCCGTAAAAGAAAAGATACTAGATGAAAGACAAAAAAGCTGGCTAAAGCCCAAGACATGGTCATGGGAACTGATCTTGGGGATGAGGAAAACAAGCAAAGGAAACACCCTAAAATCTCAAGCCCTTCAACATGCCATCAGAATAACAGTGTTCTATTACAGCTTCTATGCAATGTGGAATGGAGGATTTTTTTCTCACCACTTTGGTTACCCAAGAAATGTAAACTAACTTTCATATACAAGCCTGAACTGCCACTACTGTGCTGTGTATGGTTCCTGTTCTGCACAAGGGTGTCAAAACCCAAGGGAAAACTGATACGGGTTAACATACAAGGGAGAACATTCTGCTGCTGCACAAGATTTATGCACCCCTTTAAATCAAATGCTAACCTGCAAAGCATTCACTGGGCCATTCCCATCCCAGACACCCTCTCTGTAATCCAAGGTGCCATGTGAAACTGCGGCAAGCCCTTCTCAGATGCACAAAGTCACCTCTGACAACCTAGGCACAGAAAAACTGGGGTACTGCACACTGGCTTAAATTTTCCCCATCCTGCTGGGTGAGATGTCTCACAGTCTTTATTTAAACCCATACAATGTTTTGCAAATGTTTTCATAGACAAGAAATGCTACTGTACTGTTACATACATCCTCAGTTCAGCTGGATACCTATTAACTATTGCAATCCTAGCAGTAAGCAGTAGATGTTCCAGCTTCCAGGGGCAGCCATTTGGCTCTCATGCAGCTCGAGTGCAGCTTCCCTGGAACCCAGCATCCCAGACCTGCCATCCAGACCCGTGCCAGCACAAGGGCTGCTTGGCAGGCCCACTCTGCAGGTTCTGGAGAAAATTTAGCAAGGACTGCTGACTGGGCTGCCATGCATCACAGCACCCCAACTGTGCCTAACCATGTGCAGCATACACAGTGGGGAGTCATTGCTACCACTCTTGAAACCCCTTGAGCTCCCAGAGGCATGAGGTATGCCTTTTGGGACTTCTTACATCTGAAGACTTCAACACTGAGCCTGTAGGGACAGAAGAGACACCTGCTCATTGATTATATGATCTCCTGAGACTCCTTCTGGTTGCATCTTTCTGCTATTACTCATGACCGCTTGCTGTCAGGATGTTTTTGCGATGCTGGCAGCTGTTTCCCAGCAGCTAGACTGAGGTCAGACACCCTTTAGTTGTTGACACCGGTTTGTTCTGGCTTGAAAGGCCCAAATGATCTGTTCATGTTGCAAGGTCAGGCTACCAATAACAACAACAAAAAAAGACCCCAACCTAAAATAAACAAACAAAATCCACAGCCTCTTAAAATGTATTAGCTTTCCTTGCTACCTCACTACAAACTGTAAGACTCAATACACACTCTAGTCTCATATTCCAGTGATGTCTTATTATATTATCATGAGATAGATAACCACCATGCTGCAGCCATACATCCCTCTCAGAAGCAAAAGGCTTCTTACCAGCTTCCAGCTCCAATTCTGGCATATTCCCCTTCCTTACCTACACTTCTCTTTGGCCTTTCCAACCTCATTTTTACTTCTTAACCAAAGATGCTGTATCAGGGGCCTATGTCATTGCTTAGTATTTCTGAATGCATGAAAAACTCCTAAAGGATATTTGAGGGGATTGCACACCACTCCATGTATCACCTTAGAAATATCTGCTCTTTAAAGCTATATGGTAATGCACACTCTGCATCTGAGATTAGAATGGCCCTAAGGGACAAAACACTCTTCCTTACAGCTGGCAATGCATGGCTTGTTTTTATGAGATCCTCATTTTCAAGAGATTGAGCTCTGTTGTTTGGCAGCTGCAGTTTCAAGGGAAATCTCCAAAGATGGTTTAACTTTGAGCGCTGCCATTTCTACCGCTGGGGTGCAATCAGTCACTGGGTAACATTGACCTGTAGTCTGTGTGCCTAAAGTGGGGCTGAGCATTTCAACTCAGCTGGCAAAACCTCCAGCCCTTTACCAAACAGCCTCAAAAATCTCAGGGATGATGCATGCACCATGAAAAGATGCTCTCAGAAACCCCAGGAGGATTTCTCATTTCTTGTGGCCTCCTCTTGCTGCTTTGTAGCAGTCTATCACCCACCATTTCCTGCCTTCTACTCTCATTCCATAGTGCTCCTAGGAACAGGCCCAGCATCCACAAGTCCAAAGGGTGAGACTTTCTGAGGTGGGTTTTTGACCATTCCTTTAAATTATCCTGCTCCTTCCTATTCATTAGCAAAGAATTCAATACAATTCTCGTCCCTTCTTTTAAGCCACAATAAGTAGATTAAAAAAACCAAAACAAAAAAAACAAAACAAAAATGAAAAACACCTGGAGAGATTGGGGAAAAAAAAAAATCTTTCTTTTCTGGTGGGGGGGAGGTAACCTTATAGGACCAGAAGAACTGGTCACTCCTGTAGGAACTGTAGGAACAGTTTGCATCTCACTTCAAAATAAAGTTGATATACCATCTTGTCTCCGGCCCAATCCATTTGAAGAAGCATTGCCTTTGAACTGCATCACTAACATTTGTACTCAAATATCATTCCAAAAGCAGAACAAATGGGGCAAAAATAAAAAAACTGTTACAAATGGAAGCATCATCAGCACACCAGGAAGCAGACCAAGAACCTCAAGACTCTCTTTACTTAGATTGCCATGTACAGTGTGCTTGTACAGGGCCCACCACTCTCCTGGCCTGATTCTGTCCAGTCTCTGGTCCGCCACAATAATAGCAACAATAGTGAATTAAGTTCTGCCTGCAGTAGATGTGGCTATTTCATTTTGGCAGCGCAAATGTTGCTAAGTGAAAGCACGTCTTTCTGAACTGCCTTGCTCATGGGAACTATTTAATCATTATAGAGCAATTATAGAGGTCTTTATTCAGTTGTTCCTTAAGTCCTCATTCAGGCAAACCTACTTCAATGGGAACTGTGCCTGAAAGGGACTCATCAAAACCTGACCAGGAAATGGCCAGTAAGAGTAACCTATTTCCAAGAGAGAAAAACTCATGCATTACATCCATAATGGGTAACTTCTTATGAATACACCTATTGAAGTGTGTTATATTCATTAAACTCCATTTGCAGAGGAAGGGCAACCTTCCAGTTAACACAATTTCTATGGGCTCGTGAGAGCTACATTCTGCTCCCGGCTTTGACATAGACTCCCCCCGTGACCATAGTCACACGACTTTGTAATTTTACCTTGGATTTAGCAAAATAGGTAATAGACCCAGACAGTAGCAAACATCAGTTTAACTGCATTTATGGACTGCAGTCCCTGGTTCCTCCTCAGCAAACCAGAGAGAATAAATAGTTTCTCTTTTTTTCTTTTTTTTTTTAATTTTTTCCCCCATTTCTGTTTCCTGTTCACATTTTGAGGCAGGGCCAGTCTTTTATTCTGTGTACACCCAGTGTATCGTAAAATTTGCCTTTGATCAGGGCTGTGCTGTATCACAGAGTAATAATACTAATTGTTAACCAATACAAGCAAACAATGCTGTGCTTTTGTGACAAATGTCCACTAGGAGCTTGACTGAGACCATCAACATTTCATTTGGGACTTAAGCCTCATTTGAACTTTTCTCCCAAAGAGGGAGTTTACAAACACAGTTTAGTCCCTGTTTGAGCAGTGCTTTGAAGATGTAAAGTACTAAATTGTGTATCTCTATGTACAAGAGACAGAGACAGAATGTGTAATTTCTTTTTGCATTCAAGGAACACAAGATTTCCTTTTTCTGCCTCTTTTTGGAAGGAAGTTTACTGCTGAGACTATTAGAGAAAATGCAAATGTGCAGGCTGTTTGTTAAGTCTCCAGGAGAGAAAGCACAGGCAGTTGTTGCCATGAGTATTTCTAGGAAAGCGGGAAATCTTTGTCTTTAAGTGTATTTATTTAGCTAAAGAAAGTTTGCATAGCTGGTAGAAAATGATTCTGGAGGAAATTAAATTTCAGCGGCACCTCTGTATCACTCCTACACCTGCCAATTCTTCTAACCAGCTATTGACATCCTGCACCTAGGGCTCCAGCCTGCAAGCACATTTGCAATGCTCACCAAAGTCAGAGATGAGCTGATGTGCACCTTTTTTTTATTTACTCTTACCCAAGAAAGAGGCAACAACAGTACTCCTGAACATGACAGATTACCTGTTGTAGTAGAACCAACCAGCTCCCTGCAGCAAAAGCATGAGACATGAGAAATTTTTGAGGCAAATTCAAGAAAAATAAAGTAATATTACATATTTATATGGGCTGGTATAGATAGATCCAAGTGTAAGCCAGGTTTGGTCCAGAAGAAGTGGAGCCATATTAGTGAGCTTATTAGGACCTATTAATTTGGACACTGCCTCATGCTAATGTGTATACAGCTTCCAAACTGTATCTAGCTTGTGTCCAACCAAGTTGGAGAATAGCTGTGGGTGTGATTCTCATAGCCACACTTCATTACTCTTGTCTGAACACTTGCTTTCAACCTGTGAAATCACCAATCCATAAAAATGCTGCAATCCAGGCAGGTCAAAGTATGCCTTAGAAGCAGTAAGCCAGGGCTCCAATCATGAGGATAAATCAAAGGACAGCTAGGTGCCTTAAGGGAGAGGGGGAAGTCATAACGCTTCGAGGAGAGGCAAAGGCATTTGAAGAGAAGTCTGGACAAGGGACGTCAAAGGAAATGTGCTGGAAGAGAGGTCTAGAAGATGTGCTAGGAAAGAATCTGGCCACAGAGCCCAGCACTAGCTGTACTTCATGAAAGCTGGAAGATACAGGGAAGCTGGGAAAAAACCTCGAAAACCTAAAATATCCCAACAAACAAGCAAAAAACCCAAAACACTACAAAACAAAAAAACACCAAACCCAAAAGTGAAATGACAAAATCTTTAACTTTTTATGTGTTTTGTTGGCAAAAAAATCTGAGAATGGAAAATGGGCAAGAAAGACAGAAAAAGGAGGGACATCTGCAGTCATTGACAATGACTTTGGAAACAGAAGAAATGAGCAAAGCCAGAGGCCATCGGTGCACAGCACATCTTTCATGAAAGACAAACTGTGCTCAACCAAACTGCACAGCAAGTTAATTTAGCTATCACAAATAGTTTTGATGAAAAATACTGTCTAAACTAAATATTTTGGTCCCTCAGTTTGAAGTAAATGCTTCCATTTCAAAAGACACTTAAATTTTATTAAAAAAAAAATTCTTAAGAGTTAAAAGAAAATAAAATCCTTCAAGCCACATTGAGATATGTTGGCTAGGATGCAAAGACCTTTAATCACACATAGAGACATAATTTTTCTAATTTTTTGAATATTTAAATTTTTTAAAAAACTTACATGACCAAAAACATTTTCCCAATTTTCAGTTATCAACACTGACACCCCCTATCTCCAAATCCCATTTATCAAAAAGATTTGTCATTAATTTCATTTAAAGCACAGACATAAGCTGATATATTAGTGTTACAGACCCTTTCTTTTCAGACAAGTTAATCATATGCTGTTAATATATTCCCAGTAATCGTTCCATAAAGATTCTGGAGCATCAGACCTCAGTATGTGCAAATCAATGCAGCTGCACTGATTTACAGTACCAGAATAATTTCAATAAGGCTGAGAGCCAGCCAGCTCCTTTATATGTTAACCTTCTGATAGGATGCAAGTATTATCAAGAAGCATAAGCTAGTTGCCATACTCCTCCCACACACAAGCATCTCAACAACAGGATGAGAAGGCAGAGACATAATGTCACATCATCAGGGCATTGTTAACATATAACAAGTGGAAGGGTCAGGTGAATAAAAATGGCTGTAGATTTGTCTCTGAAAAGTGGTCACTTTTTAGCGGGTGAGCAGTTCTTGCTCTACTCTCATTTTGGCACTTTTAATAGTTTATACATGTCCCATATTCTAGGCATTCAATTCTAGGAAACATCTAATGTTCTTCTAATTTGTGCAAAATATTTGCTACACTTCATTGAAGAAAATATTAAAATGTTATTTGCATTTCAGCAACACCAAGAAAGCCCAGCTGTAATCAGCATCATGTTGTGCTGTATTTTATATAGTTCCAGAGGCCTAGTTCAAAGTTACAACAAAAAGGATAAGCAGAGGATGGGAGAAGCTATAGAATTATAAAAACAAGTTAGTTATACAGCCAGCGTTAGATTCCAGTGATATGTTTCCCCTGCCTATATGTACATGTCTGTCTAAGATAATCACTCTGGGTTCTCTCTAAAGCCACTGAAAGATCTAGTCAATAAAATCAGTGGAGTGTAGGGTGCAATTCACTTTTTCTTAAAATAGCTGTCAGAAGCTGGTCAACCGAGTTGTACCCTAAAAGCACTTTTGCTTCCCATGAGAACCACAGGGTGACTAGCACAGCTGTATGTGTCTGGTTGACATATAGACACATATGCTCACTTACTCAGCTGTGTACGTCTGGGGTTAACCTACCCCAGCTCTCTTGGCTTTCCACACAGGTCCCTGTGTACTAAGCTGTGTTGCCTCCCTACATAGGTAGAATAAACTCATTCTTCAACTCTGCAGTTTTCTACTTTGGTTCAAAACAAAGATCTTCCCCTCTCCAATCATCTTGAAAGAGAGAAAAGTGAATGTACATGGAAACCCTTAACACAAATCAGTAGGACCCTAAAGAACTGCATGGTATGTTCTTGTGTTAAGAGATCTATACTTTGCTTCAGTTTGATTTTTACAGATCATATGCACACACACTATCAGCATTGTGGCGGGAAAAAAAGAAAATTAAAACTATTTTCAGTAGTGCATTAAGTTATCTTTCCAGTGATATTTTTTTCCTGCTATCTGAATTTAAAATGAGTTGCATCTGAATGGAGGAATAACACTTGATACTTTATGTGCATATGTACTGCGCTGCATGTGCTCCTATACAGGTTTTGTGTATGTGTGTGCATTGTGAATGTGTTAACAATGACTTTTTTTGTTGTTTATGAGTTTTTAGTAGATAAAAAGGATAGATGTAGTGTGCTTATACATGGCAGTACACTGGGATTAAAAAAAAATGCATAGTAAGAACTTAATTAATTAATTTATCTTAAGAAAATAGATTCTTTCAAGCACCATGCAGAATTAAGACACATTCAGGCAGGTTTCTTGGAGACCAAAGTTGCAGACGGATGCCAAAAGGAACCAACAAATATTTCCTGCAAGTTACCAGACTAACCTAATCTGTTTAGTTGTGTTTATAAATATATGAGACACCCAACTGTGTATCCAAATGCCACACTTCTGTGGATCAGGTCCTAAAGTACAATGTGTGTGACATACTACTTCAAGTACCAGGCTTAGTTAAAGATCAGTCCCTTTCCACTCCTGTAGAGATGAAAGCTTCTGTTCAGAGCCAGCATGACCTCACAGATCCCAGTGGTACATTCCACATTTAGTAAAATCATCCTTTGTAGTAATTATATTTTCTAAGTGAAAGCAAAAGAAATCAGTAGCCTTCCCAAAACATAGTTTCTTTCATTATCCTTTAGCAAGCAGGCTTACCCTGGTTAGGTATAGCCAACAGGAGAAATGGATGCTGAGAATTACCTGTATGAACACACAAATATTGGCCTGAAGAAGGGAAAGAGATAAGGAAAAGAGTATTTATATGTGGCTATTATATTCCATTTATTCTCTACTGGGGGCATACTGACATGCACTCTTGGACATATTTTTGTAACATGGAAATGGGTTCATTTCAAATGCTAGCCAAACCAGAGCTATCCATTTGACTATAAATACCCATTACAGGCTTCCTTACAAATAAGGCTTAGAGAGGAACAGAATTTCTCAACCCTCCTCTTGCCTCCAAAATTCTCTCCTTTCAGGGGTCATAAAATTCAAGATAGGAAAGTCCTAAACCACTAATGTTTCATGAAAAACCAATGTTTCATCATAAAATACAATCTCAGTTTTTAAAGTAACATCCTACTACACAGAAGAACTAAGAGCCATTCATCTGATACAGAAACCATTGCCTTTTTCCACAGAGCAAAACCACAACATGGCAGGCAGTTACAGAAATAGCTCTTATACATACAAGGCTGTATTTATAGTTTTTTTTTCTGGGACAATATTTCATTCTGTGACACATCCACCAGGGCAAGTTTTCCCAGGTAGCTGGCAAATGCTAATGAGATGTTCTCAGTAATATTTCACAGCTAATTCATGATTTTCCTAAGACGGACCTAACAAAAAAAAACCCCAAACTACTCAGAGCTCCATAACCCACACCATGAAATCACCCCAATGAAATTGTATTATTTAATTATTTTTCCGTTATACCCCCAACTATTTGGTCAGTGTCAAATCACCACATGAGAAAGGCAATCCCAGTTGGGTATTTACAGTCCTGCATAATGTGCCATAAATATTTTTGGAGCACTTTGGTCACTTTGGAGGGTCTTGAGAGAGATTATACTCTTTAGTGCTTGAACCCTCCAGGAACTGCTTGATATGATACAGACTTTAGAAGGGGGTTGATGTCTTGGTGTGCAAGGCTGAATATCTGTTTTTTTCCATCTGATTAATAGAAGGAACACACACCTACTTCATCCATCTACAGAGTCTGTCTCTCCAGTTCAGTTAGTGATAACCACAGAAATGCTAAGCAGAACAAACAAAGATTTACCCTAAAGTAATCTGCAGGTGCCACATCAGCCAATCTTCCCTTCAGATACACATACAGAAAAGATAACACACAATATTTAGCAATCCATTTTTCTATTCTGTTTCATTACCACCTCAATGGAATATATATAAAAATACACACATACACACACATAAATATATATGGAATGGAGTGGGGACAGGAAGAGTGAAGATACAGGAAAATGTAGAATTTAAGAAACTTATTGCTTCATAAACAAATAGACAAGTAAATACAAGAATTTGCAGAAGTTCCAAGCTGAGATAAAAACTGGAACTTGTTTTCTTTCCCCCAAACATTGTTTGACTTTAGGGCATTGTAGCCCAAAGCATTGTTTGACTTCAGGGCATTGTAGCTTTCCACTTTCTATTTGTCCTCAAAAGAAAAAAATAATTAACTGTGTAATGGGTACAGGTGCCAGTAATAAAGCCTAGAAACAATATTTGTTCTCATAAGCAATTGTCATCTCCCTACATAAGTACAGCCTGGTGCTGTCAATACATATAAACAGAGTTTTGATAAATTATAAACTGGTTATTTGGTCTTCTAAAGAGACTGGGTATTCTGGACAGCTGGAGATGCATTTAATGAGATTCATGCACAAAATTGTTTGCACGTTTGAGTGAGATATTTCACAATGGCACTGAAAACAATTGGGTGTTGTGGGATAAGTACCTTTTACAGTATATCAAGGTCAAACCTCTTACTTGATGTACTTAACTAACCATGTAAAATATTACATCAGCAAGCCTATGAGGCACTTAGAGATATATTCATATTTGCATAATGTCCTCTGTAAGTTAGTCTGCGGCCCTTAAGGGTGTTTAGAATAACTGCATGCAAGAATATACTTAATCCAATCTCATTTTAGCTTTTGCTCTTTTAAGATTTCAAAATTAATAAATCCTCCTGATACTCCAAATTACCATGAGCTTTTATAAGCATAACTTTGTAACTTTAACCCATTTATGAACATACCCTACAGGCATATGTACTAATGAATAAGAAATAACATTAGAAGTTTAAAGATGGTCTCTTTATGAAATAATGTAAGAAAATCCTGTTAGCTGGATCAAGTACAAAAGTGTGATTTCTTAAAAATAGAAAATCCTTCACAAAATTACTTGTAATTACAATAACCAAAGGATAAAAAGTAAGAATAGTTTAAGTATTGTGCATTATTTAACTTGGTACATGAAATGTTTTATGTTTATGTATGAAACATGCAAATAGAAATCTGATCTAAAGTGTGTTCCATGAATATGGGATTTTTATTCATTTATTTATTTATTTTCTATTGCGCTTGATTGCTGTCAAGAATACTGACAGATAAAGGATTTCCAATTACCTTAAATGCTTAGTGCTTCTTCAAGTGACTTAAGCTCTTCTCTTGTTTCCCTCTAAGACATTTGGAAGAGGTGGGGAAAATCTTCCTAGTCAAAGGTTCTTCCAGCATCCCACAGGTTCTCCATAATCCACAAACTACATAACTTCTTTGGAGAATTAAAACTATGATAAAATCTCATCACAATTAATGGGTCAATAACTGACATTTCTCCTTCTTCTTGCCATGGGGTTGAAGCGACGACTGTGTCTGCCCACCATCAGGAGTCATTACAACGCATTAAATGAAATATCCTGGTGACCACGCTCTGCTAGTAGGGAAGGGAAAGGGGACCAAGTCCCAAACACTGATTCTGGTGGCTCATTGGAAAACAAAGGCCAGTGAGAACAACATGGAAGTGGGAAAAAGAGGTTTATTTTGCCCACCACCTATTTAATATGGGCACAAAAAGACCTGAGCATCTCTTGCTTCCCCCCACCCCTTCCCACTTAAGCATTAAATGGTCAAAGTATAGGGACCTCCCCTTTCCCAGTTATTACTTATTATGATAATCCATTTTGTTCTGTTCCCAGATCAGCCTTAATCACTATTCTCCTTGCACAAAATAACTAAAAAAGGGATTTTATCTGGTATGAGCAGTTGGTGTGCATCATCAGAGCTGCTTTAGATCAATGGAGCTATGATACTAAGAAAAGCTGAACAGCTGGCCCTGAGACCTTAGTGTTCCCAGTAGATTAACTGTGTTGAATTCCTAAAAGTGGCATTTCAGCATATCGAGAATGTATTGCTTTCAGAAGGAGGACAGGTGCAAGTCTCAGACGTCAAAGGAGTCACCCTTTTGTTGTAAGGAAGATGAAGTGTATTGACAGGTCTCACAATAAAACCCATTTCATTCATCACATGTTGACTTTGGCAAGTTTTTGCCCTGCTCAGTGGAGCAAGAATAAAATAAATTTAAAGCAGTGACAACTGTGATTTTGCCAGGTGGGTGTGCTATAGAGATGCTCTACCGCTCTTCCACTGGATGTCACTCTGACATTGAGCTGAGTTCTAGACTTTCTTGCAGACCCAACTGGCTTTATTCAGGAAATAATGCAAGAGCTGAAAGTTGAGAGAAAAGCTAAGTGACTTCTTAATGCAGCTTCAGATGTCCAATAACCCTTTGAGAAGCAGGATCATGATCGTGTCACAGGGATTCATGGGGGCAAAACAGCACGTAAACAATAATTCTTCAGCCTTAGAAAAACAAGGCTGGGAGGGGATAGATATGCTGTAAATAAATCTGTAGATTTAATGCCTAGAGGTAGAAACCACTGAAGCTAAAGGACAGTAATGCACATGAACATAAGAGAACCTTGATCTTATTTAGACTGGAAATTTAAGGGAGGGTTCAAAGTGTAAGATCAGAGAGAGTATGGAGTTGCCTGGCTAAGTGGACTAGCACTAGTGGAGGTCTCCCTCTCCACCGAAGAAAACAAACCCCAGCTATTTTCTATTAAAATAGAAATTATTCTGTTTATGAATAGCACTTCATCACTATATGGGTCAGGAGGTGACCTAACTCTGTGACCCAGGATGTTTCTTCTGTTCTTTAGTTATCAGCAGCACCTTAGCTACAACCTATCTGTACTACACACTAAGGCAAAGGATTTTATGTGGAGTACAGTCCATGGCTGAGAATGCCAGGAGGCAGAAACATTTCCACTCATTCTCCTGCCTTCCCTACCCTTGCTCTGTCACATTCACAACACAGTGGGACAGTCAAGTGGGACTAAGAGACATCCTGAACTAGGCAGGTTTTACACACCCATAGATGAAATCACTAGGACCTGTATTTAACTCAAGTCATTAATACTTGGTCTAGTCATAGGAGTCGAAGTGATACCTCATACAATGCTGATAGCTGCTAGAGATGTTACCTGTGGTATCCCAGGAAATTCTTTAATAGAGGCAAGTTTGCTTGCAGAAGCAATTCTATATCACCTCCCTTGCAAAGCCTCAGAGGCCAACACTGGTTTAGATGTTTACCACACTCCTGCTCTCCCCCATCTGCCTAGCAGGTGGGATGCCATCATATAACTGAGCCCAAGCGCACAGGTTCAGAGGGCTTCAGGACACCTTCTCCTTTCCTTGTGCAAAGCTGCACTGGAGTCTGGCAAATCTCCCCTTCGGTAGAAACATCTGGATTCCCCCATCTCTGGCCTCTGGTAGTGCATCTGCTCTGACAGCGCTAGTGGCCAAGGCTCTTACAGCTGCTACCTTCCACAGCAATTGCATGAGGCACATTCAGCGTGCTTTATCCTGGATCTCCTCCTTTCCAGGCAGATTATTAAAAAGACAGCCGACTAAATTGTTACCCTAGTAATGAAGAAAAACCCCATTTACAGAGAAATTTACAATATTTTTGCAGAAAAATACCAGCAAGTCCTTGACAGAGAGAAAAAGGGCAACTTTACACAGAAAACAAAGGCTTCTAGTGTCTGCAAAGCCAGCAGTAAAAATATTTTGCAATAGAAAGATTATTCTTTACATCCAACAACATAAATTATTGTCCACAGAATGTGCCTATTTGTGAGTGCATAGTAATTTTATGTACAGTCAACAGTGTCAAATGTACAGCAAAAAGATGCCACTGAACCTTAGACATATAACAAGACTGAAGTTATTTTACCAGTGTGTTATCGAAATTATCAATGAAAGAAGAGTCCAATGCTCCTAAATTTCTCAAAGGATGAATAATTTCATTTCATTCTCACACTGAATAACAGATTTACTTGTAAATGCTCAGACGTTCGTTCTTCACTTAGGGTAAGCACCCTGGACTCAGGGAAGAAACGCTTTATTTTCCTTTATATACAACAATAAGTTCTCCTCGTTTACTGGGCTATCACTGATGCCTCCATAACAGCAGAAGTCAGAGATCTGAGAATTTTAAAAGGGTTTAAATACACAAGTTCCATTAGACTCATGGGAACTGTTCCTGTAGATCTTTCAGGCAGCTCTAAAAAAAATCAGTCTAAATTCCTTACCCCTCCCTTTGTATATTTTAAGGAAACTAGAGGCAGCTCTGAAGATGAGTGGTAAGCAGAGAGGCAACTCCATTATCATCACTGTTAGCAAGGTGAAACAAGAGAATTGGACTTGCATGGTAGGAGAGTCTAATGAAAGCCCTTAGAAGTGCCATCGTATTTGTCCTGCATGTGTAGCTGTCACACATGGTATCAAGTAAGTGATGCTGCAACGCCATGTAGTAGAAGGTAAAGTTAGCTGCATATAGCGGTTCATTAGACATGAAAATGTGTCTGAAAGACTGCAAGTTACTACTGAACGTAACAAGAAAGATGAGTTGAAAAAGCTGAAGAAAGGAAAGAAATTCATCTCATTTCAATTAACTGAGACGGCCGAATAGAAATATTTACTCCCAAATAGCACTATCAGCTTCAAGACATATTCTCCTTCAGGGGACAGAAAGTTTGATAAAAATGTAACACCCTAGTGCTGATTATGATAAATGCTCATTGAAGACATATTTTGGTGGTGATAAGGAGCTGCATGACCTTGTGGAGACCCAGTGCTCCGAGGCAGACACTTGCAGTAGCAGCAGATGCACTTCCATACAGGAGCATCCCTTCTGAAGAAAAAAACAAATAAAGAAATGAGTACAGCTCTGACACAAACCATCTTTTAACTCAATTAGTGTTTACAAACACAGCTCTGCTCCTGTCTGGGGAAACAGAGACCAGTTACTGTCAAACTGGATAATGAAATGGAAAAGGAAAAGGAAGGAAACAAAATAAAAAGGCTTTACACCAGCATCCCTCCTTCTCCTAGCCCTGGTCCTCTGGTCATTTGGAGAAATGCATCCAATCCCACCTGGAGATACAGTGGGAATTGGCCTCCCAAGAGGAGCAGACAGCATAAAAGTCTGGAATGTACTCTTGTCCTGCACCCATCACATCATGGCATTTGAATGTTGGATTTAGTGCTGTGCTTCCACAGATAAAATTAGGTCGACAGAAGTCTGGATTCAGGCCCTTGCTCCATACTGCTAACTTGTAGAGAGCTGGTAGCCAAAAGCATTTGGAACGGTTGTCTCTCTCCAGATGCTGCCATTCATTTCTGTGGGAACAAGACCATTTACATCTAATTACAGTTTCTGCTCAAATTAACAGGACAGAAATGACAGCAAAAAAAACCCTTGTCCGGGCTAACTGGGAGACCTTTCGTCGGCATGGCTTATAAAGTAGTTGCTTTCAAACACACCAGCTTTTAAGTAATTTAAAGTTCACATCTTGACTTCTCAGTTTCTTTCATCAGCATATTAAAGCAACAGCAAAAGCAAAAGAAATGGGACATTTTTATTAAATAGATCCACTTGTGAAAGATACATTAAGTGACCATGAAGTCAACTATGGAATTGGTATCATCATGGCATAAAGCATTGCTTTCATTATCAAACCAAATGCCCATTGCACATTACATTGTGATGTGGACTAGGAGTTATACAAAGATAAATGTTTTCACTGACATTGCATATGGTCTGAAGCATATGTCTGTAGTCTTACAGTTGCATACACATCTGTGTCTCATTTAATTGTGGAATTGTGTCCAGTTCCACTGAAAGATAAGAAAATCAGCAGTTTTCAGATGAGAATCAAGCCACCCGTGTATTCCTTTCTTCCTTGCATTGCATTTACCCTCAGGATCATACCAGTAGTCCATTGGATATGGAATATTTCTGCCTTTTTAAGTCATAGGAATTTTGCTATTGCAATTAGCTGGACTATGTAATCGTCATTGGTGTTGACTAACTTTGCTTTGACTGGCCCAGTCATGCAAAGGAGGAAAACAGAAGAAAGTGGAAGGCTATGAGATTCCTTCCTTATGGTCCATCAGGCAGTACTGATGCAGTTGCTACAGTCCCATGAGGGCTCTCCACGTCCCTCTGGTGAATCAACACCCAATATAGGTTTTCTTCCTGCCAAACAAACAATTTGCACATGAAAATCATTCTGTGCTATTAGTCATTATAGATTTATTATTTTGGTCCAGATAGATTGTTTAGATTATGATTTTATGATTGGATAGTTGCTGTCTCTTTTAGAACTTGATCAATGTGTAGCAGATAAAATAATTCATGTTACTCCAAAAGAGGGGTTACACCAACATAGTTAATAGCTTATACATTCAAGGGAAACTTTTGTTCCTTTTTTAACATACATTCATCAGCAAACTGATTCTTTTGCAGTTTCTTACCTGCAACACAACTGCATTTGGATATTACATGAATGCATAAATACAGCCCTGTTCTAAATATGAAAGCAGGACATAGAGCAACATGCAACTGTTGTACAGTGTAGAAACATGCACTGTCCACTTACTGTTAATGCTTGTTTAATAATTCCTAAGCTCTGACTGAATCTACACCAGATACATGCAGATATATACAAGCAAACACTTATCAGCTCAGAATGAGCAAATTACAAACTCGAAAAGTAATGGACAAGTTATTTGGGCAAGTCCATTCATGCACAGAAGCTGCTGCTAGACATGAGCCCTCTGCTTGATATTGCAGGTAGGTAAAGGCCAAAAGAAAAAGCAAAGAATTACATTTTGAAGACAATCATAACCCATCTTAAAGACCCATACCACTATTAAAAAGCAAAAAAAAAAAAGGTTTTGTAGCGGACTTGCAACACACCAGCTATGAAATTCTGAAAGTTACTTCTCCAAATTTCAAAACTGGACATCATTTTGAAAGATCTGATAGCCAAGTCCAGCTCCTGTCTTGTGCCAAGAGGCAAAATAAAATCACAGAAACCATCAGACATCCATTTTATATGTGCCAGTTGTGAAGGCAGCTGATTATGGAGCAAGAATTTACAGACTGCAATGTACAAAATTCGGCTTTCAGCAGCAGAGCCCTTAAGACTCACCTTAAGCAGAGTCTTAAGACACACCAAACAAAATAAAAATCCCTCTCTGGAAATATGAACTTCACCTCACACTGGGCAGACTATAGGAAACATCTCAAGCCTGAAATGGACAAAAGAACAGGAGGAAATACTATACAATATATATACACAATATACAATGGACCTAGACAAATTCATAGCAAAAACATGGATTAGTTTTAACTGAAGTTTTTCTCCCATTGTGCCTTTTCTTAGGAGGAAGAAAGGGTCTCCATTTGGTCCTACTAAATTATTCTAAAGACACAGACATCATGTTTCAGTACATTAGGCCTGTTTAAAAGTGATATTTGAAAAAACACTAAAATCTATTGGATGTGCATAGAATTTCTCACTAAGGGTCCAGCCCAGTTTCCATTGCATTCAGTACTTGGAGCTCAATGACAGCTGTATTAGACCTTTAAGATGAGATTTTCAAAAGCTTCCCAGGGATTCACAGTGTGTTTACACTGTTAGTTAAGCTTGTGTCTGAGCCTGATCCTTAACTCCATAATCATCTGCAGTGTTAACCATCAATGTACCAATAATTGATGCTTGAAGAGCTTCAGGAAGCGTAGGGTAAGAGAAGAACCAGTGTTTTTGGGGACCTGTGAGAGAAGAGGATGTGAACTCCTTCCATAGGTGGTGCAGCGGGAGCCAAGGCTTAAGGAACATCTTCTCAAGATGCTCCTCAGATACTTAGCTGGTGATGTTAACTCCACTGTTTGACTTTGCACTGAAAGGGAATGCAAGTGTTCCCGTGGTTGGTGACAGCAAAGCAGAAACTTAGAGATTTATGATCAACTTTGCAATAGAAACACTGTTAAGTACACTAAGTACATGAATGCCGCCACTAGAGCTGAAGCCATTTGCATACTTAAAGGCACAATCATCTCTTCTGCTGAATCCAGTCTCTAGAACTTCTCTAAAAGTGCTAGCTTCCACAGAATGGATATCCTGGCCTACCCCTCCCTGGGAGGCTTCATGGAGCAGGGGACCAAAGCAGTTTTAGGGAGTTGTAACTCCATTGTACTGTGTTTTTTAAAGCACATTAAAATAGTTTTAGTTCCCTGGAACTAAATTCATGCTGGTAGTTTAAAGAAGAAACCAATAGCTATGAACCAGGTAAAAGAGAAAAGAAACTTCCAAGCTGGTAAAAGATTCAAAGTTATTTTGTAAGGGACTAGCTAAATGTTGATTTTTTTTTTTTTTCCCCAATAGAAAAATTAGAGCATTGAATTTGTATAACAAGGAAATAGACAACTATCAATTTGTGTTCAGCTTGTACCACCTTAGTCTTTCCCAGAAGGGGTTTCTTTCTAGCCAAATATTAGGGGTACTGTCAGTTCGTTCCAAGGACAAATTCCTGGAATAACAGCCGCTAAGTTGACAGGTTTAGAGCTTTATCTAGAGGGAACATGATAGGGAATGTGCAACAGAGCAGATTTTTCACTTGAGAATCATTCCAAGAGCTGCAAAACTACAACAGTTTCCAAAATGTAGGACAGACTTCCTCAGGTTATTGCCTTACGCACATGTCCACACAGCCAACAATTAAAAATTCACAAGAACATCTTGTCATACAGCTCAGCATTCAACTTGCTTTCCAGCCTCTGAATCTAATCTTACCTTGAGCATTCCTTATCTCAGGAGGAAGCTGGTCTTAGAGTTAAGGCAGGACTAGGCTGCAAAACCACAAGAGTTCAAGGCCCAGCCCTGCTTCTGAATTTTGAAGAACTTGCATAAACCCTTCAAGATACAGCTTTCCATATGTAGAATGGGAATGATACCACTTGCTTTGGGTTGTCTGTTCAGTCTCTTCAGATCTTAAGTTATTTAGCAAACAGTCTCTTACCATATATTTGCCTTTTACTTTGTGGAGTAGGACATCCAATGCCATCAGAGCCCTTAAGAAATACAGCAATATTAGTGTAAGCTAGTGAACCAGAATAATGTCAAAGGGTATCATGGTGTATACAGTTTTAAAAGCCAGGTGAAGGAAAACCAACAAACAAACAAGAAAGAAAACACAACCAACACAAACAAATAAACCCACACAAAACACCACCAATAAAAAAAAACAAAACAACAACAACAACAAAAACCTCTCCAGAATCTTTTAAACAAAATTAATCCTGTCTTGAAGGCCAGCTGCAATATTGCTTCACAATATGATTCACCACTTAAGAACTGGTATGGGGTTCCTGTGTCTGAAGATTTAATATTTATTCCATGAACAACAGGAAGGCATCATTGAAGATGGAAGTCAGTTTTGTAACTCCTACCCTGAAAAAAGCTGAACTGCATTTCAACCTAAAATTGATGGGCCTGATAGTTCAGGATTAAATTCTCTGGCTAATACAGGGCAGATGTCAGGACAGATGACTGTAGTAGATCCTGCTAGTCTTACAAAAAATTGGCTAATCCACTGTCAGCTCAGGCTCCTAAGCAAGCAGCGATTTCATACTGTATCAACACGCAGACCATACAGGAAGTAGTCATAGGGAAGCCTTTGCAAAATTCTGAGGAGCAAATATCCCAAATATTTCAGGCCACTAGGTGATTTTTTTTGCATATTAGAGAAAGGTACGTGTTTGGAAGAATGCAGCCTGCAAATTCTTCACCCTGTTCCACTAAGCCTACTAAATCATCTGGAGGTGTCCAAGTTAAGCAGAACTACAATCCCTATTAAGTGGCACTCATTGCCACTAAGCATCATTGGACTTACATGATTTCCCTTGTAGATGTCTGGATTAAGTGGTTTTGCCAGCTGAGCAAAACCTGTTTCTGATTCAATGGAGTTGAATTGTACTGAATCGTATGTATTTTACTGCTTTATATATTTCAGATAGCAAGAAAACTGTCTGGTTTTGTGGAAATCAAAATACAGTTTATCTGTTGCACCAATTTTCAATACATGTGAGCTCCGAATGCACATGGAATACATTTCATCCCATCTATATAAACAGTCCTACATTAAGTATATAGTGGTTTTCAGAGAGTGGCAAACAGCCGTCCCATGCACTTACCCTGGTCTGATTAACATTCTTATGAAACAGAAATCATATGCTGAACATTAGAATAATGTCAGTTCACAAAGGAAGAAAAAATAAATAAATAAACCCCAAATCCAGGCACCTTGAAGCAAAGCTCTGAGAAACTGTCTCAATGGAAAACCCTACGGATGGAAAATGTACCTAAGGCTGGTTTTGGCCGCTTTAAGAGCATAGTTCAGCAAGCAATGCCTCTTTCATTGAACACCCAAAGCTCTAGAGCCACATATGTTTGTGCTGGTGTGAGATTGGCATGCTGCTCCCACCGATGAAAGCTGAAGCAACGGTGCTGACCTACAGGGAAAAGCATGGTTTTCGGGATTTTTCCTTTATTTCTTTTTGCTGAGAGTATTCTCCTACAGTGCCAAGGTGGCGAGAGGCGAGTGCACACAGGTTTCCTTTGGAGGACGAGGAGAATAGAAGGAGGAGGGGGTGAGGAGTGCAGGAAGGTAGAAAAAGGCATCTTATCTGAAAGCTGAACCTGCATAGATTTATTTTATTTTATTTTTTTTTTTTATGATAACAGAACAGGTCAACAATGACCTGCACCGTGGAAAGCAACAGAAGGCTCTCCATTACCTTCTGCAGACAGCTTCAGTCCCTGTGTCTCAGTGGGGCAGACACACATTCTGCCAGCCTAGAGTGTGAACATGCCTGATTTTCAGAATATAATCTTTAAAAATTGGTTCCTTTTCCGGTGAGGCAGATGGAGCACTCACAGGTTTTTGGACTCACATGTTTGACCCAAGGAAACATTTAGGCACATATGAATGAGGGGTTGCAAAGCCTAACATCCAGGTGCTTCGTCCCAAGAGACCCTGCAGCTTTTTGGTGCATGCGTAGGTTCCTTTATCAACAGATGGGGAGAGCTGGAAACCTCTGAATTTGGCTGATGAGTCTTTTGCAGCTCATACTTGAAACAGGAACTCTGCCACCTTTATTCAACATGGTCTGAACAACTCACTCTTGCATTTTTCTCCATTCTGAGATAGGTCAAGGAATAATATTCGCATAGGCCACTCTATAACTCAAGAGATGCAGACTAGTTCCAAGCTGCTACCCCCTCCACAGCATAGAAGGGATGGGGCAGGGATATGCACTTCATTTCTAGATAGACTTAGGTTAATAAGAATTGATGCCACAATAAAAGAATTGATTCCACCATATAGGGCTCATCAAGAAATAAATGCGAGACCCAGGGCTCTACACTTCTGATGAAACAGAGGCTGCAAATTGTTTGAAACTCAGTTTTCAAATATGGCTCCCCAAACATCAAGTGGAAAGCAAGGCCAGGAAAACAATGCATACTCTACTTCTTGAAACAGCATCACCAGAAAGAAAATAGCATATTATTCATGAGGCCAGATCTCAAGTAGGTTTTTGGTGCCTTCACAGGGGAAGATTAAAAAAAGAAGTTGCAGCAGGACTGAGACTTCATCTGGCCTTATTCTTATGCCTTGTAAAATATCTGAGAATAATTAAATCTGTTTCTCTTCTTTAATTAGCCTCTTATTAGAACAGTTCACTGCCGTGTATTTATTTACTTGATTGTATCTCCTCCACACCTTTGCCTTCCCTCATTCACCTGATCTTAACATCTCCCTTTTCCTTCCCTTCAAGCTCTGTATTTTAATGCTTTGATGTTGTATTGGCTTCCCCACCCATGCTTTGTTTTAAAGAAAAACAAAGATAGGAAACTTATACACAAAACAGGAGAGTCAACTACATCTTGACAAATCAAGCTTTTAAAGTCATGAAAAGCAGATTTAAAGATGAAAGCTCATTCTTAGCTCAGCTTCCTTCTTCAGAGACCTTAATATGATCTCTTTATGTAATGCCAATTAATTCAAAATATAATGCAAGCTGCAATTTCACATTGAGACATGTGTCCATTAGGTTTGTGTTGAATATACAGTTGCAGAGTTTGACTGATTTTTAAGTCTCATTGAGATGTGTAGAACAAGATGTCTTTTAAACATGTCAGTTGCCCAAGCAGCCACTGTTTAAATCTATGAATTCACAAGAAACGTACACATGGGTGTACATTTCACATGGGTGGAAAACATTTATCCTAGCAGAACAGTAACAGTCTTGGAGCAGTGACAAGTCCTGTTCAAGTTATGACCCAGATATGGAGATAACAGCAGTTCATGATCACAGAGTTTGCCTTGCTCAACACATTACCAAAGCTTAAAGGCAGCAGCCATGTCCCAACCTGTGAGAGATCATATTCCTGAATAGATAAGGTTTTAACCTGGAAAGGTTGCTGTAGGCACCTGTTTTCACTTCCATCCTCTTGAATGTGCCCTTGCATTGTACCTATAGTAGAAGGACACATGGCTTTACAGGTAGACACATACACATACCTAAATCCAGGCCAAATAAAAATAGAAATATAAAAGTTCTTTCCCGATAATTCTGATTGAGAAATACACATCTCAAATGGAAGAGACAGTAATCGCAGGGACATAGGTTTCACTGGCACCATTTGAAAGGCCTTTCTGATTTTATACTTCAATAGTGATGCTACCTCAAAGTTGTTCAGCTGATCCTTCATATAATTGCTTGCTGGCATACTCTGAAATACAAGGAAAGATAATAAGAAGCCATAAGCTATGGAATATGTTATTAAGGTTTACTGGCATGTGTTTCAGGTACCCAGAGTATTCATTAAACAGGAAAGGGTTTAATTGAGCTCAACAGATTCAATTTTCAAGGATTCCTGAGTGGAATTAAGAGTCCAAACCCCAATGCCCTTCAGGTCTTCCCAATCCTGACTTACTGAAAGTCCCTGCCCTGCTTTGGCTCCAGCTGCAGCATTGTTACAGAACAATGATACTGCAGCCAGCAATATGCTGCAGAAACAGCCTGAGATCCCATCAAAAATGGGGTTACTGCCTGGGAAAAAAAAAGAAAAAAGATAGATATCCAAATCCTGGTATAAACCAAAGTATTCCCTGCATTTTTCACATGTAAATGGCCTGGAGCATCAAACAGGTTCCCATGCTGTCATATTTAACAGGACCAGGGAGGAAGATGGCCAGAATCTTTCTGACATACATTGCAGTAGACACTGATAAGCTTCCAAGTGAGCCCTCCTTTGCAAGCCTCACATTTCAAAAATTCCTACCCAGACATTTTCGTCTCATCAACTAAACACACTAGCATATAGAATACTAAAGCTAAAATAAACTGCTAGTTGAGCATTGTCACCCATAGGATTTGGTTGGAGACCATACCAGCTCTGGAGGCATAAAGAAACCCTCAGGCCCTATTATGTTCTTCAAATATGTAATACAGACCTTATGGTGGACAGTGTACAATAATACTTCTTCAGATAGAGCTCTCCAAGTGTGGTAGGACTCAAATTTTTTATGCCACCAGATCTTAGGTGACACAAGCCAGGTGGAAAATGAAAAATAAGCCTAGAAGCAGCCTGACAAAGGAGGGAGGTTGACAATGAAAGGGAGCACAGTACCAACAAAAGCAGAAAAAGGGAAGCATAACGCTATTGGGTGAAGTGGTCAACTTTTAGCCAAGTAGTAGAAAAGGGGCAGTAGAGAAAGTATGTTACTAGCAGCATGGAGGCAAGGCACAAAATGAAGTGCCAGACTGTATCCCAAACACACTGTCTCCTTAAGCCAGGAGACGGCCAGGGTCAATCATACATACTGGGAGTTCTACCCTGCGTGCTGGGATCAAGGTCTAGTAAAAAATGTCAAAACTGCAGCTGATTATGCTCTGACCAAGACCCCTTGCCTACCTTTGCCACCCTGTTGGTACTCTAGCACCTCAGCGTGCATGGCAAACACCCGTTCCACAGGCACTCACCACTTAGACTTTACTAGTAACAGATCAGACTTCCCAGGGCTTTTCTCTCCCAACATGTGGCATCTTGCCAGCTAAGTTAGCGGACCAGGAAAAGCTGAGTGCTCAGCTGTAACCCATCAATATGCCTCTCTCAAGGAGAGCACAAGATACCGCGAGGATGTAGGACCCAAGCTGCAGAAGAGCTACAGGTGGCTCACAAGACAGGAGAGCAGCATGGGTGGCAGCACTGCACAGCAAGCGCATGAGACACCAGCTTTCAATTTACGGATCTCAGAGCTTCACATTCAGCGCATGAGTCCAGAAAAGTAGTAAAGCAGTGATGCTTTTAGCATAAGAATGAATGGACACCAGAATACAGCCTTAGACACGATTCAGAAAGCTTCCAGTGATGTCCCCAGAATTCAATGCAGTTAAAGATTATGGGAAAAAAAAAAAAAAAAATCAACAAAACCTGTAAAAGATGGCAGTATAGATGGGTTCCTCAAGAGTCACAGATAATCAGGATCCTGGCCCTGTCCTCTTCACTCAGACAGAACTACTGATGAGAGGAATTTCCCCTGTGACAGAGTATGCTGGAAGCATGCCCAGGCTCACTGCAGCTCCATCCCAGTAGTTCAGGGCAGAGCCCCTAGTGCTATTCACAATCAAGAGAGTGAATTCTAAAGCCCCCTGATTCCCCTTGCCCCACTGGCAGCCAAATTCCTACACTGGCATTACGCAAATCCAGCTAGGCCTTCTGCCCCTCACTCCTTAGGCTCTATTAAACATATTATTGAGCTAAAAATATCACATATTTTCTTCCACTATCAGTCTCAAGCCACAGAGGAAAATATTCCTGCCCTCACAGATAAGATTTACAAGGACACAGCACGTGCTTACACCTCATAGATGGCAGCACACTCTCATGATGCATGGTGCACCAGACTGTAATTCAGTGCAGCCTATTTACCCCTGGCTCTGTCCCAACAGTGGGTTTCCTCCCTCAGCCACCTTAAAGTCCATTTCTCTAGCATCCAAGGTGAAAAGATGCAAACCTAGGCGCCAAATATCATCCAGTAGTTTACCCACTGCAGTTTACAGGCAGCTGGATTCCCTGCAGATGGGGTTGTATAACGGCAGTTAAAACGCTGTATATAGAAAAGGTCTACAGAGGGATCTGGACAGGCTGGATCAATGGGTTGAGGCCAACTGTATGAGATTCAACAAGGTTCAGTGCTGGGTTCTGCACTTGGGTCACAACAACCCCATGCACTATTATTACAGGCAAGGCTTGGAAAGATCCTGGTGAAAAGAACCTAGGGGCATTGATCAGTGGCCAGCTTGTGCCCAGGAAGCCAAGAAGGCAAACATCCAACCATATTGTATCAGCAACAGTGCGGCCAGCAGGCACAGGGCAGTGATCGTCCTCCTGTACTGGGCACTGGTTTAGCTGCACCTCAAATACTGTGTTCAGGTTTGGGCCTCTCACAGCAAGAAGGACATTGAAGTGCTGGAGCATGCCCAAAGACAGGCACTGAAGCTGGTGAAGTGCCTGGAGCAGAGATCTTACAAGGTGCAGCTGAGGGATCTGGGGTTGTTTAGTCTGGAGAAAAGGAGGCTTGAGGGGAGACCTTTCAGTCTCTACAACTGCCTGAAAGGAGGTTGTAGTGAGGTCGGGGCTGGTAAGAAGCAACATGACAAGATGAAATGGCCTTAAAGTGTGCCAGGGGAGGTTTAGGCTGACTACTTGAAAAAATTTCTTCACCAAAAGGGATGTAAAGCATTAGAACAGGCTATCCAGGGAAGTGGTCGAGTCATCATCCCTGGAGGTATTTAAAAGACATTTAGATCTTAGAGACATGGTTTAGTGGTGGACTTGGTAGTGCTGGGTTAACAGTTGGACTCTATGATCTGAAAGGTCTTTCCAACCTGAAGGATTCTATGATTCCAATGGCACTGGGCTCTGCCAGAATTCTGCATTGATTCAAGGAGCCGGTGTGTGTGTCCAAAGCAATTACAGAAGCATACCTCGCTCAGGCAGTTCACTGGTGTAGCAACATTTTATTTCTCCCACCTGAGAAAATAAAAAGCAGGGGAGAATTATTTGTCAGCTCAAGCCCTGTGTTAATCTAGTTGCAAGTATAATGTGATTTCCATCCTGCCCCAGTAGTAGGTATTGCAACACCTTACATATGGATCATTTTAATCTATTATAATCTGGCTGGCTAGAAAGAAGGTTTCTCTCCACCACAGCTGCTTGTGATTAATACTAAATATACATGCCAAGCTTCAATCAGCAAGAGTGTGCATTTTAGCTAGTCTGTATTTGGTAAATCAACAGTAAACCCTTTAAAATGCAGAAGATGCTGCAAAGCTTTACATGCTTAAGTTATAACCAGCTTTTTTTTTCCAAATGCTTCTTCTATTTGCCATTTCTAATGTATCATTATCTTTTACTTCTTTTCTTTAAGCGAAATTGATTTAAAAGCTGCTGATCACAGGAGATAAGTGTCACCTCACCTTTACAAATAAACTGTGGGCAAATATTCATTAATTGCTTTGTCCTCTTCATTTTTATATTCACTTACCGCAAACTTCAGCAAGAGGAGAAGCATTTCAGTTGAAATTAAGATCAAGCACATGTAATAAAAAAAAGACATAAATACCCAAACTCAAAGCCAATAAATTATAATTTTATAAATCATTATAGAATACAAACATGTATTCTTATTTTACTATAATTATCAAACTAGGATTAATATAATCTTGTATATTACTTCCCTTCACAGTGAATTAAATTATGTAAAAAGTCTCCCACTAGTATTCTTACCCAGCAAGAAACATTTCAATTGTAAATTTGCCTTTTAGAGTCTTTAAATTACACACACATTAAAAAAGGCCAGTACTATGGCTACTGTGTATCCACTAATCTGTAAATAGATTCCCAGTCCAGGACTCATCTCTGAAACGCGGCATCAATTGCACAGGCTCCCATTTAGCTTTAGTTGAATAAAGCCATACTAGATACGCAAATAACATCAAACTTGCCGGATTAGAAAGGGGCACCTCATACTCTAAATCATGATTGTCAATCATCACCCAGGATTAAGGGATATAGTTTAAAAACCTAAAAGCAAGCACTTCCTTTTAACTTCTGCCTACTGTGCATTTTGGATTATCGCCCAGAAATGGCATTACTTGAAACAAGGCTGCCTCCCTTCTACCATCTCAGGGAAGTGCATCTTTACCATCTGCTAACCTCTGCTTGGAGAAAAAAAAATATAAAAAAATCTCAGCAAAGCATACAATTTAGATTTGAGATCTACTGCTGACTGTGATTATATTTATAACTTGCTTTTCACAGAAAAATGGGGGTTATTTTTGGCTTAATAAGTGCTTTCTGAACACAGTCACCACTTTTAGCAGAAAGATGTAAGGCAGTTAAAAACCAGAGCAGCTACTCTATTCTTACACAGGACGGACAGCTGTCCTGAATCACTACTTTTCACATAAAGGTTTTTGAGGGATTGGAATGCATGTCATTGTACTCCTAAAAGCAGAGCAGCATCCCAATTGATAACGCCACCTGTCCTCCTGCACACAAGACAGTCAACATTCAGCCTTCCAACTCTGTCCCTCACCTCTCCCTTTACCACATCTCCTGTGTTCCCCTGGTTGAGCTACAAGACACTTTGGCAAAGCTGGAGTTGCCACTTCAAAAGTCTCTCATTTGACATCAGAAAAGGCCAAGGGAGAGAGAGATTGGTCAACAAATATTAATGTTGAATGCGTATGCAGGTTCAACGAACTGAGCTCAGGATTTGGTTATAAACTGGGAATAATTTGTGGCAACAGTTAACAGAACTGGGTGCTTGGTTTGGCCCCTAACTCATGATTTATCACCTAATCTTTCAGGCAAACAAGTTTGTGGTTTTCCTCATTAGATGTAAAGTTCAGGTCATTCTTGGTCTTTTGGCTATTTCTGCTCAACAACTGTCATGCCAGCTGATGTACCTGCATGTGCAAGTTATATGGAGAGCTGGACACAGATGAACAATTTTGGAACTCAAGTACAGCAAAATCCATGTAGAAGAGAAGGTACACAAGGAATCAGTCAGAGAGGGTGGCTGTCTACATAAACAAGGATCTAACAACTCTGTTTTAGGGTTCTGAGGTTCATCTGTGGTTCAGTGCTTCCATGTCTTTGGCTACTACCACAGACAACAATATACATGTCCATTATGCACATCCATCCTGTCAAACCCAGCTAATGCAGAGTATGGCACAGACCCCTTGAAGTTATTCAGGCATGTAAAGCCTCTTCAAAAGTATGGGATTTAGGTACCCTGGCACTTTTGTGGATATGAGCTTCTAAATTGGATGCTGCAGTGTTCAGTCTACTCAGGTCTCCATTGCAGACATCTCAAATAATCTGGCAAGTGATCTTCCATAAGCAAAGGTTTCTTCTGCATTTGCTTACGAGTGTGTCTTCCCTTCTCTCTCTGTATATATGAAAATTTATTAAAATGCTCTAATCATACATGTACATGTGTGCAAATGTATGATATAAAGTTATGAGGAAGAAAAAGACAAACTAGAAGAGAATGAAGTATCATCAGTGCTATCCTAGACTATAAAAATACAATTAAATCAACTTCTACAACTAATCAAAATATTTTTCAAAATCAGTATTTTTGGAATATCTTTATAATTGAGATGCTCACCAGAATCTGGGGACATGGGCCAGATCCTCAGCTGGTGTAAAGATGGGCCAGATCCTCAGCTGCACTGACTTCATATGCACTTTCACAATCTAATTGAGTCAATGCTCTTGCCCCTAAGGTACTGTTTATGGCTGCATACTGATTAAAGAAAATATACACTGGTTCTTTAAGCAAGAAAGGGAAAAAACTTCAGCTAAGGCTAATCTTATCAACATATAACCTTTTAATCAGATTATTGAAACAACATGTTAATTTATGAAAAGTTTGGCATTCTATTAAATTACAAACAACGTAGTGAATTGCAACCCAACAGGCTGCTTCATTGAATTCATGAAGCCACTCCTGGCAAAGGCATTCCAAATTTGAACTTAATTAATATTCCTACTCCTGGTTTCCATAGTTTCTTTTTAAACATGAGTGCTAGCAGAAACTGGCAGTAACTTTACCCATATTCTCAATAATAACCCCCCTCTGGCTGTCAATATGTGTGAAAGGAAAAATTTTTTGCATACCCCAAACAGCCTGTCATTTTCCTGTCTTTTGTCAAAAATATGTTGGCAATTTTTTTTTTTTCTCTTTTTTTTTTTTTCTTTTCCTTACACAGCTTAAAACGCTTAACTGTTTCTCTGCTTGGGTTATGAGTGAGGCACCTTCCCTCCTTTGTGTATTGGAAAGAGAGCTCAGGAGTCATGCTTCTCCAATCTCAGATGACAGCCTCATAGAGAAAAAAAACAAAACTAACCAAAGAACAAAACAAATCAAGACAACAAATTTCAGAGTTATGGGGAGGGAAAAAAAAGCTTTCCTTGGAGAATCAGGAACTCAAGTAGCTAAAATGCTTGGGGAAGTGTTTCACATTTTCCTTTCTTGCCTAGGAACTTCAAAAATGGCTACTGTCCATACTGAACCAAGAACTTATTCTAAATATGCTTTTAAGCTGTTTTTCTATTCCTATATAAAAGAGCACTGCACTTCATACGAGCAGTATCTGAGCTAGCCCAAAAAACAGGAACACAGACCAAGAAAGTCTCACCATCCAGACAGAAAGCAGGAGAGAAGAACATCACTGGATCACACATGGGCAAGGAGAAAGGAGACCTTCCTATCAGCGTCCCACTCCCATAGGAATCTTTCTAGAGGGCACAACTCCTACTCTGCAGCTTCGCCTTCTGAACAGTGTAGCCCCAAAACACATCTTTCACCGTTATGCAAGACAGTTCACCGAACAAACCCATCATTCACTATATTCAACCCAGTACCCTCTGATTTTTGGGGGGTATTCCTTGGCTTTTGTGTTGGGACAAGGGAAACACAAATATAATTTGGGAGGGCAGCAGTAGAGCAAAGGGCCCGAATTAAGAATTTCAGGTAAAAATCTTCATAATAAATCCACCCTGAGCTCCATGCTGCTACAGGACACTGTAACAGAGATTAAGCCTTCAAGCCTGGGAACCAGTTACTTCAGATTTAACGTGGCCTTTGGACTACAGCACACAAATAATCCTGCATCACTTTTCATGGGAAGTTCAGTGTCTCTGTTTTATCTGGACCAGCAAACCCAAGTTATTTCAGCCACTATCTGACCAGAATTTACATGCAGGCAGAGTTGACCAGCTAAGTTTTAACTTGGGTATAATTTAAGTGACATAGTTGGTAGCTGGAAAACCTGCTAAGAATTGGAGATGGGTCCTTACCTGAGAACTGGCGATTTACCCCAGCTTCTAAACCAATAACACTATAGAATGTGTTTTTTTTCTAGAAGACCACTTAATGGCAACAGTTAAGACACTTTTTCAGCAGTTTCCTGCTAAATGGCTAGTTGTTCCCTTAACATACAGATCTTGCTATTCCTTGCAAATCTCCATTACAGACTTAATGATTTCCTATGTTAGAGGCTATACCTAAAGCTTTTTCCTAAACTGAAAATAGCGTTAAGCAAGATCAGGGTCTCACCATGGATATACCCGAACAAATTCTTCTCTCTGGGTTTCTTTAGCCATGTTGGCCAAATGTGGCAGAGGCATAGATTAAAAAAAAAATTATGCTGCCATAATTTTTTTACAAAACATTCAATGTAAAGTTCAGAAATACAAATTAGTACCCCACTAAAACAAAGGCTACAGAACTGGTATCCCGTTTGGACGTATGTTAGTATAGTGAGAGATATGAGAGACGTTAATATGTACCCGATGTCTATCACACAGATGACCACTCATCCACACAGAAGTTGTGGTCACAGCAGAGCACAGAGAGTACTCCAAAGTGTCTTAAGGGAGTCTTGGGAGTCTTCAGAGGAAAGAACCTGTTGGACATCATTCCTCAGTAAACCAGACTTGGTTTACTCCACTGTTCAAAGAGTAACAGTGACACAAAAAAGCTATTATTCACTGTCAAAGGCTCTGACCACACTACCCAAGTCTTGAAAGGCAGATGCAGGGACTGTGAGAATGAAGACCTTAGGCCCAGTGTAGGAGAGGATCTGGTTCGAGACCATCTTAAGAACCTGAATGTGCACAAGTCCATGGGACCTGAGGAAATCCATACATGGGTCCTGAAGGAGCTGGCAAATGAAGTTGCTAAGCCACTGTCCATCATATTTGAGAAATCATGGCAGTCAGGTGAAGTTCCCGATGACTGGAAAAAGGGAAATATAACCCCCATTTTCAAGAAGGGGAAAATGGATGACCCTGGGAATTACAGACCAGTCAGTCTCACCTCTGTGCCTGGCAAAATCCTGGAGCAGATTCTCCTGGAAGGCATGCTAAGGCACATGAAAAACAACAAGGTGCTTGGTGACAGCCAGCATGGCTTCACTAAGGGGAAATCCTGCCTGACCAATTTGGTGGCCTTCTACGATGGGGCTACAGAACTGATGGACAGGGGTAGAGCAGTTGATGTCATCTACCTGGACTTGTGTAAAGTGTTCGACACTGTCCCACACAACATCCTTGTCTCTAAATTGGAGAGACATCAATTTGATGGATGGACCACTCAGTGGATAAAGAACTGGCTGGATGGCCATACATAAGGAGTTGTGGTCAATGGCTCAATATCTGGCTGGAGACCAGTAACGAGTGGCATCCCTCAGGGATTGGTGTTGGGACCGGTCTTGTTTAACATCTTTGTTGCTGACATGGACAGTGGGATTGAACTCAGCAAGTTTGCCGATGACACCAAGCTGTGTGATTCAGTCAATACGCTGGAGGGAAGGAATGCCATCCAGAGGGACCTTGACATGCTTGTGAGGTGGGCTGATGCCAACCTCATGAAGTTCAACCACGCCAAGTACAAGGTCCTACACCTGGGTGGGAGCAATCCCAGGCACAGCTACAGGTTGGGCAGAGAAGAGGTTCAGAGCAGCCCTGAGGAGAAGGACTTGGGGGTGTTGGTCGATGAGAAAAGGAACATAAGCTGCCTTCAGTGTGCGCTTGCAGCCCAGAAAGCCAACCACATCCTGGGCTGCATCAAAAGGAGCGTGACCAGCAGGTCGAAGGAGGTGATCCTGCCCCTCTACTCTGCTCTTGTGACACCTCACTTGGAGTATTGTGTGCAGTTCTGGTGCCCTCAACATCAAAAGGACATGGAACTGTTGGAACAAGTCCAGAGGAGGGCCACGAGGATGATCAGGAGACTGGAGCACCTCCTGTATGAAGACAGGCTGAGGAAGTTGGGGCTGTTCAGCCTGGAGAAGAGAAGGCTGCATGAAGACCTCATAGCAGCCTTCCAGTATCTGAAGGGGGCCTATAGGGATGGTGGGGATGGACTCTTCATTAGGGACTGTAGTGACAGGACAAGGAGTAACGGGTTCAAACTTAAACAGGGGAAATTTAGATTGGATATAAGGAGGAAGTTCTTTCCTGTAAGGGTGGTGAGGCACTGGAAAGGGTTGTCCAGGGAAGCTGTGAATGCTCCATCCCTGGAGGTGTTCAAGGCCAGGTTGGACAGAGCCTTGGGTGATATGGTTTAGTGTGAAGTGTCCCTGCCCATGGCAGGGGGTTGGAACTTGATGATCTTAAGGTCCTTTCCAACCCTAACTATTCTATGATTCTATTAACACTCCCCTGGCAAAAGAGGACTTGGATACAAACAATCAGCAAATCAGCCTTTAGAGCCTGTTGCTCTTTTTGGCCTGACTTCAATTCTCACCCTGCTTTAAAAGTGAGGTGGAGTGGGGGGAATGTGGACCAGATGAATTTCTGGGGTCCCTTTCAATCTGAATTATCCCCTGTCTATAACATACCTAGGTATACAAGAGGTAAGCCCTGTATTTGCCATGCAGCTAAGTACAGCTGTAGTTGAATTGGCCAATTGCATAGGTTAGACTACAGAAAAATCCAAGTCAAGAAAGATTAAGCTCACATATGATAACCTGGCACAGTGAGTCTATGGCATACTCTCAGCAGGTACAGGAGACAGATAATGATGCCATGAAGCAACTAATCAAATAATTAAACATACCAAAGCAAACTTAGGCTGGACATTCATTCCATCATGGCTGTCATCAACCACAATTTTCATGGTTTTGCAGAATAAGAAGCTTGCCTTCAGGTTACCACAGTGCAAAACCATGAACTTTCATCCTGCCTGTCCTGGGTTCAGCAGTAGCAGTCATGTTTTTCCTTTGTGTTAGCTGGTGCAGTGCTGTGTTTTGACTTCCAGCCTGAGAACAGTGTTGGTGAAGCCGATGTTTTCAGTTGTTGCTAAGTGATGTTTACCCTGACCAAGGACTTTGTGAGGCTCATGCTCTGCCAGGGAGGAGGGGAAGCTGTGAGGAAGCAGAGATGGGGCGCCTGACCCGGGCTAGCCAGGGAGGTATTCCATACCACAGCACGTCATGGCCGGGGTGGGGGGTAACTGGGAGTTACCCGGAAGGCCACGGGCTTCCGGGTGGGACTCGTTTCTTGGCCGGTGGTATCGTATTCTCTTCCCTTGTTATTTTCTCTTATCACTGTTGTAGTTGGTGGTAGCGATGGTGATTTGTGTTGTACATTGGTTGCTGGACTGTTCTTGTCTCAACCCGTGGGAGTTGCACTCTTTCGATCCTCCTCCCCGTTCCTCCGGGAGTGGGGAAGGGGAGAACCCCGGTGGGGGGGGGGACGGCTCTCGATTGCTGTCAGCTCGGCACCACTCACTGGGAGTGAGTGAACAAGTTACCTGACTGGGTTTAAACCACAACACTGCCATTCCAAATTCTTCTGTTTTATTGAGTTGAATCAACTAGGCCTGTTAGCAGTTGCCTCCTGTGTTGCCAGACCGGGAAGCTCAAAGCCACCTGTGAATCAGGAGGGGACAAGATGACAAGCAACTGCTTGACAGATAAAGATCCTGTTCTTGGAATAGTTCCTGTCTATCCTGCCAGATATGCCTTGGCTGAAAAGTGTGTGGTGGCTTGAAAGGAGGGATGAAGAGAGGGGAGGGAGAGGTGAAGATCGAAACTGTCTCCAGGTAAGGTAGCCCCAAGGCAGAGTCAAAAGAGAATGGTGGGTCAGATGGAAGCACTCTAGGAGAGACTGGGCATCTAAGAGGAAATCTGAGCCAAATTCAGGATTTTCTTCAGGAGACAAATAATTTCTCCTTGATGTTGGTGGTAGCCTTCAGCTTTAGAGACAATCAAAGTCCTAACTTGAAGGACCTAGTCAAAAAAAATCAAGTCAGGAAGCCCACGCGGCCCTTTGGTAGGACAAGATGTTTTGTGATTCACAGTTCATAGTACAGACAAAGGCAAATGTGATGACTAAAACATCATTCATTGTTGCACAGGGAAAAAAATCTCAAATTCTTTGGCTCCCCTGGGAAGGGCAGCAAGCTTTTTTGCTGTTACAATCTGACAAGCATTACCTAGAAGATGGATCCTGGAAAACCAGAAGGTGAAAGTAGTGAGAACGTATAAGGGTAGCTCATGAACAGAGCCCTGGAGGAAGAAGACAGACAGGAGGTGCACCCCAACAGACTGCCAGAGCAGCTTTGAAATACCAAAAAACCTGAGAAATCACTCAGACCAGGACCAGCACTGCAGAACTCCACCTATGAAGGAAAGTTCATGGTGTTCAGTGTGGAAGAAGAGATCCAGAAAAGAAACTTCTGAAGACAACAGAAGAAAGTCCATTTCTACAGGAAGCCAGTGATGGAACAGATGGATGGCATCTGTAGATTGTCTAACTTGTATCGTACCTCATTGTACAGTCTTAGACAAATGCACAATCATCAGTCGACCAAACGGTCAGACAGCAGCTGTCACTCATGCAGGCAGAGCTGGGATCCAAGAGGGAGCAAATTGAGAGGGCCTGTTCTTTGCCAAGGACCAGCAGGTGTGGAAGGAAAGAGATGCCAAGCAGAAGGGAACAAAGCTAAAAGAAAACTCATTTTGTTTGAAGTTAGCCAATGTCAGATTAAAGAAATCAAAGACTTGTTTAGAGTAAAGCAAAGAGAAATAAAGGAAGCAATTTTCAGATTTCAGTCCAAGCCTTTTGTCCAGTTTAACCCCTTTCCTCTGTTTTTCCATTTGCTTGTTTTTTTCATCAGTCACAACAGAACAGCTCCTCTAGAAGAGACTCATCCCTTGGCTTTGAGATTGCTAAAGAGATCAATACCACAGCAATCTAGGAAGCACAGTTTTCATTCTTGCACCACCACATACACTAATATGCTTCTTCACACAGCACTGTCACTGGAGATAAATCCATAACCAACGCTGTGCTATAGCAGCATTAGTGTTCAACCTTCATAAAGACAACTACTAAACACTGAAAGGCAGCGGTTGCCTGCTACCAAATTCTTTGTTCTCTAGTCTACCAACAGGAATCAACTCTAGATTCTTCCATTTGCCAAGGAAAATGAAAGCCAATGTGCCAGATGACCTAAATGGGCTGAATTCATTACAGACAGTCTTCAGGGGTCAAAATAATAACAAGTATCAGTGGGCCTCTATAGGCAGGTTAAGACATTTTCCTCTTTAGGAATCTCATTTTAGCTGGTCTAAAGTGGCTTGCATCCCTTCATAACTGATGGAGTAACTGAGACTCTTCTAGGAAGCAAATCTTCTGCCCTACTTTAGTTCTATGCCAGAATGAATAAGACTTCGGAACAGCTCCTTTCCTCTGTTAGTACATGATATAGGGAGCCTACACAACTAGCACAGTTCACATTTAAATTCACAGAAAGGCAATTTGGTAATATCAGTCCCCATGATGTTACCATGCCTTGAGAACTGCTCCATTTTTGCCTCTTTTGGCTCCAGCTGCATCTTGCATAGCAGTGCAGGGTAGCTACATTGTCTTCTATAATCTTGTTTCATTGCAGAACTGGCTCCATTCCATTTTCCCCTTGGAATTCACGTAGTTTGACATCCAAATATAACCTACTACTAAATTAAATTAAAAAAAATCAAAAACTGCTATGTCACTCTCCCCTAGCTTCCTCAGCACATCTTTCTATGTTCTCAGCACATCTTTTCATAGTTCTTTCTATGTCTATTTTATACAGAGCAAGTTCTGCTCACGAATGTGAGCCATTTCTTATTTTTCATGGAATTAAAGCAATTTGCTGACACTTAAAGGAAAGTACGCTTCAATTCAAAATTCAAGACAAGTGTAAGAGTACCTGACAGCACTCTATGTAACTCATGCTATTTTTTAAACTAAGTTGACAAACTCTCACAGGTTTCTAAGAGTAAAGGGCAGACATTTTCTGAGCCTGATTTGGACCTTTTTCAGTACTGGAAATAAAGAACCAAGATGAACTCTCTTTAGCTGATACTGATGTTGATTTCTGCCTTCACAACGTGACTGAACAGTTGAGCACTAAGCACTCCCGTTGAATCATTATTTTCTGCCTTCTCTTTTTAAGCTAGGCCCCTAACGTTGCTAAATGTACCATTTTTACATGAAACAAAACAGAAAACTGCCCACCTTCCTGTTCATTACCTCATATGGTGGGCCTGAATGGAAAACACCAACATGGAGAGAATTACGCATTGCACAAAGAATAGCTTGGGTTTTCTCAACATGTGTAGTGTCTTAAATGGGAAACAAACTACATTTTGGATCATACCGCTGCCGCACAAGGCATTCTCCCTCTGGTGGTCTGATCCAAGGGTACGTTCTGGAGCGATTTCCTAGAGGGAAGCTGACAGCTCTTTCACACCCTTCCCTCCTCCCTCTACACAAATGGCAGTATTATTCTTACAGGATTGCTATTTATCAAGACCAAATAAAGTAATTGCCTTTAAAGCAAAGTGCATTTGTAGTGTAAAGACTTCAAAGGGGCCTTTGCCTGTGTTTGTAGGGACTACCACCATCTTGGATGTATGTTTTTTGTCACTTTAGCCTACTTTTTACTTTTCAGAGCAGAGGCCTTTCTTTATTGCTAACGAAAGCACTACCTTAGCATCTTGCTTGCCAAAAAATTAAGTGCTATCAGCTAAATACGCTTCGCTGTCTGCTCTGAGTTATACACCAGTCATGGTAGGTTTTAATTTGATTAGTGATTGGGCTAAAAGGAGCTAAATAAAAATTATAATGCCCAAGAGCCACTTAGACTTGTTCAGACACTTTAAATACCAAATCCCTTCAGCAGTATATCAGTATCTTTATAGACAAAACTGAGTTTAAAAGTACAAATCTAATTGATCTCAAGTGCATTGGAATTACTATATTTAGGCATTGGATAATATTCTCCAGAAAGCCTCATGCTATGTAAGCAACAAAATTAATTGTGGAAAGACAAAAGTATGTGTCTAACATGCTTACGGATTTTTAAAAATTCATATTTTCATTGAAGCTGGCAACGTTACAGCTGCTCACACCAGCGGTGAATTTGGCACAGAGCCCTATATGGTGAGCAAATATAAGCTGGCTATTCCGGCTCTTTCAGAAGACCTGGACTTTAAGCCCAGCCTCAAAATTTCTATTCAAGGCTCTCACTGTTGCAGGAAGAAAAAAGTAAATAAAAAACCCAGCAAGTTGATTCTGAACAGCTAAGTAAGACTTTCTTTTCTTTGGTCTTAACTGGGGCTCAGTTCATGCAGGCATACATGGCGGATGCTAGACACCACAGAAGGATGTCATTATACTATTTCAGAATAAACAAACTACCTAAACAGAAGGAAGGAGCAATCCATCCCCAAGCCACTTTGAGATTAATATAGCAAGTACTAAAAAAAGGACACAAAAATATGTATATTTGCCTAGTTGAACAGGGAAGTCATTTTAGACTTCAGATGGATGCACAGATTCTGGCTGCTTCAATCTCTGCTGCTTCATGCAGCTCAGTTGCCTGCCTGCAGACAGACATCCCTGGTAGGGAAAAGCAACAAAATCCATTTTTTCTTGAATATAACCCCATATCTGCATCTCAGAATAAAATAATCACCAAAACCACACTTGCAGACATGATTCAAGATACCCCTCTAAATTTCAGTGGCTGACCCTGTGTTGCACTTTCTGCTTAACACAGGATTTTTCAGTAACAAGTCCCAGAGAGGAGTCTTGTCTTGATCTTCCTTTATAAAAGGAGATACATTCCTGGGTTAGACAGACTAACTTTATCCAGGTCGTATCCCACTTTTAATACATGGTGCTGAGCTGGGTCTTGGAGTCTCACTTTAAGATTTTTCCTAACAGGCTAGGGAGAGCAGGAGTGGATTTGGATCAGAAATTCCACAGAAGAGCAAAATTTTTTTCTAGGTTGAAGGGTGTTGTTGGCTTTTTTTTTTTTTTTAAATGAGAAATTAAAATCACACACACTGGGAAACAAAGTTAAGTTAAATCTAGCCCAGCTTTATGCGTTTTAGCAATTCACTCTGCTGTCTGTAGAACACAACAATATAAATATTGCTATCTCTGTTAAAATGAATTATTGACAATTTTAATACATGTTGCACAGTACATATTAATATAGAAAAATACATGTTATCAGCAGTGCAATGTTGACCATGTACTAATCCATTCCACCTGCTCAAATATTAGTGCAAATAATTATATATTTGTAATGCATCATTGCTGTCTAGTTTGAATCTCTGCCTCCAGAATAAATGTCTCTTCTCTGAAGTTGTTTGCTATTATGAGTAAAATGTTCTGTATTCATACTCAAATTGACTTTGGCTGGATAAGTAAAATGAGCAACCTTCAAAAATCCACTTGTCTAAGACTTAGAAGTAATTTTAATGAATTGTTTACAGTAAAATGGATGTTATAAAAATGTTTCAAACCCAAGCTTATGTTAGCTGGCTTCTCTACAACACTCAAATACCACACATCAGAACAGTGTGGCGTTCAAAATGACCATCTTCTGCTGGCAGCATCAACTGAGGTGAACCTTATACATGTCTTCCAGCAGGAGCTATTTACCCTGATACCATGAAATTATCTACCTACGAATTGATTCTGGGCACATCTTCTCTCCAGAGTCTCATCTTCCTTTTTAAGCCAAGAGGTGGCCTTGGTGAGACTGGACACTCGGTAGAACAACAGCTCCCATTCCCAACAGACTGATCATCAAAATGGGAAAAGCAGATGTGCAGCCAAGACGCTACAAGGGATTGTTTGTGCTAGGATATACCCTTGGCTAGACATGAAGTTGGGATAGGGCTAAGAAAAAGCACAGCCCTGGGAACAAATGAGGTAGGGTTAAGGTGAAGAAATTGCAAGGGAAGACTGTGATTCAACCAGCCAGCCAACAAAGAGGTGAGGAGCAAAAACAGCCCCAAAAACTTACAGAGCCCCATTGTGCACACAAAGAGAAGGAATGAAAAGAACCGTCTCTTAGTCCATTCTCTCCTCCACCCTTGCTAACAATAAAACACAGCATGAAGAAACTTTCAGCAACAGCTGCTGCTGCCGTGATGCCTGTCTCCCAAAACAGTATTTGTTCCTTCCAGCTCTGGCTCCAGCAGCCTTATCAACAATTCTGGGTTTTAGTGAAAGAAGAGAGAGAAGCTTTAACACTTAAGGAAGAAAAAATTTGAAGTATCAACTTTCAAAGAACATTGCATAATAGAAGAGCAGCTGAACAAGCTGGCACTTCCAGCTATGGGTCTCAAGGCAGACACACATGCTCTAAAATTACATTACCAGGGTGGAATACTTCCGAACCTCCAAGGATGACAAACTATAGCTTGGAGCTACTGGACCCTTTTAGGCACCCTATGCAGGGCTAGCAAACATCTTTTCTGTAGCACAAGGGTGACCTTTGTCACCCTTGTGACAAAGCCTCACATTAGCTGAGGCTACACAACCAGGGGAGGGTAACAGCAGGCAGAGAACATGCATGCTGAGCCCTCGCAGCAGGGGTGACTGGCTTGGCTGAGACCAGGACAGGCTTTAGCATGACAAACGTAGGGAACACCACTGCCTGGAGCTTGGCCAGCGTTGCAGCCTCAGATCCAAGGTCTCCTCACTTCACAGAGAGGAAACAGCTGTGCGGATGAGCAAGATTTGGGACCGCTGTAAGAAAGCCTCAAATTTATTTTCATCCCATTTCAGGATGAGTTTAAATTACAAATAAATAAAGTGCAAATAAAATTTCAAGATATAATCATTGAGTATTCATTTTGGTTTATTAAGGTGTTCTCAAATATACTATTCAGAGATTTCTCAACTTTACAGTTCCTGTTACTTTCCTGACATGTTACCTAATGGGTGCTGAAGCTGAGATATTTTTCCCTGCCATTCTTGGTCCCTTACTGTAAAGGCCACTCAGGGGAAAGCACAGAGAAACAGAGACCTGCAGAGATGAGAAAATATGAGAAAGCTAGAGGAATAAAGGGGAAGGGAACTAAACTCTTTCTACCGGGCTACATGTGGATGAAGAACCACCAGATAATATGTAAAGGCCTCCTAGCAGTCATGCTGCAAAGTTACAAGTTAATGTGTGGTAACAGAGGGGAAGGGATAGTGCAATCCTGAGATCTGGAAAGGAAAACAGGGCATAGGGATGTAAAGCTAGTAGAATAAAAGTAGAAATGAAGGCTTCCACATGCACTATGGGCTGTATTGACACAGAGTAAGCAGTGCCCCATACAAGAGAAAAGACGACAGGCAAACACAGCTGCTTCTCCACTCTAAGATAAGCAGAAGACATGGTATAGAAATCTACCACCAAAAGAAATTAGAATAAAGGAAATAGACAAGCAGAGCAGTGAACATCACTGGGTAGGAGATCTGGCTCCCCCCTCTCGTTAAAATAGGCATAGAAACATTGGGAAAGAAAATAACATTGCCAGCCTTGACATACAGAGAGAAAATATTCCAATGTGGACAGCAAAATGGAAACCTGCCTCCACTTAGAACTAGCACAGAAGTGAGGGTGGTGGTGGAAATAATGCCTAGAAGCCAATATCCAGCAGAACATCAGATCAGGAAAGGCAATCCTAGTTTTCAGTTGCTCTCTAGAATAGCTTTTGCTGCTGACAGCCGGCTTATCCTCCCTGCTCTTCCTAGGACTAGAAAAGCAAAGGAGAAGAGCCACTACCTGCGTTTAAAACTTGACAAGCTGTTATTTAAGATATCTGCTTCCTTCATATAGGAAAAACCATCATGTCAGCCTGGTTTCTCCATCCATGACTGGTTCAGCACAAGTGCTAGTCCAAATTAAGACAGCTATTGCCATGAAAAATTACTTCATAAAGCACCCTTCTGTTTTGGAATTTGTCATGACATCTAAAGCCAAGGCTTACTGTCATGCACATTCTGCATTGAGAGACCTGGAACTATGGGCTTCTGAAGAGTAGGCCAATATGTACCAACCTATGAAGGAACCCAACAGACATCACCCTTTTCAGGGCACTTTGCAAGATGTGGCATTTTTAACACATATTTGCACCTTTCCCTACAGAAATGGAACAATCCATTCAGACAACACTTGACCACAACAGCCCCACACCAGCTATATGGCAGAGGATTGCTCCCAAGGCAACTGAAATTGTGAGTTATCTGCCAATATCATGCCATTCTCAAATCAAGTAGTCACAGATGTGCACTCAAGTGCAGATAGTGTCTTCTGTTTAATCCAACAGTTTCAAGATGAACAGCTCCATGGCAAAGTACTACAGCCAGTTCTGCTTCTCTGGAAACTTACCTCATTTCAGGATGGGACACATATCTGGAAGGTTTTCATTCCAGCCCTGCTTATTCTCCCAGGTTGATGCATATTCTCTTAGAGAAGAGATTCAGAGCAGCCCTGCGGAGGACTTGGGGGTGTTGGTCAATGAGAAAATGAACATGAGCCGGCAGTGTGCGATTGCAGCCCAGAAAGCCAACCGTATCCTGGGCTGCATCAAAAGGAGTGTGACCAGCAGGTCAAAGGAGGTGATCCTGCCCCTCTACTCTGCTCTTGTGAGACCTCACCTGGAGTACTGTGTGCAGTTCTGGTGTCCTCAACATAAAAAGGACATGGAACTGTTGGAACAAGTCCAGAGAAGGGCCACGAGGATGATCAGGGGACTGGAGCACCTCCCGTATGAAGACAGGCTGAGGAAGTTGGAGCTGTTCAGCCTGGAGAAGGCTGCGTGGAGACCTCATAGCAGCCTTCCAGTATCTGAAGGGGGGCTATAAGGATGGCAGGGAGGGACTCTACATTAGGGGCTGTAGTGAAAGGACAAGGAGTAATGGGTTCAAACTTAAACGGGAAGTTTAGATTGGATATAAGGAAGAAGTTATTTACTGTAAGGGTGGTGAGGCACTGGAATGGGTTGTCCAGGGAAGTTGTGAATGCTCCATCCCTGGCGGTGTTCAAGGCCAGGTTGGACAGAGCCTTGGGTGACATGGTTTATTGTGAGGTGTCCCTGCCCATGGCTGCAGGGCTGGAACTTGATGATCTTAAGGTCCTTTCCAACCCTATTCTATAATTCTGTATGTGAGGTTTCTACTAATCACATTTTAACGACCTCCTTCCATATGCTATGCTCCTTCATTTAAAAGTGCTTGTTCTCCACATCCTTTCAGTTCATGTCTTCCTGACCCATTACATCTAAGTATCCCGATCCTATTTTTATCAAACACTTCCATTTCAGAGTTTTTTATATTTTTGTGTTGTGAAGTATTCTTACAGAACACCACCAACTCCTTCCTGCCCTCTGTGCACACACAAACAGAATATAATACTAAATCATGTTAATAAATTATAGGACTTGTAAAAACACAGCTTATTTTCCAGCCCACAAGAGTTTACTGCAAAGCCACTTTCATCAGCTGTAGACAACATAATTACACACACATACACACACTTCTTCTCAGGCATTCATTTGGCTGCCATCCTGTTAAATGCCTATGTTCTAGGAGGAAACATTAGAAAGGCAATACTTTAACTCATTACATGAACATTAAAAGGCATATTTGTATTTTGGATAGTATTTTATTTTATTCAGAAGCCACTGGAATTATTTTCCCCTATTATGTATTGTAAGAGCTCTAAACTTAAAAAATGGGTGAAAATTATAGTTCCCTGCCCCATTCCAATCCAACTTGTAACATAAACTTGGTGGCACTGGAGTCGTCCCCAGAAACAGAAACTCTCACTGTGTGCAAGGGGAAAGCTCAAACCAGTGATAAATTTGGTCAGTAAAATTACTTTTTTTTTTTCTTTAATAGAAGGGCTCATACAATTGAGTGTGAAGATATTTGAAGAACATGGAAATGAAATGAAAGAAGTGTGTGGAAGAAATTCTTTTTATTGAGGAAGAGTCTACATATCTAAGTTCTTGCTGCCTCCTGGTAACAGGCATAATGAAAATACTGCACTGAGCATATGTATGGAAAATGGCTAATAAAGCAAGAAATACAGTAAATACACTTCCCACAACATTAAAAAAATTCAAACAATCACACAACAAAGTCTGAAGCACTTCTGTGATTCTGCAATCTTAACATTATGCTCGCTGTTCAGAAGTGCTTACAAATTGACACTTTTTTTGTAGAAAGGTTTTGTACTGGTTAATAAAACCACAGCCTTAAAATTGTTGGCTTTTAGTTACAGAGGTAAGAGAGGCAGCATCTGAATTCACATCAGAGCTTTTGGAAAGTGTAAAAAACAAACAAACAACAAAAAAAAAATGAATGACAGCAGCACAAGCATGTGCCTCCTCCAGTGTCCAAAGCTCTTCGTGGCTTTGTCATGGCTAACAAATAGAGCTACGCAGCTCAACAAAGCAGTTAGTCTCCCCAGATATTTTGAGGCAGCCTGGCATCCATTTTCTTGTTTACTGATACAATACCCTACTAAATTTAAAATGAAGCAGAAGAACGTCAACTGACCAAAAGGAGTTCCACACAAGACTGTCAATATTGACTAAGCCTGGAAATTCATTATCAAAAGAGAATTAATTTATTTGACCAACCAACCTATAAAGTAAGACATACGCTGCTCTGAAGATGGGAGAGAAAGAGGTTTCCATAACTTATGCTGAGCTCAAGCAGAACTAAAGTGTTACAGATGATTTGTTCAGTGATGGTGTAAAGTCAGATTAAAGATACAAACCACAGCAGTTCTAAGCTGTTTTCCGCAAGAGCTCTCTCTGAACAAAGGTATGTTTACAATTTTCAAGTGCTTGTGGAAAAGCTACCGCTGATGTTTCAAACATCACTGATGTTTCAATGCACTCTATGGGGCCATCTCAGAAACACCTTGAACAAACACTGGAGTACAACAGAAATGAAAGTAGCCTGTCTCCAATATTAAAATTATGACCAGTGGAAAAGATGCTTTCGCACACTTCAACATTTTATATTGCTCAGGCACTGAGGATCAATTATCTTGAGCACAGGAATTTTTAACTCTTGTTTTTTTCCTAGAGCCACTGTCCATTCCTCCCAGAAATTAAAAGCTGGGCTACATTTCACCCTTTCACTTCTTTATAATTTGAATTTATTTACACACAAAATGAGAGACAGGAGAAAGTTCTGACATTAATCCAGCAATGGGCACCTTCACCTTGTAATAAGAATGCTTTAGGCAAGGCAGCTGCATTTACTTCAAGAGCATATATAAAATTCAGTGTACCAGTATCAAACAAACAGTAATGTCAGATTATACAATGCCAATACATTCAGGTGGGCCCTTAACTATAAGGTACAAAAAAAGTCAAAGAATCAATTCCCCTCCCTCCCAAAACTTTCCACCACTTCAGTTTTGTTTAGAATGCTACACAATGAATAAATTACATCTTTCTGGGTTAGTGGTGCTTTTACTCCTACATCTCAAGGAAATTCCAAGCTAATTAATTAGAGCAAGAAATTACATTGAGCAGGATAACGTTTTAAACGAAAGAAATGACTTAGAAACATCAATCAAAAATAATTTGATTATGATTAGCTGTGCTGAGTTCCAAGTCATTGAAATTGATGAAGAATGTTTTTACACTGGTCTATTCTATGTAGTCCATTACCTACACTATCTCTGTAGTTCAAGTCTAACAAACATCTGATAATTCAATACTGAAGAATAACATTCTTTCAATGCACGACTTGCTTTCCTACACTGACATGTTTCTAATAAACAAAAAAAATAAAAAGAATCAGTAGCAAGTGGATTTGCAAAATTCTTCACTGGGAGAACTTTAGCGTACATGAAATATTCAGATTTTTATCTGCTCACCTTCTACATAGTCATGTTTAAATATGGCTGCTGCTTTATTCTGAACAGTCATCATCCCAACAGAATTTACAATCATGGTTTGATAAGAAACAATTCCCTGCACTTTCTAACAACTGAGGCCTGCCCAAAGGTACAGCACTTCTTTCCACACTCTCAGCTGAAGTGACGAGCAAGACGAGCAGACCTATAATCAAGACGCAGCTGAACAAAGGAGTGAAGGATGTTCTTGTCCAAATTAGCAAGTTGTTCTCCTGAGCAAACTTGCTTTAAATTATCTGGGGCTACAACCAGAAGATTGCAAAGTGCATGCAAGGTATCAAAGAGTTGTAACACCAGCGCAATCTGTGGTTAAGAGAAAAGAAAGAAACATATTAAGAGTTAGACTTGCTTGAAGTCTTATAAAAGAATGTCCATCTAGATCTTCAAAATACTTCCTCCTGACGGAAGATTTACATCCATCATTCTCTCATGTACTTAAATTTATATATAAATACATGCACATATACATCTGTAGGGAGATACACATGCAGGCAAAGTTATACATAGAACGCTTAATAATGCAAACTCAATACTTCTTCAGTATACACATATAGCCTGCAAGCAATAACATGCTACCAGGAAACTGCTCTTTGGGCATGATACAGACCTGCTGGTATAGTAGAATATGTAAAATCAGTACGCAGAATGGCGATGTTCAAACAGAAACAAACTATTTTTATGAAAAAAAAACCCTATTTGATTAAAAACAGAGTCCTGCTACTGATTTCGACATGGCTGTACATCACCAACCTGTACACACTTACCTTGAAGTCTTTGGCACACTTCCTATATTCAGCCACATCGCATATAGCTAACATGCCTCCCATGCAACTGTACGAATATTGCTGTAGGTGTTCATAAATAAGTCGATGAAAACGAACTCCAAGCTCCATTAAAACTGTGTCCACATTCTTGCCATCCATAGAATTTCTAATTTTTTCCACCTGCTTTCTAACATAGCCACAGACTTTAACACAAGCCTAAACAGGAAAAAAGAAAAATAAATTAGGTAACTTACTTTCTAGAAACCTGTTCTTCTCAGAGTGGCTTCCACATCATAAGGTGAACATCAGCCACTAAGTCTTCAAACTTCCCACAAGACATAACTGAAATCAGTCATTTTCCAATTAATAATTTTTGAACACTGTTTACCACACGAAGACTTAAAAATGCAAGTACAGAGACAGATGCAAGACAATATTCACTTAAGTTACAATTCATACCAGTTCAGAAAAGTCTGATTTGGTCTCTTAATTCAGAAAAAGATCAACCAAGGGGTGGGGAGGAGGAGGAAGTGATTAAAAACCTTGTCAGCTGCAATTCTAACCTGAAATAAACAGCCAAACAGGCATCATCACCCTTCTGACACAGTACCAGACTCTATATCCACTTCTCCCATTCCCACCTAGCTGCAGGCATTGAGGCAATGCTCTCACTTCTTCCCACTGACTGTAGCTTCTTCTGCACTCCTCTCTGAATCATTCCCTAACAAGAGCTTAGCATAACCTAGCACTACAGCTTCTCAGTAGCCCACAGCCTGAGATTCAGACATTTGGTGAGAGATCTTTTCTGCAGCAAAGAATGTTCATGCCATACCCATGACGCTCTGTCATGCCCATGCCATCCTAGGGAGAAAAGTGGCTAGCAACTAGAGTACCTGATAATTGATTTTCTGTAACTGATAGCTTAAAGGTAATTATCGGCTAAAAACCTTGTTCCAAATCTGTGCCTCATGAGGTGAAAGAATGTGACAGTGCCTGACATGAGACAGAAAACTGCCGATGTGCTTTTCAGATTGAGAAAGTAGTCCAAAACAGAGCTTTGACTGTTAGTGCAAAATGGAACAGCTAAGTCAGTGTGTGTTTGGTAAGAAACATCTTGTACCCAGTTAACACTCATGAGCATTTGAAGCTATACTGATGAGCTTGGATTTAGCTTACTTACATTAGTATATTGAATCAAAACATTGTTTTCATCTTCTGGTTTAAAATCTGTCTTCTTTTGCTCTGCAGCCAAGATGTGTTTCATCTGTCCAATCATACAATTCAGTGTCCTTTAAAGTTACAAATACAGGTTGGGTTTCGAAGGGAACATCTTGATTTCTGTGATTTTTATATTTATATATATATACTAATATGATTCTGTGTAAAAGTAAGCAGCATAAACCATAAACCCTACTACCCAATATTTGAGTAATCTACAGAAAACACACTAAATTATTATATGAAGCAAGCAGTGCTAGGCCATGTCAAAGGAAACAATTTAACAGATGTACAAACACATAAGCACTCTTCTCAGAGAAGATACACTTCAATTTACATAAGTTAAAAAAAGGAGAATCAGCAAAAAAACCACCCCAACAAGCCTAGAAACTCTTTCCTCCAAGTTCCTGGAGCAGAGCATACAGCATGCTGGCCAGCAGGTTTTAAAGGGGACAGATTAATTGTAAGGTAATCAGTTCAAATCCAGCTCTTCAGAGAGACTGAATACCATTCTTCAATATACAGGGAAACAGAAAGCCAAAGGAAGCATTCCAAAGTGTTTAGCAGAATTAGATCAAATTGCATATTACTCAGAAGCAAGCATCAAAAAACACTTGGAAAATGAAGGCAGGAGGGAGAGGGAGGAAAAACCTCTCTGCCGGAGCCTAGTGTTTCTCTTGTTCTCAGAAATCTAATAGGGTTTTATAATGTCATTTATTTCTGCCCTACAGGATTGATCTTTCTGGAACCTTATCTAAGGTCAAGGCCCTCGTTTACTTCAAGTCCGAACCAAAGGTCAAACAGCAAAGCACCCCTGAGAGGAACCTCCCTCTGTCTCTTCTTTTTCCTCCCATTTTCTTTACTCTCTCAACCTTCCAGTCTTCCCGAAGGAAACAGTCAAGGCCATCATAGGCCCTGAAGGATTCCAGCTGGGGTGAAAGGGATTAAAATATACGTATCTGAGTAGGGGTGAATGAGAGACGCATATATGTATCCAAAGGAAATAAACTCCCTTTTTCTATGCATAGAGCTCAGACTTGCATTTTAGGTGTACTTCATTCAAGCAATCCAGAAACAGACAGAAATTTAGAGAAATTCTATCTTGTATTCTCTTCAATTTCCATTTTAAATAAATACTCCTAGAAGGCTATTTACAGAGAACACACACTGAAAGAAAGACAGCTGAACTAATTTTGTTCGGCTAACAAATCGCTTTTATAGCGGTACACAATTGTTATGAATGGCATTCAAGAAGCTGCTATTGGGCCTTTTCAGACTGGCTACTGTTGCTGTTACAAATTTGCTTTTATCTTTTAAATTCAATCATTCCTTTAAGCAAGACGATCATTTTTTAACAGCATCAGTGGCACCTTAAAGCAGCATGTTAGCAGGCCCACAGACATTTTACATGTTTCAAAACTAATCTCTCATATATGCTCCAAAGCACAAGTTTGTTGTTTTTTAAGTCTCCATGCACAAATATTTGAACATACCTTTTTCCAGCAGCGAATTGTTCTCCTAAATCTTACTATCACTTTTAAGAGATTAATTATTTTATACAAACAGTAACAAACTACTCTAATGTTGATGACTGACCTATGTCTGTCTGGATCTGAGCTTATAGCCTCAACAGTTCAAGTACTTCAAATCTGTGTGTAAACCTCTATAGAGTCACTTCCAGCAGGAACAGCTAAAATCTCAATTGCCACTTACACATTTTTTATCTCCATCTTTCCTTTTCACCGACAGAAAATGCAGGTGAAAATAATATATCAAATCTTTCTCAATCCCAGTAGGACACAAATGCAGTACTTGTTTTTCCTATACAGTATTCCTGTTCTCATCCCTCACCAATATGGTGTGATCCTCACAAAAACCTCAATAAAGTTTTCCAGAGTAGCCCCTGTTACCCTCAGGATGGCTTATTTCTGTTACTGCAGAGAGAAAACAGGCACAGAAAGTTTAGATAACGTGTTCTAGGTTGACTAATGCCACCTTTAAATATAGGAACATTACATTCTACCCAGACCAAAATGCATTGTGGAACAGCTCCATTTCCTAATATTAAACATACTAGTTTGTTATTTTCCTCTGCTGCAAAACAGCTATGATTTTATTTTACAATTTTTATAGCTATCCTCTCATTTTTGGGGAGAAATGTAGAAATAAATAAATAAATAGAAAAGAATTAAGTGAGTCAAAGCAAGTCAATGTCAAGATCAAAATTATTCCAGGTCCACAGACTTCTCTGACTAAGTCTAATCCATAGCACTGCACAAACTCAAGCAAATCATCTAACCTATTTTTGTCATACTTTTTTCCTAATGGAAAGTCTTTAGCCTATTTCAATCATCATTCCTTCCTGCTTCAAAGTAGAAAAAAGTAGTCTGAGACAACAGGGTAAAACTGAATTATTGCACTCTTTCTACCAAAATCCTTTAATGACCTTCCAGGAGTATTGCAGAAAACCTGCCATGACCCTCTAAACAAAAATCTAAGTTTCCTATGCACAATAATGCATACTTATAGATTAAAAAAATAGAAAAAATAAAATTTAAAAAAAAAAAACACAACAATTGTGTTTAGAAATACTACTACCTTAAAAGGAAAACTAACATACATCACAAGAATTTTACAAGAATAATTAACAGGAAGTTTAAATCCCTACTTGCCTATCAATGCCCATATCCAGCTTCACTTCCATTTGTTCAATGATATCCTTTTTCTTCTGAAGACATTCAGATAATTTAGGAGAAGAACTGCAACAGTACAGAGGATTGGGTATGTGACAATGTTAAAATAGAAAAAATAAAATAAAATTAAGGTTCGTCTGCTGAGTCTGCTACTCAGAATAGGATTTTGTGAAGATTCCCCATCCCATCAGAAAGTGCCATTTCAAGTGTAGCTAGCTGGGTTTGTGAGTGCCGATGGACCGCACTGTAACATGCTCCAGGCAGCATTGTGTCTACTGAGCGGTGCGCCTCTCAGCTGTTGCCATCCCTGGCAAGTGAGCAAGCAAACCCAGATTTTCACACACACTAGGTCAGAGTACATCAGTGTGCTCTACCTCAAGTGTATCCAAAAATGGGTTCCCAATAACATGCAGCTTCCACATAGTTCATGTAGCTCCTGGGGCATGGCCAGCTGCTCCCTCCGAAGATGCTGCAAGGTGCCCCTAGAAGTCTCAGCAGCCTCAATATCACCAGCTCAACCCAAAGCACATCTACAAACCCCCTCTAGTCCTGGCCTGTAACACACCTGTGAGGTCTTTCAGGAGCAACTTGTCTCTCCTTCCTATGAACTCTTGGAGTTCCCTCTCTCCCATTAGTTTTCCAAGGAACCAATTCATTTAACTTCCCTTCGTCCCTCTTTTGTTATAGCATTTTATCTTGCCTCATCATCATCAAGCTGAACCACTCCAAGAATAAACTCCTCTTAATAGAGATGAGGCATGAAACAAATTGCTTTCTTCACCAAAAATGACCATTTACAAAAAAAATGCTAATCAAAATAAAGGTACCTGATCAATGGCATCAGATGATCATTGAATTGCTTGTCAAATAAATGGAAAATAGTATTGGCCTGGTGGACAACATCCAAGAAATAAAGATTTGCGTTCTTTGAATCAGAAGAGGGAATGCCTATAGCAAAGAAGGTTTCATGAGGATTGTAACGATATGCAGTTCTTATAATTAGGATAATGATTTTTTTAAATATGCAGAATTTTTCCATGACCGCTTAAATCACAGGCTTAGAGTTTCAAAAATTTACCATGGTGCCATATATAGAATACTTATCATAGCTATATGAGGTAACAACCATAAGCACAGAAATATGTTGCTTTTTAAAATTTCCAACAGCAAAATGGAACAGACAATTTAAATATTTCTTCAGTACATGAGTTTTATGCTTTCATGTAGGAAAGCTAGGTTCTCACTGTCAAGATTTTAACTTCCTTAATACAAGCAATTTTCTTATTTACTATCACTCTTGAAAATGCACAGGTATCCAAACAAGCATGAAATTCTTACAAAATATAGGACACTATGCCTTTAACACAAAAACATTCTCCTGCCATGGCACAGAGAACAATTAAAAGAGGTATGAAGTGCTGATGTTCCAATTTCTGTGATACAAATGTTTTTGATACACAGATGGAAGCATGCTGTTTTCTATTCCCCAAACAGAAGTTGCACTTTAGAAGACGTTAAATGCCGACTCCCAAACACATAAAACAGATTTCATTTAACCAATACATTCTGAACAAGGCCAATCAATAAGGCACAGCAAAGACCTGCAAAGATCATCTACACAAAAAGGCCAATGAGATGAAATTCTCAGAAAATACTATACTCACCAGCGAGGCCTGTTTCTAAAGCATAATCAATGTGTTCAGTACATAAAAAATCTACAAGCATAGAAAAAATTCTGAAAGCATTCTTCGGTAAGTCAGATGGATCAGAGAGCTTTAAAGAAAAAGAAAAAAGTTTATCCTAAAGGTCAGTTCTACATACATTTGAAAGTTTATCCGATATTGCGCAGGGGATAAGCTGAAAATGTAACAAGTATTCCAGAATAATTGGTGTTTTATTCTAAATGAAAAATATTCATAGCCTTTAGTGTTCAGCCTTTAGCATCATTAAAACCTTCAACAAGATCAAATAAACTGAAGCTAACATGCCACAGGATGCTATAAAAAGTAGAAGTATAGAGTTTCTAATAATGACAACAGTAATAATGAAGGAAGATATTAATTAATAGTTCTTAAAACACAACTGTCCAGAGAGAATCTCAGGTATTACCTAAACCGCATGCCACTGTATGCTAGAAAAACATAGGCAGAAAAGATGACTCCATCCGTATCCTGCCTTTTATCTTTTTACTAAGCTTCTTCCACTGGCCACAGTGACAGGCAGGACAGTAGGTTAGATGGACCTTCAGTTTCATCCAGAGCAGCTGGTCTTTCATCACTGCTACACTACTGCAGACAAAACAATACAGACTGAAAAAACCTCAGCTACACAGTTCAGCTGGAGTCAACGGAGCATGAAAATCTTTATGAAGTGAAGTAATGCTCATATACACACACAGCACCTGCACCTTCATGAGCTGTAAGCAACATGGGATTTCGGACAGCAACTTGTCAGTAAATCCCTTTTCCAAAGAAAAATGTGACAGGGCTTTTTTATGCAGGAAATGCAGCTTTGTTTTTTAAGGAATTACATGAAGACTTCATGATGCTAGCAGTAAGCAAAGATTACTATTGCAATACAAGCTAGTTTACGTAATACCACTCCCAAAGATTTCTGCTGTATTCACCCCCCAAAAAACAAAACCCCAACAACAGAACACCATTACAGAGATTTCCAGGCACTGAAATGATTCACTATATGGTTACATACTGTATTACCAACTTATTTTTCCTACAGCAGTCCCAGGCACTAAGCTAACTTACAATGTTAATGGCATTAAAAATTTGTTAGAAATGAGTATATTTAGCTAATTAAAAAAAAACAACAAACCTCTAGCATTTAATTTTGTAATTAAATTTCAAGGAGTTTCATTTACACTAAAGTACCAGACAAACAGTAACTGACAGACAGTAAAATAAGCAATTTCATCAGAAGAAATATACTTTTTTTCGACTGTTGCTGGACTAAAGCACTTAAAGACCAATAGAGCATTACCTAGGTAAACAATGCTAAAGATTATTCCTCTCAGCATTTTACTGGTGAAAATTCTCTAATGCAAAAGGAAATGGCACTTGACACAGGAAACCAACTGTTGAACTATTCTCTGTATTTTTAAAGCAGGAAAAAGGCTTATCAGGTCTTAGGTATAACTTAATAAGAAAAGCAGAGTAGACAGCAGGTTTAATCATCCTCACTTGTTCCAAAAATAGACAGTATTAAAAGCCACAAAATACAACTAGATCCACATTTAAAAAGGAAACCCTTAGCCTCCACCATGACCTTGCTTCAGTGAAGAATGCAAGAGAATTTTTTAAATAATGCCCTTCCTTTCTTCCTATCATGCTTCAATCCAAAGATTTAACTTCACACACAAAATTATATCACTAATGGAGATCACAGGAAGCAAACTTACCCTGTGACATCTTTCAAAAGCTTGTTTAGTTTCTTGCAAAAGGTTAACCACCACTTCTTGTGACAGAAAAGTTTCTCCGTGCGTGTCAATACTTGGCCCCAGTGGTAAGTTTGTACGTTGCCTTATTCTCTCTTTGAGGTCTTGAATACTAGAACAAACATATACCAAAAGAAGATTTCACTGGATGGAAATTTTGATGCTCAATTTCAACAATGATTTAGGATATTTTAGTTGTTAACTTAAACAGAACCCAAGACACAGTTTAGGATACACAAGCATTAAGACAGTCTTGCAAGCTTAACAAAAATTGCCAGTAAATGCAAAACTACCACTTCTGATTCCATGGTTAATGGTGTTCTACCATGGCAAGTACACGCCACAGGACCAGCTACTCCCCATCACAGAATAAGAGTAATTTCAACTGAATCCTACGACACTATGCTCTGTGGACAAACTTTAGCCTCAATACATTCTGTCACACCGTACTTTCAAAGCACCAACAAAAGTTTTGTATCTCATCCACACCCTCAAATCCTCTCCATTCATCCACTATCTCAGCAGTCCTGATTTAGTCAAGCATGCTCCAACACATTGCCATGCATAAAACAACCCATAAAGTTACTCACTACAATTTAATTTTCCCCCAAGAAAATTAAATTTCCATCTTCGTTTTTTAACTAATTTAATTACCTTGCTGCTGCTCTCTCCAAATTACTTTTCATTCCTGACACACTGAACCCAGTAGCTCTTTGAAAAGGTGCAGTAGTCTCATCACCTCTGCTTCAGACAAGTTTTAATTCTTCCTTTCCCACTTTTCACTAGTCCTTTATTATTTTCCCTACCCTGAGGGTCCTTTCCAACCCTAACTACTCTATGATTCTATGATTTTCTCTACCCTGAGGATAATGAAGTCTTGTTTTACCTTTCTCTAAGTCCACTGCATCTTCTGGACTCATTAAGAGCTTTCTCACTGACATTGCTATGGTCTTTTCCCCTTCCTAGGTCTTGGGAGGGGACCACAAGACCTGGGCAGGTGAAAAAAAATGTATGCTTTTAGATACACACATACACATGCTTTAGGTACCTTAGTTTTGCTTCAGTCCTTTTGTGGATCTGGATCCTAAGTTGAAACATAGATTTAACTGGTATTTTTCATTTCCCGTGAGTGTATAAATACCATGCATCACCTTTCACATGTACCAAGAGCAATACACTTTTTAATGAGAACATAAAGTGATAGCAAATTATAAAAAGCTGTAGGTCATTTTAGAAGCCTGCTCTTTTGCAGTTCATGACTGTATATCCAACGTGGCAAACACTATGTTTCTCCCCGTACCGCCTCCCTTCCATTTTAAAAGTACAAAACTTCACAGAAGAAACTTACCCTCCAGTGCCAATGGACCTTTTCTGGTGGTTTTTGGAATCATAATAGCGTTGCAGAATCATAGCACTCCTACTTTTCAAATAACCAATTTCCACCTCAATGTAATTCTCCAAGTAGGAAATGAAAACGGATTTGATAAGCTTAGACAAGAAAGTCTGCTTATCAGTACCCAAGTTAAATTCCATCAATTTGCTTGACAGATTAGTAGTTCTTTATGCAAAAGAAACAAAGAGGAGAGGAAGAAAAGGTTGAATTTGTGCGAATTACAGCATTACATGTTTGCAAGTACACAGCACAACAAAACCCTGACTGCGTTAAGACTTCTAGCAGTCTTACATTTAAGTAAAGAATTTCGCATAATTCATGTTTAATTACATACAGTACAACCACAATCAAGCAAGTTGCCAGTGAGATGCGGAGGACTAGCTTTTACGCAGTATAAAAATTTTTCTCAAAGATCGCTATATTAAACACTTCCCATTAAAAATAACAATGACAATTTAAAAGTTTCTTTAGGAAAGCAGTAACTGTAAAGGTTCATGGCCGTATTTTTTTTTTTTAATGAGAATTTACATTTTTGGCTTTTCTTCCTACATCTTGATAATAAACAAATTACAGGAGAATATCTACACCAATATAAAATACCTTGTATATAGATCATGGAGATTCTTAAGATACTGCTCTGCATCTGATTTCCTGTGTTCTTCCAGCTGGTCCTTTACATAACACTGTAAAATTAGGGTAAATCTGTTAGAAGAACTAGAAAACACACCTCATACTCAGTACTTGCCAAATTATATTTAGTTTACTGCAAAGTGTGTATCTTAAGGTAATACGTATATTCTTAGGGTTTACATCTCCAATTTACAGATCCTGAATTATCTACAGATAGAGTTAAAAACATTTTAGAAGAAAATTATTTAATAATACAAAGCAGTAGTGTGTGAAGCAAAGACAAAAGACAGATTGCTTCAAAAATGTGACTGACCAAACAACACAAAATCCCTATTTTTAAGATTCAAAAGCACTGGAGGCCTAAGGGCATTTCTGCTTGACAGCAAGCAAAGGAGATGCTTACACATTTGATTATCGCAATACATACACAAGCTTAGAGCTTTCTTCTTGTCGCGTATTTGAACAAAAATCTTTACCATAAAATAGTAAGTCAAAACTGACATGAATTTGGTGTTCAAACACAAGCTTAATCTCTACGCTATAAGGTGAATCTACAGGCAAGTTGCCTTTTGCAATAGTCAGCTATGATTCCACACCCTTATACAAAATTACAAATATTGTAGGTTGTCATTAATTGTTATTACTAGATACAAAATTTATTTTATTTCCTCAAGTTAAATTTTGAAATACCTGAAGTTTAACTTCAAAGATATTTTGAATGAGTTTGGCTAGTACAGTCTCTGGATTGCTAAAGACTTCTCCAACTTGCTTATTCACTCGTTGGCAGAGAATGGCTGCATCTTCAAAGACATCATTCCTCAGGAATGCACCCTAGGGTTTTAGAAGCGCATTTCATAATATATTTACAACAACCTGTATGACTAAATCAATCAAGACCCAAAGAGATACATTTGAAATAAAACATGTTACCTCTTGACACTGTTTTATGTAGACATCAACACAATGGGAATAGCCCTATGGAAGGATCAGAACAACTCAGTGTTAAAGCAGGTTGTCCATACTTCAGTATAGAATCAAATCAAGAAAATACAACCCTTGTGAAAAAGTTACTGTAAAAAAAAACCAAAACAAAAGCAAAAAAAAAAAAAGAATTCATCAAAAGTATAGACTCTTTCAAACCCATTGTTGTCACAAACCTAAAGTTACTTCACTTATCCCCACGCCACATGGATATACACCAGAAGTTTGAACACTCTTTCTCAAGCATGAAAACCAGTTTACATGCATACAAAAAAAAAAAACAAAAACCTTAGAATGGCCTCTACTGACCTTGCCTCCAATCCCCTATTATCTGCCTTTATTCCCCTGCATTTGATTTGAGATAGAACAAACATCTCGGCATTTTTAAAGTTACATATGTTATATGAAATAGTGGTTGTGCCCATGCAAATATGTTTAATTAAAACAGGCACTGATTGTATCATGAGTTGTTTTACTTACGTATTTAAGTTAAAACCCTCGGGTTTTACCTTGAAATGAAGCAAAACTGCTGCCACTTCTCTCATTCTGGAGATTTCGCCTCTCCGCTGTGCACTGGTAAACTCCTGAATTAGCTGGCACTCTAAGTCATGGTACTTACCTGTAGAGGAAAGGGGATAACAACGAAAATCCATCAGGTTATATAACACAAGCACCAACAAAACCTGCAATACTGACATTATTGCATACTTCTTTAATCATCTTCAACAATTCAAATATAGGAATATGGATCAAAGTGGATAAGCTTACTTGCTATCTTTGATTTTACGTCAGAAAACCTGTTAACAACAAAAAATATCATTATTAAATTCAAATCCACATCACAAGCAAAATCACAGACATCCTAGTAACAGGCACACTACTTAAAAAGAGAACATCCAACACAAAGATGGCAGAAAAATTACACACTTTATATCCATAAAAACCTACAAACATCTAATTCAAATCTAGCATTAAGTCAGCACAGCAAAATTATCCCATTAAAAGTCTGTTAAGCAGTTTAGAATGTGTATGTAAATATGATCCCGAAACATGAGCGTGTGAACACAAATTTGAGAACAGAGGAGATAGAAATAAGAACACAATCCATCTCAAAAGCTACATGAATCACTAAGCACCAAAAAAGTAGACAAGGGAAGCATTAGAAAGTTATAGCTATGTGAAGATTATTTTTTTAAAGATGTTCAGATAGAATATTACCTGTCAAAAGGCAGTTCCTGTGCAATCAAGTGTAGTTTTTGAATAATATCAGCTGCCTCTTTAATCTGTTAAGAGTAACACGACAGAATTACTAAAGAAGCTCTGATTAAGGGCTGTTCCTTTCCCTCCCCTTCACTGTCCAATTTTCCATACATGTAATTCCTATTTCTAAAGCTCGCCGAGTTGATATACCCGTGGAAGAGATAACCCCCTTAAGGTTCCTGTGTGTACTTTCATGATGCTTTAAGGGTTGGGATTTTTTTAACATAAAGTTATGTAGGTCAAAACATAATAAAAAGCCTAGTTACATGCTCACACTGGGCATGTCTGTGTAGGTGTATAAGCTACCTGGACAAAGAGCTCATCACTGCACTGGGCGAAGATAGTTATACAGCTTGCAGACCAAAGACTCCTCAGGGCTGATTAGATCAGAATGTGGCTAGAGTAGTCTCATGAAAATCTGCACCCTTCCAGATGGGAATAAAATATACAGCTGTAACTCAGCGCTGACTGAACTGTAATGTTATCTTTTACAAGTGATTAGGATAGAAAACTTAATGAATCACACCCATCTAGAAGAGAGATCTCTGTTGAACTCCAAAGCAAAATGGCTAGCCACCCTTTCAGACATGTCAGGAAAAGCCATAACACTGGCATGGAGAGGGAAAGAAGGGGAAAAAGGGAATCAAGGAATCAAAGCAGAGCCTAGTTAGAGTACCTCACATTCTCCCAATGAAGGACAAATGGAAGCTATTATTAGAAATTACAAACTGTGAGGTCCAAAGTAAAAATCAAAATGAAAGTCAGTTAATAATACACCTACAAAATAGGAATAGTCACTTGAATAGAAAAGCTAACAAATAAACATAATACAGAATGCAGATTTCTGCTCACTTATTCTTCCACAGTCAATCAGCATAGGAAGTGCACCTAAGCAGGGCTTAGTACTGTTTCACTAGGCTGACTCAAACTATAGAAAACACCAATTTGAAAATGTGGGGAAAGAGCTGGTTGCATATGAAGCTCAATGGATTTATGTACACGATGTCAACTAGCCCAAACCAGGCACAGCTCTAGGATGGTTTTAGAGGCTTTGTTATGCTGCCTTGGTGACTGGAAGGTACCTCAAAGGTGGCAATGAAAGCTCTAGCTACTACATTCAAGCAAAACCTTTATAAGTTGACACAACGGAAAACATGCAGAACATGCAGTTTATCTTGTTCTTCCTGTTACTCATGTTCCAGGGATCTGGACTTAGAGAAGGGTAATGAAATCCTATTCTCCCACCACATAGAGCAGGTTGGGATTAAAACTTTTCAAGAATAGAACAAGACACACAGGTAAGAACACAGAGTACAGGCATTACAAGAGGATGGCTGTTTAGCAAAAATAGAGGCTCTCATAAAGTACATCCATTCTGCTTATTAAGAGCAGCTTATGTTTTGAACTGTCAGTTTACAATAGCCTGTTAAGTCCAAAGCAGCTATGCTCCTCACATAAATCCGACGAAACAGCAGTTATTTCTATCAGCTTACAGCAACCTTAATACCTAACAATTGTGATCAATGCTGACGTCATTAGAATGATCTACATATATCAGCAGTTATTCATCGATGTTAAAAAACCAACCGCAAATACAATATATTTTTTGTTTCCTCTTCAGATAATAGCTGTTAACTAACTTAGTTTTTATTGAATTCAGGGCCTTTTCTTATGCACAACAGAAGCCATAACAAATCAATTCTCCATGGTTTCTGCTTATATCTAGACATACTTAGTTTTTAATTGAATCAGTCTTCTGTAAGCTATCAAAATAAATACAACTTAAAGGCTGTAACACACCTGGAGAAAAAAAAAATGAAATATTGTAGACAAATAATGGCAGGACAGAATTTTAACAAAATATTTTTACGAAAAAGCTAAAAGGCATAATGGAATAATGATGAGTACAGAAACTAAATTGAGAACAGGATGCAAGAATTATAGTAAACACATTAAACACAGGACAATGCTATTGCATGATAAACAAGTGAGCTGCCAGATCATTTTGATAGTTTGTTTTAACTGGAGTGATTTGCTTGCTTCAAGACTCTTCAGTACAGGACAATGACTGGTTAGCTGGCAGCACAAGGGAGATTATAAGATTCAGAGGACAAAGACACACAATACATAGCATGGAAGAAGACAGCAAGGAAAAACCTTCATGAAGACAGCAAGGAAAAACTTTCATAAAGACAATAAGTTTGAAATTGCTCCATACGGCTAGGAGAAAGTAATGTGAGAAGCAACACCTTGAGTGCAGGGAAAAAAAGGAATCCAATAGATTTTAAGAACTGACCCTACTGAGAAAAATATGAATTCCCTAGGAATAACTGCATTATAATTGTTTTCCTGCCTCTGCTTTCACAGTATCCCTTGCCTTCAATGTCTCAAAGAAAAACCCACACTTGTGAGGGATGGCATAGTACAAAAGTCACAACATCTTCCAAACCACTATCTAAATTCCACATCAGTTCAAAGATCAGACAACAATGAGAAAGCATTTGATTTTACATTCAAGAATATTTGTTACTACCTCACATTTTAAAACTTATTTTTAGTTCAAAGATTCATTAAGATGTTACAGCACATGTCTAGGCAGGTTCTCCTGAAAACACTACTTCTAGTTACTATTTAAATAAGGAAGCAAAAGTTACGGAACAGTACTAACCCACCTACATGGAAATCAGTTGCAGTAGGACAACTTGGATCCAGAAAACCTTGTTTGTGTTCCCACATACTTCCCCTGCAGACTAGCACAAGACTTCTGGCCTTTACTACATTTGCCTTCCCCATATTTGCTGAGTATCTTATTAGTCTTCAGACTGTCTAAAGGTTAATTTGTTAATTTCCAGGTTCACCCTATTTATCTACTTTTTTTTTCAGATCCTCCAACAGAAAGTATTACGAAACTTCAAATTATAAGTGAAAGTTGAATTCTATGAAAGCCTCTTCAGCAGACAATACAATTCTCTTTCACTTATACTTTGTTATTTACCATGTTGCTATTAAATATTTTTAAAATGCATGTTTTATTTCTACTCAGAAAACAAAAGGAAAACTTATGCAGATCTGGAAAAGGCTGTCCATAGATGAACTTCAGTTATGTTGAAACCTTTCTGTTTGACTTGGAAGTTACAGAAAGTTTTATGGGCTCTCTCTTTGATTAGGGCAAACTATCAAATGGTAATTACCATATATCCACAGACTACAAATCAAAAGTCACTATGCAACTGACTTCTTGGGAATACAACTATATGAAATCATCAGTTTTTCGTTTTCCTGAGAGATACCTTAAGGCTCAGTTGAGAGGAGATGACTATTAATCTGTTCTTGGGCCCTTTGTGAGCGATATTTCAAGCATGTATTTTTTGCTGAATGTGCAAACCAAGTTTTTGCTGTTCTCACATACTGGGGGAATTTTTTTCCAGAGTACAATCATAGCATTGCACAGAACTTAAGGAAAGTGCGAAGATTCTTCAGGACGCACCTTAAAAAAAAAAAACCAAAACCCACAAAACCCTCAAACCAATAACTTACCTTTCAAGCTAAATAAGGAAATCCAGTATGTGTCCATTTGCTTTCAGCTGGACACTTTTCCTTCAGTTTATTTCTATTAGCCACACCATTCAGATTGCATTTGCTTCATGAACATACTCTTGAAGCATAAGAAAAACAAAATACTTTCACATTTCTTTGAAGTTTTCCTGCCTGGTTCCTCTAAAATTCAAAGGGTGGAGAAATAACCACAGGACTATACAAAGCCCAAAGGCATGCTGTGACAAAAAGGCATCTAAGGCCAGTGGACTGACCCAACAGAGTAAAGTTTCACAAAGAAGTTGTATTCAGAAACGTTCTGCATTACAGGGTGGATCTGAGGCAAGGGGTTCAAAGGAAAAAGGCAGATATTTGTGCACTCTAAAGTTGCCCTCCCAGCGTTTCTCAAACCTCGATAATTTCATAAAATGAAAAATGCCAACATTGCCACATTAAGCATCACTGAATACAAATGCTTTATCAGCAATCTGCAGCCTAGTGTTGTTAATTTACATTTCAGAACAATGAAACTTTAACAAGTCAGTCACTCACTAGTTTGAAGTCTGACCATGGTAAGTCATGGTAGCAGCTTGTAATTAGGGCAGTACTGCTTATTGCTTTGAACTGCTTTCATCCCGCTGACAGCTCTTACCTTTTCAGAGTTTGTAAAAACATCAGACTTCAGCTCTCCATCCAGAAACTCATTAAAGTATTTCATCAGCTTCTGAGCCTCCACAGCCCGTTGCCGTGGCGTGTTTACCCCCTCCAGTTGGTCACCAAGGTGACAGACCTTAGTTGCTACATAGCTGATGTGCTCATCTAGTTCTTGGAAATGCTGGAAGGCAACCTGGGAGAACACAGGCACGCGCAAAAAAACCCTCATGATTTCTGTTTACTATACTTTAGGAAACACTAGATTTACATCAGTAAGAAACACAGTGAACACAAGCATTAGCTTTCCAGAACTAATCAGAACCATTAATGAAGTACACACAGCCACTTAAAAGTTCAGTGTCTTCCTTTTAACTATGGTGAAGACTCAGTACTTTCAGAATAGCTAACACTCATTAATGGAACACGCAGATAAGCCCCCTTTGACAGGGGAAATTGTTCTCCATCAAAACCTCTTTATTCTTATCTCAAACAGTAGCATGCTGTACCAAGAAACATTAATAGAGCATGTGATGCTTTTAAAACTTGCAAAGCTTAGCACTGACTATACTCTTTAGATTTTACCTGGTTGCTTTTCTGCAGCTCTTGTACTTTCTTGGCAAATTCCTTTGCTTCCTTCTGGCACTGCTGTTCTAGTTTCTCCACCTTTCTCTGAATCCTTTCATCCATTACCTGTAATTCTTGGATATGATTTACAAATTCTTCCAGTAATCTGATTTAAAAAATGCAGGAAAGCAGACTTCAGTTTGAAAGACACTGTCTTCTGCAGAGAGCTTAAAAAACCTCAAAGAAAAGAACCTGCCTACAAGGCTGGTATAATCACGTCTAACTTACAAATGCTATTTTGTTTTAAATTACATCACCCTAGCTCTGTATAACTCTATGCCTACATAAAAACTATGTAATCACATAAAAGGTAGGCCAGAGGAGAGTGGAATACTGAAATACCAACCACCCAGAAATGCAGCTCTGTCACAGGTACAAAACCCCCTATATTCCCATCTTCCCTAAGGAAGTCTCATAAGGACAAAGAGTTTAGGCTACCACATCCCTTCATTGAAAGAACTATAACAGGGTAATTATGTCTACCATACATGTTACAGTAAACTTGTAAATCAGTATCCTATTAACAGGCAACAAATACACTCATGTAGTCTCGTTGTTTTGCTTACAAACGTTTTCTTTCCGGATTTCACATCTTTTCTTCCTCTAACGTATTTTAAGGACTCTTTTCCACCCTTTCCTATCACTCTGATTTTTCTTCCAGACTCACCCTTCCCAAATACAGGAATGAATTCCTAAATTTCCTCTCTTCTTTTTCATTCCATTCTCAATGTGTGCCTCTTTCTCATTCCTTTTTTTTTTCTTGCCCATGTATCCCATTCCACTCATCTTTTCAGCTTATGCTTTCCTAAACATCCCAGTCACTGATGCTCAAGGAATGAATTATGCCCAGATCCTCCATAGCCATAAAACTCATGCTACTAACTGAAAACATGTGAAAGATCCGATAACACTGCTGCCGAGGTTTAATATTAGATCAGAAGACAAAAGGAAACATGAATCTCTTCCAGGGAGCTATTTCTAGACTACTCAGGAATTGCCTTTTCAGAATACTGTGAATGTGAAGCCCTTCCAATCTGCAATGCTGCTAAAGGCAGAGGAGCATGTTGCTCTTCTCCTGACTTCCCATGAACAAGCTAAAGACTCTCAACAACCAGAAGTGAGAAGCAGAATGTATTATTCTACCTTCATGACTCCTTTCCAGTAACAACTACAGCACCTCTCTTGGCCAACAGCTTTCTCCAAGCAACACCTAAATGATACTAATGCAACTCTTCAGCTGCATGGAGGGTCACTGCAGTTTCAGTTTGAACTTCTGCTGTTAAAATGACTTGCTTGGAGCACTGCTCACTGTACTGGTCTAAAAACCTATTTCAAATGATATCTTTATACAACTTAAAGGCACAACTTACTGAAGAAAACTGGACTGAGGCAGATGTTTATGACTGCCTTCCTCAACTTCCTGCTTGCCCAAAGCCCAAGAGTAAGCATGTTGCACTAGATTCCACAGAAAATCACAAGGAACCAACTTAAGTTTACAGAAATATATTTAAAATAAACTTTAAACAACAGTGACACAAAGCGTACTTTCCAACAAGAGCCTCAAGAAGTGCAGACAGTTTCTATTCAACAAGCTGATTCAGTTCCATTTGAGATTTGTTTACTAAACAGTTATTGTGCCAGCTCAGCACTTATTCAGCAATAGTACCTAACAGAATGAGAGAAGAAAGAATGCTCAAGTATAAGAGGTAGCTGCTGGTCACATTTCTCAGAATAAAGACTCCAACATTCTTTCTACCAAACAAAAGCATCATCTTCTAAAAACAGAAAAAACGTACACCCAAAGGTCCATTTTATTTTTTTTGTAATAATTTTGGCTCCCTACTCAATATTAGAAGATCCCACAAGAAAAATATTTCCTGTTGCAGGATTCTCCCACTTGTCCTGAAAAATCTGAAAGTGCATCACAAGAGTTAACACAACCAAGCCAGCAGAAATACAGAAGATAGGTTAAACTGAGTAGGTATTGGTACAAATCATTAACTACCCTAAAGCCCAACTGTGAAGAAAGAGCTACAGGAAATAAAGCTGTGTATTTCCAGGCTTCTTCCTGCTTAAATCACATGCAAAGCTCTGCATATGACACAGGCCCCAAACCGAATGTCAAACGTTCAGCACCTTGCAAGAACTCAATATCCTTCCTCTTCTTTCATACCTCCAAAGAGCCAAACTGCTCCAGAAGGAACGTCCCTTGACCAAGTTAATAAAGTGTTTCATGTTTCCTTTTGAGCAACAAGAGCTTGTCTATGAAGTTAGTAATTCCTAAACTTTGTTTTGGTTCTATCTCACGTTACTACAATGAATGATCATGTGGGTGAGAAGTCACTGAGGAACAGTTATTGCACTTGTTCATCTCCCAGGTTATAATAGTGTGAAAAACAAATATCAGTTGTATCTCTAGAAAAGCTACCAATACTGGTACAAAAGCTAAACAGTTTGAAAGAGACACTCTTCAAAACAAAGAATTTTCAGAGGTTTGCAGTACAGAAGCTTAGTTGCTGATGTTCAACAGATGGTGCTGTATAAAACCGTGCATCTGCGTTACCAGTGCAAGACCCAATGTCAGCCCAGTAACTGAAGATCTGGCTTCTTAGGGTTAGGTTTCTCACAGAGCCAAGCCAACTCACCACAAAGCAGAGAAGGTCCTACACTACCTCTTCCTTCCCCACTTCCCATACCCTAGCTTTGAGCTTTTCCACACCCGCATTCCTTCTCACCGCCAGCTCACAGACACAGAGTCTTCCCTTTGCACCTGCTCCCAGGCTTTTTCAGTCAGAAAAACTGCTAACTGAATGAGAAAATGTTTTGGTGGTTTTTTTTGTTGTTTTTTTGCTTTGTTTTGTTTTTTCTTCGTATCAGTTTAGTTTTCTGACACTTTAGTAAGTCACATTAGCTTATCATGAGATCGGATGCCCAGAGGTAGCTCAAGATGCAGCTCAGAGCAAGAAGGGCACGAGCCCATTCATCAGCAGCAAGCTGTTCATTTGAGTCAGACTATAAAAATTCACACAAATTCAGTTTAATATAATCTAAGTCAACATAGCCATGTTTCTCCCTTTCTTCCCATCCTACCTTTTATTTGCACCTTTACTGTAAACTACTGGGTCTTACAAAAAGCCAGGTCAGGGAGCTAAACTGGCAAGAAACTCATTAAATTAACTTAAATATCATAGCAGCAAAGCCTCATATTATGCCTTAATCCAGCAACTATAGTGCATTGGAACATTCATGTCTGACAATAGCAATTCTCCTTCCTTCAAAAGGTCTAAATCAGAAAGTGACTTTCCTTACTCTTGTTACTGAATAACTGGTTCATGGTCACAAATTCTAGCAATTCTCCCAAATGAAAACCTCCCCGGACACACACCAATACTGCCTACAGGCTTTTTGTTATATATGTAATAAAACGGTACAATTAAAGATACATTCACTTTGACCATTATGCAATTTTACTTTACCTTTTTGGATCAAAGGCTTCTCCACCTCTGGAACCTCCTCCCGGTGTTCTCCATGCCAGGCGTTCAATGTATTCATCTGCCACAAAAGGCTCCTAGCCACAGAAAAGAAACTCCTTACAATGTGCCACCACAGGTTGTTCCTTAAGCAGCTGCTTACACATAATTTTGAAAGTGTGTAGAAGCTTTGCTACAATCAAAAGCAAGTACAGTGTTGACAATTACCCCGTCACCTCTTATGTTTATGTATTAAATATGGGAACACTGTTCTTAACACAGTGGATTTGAACATCTAGTCTAGAGATAGACAGGCTACTAGCAAAGAGTTTGCTACAGGTCTGGGAAGAGTTGGCTCTAAATTATCTCTCCTGATTTCCAGATGAGTTTATGGCTTGTCATTAAAAAGTGTGAGGACTGGAGCACCTCTCCTATGATGACAGGCTGGGAGAGCTGGGGTTGTTTAGCCTGGAGAAGAGAAGACTCCAGGGAGATTTTAGAGCAGCCTTCCAGTACCTAAAGGGGCTGACAAGAAAGCTGGAGAGGGACTTTTGACAAGGGCCTGTAGGGATAGGACAAGGAGAAATGGCTTTAAGATGAAAGGGGGTAGATTTAGATTAGATGTTAGGAAAAAAATCTTCACTGTGAGGGTGGTGAGACATGCAACAGGTTGTCCAGAGAAGTTGTGGCTGCCCCATCCCTGGAACTGTTCAAGGCCTGGTTGGATTGGGGCTTTGAACAACCTGGTCTAGTGGAACGTGTCCCTGCCTATGGCAGGGGATTGGCACTAGATGATCTTTAATGTTCCTCCCAACCCAAACCATTCTGTGTTTCTGTACGATTCTATGAACCTGCATGATTCTATGAACCATGCAGCAGCCACACTGATTTCACATACTAAATGATGAGACCTAGCTGTCAGCTATGCAGCAAATCAGATAGAACTGATCTGTCTAAAAAGTTAAGTAGTAAAGTTTTCTTTACAATTGCTCAACCCTGCAATGCAGTTCACAACACAGCATCACCAGCAGAACTGGCCAAGACACTGCCCTCTGGCAAAAACAGTGTGAGAATGCCACAGGACGCTATGCAACACCAAACTGCAGCTGCAGAAACAAAACAGATAACGAAAAAAAAACAAAGCAAGCATAAACACAGATGATGGACTTGACCTTCCCAAGAAGTAAAAACAAGGCATAAGTGATGTCAAAAAAGCAAGGTTACTCGGGTTTCTTCCATAGTTTTTGCTGGAGCTTCCACAAAAATGCTGCACAATGGTGAAGCATTAAGATTATTTCTCCACCCAGCAGTATTTTCTGAAGGCAGAGACCTCATTATAAACCCAAGACCTCCTATTTAATAGGAGTATCTCGAGTATTTCTTTACATAGTTTAATACTAAATACTCAAACCACAGTCCAACACCTACCCTTTTAAAAAAAAAAACAACCCTAAGAATTTGTCACTTCAGATTAACTGACAATCTAGCAGCCTTGTTAAGGTGTTAACATCAGCACATCTAAGATCAGTAAACAAAGTATTCTCATAACCACCAGGATTTCATGGAAAGCTTTTAGAACCATTGCTGCATGTAATTTAACACAATGAACAGAGCTGGGAGTGGTTCTGGTTAAAAGTGGTATTTGCCACAACTTATTTCTGATAACAAAACATGTGAAGATACCACAACTACTTTTGATAAAGCTTGTTTTTTAAAAATAAAAATAAACAGATCTCCATAGGTACCAAATTGGTTCCTGTATCAACAGGTATGAAATCTCATTAGACGTAATAGGGAGGAAAAAAAAACCCTTCCATTATTATAGTGTTATTTTAGTAACAAAAAGACAAAGGTTGAAAAGCAAACATTGCCAGTTCAAAGTCTGTCATTCCTCAGAAACACATTATGGTCTATCCAGTCAGGCACAGCTATTAAACAAAAATATAAGTTTTTTAAATATACTTTGCAACACGACGATTCCTGCCAGATAAGAAGTTTCACCATTTCAACAGATCACCCAGAACTCACTCATTCAAAGACTGACTACAGTAACTGAGTTTTGCTCAGGCTTCTTGGTTAAGCTTAAAAAATAAGTGGATGATGCCACATAGAAACAATTTCTCTGCAAGTCACTTATCTCTAACCCAGTTGTTTCTGATACACACTGTGTCCTTTACATGAATCCTTTTTATCAAAGGCCTAACACAGTCTTTTCATATCAAGTGTAAATTCTCTCCTTATTTCATCTTTCGATCTAAATGTTTGGGAACATTTTTGCAATTTCAATTATAGGTGAAATCAGCCATTCAATACAGTAACATTTCCTTCAAGGGCTTCCTACTTACCTTATGGCTCTTTGCACCACTTCTCCTTTACATGAAAATCCCAACCACAGTCTTTCCTCTTAAGATCCCGCAAGTCAACTGGAGTACCACTCTATTTACAAGGATATCAATGCCAAGTACATTGCTACGGAAGAATCCTATATATGGGGTGCACTGTTCACCGATGCTCTGTGTGTGTATCTAACATTTTCTACATTTTACAGTTTTCCTGCAAGCCTGTTAAAGCCTTCTCTCCTACAGAAATCTGATATACATACCCTAGATGCTTGAAAATAATAACAAAAAAAAAAATTTATAATACCCATTTTGCTTATCCATCTGTATAGTCCTCTAAAGCTCCCTCAAGTGCATGTGTTCACAGAATTCTTGCAGTTCCCTCCCCTGCATCCCCAAAACCAGCCAGATACACAGCAACATATACTGTGATTGACCCCAAACCCAGGTGCCACCTGACCAGCCACGAGACCGAACCGAACCCAGTCCCCTCCACTGCCCTCCCCAAGGCACAGGCACTCATCTCCCTCTTCTGCAATGCTCATCCCATCTCGCAGTCTGCCTTTCTCCTGCAACATCTGCTATTCTGCAAAAATTATAAATCAGCATTTTGTTTTAGCAACCTGACACATCAAAGTATTAATTAGTTTAGCTAGACCTAAATGACAGCAGAATCACTACATACAGGTGCAGTAATACTTTAAAGGGGTATACCATGGAAAAAATCTGTTTTTCAATAGCACTTACACAGGAATCCTGTTCTTCAGTTTTTAATCATATAAACCTCATTCTGTATCATTTAAGAAATAGTAACTGCAGGGGATATTACTATGTGCAGAATACTGACCAACAGGGGGAAAAAAAAAAAAAAAAAGAGCTTTTTCATCCAAATTTTTATAAAGGGTGTGCTAAAAACAATCTACTTGATTTATAAAGAATAAGTGAAGTTCAACAGTCTTTTTAAGGCATAATTTCACATATCCCACTACAAACCCAAAACTTTACAGTTTCATTTATGTATTGTGTCTTTAACAAACATTTGCTCTCTTCAATGCTACCTTGATAATAGGGTTGCCTACAGCTGAGAGCTTAATTCCTATTTTAAGTCTCCTACCCCGTTTTGCAGAAATTGCTGAAAATCTACTATTACAAACGTCATTTGCAAGTCCTTTGCCTGTTATCAGATGAGCTCCAACAGTCAATTTCTTCACAGCTTTGAGCTTCCCTCTAGCTCTAGATGAATAAACATTATGTTATCCATTCAGCCAATTAATAAGAGATATGCCTGAAGTGGATGATAACCTGCTTTGATCTCGCCTATATAGACAAAACGAAACTGGACCTAGCAACATTAAAAATCAGTTTAGAAATAATCATGGTTAAATAACACTTTGAGTTACAGGAGAAACTGAGTCCATGTTGTGCCCATTTTTTAGCACAGATCCTTCTACATATCTCTATTAAAAAGTACTTAGAAACACATACTCATGAAAACATGGCAATCAAATACCACCCCCAGTATGCAGCTATGGGTTACTTCCATAATAAGCACATTTTCACGGTCTAACATATATGGCAGCGACTTCAAACTAACACAGTAGGCAACATTAGTTTAATGAATGTCAAGAAAATCTCTCTTGCCTTTGGAGAGAAAGAAATACTGGCTTCTGTATCAGAGAACATGATTTCAAGCCCAATCTCCAGGCAAAGGTGTCCCCTACACTGCAATTTCACCTTCATTACTATTGCAAAATGGAACAAATTGTTGCATGACCCCAACATGCAGACAAAACAAAGTTTTCTTTCCACAGCCAAGTTATCTCACATTCAACATCCCACAAAGAATAGAACCACACTGTCATCACACTGAGGAATCAATGGACTCCTAAGACAGTAAGGGAAAAAAAAACCCCACCCTAGCATCCAGCTATTTATAACATGATATATTAGTCCTGCTATTTTTTTTAAACCATGCAAGCCAAAAGATACAACATTCATGTGTCGTAATAGTGATTCATAAATTTAAGTGCATATAATGCATTTATGTAAACTATAGATAGAGGATCTTCCAGAGAAACAGGAAGACCTTTCCTGAAGGCTGGGCAAAGCATGTCCCAGTATTAACACACCAAATGAACAACTGCCTCTTGAGCGACTCGGAGAACAAATACAGGATACCTGGTAATAATACCACATCCCCACGCATTAGCATGGGAAGACAAGCACTTTTCAGACTCACATATAATGACAGCCCATAATGCAGGCCCAAAGAGAAGAATTCGCCAGACTCTTGCTGTATTCCTGCCCTGCCATGTACAGCATTGGGCAAGTAATGAGTTTCTTGGGCCTCAGTTTCACAGTAGCTAAAGGGAGGGTGAAGCTATCTTGCTTCAGAAAAGTAGAAGCTGTGACTGGACACCGTAGCGCTGGGGTCAACTGAATCTGTCCATTCATAAGAAGGGTGGCGGTGGGGCCTGGCACAGCCTGGCATCCTGCTGAAAGCGGCACCCCGCGTGTTGCAGAGCCCTGGGGAAGGAGGCCCAGGCGTAAAAGGCACCGGTAGCTCCCACCCTAGCGAACGTGAGGAAATGCTCTCCCCCACCCGCGGCAGCTTTAGAGAAACCGCCCGCCGAGGGATCACCCTCGCTCCCCCACTTCCTCAGCCTCCCACACCGACACCCCACTCCCCTCGTCCCGGCAATGCGCCCCTCGCCCCCAGCACACGCCCTCGCCCACGGAAGGAGGTCCAGCCTCACCGCTCGAGGAGGAAGCAGCTCGCCCGGGGGAGCTGCGCCCCGGCCGCGGAGGGGCAAGCCCTCCGCATTCCCTCAGAGAGCCAGCCATCCTCACCTTCACCTCCCGCCCCTGGGCCCGCCACGGGCCCCTCGGCCCGGGAAAGCCTTCGGGGAACCCAGGCACTGCCCGCACCCACCTCGAAGAGCTCGGCCGTGGTAGCCATGGCCGCAGGGAGGGCGGCAGAGCACCTCCTTCAGCAGCCCACCGCCAGCTCGCCGATGCCGCCCATTGTGCTCCACAGCCCCAGCAGCACCAGCCGCCGCGGCACCGCCTCCACCCGCCGGAAATGGGCTTGCGCCGGGCAGTCGCCGCCGCGCGCAACTGCCGGCTCCTCCCTGGCCGTGGCCGCCCCTCCGCAGCTGACGGGTTCCCTTTAGCGCCGCGTCGGCGCCGCAATAGCTTTGCGAGCAGTGTGGCTCCTCAGATATGATCTTGGGGCTGGCGGCGCCGTGCTCTTCTATGGGTAAGGGCAACGCACCGGGATGGGGGCCTGTGAAGACTGGGGAGGCGGGGGTGGGCGCAGGCCCGGCAGCCAGGGTAGGCTCGCGGGCCGGGCCGGGCCGGCGTGGGTGTCCTCTGGGATCCGGAGCGCTGTGGGGCGGCCGGCGGCGGTAGCGGGGAGTTCTGGCCGCTTTGGCAGGAGAGAAAGCTGGCGGGGTCGTGGCAGCTTTAGAGAAACCGCTGCTGCCTCGGGCTCTGAAACGTGCAAAAAATACCGAGCAGTGTGATGCTGACTGAATCCTTTCAGCAGCATCAGTGCGCTGCTGGCCGCTGTCCTTTTCTGATTAATTAAATCTTCCTTTTTTTTTCTTTTTCCCCCTAAGTTCTGCAATCTGTACGTGACTTTCTTTTCACTGTTCCTCTTTCTGTAAAGATTTTACCTAGCTCTTCTCTGCCCTGACGTTGAAAAGGGCAAGGTGGAAATTACTAAATAGTCAGATGAAAGTGGGTAAAGTAGAAAGCATGCAATTTGCTTATATTCTCTTCTTGTATTGTTCTGTAACTAAAAAATGTGTGGTGTTTTCAATCAGAAATGTAACTTTTGATTTGATTTTATTTTTTTGCATACGAAGACAGGTGGTTTTTTTTTTAAGTTAGTGGAAGAGTCCACTAAGTTCTCCAATGCAGGGCTTTTTATTCTGAACTGTGTTCTAAGTAAGACTTTGGGCTAGGCAGGCTGCTTTTGTTGGTCTGCCAAAATTTGTTACTATTTCAGAGGATTCGGAGGAGCAGAAAAATAACGGGGGTTAGGGAACTGAAAAATGTTGAGACCTGATTAAAGAGACGTGATCTGCAGTCCTTGTCTGGATTCACTAAAACTGAAGAAGGATGCAAAAAAACCCAACCAAAACAACAAGAAGAGCAAGTAGGCTATCTTCCATTTTCAGGTGCAGACAGATCTCTGCCTCAGACATTCCTCTCATTGTTTTAGGATTAGTATTATGGTCCTTGTACTACCTACAGGACCAGAGGTGAGGCCTCCCCTCTACAAACACAGAGAAAGAGAAAGCCTTGTCCCCAAAAAACTGAGAGTGTAATCACCACGGAGGAAGAGGGGGCTGGTGACGGGGATATGTGAAGTAACTTGTTACACAGTAAGTGGCAGAGACAAGGAATAGTGCTCCTTTGAAAAGGGCAAACTATACTTGATACTTCAAGTGATTTCCAGACTTAGATCTTTCAAGTTCCCAGAGGAAATAATAGTGCTGTGGAAACCCCAAGTTTATCCCCCTGACTGACCTTAAATTCAACAAAGCATGCAGACAATATAAAGAATGCCAGATCACATGGAAACTGTTGGTTTCAGGACTCATGCACTCAGCTGGAGATACGTGAGCCTTGATCTTTAACCTCAGAGAAGACATCTGAGACATCAAAGCATTCTGCTTTTCTTGAGCTGGTCATAACTTAATTCGGGCAACAAGTATGGTCTCTCTTGAATCACCAAAGCTCTTTCATCCCTGGAAACTTTCATCTTTTTAAGTTTTCATCGCTTTCTAGAAGCGAATACTGAAAAACTGAGATCTGAACGGCTAACTAATCATCTAATTACTCAGCTAAAGCTAGGAAGATTCAGTGAAAGGAGGAAAAGATTGATGTGGGATGGGAGACAGCTTCAGCAAATGGAGCAGACAGATAGGGACATAAGACAAAACTAGGCTGAAGTATTTCCCCTTCCTTTGTTTTGGAAACACTGGCGAAAAATAACAGATGCTCACTGTGATAAACACATAAATGTATTGGCTTTTGCAAATCATAGGTGTTGCTATGTGAATATAACTGTATGAGTTTGCGAAGCTTGCTAAAGACACAAGATTAGACAACAAGTTGAAAATGGCCAGAACTGTTGAGCAAAATGGAGTCACATAGCAACAGGCTAGTGCCTGGAAAACATAGGGTTAAAGTACTTTTAGCCTAACTTAGGTTGAAGACAAAGAACAATGTTTGTGTTGTAAGTCTGTGGAATTTAGTGGCCCCACTAAACATGAATGAATAATTTCACACCATCCTTCTCTTACCAGTTAGTTTAGAGACAGTGCCTCCCAAACATCTGCTGGCTTTGGATACTCCTTGTCTGCCCATCCTGCAATAAATTTTGCAGGAAGGTCACACTGTTCTAAATCTTTGCCAGCTATCAGAAGAATTACAGATATGGCTGGTTTCAGCTAGTTTTGTGATTACTAGGGCATCCAGCTGTGCCAAAGGTGAAAAGTCCACTGTGAGGAAGACTGCTTACTTCATCTTGAAGACCCCTGCTCACATGAGGAAGACTGCTTACTTCATCCTCAAGACCCCTGCCCACAATCACTGGAGAGCAGCACGCAGATGCCAAGAGAAGACGTATGATAATAAGTTCCTGGAGTGGTTATAATATTCCCTGCCTACACGTGGGAATTATGAATATGTATATGACTAATGCTATAGCAAAAATATATAAACCTGTGACAAATCAGTGCGCCTCTGGCTATGGTCACATGTCCAACGCTGTTGCTTTTGCTTTATTGACTTTGGTGTGTAACCTGTGATATGCTCTTTGAAGGTTGTGAATAACTACTAAGAGAATCCAAAATAGAGAATATAAAAAAGCAAGCCTGTTAACGAAATTTAATGTAAGAGAGACTTATGGGAGTCTGAAGTTCCAAAAAAGGATGAAAACCAATCCATTTGTAGAAGTAATAATTTTTCTTTTCTCAGCTGCTTATTAGAAGACAAATTCTTAGTCCCTCTTGATAATTTTAGGTTAGCTTGAGAAGAAATTCATCCTTCTCTCCTTTACGAGTAATACTGCTTTAAACGAAAAAATCCCAGACACAGCATTAAACAGCTAGTATAATTTTTCTCAAATATTATCTCTAGGAAATTTAAAATTAAATATATACATGGATGCAACATAGCAATTTTAAAATATACAAAACTCTGTGTCTCTGTGACATTATGATTACTTAAATACTTGAAAAAATGAAATGATGAAACAGTCATAAAAGCTTAAAGTCACATATACCGCATATGCAGTGTGGAATCTGTTTTGCTTCTCTCCTTCCGGTCCACGCAGCCCATGCCAGAAAAATTGACTTATGTACAGTGAAATGGTGTTGTATTTATAATACTGTAAAGATTTTAGTTAATCTCATTAATCAATTAAAGCAACTGCTGCAGATTAGTTGTGTAAGTTCAAAACAGCAGTGGTATATTAGCATACTATAGCTAGGCAAAAAGCTGTTGTATTTGGATTTTATTATGTGGGACATCTGTTTCTTAAGTGTCTGAAAACTTGTCTTCTTGACTGTAATTTCACCTCTTAGAAATAGTTTGCTGTTGCAGTTTTGCTGCACTGGTGTGAGTCATGCTTGGGTTCATTAGTGTCGTTTAAACATCCCATACCTTTGTGCAACAGGAATGGTAGACGGGTTCACATTTTATCTAAAAAATGAGTGAATACGTTTGCTCAAAGTTCTCAGGAAAAATCCACCTGCTATAATGAATCCTAATGACTTGTGAAATAATTTTATTGTCAGTGATTTAGATCACTGTTCCTGTCACTGTTTCTATCAGGATGCTGCTGGCTCCGTTTACACAAGGTTCCTTTTAGCACCAGAGGGGCCTTTAGGAGTTACTTGAATACTGAAAAGAAACCCATCCTTCATTGTAACAGCGGATTGTGTGGTTGGTGTGATAATTTGCGTGGGAAAAGATGAGCAGCATTAAGATGTTCTTATTTCCATGTCACAGATGTTACCCTGCTGTTGAAGTGCATGCTAAAACCTTCAACGGGTCAACACATGCCTGTACCCTCTGAAAGTGCTTTTCTTAAAGCCTTGCATTTTGAACTGGAGCTCACAGATGACCATATCTTCATGAAGCATCTAGATACTTGTACCCAAATCAATCATTCATCGGTGTATTCAGTTCGCACCAAAGGAGGGGATCTCTGGCCCATGCTTGCTTTTCAGAAGAGTGGTCCAATATATGCATGTCTTCCAGTAGTTGAGGAGACCTTGGAGCCACAGCCACCCCTCCTCACCGTTAGTGGGCTCTTGCAAGGACTGGCTTTTTTGTTAGGCATTGTGGGCTACATCTCTTCAAGTTGGAAAAATGAAGCTGAGTGTGAAAATAGGCAAGCTTCAAAATTTGCTTATACAGACCTGTTTGGCACCCCCTTAAACACAAACATACATAGTTTAAACAGCTTGTTTGATGACATTCAGGAAATACCTACAGATAAGAATCAACTGGCTTGGAGATCCAGCAATATAAAGGCAAACCTCAAGTGAACGTCTTGTATCACTGAAAAAGTCAAGTGTATGCAGTATGACACAAGAGATGTTATGTACATGTAGCAAGTTTGTGGAACTGTAAATTGCAACATGAAAGCATTTTATGTGCAAGTCTGATCAAAGTATTTTTCATACAAGCACACTGGGAAAGTAAGTACTTATGCCATTTTACTTTGGGATGTGAACAGTGAATTTTAATACTGTAATATTTCAAAGTATAATGAAATATTACTTATTAGACTGATGTGTTAGTGTTCTTTATTTTGATCTTTACTGATTTTTTTTCCTGCATGCTTCATGCATTTTTTCAGTAACTATTTATGGGACTTTTCCAGGTTTTCATTGTTTAATAATACAAGTTGGGGAATATTGACTAAATAGATCAATAATAATTATGAAATACATTAAAATTTGTGTTTTCTATAATTGATGTATTTAACATTCATTCTGAATTATGCTTAGGAAGCACACTATGTTATCAGAGTATTTGTCAGTGTTTCGAGAGGAGAAAGGCCTAATAAAGTGGATCATGACAATTCAGTTAATTGCAAGAGGTGGGATATTCATCTCTGAAGGAAGCTAACTGAGCTTTCAAAGACTGGGCTATTTCCCATCAGCGATGCTGGTAGGAATTATAAGGGTGTACAGCTTCTTGCTCTCAGAGGGACAAGTTTCTAGGTCATCTTGCAGAGGGGATGGCCTTACATAAGAAGAAAGCCCTGGTGTAATCATTCGCTGCTGAGCTGGCACACGGAGAGATGAGACAATGGATGTGCTGCACATGGTTGCTGTGGGAAAGCTGACTTGGGACCACAGTGGCCATTAATAGCATGCTTGAATACATTAAGCGGATGTTGTAAAAGTAACAGAATTAATTAGACTGTCAGCATGCATGTTTATGTAACATTTGTCATATTGTAGCTATACATTAGTCCTTGGTTTGCTTATCTGTTTTCTTGCTAAAGAGTATTTGCTGATTAAGAGACTGCATCACTAGCCCTACCACATGGGAAAGGCTGCTGAAATGGGAAAGGGACTTGGTTTTGACAGTATTTGTTGATATTGATATTTGAAGCCAGCTGAAAATTTTTAGTGTGATTTTATTATTTTTTCTTCTAATGATTATGTTTGAACATCTAATTTTGACTTGAGGGAGTTAATCTAAAGTAACTTGACTTCATTTTTTAAGTGTGATGTAGAGGGATCTGCACCAAACATAACCCTCAGCTTGACTCTCCCGACTAATGGTCCTCCACTCCAAGATATCGTGATCCGTCATTTTGTGACTTCCATTGACACTGCCATGCTGATGTCCAGTAGTGCCGAATCACTGGATGATTCTGTGTACAATGGACCTTACAAATTTCCTTTCATTCTTCCTTCAGATTCCTTCAATTTGTTTTACTACACTTCCCAGGTAATAACATCCCTGACGCTTGTTATTTTTGAGTCTTCAAGCAGGGATAAAAATACTTGTTGAATGTGTCTGAATGAGTTTCAGTCTGATAGAGGCAGGTAATGTGTTTTTTATATAATAAACTGCTTGGAATGCAGTTGAGTCATCTGAATCACATTCAGGAGGTGCCAGTACCTTTGTTTGGCATGGCTGCTCTTACTTTAAATGAACTATTTAGATGCCTGAATTTGAAAAATATATCCAGGCTGAGATATGTCAAGTGCATATACCACAAGTCTGTGTATCACAAATAGCCTGAAGAGTAAAACAGTATATAACTGATCTTATGATGATGGTGTTAACTTATCTTGAGAATTAATTTTTATTTTTTATTTTTCCCCAGGTTCCTGTTCCACCAATTTTGGGATTTTATCAGCTTGTTGAGGAGTGATCACAGTTAAAAATAACAGTTAATTTAAAGCTTCATGAAAGCATAAAGAATGTTTTGAGTACTGTAAAGCTTGTATACCTTTTTTCAACAGGTAAGAATAAAGAAATCCTAAATAAATTTATTCCATTTCTCTGTAATCTTCCTGAAATAAACCTGTCAGGAGTCAATATAATAGATTATGATCCATCAAAGTACTACCAGTGGATAGTGGACTTGCGGTGTTCTGATGCCCACTTGGAATTCTTGTAATTTCCAGAAAACAGAATTATACCAGAATATTTGGTAATGTTCTGAGTACTTCTGTTGTGCATCTCGTTCCCCCATGGTATTTTCTCACTGGAAATACTGCCACAATCCCAGGTGGATTAAGTCTCAAGATTACTTCCAACCCAGGGATACCTGTTCCTTAAGACTGCTAATCCTAGCTACAGATCAGTTTATCAAAAATATAGTTATTTAAAATTAAAACAATAGTTTTAATTTAAGCCTTTCTGACAACTGCCATGACTACGCTATCACATAATTATCATGAAAATTTAAAGATTAAATGATACCAAGTTGCTGATGCTGATCATAGTGTTAGTAAAACATCAGTGAACTAAGGACAGTAAAATATCATTAGCTCTTCTTTGATTACTAGGTTGAGACTGTGGTGATTTCTTCCTGCTCTGTAATTTTTTTTTTGTTTTCTTTTTTTTCATAAATTAGCTGTGTGCTCGGGTATGATTTGTTTCTGTGCCCATAAAAAACGTCTTTCAGCATTGTGTTGCTTTCTTTAACAAAATGGTGTTAGCAAATACTGAGCGATACTAGTTCCAATGGTTTTATTTATTCTCTCTTACTGTAGGGGCCCAATCACTCTATTAGAGTACAAGGTTGTGTTATGGCCAACTGGATTTGTCTCAAGAGAAGAGCCTACTGGTTTGGGTCATTGCTAAGCAGAATACCCGTGTTACTTCCTCCCCTAGTCAGTTTGTACAGTGCAAGCAGAGCTGTGTAATTTCTTACAGATGCTGTTTCTGGCTTTAGGACAGAAGTTCCCTAAATCTTTGTTTCTCTGACTGGAACTGTGGGTTTTGGCACTGCAGGCAAAGAGCACCCAACTGATTATATTTGCACTGAGAATGCTGCTTACGTGAAAGCAAATTGCTAACTCTGTGAAAAGAGGACTTAGTAGTAATTTATGTTATTATCTTAAATTGTCTATGAAGATACCCTGATTTAAAATCATACCTAATTATTAGCCTGTTTGTTCTCAGCATGGAGTTTTTTGTTTTCTTGCTTACAGGATTTGGTGTCCTGTCATTTTGTAGTATGTTTGCACATCAAGAGCATGTAACAGATTGCCCATGTTTACACAGCAAGCATGACAATATGCATTTAATCATGTGTTCCCTCTCTTCCTATAGTTGTATTTTAGAATCTCAGACTTTACACTTACTGGATGTTATGTGCACCAGCATCCTGTTCAGATCTTTGTACCAGGAAAACCCCAAATTACTGCATGTGAGTTGCTAAAAATGTCATTTATTTAACTGAAACTACGTATTGAAGTTATGAACTGGATGTCAGTGACTAAAATTATGTAGCTAATGTTGGACAAAGCTCTTTCCTGTTTGCTTGGGATATCTCAGAAGTTTTGTTCTCTGCTTTGTACTTTTGTGTGTGTGTGTGTGTGTGTGTGTGTGCGTGTGTGTGTGTGTGTGTGATGCTTAAAGTGTCCCTGGAATAAGGACTGGCATCTTGCTTGAAGAACACCCTTATTGCTCAGTTACAAAGTCATTCTGTCCCTTGGGCTCTTTCACCCTGTAATGTTTTACTATGCTCTGCATAATGGCAAAACTTCTATGGGGTGGGGGGGCAGAGAATGACTCTCTGCGGTCTGGCCCCTTATCTTTGATCCTTTTGCTTGATGTGATAGATGAATTGGGAATATCCAGCTGCAGAACTCAGCTCCTGCATGGAACATGTGACTGTTGCTGTCAGTGTCCCCTCACCAGCATCCCTTGGTGGCTGTGGGCTTACATGAATCTGGAGCAAAAAACAGATCTACTTATTCTTGAGTTAACACATGACCTTCTAAGTCTCACCAGAAATACACTAATTTGGAACATAGTAAGTACACATTAAATCTGAGCAGTACTAATGGAAGCATTTTTATTTGTAGCAGTCTATCTGTTGCAGCTGCTGTCAGTCATGTTAGCTGAGTCTGTAAATGCCTTTTGAAAACTATGGTCTACACCGCTAATTTTGTGACAGATCATACTCAGTCCTAAATTGTAACACAAAAAAGGGTTTTTTTCGTACTGTATGGTTTATGTCAAGTATGCAATTTATATTCATTGAACAAAATCCAAGCCAGCCCTCTGCTTTTGATTTAACCTCTGTTTGAATTTTAAGCTTATGAGCGATACATTAGTAAACGTAATTGAAGCTGATACTTTATATGTCTCATTATCAGAAGCTATTTTCAAATAATAGTAAGAGTCTTAGCAGGTTAAAGAGGCCATTATACCTTTTCTGTAAACTAGTAAGGATGGATTAGTAGTCTCTCAACTTGGATGAAGGAACATCTAATTGTAAGGCACCTTGTAATGATTACTTTTTTTGCCTTTTTTTTCTAGCCTGGGATCTTCTTTCTTCCAGTTACTACATCTGGAATTCCAAAGCACCAGCACCTGCATTTTTTTACACCATAGACTTGATTAATTTTCCTGTGAATGATTTTTGCATTTAAACAAAGCAGACAGCTAATGAGAGTAGCATCATGATACAGTGAAAAGAAATGTTTTCCAGCACTTTGTATTTTGTATATTTGTTTAAAGATTTCTGTTAAGGAAAAACAGAAGTCACTTGTCTTAAAAACGTAAGTTAGTCTTAAATCGGTTAGTCCTGTGTAAGAGTGTAGAGAAGACAATTTGAAACGTACTTGCCACAGCCATTTTTACTTTACATTCTAACATTAACTGGTACAAAATAAGTACCTAGTGATACAGATACAGACTGGTATGATTGTGCTTGTCTTTTGGGAGGACTCCCAATTACTTCATTGGTTTTGTAAGCCAGACAGCTCACAGGACATGAATGCTGTCAGTGTCTTATTCCTGTCCTGAATTCACAAGAATCTGATTAGATTAACAGGACAGTTAAAAGCAAGAGTGCATACAGAATGCATACAAGTCAGTAATTTACAAGAATTTTGAGAGGGGGAGTATGACACAATCAGCACTTCTGAAAAAGGAGATGATGCAGCAGTCTTTTTGCCTCTGTCAGAAGTGGCAAGTCCCCTTTCACATGTGCTGTGAAGTGCGAGGTGTGAACCTGGTTTTTAGAATCATGAGACTGGCTCCGAGCAGACTGTACCAGCTAAGTCTGCTGGATGTTCCAAAAACATCACTGAACTTTTTTCCTTGGAATGATAGGTGGAAAAGGACTCAATTTACAGAGGCAGACCTCTGATTTTGAGAAGAAAATTGGTATCTGCAGGAGCACTGGAAATGAATTTTAAGAGAGTTATCAGGAAACAAGCAAATTCTGAGAGGCTGGTGAAAAACAGAACCTGGAGGGCAGCACAAAAGAAGAGAAGAATGCTTTCTAGTAACTGAGCATGCTGGCTATGCCTGTTGTACCTCTTGTTTAACTGTATGCTGTGTGATAGATAAGATTAGTGATGACATAAGGAGAAGAGTTTTAAGTTATAGTTTAAAAAATGCTTAGATTGAGATAGTAATTTAATTGGTTGATTAAAAGTTCTGAATGGTGGATTAATTAATTTGAAACATGCCATTCAGTTCAGACTGCTGTGCAAATTTGTAAAACAGAGCTGTGCTGCTGTGACCCGTTTTACACAGGTGATGTGTCGTAGAATCATAGGATAGTTACAGTTGGAAAGGACCTTAAGATCATTTAGTTCCAGCCCTCCTGCCATGGGCAGGGACACCTCACGCTAGACCATGTTCCTCAAGGTTCTGTTCAACCTGGCCTTGAACACTGCTGGGGTGGAGCATTTGGGCTATCTGTTCAGTGCCTCACCACCTTCATAGTAAAGAACTTCTTCGTTACATCTAACCTGAATTTCCCCTGTTGAAGTTTGAACCCATTACCCTTTGTCCTATTGCTACAGCCCCTGCTGAAGAGTCCCTCTTCAGCGTCCTAGTAGGCCCACTTCAGATATTGGAAGGCTGCTGTGAGGTCTCCAATGTGTCCATTTTGATTAGCAGACAACAGGTGAATTAATGATTTTGCCTAGAACCCAGCCACTACCTGTTACAGCCATCTGCATGCCTGAACACCACAAAGTCAGTGGAGAGAAAGGGTCTCTCTATTCGAAGGGTTAAGATAATTTTCTGTACACCAGGCACCCACCACAGGATTTCGGTGTGTGGTGTTTGCATTCCACCCGTAAGAAAGATGAGAGCTGTCTGCTCTGCACAGCAGCCCTATGGAGGAATGGCTTCTTCACCTTCACAGGTTCACAGATTATTCCTCAGTAAATGCTGTGAGGGAATGGGACTGTCAAAATTCACACTGCACTAGAAGACACCTTGTGCTTAATAACAGGGGTTCCCTCCCAAATCATGATCCTTTTTGCCTCCCTCTTGCCCATGTCTAGCTCTCAAGGTTAGGAGAACAGCAGTACTCGGGAATGGACGCTGCTGCTCTAGATTACTTTGCACACGCCTCTCAATGCAGGTTTGGATGGAGGGAGGGAATGGATGATGTTTCTCTTCTAGCCCTGAGCAGTTTTCTGCAACTTCATGCAAGCCATGTGCAGTCTTGGGCAACATCTGTGAGACACTCGTGCTGATGGAGACAGTCAGACAAAGCTTTTCTCCTGATCTGATGACTATGCTTGTCCTTGGAAAGGGGAAGGGTCCATTCTCATGGAAGCTTCATAAATCTTAGTAAACTGGTAAACTGGTAAAGTAAGCTCAGTAGTGAACTCAGTCAGCTTCATAAACCACATAAAATCAGAAAAATATCATTGAGAGCTCGCTTGAGCTTGACAGAGGTGGCATCTAACAGTAGTTCTGGTGGGCTTTAAAGATGATTGAACTCTTTATCAGTGGTATTCATTTAAAAATAAAAACTTTTAAAAATCAAGGTTGTAAAATGAGTTTTTTTAGAACAACAGTTTCTTTAAAAGTACTATACATCAAAGGGAAAAAATAAGAATTTTGTTGTGGTACAGAGGGCTGTTTCTTCCACAAGACTGGAAGTGCTTATATTTATAATTTCATCAGAGGTATAGGCTATATGATATCTGTTCAGATAACTTTGCACAAAGACTTCAGAAGAGTTGGCTGAGGAGTTCTCCAGAGTTAGTATTCATTTCAGAGAGCTAGAAGAAAAATAACATGCACATAATTGGAAAGAATAAACATATGGATGTAAATAAATACTGGGTTGTCAACCCAACATTTTCCCAAACAAAATAATGGGTATAAATAAGTTAATGCAGAACTCCATTAATAAAATGATTCATGTCATTCAACTTTTGGGGTCATTAAATAATGACAATTAGAATGAATTTAAAGCAAATGTGTACTGCCAAAACTTTTTGGATGAGACTGCACGCTTAGTTGGCAAAGAGAATTGATGTAACAGACCTCTAAGAAATTAAAATAATAGTGCAAAATCTATGTATAACTCACTAAACACGGTAAAAACTGGCTGACATTTCCAAATGGGAACCATCATCAAACATATTTAGGAGCCCAACTGTGTTATTTAATACATTATGGAAGGAAATGAAGTTCCTAGATGATGCAATGGCTGAGAAGCAGCTATTACTGAAGCTGTCATAGCCCTCATTCAAAGCCTGATAGTCTGAATATTTCAGGGGGGAAAAAAAATCAGTGGTCCAGGACAAGCAGGTACAAAGGTGTGGATCTGAGAACAGATGCCGTCAATACAGGGTGGACCAAGGAGTGTCGCAAAGGCCTAATATGTGGCTTAGGCATCCATTGCTGTGGCCAGAAGGACCAGTGCAATCACTGAATGCACAAGGGATAAAAATGCAGGAATACCTGGCACTGGTGTGATTCTCACCAGTCCATATGGCCCCCATTTCTAGAAAAATGTCCAGACCCTGAAGCTTCTGAGAACTCATGATCTCACCAAAATTTCCCCTGTCCTTTGCCTCTACCCCCTTGTTACTCCGGTATAGCCTGCCTCCCTCTCCAAAGTGTTGTGTCCAAAGGTTTGTACTGAGGTGCCACAGTGAAGAGAGGGATGTCTTCAGGTGCCTTATGTGCATTCTTCCCACGCCAAATCCTGAATTGTACTAGAAGCAAGCCTGGACCAAGAAGCCCACCTCTCCTTGACTGGTGGCTACTGGTGGAGAACAGCTTCCCAGGCCCCTGGGAGCACCCTCCCCCCACAGTCACCTCAACACGTCTCCTGAACTTGCTTGGCACATTGGGAGATGGTCAAAAGTGTCACCAATGTCTATATGTGAGACAAGAAGTATGTCATCGAATCATAGAATTGTTAGGGTTGGAAAGGACCTTAAGATCATCTAGTTCCAACGCCCCTGCCGTGGGCAGGGACACCTAATGCTAAATCATATCATTCTTATGTCCCCTGAATTCACAGCGCCTGTACATCTCACTGCAGGAGGGAAATAGTCCATCCAACACAGTTCAAAGTTGTCAAATCTGTGCTGGCAGTTACTTACAGTACTCAGTATTTTGGTGCTTTTATAGGTTTCTCAAAGCCCTTTCCTCCCACAAGGGTCCCAAGGTATTTGGTGACAGCTGCAAGAAGGTATATGCCAGTTCTTAAAGTACTTTGAGGTAAATCCTGTTACTTCAGATACTTTGTAAGCAGCTATTTTTCCTGTGTAATTCAGCCCTTCCCTTCTCTGTAGTTTTATGCTGTTTTTACGAGTGTTAGCTGCTTTGTTAACAAGTAAGCATTGAAACAGCAAGGCATTAAATGAAGACAGTTGTCCTCTATTTATTCACACTATCCTAGACATTTGCTACACTTCGTCCTATTTGTACAAGCTCTGCTGAGTTTCAAGTCATAATAGACCTTATGTGTCCCTGTTCATCCTTCACTACTTTTGCTGTCTCCTTCACTGCACCTTAGAATCACAGAATCATAGAATACTTAGGGTTGGAAAGGACCTTAAGATCATCTAGTTCCAACCCCCTGCCGTGGGCAGGGACACTTTACGCTAAATCATATCACCTAAGGCTCTGCCAACCTGGTCTTGAACACTGCCAGGGATGGAGCATTCACAACCTCCCTGGGCAACCTATTCCAGTGCCTCACCACCCTTACAGGAAAGAATTTCTTCCTTATATCCAATCTAAACTTCCCCTGTTTAAGTTCGAACCCGTTACCCCTTCTCCTATCACTACAGTCTCTAATGAAGAGTCCCTCCCCAGCATCCCTATAGGCCTCCTTCAGATACTGGAAGGCTGCTATGAGGTCTCCACGCAGCCTTCTCTTCTCCGGGCTGAACAGACCCAACTTCCTCAGCCTGTCTTCGTACGGGAGGTGCTCCAGTCCCCTGATCATCCTCGTGGCCTCCTCTGGACTTGTTCCAACAGTTCCATGTCCTTTTCATGTTGAGGACACCAGAACTGCACACAATACTCCAGGTGAGGTCTCACAAGAGCAGAGTAGAGGGGCAGGATCACCTCCTTCGACCTGCTGGTCACACTCCTTTTGATGCAGCCCAGGATACGGTTGGCTTTCTGGGCTGCAAGCGCACACTGAAGCCGGCCCATGTTCATTTTCTCATCAACCAACATGCCCAAGTCCTTGTCCTCAGGGCTGCTCTGAATCTGTTCACTGCCCAGCCTGTACCTGTGCCTGGGGTTGCTCCCACCCAGGTGTAGGACCTTGCACTTGTCATGGTTAAACTTCATGAGGTTGCCATCAGCCCACCTTACAAGTGTGTCAAGGTCCCTCTGGATGGCATTCCTTCCCTCCAGGGTATCAACTGAACCACACAGTTTGGTGTCATCGGCAAACTTGCTGAGGACGCACTCAATCCCACTGTCCATGTCAGCAACAAAGATGTTGAACAAGACCGGTCCCAACACCAATCCCTGAGGGACACCACTCGTTACTGGTCTCCAGCTCGACACTGAGCCATTGACCACAACTCTTTGTGTGCAGCCATCCAGCCAGTTCTTTATCCACCGAGTGGTCCATCCATCAAATCGATGTCTCTCCAATTTAGAGACAAGGATGTCGTGTGGAACAATGTCGAACGCTTTGCACAAGTCCAGGTAGATGATGTCAACTGCTCTACCCCTGTCCATCAGTTCTGTAGCCCCATCATAGAAGGCCACCAAATTGGTCAGGCAGGATTTCCCCTCAGTGAAGCCATGCTGGCTGTCACCAAGCACCCTGTTGTTTTTCATGTGCCTTAGCATGCCATCCAGGAGAATCTGCTCCAAGATTTTGCCAGGCACGGAGGTGAGACTGAGTGGTCTGTAATTCCCCGGGTTATCCATTTTTCCCTTCTTGAAAATGGGGGTTATATTTCCCTTTTTCCAGTCATCGGGAACTTCACCTGACTGTCATGATTTCTCATGTTCTCTCATGCTTTAGAGGATGGCAACACTTTAGAAAAGACCCACTCCCCCAGGCAGCCTTGTTCCTTTGACTTACTGCCCATAGGCTCCCACTTAACCCACTTCCTGAGCATACTGAAATTTGGTCCCATTCCTCCTCTTTCTAAGTTCTCCAAGCTTTGCTTTACTGTCCCCATCTCCCATATTGCCTTCTGCTGTCACATCATCTATTAGCTCCTCAGTCCTCAGACCACAACCTGAACCTGTTCCACATTGTATCTGCAGTAAGAATTCACCTCATAGGAGGACAAATGCAAAGTATTACCAACAGCATCTTTTAGGGGAGAGAAAACCAAGCCCACCCAAAACCGTGTCTATCCTGAGAGCACCATGGCAGGAAATCCCTGCAGCCCTCAATCCCAAAGGAGCCATTAGATGTGAGTTTTGTGTATCAGTTTGGGAAGTGCAAGCTTCCTTGGAAGAGCTGCTATATTGCCATATGGTTGTTAGTGGGAATAAACAGAGGCACCTTGGGGTTGTTCCTAAATTCAGTTCCCTTCATGGTAACTGTGGTGGGTTGACCCTGGCTGGACAGAGGTGCCCAACAAAACCACTCTATCACTCCCTTCCTCAGCTGGACAGCAGACAGAAGATAGAATGAAGGCTCATGGGTTGACATAAGGAGAAGGAAAGTTCTCCACCTATTGCTATGATAGGCAAAACAGACTTGACACGGGGAAATGAATTTAATTTATTACCAATCAAACCAGAGTAAGATAATGAGAAATAAACCCCAATCTTAAAAGCAGTCCTCCCTTCTTTGCAGAACTCACTTCCAGGTTCTCTACCTTCTCCCTTGCCAACAGTGCAGAGGGACAGGAAATGGGGGTTGCAGTCAGTTCATCACATGTTGTCTCTGCTCTACTGTCTACTCCTACCTCCTCATGGGAGGACTCCTCACACTCTTCCCCTGCTCCAGCGTGGGGTGTCTCCCAAAGGAGACATTACTCCACTAATTTCTCCAACGTGAGTCCTTCCCATGGGCTGCAGTTCTTCAAGAACTGCTCCAGCATGGGTCCCTTCCATTGGGCACATCCTTCAGGCACAGACTGCTCCAGCGTGGGTCCCTTCCATGGGGTGCAGTCCTTCAGGAACAAACTGCTCCAGTGTGGGTCTCATAGGGGGTCACAGCTTCTGCAGCAAACCTGCTTCATTGTGGGCTCCTCTGTCCACAGAGCCGCAAGTCCTGCCAGGAGCCTGCTCTAGCACAGGCTTCCCAATGGGGTCACAGCCTCCTTTGGGCATCCCCTTTCTCCATCGTGGGGTCCTGCATGGGTTGCAGTGGGACAACCTGCCTCACCAGGGTCTGCACCCAGGCTGCAGGTGAATCTCTGCTCTGGTGCCTGGAGCAACTCCTCCCCTCCTGCACTGACCTGGGTGTCTGCAGGGCTGTGTCTCTCACATATTCCCACACCTCTCTCTGGCTGCAGTTGCTCCTGTGCAGTAACTTTTCCTCCTTCTAAAATACCTTATCCCAGAGGTGCTGTCATTGTCACTGATGAACTCAGCCTTGGCCAGCAGCAGGTCCACCTTGGAGCTGTCTGGCTCTATGGGACATGGAAGAAGCTTCTGGCAGCTTCTCACAGAAGCCACCCCTGTAGCCCCCCCCCATTACCAAAACCTTTCAATGCAAACCCAGTACAGCACCCCAAGTTATTCAGGTGCAGGGAACAGAGAACAGAGTTTTAGTTCTGACTCTAACTGACACCAATGCTAAAGATTCCTTGGGCACAAGTAGGATCCTGTACGGGCCCATTGAGGGCCACTTGGATAGGTGCATCTCCTTAATTATCTAAAATTTTTCTTCCTTATTTCTACACCTCTCATGTTGCCCTAAGATGCACTGATCTGCTAGTTTTTGCAGGAATAAGATGGTGATTCATGTAGGGGAATAGGATCTGATTTAAAAAAAGGGCTCTGCTCTAAAAATACAAATTCTCTTGTGAGCAGCCTGGCAATAAAGCCACTGGCTCTTTCCACCCATACCCAGATCTGACCACAGTTTCGTTGCTTACTGCAGCCTTCCAGGAGACAGGATGACTAGTACCATGTTCCCATGAGACTTTCAGAAGAAACCAGCATCCTTGGAATTTGAGCTCCTTATGGACCTGCTGAATGTACAGCCCCACCAGTTCATCCCAAGTCAATGGGTCAGAACGGAGCTGGAAAACAGAGAAACTGTGTTTCTCCCAGGGGAAAGACGACCCACTGTACCCCGAACACCCACAAAGGGGCTGTGAGGGTCTTTCAAAACACTTCCCATTGCTTCCCATAACACACCCATGTGCCTACATAGCTCATCCTCAACAAATCAAGCCAAATCCTGATATGGAGGTCTCAACCCTCATGGAGTTTTTTTCTAGGACCCACAACACACAATGAAACTGAAAATCAGGTATTTTAAGGCAATGGTCTGCCTCCTTTTCTCCTTCTTGCTTTCATGGAGCCTCCTAGAAACCTGATTGAGCTCTGGATAATTTTTTGAAAGCCTGATGCCAACTGTGTAGCAACATGTAACAGCAAAGAACTAAACCCACCCCATTTTCTCCCCAGTGCAATCAGCTGGTCTCTTCTGATTTTCTCTAGCAACATATCTCTTTGGGATCTTCTTTTTCCTTCTTTTTTTTTTTTTTTTTTTTTTTTAGTCAAAGTCTGTTTCCCGTTTGGTAGGTGACCTGTTTAATGTTTTCCCTGTGTCTGGGAACTCCTTAGTGTAATTAGCGACCTTTGAACTCCACAACTAATCCTGAGCTATTTTGTATTCCTTACTCATCTTTAAGGCTGGACCTTTCTTTTCTTTTGAGTCTGCTGCCACAATTAAAGAAGAAACAGCTGCATTTCAAAGGGATTCCAATTCCAGAAGCTTAATCGTGATTGACATGTTCTTATTCTAAGCTATAAGAAACTCTAAGAGTCCTTTCTTAGGTTAAAACTTCAATCATTTTCTAAAAAATTATCTCAATATGGATTTTATTCATTTTCTTTGATAACCATTCTTTGCATTTTTTTTACCTTGAAAGATGCTTTGAGTTTGTGATGAATATGAACTGCACCCACTGAAAGAATGAATGGTGTCATGCGCAGGCTAGATGCAGAAGTGGCTAAATTCCATTTATTGTCAAAATCTGATTATGAAACTTAACGTCCACCATATAGCTTGACATCCTTCCATTTGCCCAAAAGGTAGGAGAGGTGGAAGTGCTTGCAAATGAACCCCTGGAAGGCTGGGGAGGGAGACGGCATAAAGCGTTCTCCAGAAATCTGCATTTTTTAACTGTTTTTTTGCAATTTTTATAGCGCAGCTTAAAAAGCCATTGCCTCCCAGCCCTGGAAGAGCCCTACTTGTCTCTTCGAGAAATGAATTCTCCATGAAAAGTCACAGCAAAAATAACTGCCATAAACTAGGGATAATTCCTATGGCTTTAAATCATTGCCACAACTGCACAACAAACCCCAAACAAGGCTGCAGTGCTTAAATCTCTTTCAAGGACTGATCATAGAAAATGATGGCAGCCTGTTGGGTTGCGTTATTTAATTATCTCAGTCTCACATTTGAATTCAGTGTGACCTCTGAAAGATGGGTGTAAAAATAAAAAAAAGAAGGAAAAGCCTGAAAATCTGTTTGTGTGCATGTTTGCACAGATCCACATGCATGGTGGGCACGCACATCCACAGGCATCACTTGCAGACGCCAGTATAAACCTGTACAAAATGATCCCAAAGAGCCCTTGGTAAGGCAGCCGGCAGACCTGGTGTTTCTAAGACAAAGGCCAAATAAAAAAGGGATGTTAATAAACAGCCCTCTGGTTTAAAGGGACTTTTTTTTTTTTTTTTAAGGATTACATCTTAAATTCCAACAAATCAGATTTAGGAGTTACTGAAAGTGAAATTGATCCATCCCTCAGCCAAACTTTGCAATACTTTCCTGTTCTGACATCATTTAGATAGTTAGCTGTATTATCAGATTAAAAACCATTGTACAGGGCCGCTGAAAGGAAAAGGAGCCAAAAGCTAAACACTGCCTGAATTCTGAACCTTTTAACCTGGTTGGAGTACGTTGGTCCCTGTTATGCAAATACCTTCAATCCTCTGCTAAGTTCAGTGGAAATAATTTTCTTGAATGACAGGTTTATTCAGCAAGGATTCAGTTGGCGATTAATCCCCCTTTGATCTAAGGTATTTCACTTAACTACCAGTTACCTCGTCCTGACAAAGTGCAACCGAGATTAGGAAGATCACTAGAACACGACCAGGGTGTGCGTTTATTCTCCCTAACTGTTCAAAGCGAAGCACCAAGAATGCAATCTATTTTCAGTATTTGAAGATGGAAAGTCCTGTCTCCTAAGTTAGAAAGTCAATTGAATACCAAATGGTGTTTGGTCCTGATGGAACGGGACAAGTGGCTGAGACATCGTCTTCAAACCCAAGATATTCCCACTGGCTGTGATTTTTGCTGTGACCTATCCCCAAGCCCTGTTTTCCAGACAGGTCTTCCCTTGCTCTTACAAAGGTGCCTCTTTATTTCAGATTAGCACACGGCATGTGTAAAAGATCTCTGCTTTTAGAAAAGCAGATAAGGCACGACATTTTCCAGTTTTAATCAGTTCAATATTATTCCTTGGGATTCATCTTGCTTTTTGTTAGAAAAACTCTTTTCTACTTCTCCAGTGAGTACAGGAATGGTGCAATATTTTGTGCCAAAATGTGTCCACAAAGGAAAATGCATCATGAGAGGTTACAGAAGTCATTCCCTAAAATAAAACATTTCAGGCAAGTGATCTGTGGCTGTCTGATATCTGAAGTAATATTTTTGTTTTAATTTTTATTATTCATTCACCAGTATGTTGTCTTTCTGCCGAATTATGACATCATTTTGTAGAAAGGTAAACTGCAAAATAATGCAGCGACTCAGACGGCACCATGGAAGTGCAGTCCTGATCTGGGGCTTAGCTGGGTCAGCCCGTGAGAAGCTGATTATGGGATTGGGCATAAAGCTGTATTTTGTTATTGCAAGTGGAAAGGTGGAACAATGTCATTTGCGGGATTTTTTTTTTGTTAAAGTGTCTCCCAGGATTTTCACTCCCAACACTCTGATTTTAAGGGGGTTTTTTGCATGTAGATATGCCTGGGAGAGGAGAGAAAAATTATTTCATTTAACTTTGAGGACTTTACCCATCCTGAGATATTAGGCAGTTACTTAAATAAATTCCTTGTCCACAGAATCTCTTAAAATCAACATCCTAAAGTGAAACCATGTATATATGTCCTTGAAGAATCAGGGCTGTATTTGGGCATTTCTATGATCCACAGGCAACATTTAAGCAACCCTTCAGTTGTATTATTGGCTTTTCCTTTTTTTCCCTCTTATGTTAAATACTTTGAGTGTTAAAAAGCTGCTCTGAAGGGTGAAACCTTCCATGTGAAGGGGCTGTAGCCTGCAATGTGGTACCTTCCACCCCGGTTGTATCCCCTCCCCATTTACTCCCATTTCCAATGAAAATTCCCAAAGCATTTCCTTGTGGGACTTCTTGCCCGCAACAGCTGAAAAATCCCCGCAAAAGCTCATTGAAGGCCCCCATCACACTTGATCAGGTCAGTAATACACAAACTAAGAAGGATTTGCACTCGAGACAGTAACAGCTTCTTAAGAGCCATTACAGTGTAGTGGGTTTAAGAAAGAAATCCCTTTAAAGAAATGCCAAAATCTGGAGTAATGTGATAGTCTGTAAAGCTTTAGGATCTTTCTGGTAAATATAATGTTACATGTACTTATAATTTGGTAAAAATAAAAAGGGAAGATTTAAAAATATATTCCATATTTACTATATTGACTATATGAGCTCTGCAATGAGCCAGTGAAAGAAAGAAACTGAGCTTTGAAAATTAGCCCAACTGTTTTGTGCCTAATGTTATAGCACAACAAATACGACACAACAGCCAGAAGCAATCAGAGCAAAGATGCGTAAGCCCCATGCTGATTTCTGTGCTACCTCACTGGTGATACACAGTTGATGACTCGATTCAGCTAATAATTACATTAAATTATTTAGGAAAATTTGGTTGCATTCATAGGAGATATAGAAAATGGTTCAACTGTATCACTTGTGTTTTAAGCAAAAAGAAAAATGTGGAGGGGGTGTTCTTTCTTTGCAGTGATTGTGTGAATCTGTGTTCATGTATATACAATCTATCAGTATATGAGTATATCTTATAAATAAAATGGGAAATATCTGAAGGCAAAATATCTGAATGGCATTTATCAGCTTTGTTTGCTGTTTTTCCCAAATTGAGCTGTAGGAAACTTTGATCAAGTACATAGTATAAGATGATATTCTATTCCAATTACATTAAAAGTTATTTCCTAATTAATCATAGTAATCTGTTGCCTAATTTCTTAAGAAATAGGGTTTGTTCAAAAACAGAAGGCATCTCCAACATCCCCAGAGTGTGGATAATTTATCTTTTCAAACCTCAGCAGTGTTTCTAGAGAGCAAATACCTTAAACCACTGCACAGAGCTCTGTTTTAAATGTAATGTGCAATAGGTCAACCTCCTAATTTCAATAAAGGGTAGAAATATATTAATAAGGGAAGAACTACACGTCAGTAATGCTGCAGTTTTCACGAAAAAGGCTGACATTCTTCGAAGGCCTTTTCTGCCCTCCGGTGGTGGCATTAAACCAGCGCTTCAGCTGCAAAAACCTGCCTTGCAGGAAGAAATGGATGGCTTCTTTTTTGTCATTTATTTTATGTTGCTTATATATGTCGTGTGGGCTAAGCAGCACGTCGCTGCTTCACTGGTGCAACTGGTTGCTGCACCTTATATCGTATGAGCCTTGCAAACTGTTTTGCTCTGCTGCCTTGGATTCAGCCATGTTGGCCTTCACCCTTTTTCTTTTATTCTTCCATTTACTTCATAGAGTCTGAGAGGGGTAGCTTAACTTTGGGGATGGAAGAGGGTCAGGAATGACTTTGTTACCAAATTTTGGCATTTGCAAATACTTAGGCTCACTCTCGGCTTAATGTCACAGCATCTTCCATCCCCTTTGAGCCCAGAGCAGCCCAGGGCCACAGTATCCCTGGGATGAGGGTCCAGGCTGGCAGAGGTACATCATTCTGGGAAAACCTCTGATAACTATGACAAGCTATACAAAACTTGGAAGTAGATGCAGGATTATATTTACAAATTGCTATGAAATCACTTTGCCACTTGCAGAACTTCTACAAGGTTTCTTCCAGTTTTCAGACACCACACTTGCAAGACTTGAGAGCACAATCTTATGTGCCTTTCACCCCTAAACCTCATTAAAAACGTAATAGCAAGCATTAATTATGATTTTTATTTCCATTTATCTACTTTTTGGCAGATAAGTTGTGTCCATACTTAACCCTCAGCTTAGCTGAAAGGCAGTAGAAACAAGGTCAGACTCCAGTTGGTATTATTGTATTTTTGATACCAGCATGAGCTGAGAATGCAGACTAAGCAATTAGAAAAACAATGCTTCACATTGCTAAAATAGACACACTTGGCCTCAAGCTGCAGAGCGACCAAACAGCATGAAACGACAGCAATCCATTCCTACAAAATCACTTTTTAAATCACTGCACTCCCAATCCTTGCTATAATGCATCGATTATGCTTCTCAATCTCATATGTTTGTCCAAGGAGTAGGCTGGAGAATAACTGGTGCCCGATGAAGGGAGTTTTATTGTCCGACAGAGTTGAGAAGAGATTCAGCGGCTATCACCACGGGAATAAGTCATCTCTAGACATTTCTTCACCTTCTCTACAGGTGCACGTATCTGTTTCTGCGGCCGAAGGGAGCTGCTTTCCTATGTGAAATCGTAGATCCTCAGGCAAGCTCCGGGTGGCACTTCTAATTCAATTAACTTACTCACTGGAACTACCGGAGAAACTAAATATGACGAGAACAAGAGGAGAAGCTGGGCCAAATTAACAGGATGAGATCCTTTTACAGGCTGGCCTGCAATCCTGATCAGCAGCCCTGAAAAGCAAATTGGAACAAGCAAATTGCTGTTGAAAAATTCTTTCAGCACTCGGCTGTTGCTACTCAGCCAGTCATTGCTGGGAGTCAGAGGTTGAAAAATCCCAGGTTGGTGCTGACAATGGAGGCATTATTATGACAAACATTTACATTTTATTTATTGAAGTGTTGGAGGTAGATTAGTCTCATCTTCAACTGCTCTGGATGGACTGCATCAATTGTGAAGGAAGAGTAGCAGAAACAAGCATTTTATTGTTGCGGGGGGAGGGGGGGGAATCATTATTTCCCACTCCCAGCCTAATGAATGGAAACTCAGATTTTGAAGATTACACTCAGGAGAGCTTTCATCCCCCGAGACTCCATTTTTTTTTTTTTTTAGGAAAAAGCACAGTACAGGAGTTTTCTTGAAAAATAATGTAATTTTATGCATATATGGCTGACTGGACATGTGCTTTACGCAAAAGTCCTCCTGCTTTCCTTCATGGAGACCAGGGTACACGGCAAACCATCCATTCGAAGTGTCCAATCAAAGCTTTATACAGATGCAAACTAGTGTGTGGATATTAAGTGGTTGTGTAATTGAATATAGTGATCACATATGCATGGGATATTTGTTAGCTTGTAAAAATAATTGCATGTTCATAGCTGCAATTTCCACTGAACCTTTTGACTTTAAATAAGTAGTGGAGAAGCAAAGGGAGGGGAAGCTGAGTTGGGGAAGTGGAGACAAGTAGCAAATCATAGGTACATCATGAAACATCCTTCTTCTGACTTACTTACATCCCAGATTTTATTTTATAGATAATAAAGCACCGATGCATCTGTAGAATAAAATGCTGGGGGAAAGAGCCCCCAGTTAGAGCCCAAGTGAATGGTTTCAACTGGAAGAAAAATTACAGCAATTAAAGAAATTAAAGAAAACTTACAGCAATTAAAGGTGTAAGTTCCTGTCCCTTGTGGCAGTGCTGGCTCTGATGCTAATGGAGGTTTTGTTTCTGGGGAGTGCCCTGTCCTTGGATGTCCAAGCGGGGTGCACCATTCCCCCCTCTAGTCTGACATAAAAAGCTTGGTGCCTGCTGCTGTAAAGGAACAACATTCTTCGTCACACTCCTCCTCAGCACTCCTCCTGCACACAGCCCATAGCAGCTCTGGTGCTGATGTTTTTTTGCAGTAATGACCTGAAATCCAGCTCTGTCCTTGTCAATTATTTGGGAAAAATAAGCCCCAAATCCTTTTACTCTCTCCTGCTGCTTTTGCCTGCTGGCACTAGCCAGGGGTGCGCTTGTTCAGGGGAAGATTTTTTCAATTTTTCCACGATTTTCTTCTCTTCTCCTTGATATCTGGGGGCAGAGTTTGAGAAGAAAAGATGAGAGTGAGGGCGGCAGCCAGTCCTTGGGTCGGATTTGTGTGTTGGGTGCTCTTGCCAAGTGAGGCTGCTGGTGACCTGTGCAGGCGCTGCCTTTCTCTAGAAAGCTGAGTCACCAGCGGCCTTCTTCCCCAACAGGAGAAGCCACACTTGCCTAGCCTTACTTGGTATGTGGTCCTGGTGTCAGGCAGAGGCTATGGCAACACAGTCATGAAGGCTAAGAACATTTTGGGAGTGACCTTTTACCTGTATATCCTGAAGGGGAGCACTCCATGGGCCACAGCATCTCTTCTGTACCACACTCCAGAAGCAGAAGTCCCAAAGCAATCCAGGAAAGTGACTGTAAAGACATGTGTGTTCACTCTGTCTCCCCCTAGGCAGAAAAGCCTCGAACAAGCTACAGCAACCCCAGCCTATGTTGGAGGTTTGATGCCGCACTCAGCCAGCCCTAAGAGCTGAAATGATAACCAAGGTCCGTCTTGATCTCCAAAGCTGCACCACATTGAATTGCAATGAGACCACTCTGGCCAGCAAAGCTACTGTTGCAACACTTGCATGCCCACAAGGAGGTTTTGCTTTGTTTTCCCTCTGATGGCCAAAACTGGCATAAAATATCCTTTCTGTCACTGCCCCTCCATGTTCCCTTTTCCCCTCCTGTGTCTAGGAGATGGTGTATCCCCAAAGCAAGGACAACCTTTGCTTTGTGTCTTGCAAAATACTACCAGCAGGTTTCACAAAAGCACAACCTAAACAGCTTCCTCAATCAATAATCTACAAATGCTCCTGTCAAAGTCCAGCTAAATTGTATTTTGCACTGGAACTTGGAGCATCATCATGCACTACGGAACTACGGAGAGGAAAGATATCCACTGGTTTTCTTTTGCAAAAGCATAATCTTTTATGGAAGGAATTGTTCCACCTGTTCTAGACTGGATTAGCAGTAAGTCTTTATTTATTCCTAGGGAAGGGGTGTAGGATCCCTGTACACACCCTTGTAAGCCTAATGCAACCCTAGCAGTGTCATCAGTGAGACTATTGACACCTAGTCCAAAGAGTAAGGTTAGTATATTAAATTCTTTGCACCATTTTAATTCCAGTGACTTTATTTAAAGCATTTTCTATCATTTTTGTTTCAGCTTATTTTTAGCCTTTTTTCACTGTCAAATGTATTGAAGCTGACATAATTATTGCTCTGACTTCCCCAAAGGCATGTATTTACCTACTTGTTAAAAGCCTTTTTCCATGCTACCATGCTGTTGCTGTGACAAGATGACTTTGAAGGCACAGTAGGTAAAATAATACTGTATATTGCACAGCAACCCCAACAACAAAATGTTAATTTAACCAATAAAGTAACCACATCATAATTATAATAATCACTATTCCTTATCTCTTAACAGGGCTAAAAGTGGAATTCAGATTTGCCATGTAGTGCTTGTCAGCACTGAAATTACTACACAAATCGCTCAGAGCAGTGAAGTTTTTAGTCCCACCACTGACAGAAAGTGAGGAAAGGATTCTCTGGAGGAGACCGGTGTGGTCTCATAGCCATCATCTTCCTTCACCAGCTCCCTCTTGCTACAGCTTTCCATTCTGCTGAGATTTTCTTTGTCAATGAATGGGATATTTGTGAAGACATATGAGATTTTTCCATCTTAGTACTTTGCCAGCTGCCGTGAATGTATCCCTCTGCTTCATAGTATGAGGAGTCAAGTGAAAGAGCCCACTCTAAAGCAATCAAATTCAAGGTATTAACCCTGAGGAGCAGGTGAAGGGCAAAACTATCACCCCACAGAGCAAGGGGAGCAATCAGTTTGTCCAAGCCCAGCTGATTTCACTTGGACCTACACTTCCTCATGTTCTGTTCTGGGCCTGCAATGCTAGGCCATGGTCATCCTCACCGTTCAGACTGGGACAGATTTGGGTAGCATATGACTCCTTTTACAGGTTTTCATCTTCCTTCCGTCAAAACTGAGGTTCAAGAGCAGCAGTGCTCAGGCAGTTCTCACTCTTGTAGCAAGTCATCCAGGGCTGTGACAGCACATACTCTCTGATCAGGTCTTTTGAAATCAGCCATAGGATTTAGCTATCATTCTTTTGTGCTTCTAAACCTCTCTTCTGGCTTTAAAAGTCCAATTCTTCCTGCTTCTCCAAGTTCCCCTGATTCTCTTTTCCAATGTCATATAAATAAAAGGATGCCAAGTTCTCTTTTAGACTCAGAAATGAGTTACTGAAAACATAGTAAATTTGTAGCAATGATGAACATTTAGGAAGGCAGAGAGCTTACAGTGGGAAAGAAAAGGAAAGAGAGATGGAAAGCCTTTCTGTGTTTGTAGGCATGGGAAAGGGATATGACAATGCTGCAAAAACTGTCCCTGTCATTTTGCTGAGAAGCAAGCTAGAAAAACAGTGGCTCAATGTAGCTTTAGGCATTACGATCTAAAGCTGTACAAGGGAATTAGTATGTCTTGATCCATGGCTGCTCCCCAAAATGGCAAGGCAGGAACCATCTCAGGGTGGTTATCTCAGCCCCAATGAGGAAGAGTCCGCACTGCAGATCATACTGCTTGGAGTAGCAGCAAAAGGGCTACTGTCCAAGCCTGTGCCCAGTGTCCCACATGGTATGGGGAAACCCACAAGCAGACTCAAGAGGTCCAGGGAATGGGCTGTCATTGTGAACTGAGTCCAGCTCAAGTGAAAGGGACTCATTTCCTGCCCTTACAATCCTGTTCCATGGCAAAGATGGGATGGTCAATCTGAGCATTAACTCAGCCTTCAGCAAGGGCAAGTTTAAAAGCCTGTGCTGGGAGAGTGCCACAAACCATTCTGAGATGTAGGGCAGGACTTCTAGCGCAAATAGATTTGCACAGAGTGGACAGGAGGCAGCTGCATGCAGAAGATCTTATAGATCTGTCACCACAGTGTCAAGCCTGGACTAATATCTACTCCTGCTCCAGGTCGTGGCTTCCAGACTGAAGATGCCCACAGCCCTGCCAGACAGGAGGCCCTGTGGTACAGGGGCAAATTTGTCTCTCCGAGGGTTTGGATCTGTAAGTGATCTCAGGAAAGTCACAACATCCTCTACAGAGGGGCTTTATAAGGATAATTATGTTACAGACTGAGCGGCATTGAAATACATTAGCACCATGAGCCTGTGTGAGGTCTGAAAACAGATTTTTCCCTTCTCACATTTTATGGGATGTGGAAATATAGCCAATCCACATCCCAGGACGAATACCCCAGCCAGATGCCAATCTGGCTTCTGACTGTGATCCTCAAGCTAACACGAACTCGTCACAGAGGCAACGTCAGAGATTAAAAATGTGAAGAGAGGGCCTGGGTCCATGCTAGCGCAGGCTTTGAAATTTGCTCCAGAATTCTTGACGTGAAAATCGATCTGTGACTTCACAACACACCTGAGGAGTCACCATTAAAAATCAGCATACCTAACACTTGCTACAGGCAGGCTTTCAAGATACTACAGTCTTTCCCTTGCCTTAAAAAGCCATTGAAACAACAGTATTTCAGGTAGCATGGTGCAGTAAACCTTGGTAAATATCAAACTGCAGCCCTTAAATTGACCAAATCAGCCCACAGGAAATGATGCAGCTCTTGGTGAGGCTAATGGATGCTGTAAGCCATGGCTCATGTTGTCCTTTTGCAATATTAGCCAAATCCAGCAATATATTTCCTATATTTCCCATTGCTACTTCCAAAGCTGATCTTCCTTCTCCTCCAGGGATATTGCAGGGGCTGGACATCAGAATATTACCTGCAGTGAATCCATCTTTTCCTTTGGCTCATGAGGAAATATACTAGTAACTCTTCCCTCTGTGTTAAAAGAGAGGGGGTTTAAGCCACCTCCGCATGCCTTCTCATCACCTCAGCGTACCCAAAAGCATTTAACACCAAATCTGCAACACATATGGCATTTCCCAGGTCTTAGTGGTGAGAAACCTTCATTGTCACCAGCAAATGCCACATTGTATGTTCAGGGGACTAATGGTGAGAAAATGTAACCATGCCTCTTTTTAATTTTCTCATCAGATTAGAGGCATGTACATCATAGGGGTTAATTGTCAGAAACTTTAATTGTTACCCTATGACTCCTGCTTCCCTTGTGTGTTAGTGGCACGCAGTCAGGGCTAATAGTGAGAAAATTTGATTGTAGCTCTACCGCACTCTCTTCATTAGGCTAATGGAACATTTTCCTCTCATTTTCTCCCTAGGGTAGCTGTAGGAGTGCTACCTTATAATTGTTGCTCTTACTGTAATTGGCAGTAGTAGGAGGATGTATAATCTCATTGTCTTTCCTGTGCAGTGGTAGATTTATTTATGACCTATTGACAATTACCAGCCAGCAGCTGCAGCGCAGTGAGTATTGCATTAGCCTTTCCCCCCAGCAAAGGGAAGACTACACAAAGGCTGTTATTAACTAGAAAGAACATGAACCCAAGATGTCCCACAGGACCAAATGTTAACATCACTAACAGCAAACAAGGGAGTTGCTGACCCTGAAGATAAATTGGTATCTTATTCCCAGGAATAAAAACAACCTTTGTGTATTCTCATAGTTTCTGTCATGCCTCGTCTCACCTGCAAAACACAAATGGTTAAATTCATCTGCAGAGCTGTTTCAGCTCACTAACAGCAAAGATGGACCAGGCTGTCTTCAGGCAGATTCCACACCACCCTGCACTATAGTTTGGTGAGAAGATGAGATCTTGATTCAGCAGACCCTGTAAGTGAGAGGGAATATTCCAGCCTCACTTAGCAAAGCACATAAAGGCATGCTTTATTTTCAGTTCCTGCTCTGGGATTTTGCTGAACAGGGACCTAAATTGGTTTGGCATGAATAAACCTGGTCCTTCTTCCCAAATGTGACTGTTAGGATCCAGAAGCAGCTTGTAGGTCACAGCTGCTATTGACAGGTTGCTGAAAGACACAGCTTTCCTGTGGGTGACACACTGTAGAGCCTATTTCCATCTGAAGTTGTCAGCGATCTTATTTATGTCTCCATGTCCTTCCTACCCAGAAGTTGCTGGTCCTCCTGCCTCCAGCTCCAGAGGAAGGCTCTTTGTATTTACTCACAGACCAGCATTTTTGTAGCAGCAGCCTCAGACCTTTAACAAAGCTGGGGTCAGGGCAAGTTGTGAAGCTCTGCAGGCTGGAGGAGCATCCTTCTGCAACAGCCTGTGGACAGGCACTTATCCAACAGGCCAGTAGAGCCAGGATCAGGCCTTGAGCCAGTGTTAAACTGTGTTGCAGGAGTTACTGTGCTATACTTATGCTTCATAAGCAAGGTGGAGAAAACAAATAAAGCTAAGTAGTGGTGTCAGTCAGTGGAGGATCAGAATTTGAATGAAGCTAATGCAGAACCCTACCATTATCTGGTCCTCAGTGGGTGAAGTGATTCTCCTTTTTCCACCTCTCACTCTCAAGGCTGAGGCAATCAAAGCAACATCTGGAAAATCCCTGTGTCTCAAACTAAGGAATACGTGAAAAGCAAATCTCTCTCCTCCATGTTACTAGCTTTGTTTATTTATTTTTCCATATTCTTTTCACTTTTCAAAAAAGCAAAGAAGAGAACAAATGAAAAAAAAAAAAGAGAGAAATAAATAAAAAAATATCCAGATTCACTGGCTATGCACAAAGAAAAAGAAGAGGGAGGAAACCACAAGATGTTTGCATCCTGATCATGTGTTCATGCTTATGACAAGGGCCCTGGTCAGCTTCACACTGCTCAGCCAAGTCTATCTGTGCTCTTGGCTATTCCCAGCCCGGGAAAAGCAGGTTTAGAGCTGATCAAGGGTTTTTCATAGGGGCAGGGTTTTCTCTCATGGAGGCATTTGCCAGCTATGCCTCAGAATGTGAGCCAGGTAATGAATTTTGCCATTTGCCATGTCGCATGTGAAAGCTATTATGAGAGCCAAACCAGCTTTCCTTTGCTGCTGAAGTGCTTTGAATTCGGAGGGGTTGTCTCAGGAAGGCCTCTAACAATGCAAGCTGTATCACCCACCCTGACATATTTGGAACAGTTCATGGTGGAAGTTCTCCCAAGAAAGGCTGAGATTTTCAAAGGGAACATTGTATCTTTGGGTAGGATTGGAGATCCTGCCCATCCAGAGATAGAGGTGCTAGACACGGGATTGCCCATGCTCTGCTGGAGCCTAGCATTAACATGGTGGGAAACCAAAGCATGTAGATGCTCTGCAGGAGTGAAAGCTTGGATTGTCCCGTGAGGGTGGGAGCTATGGTGGCCCTGAGGAGTCATAGCCTGAAAAAACATTTTCAAAGAGAAACAGGCACATGGCCCATCCAGGAGGAGATGAATGCAGAGCCTGTGGTCTTTGCAAACCCCATCTTTGAACCTTGCATACCTTGACAATGGGACCACCCTGACATATTTCTGAAATCCCACCACTGATCCCAGTCCTTGCTCTTTGTCCGTGCTCAGGTCCTGAAGTCGACTACTTGCCCTTCCCACCACCATAATAGGGTCCAGTTTTCCCAGTCTGAGCCTCACGGGGTGCCAGTAGAAGTTTTGCACAAGAGGGAAAAACCAGTCCTTATCAGCACGGAATCAGCCCCTACTAATGGCAGCATATACATATTGATAGACATGATGGATTTTTGGTGTCAGAAGAGTCGTTTTGCTTATCTTTCACTGCACAGAGATGAGCTTATTAAAGCAAAGTAGGTCAGGTATATGATATAACAGTATGATATATGTAAAAGGCACTGTGAGGTGTTCATTGTGCTGAGGCACTCCACTCCTGACGGATTATTCCTCTTCATAGAAAAAGACTCGACCAGAGTAAAATCTTCCCAATAAAACCAATCAAAAGCTCCCCACTAACTTCAGTGAGACCAGGATTTCAGCATCATTCACTGGTTTTTGCAGATAATATTCTAACCACGCCAAAAAAACATATTATTCTTTCTAGAAAGTATGGGGGAAAAAAAAAGGCGCTTTGGTTTTTGTTTGGGTTTTTTTTTAATTAAAATACCTGTAAATAAAAGGCAGAGCACAGTAATGACTTCAGGAGGAGCATGAGTTTGTTTCCGCAAGCTGTAACAGATAATATCATAATTGCTGTTGCTCTACCAGACCCAGCCTAGCAAACCTGAGGTGAGCCAGATGACCATGTGTTTCAGACTTACACCTGAGAAAAAAAACATAAAAATGAACAGGCGCCTGAATCCAGGAAAAATGATTTTGGAGTACATGAGACTTGTCTGCATTGTGGCTGAGCCTCATTCTTCCTGGCACAGCTGCAGAGACATGAGAAACCATATCTGTCTCCTCATCCATCTGAGGAATAAACAGGTTTACTACTCCTTCATTCTCAGTTGCATCCTCTTCCTGTCCTGCCTGGCCAGAGCACGGATGCTGATACAAGCCTGCAGGCCAGATAGATTCCAGAACGTCATTTCACTTCGTAGATAAAAGATTCAAGTCTCATTCGGGTATTAGCTAACCCTGACATCTCACTGGGGGCAGCTGGAAGTGGTATCTCCTGCAACTGCTGTTAGATCTAGCAGAAGATGTCTGCTGCCAGCCAGCAAAGATAATCTCCCTCGTGTGTGCTTCCCAGCCACACACACTATCAAGCGTTGTCAAACCCAGTTGGTTTGCGTGACTGCCTCTTTCTCAATCAGCAACTTATTTAGAAAAGTCAGTTTGCTAACTGAGTAAAGTTTAATGAATTTTTGGTGTATGAAAGAAAAGAAAACACCAAAACAACCAAAAGATTACCTTATATTACCAGTGCTTCAATTTGAAAAATTAATTACATTTATGTATTGTGTTTTCATGTAAATACCTCTGCCAAAATGTATTAGCAAAGAATACAATATTATTGTTCATAGTTCATGTGGTATCTGAAAAGAATAATTGTATAATTAATGAGTAAAAACAAAGTAAATGTTCCTCTTGAGGTTGTACAATAGAAAACTGAATTAAAACTATCCAGGCTCAAAAATGCAAATACGCCATGTTTCCCATCAGCAAGACAATAAAAAAATAATATTCAGAAACCCACCTGGAGACTTGTGTTAGCTCTGGGGCGCCCAACACAAGAAGGATGTGGACATGTTGGAGCAAGCCCAGAGGAGACCATGAAGATGCTCAGAGGACTGTAGCACCTCTGCTACAGAGACGGGCTGAGAGAGCTGGGCTTGTTCAGCCTGGAGAAGAGAAGGCTCCAGGGACTTTATAGCAGTTTCCAGTGCCTAAAAGGGCCAACAAGAAAGCTGGAGAGGGGCTTTTTACAGGGGTGTGTTGTGATAGGACAAGGGAGAATGGCTTTAAACTGAAAAAGGGGAGATTTACATTAGATATTAGGAAGAAATTCTTCTCTGTGAGGGTGCTGAGGCACTGGCAGAGGTTGCCCAGAGAAGCTGTGGCTGCCCCATCACTGGCAGTGTTCAAGGCCAGGTTGGATGGGGGTTGGAGCAACCTGGACTAGTGGGAGGTGTCTCTGCCCATGGCAGCAGATGGAACTGGATGAGCTTTAAGGTCCCTTCCAATCCAAACCATTCTATTTTACGTAGAATGATTCTACGTATTATCTATGATTCTATGATATTATACTCCAGTGTCTCTCAGATTTTCTGACAGTATCATCACAAGGCATCAGTCCAGTCTTTGTTCAAGCCACTTCTCTGTAACACCATCCTACAGCTTCACCAAACAATTCAGGGCTGGTTTAGATTTGGGTAGCTTATTTCTGGGGGGTGATTTTTAGATGTAACTTTCTCAAATGATCTCTCTAGTGTCAGGGCAGAATGGGAGCAAGGCAATACAGGGAAACAACCCCAGAATCCCTTGGAGAACAACCTGCTGTTGAAGGATGCATTTGAATATATTCAAAGCAGATAACTGGCATTGATAATTCAGAGAGAAGAGCTGGGGAAATGGACTTGAGACTGTGCTGCAGTCACCAGGTCTGAAACAGAGCAGAGCTAAGGGACTCCAAGTATGCCCTCTGCTCTGGGTACTGCTGCATCTCAGCTTACCTCCAACAGCATCTTCCAGGAACAGTGGAATTCAGTGACTCTTCTTTCTGTGTGACAGTCATCTAACAATTGATACAGTACCAAGGCAGGACAGTTTGTCCTGTTTACCTGCACAGATCCTCAGCCCAGACCCAGGAGGGAGAGCTGAGGGAAAGACTTGGAAATGATATAAACTCCCCTCTAAAAGAATAGCAAAGTCATGCCCAGCACCAAGCAGCCAGTGGAAGTGGACACTTGCTGGGGAAATGCAGCTCCTTCAAACCCTCAGGGCTTATTTGCAGTTATCTGCAAAATACAGATAGGAAGCAACCAGCAGTACTTCCAAGTAGGAATAATGATGAACTAACACCAATTAAGTCCCAGTTATTTCTCATTTATATATCACATATATATGTAGCTCAGACTGGAAGCATAAGACAGCTTTTCTCATTGATACTGCAGGGAACCCCATCTTTACTACACAGGCTGCTCTGAAAAGCCACAGATCACACTAAACAGGTCAGAAGGGAGTTCTCCTGACCCTGGGAATTCCCAAAAAGTAGGGGAAAAGGAAGTTTTTTCTCAGACTACAGAGAACTCAGTGTAGTCACTGATGCTGTGTCTCTGAGGGACTCCAGGACCTCAGACCATGCACAGCATGGAGACTCTTGGATGGGATCTGCATGTCCTGACAGTGAAGGAATAAAATCCCACAAAACCAACCCAACCCAATCCAAAACCACACACACACACAAAAAGACACACAAAAAAAAAACCAATACCCCAAAGCCACAAAACATGACCAAAACCCACAAAAAAAAAAACCAAACCAAACACCCCCCCCCCAAAAAAAAAAGAAAAGGGAAAAAAAAACAACAAAAAAAAAACAAACAACAGAAAACAACACAACAAAACAAAAAAACCCCCCACCCAACAAAGCACGAAGCAAGGGGGGGGGGGGTAGGGGAGGGAGGGGAGAGGGCAGGACAGTCGAATTCCAGCACCACTTTGGGACTTCCCAATCTTCGCAGCCAAGTGCCAACAGCTTTTTTGTCACTTGGTACCCGCAGGGCTGATGGGCTTCACCCAGGCTGCCTCCTCCCACAAACCCACAGAAAGCAGAGGTGGAGAAGATGCAGGACAGCCAGGACAACTGCCATGGTCACAGGGTACAAGATGGAGAGCATCCAGAGCTGCTCACCTGGGGGGAAGGAGGAGTAGGCAGAGCTGCCTGTTCCCGAGATAAATAAAGTCATCCATGAAGCCCTCTATGGGGTAACATGAATACCAAACCTTTTAATGAAGTGGGGATCCCCATCCCTCAGTCCAGCAGCTGAGGTGTCCCTTTTCGCTACACCAGGCTTATTCCTGCAGAAGGGCTAATATCCACAGTGCTAAATTACTAACCGCCCCGGGGCACAAAGAGTGCTCTGAGCCGAAGCTGGGTAAAAGCACTGACGCAGGTTGTTAAAGCATTTTGGGGGCTACCGCAATAGCCTCCATCATTACGGATGCAGTGTCTGAAATGTATTAGCTGGTGCCTTCTCCGCGGGGCGAGTTCGACATCTGCTGCCAGCCTTGGCCTGGAGCAGGCAGAACAAACCACAAGACCACCTCGGCTCCTGTGGGCTGCTGTGTGCGGAAATGGCCTTGCTCAAGTGTGCACTAGCTCTCTTCAACCACAAGAGTGTGCCTGGACTACAGTTTTGGGAAACATTTATCAGTTTCCTACGATGTTAACACCTTTCCTCACCTGTAGCAGAAGGGTCCTGCTCTATCCTCCTACCCACACAGGATCTCCAAAACCACTGTTGCCTTCCCTGCAAGACACTCCGAGCCTCCTAGCCTCAACTATTACTGCTCCCTGCAACTTGTCCTCCTCTTAGTAAGCACCAGCCATGACACTTTATAGGCTTGAAGAGCTAGGATTTTGGAGCAAGCACTGTCTTTTGCTACATGTCTTGTTAGGGGTTTTCTGCCTCAAGGGCATTTTTTATTTTCAGGCATATAGCACTGGGCATCAGTAATGTTCCTTAAAGCTGTAAACTCTGGAGACAAGTCCCTGTATCTGCAGGGTGGGATACTTCCCACCAGTCTTTAAGGGGTGTCCTAACTGCTAACTTCATCTGAGCTGGTTACCCAAGTTCTTTATTATAATTAGGCATTTCTAGGGCAAGACCCCTGTGAACTGCTTCAGTCAGCAGCTGTAGGATGAGCACGGACTGCAGGATCAAAAAGCATGTTTTAGGCCATGAAAAGGGAGCCAAGGGTGATCAGCCCAGCTCCAGGTGTTGGCACATGTAGATGGCTGTTTGGTTAGCAAAGCTCACCTCCGCTGTCTGAATATGATACATATTTCTATGACACTTTGGGAAAAGGTACCACCTGGGGGATTATTTTAGGGGACACCAAACTGGTTTGGAAATTCACTCCTGCTCTTTGAGACCTGCTTTTCATGCAGGACTGTTCATATCCGTACACCACTCACTCATATAGGAATGACTGCTCTGAGCCTGGCTTGATCTCAAATCATTTGAGCATCAACTCCAGTCCCTTACTGCAAGTGCTCTTCTTTCCAGTATCCTCTGAATCAGCTTGTGCTGATTATTGCCAGAAGTAGGAGGTGGTGGAGCAGTGAGTCAGTGCTGCAATGGCTTCATCTTCTGCACAGATGGGCAGCCTTCTGCAGCCAATACCAGCTGCAAGGCCCAACACATAGGCAAAAAGTGCTTGTCTGCAGGGGCTTCAGAGTAAAGCTCTGTGCCTTTAAATTCACGGCGACATACCTACCAGACTGATGAAAGTGATTGCTGACCTCCAGTGTTGAGAGTTCTCACAGCACCCATATGGTGGGCTCACACTGAGGATCTGAGGTCTGCTTCGGAACTGAACGCTCACACATCCATGGGTATTTGGATGGAGTTGTTTGGGAACCACTGTAGGAATTAAGACAAGCTGCCAAATCTTGGCCTTGGTGCAAAGCTGACCTCCCTCAAAGCAAAAATGATGGGGAAGATGGATTTGGGTTGGCAGTAGCTCCCTGTCATTTTCCATTTGCAAATGAAGACCAAACTCTGCCGGCAGTTGCCATCTGCATCAGCCTACTTGGAAGCAGCCATTTCTCTGCATGGGATCCAGGCAAAATAAAACAGCCAACATGAAACATTTGATTCAAAAACTGCTCACAGTGCACCAGGAGCAAAATGACATATTGCGCCTCTGAAGGCTAGGGCACCTCGTGGTCCACTGTCTAAGCTTTCCAAAATGGGACTGGTGGCCTGCTCTATCTGTTCATTTATCTCGACATCACCTTTTCTTACTCATATAGGTGGGAAGACTGAACATAATACACATGCTATGAAAACATAAGCAGAGAGGGTTTTGGAAGCTACCTGGTTATTTCATCAGCAGTGGTTTCCTGGCTCTTCATCTACTTGGCTTCTCACATAAGCTCATTTTGAACAGCTTTTTGTTGCATTAGCTCAAGAGAGTTGTTTCTGCAGGCTTTTCATGAGGGGTGGTGGCTGACAGCCTCTGTGCATGTACTGAAATGTTTTCTCCCTGTGCTTTGGGGGGCCGCATATTTGGGGAGCATATTCTGACCAGGCTTCCCAGCTCCAGTCTGTGTTAGGACACAGATTCTGCCTTCTCTTTTCTGCCTAGTGCATTACTTACTTTCTTGAGTTTTGCTGGGAATTGAATTCTTGTTTCCATAGAATTATCAATACCGCCACCCAGATTTCTTTTCTGAGAATGTAATAGCCATTTAAGTCTATCATTGCATATATATAGTTAATTATTTTTTTCCAGTTTTATTATTTGGTACTTATCAACATAATTTCCCTGGAGTTCGCTCTACAGTCACTAGGTATTGGTATCGATTCTCTTCCCTTGACACAAATCTTTAGCTTTGACTATTCCACATAATTGTGTACTACCAGCAAGATGAGGCACCTCAGAAATCCCATTTCTTTCTGGTCAGCTTATTAATAGTTTGCCTAGACCTTTAGAGGACCCTGCTTGATCACCTCTCTGTGGTGAAAAATGGTCATTATCTCTTTTCATCTGGTAGTAATTCTTGACAAGGCTACCCTCTTATCCCATGAAAATGTCATTTTTTTTTAAACAAATATTGCAATAAACCTGCTAAAAAGCTTTCTGTGGTGACTGATCTTCCCCAGTCTCCAATATTTCCAAGTATCCTAGCATAATACTAGATGATATGTCTTGCCAATTTGCTTGCTGCAGAAAGAAGACCTGCCAGTCTGCGGTTTCCAGGACACCCCTTGCATCACCCAGAATCATAACCACACTGAATCAGACTGATTCAAATCGCACTTGTGTTTTGTCTCCAGCACTGGCTGAAGTCAACATCTAGGAAAAGTACAGAAATAGGGTGAGCATTAAGTGATGTTTCCTCTGGTACTATCTCAGTCTCCAGTAATTTGACTCTTGAGAACTTCCTGAGCAAAAGATGCTCAGAGATAGCTAGAAACACTCAGTTGATGCTTTTCTCTGGCCTCTTGAACCCACATAAACCACTGTCATTCACAGTTCCACTTTATCTACAGCCTTCTACCATCCCCCTAAATACATATATATATAAATCTACCTTGTCTATATTCATAAAAGAACCAGAACTGAGATACTTAAGATGGAGCGAGTCATGCATTTACACCATGACATAACAAAGTTAAAATCTGGTGTCACATTTACCACTTCCCATTCCTCTGCTAAGCATCACTGTGTTCGCGAGATTTTTTTAGTTACATTTCTGGTGCTTACTTTTTCTCTTTATAAGATTCAAATTCAGGAAGTTTGACATTTTCTACCCTGAATGTTTCAGAGGATGCTGGAAAACATCCAGTACTCATTTTATCACTTTATTTTTTAGCCAGATTTCAAGGCAGCCTTTTTGCTTTTGTGCAGAATTAAAAGATCATACAACAGGTTGTTTTTTTCACATGCTTTATTGTTTTAAACAATTAGTTTGATTTAGGCTCCTTTTGTGTTTTCTTTTTGCAGACTTTACAATCAATATGTTTACTAGCAAATGAAGACATCATGAATATATGTGTGTATTATAAGATAAATGCAGAAATTACATTTTGAATTCATTGACACGAAGCATTCACCCCCACAACACAATTTTGAGAGTTTAATCAAGAAACAAAAACTTGTGAACCCAAACAAAACATCTTGACTTTCTCATTTCAATTGCTAAATACTCACCCAGGCTGCACATGAATGAATTACCAACCAAAAATTATGTGCATACATAATTTGGCAAACAAGTCTGAGTAATGAACAAATGTGGGTGAATTGCTGTGTTGGGGAAGAGAAAGTGAGGAATGATTCATTCAACCACCTACTCGTTATGGCAGATTCCCTAGGATCAAATTAGGCAATAATCAAGGATCCTACAGCTCCGTGGCTGGGGCAAGCTTGGATGAGCTGTGAGCCTGCAGACACAGCATTTGAGAGCTTCTGCATAGCTGGGCCTACATCCTCCAGCACCCAACACTCATTCACGGCACTGAAGTGCCTGGCCAGTTCTGATACAGACATTTGGTCAGCCCCCACACATCAGGAAATTGCAATTCCTGTTCTCACTTCAAAATACTCTCATGTGTCTCTGTGCCAAATAATGGTCAACACACAGTCTAAGTCAGACCAACTGCTACCTTGTATTATAAGAGGGTTATCCCATCAGCACAGGTAAAACCTCTCTTGTGTCATATCTGAGTTTTAGTACTTACAGTGAATACAGAACACCCCCTGAAGCCTCAGGAGGATAGCCCCTGTCTTCCAGCCTTTGACAGAAAGGGCCACTCTAAATATCCACCCATAACCCTCCACATTGCTAAACAATGAAGCAGAGGGAGGCAGGGCTTTCACTGCTGTTCCCAGGACATCAGCCTGAATTCTCCCCCAAGTCAACCCACAGTGACTACTGAATCACACAGGCTCAAGCAGTCCCAGCATTCTGCCACCCCAACACCACCTACAAAGCTCTTCCCTGTGCTCTCTTAATGGATCTAAAGAGCCTTTGATAACGGGCTTCCCAGTAAGTGGGTTATATTGCAGAATAGGTTATCCCTTGTTCTGCTATCTGCTGTGGGATGACTTCCTGCTAAGCCAAGGAGCAAGAGGCACTATTATCATTATGCATATCCACAGAGCAGAATAGCCATTACATGAAAGTGTGAAAATGATGCATAGATCAAATCAGATCCAAATCTGTAGTGCCAGTTGTGATTACATAAAAAGTTTTGGAGTGATTTAGGAGAACTCTCCCTCTTGAATAAGGCTCTCTTCTAACCCTTTCTACAAAGGCATGTTCTTTTTCCATGCAGAATTATTGCTCACTTGGACTTTGAGGTTTGCATGGCATTTCTGGAAACCTTGTTCTTGGTGAAGGATCCTAACAAACTTGTACACAGCTTATACAGTGAGTGTGACCTCTAACAAACAGCTGCTCTCCATCCAACCATGCCCACAGCCACGCCTTCTCCCTCCTGAACCAACACAACATACAAAGTTCAGGTTCATCGCTTTTCAGCTGCCCTTTGGCCTCATCAAGCATGTCTTCCATAGTTCTGGTGTCTTGGGGAGAAGTGCTGCGCTAGCAGTGCTAGATGGTTACTCTATGAATGCACAAAACAAAACTGGCATCCAGAGATTACCCAGGAAGCCAAGGATCAACAAAACATCTTCTGTCCTGAAGCTTTTCTGTTAACCACGTCCTCCAGTCAGACTTCTGGCTACTTAGTCTTCTGCTGTTACAGGGTGCAATGCACACTGTAGTGTGTGGAGGTTTTCTGTGCAAAGACCCAAGTATATAGTTTATTAGCATGGGTGAAATTGAGCTATGTTCTCCTTTTGTGTGTCTTCCTCACATTTTTAGGGTCTGCCCCTGAAAGGCTTTGGCTTTGGTTTTGGCTAGCAGGCTTAGATAGCACAATTTGGCTTAGCAGCTTAGATAACACAAACTCTATGTTCAAAGTACTGTGAATAATGTAGAAGCTACTATCTCCATTTTAAAGGAGGAGAGAAAGAAAAGCAGCAAAGAGATTAAAACAAGCAGTCATGTAGAGGAGAAAGAGGTTACCTCTGTACAAGTTCACTGCCATGTTGATAGATTTACCATTAAATGTTCTCTCTTTGCTGCAAAGGCTGTAGCCGTTGGCTTTTTTTTTTTTTTCCAATGCATAACTTTTAAATCAAGACTGGAATTGTAAAAGTTTTGTCCAGAGTTGTGAAAGGGTATCAGTGAAAGATCAGAGTAAAAGCATTATAGAGCATCAAGGGTCCTGCTATTTTCCTTTCAGGGAAAATGTACAGCAAAAAGAGGTTAAACTTTCAGCTAAATCTGAATTTTGGTTCTGCTGACCATCAAAACAAATGCAGAAGTGAGATTCACAGGCAACTTCCACTCCAGCCGTCCTCCTCCAGCTGTTCCTGATTTCCTGAGTATCAGTAGCAGGTGGTACAGGAGATATCTCCATGGTTCACATGGAGGATATTTTTGAAAGCATTAAAAATTTTCGTTGAACTATTCTGAGCACTGCAGGCAGCACTTTTTTTGCCCCAGAAAGGAATGTGGAAACTTGTATTTCCTCACTAAAAGCAAAATACCACTGACTATCTCTGGCCCTCCATGAGCCGACTAAGCCTCAGTGTAGAATAGGCAGTATAAGTTGAATTCTTGCCCTGGGGAAATCAGAGCTGAGTTATTGTTCAGTAGCATTAGGATATCATTCAGTGTGAATGGGAGAATAATCAAGGCAAAACTATGAGATCCCAGCCAGCAATATACTTAAACCCACATCTAAGCTTAAGGTCATGAATAGTTGCAAATCAAATACAAGTACTGCATGTACTGGTCTGAAGCGAATAAAAATGGCTTTATGCATGTACAGTAATAAATTTTAAGAAGGATGATTTTTTTAAGCTTCCTAATTCCCCTCAGCATTTTGGAGTTTCTGTTTCTAGTTATCTGAAATATGTACACCATGATGAAGAGAGAGTGACAAGATCAGCATTGCTGCAATTTGGTGTGGAACAAGTGGGCGTTTCACTTCCCATCCCAGCTATTCTCCCTCTCTGCCCCCTGAGGGAGTCCTGTTGAAGGGTAAATTTGCCCGTATAGTATCATATAAGAGAAGTAAGCAACAGTTTCATATGCCACTTTACACTGAATCATTTTTTTAACACTCATTGTAATGTAACTTTAATATAATTAAATTAGCAGTCACAAAATACTTTGCTAGTTCAGTTCCCAGCAACCTGCCAGTGAAGTTAATATAATGAGTGATATGGTGTTAGTTTCCCATTAGATACATGTGACAGTGATGTAAAATCCACTTTTGACAATAAAAGGTTATTATATTGCTGGAATTTTAATTAAAGCACAGTACGAAAAGACCTCAAGAACCTTCCCTCATCTATTCATGTGTAACAAGGCAGGATCAGCTGTACGTTTTTGTTCTTAAAAGCCTTCCACGATAACCCTCTCTAGGAGCCCATTGAAAGATTTCGTTATCTGCACAGTCAACATTTTTCAGAATTCTTTCATTCAGTACTTCATGTCCACCGTGTACCTGAAGGAAAAGCGATGGTGTCCAATGTTAGTTGATTCTTTCATAAACTGAAGAAACCCCAGCATGCTCAATTTTCCATCACAGATCCTGTTTCAAGCCCTCCACTCATCGTTGTGTGCTGTTCTGCATGCTTCTAAATTAGCCCCCATTGTTGGAGAAAAGCCCAAAGCTGGGCTCCAGCTGGTGCTTCCTGACAGCTAAGAGGAAAGACTGTTCTTCGTTCTCTTTTCCAAAGAGCTCCAGCTGTTCCCCAGTTCTTCTACAGCCTGTATTTGTGTAGCTGTTTGCTCCTGCCTAAGCCTAGCATCATGTTCTCATCCTTAGCAAAGTGTATTTCTGTATTTATCATGATCCTCACAACTGTGGCCCTGTCTTTGCAGCCCATCCTTCATGGCTTTGCCTCCAAATATTAAAAACATTAAAATTAAAAAAAAATTCTAAATCTGTAAAGTATTGAATAATATAGTAGATCTCACAGAATGCCTCTTACGCTTCACTGGTGAGCAACTGAGAATTATTCTCTGAAACACGTTGCACTCAGCCCTTCATAACTTCATATATACCACATTTCCTTGGCTTTCTTATGACAGTGTCCCATCAAAAGTGTAACTAATGTCCAGACTTACAACTTGCACTGATTCTCCTCTGTCTCAAAGCCTCTTTCCCTGCCATGTAAGCAAATGAGATTGGTTTGACATGATTTGTTCCTGACAAATCCATGTTGACTGTCACTAATCTCCTTGTTTTCTCTCAAATGCTTATAAATTGTTTGAGTATTTGTTCCAGGTTTTTTCAGGAAATTGAAGATAAGCTGAAATGTCTATAATTCCCTAACTCCTCCCTCCAACCTTCCACTTCTTTAATAAGTTTCCATCTCCACCTTCTACATCCTCCTCAGTTATTAAAGGTACTTACACCACCAAGTATTTCATACCATAGGCAGTCCATCAGCAGAAGAAAAATAGCAAGTAGCAGAGGACCTTCCAAAAGATTATCATACTTTAATGACCAAATATGCTGACTGATATTTTAAATAGCTTTAGGTATGTTATTACTGAGTTTTTCAAAGACTGTAGTTCTGGTCTGTTTCTAATGTATAGCTTTCAGCAAGCTCACTTAAAAAGATAGAGTCACATGATTTTTTAATATGCTGTAACTACACTCTCCTTTTGACTTCACAGATATAAAACAAACCAAACTGAAGGGGTCAAACTGAGCCTGAAACTTTTGACAGGTGTCATTGCAAGAAAGCATGCCTGAATTTCCTCCCAGTGTGCTCCTGTCACACAGTAAGCGGGATGGGTCAGAGTGGGTGGGTGACCAGTTTGTGAAAGAGGATCAACATATTGACTTGCTCAAGTGAAAATACCTCCTTGTGCAATATGGAGAGCAACAACAATGCTGGAAGGAGCAACCAGCTGGATGAGAAAGCCAACCATGCGTAATTCTCACAGAACTTTCCCTTCTGTGCCCGGGACTGTTTTCAGCTGAGATCTTAGCTACTGGTTTGAGCTTTACAGCTATACATTGAGCTGCTTTCCTGTAATCACGTTTGTAGCTACCCCCTGAACCTTTCCCTCTCTGCTCCTTTTTGATAAAGGGTTGGGAAGAGAAGAGCTGTCTCCAGCTATTTGCAGTGCAGCACATAATTTTAAATTAATAATTCCCCATTAACCCCGCAGGCCAGATGCTAGGTATAGTGGAATCAATCCTCTCCTATAAAATAATCTCCAAATAAACATCTCTGCCCTTAAGTACACATTCAGTGGGTTTCTAAGCACACATCAAGCCAGCGTTCAACAGAAAGGCAGAGGAGATTCCCTCTGCTCTTGCCATTGTTTCTTCCAATACTAGGGAGGGCTGCTGGTCCTCGTAAGATTGAGAGAAGTGAGAAGAATCTCAGCAGAGTAGCAAAGACAGACACTCTTCCAGAAAAGTTCCTTATTAGAAGGAGCATTCATGAATGAGGCTACAGTAACACCTTTTACTCCTTCTGCTGAATCATGATTTCTTCCTGCCATTGACAGTAGCACAGGAAACAGAAGTCAGTTCCCAGTTAGACATCAGACATACATGATTTCACCTTTATGAGGGTAAGAAGGAAAAAAAGAAGGAAAAAGAAACAGAAAAGAAAAAGGAAGGGGAAAAGGAAAGGAAAGGGAAAAGGGAAGAGGAAAAGGAAAGGGAAGGGAAAAGGGAAAGGGAAAGGGAAAGGAAAAGGAAAAGGAAAAGGAAAAGGAAAAGGAAAAGGAGAAGGGAGGGGAGGGGAAAAGGAAAAGGAAAGGGAAAAGGAAAAGGAGAGGGGAGTGAAGGGGAGGGGAAAAGTTAAGACCAAGAAATTAAATAAATATTGTCCTGATTGACTGACCCCTTACAGGTATCTGGGTTTTGTTTTGTTTTGTTTTGTTTTATTTTAACCTGACAAACCTCTTTCCTTGTCATTTCACACCTGGTTTCAACATAGCCACAAAGGTGGAGATGGCAATTCTGCTGCTGTATTGATCTTGACACTACAAGTCCTTGTCCCACACTGAGAAAAATGTTATCCTCCCAGGGACTGCTGTCAGAAGAGATGCAGTGACTTCTGTGATTTCGTCTCGTAAAATAAACTTGGTTTGTGACACAAGTCACTGCTGCGGGAATTGCAGAGACGCTGGAGTGCTGTACAACACTACCACCTTGTGATTTCTCTTGTTACAACACTTTCTTAATCGCATTTTTTCCAGACTGACCATTTCACATGGAAGATTCCCTCTGAGCATGAATCCTACTACTGAACAGCCAGTTTCCTCAGTAAGAAGTGAACAGTACTATTTGATACACCCACATACATTTTGGTTTTATTGAATACCTCTTTTCCTGTGCCTATAACCTTGTGCTTTGTAACCTTGGAGCAGATTCTCCTGGATGGCATGCTAAGGCACATGAAAATCAACAAGGTGCTTGGTGACAGCCAGCATGGCTTCACTGAGGGGAAATCCTGCCTGACCAATTTGGTGGCCTTCTAGGATGGGGCTACAGAACTGATGGACAGGGGTAGAACAGTTGATGTCATCTACCTGGACTTGTGTAAAGCGTTCGACATTGCTCCACACAACATCCTTGTCTCTAAATTGGAGAGACATCAATTTGATGGATGGACCACTCGGTGGATAAAGAACTGGCTGGATGGCCACATGCAAAGAGTTGTGGTCAATGGCTCAATGTCCGGCTGGAGACCAGTAACGAGCGGTGTCCCTCAGGGATCGGTGTTGGGACCGGTCTTGTTCAACATCTTCATCGCTGACATGGACAGTGGGATTGAGTGTGCCCTCAGCAAGGTTGCTGATGACACCAAGCTGTGTGGTTCGGTTGATACCCTGGAGGGAAGGAATGCCATCCGGAGGGACCTTGACACACTTGTGAGGTGGGCTGATGCCAACCTCATGAAGTTTAACCATACCAAGTGCAAGGTCCTACACCTGGGTCGGAGCAATGCCAGGCACAGCTACAGGTTGGGCAGGGAAGAGATTCAGAGCAGCCCTGAGGACAAGAACTTGGGGGTGTTCATCGATGAGAAAATGAGCATGAGCTGGCTTCAGTGTGTGCTCGCAGCCCAGAAAGCCAACCATATCCTGGGCTGCATCAAAAGGAGCGTGACCAGCAGGTCGAAAGAGGTGATCCTGCCCCTCTACTCTGCTCTCCTGAGACCTCACTTGGAGCATTGTGTGCAGTTCTGGTGCCCTCAACATAAAAAGGACATGGAACTGTTGGAACAAGTCCAGAGAAGGGCCACGAGGATGATCAGGAGACTGGAGCACCTCCTGTATGAAGACAGGCTGAGAAAGTTGGGGCTGTTCAGCCTGGAGAAGAGAAGGCTGCATGGAGACCTCATAGCAGCCTTCCAGTATCTGAAGGGGGCCTATAGGGATGCTGCAGAGGGACTTCATTAGAGACTGTAGTGATAGGACAAGGGGTAACGGGTTAAAACTTAAACATGGGAAGTTTAGGTTGGATATAAGAAGGAAATTCTTTCCTGTTACGGTGGTGAGGCACTGGAATGGGTTGCCCAGGGAGGTTGTGAATGCTCCATCCCTGGCAGTGTTCAAGGCCAGGTTGGACGAGGCCTTGGGTGATATGATTTAGCGTAAGGTGCCCCTGCCCGTGGCAGGGGGGTTGGAACTAGATGATCTTAAGGTCCTTTCCAACCCTAACTAGTAGTAGTAGCCCTGCTTGAGCTGGGTTCACAAATCTCCACATACCAGGCACTTGTTCATACCCTCCCTCTACTCTTCAAGCATCACTAAGAAGACATGGAAATCAGCACAGAGATCCCTGATCTCCATCATGAGGTGCAGGAATTCTCTCACACCCAGCTGTCAAAAACCAGCAAAGTTGGATGCTAGTCCAGAAGGTAAGGGGAGCCAGGGGTTAATGTAACAGCGACAGCAAGGTGTACTGGGTGCAAAAGGTGAGGACAGCAGGGTAGCCTCACTGTCAAAGGCACAGCCATCAGTACCCGACAGAGATGCTTTTGTGACAGTGATCAGGTTCAGCTGACAGTCCAGATCACTACGCAAGTCCATGGCAATGTTGCAAGAATAAGCAGGCACAGTCGTGCTGGTCAGCCATTGACTGCACTATCTCAGACCTGTCCCTGAGCCCAAATGGGCAAACTCCTAGGAAGGGGGATGTTCTCAGGACAATAACACTGACAAGGCCTATGAAAAACTCTTATTTGTCTGCCTGAAAACTCAGATTAAAAAAAAACCTAAATTATTTTTGACTTGGGCAAGTGGGAATGAAAAAGAGTTTCATTGTTGCTTTGCTGCTGAACTCAAGAGGTTAACAAACATGGTCACTGTTACATGCTGGTTAACTTTTGAAAAGAATCATTGTTGATTAGTGAAGAACAATGGAGAACATTTTAGTTGAAGGAACTCTACTTCCATGTCAAACACTCATGTCAAAATACTTCCCCTTCTTTGAAAAGAAAAAAAAAAAAGAAAAGAATGCTTCTTTGTTAAGCATTGATCTACTGCTACAGTTTATTGCCAGATTAAGTGCATCTCTAAGGAATCTAAGGAATAAAATTACCTAAAGCTATGTTTTTGTTTGTTTTTTTTTTTTAAAAGGTGCCGGTTCTGGTTCAGAACATCTGTTTAAAAAGCAGCTGTTGTTATAATAAAGACAAGAAATAACACAACTAAGAGGCTAAGAGGCACAGTGGCCATAGGACACCTTCCACCTAACTTCAGAGAGTGATGGTGGGGTTATCCATCCAAGATTAAAGTAATTATGTTGAAGTCCCTTTATTTAATGGGATGATGACACCTCCAAAGCACAATTCACTTGACTTTCTTTAGAAATCTACTTCAGGATGAGCTTAATCCCAATACAGAAGTGCCTTTTCCTCCCGCTTAACATTAAGAGGAATAAAAGGCACCAGTTTAGAGGTGTCTGTCGTACCCACATCTACCTTTGGTTAAACAGATTCTAGCTATGGACAGTGAACTGTTAAAATCAACATCAGAACTAGGACTTTCTCAGTTTGGAGTGGTTCAACAGGTATTGGAAGTGGAACACAAAATCTTACTAGTGTGTTAGAGAGCACACAAGAGAGGATTTTTTCCAACGTACCTGTCACCTTATTGTAGGTAACACAGTGCTTTTATGGTAAGTCCGATCATCTTCACCCTCTCTAACGTTTGCTGGCACTGGATCATCTTCTTAACACAGATATCACCCTAACACATGGCTCAGACACTCCCAATCACACTGCTGCAACATGGCAAATGAGAGCAGAATTTCAGTCGTCCCTACACTGATGAGACATTTGTTCTTTCTGTTTAAACTACCCAAGGGCAGTGAACTTAACAGCACTGCAGTGTGCCAGAACAGTCCTGATCAGGCCCTCAGGTGTCCTTTGGTGCCTGAAAAAACACAAAACCCCATTAAAGCCTTGAACAAAATTATGTATGCAAACAACTTCGCAGAGCAGATAGATGCATCTAAAAACAGATTTGCAGAGCAAATGCAGGACACATAAAGCCAGCATGAATAGAGGTAATATGCATTAATCTTGCTGAATGAAGCTTTGGAAAGCTCCAATTTATGGAGCTTTTTAGCTCCATAAATCTGAAAGGATTGAGACTCATTTAATTCTCAAAATGTAAGTATTTCCATCATGAATTACTTTGACTAAAAACCCTATAATTCACTCACTTTCAAACAGGTATTTTACTCTTTCCCTACTTTGGTTCAGAAGTCAGCAATTCATAAGTGGAAGACTGTAACCACACAGTCTATTTTCTTCCTAATTAAAGAGTCCTGTTAGGACATGTGGAGTAGTTGCTGGATTTTCCTTTTAATTCCAGACCTGTCACTTACTTGAAAAATAACTGTAGCAAATAAAAATGAGCAAGTCTTACAACAGTCCTGCAAAGCTTTCATGTAAGAAAAGGAAAAACTCACTATGCTGCATTTTAAGGGGCCATGCATGTGTGTTAATAGCTGTGGCTGCTCAGCCTAAAGAAAAGGCTGCATGAAGACCTCAGAGCAGCCTCCCAATATCTGGAAGAGGCCTGCAACGATGCAATAGAGGGACTCTCCATCGGGGACTGTAGCAATAGGAAAAAGGGTAATGCATTCTAACTGAAACAAGTTCAGGTTAGATGTAAGGAAGAAGTTCATTACTGTGAGGGTGGTGAGGTACAGGTTGCCCAAAGAAGTGATAAATACTCCCATCTCTGGCAGTGCTCAAGGCCAGACTGGAGAGGGCCTTGGGCAACATCGTCTAGGGTGAGGCGCCCCTGTCCATGGCAGAGGGGTTGGAACTAGATTATTTTAGGTCCTTTCCAACCCTATTCTATGAATCTCTCATCTGTGGAGCTGAGCATCAAGCACAGCCCCAGAAACCTTTCCACAGCCCCAGAACCCTTTCCACAGCCCACACCCTCACAGACACAGTGTTTGTGTGTTACACAAGACATTTATTGGCATCTTTGCACAGGGGAAAGCTCCCAGAGGGAATGGACTCTGTGAAAGAGGAAGGTCAGTCACTTTCCAAGTAGCAACATTGTGGCCGCAGTCAGTGAGAGGAGAAAGCAGGGAGCAAGTCATCTTTGTCACCACTGTAGTCGTCAACAGCTGCTATCTCAAAACCATTGAGAAGAGAATACTGCCGCTCTTGGCAGAGGTCCCTGGCCCTTGTCCAGCCCAGCCTCCCCTCTGTGTGTGCGCTCACCAATGGCCCAGGCATACAGGGATGCCATAAAGGGCCTCCTCATCAGGGACTATAGCAATAGGACAAGTGGGAATGCATTCAAACTAAAACAGAGGAAGTTCAGGTTAGATACAAGGAAGAAGTTCTTTGTGTTGGGGTGGTGAGGCGCTGGAAGAGTGCCCAAAAAAGTGGTAAATGTTCCATCCTTGGCAGTGTTCAGTGTGAGGGTGAACAGAGCCTTGGGCAACATGGTCTAGTGTGAGGCGTTCCTGCCCACAGCAGGTGGGTTAGAACTGGATGATCTTTACGTCCTGTCCAACCCAAACCATTCTGTGATTCTATGATTATTGCTGAGGCACCTACTAGTGTGTTCTTAAAGCAGAGATTATTTAATGCACAACAGCAGAGATTCCTTTGGACTTACTTCTTTCAGCCTCGCCAAGTTTCTGCTGTTATCAGTTGCACAACACAGTCTAAGGCCTGCCTTTGCCTATTCAGATGAGGAACCACGACTCACATTGTTTCTGAAAGCAAGAGCAGCAACTCCTGCACTTTTCTCTGACCTGCATCACCAGACACTGCTGGCATTGTCCTTGTGGGCAGCACCTCTGTCCCGCTGGGTACGGGTTGATCAAAGCACAAACATCGATGGGAGCGTCTGCTGGGGTGAGTGAGGGCAGGAGAGGCAGCAAAGGGAGGCGTTCGAGGGCAACGGTGCCGCTGCCGTAGTATTCATAGATTCAACTGGTGAAACCTGCGTCCACCAGCTCCGGGGCGCACACGCTGTGGCAGCACCGGGGCTGCGGCCTAGGCCGTGCGGAAGCCAAGGCCCAAGCCAGACCCCAGTGCCGGCCTCCCCGGGGCAGGCCGCGAGCTCCGCAGCACCCGCAGGAGCGGATGCCGCCGGGCAGCCCGGGCCGGGGGCCGCACACAGCGGGGCAGCGCTGCCGGCAACACGCGCCGCCAGCGTACTCCGCGCCGTCACCCCGTCGTCGCTAGGCCTCGCCGCCAAGGGAGGAAGTGTCGTAACAGCTGACAGGAAACTTGGCCGCGTGTTACGGCAGGGGCGGCCGCGCTTGGCGGCCGGTGGATGAGCGGAGAGTGGGAGCCGCGGCGCTGAGGAGACGCGGGGGTGAGTGGCCGTGGCGGCAGGTGGGGAGGTCGCGGGGCGGCGGGTAGTCGCTCGGGGCTCATGAGGGACTGGGGAAAGGCCTCTGCAGCGGTGGCGGGGGGAGCGGGACAGCAGGCAGAGGCGGTGGCGGGGCGACGAGGCGGGGCCCGGGCACCGTTTCTGCCTTTGTTCGCGCCCCCCCCACCCCCACCCCCCCCCAACCCCCGTCGCGACCGTGGCCCATGAGGCCGCCGCTTTCTCTTCTCGCCCCCGTCTCGTCTGACGCCCTCCTCCTCGGTGAGTTTGTGTCGGTCTCTCCCGTAGGATATGGCCGAGGTACCGCCGGGGCCTAGCAGCGTACTCTCCCCGCAGGGGGACACGCTCTCCCCCTTCCCCGGAGGAGGAGGAGGAGGGGGGACTGCTTCCTCCTCCTCTTACACCTTTTCTGCTGCCGCCGCCGTCTGTACCGGGGCCCAGGACGAGGAGGCCGAAGAGGAGGAGGAAGAGGAGGGACCCGCGGGAGGACTGGAGCAACAGCGAGGAGGAGGAGGAGGCAGCGACGGAGGCAAAGGGGGGCAGCAGCACCGCCACCACCATCATCATTCCCCGCACCACAACCACCAGCTCAACGGCCTTATCAGCCCCGAGCTGCGGCATCTGCGGGCCTCCCTCAAGGGCAAAATCCTCAGCTCGGAGGCAGGGGTAGCTCCCGAGGGGCTGGAGAACAAGCGAGCCAGCAAAACAATGGGCTCTGGACAGCAGCAGCAATCGTCGCCCCCAACCACAGCACCGTGCTCATCCTCCCTTACCAACCACCTCCCTCTTCAGGGAAGGACTGCACCCTCTCCTCCTCCTTCTCCTCCAGCAGCAGCAACAAGAGAGGACAGTAGCCAGTCTGCCGCCACAACTACAACTGCTGCTAAGACTGCAGCCGACAGTGGACTGGCAGAAGGGACTGGCTTGGAGGAGGAAGAGCAGGAGGAGGGGAATAAAGGAGGGGAGCAGGAGGAGTCCCTGCTGCTACTCTCCGGGTCCTTAGCAGCAGCTTGTAGTTTGAAAGGCTCGGGAACGGACTCTCAGCCCGAGGAGGACATAACGATACGATACGTCCAATATGAGTCAGAGCTGCAGATGCCCGATATCATGAGACTGATCACCAAAGATCTGTCTGAACCCTACTCCATTTACACATATAGGTATTTTATCCACAACTGGCCACAACTTTGCTTTTTGGTAAGTGCCAGAGGGGGAAGGGAGGGAAGGAATTGGGAGTGGTTTGGAGCTGGGTGGGAGAGGATTGAAAGGTTGATATTTGTGGAAATGCTTCTAATAATCTTTTTGTGGATAAGGCCAAGCTTTTTTTGACCTACTGAAGTTCCTTTGTGACTTGTGCATGTATAAGTAAAGCATGCACCTGAAGTTCCTAAGTTGTTAATATATGTTTTAGGTGGTAGGGAAAGGATTTGAGCACAGGATTAGGATCCAGGAATTCAAGGCTTCTAATCTTGGTTTTGACATTGACTTTTGTGACCTTTGGTATCTCACTTTATCATTCTGTCACAGTTCTGAGGTGCGTGTTTAAAAAAGAAAGTACTTGGTCCAGTAGTGTCTTACAGTGCCTAGTAAATGTTGCACAGTAGTTCTAAAACAGACTTGAGAATGGCTAATATAAATGCTCAGTATTACATGGAGAAACACTGTGAAAGGTTTTGTAGGCTTTTTGATCTGTGAGCTTACTTTGTAAAGAGACAAGTACAACTGTATTGCTTCTTACAGGTGTGAAAGTGTATGCAGCATTCAGAAATTCTTGTGCTGCTTAGATTGTCTTGCTGTACTAACAATGTATTTAGTTTTATATTCTTCCTATTGCATTATTGTAAAGACTGATCTGGCTGTCACCCTGTCTTCCGAAATATTTAACAAATCTCATGGAAGATCTCATGTCTCAGTTCAAAAGCATGCTTTCAGGATGATAATCCATCCAGAGGTATATAAAACTGAGTATGAATTGACCTGAGGAGTACACATGCACAGTGGGAGTTTAGCTGTGTTTGATTTATTCATAGAAAAATGTAGGTCTGCGAAACAGAACATTTATGGGAGTGTGTGATGCTTATTTGCTATGGTAAATGATGAATTCTTCTCTCTTGATGTTTTAATCAAGGCTGGACACCTTGCTGAAAGGTATGATTTAGCCAGAACCAAAACACCCTTCAATTCATGAATAACTCTATGAAATTTTAATAGGATATGAATGCAGGAGGTGAGGCTAATGGAATCCATCTGGCCTTAAACTTCCTGAATGTTCTTGGTTTAGGGTTTGGTTTAATTTATAGTGGGATTTCTATGATTAATGGGAGGATTTTCAAAACCGTGCCTCTTAAAACCCTGAAGAGGGAATACAGTAGGATTATAGTAAGTTGAGTAAAGCGTTACCTTCTGGAACAAAATAGGACTACAAAAATATTTGCAGACGTTGTTTGGTGCGAAGTCATGTTTGCCATTATAAAGATACCGATCAGAGCAGAATGGTATCTTTAAGCATAGAGCTATGTGTGACTGATTTACTTCTATTGAAAATAAATGCTTTTAAGCAACAAATGTTCATACTTTCCTCATCAAGTGTGTTGCTGGTAAAGTCAAGGTAATGTTGGATACAGTTAGATCACAATGCATTTGTTTAGATATTAAATCTTTAGGGGGTTTTCGTCAGGGAGTAACTTGAGAATTTTGTGAGGAAACCACAATGACAACTTGTTTGATAGAGCAATATATCAGAAGTGCATTCAAAGAATAAGATGTCACTCAAGGAAAAGAAGGTATCTTTAAGCTTATTTTATCGTGACAGCTTCTCTTTGTTTTGGCTTCTTTTTTTTGTTATTGTTGCATTTTTTTGGCTTGTTTTTTTTTTTTTTTCTATAACCTTGATGAATCAACAAAGCTTTACTTGAACTCTGTATTTGCCTTTTTTTTTTTTTAAGGGTGGAACAATGTACAGTACATAAAACTGTAGAGATGAATATGTGGCTATGAATGACTAAAGCTAGCCGATTGTTATTACTTAATAATTTGAAGGTCTTGGCGTACGTTGAGTCAAATTTGATGGACTTTTGTGACTGGTTTTGGTATTTTTAAGGTTTGTTTTTTAGAGATTGTCTTGAAGACTTTCTGTTCTATAAAATTTAATTATTCCTGCTGCTAATGGATTCCTGAACTACTACTGTTTAATAAGTCTCTTTAAAATATTTATCTTTTGTCAGGGACTGCATATTCCAATTAGCAAGAACAGTAGCAGGATACTGAGCAGAAGCATAGTGCCTGGTCTCACAGAATCATTTTTCTTTAGTGCCTTGTGTCCTCAAACCCTTCTGGTTCTAGGTTTTGATTGCTTTTTGGGAGAGGGGTTACACTGCAATTTGATTGCTTTTGAAAAATGTATCTGTAGGGATCCAACTAATTCCTTTACTGAATTTCACCATCACCATTTTTAAAATCCTCCAGTGTATGCTCACATCTCTTCACTGCACTGTCATGGGCTCCCTTTACCTTCTCAGCATGTGAGGGGAAAATGCTAACCCCATTTAAATTGAAGATGGGATGTGTAATTTCTGTAAATGATCACCAGTTGTTCCTTGCTGACATTTATTCACTAAGCCTCCTAAACACCATAATTTTCCTATCTAGCATTTTGGCTACCTGACAATGCAGAGCTGTTTTCTGGGGGCATTATGAACATTATTCCTGGCAATGATTATCTCATGGGTTTGAAACTTGCTGAGTTTTGGCTTGCCTTCTCAAGGTGTACTGTTGCTACAGCAATGGAAAGGGCTGCTTGTTATTTCTTTTTGTTCAACTACCTCTTGTGTTTCTCTGATTTGGGAAGCTAACAAAGACCTCCCACAACCGACGCATATTTATGAGTGTGTGTATGTATATATTTTAGGGTCAGGTTTTTGTTGATTTAGGGCTCAAAATAAATTCCTAGCAGGATGTCACGGTGCAAGATACAAGAATGCACAACTGGAGGGAAAGCACAGTACCAACCCTTACTTGTTAGTTACTACCGTGTTCTGCTGTATCAGACTGCCTCCTAACTGTACACTCAAGTTCATATTCACTTTAAAAGCGCCTGCAGATACTATGAATCTTCAAAACCTGTTCATTTTAACATCAGATTCATCCAAACTGTCTTCCTGACTTTACGGTAACAAGTTGGGAATACTTGATGATCAGTTCTGATGTGTTACACTACAGCATTACTGACTGAGCTGTTGCAAGGTAAAAACCTTATTCATAAACTGCAACTGTCTGCTTAAACTCCAGTTTCACCTGTCTTTGGAAAAGCAGGTTTGTGCTGTGTGCTAGGTATGGGAGCCCTGTAAGTGCCCAGTTTTTACTTATTCTCTGGAGCTCCGTCAGCCCAGTTTCTCTTCTACGCTAACCACGCTTCTGTCAAAAAATGATCCAGGAAAAGGGGATGTTTTGTTTTACATGAAGCATTGTCAAGCCTCACTATAGCTTTGTCCCCATATGGATTGTAAACACTTTTAAAAAATTGTAGCTTCCTTTTAAAGTGCTTTTGTGGCTTCTAGTCCTGTCAGCATTGAAATTCTGAAACTTCCATTTAGAACTGATACCTTAAATGTTTCAGAAAATTGTTTTCAAAATACTTTAGCATGGGAGAGGTGAGCTTAGGAAATCTTGCTCTGTGCCAAAGTTTGGGTAAGACAGGACGTAGTAAAAGCAGAGTTCTGGCTGAGTGGTGTAACCTTTCCTGTCATTCACAATGCTGCACCACGTGACTAACTTTTAAGCAAAAGGTCTCTGCTTCTGGGTTCATAACTTTGCCACTAGCTATAGCAGCGTTTATAATTTAAGCTTTCACAAGTTTTAAAATAACCTATTAATACCATATAAGTGGTTTTAGATGTGTTATAATCCTAAATGACTGCATTTAAGAGCTTCTTGTTTTATACTAATGCTTTTTTTCTTTTTTTTTTAATTGGATTTTCTGCAAGAGTAAGTATACTTCATGTTGAAATTAAGACTTGTAAGACATTGCCCCTGTTTTTCAGTTGAGGAAAATTGGGACATAAAAGAACCAGAAAAAGTTAGGAAACTGAGAAGTCTTCCTAGCCTTATGACAGACATAGGAAGAAATTCTATAACATCCGTTCTCAATTTGCAAACTCTCTCTGTATTCCAGTTTCCTCTCAAGAGTGATTGTGGTTTCAGACACAGGCTTGCTGTGCTGCTTCTCACTGTCAGCAGCTTTGTGAAAACTTAAGCCATTGCAGGATGAATATTGAGTACATACGAGTATTGAGTACGTAACAACAGCTAGTGTAGTTTTCTGGCAATGCCCTAACATGGGAAGGAATTACTCGTGTCCAGTTTCATAGAGTGGAAACATAGAAACTTAGTGATTTGCTCAGTATTATAAAGAGCTCTGACTGAAGTGCCAGACTTCAGCTTAAAACCATTAGCCTAAATGTATCTTCTAATGGCATTCAGTAATATGATCACTAAATGTAAGCCAAAGGATTCATACAGAGCTGTTTCTGTGATACTTTGGGATGGATTTTGGTGCATCTGTGAAAGAGAAGCTGTGTTGCAGTAGTGCAGGTTCTACTGCATTTGAATTGCAAAATATTTCAGGAGCGAGTTGATTGTTTCAATATTCTTCAAATGGGAACAAATATCACAGGGTCTGGGTATTCAGTGCATACTCAGACTGGCTGACAGACTTAATGCCATCTTTGCTAATTAAATTAATGCCAGTTTAATTTTGTGAAAAGTGCTGTTCTTGCTGATTTGCAGGCATTTCTGTGCTAAGTTTTCTGGTAATGGTTGCCATAGAAAGGTATTAAAATCTAGTTTGTGTTAAGTATTTAAATTTACTCATAAGAACAAAGTTGATGCAAATATTGGGTTTGAATTCATATATTTTAATCCTGCTGATGACCTGTGCTTGAAGTAAATCTAGTAGTCCATGGGGTTTATCATACATAATAGTAACTTGGGCTGGATTCTGTTTGTAGGAACTTCTGTTTAGAAGTACTGTCATATACCTGAAATGAAAATTTGGCCCACAATTGTCTTTTCAACAAATGGTGTTGTGTGGGAATTATGTTTTTCTTTTTCCTTCCAACTCTCACTATTTCAGTAGGTTTTTTGGTTTTGTTCTTATTTACACAGTTTAACCTTTTCCAGGGAATTAAATTACAAGCATCGCAGAGAAGTTGTGGGCCCAGAGAAGCTGTGGCTGCTTCATCCCTGGCAGAGTTCAAGGCCAGGCTGGATGGGGCTTTGAGCAACCTGGTCTAGTGGAAGGTGTGCCTGCCTGTGGCAGGGGGTTGGAACTAGATGAGCTTTAAGGTCCCTTCCAACCCAAACTATTTGATGATTTTAGTTTATTTCTAGCAATGGATGAGGTTGGAGAGATGGAGAAACAAGAGGAAAGGCAATACAATGCCTCAGATTGAGGTGGAAATTCAACACTCCCTCTCTAAGAGGAACATCTTAGATTAACTGGCAGATTTACCTTCCTAAAGACAGAGTAACACATTTAAGTATTTGGAGAACTGGTAACAAAGTCATGCTTCACTTAGCTCTCTGCAGCAATGGTAAAACCATTGGGCATTTGCTTCTTTGATCATAAACATAATTCTTTGCTGTCTAGCTTTCTAATTACATGATTCATGAACATAGCTTTTCAGAAAAGTGCCCTAAAGAAAAAAGAGCACAGATACACAGTGTCTAGAATGTCACTACTCTTGAACTGTGTAAAAAATATATCTTAAAAATATTCCTTATGGCTGTTACAACCAACAACTTGCACGTGTTCACTTCAGGGCAAAGCATAACTCTTTTTTTTTTTCTTTTTTTTTTAGTGAGGTCTAAGATTACATCTAGGTACTCTGCATAATTATAGCAATGTTATGAAGAGTCTTTCTGATGACACTCTTTATTTAACTCACTGGTTTTCTCAGGTCTGAGCTGAGATACAAAACTTGCTTTTAGCTGATACTTTACCTGCACAGCTTTAGTATAAGTACAGCTTTTCTTTTCTATGGAATAAACTGTGTTGTGAAGGACTGTACAGAGGCTGTATTTCAGTCCATTTAGATCACACTACAGGTTTTGTTCATTGTTTTAAAAAAATATTTAGACTGTTCAGGATTGTTCTTGGATACCACTAGAAGTGTGGATTCCTGCCAAATAAAAACTTAGCAATAATTATATTTGACTGATGAGCTTAAGCTATTGGAAGTGGTGTTAAAATCATGCAGTATCTTAGCTTTGGAACTGCAGCTCATATGTTTGGGGCTGCTTCATTTCATCTTTGGTACAGCTTCTGGCTGGCAGCTGACCTGGTTAATAACCCACCATCCAGGTAGAGATGCCAGAAGACATTATTCTTGGAATGAAAAAACAGTATAATCTGCATGAATGAATCTTCTATCTGTAGAGCCTTAGCCTACAAGCTGTGTACAAAAAGGTTCAGGTGGTTGGAGGCTTATGGAGTGTAAACTATAGATTGTGGAGAAGCAAGTGCTGGGTTCACAGGTGGGCTGCACTGAGGTCTGGCAGTACGGGCTCTGGCAGGTCCTTTCCATTTGATGTGTGTTATTGTTGTAAATTTGGATTATTCAGAAGTGCCTATGCTAGCACATGCTTGTGCCAGTCGTATGCTGTAGCCCTGGTTTAGTTGCTACTCTTGAGCCCAAGGCTAGTTCCCCCCTGCAGATAGAGGTCTATCAAAATATGTGGATCCATTTATACACATATACTTACAATTATGAGTTTCCATTTTATCTCTGTCAATCTTTCCTGAACTAACAGTAATTCATTCTCCCCTTGGATGCTGTCCTGCTCTGCAGCATTATTCAGTTTTAGTGCTCCAGGTTATAATGTCATTAATCTGATTCTGTCTAACCCTTCAGTTAATATATGACTCAGTTTTTCTTACACTTTTTCTCTAATATATTTCATGGTAAAAGTTTGGTGAACACAGTGATTGTGCAAGAGGTTTGATACGTGTTTATTTTTCCTCAATGTTTCAGAATGACTACATCTCCTTGACCATGCTTTTTGTAACAATACTGTTGGAATTAACTGTCAGTACATAACTCTTAAAGAAGGAAATCTCTGAACAGTTAAAATGTGTGATATTACCTCTGTGCTTTTTTTGTTTGTTCTTTGGGTGTCATATGACTGAAAATGACGGTTTCTAAAGATTAAATGCAGCAACATTTTTTTGTGACCCTTTGTGGCCTTGACATTAAAACCAGACAAAAATTAAGCATTTTATCTACCACAGACCTTGAGGATGAAAATTTAGGAATGGACTTTTCTTCCTCTGTAGCAGCCCATGTGAAAGGATGATCTGTGCCTTAACTTGGTATTTTTATTTCCTCTCCCTTCTTTCCTATCACATGTGTTTTTGCCTGTAGACTTTATGGATTAATAATGTGGTTTTCTCCAGGACAATTCATTGGATGTTAATTGACTTGTAACTTTATTTAAATATAATAAAGAAATGAGTCCCTTAACCTTATTTATAAACTTTTGGAGATGTTTTAAAAATTTATTTAGTAATTTTTTTTTTTTTTTTTAATCACTTTATGCAAATGTTGTGTGTGGCTGTTTCACTTAAAATGAACTGGTTAACTACTTCTGGTAGCACTGTAGATCACAAACTGAGAATGCATACATGTATGTTTGTCTTTAAGGCCATGGTAGGTGAGGAGTGTGTAGGTGCCATCGTCTGCAAGCTGGATATGCACAAAAAGATGTTCCGCAGAGGTTATATAGCCATGTTAGCAGTGGATTCCAAATACAGAAGAAAAGGAATTGGTAAGAATAGCCTTTTTTGTTACTTCTTACTTAAAACCTGTAGTTGGGATAAATGCAGTTGTCACAAAGGTTTAAGCAGAACTGAACTTCTTGATGTGGTGGGTTTTGTTATCCCTGCCTTACTTGACCACAGTGGCTCCCTAGTGGCTTTTCTTATTTTATTAAAATAACCTAAAATGCTCTATGAGATTTACATGTGGAATACAATGAAGCTTAAACAGAAAGGTGGTTAACAGCCCCTTACCTCTGTCTGTTACCACTGTCAAATAACAACATTGGGAATTGCTTTGCTTTTTGTTGTGTGCCTTCATCACTGTATTTTTATGTTGTGTTCAGTCTTTTTTCAATGAACTTATCCCCTGGCTTTCCTCTATCAATTATGCATATATTGCCCATTGGGGAGAATATATGTAGCTCATTGTTGTATTAATAAGTGGAGAAAAATAGCTGTGTATTGCTAGTTGAATGACTGAAACGGAGATCTGTTTTGTTGAGAAATTCCATGATAGAAGAAATTGCTTTTGGTAGGGAGTTTGCCTTTCCTCATTAATCAGTTTTGCCCTGATGAAGGGATTTTCCTTCTAACACCAGCTATCCTAGTTGGCTTAATTAACGATCTGTTCTTATGGAACTTATTTTTTTTTGTGTGTGTGTGTGTTGGTTATTGAGAAACTACATTTTGTAACTTTTTTTTTTTTTTAAATTTAAAATGTAGACGTCTGCTTTAAAGCTTAGAAATGTGTTTCACCACTCATTCACTCTGAACAGCTCATACTTTTGTGATTAAAGACAGAAAATTACTTGCAGTGGAAAAATGTGGTGAGGCATTGCAGAATGGTACTGTTGTGTTGGTTCTCTTCAAAACCCCCCTGATAAAACTCCAAGAAACATGAAGTACTGCATGTTACCATGACTGTTCAAGCATGTGTGGATTGTTTTGTTGCAATTCAAAAGCCATTGTTAGTTTCTGTAGTGGAGCAGAGGGAAGAGGGTGCTGAGAAATCACTGTCCTTTCCTTTTAGCTGAATCATGAAGGAGCCTGCCATAATTTAATTGCAGGTGCTTGGATTCATAAGTAAATAGGAACTAATACTGTCATTATGAAAATCTCTGCAAGATTTTTCCCTAGTTTTAGTTAATTCATTATTTTAGAATTACATAGACTTTATATTTAAAGCCTTGCTTACTTTAGCATTCTGCCTGTTGATTTTTTCCTACATTTGCTACCTTGCTGTTTCTCCACGTATGCTATTAATCTGAAAATTTGTTATAAATGTAGTACAGTGTTGTCATACATTTAATGAAAATCCTAATTGATTAAGGTTCTGAGAATATTTTAAAACATTCTCTAGATTCCTTGGTGTTTTTTTTTTTTCCTTAGCCACCTTATAAATGTGAGATTTATGCAATTTTATGCAATTTCATTGAACACCATTTTTTTGGTCTAATAACTTTGAAATAAACTTACAATTTCACCCCAGTTCTACAGACAGGGATACTACATTTGTAGGACTGTTGTGAAACAGATGAAAAATAATGATAAAGAATTAAATTAATGCTTGACTGAGGGGAAGGGATGGGCTTCAACCATACTATTGGATACTAGCAAATCCAAATGGGAGTGAGCCACAAGAAAAGTGGTTTCAAAAGCTCTGTTACTAATAGAAGTATTTGGTTTAGTAAGAGGAAATTCCCTTGGACGTTGTATGTCCTTCAAGTACGTGCCAGCATATTTTGACTTTAAATGCAACAAAAAGGGATGAATCACATCTTGGAAGGCTATGTATAACACCATGTTAAACATAGAAGCCTGTTTCTAATATTCTTGTGTTAGAAATATCTTGCACTTAAGCTGAGTCTCTGGGTAACTTTATGGATTATTTTAATGTTCAAACTTGAGACTGCATCTTCTTTCTTTCTTTCCTACCTGCTTTCCTCAGGTATCATGTCATGTAGATAGCGCACATTAGTCATATATATACTAGCATCTTTTGCACTGCAACTCTTGCACTTACTGAAATCTATATTTCAGGTACAAACTTGGTTAAGAAAGCTATTTATGCTATGGTTGAAGGAGATTGTGATGAGGTAAGAGTTTATAATCAAGAACTTTCATAATGTAAATGGTTTGCATTCTCCTATATGCGGATTGAATTCACAGGTTTTTCTTCTACAGGACGTTTTTAGGTGGGAAATGGGTTGCTAAGAAGCTCTTTCATTTATGATAAAAGGAAAAATAACTCCAAAAAGGCATATGGTACAAATGGGAGAAGGATTTTCTAAATTTATCATAAGTGCTTAAATTCAGTGTTTCATGTTTTGTTTTACTTTGTAATGCTTCCTCAGCCTTTGGTCGCAAGCACATTTCCCTCCAAAGACTCTAGGGTGCTAATGACCAGTGTAACTTAACCTGTTGTGTGTAATATTTCCATACTTTCAGAGTACACAAAGACACTGAAATAGTACATGCCGTAGTATTGCGGAATGCGCTTTTATCACAGCAACTCATCAGGCTGTTCTGACAGTGCATAACTGTGTTACATAGCACCAACAGAACTCTGTAATGATTCAGTACGTCAGTGAAAACTTGGAAGGAAAGTGACTGAATCGCTGTCAGACTTTCTTTGTACTATATATTGTTACTCTTAGCAGATAACAGTCCCTACTGTTTAGGGCTTGCTTTGTTGGGGTTTATTTTTTTTTTTAAGTTGTCTGTTTGAGGGGTTTTGTTTGCTTTTTTTTTTGTTTGTTTGTTTTTCTTTTTTTTTTGTTTGATGGGATGGTACTTATACATATATAAAAATATAAAAAGCAGCTGTCTTTATATGCCATGTTTAACCTGTGAGGAATGCTCCTTGCATCTATCCTCCTTTGACTGTCTGTCCTTCTTAGCCAGTTATCTGCCCCTTTAACTTTCATCTCGTTGGTACCATGCATTTGTTACTTGTTCCTGATATATGATTGCTGTGTCATTTCAGTGTGTCATGATTAATCATTCTTTGATCTCTCTGTTACATTGTTTCAGCTTCTCTCTCAATTGTCCTACTGCAGTGTGGCAACGTTTCTTCTGTAAAACTGCAGGTTTTGTCACAGGATTTCTGGCACATACTCCTTATTTTTCTGCTTTGTTGTGTTACACCTCTTGCAGCACCCCTGCATGTGCTCTCACTTCATTGTTTGAAATACATACTCTTCAGATTTCTTCATGCCTGTGCTTACTGGTGCCTTTTTATATTTCTCTCTCTTCCCCCCCCCCCCCCCCCCCCCCCTTTCCCCTGCCAATTTTTGTCATACTAGGGCAGTATAATGTAATCTGATAGTTCTGCAATTCTTTAAGTTCTTTGCTTTGGCTTGTTGCTTCTGTCATCATATGTAATATGCTTTGCTCTAATCTGTTTTACTACTTGCTACACTGAACTAATAAAAAAAAAAGGGTTGTGGGTTTTTTTTGTGTGCTTTTTTGTTTTTTGTTTTTTTTTTTTGCAGGGGGGGTAGGTTCTTACCCCACCCCCCAAACTTTTCACTATGGTATTGAATTAATTTGCCGTTGCTAGAGTATTCAGGATTTAAAATATTAAAGAAATAATTGAAGAATAGTATCACACTGTTCACACTGCAGCTGGAGAATTGAAATGTAATTGCCTACTGTAGTTAGGGTAGTGGCAGAACCAGCTATTTCTATTCAAGCTACCAAAGTTGCAATAATTACCTTATGATTTATGAATGTATATGTACTACTCACATAACTTAATTTCTAAATTGGACTAACAGGTATGCACATAGTAATCTGTGTTGTCTTCTATGACTGTAATATTCATCTAAGAGCCCTTCTTACTGTTTTTTATCTTTGGAAAAATTAAATAAATGTCGTAAGGATTACAGGCTAGTCTGCAGTGAGACCTCAGTAATTCTTAGTCACAGATTTTCATTTATGGTGCTGTATAAATGCTTTGAACTAAGTGCAGAGGGCATTTTTCAGGGACTCTTGCTGTCCCTCTTTCATCAGAGGCCCTACAATTCAAGCTCCTTAAAGTGTGTGCTGGACGGGTACAGGCATGTTTCAAAGACTGTGTAACTGTTTGTGGGATGATGATTCTAAACTAATTATGCCTTGCTTCTTGGGGGCTTTTGCATCAGCTGAGTCTGGTGCTGGCACAGCATTTTGAAACAGGAGCCCGTTACACCCAGGCAACATGGAGCACAAGCAGAGTATTTTTCCAACTTTCTACGGCAGTTAGCAGAGGCATACCTTCATTGATTTTACATATTTTTGCTGTTTTCATATGCAGCTTATCTACAGCCAAACAGCCAATGTTTTCATGCTTTCTTTTTATTGTCACCAAATGTAGGCTTCTTCCAGATATACGTGGTACAAAATAATGATGTTGCTTACTTGGTACCACATAGTGGATTGCTGAATTTTCAGTCATGACCAGAATCTGAAAAATCGAACTAGCTAGCTATAAAAAGTCTGGCTCTGTCTGTTTGGCTGTGTTCAACAGAGCCAAAACATTTGCTTCACCAGATTTTACAACTTGTTGGGAGAAGAGTTTCTGGCTGTCTAATTGATGCCTAGAGCTGATCAAACATGAAGTAGTGCATCACAGCAATATGTCTTTGTGAGGTGTGTAAATAGTTTAATCGTCTCTGCTGCTATTAAGATATTTTTCTACATCACTTAATAAACTCAGAAACATGGTGAAAATAATAAGATGCTGCTACTTGATAGAAGATGACCTGGAATTAAAAAAAAAAAAAAAAAGTTTGCTGCTTTTTGAAACTTTCATGGAATTAGACTAAACACGTGAAATGCAGCTGTGGGTATCATCAAGATTTCCAAAGGCTGCTTGGAAACTAGTTTCTTCAATCTAATTATGGAATAGGTGCAGTAAATGTATGTAATAATTTGTGGTATATAATCTGGTAAGTGCTTTGTTTGGTGTGTTACCTTTCAAAGTACCATAGATTGGACATTTTGAGGTATCAGCATTAAGTCCTGAAAAATAAAGGATTTATACAACACCATAGATGAAAATCTAGAAAATTCACTACCGATGTGCTGACATTTCAACGTATGCTGCAATATTTTAGTGGTTTAGGATATATTTTTTTCCTGTAAACTATTTTTGTGGGAATAAATGAAGCCAAGCTGTGGAGCAAGTGATTTGCAGTGCAAGCTTCTGTGGTTAGCCAGCTGCCAAAGAGATAGTTTATGCTATATGCCATCCCTCAAAGACAAGAGGCATTATCCTTCCTTCCAGGTTGTTTCCCAGCTTGAGGAAGCTGGGGTAAGTAAAGAAGTGAATTGGCTGGAACGGAATTTGTGTGGAGGGGAGGAGCTGGCCATGGCTTACATTAGAATAGAAGCAAGGGAAGTGATCTGATGGGAGGGGGGATGGGGTATGTTTGAACTAGAAATAACCTTCAAGCCTGAAGAAAGTACTCAACAGCATGCTTTGAGCTGGAGTGTCTGGGGTATAGCATTACAAAACTTGAGGTGTCTTTGCCTCCTTTTTTTTTTTTTTTTTTTTAACTGTGGCTTTCTCAGGTATTTGTTGTTAATGAATTCTAATATTTGGGGTACTGAACTGGAGGTTTTTAAGATTATAATGTCCTGAGTTTCCAATAAGTCACAAGGATGAAGAATATGGGCTGGTTGCATGGAAAATGTGAACTACAGAAATAGACCAGGTGAAGGTGAATAGTTTTGCTCCTATGTATTTTTCCTATAGTTTTGCAAGTTGGATTCAGGCTGAGTACATTTGCTTAGTTTTTACTGACAAGCAGATTTTAAAAATTGTAGTGCTTAAGACCTTCACATAGAACTATTCCATACCTTAATCACAATTAGAAAGGAGTTATTCATTTAGGTTTTCTATCTGTAGCAAATGACTGCTTACAGTTCATTCACTTTGTATTACTGAAATAATGTACCATGTAACTGGTAACTAAAATAAGACTCTATAAAGTGGAACTTTTGAGAGCTGTTTTAAGCAAAAATGTGGAATGTGAAAAGGAATTGCAACTTCTCATGAGAATTTCCACTGAAACATCAGAGTGATTTAAAGGGGATTTGTTTTAGTTTGGGTTTTTTTTTTGACCACCCCAGTAGGCATGTCATTTTAGTTCAGTACCACACTAGTAAAAATTACATGTATATTTCAGTATAATCCTATTTAAGTTGAGATAAAATGTTAGGTTTATGAAATTTAAGACTTAGGAGAAAGTAACAGCCTTCAGAAGGTTGTGACTTGTGCAGAAAACGCATTTAAACCCAGTCAGGCTTTTGCTGTTCTCCAGGGGAGGATATGATTGTGTTATTGGAGGATTTAACAGGCATATATGTACAACAAAATAGACCCTATGAGACCAGAAATAAATACAATAATTGAGGGTTTGGAGTTTGATCGAAGATTTTGTGCAGGTAGAGATGCATCCTTTACAAAATGAAGCTAATGAAATTTGGATAAAATGTGACTGTTTCCTTTTTAGATACTAGAAACATGTGTTTAGACCTTTGAGATAAAAGCAGTTATGTTGAGATCAGGGAATTACTTTTCATTCTGCTAAGTCTTCATTAGAAATACCAGAGCGAATCTCCTGCATTTGCTTTTAAGACGAGCATTGACTCAGGAAGTAGGATTCCAGCAAACCTGAATTTCAACATTTAACCACTCCCTTAAATTCAATGATCTGCAGTTTTGGAAGTCTTTTAGCATTGCAAAGTATTTGAGCTTGCAGTTGGATATAGACTTGTTATATCACTCTGACAGGTTACTAAACTTTTATTAGAGTGAATGCCATTTGTAGCTCAGAGTTCAAATAATAGTCTTCTGCACTGTAGATTTACATGGGTCAGATTTCTTCTTTGGCATAGTGCTTTGTTTTAATTTGAATTAAGTTGTACAGTGTGCATAACTGTGTAGGAAATAGCACTTTTCAGGAAAATTGCATCACTTCCATAATTTGTTATAAATTGTTATCCATTTTAATAGATTGAGGATGTTAAGAGTACTTGATCAAGTCACAAGACTTGATGGTAGTATTCTGTGGAGGGCCAGAGAAAGAAATTCAATCCCTAATTCTTGCCATAAGACAAGAATTGAATTAGGTTGTCCTAAGTGTGCAAGTACAACGGAGTGTCTTGCTGTAACTTGAGAACTCTGACTCTTAATATTTTAATGTGTGACTCTTAGTTCCTTTTAAGAAAATGAACTTCTTCTAAGTCTTACATTGTTCATTGAGTTGTTAACTCCAGGTTTACTATTCTTTCAACATTCTTACACTGAGAAGTGCAGGGAGAATTATGTATGGGAATGTGGTTAGAGTGGCTTGAAACTTGAGTAATGTTCAAATATATACATTAAATGGATTTTAAATCTTATTGAAGATGACTAGTCTAACTGCTGACTGCCTACCTCTTGTACATTGGCTTAGCCAGTCCTCAGACTGCAGAAAACAAAGCTGATGAGGAGAAAAGGGAAAGATTTTCTAACACGTAGCTTGAAGTAACTCAGCAATGAGCTTAGTGAGATGGCAAAATAGGTGAGGGGGAATGGAAGTGTGTACCTGAAGGTAGTAGGGCCACGGAGTCCATGAAATAGACTGACTTAAACTGCTCTACAAATACACACTAATATTTTGTGCCTAGTTTTAGGAGTGTGTGTGGAGGGATGTTAACCAGTTTTCCTCCTTTTTATTGAAAGAGAAGGTTGTCCTGGGTTGTAAGATGGAATAGATGACTTTTTTTGGACTTGGGGAGTCTTACATATGTAGTCCTAACTACACAGAGTGGATATCGCTGTGTCAAAATAGTTGTTAGTGGACTTAACACCAGCAGTAATCACTGGTTTGTTGCAGAAGTTGCTTAAGCTGTATTTTCATTATATGTTCTTTCTGCGGTGTCCATCAGCTCTTGTTTAATACCTGAATGTACATTGTCAAGGGACTGTATGTAGTTTAGTCAGCTTATTAGTTCAGCCTGGGTTCTTGCACAACCATGATTTGTCCTTAATAGCAGAATCATTAAGTAACTGCATTGAACAACAACGAAGAGGCAAAACAAGGTTTTGTCATTTGGAGTGGATACACAGCTTACCAGTTAACAGCAGAGCTCTGTTCAGTGAGTGGAGAAAACAATTCAGAGGAACATAGTGCCACAGTTTTGTAATTAACTTCTTGTTAACACCAGTGTAGGGGTTTTGCCTGTACTTGAGACTTCTGGGACAATTTTGAATCTTACTTAATTTGGGCTACTCTTATACTTGGGTTTGGTCTGAGCTATTTGTGACAGGTCTTCCTGCAGCTGGGGTCTTACCAGCACGGGGAGGGGAAAGATGGAAAAAGCTGCTTTTTCTTCCTGGTGTGCACTCTGATTTGGGTTTGGGATGCTTGTGTTGAGCACAGCTATTGGTTGCAAACATTGGGTCTGACAGCTAGTCCTAGAATGCTGAAGCGTATATCTGGGTCTGTATCTATTGAATTAGAGGCCAAAGATATTAAATGACTAAACAAGATCTCATGTGCCAAGTTCTTGTGACATGTAAAGGTTTAATTTCTCATTCAAAATTCAAAGTATGTTTTGGACCCTAACGTGTTTGGTAGGTTGGTTTTGGTTTGGGATTTTTTGAGGGGAAGGTGTTGGGAGGTGGGGCTTATTGGTTGGTTGGGTTTTTTTTCCTTCACCATTAGGTAATGAGTTGAAATACTATTTACAGCAAAGAACTAAAATCTTGATATGAATGAGTAGTTGTTTACAGCTACAATTGTTGATGCACTACTATTTATTTTTTTAAAATGTGGGAATGGAGAGGGGTTGCTTCAATAAGTTGATTCCACTCATAGCTAATAAGTGTACCCTTTAAAAACCTTGAAATTACTTGAGTAATTATGTGATTGCAACTGCTTTCTAATATGATAACACGTTTTTCCTCTTTCTTGTTTTTTTTTTTTTTCTCCCTCAAAGGTTGTATTGGAAACAGAAATCACAAATAAGTCTGCTTTGAAACTTTATGAAAACCTTGGTTTTGTGCGAGACAAGAGGCTGTTCAGATACTATTTAAATGGAGTTGATGCACTGCGTCTTAAACTATGGCTGCGTTAAAAGAAACCATCAAATCAAGAAACTGACGTCCCAACAGCGCAGGGTTGTCCTTTGCATGCAATGCAATTTGTACAAAATTGCTTTGCAGGTGGACTTAGTATACAGCTCTTAATCTGTCAGTGTCTCATTGAGTGTCGCACATATTTGTTGCACTTTGGCATGGCGCATTTGTTCAGAATTAAAATCGATTGTTTCCGACTTCGAGTTCTTTTGGTACCAGCAAGATGTGCCAGTTGATAACCAAGATATTTTCATTCGTTTGCAAGTCTACTGACTGTATTACATACACAGTGAACATTTTATCAAAGAACCTGTATGTGGAACATGACTTCTGGTTCCAGAAAAAAGCCAACGTAGATTGTAAAATTCTATGAGTATACTAACATTTCATACAAAAATTGCCATAGTTTTCTGGGAAAAGGCTTCAATTTTAGGTTTTATTTTTCAATATTGAATTTTCCATTCTTAAATATTGGTACCTCAGTGATTAGTGAATGAAAAAATGTATTGTAGGGTGGGGTGTGTGTTACAATGAGTAACAGTAACAATTAAATTGCGTCTGCCAGTGCCTGTATAGATAAGTATATTTGTCTTCACCTCTTAAGTTTGGAGTGCATGCTTTTATTCTTTTACTTTCTTCAGTTGTCTTTGCAAGAAAATTTCTGCTTTTATTTAAATTCTGGATTTGATAATAAATTATTTCAGATTTTTATAATTTGGATACTTCTCCCAAATTAGGGTTTGGAAGACCCTTCTTTTCTTATAGCAAGAAGTGTAAGCTATTTTGAAAACCTTGAGTAGCTGCTAAAAGAGAACCTGATGTCACCAGTAAATCTCTGCTGGTCTTGGATGCACTTTTTTCATTAAAAGAGTGAGGGACTTTTGAAAGAATATATAGAAAATTAATGTAAATTGGTATGATTTTATTTAATCAAAATTATTGCTAGAAGCTCAGAAAAACAGCTGTTTTAAGATAGTTGGAACAATTTTTTTCAGATTCAGAGTGCTTTGCTTCACTGTTCTAAAATGCTTCACTCTTGGTCTTGGAAATAAATTTCAAGGTGTATTGTATGCATTTTTAGCTGCTCTAATTTTCTCTAAACTTTCATGAGCTAAATTATTGGGGGATCTTCACCCTCTAAAATCAAAGCAGAGGGGAAGGACTTCTCTCTTTCTCTTTCTCGCATTTGCTCTTGCTCTGTTTTTCTCTATTTTTCCCTTTTCCTTTCTGAAATTGGGCTTACATAGGTTTTACCAACACCCATCAATATTTTCAGTAATTACAGTGTCTAGGCTTTCTTGTTCAGTGTAATTATACAGCCCAGTTGTATGAATGAGTTTGATTTTTTCACTTTGGAAAGAAAAAAAAGGTATTAATTGGCTTGTGGAAACACCTATGTAACCTGTGAAAAGGATGAACTCTCAGTGAATCTGCTTTTCTGTAGCTGAGCGTACTCTTCAGATTTGCCTTACTACACTTTTTTTTTAATTATTATTATTTTTGAGGTTTGGTTTGAGTCATGGGGTTTTTTTTGCTAATTACTATACACTTACAAACAAAACCAACAGAACCCCTACCTCCAGTAACATTTGGAAAAGAGCCCTGTGCAGGAAAACTTGCTTTAGAGGGATGCCTTATTTTGCACAGACCAATCGCACATGGTGGTGGACATTTCTTACCACGTACAAATCATGAGTTGTATTTGAAAATAAAAGATTTTTAATGGAAATTGGCCCTTCTGAGTTTCTGCTTGGAGACACCATTTAAGCTTTTGAGGGGGCTTGTATTCCTCAGTAAAGAAAACATGCTTAAAATGATGCCCAAGAGAAGATATAATAAACTGGAGATTGCTATTCACAGAACGTGTTGAATTCAGCATAAACCCTGTATGTTGCCACTGCTGACTTGTGACGTGCTAAAACCTTTTGTTCATGTCATCCCGATTGCCAGGTTTGCCAGTTTTTCTGGGTGACTTTTCAGGAGGTTTTGTTCATAGTTCAGCCTTAATTGTCAGTAATGTTAAATCAGTCAAAACAGATTTCTGTTCACCATGTTCCAGATGGAACCATGACTGCTCTGGCTTGCTTGATCTAAGGGGCCAGATCAGAGAGGTTTCTTACCTTGTTAACGGCTGTTGGAATTGTATCGCACATTGCAAAGGGGCAAGCTTGTGTGTCTGCTGATGTTTAAAAACTGAAAAGCCAGACAGGCAAGTTTTCTATGGGTTAATATTTAAGCCATGGGTGTCTTCAGATTCAAAAGCTAACTTAAAAGTTAGCTGAAATCACTTTTCACGAAGGCACTGCCAAAATCATTATTTCTAAGCAAACTTCAAATACAATTCTGTTTGTTTGTTGTAAGAAGTAATTGTCGCTGTGCACGTTTTGAAAATACTGCGCAAAATAGGTGCATGTTTCTTTTAAAAGAGCGCGTTACCTGAAAGGTTTTAATATTGCTGCTGTGTAGTACACAGCTCACAATGGGAGATTCTGAAGCTGTATGTATTGGTTCATATTAAAAGAAACAGATTTGTTCTCTGTGTTGCTTGGGATTTGGATATCAAGTGGGAAGTTTTGAATTTGCAAAGAGATGAAAATAGGTTGAAAAGTTGATGAAAAGAGATGAAAATGAAAAGTTGTTTTTTTTTTTTTTTTCTCATGTCTGTTGCTAAAACACAGTTCTTTCACCCTCACCTTTTGCATTGACAAATCTTAACTAAGGAGTTGATCACTTTTATATTTAAATTTGCCCAAATGTTACTGTTGGCTGACATGTCAGTATGGATGTTTGTATTGTTTTTTAAGAAATGATCAGGTTCATCACCTTCAAGAAAATAGGCATAACCTAATTGGCATTGCATAGTACATCACAAACTGTTTTTCAGGGCACTGCAAGACATCGCTAAAACTGAGTGCTATGTTACAAAGATTTCAGGTCTTGTGTAAACATTACAACCTATATTGGAGTTCAGGTATCAGGTGGGCATCTGAAAATATCAAGTGTATCTCAAAATACTGGACTGCTGTTTTAAGTGGATTATACTCTTCTATCCCTTTATCCTTTTTGATGAGAACAAAAACAGTGGATTATGAAATGTACAAGCTGTCTAAATACGATGCAGTCAAATAAATGGTTGTTTATTTCCTTTTTAGTGGGAATTTCTAATGATTGTTTTACTTTGTCTACAAAATATGAATTCATGCTTATTCTTGAGAGAGAAATGGAGGAAAAAAAATTGCAACAGTTGTTTACTGCTGCTTGATTTTCATTTCCAGGCCTGTGTTGGAAGAATCTTGAATAGCTTTTACATAAATGTCAGTGTCATAGGTTATTTTTTTTTCCATGTCTATTAAGTTATGACTAATGCACTCATTCTGGGCATCCCTGGGAGATAAGGAGTGGGGTTTCTTTTATACTTAAGTTGTAATAAGCAAGAGTTCAGAATTGCTTTGCCTTCCTTGCAAATCTGACAACTATATCTCTTGAAAGTCTATGGGGGAGTCTACGATTTTTTTTTTTTTAACTCCTATGTGTTCTGTTCCCTCTGCAGTTACATTTAGGCTCCTAAGATTTCCTGGGACTTTGCCAGCAAGCATTGTGCCTCTTTGGCTGTGGGTTTATAAAAGGTGTGCAGATGAACTGAGAGTTGTAACCAACTTCTGCTAAAAGTTACTGGTCGCCTGCCAGCATCACCAGTTCTTTTGTTCTTCCAGCTTTTTTTGATTCCTTACAGCTAGGGTACCTAAATACTAGAGTTTGTTACAAATTAAGGCTTCACAAATGTTTTACCACCTCTTACATTTCTTTCTATTTATCCCAGCGGCAAGAAGTGTACATAAATGGAAATTTCTTTCCAGCTTCAGGAACTGAATGGTGAGTGTTGCATGTAACTTTTTACACAGTCATAAATAACCCTGATGCTTTTTTTTACTCTGCCAATTCTTCCAAGTAGTGAATGCCATGAAGGTAAGGGTTAAATTCTTTATCTTGTCTTGCACTGCAGTGTATTTATAGCCCTAGTATATCTACCTAGTATACATGGGCTGAAATAGATTTGGAGAAGCCTAACATGTCGTTTAATGTGAAATTATAAGAAGTATTTTTCTCACAGGGAGTCCAGACTATACAAGACTGGTTAGGTAATATTTTTAGAAATCTGTGTTTTATGTGTTGCCCACCAGTGCACACTTTAAACGTGTAAATTCTTTAAATATGCAGTGCAGAGGCATCCCGAGCTATGACTTGTATGAGGAAAGAGGAATGTCAGTTAAATTTGCAGAGAAGTTTTTGGTAAAGAAGTGGGTTTTTTCTCCTTCTCTTGCTGTCCAGCTTCCTGTGGGACATGGGACTGTGACTACATTTTCTCTTGATCATCACCCTTCATTCTAAGTCTTAAGGGTGATAGGGTAAAGAAAAGTGACATTCGAAAGAGTTTAGAATAGATGAAGTATTGATCTTCTTAACTTGATGTCCTCCATAAGAGGACAGTCCCCCTGCAGTGAAGTGTTTGTGAGCCCTCTACAAAGGAAGTTGTGGATGCTTGCAGTTCCTGTGAATTTGAGGAGTGAGGATCTTTTGAGAAGGGCTAAGTATACAAACCATGGGAGGCTCAGGAAGCTTCAGGAGCTGAAAATCCTCAACAGCTGGGAGACCATCCTTCCTTTTCCTAAGGAATCGCCTTGTGGCAACTATTCCTGTATACCCATAATATGGCCAATGCTTGAGGTTAGAGACTGGACTGAATGGACTCTTGGTCTAAACCAAGGTGAGAGTGTAGGACAGAGCAATACTACCACAGCCAGGGAGCTGGCCAGCTCACAGGGACTGCTTTCACTCTGCAGGCATTAGAGGCTGAAAAGGCTCTTGATTTGTAAGCTTTGGATCTGGGGCTCTATAGGACAAGTGGTGCTTTTGTGCAGTATTTCTTTGCTCTAACACAGTGCCAGGAAAGCTGCCCTGGCTATAAGTAGAATTTTCTATGTGTTTTCGTACCAGGCCAGGGTTCTTTCCTCCTGCCAGCAGAGATGAATGCAACACCCTGTTAACAGCTAAGAAGTGCTTTCTCACCTTGAATTTTTCTGAAGTGTGCCTTGCTAAAGGGTGAACTTGCACCTTGCTAGGATTGTATTTGGTGCAGTCCAATGCCAAAATACAGTTGTTTTCTAACCTCTTTCACTGAACATCTGTTACCATTTAGAAAACATTGCTAAATAAAAAAACATCCCTTCTGACTCACTGCCAGCAATCCCTATTGATCTTTCTTAGATACCTAAGATAGGAAAAAGGTCAAATACAATGTGTGATTTATGGTCTGTGCAGTCCTCTGCCAAGGATTGAGGGCAGGTCACTGCATACTTTTGTCATATATGTATTACCCATAGGCTTTAGGTTGATGATTTCTGGCTTTTAGGTGACTGTGTAGCAAATTAGAGATTTTCTTGGCTTTAAAGACCTGAGTAGAAACAGTGTACTGAAAAGTTTTAATGAGACTATTTTCAGAAATTTTCAGGTCCCTGTGGGGACATGTATTACCCCTCCGATTCAGATTTTGTTAAATCTCAGTATTTTATTTTAAACAAGGATGGAGAATGAATGATTCCCTGAATTTTTAGGTGTTTCTTGCAGGTGACTGGAACCTGTAAACTTGAAATGGGAGATATAGATTTAAGTTACACCTCTGCACTGACCAGAAGTTTCACCCTGGAGCTAAGCAATTCTCCGACAATCAAAACCAAACCCAGTAAGCAACAAAAAGAAGTCTAAAATGTTTGGGTTTTTTTTTAACTTTTCTGAGATGTTTCTCCTGGTTTTAGGACTAGCTCCTATGTTGAGGTTTTGGGTTTTCCTTAAATAAAGGATGCAGAAAACCATTTCTGCTGAAGGGAATGCCGCTCTCCAGGTGCTGCAGGGGTGGGTGAAGCCGACAAAGAGAAAGTAGTGGCTAAAGATATAAAATGGCAGCTTTAATAGTAACTGGTTTCTGCTTTCTCTCTGTAATAAGATACCACCTGCTGCTTTCTTTTTTTGTTTGTAAAATACCAATGAAGGTGAAGGTTGAAAAAGTAGGTAACAGAGCAGCTTTGCAAAGATAGGAAAGCTTTATGCAAAGTTATTACTGATACTATAAAGGAGGAGGCCAGAACTGTTGTACATGCAACACCCTTCCACACAGAACTTTGAAAATACATGTTCTGTCCACATGAATGCGCTCATTTCCATGAGTAATTTAGAGCAGACAACTAATTGAATACTCTTGTGTTGCCACAGCTCCTTCCCGAGAGGTAGCTGCACTGGAAAAGATTCTTAGTCTAAAGCAAAATTAGTCTTTAATATTGGAAAGAACAAACAAATGAGCCCTCTGATGCAGTTCATGTGGTTGATGTGTCACTTCTGAATTGCACTAAGTGTGCTTCAACCTCATTGACTCAAAGCATAAGGGCTTGATAGAGGAGCTAATTATATTGAGAAGAAAACCAGCTGCTCTTCAGCCAAATTAAGGATGTCCTTTCCATCTCCCTTCTCCATGCAACGACATGCTGATCTGAGCATCCTGCAGCTTTCCAGGGAATGAGTGGCAGTTTCAGGTGTGCAAAGCTGCCTTTGCCCAGTAGAGGCTTGCGCTGTGTGTGGCTAATGCTGCTGTTCAGTGATACAATTTGCCAGAAAATGTGATTGCTTCCCCTCCAGTTTTTTTGCACGCATGACTTGATCCAGAAGCTCTTCAGTTGCCTTAGGTCCAAAGTCTCGTGGCTGGCACAGAGTGTGTTTTTGCGGTTCTAAACTGAGTTTGTTGGGGATGAGTGAGCTGGGCCATCTAAAAATGTAAACAGCCTCAAAAAAGTAAATAAATTGGGAAGTGGTTCAAGCTGTAAAAAAGGTGGTTGGAATCCTTTTCTGCAAATAGCAGAGATTTTTATCTTGTTGCCTGAAAGTGACACTCAAAAAAATTGCTCTCTTGGGGCCGGAAAAGAAGTTCTTCATTTCAAAAAACAGGGCTGGATATGATTAAAAAGAGAAAATGTTCTCCTTGGGGGGGTTTATTTTATTGAAGTGAAAATTGGAAAGATGGCAATCCCTGAGCAGTCAGTGAACCAATGATCACCCACAACAGTTTCATTTGTAAGCTGACAAATGGAATATGCAGAAGGCATCTGCATAGGTGCTACCTATCTTGCACTGAGCAAAGGTGAGACCGTTGTATAATCTCAGTATACTCGATCCTTTGTGCCTTGTCAAAATATGCCAAAAATACATTTATTGAAGTGTAAAAAATCAGTGTTTTGGCTCTGGCCATATAGAAATAGCTTTTCTGTCTCTTAACAGGAATTCTGTAGTTCTCTGTGAGAGTATTTTGCAGTAAATTATGCATTCTTGGAAAGTCCTTTGGAAGAAGTACACTGAGAACTTTTCCAGTGTCAAAATCCCAAGAACACTTTGAAACCTACAGAAAGAACCCTTTTTTCTTTCACAGTTCCTGGAAGTGACTTCTGTTTATTGGTCACCAGCTAAAGAACTTAGTAAATACTTCCAAGCATGGAAATAAAAATCTAAGATTTGGAAAAACATCTGTAAAATATCTTTGTAGAGATCTTTTACCAGCTTCAGCCCTCTTCCACCCCTGTTTGAGCTTGGCAGACTTTTAGTTTTCAACCTATTCTAACACTGAAAGAACATATCACTATGAGTAAGTTTTTTCTGGTAAATAGTTTTCAGGGATCTCTGTATTTCTTTAAGCAGCAAGTTCCTGATCCTTGAAATTTAAAGATAATTTTCTGAGGTTTCTTTCAATTGCATCCAGCCCCAAAACTGTCTTCTGTCAATGTGCATCAGAAATCTAGCATAATTGCTGGGGCTTTTACACTGAATTGCTTTTAAAACATTCCCTGTTGTCTTAAGCTTCTTTTGGAAGCTAGCCCTGATGCTGTGCAGGCACAGCAGACAAAGCAGTGAGCATCCACCCTGCCTCATCTGCAGGCAAAGAACATGTGATGGTTGTGCATCCACCTGAATGCAGTCAGCATCAGGCCGCAGTTTTAGGGCAGACTAAAGAGCTGCAGTCCCCAGACAGGGAAAAAAAGAGGAAAATGAGGCAGCAGAGTCTGAGTGTGCTGGCATCTTTCGGATACACAAATTCTAGAATTCAGAACTGCTGCTTCTTTGGTGGCAAGTGCTGTCGTCATTCCTTGGAGTATGTGGATTGTCTGAGTCTTGTACAGACCGGAGGCTTGGAATACACCATGAGTGTGTTTCCTGAGAAAGCCTGTCATTTTCATCCTCCATGTTTTTTTTTTTTCTCCTTGTACAAGAAAGAATGACTCCAACTAGCATTAACCTGCTTAAAACACTGGATCATATGTTGGTGGGGAAATGCATGAAAAAAACAGAAAGCAAGGATTTGCTAGGAGTTTGTTATGGAGTTACCTTTTATCAGTGTTTAGTTATTAATAGAAGCCTGATGTCAGGGGCTTGTGCCAAAGCAGTTTTTGTAGGGAATTTCATGCAGCCACAGGGATTAATTCGTAAAGCTGGTCCTGACACAGGATGGGTCCCCAAAATCTTGTGTCCTAGGTAAGGCTTGAGGGTTAGAGCACCTTACTTCACCAAACAGAAACTTTTTCTTTAAAATTAGGACTTCAGAGAAAACTGGTGAAGTGCAGCTAATGAAACAGTAATAAAGCAAAGCATTCTTTAGTGCTCAACTGGAATAGAAGCTACATTAGAAACTGTCTCATCCTGGGCAGATCTCTGAAACCTTTCTGGAACTGACAATAGGTTCAGTTAGCACTGCTAAAGGCCTGCTGCTTATCACACCTCTCCTGGCTGTACCCCTGCTTTGTGATGCTGCTCCCCCTTACCCAGCAGATAGCAAAACAGCCCCTGACCATGAAACTACAGCCACAGTTACACCTCTGGTTATTTTTGGCTGTTTTCCCTATTTCTTGCTATTGTCCAGCAAGAGGTTTCACCAAGGTGCCTGCAGACTTGAGCAGTGAAAGCAATGAAGCTGCTACAGGGAATAGGGTTAGTTTCAAAGGCTGCATGTGTGAAGGTAATAAATAGGAGAATAAAAAGGAGAGTTTGGTGGGTTATTTTCACCATATCAAGTGTAGATCCTCTTCATGTAAGTCAAATCTCCTTTAGAATTCTGCTAGTTTTCTGAATTTCATCCCCAAAGTTTGCGTACCATGGTGCCAGCTTACACCTCACACACATTGATAAAAATTACACCTCAGGCTATGCATGATTTAAATGATGCTTACAACCCACTTTTCCACAGACTGACCCAACTTCCTTAGAAATGAGTAGAAAATGACTATGTTCTAAATTCAGAGGCCAAAGGAAAGTTTCAGTTCTCAGATACGGGGCTGTGTGTTTGCTGGTGTCTGACTACTTGGTTTACTGCAGACGTATGGGTGAATTTTCAAGCAAACAAATTTTCAAACAAACAAATTATCATGGGCTTACATGTTTAAGTTGGATGAATTAGGCTTGTCTGGCTCCCCCAGTCACAAGCATGCCAGTATCAGTTTGGTCGTAAACATTTGGATACTGAGCTAGGGGGCTTCAGGCTTTTCCACATCCTTATTCTGAATTCATGGTGGTTATTTAAAATCTCAGGACCCCATACAAAGGATTTGTCTAAGAGAAACTTTTTATTCAGAGTAGCCAGGTTTTGTGCCATGTTAACACCTGGATACCTTTTCAAGACCAGATTTACCACAGTTCAAGATTTTTCCGCTTGTGAAAGCTCTGTAAAGGTTCTAAATGCTTTACAGTCTGCTCACTTATACAGCTGTGGCCCGCAACGCTCTTTATCTAGTTCAACAGGTATTACCAGGCTGCTTTCTGAAGATCTGGAGTTTTTATACAGTGTGTCTGGATTCTGCTGGGAGTCTGCTTTGCTGCTGCCTGTATGATCTAGCTTGTTTGTGATAGGTGAATAATCTGCAGCAGCAATGGTTTGGGCTTGCTGGTGTGACTGATAAGAGCTTTACATAGGAATGAGGCAAGAAAAGGTTGGGATACACAAGTGTAATCTCTCTGCTTGTTTTTTAATAGGAAATAAGAGAAAGAGCAGGTAGGTGTGGCTGTGCCGATGGATAAAGCGGTACCACAGGGCAGAAGATGGAGAGCAAGGACGCAGGTCCTGTAATTTCATGTGTTTTACACACTAAGTATAAACCAAACCTGGTTAAATGGGTTCTTCCTTGGTAGTAAGTGCTTGGTTACCCACCCCTCAAATTACCCTGCAGGGGTGGGGAAGGGAATAGGGGCTGGGGAGTGATTAGGGAAAGGAGAAGGCAACAATGGAATCCCAGAGGTGTGGAGCTGATGAATTTGTCTCTTGCATGCGCAGAGACCACGGAGGCAGGTTCTCTGGCTGGCTTGCTGGGATTTTGCAGATAATCTGTGAGTGAAATGCAGAAAAATGGAAACATGATGTCTGTTGTAGAGAGTTCAGGAGGGCCTGCACTGAAAGGGCAATACTTACAATTCATCTGAGGGGCTGTGTGTAGCCAGAAGGGGATACCTGAAGAGGTTGAGAGGCAATGTCCCTCAGTGTAACCAAACACAAAAGATTGAACTTTTAGTGCACAAAAGGCCACCGGACCCTTTGGAAAAAACAGAAACAGGGTGAAAAATAGCCCTGGCTCCAGACCAGGTGTGTGCCCTCCTCCAAGAAAAATATATCCCTTGGCAAGGATTAACAGCTTGTGATGTATTTCTGCTGGGTTAGTGAACTGAACCAGCTCTCAGAAAGGTTCAGCTAGTGAAGGGAAGGCTAAGAGCAAAGGAAGGGAGAGGTGGACTTCTGTATATTAGCTGTGATGAACTGAGAGAGAAGCTCATGAGTAATTTCCCCCAGAGACAGTTCAGCTCTGGGGTGAATGCTGGCAGCTCTTATTGCCCTCTCTAGGTGTATTCCCATTGAGTAGCTTCCAACTTGGTTACAAAATAACCCAGATTTTACACCCAGATTAAACCCTGCTCTTGTGTACATCTCCCGTAGGAACAAAAATGCCTGCCCTTCAGCCTCTGGATTTCCAGCCCCCTCTAATTAACCTTTCTTCCCCCCAGAGTGATGCACCAGCAAGGACTTTCCGCAAAGAGCTGGAAGGCAGCAGCAACTTCTCAAGAAGTTGCCCCCCTGATCTGTGTCCACCACATCCCCTGCCCTGACATGCACATGGCCAAAGAAGTAGCATGGTCACATCCTTGTACAAGCATGCTGTGTGTGCTCTGCCCGTCACAGAGAGCCGAGCATCCTCTGGGGTGGTTTAAGCAGCCAGATAAACGTTTTTGTGTTTAAGAGTGGGGAATTAATCATGCTTGCCAAATCCTTCTTGGTAAATGAGATTAAGCTTTACCAAGGAAAGCTGAAATTATAAACCCTACTTTTCCATTTGAAAACTCCTTTGTTTCCTTTGAGTAAAGCGTTTTCTTTCTTAAGAACACTTGGAGTTACTATCTGGTTCTGGGAGACGTATGGTCAGGGCTTCCTCCTCAGAGCCTTCGTAAAGGCAACAGCTTCGTTTCATCTGCTTCAGTCCTGAAATACAATGGTGCTCAAGTCCCTCAAGAGGACCCTGAAGGAACTTGAGCCCAAGTCCACGTACTTCACCGTGGGGAGAAATGCGTTGGCTTTAAATGACCAAGGAGCTATGACTCTTAAACCCTTAGGAAATGTATCATTGCAGCAGAAAGCATTGCAGGTTGGCAACCTGGGCAGAAGCTGAACAGCCTCAGATAATGTCATGCCACAGATAATATATGGACTCAGTCAGAGATCAGTATGATCAGACCAAAGCCGTTTATTACAAAGCCTTAACCCCTTAAATACTGTTTCTTACATGCACTTACAGTGATTTGGCATATTATGATTGGATACATGTCTTGAAGACCCTTAGTGACTAACATATAATTGGTTAAGCACAGGTGTGAGAACTTGACCTCGGAAGCTTGCCAACAGTCCACAGTTCCCATTAACTCAGTGAAATCCAGCTGCTTCTTATCTTGCTTGCTTAAGCTTCCTCAGGCCTCTCATGGCCTTGCTGTATCTTTCAGGATTATTCAGAGTTTATGTACCAATTATCCATTCTCCTGTGAGAGCACTGCCTCCACAATGTCACCTTAGGGGATGGGGAAAAAGCCCCTGTGGTTCTTTCAAACCAAGCTCTGCTCTCTTGATCTTCCAGCACATTTAACCCAAGATATCTGTGAGAAAAGGCTTGGTTTCATGTTAACAGGCTTTAATTGTGTGGATAATGCACTTGCTTCTCCACGTATTGGGTTACTGTCTTCTGAAAGCAAAGAAGTTTTTCCTCAAGATCAGGAGCCTCATGGGCATCTATTTTTCTGGTCTCCAAAGTAACACCTTTCTTCTCATGGCAACAGGAAGGTGGTGGTGCTTTCTCTGCAGTGAAGAAAGCATGAGCAGAAAACCTGAGGTGATCTTATTCACATGTTTTGGGGTGAGTGGTTGGTTTGTTTTTCTGTCTGGGATCTGTTTGTTTGTCTTTTATAAAAAAATCTTCTTTCCCTTGCTTTTTGAAACACACCACAGGGGTGATTAAGTTCAGGAAACATCCAGTCTCTGGGCATGATTTGTATATTAATGCATAAATTGCACTGCTGAATTATGCTACACTTGGACATCAAAGCAGGCCATTAGGGAATGGCTAGAAGATGATAGCCATGGGCCCAGGGAGCTGGCAGGGGTTGCTGGTGGCATTCCCACAGGAGTAGAAGTCCCGGTGGTGAGCTGGGTAAGGCTCAACTTTATTCTTGACTCACCGGTGTTGTCTAATAGGAGAATTGCATATGGTTGGCAAAATCTGCCACTGAAGGGCAGTAACTTCAGAGAAAACATTGCCCTAAAAGAATTAAATCATTTTTCTGGTGACAGAAGCTGTCTGATGAAGCACTGTGGTATGTTGAGCGAAATTTTACAGTGTCCTTTTCCCTGATTTTGTGAAACCTTTGCAAAAAAACACCACAATTTCAAAACCACCAGTCCCATGAACCCCAAAGGCAAAGGACTTCATTCTATACAAACAAGCAAAACAAATAGGTAGGGTTGCCATAGGCAAATGTCATTTTCTTGGTACAGGGCCTGAATCTGAACACATCTGTGTTAAGAGTAATGATTTTCTTTAGAAAAATTATTACTCTGGTTTGGAACTGATGCACTCCCTGCTCCAGATCTTGGCACCCCTTTCCAGTTCCTGGTGTGAGCACAAAGGCAGGTCTTATTGTGCTCAACTATAACATCAGTTACAGAAACGAGGCACTTCAAAGGTGGGAAATGAAGAGGTAAGACCTCGTTCATTTTAACCATTTCCACATCATAACCACTTACATGTCTTTTTTTGATGATAAATAAAAGCCCTTTCCCTCTCTGCCACTACCTAATTCTAACTTGGACTGATACTTAGCAGTCTTCTCTGGGTTTGGTTGGTTGGAGTGAGGGGAGTGGTGTTGATACATGTAATAGATTTTTTTTACTGTTTTGTGTTTTCTGACACAGATGAAGACTGTGCTCTTATAATTTTGACATCTCAATCAGAAAACTCATCAGTGTGTTGCATCAGAAGAGCAAAAATGGGGGGTAACCTTGTATTATGAGTAGCTGAACATCTGTTTTCCCATGGTAAGTGAAGATATATTGCACCAGCTATGACCCAGGCCCTTTGAGTCCCCCATCCAAATGTGACATCTTACTTTGGAGGCCACAGTCCTACAGAGAGGAGACCAAACATCTGATCCTACAGCTGCAGAATTGTAGGCTCTTACATATTACTTGAACGAAAGTCCTCTACCACCTTCACAGACCAGCATACCCACCAGGACCACCAGGATCAACCCGTACAGGTGCTCCCATGAGGCCATAAAGCTTGTTCTTGCTCTCGCGCATCATTAGTGACCTCACATTGCGTTCACTAGAACCTTTGCCATACCAAGCTCTTTAAGAGGGATGGAAATTCATAGAATCATAGAATACCAGGTTGGAAGGGACCTCAGGGATCATCTGGTCCAACTTTTCTTAAGCTGTGAGAAGGGAACTGATGAAACAGTGTTTCAGTATCATCTTCTTGGAGTAAAACCCCAAATAGATTGAAGCTTTGCAGAGCTGTTCTTTGCCTTTAGGCTAATTATGGATTTGCACTCCTCACTGTTTTCCTGGACGTTAGCTGAGATGGAGTAAAACATTAAGTTTGAGAGGCCAAAGATTGGGGGCTTTTGCCATGACATGGTGGGAAGGAAGAAAAGAGTCAAAAAAGAAGGAACCCTCCATCCTTAGAAACTGTGCAAGGCTGGCTGCCTTGAAAGCAGTTTCCAAACATTAACTGAGCTGCACAAGATCCCTGCAGGTAGTTAATTGAGTATCATATTCTTTTGAAAGATGGGAAGGAGGAGAAAAATAAATTAGGGCAGCATATCAAAACCCAGAGCAGCAATGGGCTGTTCCCTTCTCCTCATCCTCAGCTGCAAAAGGGGATCGTGTGATTTGTTCTTAGTAGGTAATCCTTCATCCAAAAGGTGTAGGGTCTGCGGGAAGATTTTAATCTTTGTTGCTTTATGGCCACTTCCAGACCCTCTGCTTACAACTGCAAAGGGGGCCTGGAGACCCTTGGGAATGAGAAAATGCAAAATAAAGGTTAAAAGCAGGGGTTACTGCAAAAACTGATTTTAGGAATTAAAGAGACTTCTTGGTTTTTTTTTCCTTTTTTTAGCTCTAGCTTTAGCACAATACTTTCTGACACATTTTTATGACTATTTTTAGTAGCATTTAGCTGGATTGTTGTTACAAATTAGCTTTACAAAGATAGTGACAATAAATTGTTGTGGCTGGAAATTGGGATTTCAATAAAGCAAAACCAGAGAAAAACCCCAAACCAAAACCCTGCTTTTAAGCTTATTTAGTTCTCTTGGGTTTTTTTAAGAGTGGCCAACTGTTAGGGAAGAGTGAGACTTTTAAAACGTATTTTGCAAAGACCCACGGACATATTTTGAACAAAAATACTTTTGCTCAGAATACTAAGTATCAAGTTTGGAAAAACATCCAGAACCATGTCAGCACTGTATGCTAATTCTCCATCTGACCTTAAAAAAACAAGCCTTGATTGTCCTCATTACACTGAAGCAGTAATGAGCTCACGGTCCTGGTATAGTGCGACGTAGTGAGATGAAGCTTCAGTAGCTTTTTTTCAAGTCAGTGAAGCACTAAAGGAAAAAGCAGCTCCAGCAAGTCTCCAAAGGGAGGCTTTGTGTAGCAAAAAGCTGTATTTTTGTGCCAGCTTAGCTAAACTGAAGGAGGTGATTTGTGTGTTAAATATAAGGATCACCTGGCTTTTAATCTCGGCCCTTTTTTTCTGGTGCAGACAGAAGTCATGAGCCATGCTGTCTGCTTTTGTGTGGTGGTTGCAACTGGGAACAAGTGGCTACCAACAAGAGACAAGCACTTGGTCCTCAGTGTTCAATGAAAGGTGTGCTTCTGCAAGGGGTGACTGCAAAACCGGCACTTTCTTGCTCCTCTCTTCTTCCAGAACAGTCGTTATCTAGCATTTTAGTTGACTATCAAGTTAATCGAGTCATTTTGGGTGTTAAGTCATGTGCTGCATAAAACCTGGTTTGATTAAATGGGTCATTTGCAGTCTGCCTGAACCACCAGCTGATGCAGCATAGGTTTCTGGTGTGTCTCAAGGTGACTTAGAAGGAATGGGGAAATTCAAGGCTGGATCAGCAACACAGCAGTGTTTTGCTCTACCTCATCATTGAGGGTATGTGTTAGCAAAGCATGCTACTGATAGGAGGGAAGGAGAAGGAAAGCTGCGTGGACAAAAATGGGAGAAGCTTGAGCAGATGAAGGATTCCTCAGATTCGAGGCTTCCCAGGACCACAACAGGTATCTCAACACTGAGGACACTTTGTAAAGGCTCGTTTTTCTGTAAGAGCCATTGGGAGGCCAAGGGAGAGCATGATTGTTAAGGACTGAGGTGAGCCAGCTCAGCTGAGCTTCACTGCAGCTCTGTGTGGTGACAAGAGCTCATCAAAACTGCTGCTGCAGAGACGAGACCTCATTCACTATCTCTGGCAGGAGACACAAACACATGCACTTGGCTCCCTCATGGAGGCCAAAGTCCACTCTGAGGAATGAGTTAGCACTATTAGCTTTGTGCAGTGCTTAAGCCGTCAAAACAGGATTTAAGTGAAGCTTAAGCAACGAGCAGGGTCCTGCAGAGACCTTTTGTCCTCTGATCAGAAGCCCTCAGCAGAGCTAAGGAAGAAGGAAGGTCCCTTGGAAAGTCCCTTGGGAAAGGGTGAAAGCCAGGCAGAGACTTCAGGGGGAGTTGACAGGAAACTGGGGAAAGATAGAAGGGGAAGAAACCAAGGCTTTGTTTTGCAAGTGAGATGCATAATTTTTCCCATGTTCCTGCTCTCTGGAATGATGAAATGAGGTGCTTAAGGGATGGTGCAAGGAGCGACTTACAGCAAGGAACAGCTGATCAAATATGTATTGCTCTCCTGTCAGCATGCCAAGTTCTGTATTTACTCTCAAGTTCACTTTTGCGGCGTGCTCAGCCATTGCTGGATGTACTGTCAGTCAGGGCCAGTGTGCAATTAAGCTTTTCTGCAGGAATTCACAGGATGAGCCATTCCCACAGCATGTCAGTAGGTGGCAAAAAGCTACAACCCTTGTACCAAGCAAGAAATAACTACATTTCCCACTCGTGCAGGAGGAGGAGGTATGTGTGGGCTGCTCTGTCCTGTCAGTGGAGATGGCTCATGTTCCCCCAGACAGATCCATGTACCAGCACTGCTGAGAAGGAGGGGGCATCCCAGAAAGTCCAACATCCCATATCAGGAGCAGGTAAAGAGGCTCAAAAGAGACACAGGAGCTGCCTCCCTCCTCTTAAATCATCAGAGGATCCTTGTGCCAACTCTTGACCTTGCTCAGGAATTATTTAAAGAAAGCTGGAAAACATAAAGGGCTTAATCACTGTTTCCAGCATTGGAAAACAACAGGTTTATGGCTGCGCTATCGCAGTGCAGTGTGAGGATACCTAGATAGACAGATGAAAACACACCATGGTTGATATTTTTCGAGCTCATGATAATACTTTATGTACAGCGTGAAATGGAGCTGCTCAAGTCGATGTTCTTAGGCACTTTTCTCTTGTGGCTTTGTGTAAGCAGATTGAAGCAATCCCAGTTGCCTGTCACACACCTTCCAGTGAGGCAGGGTAGATAAAGGATTTAGTAAGGTTACTGGATACGTCCCAGTGGCTTTGAGAGTGTTGTTTTGTTTTTTCTGCTTTTGAATGGGGGGGGGGGAGAAGGAAGGATGTTATATGATGCTGGACACTTGTATTCCTGAGGAGATCAAATACTCTGAGCACCAGGTGGGACAGAGCCCACGAAGATTAGAAAATCACATTAATCTACAGTACTTAATGAGATCAAATTACAGCATGGTTGTGTTCAACTTTATTTACCTAACACCTCTCTTAATTAAGTGTGAGTAAATAATTTTTCTGCTCAGGAACAGTAACAGAGATATTACAGCAACCCTGGCTACTTTTTAAATACAGAGGTGAGGTTCATTGGCATTTCCTCTAATAGGTTTTACGTTTAATTGGTGGTGATTTTCTCAGACATAAACCACTGATGCTGCCTTCCACCAACTCAGTTGTCTCCTTCAGGCTGAGCATTATCATTTTGTTTTAAAATTCAGCACAACCAGTTCAGCTGATCCTGAGCTGGAGAAACTTGATTGACTCTGGCCACGTTTATACCACCACCAGAAACTTCCTATAACCATTTCACTGGGAAGACCAAAAGTATTCATGTTCTGCGGCTGGGATCTACCTGACCTAAATCTCCTCTTTCTTCATGCCTGTGCCATTTACTGATACCTCCAGTCACATCAACTGCATAAAATCTCCGTTCTTTGTCATTTTGGTGAAAACTGGTAATGTGAATTTTCTGAAGGTGCTGAATCATGGCTGAGCAGCTTCTGTCTCAGCACAGATCCTGAGTGGAAACATGTTTAACCTGTAGGATGGGTTCAGCCTTACATCAAAGCTGGGTGGGTGGTGTAAAATGCCTTGTCACCCCATCCCAGGATAGACAGCAGAAATACCACCCCCTGAGATACCCCTTACTCCTCCTCTCATGTTCTCAGCTATTAACAGAGTAGGTGGCTGTTTTATATCAGCTTCACAGCCCTTAGGTAGCTTTAAATAGGTCAAATACCACTCTACTTCCCTGCTCTGAATCCTTCCCTCTTGGCTCTTACTCCTCTGACTACACAGTGCTCCACACCACCAAAATCAAACCCCATGCAGGTTTCCTTTAAAACTCATCTTAAACCCGTGCCTGCCAGCTGGGATGCAGCAGTGCTCCAGCCTCTCTTCCTCCCTGTGGAGGCATGCTGGGGTCAAGGTGAGGGGCTCTGCTGAAGCACAGGCACTGGTTTCTGTGGTGGGTGACTTGGGTTGAAGCTGTGTGTGCTCAATTATGCTGAGTGGCAAGTTTCATCCTCTCCATTACAGTTGACTGTAATGACTCAGCCTTCAAATTTTGAGCTAATATCACGCATTTGGAACCAGGAGCTATTCAGAGAAAAACAGCTCTGTAAAATCTTCCTTGCTGAGCTGCAGCACACATGTTGTGGGGTTTTCTTTCCGTCTTCTGTAATATGTAGAAAAGTCTAAGTTTCACCTTTAATAAGAAAAAAACATCTTCATTTCCAGCCTCTGGAAAGATGTTAGAAAACAAGACAAGAGGATGAGTTGCTATTTGCCTCTCTGCAGGCTGTAATGAATTAATACAATTGAAAGCAGCAAAGTCAAACAATTTCAAGCACCAGAATTAGGAAACAGGTTTGCTGATTTTATAACCTCTATAAGAGCAAATCTTGCACACTGTAAATTGATAAATTAGTGCTCAGAGTCTCATCTCTGCACAGTTTGTGATATGGATCGACTGGTCCACATAGAGTTCTCCATGGGCAGCACTCTTCCCCAAGACCAGCAATGTAATTATTGGAAAACTAATCAGCTCTGTCTGAGATAAATTGCATTTCCACCAATTATAGCTTGATTGTTGACAGATGGGAATGCAGAAGGGGGATGTATCACATAATTAAGAGAACAGGTGTATAGACAAGTGCCAGATTAATTGTTCCAGCCCATTAAATCATTGACCTTTTCAGCATACCCTCAACATCGAATTCAAGGCTTTCACAGTATTTTCAGCTCACACACAATGACCATATTTATCATCAGAGTTCTCAGGAGCATTTTTGAAATTTACGGATTCTAGACACAGACTCATTAGCTATGAGCAGTTCTCTTCTTTCTGTTTTTTTGTGTTTGGGTTTGTTTTCTTGGCTTTTCAGTAAAATCATACAGGGTGATTTCTCCAAAGAGCAGTTTTCTCCATGAAGCATGTAGACATGCTGTAATGGCCTATGCATTTAGGGATGTCAAAAAGAGAGATGAAATCAGGACAGAGAAGCTCAGTGCTGGGCAGCTGTGCTGGAGGCTCCAGCTTTGATCTGGGCCTTTGGCTGTTATTTCCATCTCCTGCTTCACTTAGGATTTTCAATAAAGCTTGAGCTAAATACCGCTGAAACTGAGTCAGCCATGGGTGTCCAATTCCCCTAAATATGTGTAAAAATGTGTCTCCTGCTCTTTTGCTGGCTGTATAATCCATGAAGTTGAGGATGCAGCACAGACACATCCAAAACAGCTTTGTGGGAGGTAGTGCAGGTTTGAGACAGTGATGCAGGACATGCTTCAGCTGTCCAGAGCTACCCAAGCCCTGAGCTGTCCTGGGTAGTTGACATCAGACTCCAAATCTAGTTATTCTGGATGTCTTAACTTGTAAACTAAGAGGACAAGATTTCCAGCTGGAGCAAATGGAAGTCGCTGTGATGATAATCATGTCTGTTACTCCTGGAGTCCCTGCTCTCAGGCAATGAGCTGATCTGAAGTGTTTTAGAAAGACCAAGTGGAAAGCAACTTAAGGACACAAGGAGGAGGTACAAGGAAGAGTCAACTCTGCAACTTCGAGCAGAAGCAAAATTGATGCTGAGTATCAGGCAGGTCTTTTTTCCAGGACCAGGGCTGGTGGTTGTGTAGCCCCAGTCCCCTACATATCTGGTTTGCCACATTAATTAACTGTGTTTTGTGTAACTGAAATCTCTTTTTATGTATGTGCTTGAATGACTTAGTGCGTTCCACAAACCTGATGCATCTGTCCTGCAGTGGCATTTATGGACCTACAAAGACAAGCAGATAGGAGACAAGAGAACTGGGTTTTCTCTCAGATGACAAATGATTTTGTCAGGAAAAGCAGGTAATTTTATGAAAAAAATGCAGTTTATAAGAGGTGGAAATTGCAGGAATCTCTTTGACAGATCTGTTGCCCTTCATATAACCATCTTTTTCAATATACTTAGAAATGTCAGTTTGCAACAGGGCAGCTTTTTCAAATTCTTGGTGGTGTAACAGCCTTCACCACCACCACCACCAGGGTATGTGTCTGCAGGAGATGCTGGAGGTCCCTCAGTTTCCAATGTTCGCTGCACAGCACTGAACCCCGAACAGAGAAAATCTCTACTGGTGCTGCTAGGAAAAAGCGGTGGGTCATCATAGTAGTAGGGGACTCTATACTGAAAGGGACAGAAGCACTCATCTGTTGGCCTGACCCCGTCTCAAGGGAGGTGTGTTGCCTACCAGGGACACGGATCAGGGATGTGGCAGAGAGGCTGCCTGCTCTAGTAAGTCCCACGGACTATTACCCACTTCTGGTGATACATGTGGGTGCTAGGGATATAGATAGTAGTAGCCTGGGGAACATAAAGAAGGACTACAGAGCCCTGGGAGAGGTGGTTAGGGGCACTGGAGCTCAGATTGTCTTTTCGTCAGTTCTCCAGGATACAGGGGAGGACCTTAAAAAGCTAGGAGGATTGGCCAGGTTAATAAATGGTTAAAAGGGTGGTGCCATAGTCAGGGGTTTGGGTGTCTTGAACACGGGACCCAAGCTTGTAGGCCAGGTCTGGTGGGGGCTGGTGAAGCTGGTCTGATAAAAGAAGGGAAAGTGGTTTTGGTAGGAGGTTTGCCAGACTGGTCAAGGATGCTTTAAACTAGATGTGCTGGGGGAGGGGGGCATCATTCCATCCCAACACACCCAGTCAGTTGCCAGCACCTATAATAAATGCTTGGAGCAATGTAGAGATATCCCAGCTGCTCCAGCCAATGAGCTGGCTTCATTCGTAGCTTGGCTCAGATGTCTCTATACAAATGCCCGTAGCATGGGGAACAAGCAAGAGGAATTAGAGATGTGCACACATCTAGAGGGTATGACATAATAGGCATCACAGAAACATGGTGGGATGACTCCTATGACTGGAGTGTTGGAATGGAAGGTTACAGGCTCTTTAGGAAAGACAGGACTGGCAGGCGGGGAGGGGGAGTTGCCCTTTATGTTAGGGATAGGCTGGAGAGTATGGAACTCTGGGGACAGGTGAGCAGTCCACAGAGAGTTTGTGGGTCAGGGTTAAAGGGAATATAGCTATGGGAGACATTACTATGAGGATCTGTTACAGACCACCTGATCAAGGAGAACCTGCGGATGAAGGACTCTACAGACAGATAGGAAAAGCCTCATGCTCACAGGCCCTTGTTCTCATGGGTGACTTCAACCACCCTGACATCTGTTGGAGGGAAGGTACGGCCCGGCACAAGCAATCCAGGAGGTTCCTCGATTGCGTAGAAGACAACTTCCTTCTGCAAGTAATAGAGGAGCCAACAAGGAGAGGTGCCATGCTTGATCTCGTGCTCACCAACAGGGAAGGGCTCGTTGGAAATGTGACTCTCCAGGGCAGCCTTGGATGCAGCGATCACGAGATGGTTGAATTTGAGATCCTCAGGACAGTGAGAAGAGCGTGCAGCAAGCTCACTGCCCTGGAATTCAAAAGAGCAGACTTTGGCCTCTTCAGGAACCTGCTTAGTAAGGTACCATGGGATACAGCCCTAGAGGGCAGGGGGGGCCCAAGAGTCTTGGTTGATATTCAAGGATCACCTGCTACAAGCTCAGGAGTGTTGCATCCCAACCAGAAGGAAGTGCAGCACGAGGGCCAGGAGACCTCCTTGGATGGATAAGGAGCTGCTGAGGAAAATTCAATTGAAAAAAAGAGGCTTATAATAAGTGGAAGCAAGGACAGGCGGCCTGGGAAGAGTACAGGGATGTTGTCTGGGAAGCTAGGGACCAGGTTAGGAAAGCTAAGGCCCAGTTAGAATTAAACTTAGCTAGGGGTATTAAAGGTAACAGGAAGGGATTCTACAGGTACATAGCAAATAAAAAACAGACTACGGAGAACATAGGCCCCCTCAGGAAGCTCTCGGGAGAGCTGGCTACACAGGATTTGGATAAGGCTGAAGTTCTTAATGACTTATTTGCCTCAGTCTTCACTGGCAAAGGCTCTGACCAAACCACCCAAGTCTTGGAAGGCAGATGCAGGGACTGTGAGAATGAAGACCCTAGGCCCACTGTAGGAGAGGATCTGGTTCGAGACCATCTTAAAAATCTGAACGTGCACAAGTCCATGGGACCTGATGAAATCCATCTGTGGGTCCTGAAGGAGCTGGCAAATGAAGTTGCTAAGCCACTGTCCATCATATTTGAGAAATCATGGCAGTCAGGTGAAATTCCCGACAACTGGGAAAAGGGGAAATATAACCCCCATTTTCAAGAAGGGGAAAATGGATGACCCAGGGAATTACAGACCAGTCAGTCTCGCCTCTGTGCCTGGCAAAATCTTGGAGCAGATTCTCCTGGAAGGCACATGAAAAACAACAGGGTGCTTGGTGACAGCCAGCATAGCTTCACTAAGGGGAAATCCTGCCTGACCAATCTGGTGGCCTTCTATGATGGGGCTACAGAACTGATGGACAGGGGTAGAGCAGTTGATGTCATCTACCTGGACTTGTGCAAAGCATTTGACACTGTCCCACACGACATCCTTGTCTCTAAATTGGAGAGACATCAATTTGATGGATGGACCACTCGGTGGATAAAGAACTGGCTGGATGGCCGCACACAAAGAGTTGTGGTCAATGGCTCAATGTCCGGCTGGAGACCAGTAACGAGTGGTGTCCCTCAGGGATCGGTGTTGGGACCAGTCTTGTTCAACATCGTCGTTGCTGACACGGACAGTGGGATTGAGTGCACCCTCAGCAAGTTTGCCGATGACCCCAAGCTGTGTGGTTGGGTTGATACCCTGGAGGGAAGGAATGCCATCCAGAGGGACCTTGACATGCTTGTGAGGTGGGCTGATGCCAACCTCATGAAGTTTAACCATGCAAGGTCCTACACCTGGGTGGGAGCAATCCCAGGCACAGCTACAGGTTGGGCAGAGAAGAGATTCAGAGCAGCCCTGAGGAGAAGGACTTGGGGGTGTTGGTTGATGAGAAAATGAACATGAGCTGGCTTCAGTGTGTGCTTGCAGCCCAGAAAGCCAACTGTATCCTGGGCTGCATCAAAAGGAGCGTGACTAGTACATCAAAGGAGGTGATCCTGCCCCTCTACTCTGCTCTCATGAGACCTCACTTGGAGTATTGTGTGCAGTTCTGGTGTCCTCAACATAAAAAGGACATGGAACTGTTGGAACAAGTCCAGAGAAGGGCCACGAGGATGATCAGGGGACTGGAGCACCTCCTGTATGAAGACAGGCTGAGGAAGTTGGGGCTGTTCAGCCTGGAGAAGAGAAGGCTGCATGGAGACCTCATAGCAGCCTTCCAGTATCTGAAGGGGGCCTATAGGGATGCTGGGGAGGGACTGTTCATTAGAGACTGTAGTGATAGGACAAGGGGTAACGGGTTGAAACTTAAACAAGGGAAGTTTAGATTGGATATAAGGAGGAAATTCTTTCCTGTTAGGGTGGTGAGGCACTGGAATGGGTTGCCCAGGGAGGTTGTGAATGCTCCATCCCTGGCAGTGTTCAAGGCCAGGTTGGACGAGGTCTTGCGTGATATGATTTAGCGTAAGGTGCCCCTGCCCGTGGCAGGGGGGTTGGAACTAGATGATCTTAAGGTCCTTTCCCACCCTAACTATTCTATGATTCTATGATTCTATAAATTTCTTTAAAAATGTGACCTATAGTGTGGCTAGCAGGCCAACAGGGCAGTGATTATCCCCTTGTACTCAGCATTAGCAAGGTTGTGATCAATCCTAGGCCCGTTCACTACAAGAAAGACATTGAGGTGCTGCAGCAGGTCCAAAGAAGGGCATCAGAGCTGGTGAAGGGTCTGGAGAACAAGTGTGATGAGGAATGGCTGATGGAACTGGAGTTGTTTGGCCTGGAGTAAAGGAGGCTCAGTGAGGGTCTTATTGCTCTCTACAGCTAGCTGAAAGGAGGTTGTAGTGAGGTGAGGGTCGGTCTCTTCTCCCAGGTAACAAGCGGTAGCATGAGTTGGTGTGGCCTCAAGTTGTGCCAGGGGAGGCTTAGATTGGATATTCAGGAAAATTTCTTCCCCAGAAAGGCTATCAAACCTTGGAACAGGCTGCCCAGGGAAGTGGTGGAGTCACCATCCCTGAAGAGATTTAAAGCAGGTGTACATGTAGTGCTTAGGGACACGGTTTAGTGGTGGACTTGACAGTATTAGCTTAATGGTTGAATATGATGATCTCAGAGCTCTTTTCTAACCTAAATGTTTCTGTGATTCTATGATTCTTGAGTGATAAGTCACAAAGCTGTAGCATGATCCACCAGGAAGTCTTCAAAGTTTAATGTATGGTATGATATCAATCTAGCACAGAAAGAGCCTGTCACTGCTAGCTCTGTGAGACCCACTGAGCATAAATGTTATTTCTTTCTCACAACATAGCTTCTAAAGTATTTTCCAACAAGAAATTTGCTGTGCATTTAGTTTTCTGTTCAGGATTTTAAACAGTGATGAATTTGGCTGCCTTTTGAGTCAAACCAGCTGATTTAATTAATGAATCTATTCATCTGATATAAGTGCGCAAAGCTGAAGTAAAAATTCTTTGAAGATAGGGCAAAAGGACTGTAGGAGATTAGCTACACTAAACTCCTACCCTGAAACAGGATGACAAACGTAGAGGTTGAAACTTAGTGAATGTTAAAATCTATTTCTACTTGTTGTTTTGTGAAAATTACTTCAGTTGCAAATGGCATTCATAGTAGTATAATCCTACAGGATGCGTGAAACACTTTTATTGTACAAATTTTGAAACTTTCTGCATGTTCAAAGAAAAGCCAAATGTAGTTTGTAAGAGCAATTCATACAGATTTCTCAGCTAACATTAGGGACTGTAGTGATGAGGGGTAACGGGTTAAAACTTAAACAGGGGAAGTTTAGATTGGATATAAGGAAGAAGTTCTTTACTGTGAGGGTGTTGAGGCACTGGAATGGGGTGCCCAGGGAAGTTGTGAATGCTCCATCCCTGGCAGTGTTCAAGGCCAGGTTGGACGAAGCCTTTGGTAACGTGGTTTAGTGTGAGGTGTCCCTGCCCATGGCAGGGGGGTTGGAACTTGATGATCTTAAGGTCCTTTCCAACCCTAACTGTTCTGTGATTCTGTGATTCTGTGAAAACAGTGAATGAAAAACAGCTTTTTCAGAAGATTATCCATAAAACTGGAGGTTAGTACTGAAGAAAGCACCTGTATATCTGTGTCTGGGGCAGGGGAGGAAATAATAATAATAAAAAAAAAATAAAAAGGAATTTTAGAAATGCAGAATATTTATTTTAGAGACCTCCTAAATCGGTCATTTTACCTTACAATTTGAACTCAGCTTTTGTGGTTTAGAAAAGGATATAAGGTTAAAAAAAAAAAGTTAAATAGAATGGCTGAGTAACCCAAAGGCAAGCAAAACATTTCATTTCAGTTGGAACAATATTTGGGAATTTCTTCCAGCTTCTGCTTAGGTTTTTGCCAGCCTCCTTCTCCCTCTAGCCCCACTTCATTGTTGCTCAGTCCAAGCCATTTTTCCCCCAGATATTTTGATTCAGATACATAACCCAGACAGTTGTTATTTACTTCATATTTGTGATCTCCTCATTTCCAGTTGCCCTTTCCACTGGCCTGAACTACCAGAAATGCTGCTCACTGAGAACATTGTGTCTCCATTCTCACTCCATCCATCTGGGGGTTTTCAGCACCACCAGAGTTCTTCAGCATGTCCCTCTCACCCCAAGCCATGCCACTACAAATCCCTATCAAAGAAGTCATCAAAGACAGAAACTCTCTCTGTCTTGGTTCTCACAAGCATAGGTTTGTGGTAAATCTTCTCTTCCTTTTCCCACTCCTCAGACCCTGTGCTGGAGGTGTCCCAGAAAAGATCCTTCATCTGCAGCTCCCTCATCCTCCATCCCTCATCATGCCACCTGGAGATTCCTCCATCCCACATGTTTCCTTGGGGAGAGAAAAAAAAAAAAACCAACAACAAAAAAAACAAAAGAATCATAATTTTGTAGAAATGCAAGCCCTGTTGCCTGGCGTTTAGCTGGAAATGGCATTGGGCAGCTGGAGGCATGTAAAGAGGATCCTGAGATCACTGTAAGACCAGACCCCATGCTCAAGGCTGTTGGTGGACCATGCAATGATGAGGCCAGGAGAAAATTTCTGGCAGCTGTTCCTCAAGCAGTTTATTCTCTATTTCTTTCTCCTGGTGAGCCCACTTCCAGCTTCCCAATGTGCCCAAGGTTGCTTTGCCAAAGACTGACTGCAAGGGTCAACACCCAAAATGTATGTGGGTATCCTCCTTCAGTCCTTCCTGCATTTCAAAGGGGGAGAGACAAGGCTGACTCTTCTCTCAAAAAACAGTCTCACAAGGTCCCTGAAAATAACAAACAATCCCAAATCACCCAGGTTTCCCTTTTGCTGCAAGGCAACATCACACTTGATTTCTCCAGAGCTGAGAAAATTTAGATGCAGTCAATCTGGTGCAGTAGAAGAGCAATTCTGAAGCCCTCCCCAGGGCACACCGCAGGCTTGGGCAGGAGGTTTCTCATGCTGGGGCAGAGGGCAGGGGGCAAAACCTGTTGTAAGCACTGATCTTCAGGAAATCATTTTCCATTTTTTTTTCTCCTTTGCCCCTAGGTGAACATACATGTTGGTGGATCTTTAGAGGCTTCCCCCAGCCCTTGTATGTTCACCTGTGTGGTGGTGTTGTATATGCTCACATCCTAGGATACTTTCACCTGATGGATAACCTGACTCTCCAAGGATGTGGAGCCCCAGGGACACTCTGTCCTCACGCTCAGTTTGCTGTGCAGGGGACATGTGGGACAAGCTCAGACTCTCCTGCCAGTGGGAACCTGCTCCTGAGGAATTTGGCTTTATGCCTCTATGGCTAAGTCCACAGCCCTTAATTCACATCTAGTCAGGTCTGTTTGGATGCTATCAGGGAAACAGCCCAGAGACCTGCGTCCTCTTCTGAGGCATCCCAGTGCTTTGCCTTATAAACACATTGCCCAGCATTGTCATCCCAACTATTTTAAACCTGCATTGTATCACTGCAGGAGATGGAGCAGCGGAAGCAGCTTCCAAAGGGAAACTTCTCTGATGACATTAAAAGGCTGGTGATCTTTTAATCTCCTCGGAAAATTACTTACCATGGTCATCTCCATGAAAACACTGATTGTGCTCAGCAGGGACGAGGTCTCGGCTTTCGGTGCTTTTGCCTCTCTGGAGACTGTCAAGGACTTTCTTCTGGCTGAATTCCTTCATGTTTTGTTCATTGATGTTTGTCTCCCTGTGGAGATTTCGCTTCAGCTCTGCCTGGGTTTGCAAACGAGTCGTGAACACAAGCAGCAGAGGAGTGAACACGTTTTAGCAGCTCAACATGGCGTACCATTAGGGGGTTGGCACTGAAAACAATTACACAGTCAAGTAGTTTAACCCAAGAAAATGATGTTTGCCAAACTGGGTACATGACAGAACATGAGCTGGACAGAGATTTTGGTCTCCCCATGAGCCACAGCAAAATGAGAGCAAAGCATTGGAAAAATCAGAAGTAACTACAGGTCACAGAGGCCCACTGTGATGCTCCCCACCTCTCGTCTGCCTGACCCACTGGGAAAGCAGCAAAAGATCAAGGTGTCAATAGTTAAATGAATGACCTTCCCAACATAAATCTTGAAGCCTCCTGGTCCATAGGAGTGACACTGGAGCTGGGCAGCACCCCCGTCTGGGAGGGGAAGCTCCAGCCTCTCCTCAAATCCATCTCAGCATTACCTCTTGGCGCCTGCGGGTCAAGTCCAGCATCTGCAGCTTGTGCAAGTGCTGCCGCCTACCAGGGAGGTGTCTCAGGCTTTGCCCCTTCTTCTCCAGAGCCTATGAGGTATTTAAAAATGTAAATAAATACACCTGCACTTTCTCAAAGGAAAGGAACAGCTACCAGCTCCCAAGCCCACACCCGGCCCCTGAGGCTCACCCCAGATAAAGGCAGCGAGCACCTCCCTGAGTAGCCAAGTTGCAGAAATTTATCTCAGATTTCCACTGCACATCACAGTTTATCTCACAGCTCTGGGGCATGATGAAAAAATCTTCATTAAAACAATGTATACATGCTTCTGCTCCTGAGGCATTACCACATGGAGTCAGCTGCCCAAGATAATCTCATGAACCAAAAGAAGTAAGCTCTCTTGCATGTTCAAGGTTTCAGAGGTTGTTTATGGCACACCACCCTTGCAGCCCTCTGCTTGATGACCACAAGCAATAGGTGTTCAAGTTGTTCAGCCATTTAAAGGACTGGTGTCCTGGATTCAGCAGTAGCAGTCGTTTTTTCTCCTTAGTAGCTGGTGCAGCGCTGTGTTTTTGACTTTCAGCCTGGGAACAGCTCTGATAACACCGATGTTTTTAGTTACTGCTCAAATGTTTAGTCTGGCCAAGGACTTTCTGAGCCTCATGCTCTGCCAGGGAGGAGGGGAAGCTGGGAGGAAGCAGAGACAGGACACCTGACCCAAACTAGCCAAAGAGGTATTCCATACCACAGCACATCATGCCCGGGATGTAACTGAGAGTTACCCGGAAGGGCTAGCTCTCTCCAGGGTTGGACGAGGTATCAGTCGGTGCTCAGTCGGGCTGGGTATTACTGGTCAGCAGGTGGTATTGTATTCTCTTCCCTTGTTATTTCCTTTATCATTATTATTATTGGTGGCAGCAGCAGTGGTTTGTGTTATACCTTAGTTACTGCACTGTTCTTATCTCAACCTGTGGGAGTTACATTCTTTCGATTCTCCTTCCCATCCCTCTGGGAGCGAGGGAAAGAAAAGGGAGGGGGTGAGAGAGAGACTGCGTGGCTGATTTATGGCTGACTGGGTTTAAACCATGACAACTGGTCCTCAAACTTTTAGCCTCAAAAATATTTAAGGCCCTGGCCCAGCAGGTCAGCCTCATCAGGGAACTGTGATGCTGGAGAAACTTCTCCCTTATTTTGCGTCCTTTCAGCCACACACCGGTGTTTCAGGCGGCTCACACGCTCAGCCAGGGACAGAAGTGCAGCCAGTGTGAAACACTAGCTTCTGTTCTTCGGAGTGCCTGACTTCCAAGGGAAAGGAGCCTCCAGTCGGCAGCAGCCCTGTGCACAGGGCTCGACTCATGTGCTTACCTTTGGCTTTGGGCTTGCAGCCACTTCTTGCTGACTCCAGGGCTTCACAGGAGCAATTGCTTGCAGAGGGCAGGCAGGTTCAAGCTTCTGCAAGTCCAGTATTTATAATACTCAGCACTGCTTGTTCCACACAATCATAAAACATGATACAAAACTATATAGCATTTTTCCAGCTCCAATTCTGGTCCAGCTGCTTAGGATACAGGAAGGAAGGAGATTGGCATTTCTAGCAGATGCTTAGTGAGATGAGCATCTCGTTTGGTCCTTCAGGAATGGGCAAAACTGAGAGCATCTCCTGCATTACAGTCAAAGTAGCAAATACCCAGTCTGACATTAGTTTCATCCCTGTAGGTATTTCTATACCTATATTGGGTATAGGAGCCCAAGGCTCCAGCCAAGACCAGAGTGAAGACACACCCCAGCTCAGACTGCTTCATGTCAAAGCTGGAGAGGTATCACAATTTAATATGAAGTCTTCTAACAGGTCATCCAAGGGCAAATCCCAGTTACCCAAGACTGACACATTTCTATGCAGAACTGTGCTTGGTACAAAGTGCCTTTCATGGTAGCTAGTGGAAGCCGGCAGAGACTTGCTTTACAGATACTCTGAGCATGGGGTTTTATCTTAAGGAGCTAAGTTGCCTCCTTAAAGCGTGCCAAACCACTAGATGATACTGGGTCATTTCATGGCTCAATATTGCTACTGTCCCCTTCTAGGATGGGAGCTCAGTAGAACTTCCATAAAAATTAAGGGGAGCATCATCAAGGACTTCATCAATAAGACCTGACTTACACTTTATGTGGGACACCATTAACTCAAATATGAACAAGTGTCCAAGAAATGGTGACATATCCCTGACTGTCTGCACTGAACTGCTGCTAAAGCCTGAGCTATAATTTTGAGGCTTCCTATAGATCAGTGAAAAAATGTAGGAGAAAAACAGTAAGCAGCATCATGTAAAGGGAGAATTCCCCATCACTCCTGAGCACCAAGTTCATGTGTCAGCATCAAGAAATCTCACAAAACTGAATATGAAACTTCAAGAATGGCACTAGGTGGCAGCATGTGACACCACAAACTGTGGTCTGGGCTGTGCAGCCCTCCTAGATGCCACCAAGGCTGCCAGCACGAAGGGTGGCTGAAGGTAAATAAATTCCTGCATCTATTGGCTCATCTTCTTGTGCCTGGTGGGGAAGCCAAGTTTCAGGCTTTTGGCTGAAGTTCTGTCCCAGGCTGAAAATTGACTCTTTTCTTTCATCTTTGTGAACCTGATGGGATTTTCCTCTGGAAATCCTCTACGTGCCCTTGGGTAGGCCACGTCATCCTGCTCTGCTATTTTTTAAAATATTCCCACAGGGAAAAAGGCTTTTCCAGTTGTGTTTACACTCACCAACAGCAATGGCAGAAACATGGGGTAGGATTAATGGTGTCTGTCCTGCAGTGATCATTATGAGTGTTTTAATAATACATATAAATACAGCCATAATGGAAATAAGATCAATGTCTAAAAATTACATGCTGGTAGAAGGTTTCTAAAGGAGGCTGTGATTCCACATGACAGTTCATAGGGTGTAGCTGGGTTCATTGCAGGTGCTGCTGCTTCGTCCTCCCCCCAGATCCATGGACACATTATTCAGTAGTTGGTGTCCACCTGTGTTCTCTGAAGCCACCATTCTTGGCAAAAGCTGCAGCCCTGGGTGGGGGGGGGGGGGGTGTTAACTGATCCCAACTGGTGACTCTTGTGTTCTTTATTATAGTTTAAAAAAACTTAATCACAGCAAGGAAGGCTTGAGCAAGGACCCCTGCCCTGTAGAGTTAGCTTGGTGGTGGTGTAACCCAGGGGAGCCTCAGGGCTGCTCTAAGTTGGGATGACCCAGCTCCTACAGGAGCACTACAGAGAAGCATGTGGCCAGTTGGGGCAAACACATCTCTTTTATGGGTTAAACAGCCAAGAAGTGTGTTTGCCTCTGTTTATCCCCAACCGCCCACCCCTAAAGACTCACTCCAGCTGCTTAATTAGGCTGTTGGTGTGCTTGTGCAGCTGAGCTCTTAGAGGGGTCTCAGCAGCAAGAACAACGTTGGCCCTTAATTGCTAATTGAAAGTCCTGCCTAAATGAGAGCATAGGGGGTGGGTTATTTCCAGTATTTGAGTGCTTCCCCAAGCAGAACACCTGCATTTGGAGATGTCTGTTCAAGTTGTCCCCTTTCTTTACCTGATTTCTGACCTCTGAGCCCTTGCTCTCAGTTTTGGATCTCACAGACCTATGCCAAGTAGCAGAGAAGAAGCACAGCCACGAGCTTCAAGCAGGGGCTCTAAAAGAGAAAGATCTCAAGAATAAAGTGAAGGAGCTGCAGTTCTGGGGCATCTAGAGTGGGATTTAGCCTGTGTCCCTGATGTCCTATCCCTAACCCCCTGTGGGTATGGAAGGAAAAACTCAATCTCAGTCAAACACCTGCAGCTTTGGATCCTCAGTGTTGAGCAGGTAAGAGATGGGAAGTTGAAAGGTGTTGCTGCCTGGTTTGGAAGGTTGTGGAGAAGAGATGAAAATTCAGGTGAAGTAGAGAAAGCAATGCATTTCTCTAGGTCTGGGTTTTAAATAACCTGATCTATGGCAGGAGTTGTATAGTCCTGGTAATGCAGCTCCAGTTTAGCACTGCAAGCACATGATGGGGATTCTCCGAGGCCTGAGCCTCACCCAGGTTTTGTATTGAATAAAAGCATCAATGTAGGAAAATATCAGCACAGAAAATGCATGTAGAGGACTTGTCACTTACTTCTTTTTTTTTTTTTTTAAGTGAAGTAGCATCTCTAACCCTTCTGCAGGTGGGACATTAGCTGCAGTCCTTTACCTCCTTTACAGTAAATTATATAAATATAAAGGTATTTCTGGAGCTTTACATATGTTGTAATGTGTGTGTGAAAAACTCAGATTCCAGGTCAGGTAGTCATGGATTTCAGGGCTTGGAGGCTAAGAGATCTGGGAAATGCAGGAAGACGAAAGGAAAGAGGTCAAGGAGGAGTGATCAAGGGTCTTTTATGTTTGTTTTGGGGTGTTTTTTTTTTTAATATCTAGATATGTGGGGGATGGGGGTAGTGTGGCATGTATATACCATGCTGTTGAGGGGAGAAGGTGAAGGTATGTGTAGGTACACAGCATACATAGCGATTCTCAAAACCTAAAATAATTGCTCTGTACTTTCATGGGCCCCTATTGCAAACCACATCTGTCTGCTTTACCTACCTCTCTGCCTTTAAGCTGATGTCAGACCTGGATGGGCTGTTTGGCCTGAAGAGCCAAAACCAACCCTAGTGATGTAAGTTGCATCCCTTCTGCAAAGGGCTCTGTCTTGGCCACATTAGCCCCATGAAAGCACTAAGTTTGGGATGCAGGTACACAGACACCACAAAGGGAAATGGGTCATTACAGGAAAGGTGACCTCATGGGCAGCACGAGGGCATGTGTTCTTGTTGGGTGTCTCCAGAGAGGCAAGACTCATGGGGTCAGGCAAGAGAGTAAAGGCAGAGCATTGCTGCACTGATCCCTCTTTGGCTGTTCTTAGAAGATGAAATCTTCACCTTGTGCTAATGAACCAAAAATAACCTCTCTGTGGTCAGTGTAGCTGCTCTGCCCCAGGTATCAAACCTGAGCTGGTGGTAAAGCTCATCCAGGGATGGCCATTTGACAGTAGGACCTCCTATTTAAATTTCTGTAGGATATTTGTTTCCCTCACCATGATGCCGTGACATGTGCCCAAGTCCCCAAGAAAGCCCATATCAGTGGGTCAGAGAAACTCAGAGCTTTTCAAACTCGCCTTACTTGAGGTCTTCGAGGTGGGTGCTCTTTAATGATGCTGGTTTCTCCCTTTTCTGGCACAGTGTTGAAAGAAAGGGGTCCTTAAAGATGAGAGAAGAAATGGATGAAGTTACTTTTGGATGACCATCAATTGCTAGGCTGTACTTGACAATAGTTTTCTACACTTTTTTTTTTTTGGTTGGCATGTCCCAGTAAAGTCTCTCTTGGTGTACTCCAGTAACACATGGTATAAATTATTCTATTAGCTGCAGAAATGAAGTGAGCATGTACCTGTGCCTGCTCTTTCTAACAGATGCCTGCCATGTACCTCTCCTGCTTCCCTCTACAACTTCTCATGTATCCTGTATGTGTCAATAAACATCCTCTGTGTCTACTGTGGCCTCCCTGAGCCCCTCAGTCCCCTGTGTGACCAAGGGTTCTCCTCTGCTTCTGTGGCCTGTAACCGTCAGGTGGCCAAAAAAACCTCTGAGCATTGCTGTTTCCCCACTGCCTGCCCTTTTAAAGTGTGGAACAGGCAGCAGTTTGGATCTTTTGTTGCTGCTCATTCACTGAGACTTTATTATTGGTGTTTGGTGGAGCTGAGAAATCTCTCTGATGCTTTTACAGACTGTGGCAGAGCTGGGCTACAACCAGTGGGTTCAGAAGTTAGCAGGTTATGCTTAGACAAGCAGTATGATCACAGGCCCTCATCTTTGGAAATCAGCCCAAAATAACATGCTACACACCAGTGATCACCTGTTATTAAAGCAGTGCTTTGGCTGAGGTCTGAATGTGATCTGGGCTTCGGTCTGTTCTGTGCTGGTGCTCTTGGGTGGACAACACTGCCTGCGCAGTGCAGAGTGCATATTTCTTTTACAGAAGACTTTCTCTAACCCACCTATTCTCCAAAAACTTGCCTTGGTGCTTTCAAATGCCATTTTATACATAGTGTTGAGTGAGGTGTTGCTGAGCAGCTCCTGCTCCCTTGTGGGGGGAGCCCCAGGGTGGCTGCAGCAGAGAGCTGGGGATAAAGTGCAGGAATTGCATTGTAGTTGATGCCAAATTTAATAGTTGTATTAGAAAGAAAAATAATAATTTGGAGATCACCTTATGGGGGACTTCGGTGGGTCCTTTGAGTGAGTCTCCTAGTGGGTTGCCAAGGAAGGGATCCTGGAGAAGTGAGAGGACGATGGAAGGTGTTGGGGAATGGGAGAAGATGGTGACTCAATCGGATAAATGTTTGCTGGGCTCTGCAGAGCACTGGCAATGATTAACTGCTAAACAAAGCTGTGGCTGCTCTGTACATGCAAGAATGGGTGCCTGAAGTGAAAATTTACAGTGCAGGAGGCTCCTCCAGAGACAGACTTCAGCTGCTGGGAAGATGTGCTGAAATAGCAGCTTATGATAAAAAAAGAGAGGTTACTAAGTTACTGCCTCTCAATCTGCAGGACAAATCAGTGCACAGGGAATTTCTAATGAAGTAAAATGTAAGGAGGTGTCTCATGGTGCTGGGAACATGGGACACAGCACAGGCAAGGGACTGCAACTTGGAGAAACTTGTTCTGGTGAGAGGTATGGCTTTGGGGAAGTTATTTCTCCTGGATGAAGTGTGATGGTTTGTGTTCTATGTGTTTGGGGTTGTTCTTTAAGTTACTCCCCTTTATCTTACCCATGTGTGTGTTTTGTAGGAGATTTGTCCTTATCCTCTACAGATACAGAACTGGGAGCCAAGAGCTCTCTGTCCCTGAATCTGCTTTGTCCTGGGGCAGGAACGGTTCCTGGCATACCTGCACGATGCCAGCAAGGAGGGACCATCATCTCACTGCACTGTGCTGGCAACACCAAGCCCGAGCTGAAGGTGTTCTTGTGACCTCTGTTTTATCTACCTTTGCACTTTGGTAGCAATGGATCCTCCCTGATGAACTAAGAGGGATTTAACACAAGCCAAGACAAACCCTCATAAGCCAAATAAAACCAATTCTCTTGGCGCCTTTGCTTATTTAGCCAGCAGCTCAAGCTAATACATCACTCCAGTACTCTTGAGCATACTCCTTTTATTTCTGAAAATGAAAAGTAATAGAAAATGACATTTGTCAAGAGAGTTTAAAGTTTGGGGGTTTTTGTTTTGTTGTTTGGAGTTCATTGGGGGTTTCTTTAATAAAAGTACTTTTTTTTTATAAGCACTTGTTAAATGCACAGTGATTATTGATAATTTTCCAGAACAGGAAAATTGGTTGTTCTTCCTGTCACGAAGTACTTGAAATGCCCTGTTTTACAGCCAGATCTGATTTGTATTCTCACCGAGACCTCCAGTTCCAGGAATGTCACTGCTATAATGCTGGAGGTTTGTTTGCTTTCACTGCTCCTTGATGCTGAATGATCCTGAAGGAAATATCCAGCCCCTGGGGAAGCAGTGGTGCTTAACACTGCGTGGTATGTGTCAGAAGTTCATTTTTTGAAATGGAACAGAGGGGAGGAGGGTGCAGATCCTCATTCCTCTGCATTGCCCTGTATCAGACCACATTTGCGTTCATAGGAGCTAAGCTCACCTAACTTGGCTGTGGGAAGCCGTTTGTCACTATCCAGCTTGTGCAGAGCTCTGCATCCACTTTCAGATGGGTGCAAACTTCCTTCCTTACCTCAGGAAGCATTTGGGTATGGATGAAGTTTAAAACCTGCTGTGAAAGGCTGTATGATGCCACTTGTAGAAAAACAAACATAGATGTTGTAATATACACACACAATAGCTATGCTATTTGCCTTTCCCTGCCTCTTGGCTTAGGAAATTAGCATGTACAAGACATAGCTATAATTTATTTTAATGCTTTTACCTGCTGAGCACATTACCCAGCATCTAATTCTAATTGAGCTGGCAATATCGACATGCGCAGCAGTGGCAGATGAGCAGGATGGGTGTATGGCCAAGAGTTATGGGGCTGCTGTATGAGGGTTTGCTTGGATAAAGGCTGTTTTCATCACATGCCAGGTTGATGCTGGGGAGTGGATGTTGGCTATTGCCAGGGGCATAACTGATGGAAGTAAGGAGACTGGATCTGGGCTCTGGTGACTGAGATGCTTTCCAAAACAAGTGAGGAATGGGGTGAATTGAGTTTTCCCAAAGCTAAAACATCCTGGAGATGGCAAAATATTACTGATGCAGAAAGGCATCAATACACACATGTACACACCCCCAGCTGCCCTGCAGTGAGCAAACCCACAGCCCCAGCAGATGCCCCCTGATTCTCTGCCCTGCACTTTGCAGTAATACGGTGGTGACCTCCTTACCTGCAGAGGCTCGTCCGTGCCAGGTCTCCCGCAGAGGTGGAAGTTCCTTGTGAATGGTAGGGTTTCCCCACTTCGCCGCAGCCAGCGGGTGCAGGCTGGGCTGTTCTGGCATGCTGGGGTGCCAATATGGGGTGGTGAGAACTGGCAGGTCCTCCCCAGTGCGCATTGGTTCCACCTTGGTCACCTTGGGGTGCGCTTTGGAAGAGTTCAGGCCCATTTTGTGGAGTGGTGGCTTGAATGGAGAAGGAAAATCCGCTCACGTACTGTCCTCCCTAAACACGGAGGGATCTGCGTGAGCAGCTGCAGGGCCCACACATCCTTCCCAGCTTGGTTAAACATTGACCTGTTCAGGCCATTCCCCTGCGCAAGTGAGAGGTGGCTGTGGCTGGTGAAGAAGTGGAAAGCAGCTCAGAGAGCCAGTGTCAAGCCCCAGGGAAGCTTTGTTTTCTGCCTATAAGTGATTTTCAGCTAGGGGCACCACCTCAGCTAGCTGTTGGCTGACCTGGAGTTATTTATATAGGCAGCTATTTTGATAAATATTAAGATTTTTAAGGAAATTTAATCCTTGGAGCACCAGAAGGGTGAAAGCGTCTCCCACTGCATGGAAGAAGTAGCATGAGGATGAGGGCTGGCTGAGGAGCTCCTGACAGCACTGCTGGAAAAAATGCAGCTTTAGCACAAACCCACCTGAAAATGTGGGCCCAAGTGAGCCATATTATGCACTTGTGGAGCTCCTGCAGGATTTGGGCCAAATGCAGCAGGAGCAGTGTGTAGGGAAAAGATCTGTACTTCCACACTGGCTCCCAAGCTGGGTGAGGGGGTTCAAGTTTTACTCAGAACTGTGTGTAGTCATTCATTTCCAAGGTGGAGTGGTTGGAAAATATGTAGGGAGGATTACTTACGCAACAAGATTAATAGTGCAGGGTGGGTTTTATGGCAGCAGTGGGGTTGTGGGAGGAGGTCAGGACTGTGCTGCAAAAAGACGTGGAAACCAGCAAACACAACAGTGCAAGGGAGACCCCAAAATGGCATCAGCGCTGGGGTTCCTTCAGTGGAAGCTTACCTCACTGGGATTTCCTGGACTGATCCTGTATAGGTTTGGAGCAATTACGGCCTCTTTTGCCTTTTCCTCCTGGGAGAGGACTGCTGGGAGGAGGATTGCACAGGGAAGTGAGGGTTATGGCAGAGCCAAGCATCTGTTACTTATGGCCAGTAGATCCACAGATGAAGCACTTCCCCTTCCCAGAAGTGGGGAGCTGAGTGCCCATAGCCACTGCAAAATACCACTGACCAGGAGTGACACTTCCCAGAAGAAATCCTGGGTTCCTGGAGCAGCCCAATAAGTTCACGTTTAAGCCACAAGGTACCAACATCACTTGTGACTTTGCTTTACAATAGGTCACACAGGGCAGGAGGGAGCAGAAGAGCTTAGGTTTCATTTTAGGTTTTGTTTGTTTGTTTTCTCCTCTTTTTCTAATGAAAATATAAAATCAGCGCCCTGCTTCCCTCCCATGTCTACTTATCTATTTTTAGGGTTTTTTTACTCCCTCCTCCCCTGCTGAGAACAGGTCATTCCTGTTAAGCAGCTTGGGAAAACTGTGAATTAAATGCAGTGATGGATGTGTCAGAGCAGTGGAAAACCCATGTGGATTTCAAGCTAGCATCCATCCTCCTGTATCTGGGTGTTTCACCTGGATGCAGTGCTGTGGCCCTGGCCTGCTGGAGTACTCTTGGATCCCCATGCTGGTAAACACCCCCTTTTGGACAGGTTTCTTTCCAAGCCATATGGGTTTCCTCAATTGCCACAGCCTGTCATACAGTGATTTAGGGAAGGGGAGATCAAAGGGACAGGCGTATCCAAGACTAATATAGCTTCAAGCACTTCATCTCTGGGTGAAGAGGCAGCACCTTGATGCTGCATCAGTTAATGACCAGTTTTTCTCAATAAATCCCTAAAAAGCAGTCTTCAAAAAGACACCTTTCCTGCAGGTTGCTGGGGCAAACTGAGAGCAAATTTGGGGTTGAACAGGGTTCCATAAGGGCCCAGTGGTACTGGGAGAGGCTTCCAAATATTATTACTTGAAACTGCTGAGCCAGAATTACCCCTTCACACCTTTACCAGAGCTCCCTGGAGAGCAGGGTGCTGTGTGGATGCTGGGGGTTTGCTGGGTGAGCTTTGCATGTGCAGTGATGATTGTGGCTACTGGCATTAACCTGCTGAGCTTGAGAGTGAGCAGGGGCAGCCTTGCTACAGCACAAAGTGATGCTGTGTTACCCCCCTCACTTAAACCTGGCTTTAGCACCAACTGATGGATTGGATGAAGGGAAGGATGTGTTGAGGTAGAACAGAACAGACTATTTCAGCTGGAAGGGGACCCACAATGATCATCTAGTCCAGTCTGACCAGTTCAGGGCTGACCAAGTTAAAGCATGGTATTAAGGGTGTTGTCCAAATGCTTCTTAAACACTGACAAGTTTGGGGCACCAACCACTTCTTCAGGAAGCCCGTTCTAATGTTTGGCCACCATCTCAGTAAAGAAATGCTTCCTAAAGCCAACCTGAAGCTCAGGACTACCTTTATTACTGACCTCCTGGTGATGTGAAGCTCATAGTGGTTTTTTTTTTTTAACTGGGGTGTTACTTAATGAAGTCTTTTATCTGTATTTAAGGTTTGTGTTGATTCCCAAGTGCTGTGCTGTGGAAACATAGTGATGCAAAGAGCTTTGGTCCCATAGATCGCTGTTAGGGACAGCATGTGGTCCCTACCAGGAGGGCTGGAAGCTCTTTCCACCTTTCTCCCATTTCATTAATTGGCTGAAATCCTCCACCAAATTCAGCTGGAACCTGTAAGTGACACTGATCTCACTGGAATTGGATTTTCCAGCAGATTTTTTTCAGTCAAAATGGAAATGTTGACACCTGAGTGCTCTGATACCCTTGTTGTGAGGAAGATACGAGGAAAAGCTCAAGGGTAGGGCAGTGTCATAACTTGGGCAGGGTTTTTCCCACTGAGAGGCAGAGTTTGTTATTCTTTGCACATGGAGCAGTGGTGAATCAAGGGGAGGATTTGGCATGGGGCACTAGTCTAACATTGAACTGCAGCAGTGAACCACCTCTGCCTTAAAACTTCTCTGCTTTAAAGATAATTTCTCTGCCTTAAAATTTAGTTTTAAATTACAAAAAGCACAGGCACAGGAGGAGATGGAAATGGGGCAGCATGGATTTTAGCCAAAATAACACCTGGATTTTATGCAAATCTCTGTTAAGAGATGACCATTAATGATGCAAATAGGCTTGCTGTTTATCATGCTTGCAGCAAGTACAGGGAGCAACAGCATGAACAAATGGAGCAGTGAAGAGAGGAAAATAATCCAGCACCATTCACTGTCTGGAATACATACTAGTACAGCTACTGGATCACATTATTACACATCTGTAAAGTTGAGAAATACGGCTTGTTCCTCCCTCCTCTGCTTGTCGCTTGTATTAACAGGGGATGTTCATCTTAATTAGCCAAGGCTGACGGTACCAGTGGTGCTGAGATAACATTGTCTGCGGTGCCTGGTTGTCGAGCCCTCTGGAGAGGACATATGCAGGCAGCGATGCTCGAGATGGGTTATTCGCAGCATGTTTTGTTTTCCTTCCAGGGAGCCAGGCCCTGGTGTGAAGGAGAATCTGATGATGCAGCTGCCAGACAAAACTGCCATTTTCCTTGGGGTGCAAATGAGGCAGCACAACTGAAATGAAGCCCTCACATTGCTGGAGATGGTAGAAGGGCTCATCAGAGACACCCACAGCAGAGGAACTAACACATCTGATCAGTCACTTGATGGGTGTGATTACTGGTTTGCATACCTTTGATGGACTGTCAGCACCATCATGCAAAATAGCCTCCATTTATTGTCTGATTTCTTGGGTTTTAATGGGTTTTCTCCAGCTGAAAGGCTGAGCTGAGGGACTCTAGGGAAAACAATTACCTTCCTCACTCAGTAAGGAGGAAAAAACGGCTGGTTGGGCAGCAGGTGAAGGAGGGGGCCATAGGGAATAGCTGAGCGTGATGAACACCCCTGGACAGCATCTGGGAGTGATGCATTGGAGGGATTAGGTACCTGCTTGCCTCTGGGGATCTGGGGCACTTGTGGCTGCAGTGGCAGAGTTGTCTGGAGTTGCTGGTGGGGGAAGGATGAAGAAGCAAATCCCTCCTGCCCACCCTCAGCAGGGGCTGGGAGAAGCAAAGTGGCAGCGGAGAGCGGAAAGCCTTCTGTAGAACCTTAGCACTGTTCAATGTGCAGGCAGCAACACGAGGGATGCTTGCTCTGAACAGAAAGCTTGGTTTGGGTTAGATGGTGTCTGTTAAGCCTGATGTGAGGTGGAAGGTGACTGCACGGGTCAGAGCTATACATATTTTCTCCCTGTGGAAATCAAGGGTGATCACTGGTCCCTGGGAAAGGGGCAGGCACAGGGTTTGCTTGTAGAGAGTGTTGAGACATGTTAGTTGTTAGCTTAAGTAAGTTTTAAATAGAAGAAGTCACTTCTAGAGTTATAATATTGTGTAGATTAGTATGCTGTTTGCTTAGCTTTACCTTCTTAGTATGAGTAGCTAGATTTGCTGCAGCCTTAGCCTGCAACCTGTGCACTTTCATATAGATACACTTTTGGTTGGAATAGAGTTAGTTAATTTTCTTAGGATTGTTTCCTAGTACAGTGCTGTTTTGTCTTTAGTATGAGAAGAACACTGGTAATACACTGATGTTTTAGTTGCTGTGGGGTAATGTTTATTTGAGGTCTGGGATTTCAGTGTCCCATGCTCTGCTGGCAAGCCGGTACACCATATGCGCAAACCAGGAGATAAAGAGGCCACAACGATCAGCAGCAGCTGCAACTCAACAAGAAAAGAACGGTTCATGGCTTACCTTCATGGAGACAGAGAAAGAACCCAGCAAGGTATTAGGTAACCCCAGACCAAAACCACCACTGGATTAAAAATGCACATGAAGGGCACGTGAGCAGCATAATTCATAAGATTTATTCATGTGCATAAATCATAAGGGTACTACAGCGGCTTTTGCTGACTGAGAGTGACAGGTTGGCATAGTGACACTCTGTGTCCCTGGCCGTGAAACACCTGAAGTAGAAAAAAATAGACTGAAATATAGGGTTTGCATGATGTTCCCTGTTGAATCCTCAATTAGGTTCCTTGAAGGATCCAGTCCTGGGCTTGAAGATGCGGCCATGAGGCTGCTTGCCAAATTTGTACTCAGCAATGCATACTAACAGGAAATGTTTCTTATTCCCATATGTTCGGTTTGGCAGAAGCTAAATTTCAGTAAAACACATCACTAAAACTATCTAGTAATGTAAATGAATATATTAAGTCCAAAAATTGACTTGGGCTCATGCCCAAGCTCCCATGTGCTATTTGTTTTCATCACATCGTATCTCCTGTTCAATATAATTCACTTCTTATAGAATATTTTAAATGTCTAACTCCTTTCAAAAGCAGTAGACAAACAGCTGAGCCCATCTTCTCCAGATGGGTTTAGTGCAAAGGGGATGATTGGTTGGGCTGGTTTCTACAGACCTAATTCTGTAGCCATGTAATGGAAGAGCCCAAGTTTGGTTGGTTTTGTTTTGGGGTTGTTAGTTTGGTTCTGTTTTTTTTTTATTATATTTTGTTAGCTCTACTGGTTTTGTTAGCTCTACTGGTTGCAAGGAACAGTTTAGACAGGAACATTAAAAACCCTCAAATAGAAGAGAGTAAACCAAAAGAAGTGGTTTTGTTATTACTTACATGAATTTGTTTGCAGCAGTAGTCAGCCCTAATGGCTATGGGGACACACTGGCTGCCCACCACCCTTCAGCCCCACCACTGCTTCCTCTGCTTCTGGGACCAGTCCAGCCCTAGGGCACTGCTCAGAGAACTGTGCAGCTTGGCTGGTTTGTGTTGACTTTTGAAAGGCTTTTCCACTGTGGAGGTTAAGAAAACATACTTGTTGGGCCCAGAGCTCTATAAAATAGGAACTGACATTTCCTTGGGATGCTGGTGGTACAGGGTTAGTCTCTCCTGAGAAGCTTGTTTAGCTGGGAGTGCAGCTTTTCTGGGAGAAGAGCTAAAATAAGGCTATTCTTGTCTTTACTGCTACTTACTAAAGGCACCCAAAATCCAGCGACAATGCTAGGAAGCTGGTGTTGGGACAAGGCACAGCTCAGCATGACTCTGGAAGGAATGAGGGGCTAGCGCTGGAGCCTGGTCAGGGGAGAGAAGCTATGGGTGCTTTGGTGGGTCCAGGTTAATAGGATGTTTGCAGCTAAAGAGTCACAGGCTAGAGCAGACAATGAGTGCCATGAGTGGGGTCGGTTCTTTAGCAAAGGCTGGGATAAGGCGTGAAGCTGCCTAAGGGCTGATCATAGCCCTTAGATCATAGCTGATCATCCTGGAGTGGAGGGCATGATCAGCACCAGCTCAGTATTCAGTTTGTGTGACTAGGGCTGCTAGAATTCCTACAAATCCACAAACTAGCAAAACTGTTTTCAACTTTTTTGATCAGCAACAACTCACCTTAAATATATGGTTCTCCTATGCTCAGCTATGGAATTCTCTCTTCCAACTGGACTGGGAAGCAAGGTGTCTCAGCAGTGCTTGCCCACACCACTGCCCCCAGTCATATCCTGGGTGTCACATTTGTTGAGACATCAGTCATCAGTACCAAGCCATGGATTCCCACTGCCTGCAGGTACTGTATTCAACAGAGAGGAGACAACCTTGCAGAGCCATGTCTCCGAGCTAATAGCACTGTAGCATGTCCAGGTTTTGTGCAACATAACTTCCATCACATTTCACAACGTAACACAACGTAACAAAAAATTAATGTTTTGCACCTCATAGAATATTTAGTCTGATAATAATTCCTAATATTGACATGAACATTGGCCTCTTGCAGAAGTGGATTCTCAAAAAAGCCAGGAGAGGTTTGAAATGGCTTTCCAAAAGTACTACCTCACTGAAAGGTCACATTATTGAAAGGTCACATTATTGAAAGTTAAGTTGACATGTTGAATTCTGAGATTTAGTTGGAAATATCCAAGATTTGTATCCTTGAGAATGGCTCTACTTTTGCCAGCAAAAGGAGATAAACAATGTAGACTTTGATTCATATTTTAAATGCACCAGTTCAGTAAGACACAAGCTTAAATGTTTTTTTTTATTACAAAACATTTTATTGTAGTTATTTACACCCGTTCCTTGATAAGTGTATAAATGTAAACATTTATTATAGATGTACTTCTCTTATCTTACAGTCCATCCCTCTTCAGAGTAAATGTCATTTTTAAGCATACAAGTAGTGGGAAATTTAAGCTATATTCACAGAATATACATCTGCGTGCAGTTGAAGTCCACCACCCCTAAGCTAGTGGTATAGACACTGTACCATTAGCTCTGCTTCTGCTTCTTGTGTGTACGCTGGAGTCTGTGATGTCATCAGCATGATCCTCACTTTTCTTCTCTTTCAAGCTGTTGATGAACCGCAGGGTTATTTCATCCCATTCCTCAGGAAGCAGCATGAGCAGAAACCCAATGCAAATGATGATGGTGGCTCCCAATCTCACTACACTGAAGATCATTTTGTGCTTTAACAGATCCACAGCTGTGAAAAAGAAATGACAATGCTGTCAAGACTGCAGCAGGTTGAACTACAGCATCAGACCAGCCTGGCACATGTCCATAACCTGTGTGTTGCACTCTGGCCATGTTCCTCTCAATCCCCTACAGTGACCAGCTCCTTGAGTTAAGAACAGCTTTGACCTGGCCACGTAGTACTGGAAGTGCCACGTCTCCTCTGTGCCTAACCACTTTCATGTAGGCTCCAAGGAAGCTTTATAGAGCTGGTCTAAACCTCGAGGTTTTAATTTTTGCTCTGAGAGGGAAGCTACTTTATGTTAACCCTCTATCTACAGCAGGTTACCTGAGTGTAATGTTTCCTTGGGCTGGACAGACCAGGGATGGGGAGAGAGCATTATGCAGGTCAGAAAGCTGGAGTCGATGCCTCTGTGCCCAGCCTCCCAGCTCCACAACCAGCAACAATAGTGCAGCTGAGCCCTTCAGCAGCCTTTTTCCGGTACTGACTGTTTAATAGCTCTGACCTGTATTCCTATAAAAATAGATGTTTCTTTGAAAACATCCTCAAATACCTGGAGTAGCGAGGCTAAGAAGGTGAAGGAGGAGACAGAGGCTATTCAATAAGATATGACTCTGAAGTAAACTTCCACATATACATACTGCCTTGCTGCTCCACGGCAAGTCACCAGCACAGTGCTGAGCTGCTGCAGCAGCACACTGGCCCCACCATTTCTCAGCAGCAGCCAGCAGCTTTGGGCTATTGGCTGGGGATCAGCCTGCTCTCTCCCCTGCACGGTATGGATGTACCCTGTCACTCCCAGAGAAAGAGGCAAGACAAAACCCAAATGCTTTTGCCATCTGAAACACCCACCATCACCAGGAGTATCTGTAGAAGCCATAGGAGACCAAACTGCTTTTGAAACTTGTGACAACAGACTCTGACTATGTAGACAATAAACTTCTGCTATCTGCATGCCCGTGTGTTTATTTTTCTACTAACAACCATGGTACTTGTACCTGCATTTCCAGGGACGCTGAGCACTGTGCCAATTGAGATCAGAATGGGGTATGTAAGCACGACACCAACATTAACCAGAATATTGAAAGCTAGGGATAAACAGAGAAAGTAGTATGTGATTTATGGAGAGAAACGCTACACTGAGGCTTTTGTCCGCCACCTTGACCCTACAAGTATGATGCATGCTCAGTATGCACACCACAGTGATGTAGTTGTCACAGTGATTAATTTTTAATTTTTTATATATGAGTGTGAAATGAGGGGCAGTTCTGTATGAGGGAAGAGGGAGGTCTGCATGCCCTTTCACTAACTGTAATACCACCGTTATCACACTGTATTTCACAGCTTTGTCCAAGCTTCAATCAGACACCAACAATCCAGTTTTGCTGCCATAAGCCATCACTTCTCCTACCAGAATGATGTGACCCCAGCTTCCCCATTTTGGCTGAGGCTGTGCTGTCCTCGTCTTAGTAAGACTTTTCACTGAGGAAAGGCCCTGCCCCTCTCTACCTCAACCACATGCCAAAGGTGATAGCAGCAGGAATTCATGATCTAAAGGATGCTAAATACAACTGCCTGATGAAGTTAACTGTGAACTAGGCAGACTGGAGTGAGACTATGGTCTTTCTGCCATGCTGAAGGCAAAATGAAAGCTGACAGAAGTACAAATGTACCCCAAATGGGTTGAGGTTTTTTTACATGACAGCATTCCCAGCCAACTCCAATTTCCTTGAGAGATCAAAAACAAATTGCAAAAACTTGATTTTCACACCATTCCCTAGGGTGCTCCTCCAGCTCTCACAGCCAGGGACTAGTTCTGTCTGTTGCAGCAGGACCACAGGTTCCCCACTCAGACCTGCTGATGAGTCCCCTATGTAAAAGGAGGAAGCCTGCTCACTCTGCAAAGTTTTTCCCTCGTGCCTGGGATTATATGCTTGGGTAGATAGCTGGGTGATAAATTATCCCTACTTTTGTCCCTTAGGTGCTCACAGAGCAGCTGCAATTCTGGTTAGAGCAGTTACAAGGTGCTGCCAGTTGTTAGCCCAACCACGTCTTGGGATGGCTGCATGGATGGGCTATGTACTGGCCAATTACATCCTTTTTGTTTCCATTTAATACACTTGCAGGGGAGACAAAAACATCTTCAATTACAAAATAATAAAGACTTTACTAAAGGAAAGGATGTTGTTACACCTGGAAATTAAAACGTCCCTGGGCTGAATCCAACTCTATATTCTGTCAGGCTAGAGGATAGCAATTGTGGCTCTGAAAGAGGGAGCATTGTGGAAGGGCAGAGGGGAGGTGAAGACCACAGGCAATGAAACAGCACTAGCCTTTGCAGGTTGATGCAAAGCTGTGCGAGCTCTGCCCAGAGCCCTGCAGCACCCACAGAAAGGTGCCTCAGCACTGTGGGTGTCTGTGTCAGAGCACACACTCCACAGAGCACACCAGGAACCAACAGGGTACACATGGCCCTTTGAAACTGGATTTATAGCAATCAATCAAACTGTGACAGAGACAGTGAAATACTAATGAAATTATGGTAGGAGTATAAAGATGAAAACTGGACAATTCATACGACTGCTTCATGTTTACTGTTAATACTAAGGCTTCTTATGAAAATCATGAATCATTTATCAAGGGGTACCTGTTTGCACAGGGCTCAGATTTAATCTATGAGAGAGCTCTGCTGCTTAAAGGGGTAGGGGGAAATGTTTGTGTCTGAGCCTGATTTTGTATTAGGGTGGGAGGGAGAAGAACTAGAAAAATTAGTCCATTTTTTATCACATACCTAACCAGAGTCCAGCTACTCCACAGAGGTAACCCCATGGAACAGCAGAGAAGGGGGACCAGTACTCCACTTTTGTAAAATACAGTATGACTGGGGTAACAGAGATGAAAATTAAATTGAAGAAGCCCAGGGTAGAAACAAAATGTGCCGCTTCCCCGAAGTTTGCACTTCCAAGAAACATTTTGAACAAAACCTGTAAAGGAGAGAAGAGAGGAGCGTTTCAGATGTCATGCTTGTCAAAATTCTCCTTGCACAGTGTCTTCAGTCCCTTGGGGAGACGAGGACACAGTACAGCCCTGACTAGGCCAGTGTGCCACAACCTGGCCCTTTCCTACAAAGGAGTTCTGAATGGGGATCTTTGGTCTGATTTCTGCCCCTTCCTGCATTTTAGCACAGGAGGCTACCACCTTATTATGTGGGGATATACCATTCTATGATTCTATGGCAGGTGAATCTGTGTAACGAAGCTTAATGCAAAATGCTATGAGCAGCCAGTGCAACTAAGAATGCAAGGACAACACCATGCAACTATGTAATAGGATTTGGGCTGTGCTTGGCACTGTTAGGATTTGTGAGGGGATTCCAGTGACTTCCATAGCATGACCCTGCTGAGAGAGGAAAGCCTACCCTCAAGGGACTCACTTCAGGCTCATAGGCAGCACAAGCCTCTGGAAGGATTTGTCCTATGTGAGCCTAAATTCATACACTTTGAATCACAGAATCGTTTGGGTTGGAAAGGACCTTAAGATATCTAGTTCCAACCCCCCTGCATGGGCAGGGACATGAGACCATGTCACCCAAAGCTCTGTCCAACCTGGCCTTGAACACTGCCAGGGATGGAGCATTTACCACTTCTTTGGGCAACCTGTTCCAGTACCTCACCACCCCCACAGTAAAGAACTTCTTCCTTATATCTAAGGTGAATTTCCCTTTTTAAATTTAAACCCCTTCCCCCTTGTCCTATCTCTACAGTCCCTGACAAAGCGTCCCTCTCCGGCATCCTTGTTAGGCCCCCTTCAGATACTGGAAGGCTGCTATGAGGTCTCCACACAGCCTTCTCTTCTCCAGGCTGAACAGCCCCAACTTTCTCAGCCTGTCTTCATACGGGAGGTGCTCCAGCCCCTGATCATCCTCATGGCCCTTCTCTTGACATGCTCCAACAGCTCCATGTCCTTCTTATATTGAGGACACCAGAACTGCACACAGTGCTTTAAGTAGGGTCTCAAAAGAGCAAAGAGGGGCAGAATCACCTACTTCAATCTGCTGATCACACTTCTTTTGATGCAGACCTGTATAAAGCTGAAGTTTTGGTTAAAGTTACAAGTGAGTGACTTGTGAATGGTCAGAACAAATTTATTAGAAAGGCAAGCAAAGTCTAAAGCTGGGAGGTAACTTCTTATTGCACTTCAACCAAGTCTAAACTTCTGCTCTTCTTCACCTTCTCCAAGCTGACAGTAAATACAGCCATGTTTGGCGCAACCTAACTTGGACATTCCCCTGCCTTCTTCATCCCTCACCTTCAAGAGCAGCCAGGACTTTCCAGCAGGGGACAAAGCCCTGCATCACATGCACCAGGCACACACAGGGGCTCCAAGCCCAGCACGAGACCAGAATATGCAAGACAGCTGCACTGCAGAGCAGGGATGAGCCATCCGTCCCTGCTCAAGGAAAGCAGCACTGCCTGCAGTCAGGCTCTCCTACCTGCTGCAGATGGCAATCCCCTTCAAAATAGTGTCGATAAACTGTGGTACCCGGAAATGATTAAAACATTATCCAAACTCCTTGCAGCATAGCAATGGCGATTTCATTAAAGGCTCATAAAGTGAAGTCATTCTGAATATTTGGCAGCTAACAACTAATTACCCTCATCGTAGATTTCCTGACATTGCAATATCTCCTGGTCACAATATGAATGATGCAGGAGGGATGAATATAATAAAACATTTATTTTAAAGGAATTCCCTTTGCACTCATGCATTTTTAACATCCAATGTTAAAGAACAGAAGAATACTAATAAACAGTTATGACCTACCTTATACAATGCCGATGTAGAGGCTGATCCAACAGCATATGCTACTCCAATAATTGAATCACCCTGGAAACCATCTGCATATGCCATCATTACAATTCCTGTGATTGCCATTATTGCTGCAACTATCTGCACAGACAAAGCAAAGCAATGTAAAGCTCAGAGCAATTTCATTACGCAGAAAGAAATTATCACTGCATGGGGTTTTAATGAGTGTCACTAGCTACTTTCTCTGACTTGAACCTTTCTTGTTTTCCCTTAAATGGGGAAAATTATGGACATTTGGGAGAGGTGTAAAACATAATGAAAGTATATGCAGAGACAGTGATATGGATGTATAGTACTGAAAATTCTCCTGGGATCTACTGAAAGAGCATCCATCATTAAGTATTTTATAAGCTAAACATCCACTTTAGAGATACGACTCCAAGATCAGGAAAAGTTACGACCTTATATCCTACCATACAACAAGAGAAATATTTAATGAAATTAAAACATTTAGATGGCCCACCTTCCTGCAGGAGAATGACCCTGTATTGTGGAATACCAGTGTACCACTGGGAGCTCTTCCAGGCTGTGCACAACAGCCCTGCCAGCTTGCTTGGACAGGAATGACCACATTTCTTTATGAAGCCTTTATGTTTGTGCTTAGGTTTTTTGCCTCATTTGGAAAAGCCCAGTTTCTAAGCAGATTCAAAGGAAGAGAACAGAAATAATTAACTACACTGTATCTGAAATCCTGGACCTTGACTCCAAGGACCTTGATCACAACAAGTTTTGTTCTTTGAAAAACTCCCCCTCTCTACCTAATTGCCCTCAGCATGTAAATATGCAGTCTGAAGCAATGACACCAAATAGCTTCCATTGACTGCAGAGGAAAACATGTTTCCTCAGACTTGTGGAAAATCACAGTCCCAGTTTTGAAAGATAGGGGTTTTTATAGAGACAATTATTTTTTAATTAGTATTAAAGATTTTATCATTATAAAAAGGCTGCTCATGTACTAGAGCTTGGTGTAGAGCAGAAGATGCACAAATGCAGGTACTGATAGCTTTTTTTTACACAATCAACAGCAACATTTAGGGTTCCAAATCTGTCTTCTTTTCCCAGAGAACCATTAAATCACACAACTTCCCAGTGGATAGGCAACGCAGGCTCTCCCCATTCACAGAATCATAGAATAGTTAGGGTTGGAAAGGACCTTAAGATCACCTAGTTCCAACCCCCCTGCCAAGGGCAGGCATGTCTACAGAGGAACAAACTAATGTGGTTCATCTAGACAGGGCTCACCTCTACAAATACTGCCATATCAACCATCTCCCAAACTCAGCTGATGAGCCAGACAGGGCTTTTTACCTTCTCCTCCTGCAGCTCTGGTACAACTCCTGAGCTAACACCAATGTGAGATAGACACTTGCTTCCTGGGAAACCTCATTAAACTTCATTTAAGAAATATTTACTGCTAGACAAGCTTCACATGCTTCACACCACAGACTTTAAAGGCATCTTAATCAAATCATGTGCATCCTTTTGCAGAGAAGCCTGACTTTCAGATCTCAATAGTTTTACCAGGAGTCCCAGAAAACACACTGATACTCATATAAAACAGATGTGAGCCAGACTGAGACACACAAAAATCCCACAAAACAATTTCAACAGAGTCAGTCTATAGAACAAAACCATGCTGCAAAGGACACACAAGACAGGGACACGTGCTTGACTCAGGTAAATGTGTCCACACATGGGAGACAACGGGGAACCAAGAATAAACTCCCAAGTTAGAACCAATTTTTGAGACTACAGGTTAAAAAAACTAGTGCTCCTAAGTCCCATAGGTATCTAGGCCAACATCTTCACTAGGGAACTTATCTCCTGGGTGCAGTTTTAAGTATTTCCCTTTCACTGTTAGCCCTATTTTACTAGTAATTGAGTCACACAGGTACCCCCTCACATTGCAGTTGCAGTGCTGAAGGCAGAGTCACAAACTACAGTGCATGTCTATACAGAATCATAGAATCATAGAATAGTTAGGGTTGGAAAGGACCTTAAGATCATCAAGTTCCAACCCCCCTCCCATGGGCAGGGACACCTCACACTAAACCATGTCACCCAAGGCTCTGTCCAACCTGGCCCTGAACACTGCCAGGGATGGAGCATTCACAACTTCCCTGGGCAACCCATTCCAGTGCTTCACCACCCTTACAATAAAGAACTTCTTCCTTATATCCAATCTAAACTTTCCCTGTTTAAGTTTTAACACATTACCCCTTGTCCTATCACTACAGTCCCTAATGAAGAGTCCCTCCCCAGCATCCTTAAGGTACTGGAAGGCTGCTATGAGGTCTCCATGCAGCCTTCTCTTCTCCAGGCTGAACAGCCCCAACTTTCTCAGCCTGTCTTCATACGGGAGGTGCTCCAGTCCCCTGATCATAGTCGTGGCCCTCCTCTAGACTTGTTCCAAACAGTTCTATGTCCTTTTTATGTTGAGGACACCAGACCTGTACACAATACTCCAACTGAGGTCTCAAAAGAGAGAGTAGAGGGGCAGGATCACCTCCTTTGACCTGCTTCTATTTAAAACATCCAAGCTCCAAGATACGATTCAACAAAAGTGCCTAGCTGTTGCCTAAACCTAAAGATGCCATTAATATCTCCAAATTCACCATGAAATGGCACTTGAAACCCAGGTCCCCAAACTTAATGACATGGGATGGAATCATATGTACTCAACAGTCTCTCAGGTGTAATGCAATGGTTTGATGAGATCTGGAAGCACATTAGCAAGAGAGGACCAGATGGCTTCCCTCCCCTCCTTCCCAGAATAACACATCTTTGCAGTTAGGGCATCCCAGGATGAGGGCTTGAGTCTCTTCATCAAGAGGAGGGACATGGATCCAAGACTGCCACCTCTGGACTTAGGGTTCTCACCATCAAGCTGCTGAGGAGGAGCTTGATGCATTTAGAGGGGAGCAGGTTGCATTTTTCAGTGCTTAAAAGGGAATCTGGCCTCCATTTCTTGTATGAGCTGGAGGGCTGGAAGACATCACCCTCTGTTGTTCTCCCTGCTGAAAAGTCAGGGAACATCTGGCACAGGACACACATGCCATCACCCATACCTTATTCTGATCCCTGAGCTTACATCTTCCTAAGGATCTGTGAGCAAAACAAAGTTAAATTCTCTTAGAAGAATGCATTTCAGTCCCATTCAGTGGAAAGGGTCCCTACAGAGCTTCTTCCTCCTACTTTTGGTTTGGTGAATAATTCACTAGTACTATACTTGTGCAGTACTGCTGTTCTTACAGCTTATCCTAAGGTACAAACACCATAAAAGCCCCAGCCTTGAAGTAACACAGAATTACACCAGGACCTCTCAGACATCAGCGTGTTCCCTCCTATGAGTTTCCTGCTACAGCCCTGCTACATTGCCTGGCTAGTTTCATCTCAGGGTGCACTATACGTCTTGCCTTGCACATAAATTCAGACGTAGCATTTCAGGTGTCAGCTGCAATGTTTCAGCTGTAATATTTCAAGCAATATCTTCTGTAAGGCAAAACAGAAAAGTCCAATGTAGTTATCCCCTCTTTCTGAGGGAAAGGATCGAGATTTAACTCTAAGTGCACTCATCGCTCAGATCCAGCAAGTCCTTTGTATTAGTAGATCCATCAGAGTAGATCCATCATCCCCAATAAGAAATTCTTCCTATTGGGAAAAACATCTCCCAGTCTGACTACACCAAATTTAGAGAGCCAGTTTCCTAATTTAATCAACTATTTAGAAAGCCAGGCACTTTTTTTTCCTGAAACAACTGAAATGATGGACACATATGGAGCACCATCTGATGAGACATTAGATAAAGACCTGACACTAGAAAGCTGCAAGAACATTATTTAAGTTTCAAAGCTTTGCTTGCAAACTGTACACCACTGCATTAGCACATTTGACCTGCCTAGCAATTGTCATGTGTTTGTTTGAGAAACCCGAGAGCACATCCTGCAGGCTTCTGTAAGCTGACAAGAAGCAGCAAGGTCACAGTGAAACCAAGCTGGCTGTTGTAGCTGACAGCTCATTAAACAAGGCTTTCAATTAATGGAAGAAGGTAGTAACTTCTTTTCAAGCCTCTGAGGCAAGGAATGAAATCAGCCTGCCTCTCCCCATGGCCCTAGAAGAGAGCAAGGCCGATCAACATTTTACTCAGGAACACTTTTTTCCCATGTGGAGCACAGCAGAAAATAAGGTGCTGTAGTAAAGAAAGAAACCTGTCTCCAGAGTAGACTCAAGCTTCTGGGGGGCTAAAAGTCCCCAAGCCACTGTATCTACACAATAAGCAATAATTCAACTTCACAAATGAAACACAACCAAGGGCTTAAACGTGCAAACATTTAAGCATGTAGCTAAATCTAAGCAACACAAGTCAACGGAATTACTCAAAACCACGAAGTCTTGTAAATATTTGTGCTTGCTCTGAGCCAAAGCTGTCTGGACTTCCACATGTCCCAGTGCAACATTATTCATTTATGAGATGTTCAGAAGTGTCCAAGCAAAGATTATAGTGCAGGCAGGGACTGCGCTATGTTTCCTTGTGCAGGGGAGTGGATACTTCAAGGTACCTAAGTACCTGCACTACCTTCATTGGTAAATAGCTATACAGTCATTGCTGTACATGTCCTTCTTATATGAATACTCTTTCTCCAGCTGGTGTTTTTCTCTCTAGGGTTGGGTGCAAGCATCTTCTCACGCTACAGCATCACTGCTGAGGGCATGTGACTCTTGCTGCAGAACACACACTCCAGGTACCCCGGATGCAGCCAGGGCTAATGAACCTTTGCATGCAGCCCCCAGCAGCCTTTCTGCAGCTAGTCAATGCTTCCACAGGCAAGATTATGCCATGCCATACCATAAGGTGGCCATCAAGACAGGCTTGTCTTTAGACAGCCTACCTGAAAATCCAGCCCCCCAGCCTGATTTCCAGGCTGTGTGGAAGCAGTGTGCCAGCACACAGCACAGGGACCAGAGAGCCATCACACAGAGGACATGTGGCTACTATGCACCTATGGGTGTCTGCGGGCAGTTCACAGACCACCTGCAGCAGCAACAGTCAGACAGGGAGCTGGCGACTCTGGGAATCTGCCACAGAGCCGCTGAGCCTTGACAGCTGCTGGTTCTCAAGTCCAGGCAGATGAAAGCTGCCTTAGGTATACAGGTGCCAGCTGTATCCCCACCTCAACATGCCACAGAGTCCCCAATGGCTCTGAAGCTCTGAAATAGCTGCTAGGAGCAGCTCCTTTGAAAACTGGCTGTGCTACTGGGTGCTGAGTGCTTTAGCGAAAACACTGGCTCAGAGTATACCATTAAGCCCTTATTTCTTTTTGCCTCCTCACTGCCCAAATAACCTAATTGCACTTGCTCTCTGAGAGGCTGAGGTATAAAAGCAGTAGAGGCATTCAAAGCACAAAAGGCTGGGTCTGTGCTGCTTTGTTGGGTTTTTGTTCTCAAACACTTCTGTGTGGTTATTAACATCATCAAGTGTTATTCTGGCAGGAAAGAAGCTGGAAAATGCTGCTAACCACCCTCCCAGCAAAGTGCATCCAGGATCTGCCAGTTAGCAGCAAAACTAGTTTATGTGCAGAATTTGCTGCTCACTTTTCCTGCTAGGCTTTTCCTGTGCAAACCTCACAGTGTTTACAGCATTAATACTACCACATATTTATAGCAATGGTTTTTTTTAGTCAGTGAAAAACAACTAGTAACTGAAAATAGCTTTAGTATTTTTCACCTAGGCTTCTTTAAGAGACTAGGCTAGCAAAACGCAAAAGCAATGCTTGTTCTACAAAGAGGTTACTTTAAGACAAAAAATAGATTAAAAGCTACAAAATTTCCTGTATTTTCAGCTGAAATCTGAGATAATCAAGGGGCAGAGAAGGGAAATTACCATTCCTGATAATTTCTGTAAAGAAGAACCGAGGATTTTAAACCCTCTGTATTCTTTGTGTTAGTCATCAGCACACTGATGTAGGTCACATTCAACTGATGCTCCTGTGTTTCAAGTTGTAACTGAAATAATTACACCAGTGTCTGTCTTTAGCACTTCAAGATGAAATGTCTATGTCCTTACCTTCAAGGGCACTACAGCTGAGGTCTGTGAATCATGGGTTCACCTCCTCAACTTCCCCTGGTCTAGCAGACTCTCCATTGAGCCAGTGCAACAAAACTCTCCTGGGAGATGTCCTGAGGTGCTCAGGTACTGTGCCAACCAGCCCATCTCACCAGGAAATTAGGGGAACTGTTTTACTTTAAACAATTTCCTCTTACATTCTAAACCCCCAGCACAGTGCTCTGTTCAGTGTGCTGATGGCTGCTGCAAGAGCTAGATCATATGCCCATCAAACAGGATGCCTTTTCCTTTCATTTCTGAACCCTTCTATTACACTATTAATAGGAAAAAAGCTACTATGCCCATTTTTTAAAAAACAAAGTCACTTGGATCACTGTCCTGATGCATTACACTTTTCATGAAAACATCCGTGGAAAATCCAACAGCTGATGGCCCTTTGTGGTCACATGCATCATACCTGACCCCAACCAGTCCCTAATAAAATTCAAGTCTCTTTATAGTTCAATCAGGATTGTACTCAACACGACCATTAGGCCTTCAGCCATTTCAGTGGGGGAATCTATTACCAGAAGTTGCAGAAATCCTAGCTACTCCTTAGCCAACATATAAAGTGAACAGTTTAAATCGATGCATACTAGGAGATTTGTGTATGTAAAATTGCAGGAAATATGCTTGCTTTCCCCCAGATACAGGCACACATCGTTTCGTCTGAATTCTTTTCTTTCTTTTTGCAGGGTGCACATTACTGCCAGTGAGTCACAAAACACTTTGGTTTAATGCAAAATAGTTGCTGCTCCTTGTAAACCAAATTTGGCACATATATATGTGTGTGTAAAAAGTAATAGGAGGCATAAGAAAAATATATTACACATTGGAAATAGCTATCTACACAAACAAGGAATAAAACTGCTTTGGTTAGAACTTAAGCATTCATCGCTAAGCTTTAAGTAGAATTAACTGACTGTACTTCAGCACTGTAACCCAAGACAGAATAGGTTTAATACAAAACTAGAAGTCCTCCTATTCCAATTTGTCAAATTACACTTAGCTGTAATAGCTTCTTGAAATTCCCTCATTGAATTACTTCTGGAACCTGAGATCTCTAACTGATCTTCAGGCTGAGGTTTGCATCATAAAATTAAACGAAAAATGGTTCCATGGTATATATACATATACCATAATGCAGCAGCACTGTGGCAGCACAATAGCTTATGGATTTAATGAAATTACAAAAACAGGAGAGAGTTGAAAAGCAGGCATGTCATTACCCTTGCTCCCATGAACCTGTCTTTCAGCACGATCCAAGAAAGCAAGAAGACAAAAGCTTTGTTACAACAGAATAGGGCAGAGACATCTGTGGCTGTCAGCTTCTTTAAAGCCAGTAAATACAGGTAGTTTGTCAGAGTCCACAGAATAGAAAAGGGAGCAGTCCTTTTAAGAAAGAGTTTCAGCGTCAGACCATCTTCACCAAAAATCCGACTGCATTCCCTATGAAAAGAAAGGAGTTTAAAACTCAGTTAGGATTTGCCTTAGCATTCACACCAGCACAGCAAAGATTCATTAGGCTTTTATTACATTCAATTAAGTGCTTTTCGTAATTACTTCGTAAACCCGTAAGAATCTGTTGTTTAATTCACACAGAGAAAATAACCTACAATCTTCTTAAAACGTAATTTCACAAATAGAAAAGAAGTAACTTACCTGGAATAATCACACTCTATGCAACAATAATCCCAGGGATTCACACACAGAGATGAAGGTTATCTACAATGCACTGGCAGTTCTCAGACTCTGCCTTCGAGGCCATGAACAGAGGGATTATAACCATATTTTTTTCTCTGTAGCTTGACAATTTTTTCTTGCTTTGCTCCAAAACTTGATTTTATTCGTACTGAAATATATTCATACGCACGGCAAAGTAAATTTTAAGAATTTCTAAAGATCCTCAAAAATGCTGCCAGACACATCACCATGGTAGGAAAGTCAGTCACCAGCCAGCAGAACTGAGCCAGCTGAACAAGAGTGTAAGAAAAATAAGGGGAGGGAAGGGTATTTAACAGCTTTGTTTTATTACACAGTGCAAAGATATGTATGCTTAGAGACATTTCCTTGTGGATTAAATTGCAAACAAAATTTTTAGCTTCCCATTGTCACACACAACTCCAGTGAGCTGTCTGCTTCTCAGGATTTCACAAAAGGGAAGGGTCAGCTCAGAAGACACTGCTTTCTAGGACAGCACTCCTGGGCAAAGCGGTACTGTGGGGACTAAGGGGAGACCAAGTACTCAAGCATGCAGCTTGATTAAAGGCACATTACTGCACCCCTTCTGAAACATCTCTACCTTTCCCAAATTGGGAAGGACTTTTTTAGCACTGTCTGCATTCTTGGTTTAAGTTATCCCTCAAAATATTCTTCAAGATATTCCCAGTACACTTCCTTTCTTGACATGGTAGGCTCTCTGACATGTCTATTTAAAACATGAGAGGTCCCGCAAGTGAATCCTTTATACAACTGGAACACCAGTGGAGTGAAATAAGGTACCACCGATCTGCAATACATCCTTAAGAGGTAACATTAAGTGACTAATCTAAATGGCATGCCTCGGGGCCAAAAAGTACTCACAGCCAAATATGGCTGCATTTGGAAGACTGCTAATATGCAGAACTAATTAGTAACAAGAGATTACACTGCAATGTGAAGTTGAAAACATTTTTTACTTTTAGGCATGTGGGAGGTGGCTGTGTGATAATTATCTTGATTTGGCTTTGCCTTTAAAGACAATCATTTTCAGGACTCCTAAATCATTTTTAGTAACTCTGGGGAATCCTGCTGTTAAAAGTATTGCATTTTTTTACATATTCAGATTGGACACCAGCACTTTCATTTTGAGAAAAGTGGAATAACATCTGTGCATAATATGAGATCAGCTATGCCTTAACCTAAATGAACTTGCGATTCTTCTTAGTAACTATTCATTCCCTATTGCCACTGAAATGACCTGGGTACAAAGTAGTCATTTCTGGTAATAATAAATTCCTTCCTCAAACTCTGTGCCAGGGTGTCGAACAAGATAACACTCAGGCAGGCAGATCTGTTAATTTTCTCATTCACTCTAGTTGCCCTTGACGTTCTCAGAAGTCATCCTGTTCTCCAAAGATCAGAAAAGAAATGTTACACATAGGAAGAGAACAGCTAGTGGTGTGTATCATTTATCTGAGATACAAAGCACATAGTGAAGCAAACAAATGCTTAAGCTTGACTGTAGGCTTTTGTATCACTGATTGCAACAGGAGTTAAAAGGGATGAGTTTCCCTGTGTGAGAACAGACTCACTGGTAGCACAGACTTGAATGTTTGTTGACATGCAGATACAGCAGTTTACACTTAAAAGATGATTTTCTGCCCTTGAAATTTAGCTGGATGCAGAGTGTGATTCTGAGCTCAGACTATATCTCACTTCAAGACAGGTGGCCTCTGACCTGGGTGCACCATGGTTCTGTCACCGTTACATGACAACAGAGCCAGCAGGCCCGGTCTCCTGGCAATAACAGGTCTGTATCGTGAACCTCAGACCTGTACAAAGCCTGCTCTCTCCTGCAGTGGGAACATTGCCAGCAATTCTGATGCATTATTTGATCATTACATGGTTGTAAATCCAACCTCAGAAGTTCTCAGGATCTGTCTCGGAGGAAACAAGCTTGTGTTGTGTTAAGACAGAAGGATGCTGAGGCTGCTTACAGTAACACAGGGCACAGTTAAATACCCTAGTGACGTGCTGACAGCATACAAAGGCAACAGCAAAATTATCCAAGCACACCACTCTGGTGGAGTCTCCAAGGCCACAAGAAAAGGCCTTCAATAAATGTGCTATGTGAAATTAAACCACAGTCATCCATCATGGCCCCCACTGCCAGAGAGGTGATGGGAAAAAAATCAATAAACCTGATGCTTCTGCTCCTTCATCCACGGGGAAGGCAGGTGGCTTCCAAAGCCAAAAAGGGTGAGGGGGATGCCAGAATGGGTTAGGTTCTGTTGTCCTGCATATCTCTGGGATGTCTGCACACAGACAATCTCAGAGCAGAATTAGGAGGATGGACTCCGAAGTGCCCTGACTGTGAGTCCTCAGAATAAGGAAGACTCGGTGATTATTATATTATTCTAGGTTGGACTCTGTGGGTTGGTCAACTATTTGGGGGAGGCAGTTGTGGCAACCCTTCAAAGGTCACTTATCTGAGTTCCCAGAAGCAGTGGCAGGGATGAGCAGAGACTCACAGCTAGGAAAAGAAATCCAGAAATGCTTCACAGGTCCCAGACTGTTTAAGCAGATGGAAGAAACACCATCACACACAGCAGTATACAATGATCAGACAAAATCAGTTAGTGTTTCCTCACTTCTCAATTAAAAGAATACAGCAAATACCTGTGACAGGGTCATGCTGAGCAAGACAGAGACTTGACAAATTCACCTCTGTGCCTAGGAGAACTCCATGAATAATGTTCAGTGAATGAAGAGATAGGAAGAATACTGTATTTTCCCAGTCATGGACTACAGTAGATTGCCTCAGGCTTTGTGAGGGCTGGTTGCTCAGTGGTTAACTCAGCCTCTTTGGCATGCAACTAAAATTAAACTTGCAGGAGTCATCAGATGTGACAGTGATTAAAACTCTGGGGTCAGGAAAGAGGGATCCATGGATATCTCCCCTGTAGGCTGTTGACTTAAAGGCAGAGACATGTCCAAGTGCAGCTGACCCTGAAACTATGACACAAACTATTTCTAAATGCACAAGAAGTCTATTTAAAACCTGCCCTCTAACATAAATAGCTCTTTTTATTTGCAGGTAGCCCTCAGCCGTCAGCTCTGGGCAGTGTGCCATGCTCTCAGGAATTGCAGCACCTCAGGCAGTCATGTAGCTTTGCCTCTGGCACCCATTAAATGGCTTGTGTTGCATCTTAGTTATTCCGATGGCAGTCCATGCAGAAGAATGCGTTTATTCACCCCTGACACACAGACACCTTTGGAGTGTAATCCAGGCACCGGTTTTAAAACAGCTTACAGAAAACACAGTGCTTACAGATGCTACCTGGGGTAATGCGAATACAGAGGATGTAATTACATCACCCAGATTAAAACTTGGCAAGGCCACCAGTGACACTATGGTAGCAAGAAGCACTGCAGGATCTTTTTTCCGAGCACAAGTTGTTAATATGCCGTTTGGTCCTTCTATCTAAATGATGGCATCTACTGCAATAAAATACCTTCCAGCTCCATTTGAGGAGACAGATAGAGTAATGGTGGTTAAGCAACTGGTGAATTGTTTTCCAGGACTGACCAAGTCTGAACACTAGGAAGGAGCCTGGACATCTGTATTTGTCTGCTCCAGGGCTGGAGCAAAGGATAGGGAATTGTGCATGAACCTCTCACATAAGCAGTGTCTGGCTCAGGGGGCAGCACCATAGGAATGCTGTATCCCAACAGGAATAGTTTGAGGGAAGCCCTCATTTTGGGCACCTTACTGTTGAGCCATTTGGGGTTGGAGCAGCTTCAGGCAACAGAAATCCTCATCTCTCCTCTGAAAAGCCTTTCACAGTGAAGATCTAGATTTGCAGTGTATTCTGTAAGTGGCTGAGGAAGCCGGACTGAGCTACTGAAGCAACATAGAGAGATTTGTAGGTGAAAAACTTGTAGATGACAGATGACAGCACGTATCAGCTACTTAGAGCTCTGTTTTTACTAGAAAACTGACTCTTCCCAACATGTTCATATTTATTAAACATACACCTACCAACACTCAGTGCCAGCGCCTCAAGGCTGCATAGCGCCTGTAGGACTAACCTCAGCTATTACATTGTGCATATATTCTGACAGAAAGCTGCTGCATGTCACAGTGTTTGTCCTTGAGAAGCCAAGACAGAGGATGAGGAGGCAAAATTCACTGACATTGAAAATATTATCCACCTACTCCAAATTATAACTAAATTAGGATCCTATGTCAAGTCTGCAGAGTCTTCTGCTGTGGTAAATACTGGCAGGGTTAGATTTCCTAGTGCTGAGCTTACTGAGCTTCAGATTGTTTTATCCAGAACTAATGCAAGGAGTTTCAAGCTTCTTATGTGGGACATGCCTCTTATCCACAATACTGAGGGGATACCAAGAGCTGCTTCTTCTGCCTCAAGATTACCAAGATACTTTACTGAAATGCAGCATGGAGGTAATAACCATGAGTTAGTTTCTAAGATCACAAAACGTGACCTCCAAGATAAAGTGTAAAAAGTAAGAAATACAGAATTTACAATCTCAAAGATTATAAATCTTTCAGGAAGCAAATCTAGAGTTGAAGACTGAGACTTCTATCTTTCCAAGTGGAATTTATTAAAGTAACAGTGGCTCTCTACAGCTTTGCTAGCCTGGGGCAGCACTCTGCAAGTCACTTGCATGATCGCTGATTTCAGCCAGGATATCACAGACAGTGTTTGTTCTGATCCACCAGGAACATCTGCTGGACAAAATATCATATGTCTTTAAAACTCCGACTGAGTAACTACATCCTCCAGAAACACAAAGAGAAATCACCTCTATACTCTGAGGCAGGCTTGGAATCACTACAAGATGGGCTTTATTCACCAAGAATTAGCTACTCCACAGAAATAAAACTAGCAAATGAAGCAACAAGAAATTGTACAAAATGCAATAAAATGCTTTGTAACAGGAACTATATCAAGAACACAAACCAAGCAATTATATAACTCATCCAGCTTTGAAAATAACTCTGTCCTTGGTCGAAGGTTGGGTTAAATAACCTCCAACACCCTTTTTGAACTAAATCTGCCTACAACTCTCTAAATGTAAAAACTACAAATGATGCTTTTAATTTCTTTAAGTCACCAGAAAATCAAGTGCTCACCCTGAAGATGTGCCCTTTCCCATACCTAAACTGAACGAGTTTGTCTTGTCAAGTCGTAACACGGCACAAAGTAGTTGATGCCGATAATAAACTCAGTATTTGTCAGCAGTTACCTCAATCCTAGCATGTGAGTTCCCTACATATCTGGAATAGGAAATCTGGGAAGATGCCCATCAGCTCTAACACTGGTCTCCTGTTTCCATGCATTCACAAACCTACTTCACATCTCTCTGTGTGCAGAAATTCTTCTGGGCATGTAAGCATGTGTCCTCAACTTTAAAAGCTGAACTCCTAACACCTTGGGAAATCTGTTAATTATTTAAGCATACTTATATTATGCATTGCCACAAATGTTTTGCCCCAAATTTTGCTTTGATGGATATATAATCAACCAACTAACTGCAACGAAATTGATCTGCAAGGATATTTATTCTCACCTTCTTCCTTATTTGCTGTGCTTTTGCTATTACTTTACCCCATACCCAGAAGCCAAGCTGACACTGTTAATGTTCTCACAAATACTCCAGCAGGAATCTGAATGAAGGCATCATTAACGTACACTAGGGTTTTCAGAGAAGCAGTTAATTAAGTGCAACTATTCAATTTCAGTCATGCTGAATTGACAGATATAAGAATTTAGGACCATATTACATCCCAGATCCTGGCAAAAGCAGCTGAGAGAAGAACTTGGTCCTGCTACACTCCAGCCTGACAGTCACAAATTGAATTCGCCGTGCGCTCAATGACAACTGTGCTGAACTCTGTCAGCAGGAACAAGGTATGTGCCACATGCTTGGTTAATACCTTGCAGAACAGACAATTCTGCTGAAGTCAGTAAGATTATTTTCAAAGCAAGTCTGCACTGGAGTAACAGAATTTGGTATCAGCTCAAAATCATCCTGTGAATTTTATCCCTCCATGGGCAAGGTGTGTTATGTCTTGGCAAAGTGAATTTAGTTCCATCTTTTAAAGCAGCTTCTACGGCACTGTCGTATTGGTAGAATAATGGAAGTCGAGGAGGAGCTGGGAAATGAATTGTCCCATACCATGGTGGTACTTTCAAGCCCTGAGGACAGGTTAGGTACAGCTTTCTTAAGAACTGGCTAGGGTGAAGCTAAGCCAGCTTGGTCCTGCTGGTGCTGGTGGCTGGACCTGATGAACTGTTTGGATTTCTCTCTAACCTTGTATTTCTGTGATTCCACAGTGCCTATTGAAGAGGGACTTACAAATTTCCAGCCCCGCAGAATGTTATAGTTGGTACTATGGGCTCCTTTGCACCTGAAGTTGAAAGTTCAATTACAACATACTGCCATGTAGCATTAGGGGAGGCTGGAGTCAGAGGGATGTCTTCCCCTGGCTTTTGGTACACAGAGGAAGAGGTATTTCCACATGGAGCAGGATGGAAGAAAGGACAAAGCCTTCACATCATTTCCTAAGGATGGCAGCCACTAGGCTGCTATGCCAACTTACTCCTCAGAGCTACAGGGGGAGGAAAACCAATAGTCTGCAACCTGCTTTAATTCCTATCACTCAAAAATGAGAGCAGAGAAGGCTACTAGGATCCTCTTCCTCTGTGCTATGCAGCAGGAGGAGGAAAGGGAAGTTTTCAGCCTGCTATACTGACCGAACATAGAGAGCAAGCCATGGGCTCCTGCATGGAAGCCATCTCTTCAGCTTTTTGAGCATCTTTCTTCTCAACTACGAGTCGTTTTGGTTCCCCTTTACGCTATTGTTCTATCATAAATAGACCAGAACAGGTTAATTGCCTGATCCAGACAAGCACAAAATATAGAGATATTAGATAGTATAATAGCAAGATTATAAGCAAATTACTGACCTTTTCAACTCAGTAAAAACCCCCTCTAACAATTAATGATCCATTTATTCAAGCATATATGAGTCATCTTTTAGCTTTTTGTAAGCTATTTATGAATGAGATTTTTCTGCCTTTATTCTGCCTTCTGACACCATGGGTCAAACTGAGAAGAGCAGTGACCTCAGTCCACAGAGATCAGGCTGATCAAAGGGATATTGCCACAATAAAGCCTACCTGAATTTTCTGATTGGAGGCTGCTTTTCCTGTGCAGTTGCAAGGTGCCCAGAATAATAAATGGGAAAAACCATAATGTTCCAATTTGTTGAGAACCAAGTCATGAAAAAAGGACAGTCAAAGGTCTCATACGTGATTTTGACAAACTGCGTGGTCCCGACCCAGGAAGAAGAGACGGACAAAATGATCAGAAATCTCCAGATAAGCTTGAGGAATGTGGATGTGCAAGACTGGCATCGTGTCTGTCCTTCAGCTTCTTGGCTGCTGCTCTCTGTGTGTGTTTGTGTTCCTTCTTCTCCTGAAGAAAAAAGAATAGAAGAAGAAAAGAGTTGTGCACATTATGAATACATTCAAAACAATTCTTAGCAGAATCTCCCCTCTGATCTAGACACCAGACACAAACCATCCCTTGCCTTCTCTCTGTAAGTCCCCTATGTCCCACGAACACTGGAATCCTGCACAGAGACAGTAATACTGTTTCTGTCACTTCAAGGGGATAGGAACAAAATACAAACACTATACCGAGGCCTGAGGTAACGGTGTTATGGTTAAGCTATGCCACTATTTACTTTATCAGCCCTTCATTCCTTCTGTCAGCCGAACTTCTAGAATAGAGCTATAAACCTTGGAGCCAACATTATAAAGTCAATTACTGCGCATGTGTGCAACTTAAGAACTGAGCCTGTACATCTGAAGTCAGGAGCCAGTTATTATTATTCAAGACTTTAACTCAAGGATCGCTTTTTTATTTCCAAGTTGTGATGGGAGAAGAAACAGTCTGGTGGTTTTATATGCCCAAGTGGAGAAAGTTGATACATTTACATTTTCAAAGTTAAAAAAGGAAATTGGTCAAGAGTGAAGCTTAGCATGCCTAGAAATAAATCTCTACACGCAAACAAGGAGGAATTGGAAGTTGTCATTTCCTATTTTAGTGCAGGACTTTTCATATCTAATCTGCAGACCAGCTGCAGATTTCCTAACAGAAATGTAGAGAATTTAATCTTACCAACTGGTGGCTTGCTCTCCAGCCACATCTTCCAGAGATGCAACCCGTGAACCCTATTTTGATTTCACAGATCCCAGCTGAAAACAATTGAGTTGAACTGCATTGGATACTGAGGACCACTAACACTGTTACTCCATGAGCTCATGTGGCAGCACTGAGATCCAACTATGTATTCCATTAAAGCATACCATAATCATAGAATGGGTTGGGTAGGAAGGGATGTTAAAGACCATCTAGTTCCATATCACATAAGTTGATAGAATAAACAGAAGCTCCTTTTAAAATTCATAACCTGCAGCTATTCTTAATTATTACTGTCAATCATTAGTCACATCAACACGTGATGTGATATATATAAGAAACAATACAATTGTTAAGAGGAGCTATATATCCACTGCAGTGAGAGCATATGCCATACTACATTCAACTTAAATGTGAAAATCATACCCTTTCAGACTGAGGTTTACTTTCCTTTTGTATTACTGCTCTTGCTACAGCTATAAAGAAATGGCAAACTAAGGTTCAAAGTTATTACACTAGACCATCTAAAAACCAATTCATCATCACAGGGAGCATATTTGCAATCAAGAATTTTCCTAACCAGGACATGGAGCTTTTTGTAATTGCAATTGTATGGTGGGGTTTTTTTCTTAAAAATAATCAGCATTTCGTGTCGCCATTGTTTAGTGGTGAATCAAGAATTGAAACAAAATTACAGGTTTATTAAAAACATGCAAACACTGGTCTGAAAAGGCAAGCATCACTTTAGCATCGTCTTTGGCTGCTGAGAAAGAAACAGGTATTTTTATGGTACTACCAATGACTGACATACTCTATTATAAGGTAAATTACAGTTTATTTGCAAGTTAGAATGGCTTAAAAAAATATATTATGTAACATCCACTTGCAGGTTTTCCTGCTAAGCATAACTACCATGCAATTAGTCCTTCTTCAGCTAACAGCTAAAATAATCATACAACAATGAAAGACTAAAGCACATGTATCAATGTTTTCATTTTCCAATTACCAAATAACTATGTAATTGCTCTTACTATGCATGACACTACCTTTAGCATTTCCCTTGGATTTAAGAGTCCCAAATTTGAATGTTAGGGAAAGGCACAGGAACACACAGTTCAGCAAGTCCTACCTTGGATTTAAAGACCTATGTAAGTTTTAGCCTGATTAAACATAGTGGAGAGTTTTCTTAAGTGCTTAATGAATGGGTAGGAATCATCCCATGGAATGTAGTTAGCAAATAGTTGTGTGTTCAGGCCAAATATATTGTCTAGGGGCCCTTTATATTTAACGATAATGCAAGTATAGTATGGTAAGAAGGTAGCTGATTTCATTCTCATGTATATCTAAGCCCACTGGAGACAATTTTCTCTTCCTATACTAGATACTTAAATTTAATTTAAGTGAAATTCAGATAGAACCCCAGCCATAATGACATAGAGGCTTGACAGTTGCTTTCAAAATCCAAGGGATGTGCGCACCTAAATTCTGGCCAAAGAATCAAGAGGGCAATATAAGAAATGTCTTTAAAAACAATTACAGGGCTTGAACTCAAAGACACACAGCAAGCAGGCACATAATTCATACTAGATAGGTTTCATGATTTCCAAGTCATGAAGCTGGGGCTGGAGTAAGCTAGAAAGTAGCACTTGTGTTCAGATACTGAATGATATGTTAATAAGGAAAAAGAAACTGATCAGACAAAGTGGTGGCAGACAGCTTCTTACATTTAGCAAGGTAGAAGAAATCCCTGGCGTCTGCATTTAGTTTGGTCTGAAACAAACCAACAGACTTATGCTGTCAAGAGCACAGAAACAATCTGAGAACTCAACACAGATGAAAGGACAGGGAAAGAATGCAAATGATACTGCAAGTAACAGACTGAGATGACAGTGGGCAATGACAAACTATGTGGAAAGGCAGGTAACAGAAATATCCCTACATGATCCCTTTACCTGTAATTGTTGCTTGTGATGTCTCTGTGACAGGATGGTAACAGAAAAGCTTTTCGCTTTCATTTTTCAGGAGAGTGAGATGAGGAAAACCAAATCCTACAGTTTATCTTCTGAACACTTTTCACTATTTGCCAACCACATCTTGGAAAATAGTATTTTTTGTATTAGTTTACCTACCTGTCAGGTCAGCCCTATCTAGACCTCCCTGATCAGGAAGGGAAGATAAGGATAAAAAGAGAAATTAATAAATGCAAAAGAAAAGTTTAGAAGAGTATGATGTCAAAGCACTACTCTTCTGTCAAGTGGCCTAAAGTCACTTCTTAGACAGATTCTGATTTTGGATGTACCCTAGTGCCAGCATGCACAGAGTTATTTCAGGCTGATATCTGCAAAAGATATAATAGATTGGTTTTCCGGTATCTTAGATATCATCTTTACTGCAAGATGCTGCATCTTTCACTCCTTGCAGCAACAATCACTTCCAATATTTTTCTGAGGGTTTCCATCAAAAGAGTATTCCTGAAGTATGAGATCCCTCCATTTTCCAACACAAGAAGAAAATGGCTGGCTCTTGCTGCCATCGGTGATGAAATGACAAGAGGAAGGCTCATCTCCTACAATTCCAGTGTGCAAGAGAGATCCAGCCTGTTCTTCCTCCCCTTTTTGCTCACAGTATCTACACGGGCAGTCTTCCAAAGAACTTGCACAGTTAAATTATTTCAGTCATTTAATGTCTGTTTCCTTCTCAACAGTACAATTCTGCAGACTCAAAAGCCTGTGTCTGCATATTTTAACTGCTTCTATCCCATCCCTGCTGGTAATGGGTAGATACCATGGAGAGGTCAGTGTACACCAAATCTCTAGGGTCAGTTGAGCTAAACTTCTGTAGTAAAGTGGGTAACATATTCCTGATGGAAGCCCTGATGTGCAGCTGATCGATGATCTGAACTGTGATGGTCTTCCCTAGATATCCTTCCACCTGTTGCTCCTTCTCTTCCTCTTCATCAGACTGTCCATGGTGTGAGCTGAGACTGCCATTATCTTCGAGAAGGAACATGGCTGGTTTTTAAGGGTTCTGGTCTCTGGCCAGGCTGAAGCTGAGGAAACATAACCACTTTAAAAAAGCTAATTTGTGTGTGTGCGTTAATTATCCTTCCAAGATCTTCTGTGCCTAGTGGTCTTACAATTTCTGAGATATCTAACATAATACACGTACCTACTGAGGCTCAGGCCTTTTCCTCCCACTTTTGTTTCCTTCCTGTCTAACCCCAGTTTGCCCACAGACACAGGAAGGGCTTTCATGTGGCTTTGCTGCTGACAGCACCGTAAATCAACGTCAACATGCTCAGACTCTGCACCATCTTTCAAAAGACAGATGAAAGAGGCCTTTTGCAGGCATGATGTGACGCCAAGAATGCAGCTGTTATGCCTACCTGATCTGCTCTGCCTCCTGACTCTGCTGTGCCGACAGATTCCCGAGGGACTTCGATTCTGCAGCTCAAGAATGGGAGCAGCAGAATCTTCAGCAACAGATAGAGGGGAGAGCTGCCTAGTCATGCCTCTGTGTCTGCTGGGGCAGTTGCCTCCTGGCTTGCATTGGATGACAGACGATCGTGAGGCACCTGAGAAGAAAGAGTTTGCATCAGTTTGGCTGTAAACTCCCTGGAGGAAAGCGGGGCTTTCAAACGCTCTGTCAGTGAAATGCATACAAACGATTCAGCAGGAGAAAGGAAGCACACTGTAAAAAATCAAGGTTTCAGCTCTGGTCAGAATAAAGTAAATAAGTAAGTAAATAAATACTTAACTCTCTCCCCCCGTACAAAAAAAAAAAAAAAAAAAAAAGAAATCGTGCTGTATGAAAACCTGCCTTTAAGAAATGAGAGCCCTATGATGCAGTATATCCTTAGCCCCACAGCTCCATTCATAGCGTCTGAACAGTCAAAGGAATTTGTACTCACGTGGGCCCCTTCCTGAGCACTGACACTGAGTCAGGCAAAAGAAGAGGTCACCATTCTCCCTTAGGGCAGAAAGGAGGGCTGAGGAACCACTACCGCACAGTCAGTGCTGAGATCCTCTCCAGAGGGGAGTTTTCTCTTTCCAGAATGGTCCTTGAGACTCTTGTATGGAATGTAGCCATGGTCACTAATAGATCTTTTTGATAAGGACTTCTGCTAAACCACTGAAGTTTTAAGCCTTTACATGCACTATATCAGAATCTCCACATCTTCAGAGAAGTTGCTTTTTCTTCTTCTGCTAGATGCAGATCACATCAAGATGCTTCATTTCACATGGAGGCTGTATAGAGGCACAAGGCAGCAGAGAAGACCCAGGTCCCCGAATTATCAGTGCTGTCAGATGAAAAATCTTCCACTGACACCACATTTTATGAGTAAGAGCTTGAAGGACTGGATTAAGAACCAGCAAACAACAGAAAAGAGTGCAGTGCTGGAGTATGGCAGCGTGTGCAGGGTGATCTTGCATGAACTTCCAAATTTATGTAAGGTGTCCGTGTAAGAGGTCAGTCAACACATGCGCAGCACAAGAGAGTCCTCTTCCGAGTCAGAAAGTCAAGATGACAGGCCATTTTGGTAAATATAAATGTGTGTTCATCGTCAGTTGAGTTCACCCACTGCTTTTTTTGCAGCTGCTACTTCAACTGGTGACCATCTTACCTGAACTTTCAGAATACACGTATACCCAGAGCAGCCACTAACCTTGCCATGACTTGGAACAATTTAATATGACAATCATAGCTATTTTACATTTGAAAGAATACAAAAATAGAGACAAAACCTATGTGTAAGGTGCCAAATGTTGCAACAAATTTGGCAGACATCTCAGAGGGCAACAGTCTTTTTGCAACATGATCCATTCCAGAACACTACAAACGCAAATAACTCCCAGCCAAACAAAACCACAGAAGTTCATTCTAAAGCAAGGACTGTATTCAAGATCCCAGAAACTGCATGGATCGAGGCAACACTCTCTTGCTCAAGGAAGCTAAGGCTTCATATAACTTTCAATGAACTTAAAGCTATTCGATTCACCATGTCTAATTACAAAGATCGCAAAAGAAGAGGTGGACAGAATATCGTATTACACAGAAAAATCCTTTCTCAGCCTATTTATATCCTCCAAGGTCAGTTTTTACCCTTCATCTAGGTAAGTGACTGAACCAGCAGCTAACCCCATAGAGATGATCTTTCTCAAACATGCTCTTTCCTTCCTCCTCTGCCCAGTAAAAGGGAGCTGTGACACAAGGAGGACACCAAAGTCTAGGTTCCACCTTGCCACATAGTCCTATAAATTCAATCAATGCAGTATAGAACCCACAGTCTGTGACGCACAAATGCCAACTTCTAAAAATCAAGACCTCTATGATGTCTAAGCACTGTATTGTCTCCCCTGTTTTTGGTGAGCATTACTCTTTACAGAACTTTTTAGAGCCTACTGGACATTTTCAGACCTTTAAAAAACTATTCACCTCCATATATTCATTTTATATCAATCTAACAATCACACAACTCCCCCCATGACTTTGTTCCACTCATTTTATAACTTCAAGTGTTACTTCTCCCATTTACCAAACAAGGATAACATTACCTACTTCATAAAACTTTGTAAACATCTCGCAAGCCACTCTTGAGGTTGAAAAGCACATTAGAAATGGCAGCCCTTGCCCATTCACCCTGCCAGATGCACATTTGTCTATTTGACAGCTGAAAATTAGTTTCAGCCTCCATGAGTACCTCTGAAGCTAAATATTCAAAAAGGCACTTATGATTTTTCCGGTCCCCAACTTAGGGAAGTTTTATTTTCATAAAGCATTTGCTGACCACCTGCCGTTGGAGAAGCAGTCACCAAGGTGCCTTGACCAAATCACTGCTCACTTGATATGCATCATTTAAAGAGGTTTCATTTAGTTGAAGCACACATGCTACATCTCAATTCAGATACAATTTAGAACAAGACCAAGATTCATTTTACACTCAGCAGAAGTCTAGCAGATGAACCGCAACCAAAATTTCAAGGAAATCTATTTTTCCTCACATGCAAAAAGAGCTCCAAGTTATTTATATCTGGTACAACAAAGCAACATCAATCTTTTCCTGTGCATTGAGAAACTCAGCAGTTGAGACCTAAATTGTGATTCCAGAGATTGCATTTAATCGAAAGTCACTGCTTGATTTACTGAAATCTTCCCTTATACTTGAAAGCAATCATAGCACAGCAATTTATCAATATTTCATTGTTACAAATAGAAAGCCTGGGCCATCTAATGCTACTGAATCTGAACATATTTTAAGGATACAGTTTGACAGGGAAGGTGAATAGATACATGCTGCACTAACTTAACCAAAGCTGGTCCTAGCCACAAGGAGCCAAATCACCATTTACACAGTACAGCAATGGAATCTTGCATGTGCGCAATGCTACCCCACATGACAGGAAGGGAAGGCAGAACCATTTAACTCCAGTTCTTTGTCTCACACAGCAATTATCAGCTACCAGGCAGGTATCCATTACAGACCCTCCAAATTTAGAGGTATCAAGAGCAGCATTTTCCACTGAACTTCCATATACCTTCATAAACCCCACATGCTTATAGAGACCTCACAGTCTTAAGCAGTGAGATCATGTCTTCTCCAGAGAAGAAAACAGCACGGTGACATCACAGCTTGCCACATGACACTATGCACTAAAAGGCACCAGAGCAAAGGAGTGACGTAGCTTGGGTTGGATTTCTTCAGCTTACTTTAGATGTCAATCTTAGGATGAGAAAAACAGTGCCCTGGGACTATCTGCATCTCCCTATGAATAGAAACAGAATAACACAATCACGGAATCATTGAATGGTTTGGGTTGGAAGGGATCTTTAAAGGTCATCTAGTCCAACCCTCCTGCAATGAGCACGGACATCTTCAACTAGATAAGGTTGCTCAGCACCCCATCCAACCTGAGCCCCATCATAACCATCCTGAGCAGAGAAGTTTAAACTGGGTGGGACTTTTTACCTATTTTACCTGACCTTCTTTTAACCTGACTACTTGATCTAAGAGGTTACACAGATACCTGCAACTCACTGCGTACAGAAGCCTCATCCAGTTTCTGTAGACTGACACAACCAATGCTGAGCATGAACACAGTTTGTGGCTTTAGAAGAGATGAATCTCATGCTGAGAATGAATCGACATTTTGGGCATCATCTGATATTTTAAGGGAATGCTACTGGAAGAAATTGGGAAAACACAGACAAATAGGAAAAACATTGCCAGACTTCCAGATCTTGCTGCTAGATGTGCTTCTTCATCACTTCATGGCTATAATCGATACACAAAGCGATGAAGGAGGAAAAGAACTGGAAAGGACCACGTATGATTATATCAAGCACATCTTAATGAGTCAAATCCATGTGGATGACTTTTAGTTAATGGGTAAAAACAAACCCCTGCTCTTTCCCATTTCTTAAGATTATTTTTAGTTCATTATTCCATTTCAGCAAATCCTTTTCCTTGGCCTGCAAATGTGGATGCTTTATAGCATAGGAAGTAAGGCCATTTCTCTGCACATGGAGACCAAAAGGAAACAAGCAAGTGGAGCCCATAGCTTTTCACATGCTTCTAACAAAGTCTGTCCATTTCTTGCACTAATTATTATATCCTTATAAGTGTGCTTCAATTTAGCAAGGTAATTGTACTTGTGACTAACCTAAACCACATGATTAATATCACTGAAGTCCATGCCTTTTCACATTCTTGAACACCATTCTGAGTCCCAGCTGCAGGAGGAGCTGCTGCATCCATTCAAATCAGGAAGCAGCAGCACATACCTTGTCCTGACAATCATTTTCACCATCCATCTGTAAACTACGTGCAGCTCTCTTGCCCCACTGAAAGATGCTATACATTACTTGTGGCTTTTCATGTATATAGAGATTTCCATATGCAGCTCATATAGTGAGAAAATACGTCCTCACCTTGGGTAGAAAAAAAATCATTTTCTTAATTTGCGAGGGGCTTGGAGAGAAGTGATTATGCTTTGAGGGTCAAGAACTAGTCTTTTCAGATTATCTTCATGTATATGACATATTTAGCATGTGACAGCAGTGCTTGGAATACAATAAATCATTTCTTTTCATTTGTGACAACTCTTCTGGTCTCAAACTTGTCACCAAAAATGGACTGAAAGGACTGCAGTAAATTAATCAATGTTTCAAAAAAAAAAAAAAAAAAAAAAAAAAATCAGCCTGGAAGTAAGTTTTATGGCCAGGCCATCACAGAATTGTTGGTTTTTTTTCATTTTTTTTTAATCAACTGCCCTGATGGAAATTTAGAACCTCTCAAATAGGCAACTGAATTCCCTTCTAAAAGCCATCCATGCATTCATGACACTGGATTACCAACACAAAGCATTGGCTTATTTAGAGATACCTACATTTGGCTTGCTGGTATGTGCAAAAATACATATTCTATTTTTGATTACACAACTAAACTGATGGTTAAATAGGTGATGCAAATGAGCTGGACAGTTTCTTCGTATTATGTTCCCACAGTCCTGCAGAGCAATGGTCACCAGCGGCTACCACAGAGGTCATGAGGCAGACCACCTTTTAAAAAAAAAATCAGTCAGGGCACCTGCAATTTACCTTTTACTAATTCAGTATTAAAATACGCTTATTTTACTGTGTCCTCAAAATCTCAGCTCTTAATGTGTCATTGTTTTTGTGCTGACAAAATGATGTCTTCGTACCACTGCTGCAGAAAAAAATGGCTGGGTTTTGACAGATGGGTGAAGGTAGAAGCCAGCCTGGTGTTATGTGGAAAGTACGTCAATTGAATGTTCCTGCTAAATTGGTCCACGGTGAAAGAATTTACAACATTTCCTCTACACTGTAATGTTACCTGTTAGAGTGAGCATCCATGATGATGATGGACTTGCTCACACATCGCAGGCCTATTGCTTCCATCAGCTTGTGCATATGCTCATGTTGATACCAGTTCATGATTGTGACGGCTGGAGACTTTTGCAATGAAATTCTGGTCAGTAAGGGGAAGATAATGTGTATTTGTGGCCAGGGAAATACCAAATGCACATGGCCTTACGGGAAAGGGGACTGAGTTGCACTGCCATTGGTAGAAGTGAAGAGAGCTTATTCTGTTCATTTTACAAGGATAAAACCTCATTAGGTTGAATTAGCTGTAGCTTTAATTGTATTGTTTGCTACTGGTAGCACACAACTGGGGGGCAGGGCTATACAGCACCATCTATCCAACAGTGAGTTAGTCCATAAGCTTATTTCCTTTCAGCCACAGGGACTGCTTGTAAAATGAAATCCTGCCCACCATTACACCGGTGTAAACCCACAGCAAGCCTGTACAATCGGCCAGGCTGTCTGGGCGTACACTGACATACCTGAAGGTAACAGCTGACCTGGGAAGTTAAAATTGAAGATCAAACTCTCCCCCACCTTTAGTGAGTTTAGAACCAGCCGCTTGTCTCAGGACATGAAGCCATAATTACATTTAATAAAACCAAGCAAACAAGCAGTAGGGACAGTGTCTTTGAAAGCAGTGTGCTACACAAGTTCAAGGAATAAGCATCTCTTGTTCAGTGAAGAAAAATCATTTCACTGTGTCTCATGTATTTGGAGATGATGTTCTCTGTTTAAGCACATCTCTCTGAGACACTGCAATGGTCTCTGTGCATTAAGAGTTATGCACATATGCCTTGCTCATTTACTATTTTCTTGTTCTGAAAGTTTTTATATTTGAAGGGGATGAGAAGGTTACAACATTTTTTTTTGTCTTAGGGAAAAAAAAACATGTTCAAATTTTAATGAGAAACAAATGACTCAGTGATGGTGTACAGCATTTCTCTTGTATAATGATTAACTACTGTCAAGAGCAGTAAGCAAAAGAAGCAGTTATTTTTGTTGTGGTTTAACAGTGACATCCATCAGCAATTTCTGCCAATTATCCCATCAGTGTATGTACACAGGCATTCACTTCAAATCAGCAGACAGCAACATGACTTTCAAGCAAAAATTTCAACAACTTCCATGTGCCCTCATATCCTTGCAATAAAGTGAACAGACAGGCAGCAGAGGGAGTAAATAAATTTTACATCCTATAACTAACTTTGTGCCTGATAAGTGGATGTGTCACTCTACAACCTTGCACCTCATTACTCATTATCAGATGAGTAGTTCCCGCCTAATTTTCAGAGGGTGAAATCCAAGTTAGTAAAAAAAAAACAACCACCCCTGTACACAGTAGTCACACATTGTGTTTAGGTACTGTCTCTAACCACCACTAACGCACTGCGCTCCAAATCAGAACAGACACTGCAATGGCAGTGCCACACTCTCTCCCTGTTACACCATCCAACATCTGGGGAAAGACCACCCTCACATCTCAGTAGTGATAATACTGTGAGATTTAACACACACATACTGAAGAGTCAAGGAGCTTCCATTTATGCTCAATAAAGCCATGTCATATGAGTAAATATATACATACATGATTATTCACCTTTTGCATGTAAGGGAAGTGGGAAATAGTTGCTAAATAAGTCACTCAAAAGCATCTACTCATGCTGGGGTTGATTCTTATCTCCTCAGATCCCCACAGGTAGCAGCTGATCACTGATGCTGGGGTTCCCATTTTAACTGCCATATGCTTGATGCTTGGCTTCTGCATTCAAACCTGATGAACACTTGCAAGTCTGTAAATGCATCTTTTTGCCCATCAGCTACATGTTGTTCTTATGAAGAACCTGCTCTGAGATGGATGCTTTCCAGGGAAAGCAGGGAAGATGATGTGCATGGTCTGAATCCAATGCTGTGCTGTAAAACCTCCGAACGCGAACTGCAGCACAAAACATATTCCAGGTTGCAACATCCATTATGTTCAACAGCTGCAACCATTGAAACACAAACAAACAAACAAAGACCTTTTCAGGAAGCATATAAAAGCTTTAGTGGCTGTAAGCAACCTGCAGACTGCATTCTGGGAAGCCCTGATGCATAAGCGTAGTGGTCAGCTGTCTCTGGAGGACTTCCCAATTTGTTTCTTACTGGAGCAAATGGCTCCTCTTTGTGTTGCTCTGGATCAAGACCCTTCCCCAAAACACAATTATTAAAAACCCTGAATCTCTCTTCAAATCTTTGTTCCACTTGTTCATCCATCTACATTTTACTGAAAGTATAGTTAAAAGCATGGAAGTTTTCCTTTTCCCTGGCTTTTTTTATTTCTCCTTACTTTAAGCAAGAAGACTTCCCCATTATCACTTCAATGTAACTCAAATTTATCACTGCCTCTGTTTAAGCACTGACAAGGAATTCCATTGATTTGACACCAAAAATAATACACCAGGACCAGCATGGGGGTGTCTGAACAGATCCTGGAAAAAATGTTTATTTGACAATATCTGTAGTGGAACTGGCAGCTACAGCATGTATTTTGAAACATAATGGCTACATATCTTTTAAAGTTACTGGGCCTGACAAAACATACTTACAGCTTGAAGGAATACAGAAGAAAGTGCAAATGAAGAATGATTTTTATATGTTGAAATCAAAACTTCTGTAACTTCTACATAAAACAATCTACATTGACCTACAGAAAAAAAAAAAAGATTTAAAACATCCATTTGGAGCGGAGTATTTTGGACTGAATTCTGCTGCCAAAAAAACATTGCTAGCACCTCTATTTGCCTTGGAAAACAAACGTTATGTCAAAATCTCATACTTAGCTGTGACAAATCAGGAGTTAGAAAACACTGATCCACAGTAAGGGTACGAACATCTCTTCCTTCAGCACAGAAATTTTCACATGCAACTAGCCCCTGCTTATTGCTCCTTCCTTACCCATCTGGACTCTATCCAGAATGAAGCCTGGGAAAGGCAGGACCAGGCATACAAACATACAAATAGCTGTGTCAAAGATTAGAAGATCCTTCCACACCATGAACATCTCAGAGGGCAGCTTCCTGGCTAATTGCTGCTGGGGAAAGGCAAGCCAAGCTGCTTCAGCGCTGCAGAGAAAGAAGAGGGCAGGACTGATCCAGCCCTTGGTACAGTTCCTGAGAAGACCAAGTGATTTCAGTGAGCTTTGGCTCAGCCTCTGAGGGGATACTTCCATGCCAGACTGCTCTGTGAGGAGGGAGCTGGACTGTTAGACACTTTTTTATCCAAGTGAAGCCAATGCATACCTGTCTGAAGGAACAACCCCGAGAAACTTACAAGCATTTGTCCTCTTATTGCAGCCCTGAAGCAAAGATTTTATTTTAAGCTTTTGCTTACATAAACAGTCCCTATGAGAGCATCTCAATAACAACTTCCAAAACAGTCCCTTGAACACACATTTAAAGGGATATCCTTTGCTGCAACAGATCTACATGACTTTCTTTTCCCCAAAATATACCTAACCCAATACTAACTCAAACCAATTGTAGGATTAACCGGCCTGGGGTCAGACCAGCTTTTCACCACAACACTGACTGAGCAACAGATAAACACAAATGATTTACTTCAAAGCTGCACACCATTCCATTAAAGAAAACCTCTGTACAAACTTTGTAAGGAGCTATACCAGATGCACCTTCAATAGTTTCACAATTTACACACTTTACTCCAAAATAAAAGCTTATGAATCTCTATTAAAAAATCCTTTGACAATTAATCCTGTCATTGCTAAAAGTTAGTGACACTTCCAAAAAGAAACAGACATTCTGAATTGAACTCTCATTTTTGTTTTCACTGCAGTAAATCAAGAGCAGCTTCAATGAAAGCAGTGAGACTGCTTTGACATGAAGTTATTGTGAAAGGAGTTTAGACCCAGGATAATCCAGAAATCTCTTATAGGAATGTCATTATTACCTAATTATGATATAGCCTTTACTTTCAAGAAACACTGCAATAAATCCAGACTGGTTTATGGGTCTCCTAAGATCCAAGTGTAAAAACAATCAGCACACTGACACACAACTCAATATCAAATTGCTTGTATTTATCTCCTACACAAACTATTGCCTCTCCTTTTTGATGGATGCCTCCAGAGAGTGATTCATTCCAGCTTCCTTAGATACCAATTTTAGGAGATGAATCACCTCTCAGAGGTGTCCAGCTCTCCTGCTGACTCCAGAAAGCTCAAGACAACTTTCTTAGTACTTACCGACGCTGACATTTACATGCACCTGGATGAGTCCAAATCTGACTGTCTCAGGCTCAGTCTATGGCAACACTTACACGCATTAAGCACATGCTTCACTTTTTCTCCACTGCCCTTGGGGTAACAGCTCCAACAGGTCTCAGCCCTGCCTTTCCAACACTGTACCTTTGGGATAAGTGTCCATACAACCCACCTGGCTCAGGCACTTGTGTACATACAGCCCTCTTGCTATAGCTGGCTCCCTGCTTGGGAGTGTGGGATGGCTAGACTGCCATGAAGACACATTTTCAAAAGTATCTGGTGGTTGTGATCTCAGCTTGATACAGACCTCATCCTCCATAACCACTCAGACCAATGTGCCAATCCTTCTTACAGCTGGCTCTGCTGCATTTCTTTCCACCTAAGCAATGTTTCCTGGCTGATGATCTGCAAATATCTGGGTGCCTCTTTACTGCTGAAGGACTAAAGCGGTACTTGTTCTGGATTTCGCACTATTACCCAGGAGTCAGCAGTTTCTGTGGTTCTACCAGAAGTTATCTAGGAAGCCACAAACCTCAACCACTGAAAGACTGAAGTGCACTGCTCCCTTGCTCTCCTCCCTGCACACAGGCCCAGAGCCCAAGTTGCTGCAGCATTTATTTCACATGCCTTCCCAATGCATGGGAGGAAAAGGAGGGGCAGGCATATTTGGGAAGCTGGCTGCCCTACCCCATTAGGATTCTTTGGGAATCCCTCATAAAATCTTTGCTGATCTGTAAAACTGGCTGCACAAACTCACATTTAATGTATGGGTCCAGTATTAGTTCAGCTTGGTCAGAAGAATGCTTAGCAAGAATACTTCCATATTCAGCCTGTCGGATATGACAAGTGCTGTCATGTAGTCACTTCCAGTCTATTGCCCTTTCCTCCTGCAATGACTGTATTTTCCCTCCCTGAAGAAACAGGCAGTGTAATATTTGACACTGCTGCTGCAGCCCAGCATGGCGAGAAGTCCAGAAGACTGGACTGAGATACCTGACAACAGCTGGTACTTGTTAAATTGGAGGCAATCACAGCTTGTGAGTTGTCTTAGCCCTTACAGGGTAGGGACAGTCTTTAATCCTCTGCATTCACCACCTGCCATGATATGAGTCCAGTCAGTGTTGTGAGCTCTCAGGAAATAAAGAGCAGCAAATCACCCATTTACCCAGCACAGCAAGCCAGCTCACCCAGCTGTAACTCTGCTCCTTTAAAAGCAGGTGAGTGTATGAATTATAATATCACGCATCCTAAAATCTGGTGCTGTGCAACAGCAACGGATTGACATAAGCAGCAGATCTATCAGCTCCTTCAACTTCCTTTAAGGCATTTTTCCCTTAAGAAAGAAATACCAGGTAACTACCAAGCCTGCAGAATACTCAGTTTCACACATATACTCCAAGAAAAATGACACAAACTATTGTCTGCTCTATCAAAATCCAACCCCATCTGAAACTTAAGTCAGTTCGACACAGGTAGAATGGGAAGTCATGCTCTACTGACAAGCACTGGACCGTGTCTCTTGATTTGTTTTTATCTTGGATGTAGCTGAATGTAACTCACCAAAAGGAATCACATTTTCACTGCTGGTTGGCATAACAAAGCTCAAACCAGAGACGGCAGGCACCCTGCAGTTTTAGGGCTCGAGTGTTTGTAACAACGTACCACACCTGGTGGGAGAAGAGTTCATTTCTGACAGAAGCAGCAACTTCCCAAAGTACCTCTTTGAAACATCTGACACTGAATATAATAAACTTAAAACAGTGCAGTTAAAGCCTCAGATTTCTACAGATATTTAAAACAAAAACTTGAACTCAAACAGGTGTATTTTTAGAAAAGCTTTCCTTTCAACTTTCTGATTTATACTGCACATATATCTGCTGTGTATTTTCAGCATGACAAGCTTCAGATCTGCATCACGCTATAAGCACAGCTGTATCTCACACTGGACAACATCTCCACATTTCCAGTTGTCATAAAAGTGTGATGTGAAGTTGGTAAGTACTCGTAAAGAAACGAGACTGTTAATGTCCAATCGAGAGTATACAACAAATTTCACAATTTCTTGTGGTTTTTGTATTAAGAAATTGTTTCTAAAACAATCCTTAATTCTGACACTTTAGAAGCTGACATTTCTGAAAATAAGGGGTGGAAAAAAGCAGTTTAAGGGAACAATTGCTATCTGAAGCTGAGGAATAGCAAGGACAAAGAGGTTGGTGCCTCTGTCTTTGAAGCAAAAAAGATAAATCCAGAGCACAATATTCAAACACTATGGAAAATTCAATAACATTCTATGGACCTAATTTCATATCATTTTAAAAGCCAGAATTGAAGTACACAACTTTATCTGCGGTTCACAGTTCAACATTAGCTTCTTCATCAGAAATTATTCACAAAGCAATAGAAATTTAACAGTACTTACCCCAGATGGCATTAAAGTGCTAAAAATGCTATCTAAGCATTAGTTACTTTATAAATACACACACACACACACACACACACATACATCCACATTACTTTGCACAGAACAGAGCATGCAAAGTAAATTCCTGCCTAGTGTTAGATATACAGGAAAAAAAACATTTACCATCTGGCACAGGCGAATTTAATTCAGAAACATTGTAAGACGGTAATGGTGCCACTCTTGCTGAATGTTTCTTCATCCTTTGAACTTGCTCTCCTACTCACATACTCACTTCGCCTTTAGTCTGCATCGTTTTTTGTCCCGAATACTACAGTAAACACTCGGCTATGGAAGGTGGCTAGATGTTGTTCTGGAGATGCTGCAGTAGGCTGTGAGTACTGATTTGCTGTTTCCCTGGGAAACCATTTGCAACACATTCAAACAATGCTTGACCTCTGCTAAGACTTTTCTTTCATTCAATTGTTAAGCACAGCAGATAAAATATAAATGTATTATCTATCTTGCCTCATAAACTTGAAAGTGCAGCAGCCCCTTTGCATGAAAGCCAGGATTTCACATCAGATATCTGCACTGTGTTAGCAAAGCAGACGGGAGATTTCTCAGGCAACTGCAAGGGAATTACACAAGGCAATGTTCTGGTTCCTTACACTGTGACAATATATGGATGATTATAGTAATTATTTTAAATAAACTTTGAATAATATAACTCTTATAGAGACGCTAAATCAGGAATGCCTTGGGCAAAAGAACTGGTAGCATACAGGTCTGTATCTGATAACAAAGCAATGGTATTGCAGGAGCCTCTTCTAACACCCTACAAAAATTGTAACAACCATGTGATATATATATATAGGCCATAGCTTTTCCATATGCTTTCCTCACTTCCCTTGAGACAGCTAAGACATCTTAATTCCTCCTTCCCTAATAACTTCTCTTTCCTACTCCCTTTTTATTATTATTATTTGTATTATTGGAAGTTGCTCACCTAAAGCAATAAGAAAGCTTCACTGAGCAAACCGCTGACAACCCATACAATTTCTGCAACTCTTAGAAAATCACAGTATCACAGTATCACAGTATGCTAGAGATTGGAAGGGACCTCGAAAGATCATCTCCATCTACTTGTGTAACCCAGCAGTGTGCTGGAAGCTTTCTGGGCTAGGAGCTGATTGCCAACAACTCTTAAGAGCCCTGGCTTCAGAGCTCTCCACTAAGAGAACTACTATCAAGTTTTATCCAAGAATTTGTAGGTGGAAAGCTTTACCATTGATATTCAAGGTATCTGCTGTAGAAACTATGGGAAACAAAAAGGAAAAGGGCAGAAAGGCAGCTTAGCTCTAGCAGAATCTGCTAGCAAAGCTGTGGAATTTTTAAGGGCCACCTTTTAGCTAGTCTTTGTGCCTTTGTGTAACTGAGAATGGGTATTCCTGACCTGGGACTTGGTCCCTCATCCCCTACTATACCACCAAACAGGAAGATATATTGGCTGTAAAGAAAGGCATAAAGTTATTTGAAAAGGATAAGGAATCACTGATCTAGAATGTCCTGTGCTGAACTTTCTAAAGCAGCCTTCTGGGACCTCGTGTGTTTTAGACAGTAACAAGTACCATGCTCAGGATATGCGTGAAGTACTGTTCCCTTCACTCACCTGTAAAGAGTCATATGGAGGAGAAGAGTGGAGGAAGCAGTGTCCTGGCTAGACTATCCTTCAAACGCAGCCACAGAAAATCTGGCACATGAGGAGAACCGACCTGTAGCATCCTGATGGATGAGGCAGCTCATGACTCCCCTGTACCCAGAGTAAGAAGTTATTATTGGGTCTTTGGGCAACTAAGCCAGCAGCATAGGACATTAAACACATCATCTTGCCCTGTACATCCTTTAATGTTGCTTTCTTACTTCTCTTTATTATTAAGATATGGTGACATACTAAGGAAGAGACAGTGATTAATCTCATGGAAGGGAACCATAAAGTACCTCATCACCCCCTCTCCCAAGGACATTCCGCACTTCCACATAGTGTGTCCTTTGGAAGAAGTATGGGAAAGAGAAATGTTTACAGATGCATGGTTTTCCACCCAACATTTCCTGGAAAGACTGGAGCTATCCTTTAGGATCTTCATTATATCCCTTGTGACAGATAAGGCTCTCCACCATGACAATTTTTTCAAAGCATCACACTGCATTACATGAAGCTAACCAGCTTTTACTGTTTATCTGCATGCAGAGGATTTCCAGCACTGTGTAACAATCACTATTCCAAAGAAAATTATCTTTGCAATTTGTAGAAGAAATTTTATTCTCCCCTTCAAAGAGCTGAGAGTCAGCAGACTTTGTATTAGAGTAATCATCAGTCAAGTAATTACTGCTTCTACAATCACAAGGCTATTAATATGTGTCTAGTCCATCAGCATTTATATAATATAAACAACATAATAACATAACACAGATTGTTTTTAGAAAACCATTTCTGCAAATAGGAGCTTATAATGGAATCATTAATGGACCTTAGCAATGGTGAGGATGAAACACATGAGACAATGTCAAGCAATTCAAGACATTTCTTTCAGACAATTTCAAAGTTAATGGCAGAACATGATTGCATCTAAAAGTTGCTGCACTTTTTTTAAAGGAAAACCAGCCACTGTTTCAACACTTCAACTCAGAAGCCATGTCCAAATTCACAAAGCATTTTTTCAAAAATCTAGCCCAGCCATCTCTGCTTTGTACAACAGGTACAAGACAAATGAAGCAAATACAAAACTGCTTTATAAACATGTGATTGGTCCCTAGAACTCCCATCAAAGATTGCAGCTTGAAAAGCATCAGCTTTGGCTACACAAGTGAGAGCTTTGGCCATCTGTTTCTGGGCCTACTATAAATAGCAGACTGCATTTCTGTATGAGATGCTATTCATATAGGTCCTCTAATCATTCTTGTGTACTAAGTGTACATGAGAAGAAAATAATAAAATAATACAGAGTGGAAGTGAGAGAAGCAAGCTCTGTCCCTTTCTGAGCAACACCAGACTCAAATCCACCCACAAATGGAATGTAAATTTACCAAATTTACCTGACTAGCATGATATTTACTCCACAGACTACAAGTCCACATGGAATCTGTGGTCCCGTGCCATCCCACTCCCCTCATGTTTATGTAAGGCATCACAATGCGAAAATATGCTTCCCTCCCCCCTCCTAGATTTAAACAGTAAAATAAGTTTCCAGCTTGCTCCTGAAGCTGTGTGCTTTCAGTCTGCAACATGTTAAACGTCTGGCTCACGATTTCCCTAACCATGAGCCTGAGATCACTATCAGCAACTGCCCAGCATGCTTGCTTGGCAATCTAGCTCCACGTCAAAAGCCTCTCTCCAGGTTTCTTGTTGGCCCCTTTAGGCACTGGAAGCTGCTTTAAGGTCTCCCCAGAGACTTCCCTCTCCAGGCTGAAAAACCCCTGCTCTCAGCCTGTCTCCATAGCAGACAACCCCCAGTTTCATAACCTCCTCTGGACTCACTCCAACATGTCCATGTCCCTTTTATGTTGAGGGCCCCAGACCTGGATGCAGGACAGCAAAAGGGGTCTCATGAGAGCAGAGTAGAGGGAAAGAATCACCATCTTCGACCTGCTGGTCACGCTTCTTTTGCTGCAGCCCAGTATACAGTTGGATTTCTGTGCTGCAAGCACACACTGCTGGTTCATGTTTAGTTTCTCATCAGCCAACATCCCCATGTCCTTCCCCTCACGGCTGCTCTCAATCCATCCTCTGCCCTGCCTGTATTTGTGCTTGTGGATTTGTGTATTGAATATTTGTGGATATTAATCCAGACAAGAGTACAGGGAAGCTGTGAGTTTGCCAACTCACTAACTAGACAGCAAACCAGCACTGGAAGTGGAGTCAGAAAGTGCTGAATTGCATCCACTAACAAGTACTCCACGCTCGCAGAAAGAAGGGGCTGATGCTGTCAAAACGTACACTGTTCTCTTAGTTTAAATCATGTCTGTTTTCAGTAGTTATAATGTATATATTACATATGTTAAATATGTATACATCTTTAAATACAGGCATTATAATGTTAAATATGCATTTATAAATATTTAAGCAAGCCACTGCAAAAGTAAAGGCTATTTATTTATTCTTCTTCACTGGAGCTGCAACCTACATCAAAAGCTGTAGGTTTATCTTACATGTCAGCCCCACACGTATGGATATTTGCTTACAATAAACTCCAGCCATAGACACACTCAGTTTCTACTGATAAAACTGGTATGAGAGAGTAAAATCATTTAGAAGTTTACCTTATGGTAAGATATAGAGGATAGGGTCCCCATGAAGGGCATTACACCATCTCACATTGCTCTAGTGTCTATAGTCCTCCTCAGTGAACAAACTGAACTGTGTCAGGTTCAGGTTAGGGAGCTATTTTCCTCCATGGGAAACAATTAACAACCAAAATTACATATAATCCCAACATGGAAAGACAAAGTATCTAATCAAGAGAAGATGATAAGTGTACTACAGCCCCAAGGAGACAGAATCATCTAAAGGAAAACAGCTGCATAAGTACATGAAATACTGAATTTTCACATTGATAACGGGATTTACCTCATTTTTAACACCGAAGTCAGAACCAGCTACAGCAACGATTTTTGAAGGTGAGTGGTGTGAAACTGATAGCTCTAGAAGACAACTTGCCTGGTCTTTCTTAGATGTCTATTATAAACTGAGATTAGTAACTCTGAAAGCACCCACTTCTTCCCACTGACTGATGGTGGTGAGGTGCCTTGCTCACACCTGGTCATCTGGCTTTTAGACACCTTAATTAGGGCAGATGCTCCTAGTGGGAAACATTTTGTGTGAACGCCCGATAAAGACATGACAGGACTTTCTTTGACTCTAGTTGATTTTGGAACAGTGCTCAGATGCAAAGCTGTATGTAGTCTTGGTTTTGAACACCACTAGTTACAAGATCCATATGACACCCACTTTGCATACATTCCTGCAGCTGACAGGTCAGTCCATTCCCAGTCACTAGACTTGACTCTGATAAACACGACTTTTATAGACTCTTTCAGGTTAAGCATGTGTTTTAAGACAACAAGCTAAAAGGTCATTACCAAGCTCATTTTATCCTGTTGGAATATAAATTAGATGCAAGATGCAGAAGAGACAGCCAAACAGCAAAACAGACATATCTCACAAAAGGGATTGTTATGTATACCAAAGTCAAGGCTTTAGTTTGAACTTTTACCTTACTTGCCCTGGTTTCAGCTGGGATAGAGTTAATGTTCTTTCTAGTTAGCTGGTGCAGTGCTGTGTTTTGCCTTTAGTCTGAGAATAATATTGGTAACACATTAATGTTTTAGTTGTTGCTCATCAAGTACTTTTCATGCTCTGCAAGTGAGGAGGGGCACAAGAAGCTGGGAGGAAGCAGAGACCGGACACCTGACCCAAACTAGAGAAAGGGGTATTCCATACCACAGCACATCATGCCCAGTATAGGAACTGGAGGGAGTCACCTGGAAGGGACTGATCACTGCTTGGGTTGGGCATCAGACAAAGGGTGGTGAGCAATTGTATTGTGCATCACTTGGTTTTGGGGGTGTTTTTTGGTTTGTTTGTTTTGGGGATATTTTCGGGAGGGGAGGGAGTGGTCTTGGGTTTTGTGGGGTTTATTCCTCTCTATTATATTATTACTATAATTTACTTTTACTTCAATTATTACAACAGTTCTTATCCCAACCCAGGTTTTTACCTTTTTTCTCTCAATTCTCCTCCCTATCCTGAGCGAGCAGCTGCATGGCACTTAGCTGCCAGCTTGGCTTAAACCATGACAGAACTGCATATCTCTCTGCTGTGCCCAGTCACACCATATAGATTTTAAAGAATCAAATCCTGAATGCCTTACTTTGTGTTAACTCTCACTGGCCTAAACACTTTTGAATACTCCTTTTCAGCAACCCAAAATATTAGCTGTACCAGCCAGGTGAGCAATCTTGCAATGGCATTTCAGCTTGGGAGCCACTGCTCCTAGCCATCACTTGGCTTGTGGTAAAGACTGCCTTAACCTCAACTTCGCTGATAAACAGATACAATTTGTTTGAGAACATTCATACTGATAGCACACTAGTCTCATACATTTTTTTCACTGAGGCAGAAACTGAATTTTATCCAGATTTTATGGTATTCTGCAGATTCCAAGAAGCAAAGTACTCATTGCCTGCTAAAGTCTCACCTAATAACTGCAAAAAATACCTACTAAATCTGAAGAGTTTTTAATCCCCTTGGGGTCTCAATCTTTATATACTGATCTCTAGTTCATCTTAACATGGGTTGCTATTTTCAGTAAATCAGACGATGAATTGACTCTTTAACACCCTCTCTGTTTTTCTAACAGAAAGAAAACGCAATGTTACTTATTTTTAGGTAATAGTATTTTCCCAAGCAGGCAATTTCCACAAATAAGATTAATGGCACCAGCTAAATATCCACGCCAAGATGATGATATGAGGATTTGCAGTGGTCCTCAGCTGTCATCCAGAACATGAAAGATTCTCCTTGCTGCCAAAGGCAAAAGCTTTTTCAGCCCTCTGTGTCCCACCAGACCTCAAGGAGCTGCTAACCAGCTGACAGCTCAGCTGCTCCTGACTCCCACACCACTGCAAAACCAGTTCAAAAGCACTCAGACCACTGACAGCCAGTTGTGTCTTGGCTACCAGAAACCAGATCCTGCATACACCTGAAAAGCTCCTAATAGTTTTGAAGCTACCAAGTGGGCAAGATGTTACACACTATCACAATGTTATGCTGCTTACTAAGAAACCCAAAATATCTGATTATTCCCCCACCCCAGTATTAGCACCCCCCCCCCCCCCCCCCCCCCCCCGAGGAGTACTCAACCTACTTGAAAGTACTAACACTTTCTATTGTACTTCTTTTGGAAAGTGTTTATTTGCTATGTGATTTTATAGACCTAACAACTAATGCTTCCCTGGAAAGCATAGGGATTAAAATTTCAATTAGAGTAAACCTCAGATTTGCTCAATCATGAGACTTCCGAAAGATAAACTGCTCACTCACAACGATCAGAATATACACACTAATGTCTCTACCTCCAGAGCTGGCAAAGCAGCTTCTTTAGGTTTTTATTCTGTTGCAAAAAGAAAATATCATACAGTAAAAAAAAACACTAAACTTCTAATGCAATTAAAGATAAAAGGAAAAAATATTAACTGTGGGCATGAAGAGTTGCTCTTTAATTTCAGTAAGTCATTCAGCTTTTCATGGAAACAACAAATACATTAGCTTAGATGAATCTTCAATTATTTTGACATTCTAGCAAACAAGGCATGGATTTAAAGTTGACAAAAATACTAAAAGTTACACCAACATTAGAAACAATCATAATTACAGAAGAATCAGGAGAATAGAACAAACCAAAAAAGATGCTCAATGAAAAAAAAAAAACAAAAGGAATTCAAGAGGAACTTTATTTCAGCTGCACAGTGTATTCAGTGTTACTGGCCTCACAGTCTCTGCCAGGTTCAATGGATCCTGCTGTCCTAATCCTGAATCAACAAGACAAAATGTGGTTAGTACTCCATCATAAATTTCAGTTTAGGGGCTTTACTGACAGCCAGGAACAGTGAAGAGCAAAAGCTTCAAGAGCAGCACACAGAAATCTCACCTGTAACATGCACAGACCTTATCTGAGAAACCAGAACGCATCAGACTCCCTGCAATACATTCTACCTCCTTCAGGTGGAAGGAGCTGCTCGTTTAAGAAGCAGCACTGGGAAAATGATAAGGCTACAAGATCACGCCACGAGCTTTTGACAAACTACCTGGGGAGCCTTCAACTACCCAGAGTTTGGGCATCCCCTATCATGAGTCACCTGAATTTCAAACTCTTTCCAAGTGTAACAGATGAGAAGAAAGGTTCCTACTTCAGCCTGGACGTTCCAAAACTCCCTGATAGTAAAATACAGCACAAGCAGGCAATCAACATAGAGTCTGTTCAACACTAAATCAAAAATCAAGTATCAGTTTCAATATCCAATATAGTCTTTCCAGACAAACTAATAAAATCAGACACCCCACACTTACATTGTTGGTTGTGGGGTTTTGTTGTTTTTTTCTTTTCTTTCTCCTGAGGAAAACAGCTTAGATGTAATTGCATATCAGATAATTATTTGCTTTACTAACATTTTATTAACAAAGCTGCCACAAGTGAAATAAGCTGTCTCTATTTTCTGGCTCAGTGACTATGAAGTGCCTCTTCTTTACCACAAGAGAGCATTTGAGTTGAGAAAACTTCCACTTTGTGTTTGTCGTCGTGACTATAGATCACATCAGTGAGACACTAAATCACTTTTCATATTTGCTACCTGTTGGGTAGCTAGCAATTAATTAGATCGTTTAGGGCTTTTTTTTTCAATACTGTAAACATTCTAGCATAGCAGGCCAGAAATCCAGGGCTGGCTAGTCCCAAAATGTAGCTACCAGCATGTTCCAACCTAGGAAGATTCTGCAGCAGGGGTAGGAGCTTACACAATTCAACAGTGCAACCCCTACCACCCCAGATGGTGCCACAAAGTTCCTTGCATGAAGAAACGTAACCAATTTTTAGGACAAATTAAAGCATGAGACAATGTTTGTTGTCACATTAGTGGTGCTGCATTACATTTCACAGCCCCTCTAATTTTAAAGAGCTGGGTGCAGAGTTCACAGAGGTTTTGAAGCTTCAGGAAAGATCTGAAAAGGACTAGAGCAATCAGAGGTCTAAAAAAACCACAGGCTATGTGTGAAGCTAGAAAGAACTGGGGTCAAACAACTTATAGAAGACAGAGGGGACACAGCAAGTCATCTTCATGTGTGTAAAAGGTTTCCGCACAAAAGAAAGGATTATGTTGACAGGAGCAGGAGCAAGAGACTAATTACGTTAATGGAAATTTCAGTGTGAAAGGCCAACTGTTAAACAAGGAGAACAGTGAACCACTAAATGAGATGGCATCAGGTAAAAAATTCCCATTGCAGGAGGGTTTGCAGAGCAGGCTGCCCAGCATGGATGAAGTGGAGTTGACTGCATCAGAGCATGAGGACAGAGTAGGTACCTTCCTATCATTAAATGACTGCGATAAATAATGTTACCTCTCAATGATGAGCAAATGTCCAGAAAGTACTAAGCATTCTTAAAAATATCAATCTTTCAATGTGACTACATTTGGGTACTTAAGCCCTCCTGAAAGTAAAGGCTTCACATTTCATTTAGCTTGGCCATTCATTCACTCAACCTATATTAATCAAGCAATCCTGAGCTAACAATAAAAAGGTGCTAATAATAAAAACAGGTTATTATTAGCTTTGCTAATAATAAAATCTAGGGTGAAGGAAACACACTGTGATCTCAGAATGAGTGTCAAAGTAGAATGCTCTGCCGAATTCCCAAATAAGCATCCTCTCACTGCAATCAAATCACTGCAAGTGTTTTTTTCCAACCTGTACACCACAGGTAACTCAGGATGACTGTTAAGGACAGGCATGAAATGTTAGAAGACCAAGCCTGCCACCAGCAAGTACTACTTATTATTTGGACTTCTGTGCCTTATTTGGAAGGAATTTAGATCTCAAAGTCAAAATAGCTTGACACTCACTAGCATCAGACACTGGATTTTAGAAGATTCCAGAGGCAGATGTTAAGTCTGATGAAAGAGTCCTATGGCACCAATGGCATTAAGGCTTCACAGGGACAAAACATGAACAAGTCACACTGTGTCACAGCTTGCCTTCACGAGCTGATGTTGAACAGAGTGTTGCAGATTTTAAAGGAGAACAAAGTGACCAAGTCCTGATTCAATGGGTGATTATGGTTTAAAGCCTTACAGTAAGATTGATTTCAGTAGCTCTGAAAGTTAATAATAAAATCTACCACCCCTTGGTTTCTGCTGTTTTATTTTAAAGCATTTTTTTTTTTCCATTCTAAGTGCTCATCTGATGACAGGGTGGCTTTGCTTCTGCAAAATTCCAGCTACATTTATTTACTGATGATGAAACAACAGCCCAAAATCTCAGCTACAAGACATCAACCCTACTCCACTACAGCAAGCCCTTGGAGTTAACAGTTAAGTAACTGTGGTTTTACAACCACAGGCTCAGCACAAAACATCTTCCAACACTCACAGAGCTCTTCTGAAATCAGTGATCACTGCTGTGTGTCAAAGTCCATCTGCATTCATCAGCAGAGATACCAGGGAGGATGCTCTGGATACTGGGATAGCTCATCCAGCAGAAAAGAGATCCCACATGAGTTTAATTCCCCTCTCTTTTTCCCCTTAGAATTTGGGTCCACATTTTGTGGGGGAGAGAAAACCAAAAAAAAAAACCCAATAAATCAAAAAAACACCCATGCCAAATTCAGCTGGTACTCATCTGAAAAATAACCAGTGCTGAAGTTCAAGAGAATTCTTTTGAACAGTAGCAACTTCTTGAATTTACTAGCAGAAATTCTCTACAAATTCTTTTTTGGGGGAAAAAAAAAAATGAAAAAAGTAAAATCCTTGCACTATAGAAATTAAAAATTTTGGTACTAAGAAATCTCAAACCTTTTGTGAGTACTTCTTGTCTAATCTTCATATAATCCTCCCTAATACCTTTCAGTGTAAATCTCTGTTATGTGCAACATCTTATTAGTAAGACAATGAAGATAACAGAAGAAAAGTCTCCTGAGCAGCATTAGGGGATTAAGGAAGGATTAAACAGTTGTGACACAATGAAAATGTCAGAGCTATGTATTCACCATAATTAGTCTTGTTTCTAATAGTTTCCCTGGGTCAGTTACTCAAATCCCAAGACTGTCCCTCAGATCTGCTCCCAGTGTGACAAGTGGTGGCAGGACCCAGCCACTGTCTCATGACTGGGGATTATTTCAATGTAAGGAGAGGGACATGGACTCTGTTCTTGACATACATGAAACGCCAAGTGAATATGCACCAGAAAATGGCTAATAAGAGTGAAACAGGCTCTTTCTAGAGAAATCTGCTTTACATTTCCTTAGGATGACAACAAATTTTAGTAATATAATTTTATGGTTACCTGAAGGGCCTCTTTCCCAGAGAGAAACTGGTAGCTCCTATGCACAACAAACCTCTTTCAGGGGTACTTCAACAGCTCGCCTCCCCACACATATCCTCACCATGGGCTGGGGAAGCAGACACACCACTGCAGGGACATGTCCTGGGGCCCAGCCTCCTGCAGCTGGTAGAAATGATTTTTATGATTATTTTTATGAGCGGTCTCCTCAGGTCCTCACTCACTTCCAGAACTCACTGATCATTCAAAACAAGGTTGTTTCACTGAAAACTCCTGCTTTCACTGGTGGCCCAAGCAAAGCTTTGCAAGAGCTGAGGTCTGGACCAGTGGGGGCCAACAGCCACCAACAGATGTGATTTGCTCTTTACTTACAAGATCAGTGTCTCTGCCCTTTAAAAATCTATTTGTAATCTGAAATAAATTCTTACTCAGTATTTAAAAGCAAGCCTGTTTACTGCAACAGAGCACGGTATTGATCTGGTGCTGGTTTAACTTGTCAGAGGTAAATTAGAGCCCGCAGCAGGGCTCTATTAAGTTACTGAAGACCCCATCTCCTCTTTAGGGAACATGCTGTGCTATCGGCACTCAGTCCCTGAAACAATTAATCTGGAACCCAAGCGTTCTCTTACATTCCCTGCTGGCTAGTGGCATCTTCAAGCCCAAGATAACCCTCTGTTTACGACAACCTGTGTGTCAGGACAGCTCATTAATGGGTAGGAACAGTCAGATCTGGTCAGAGCAAATCAAGGGCAGGTCCTTGAAAGACTCAGCTGTGAGGAGCACAGCTTTCTATCAGCCACAGTAGCCCACTTCATGGCTTATTTCTAACACCTCAACGTTCATGTTAAATACCTTAGCAGGGGTTGCCCCACTTTTCCAAAACATTTCAGCATCTGGAATCCATGTCAATGAAAAGTGGTTTTTTTTGACCTTTTCCCCCAGTGATTCTCTTTGTTTTGCTCTAGCCTTGAACAAATCAGACCACAACAACTGATTTCTAGCATTTCTGAGTAGGTACCACATCAGCGTACAAAAAGTACCTCCCAGTAAGTGCTAACCAGGGAATAGAGGGGCCATGATTAATCCTAGCTCTTAAAATCACATCTCCCAGTGCCATGTGAACCACACACAGCAAGCACTGGCCACCCACTGACCTTAACACACAGCTGAAGTGTTCAGCCTCTCAGAGAGTGGGTGCATTTGCTGGCATTCATGGGTGCAGTGGGCTCAGCTCCCTGGCACATACCACCAGCTCTCCTGGGCTCAGCCTCCAGCATACACAGTGCCTTGGCCCTCTGCAAGCTGGCACTATAAAACCAGGCTAGCCCAGCATGCCTGTGACTAAACCAGTAACTTTCAGGGATTAAAAATTCACGAGCCCAAAACCAGGCAGCAGTGCACTGGTGAGGAAGTGTGACCTTGCAAAGAAAACACCCCCATCAGCAGGAGATTAAAAAGGCCACAAAATTGGGGTACACCATAGGATGCTTCAAGGCCAGCTTCCCAAGACTCAAGCTAGGGATGAACAGATTCGCATAAGCACTGACATCCAGAGGGACTCTGACACACTTGTGAGGTGGGCTGATGTCAACCTCATGAAGTTTAACCATGCCAAGTGCAAGCCCCTGCACCTGGGTCGGAGCAATCCCAGGCACAGCTACAGGTTGGGCAGAGAAGAGATTCAGAGCAGCCCTGTGGAAAAGGACTTGGGGGTGCTGATCTGTGAGACAATGAACATGAGCCAGCAGAGTGCGCTTGGAGCCCAGAAAGCCAACCATATCCTGGTTTGCATCAAAAGGAGGGTGACCAGCAGGTCGAAGGAGGTGATCCTGCCCCTCTACTCTGCTCTCGTGAGACCTCACCTGGAGTATTGTGTGCAGTTCTGGTGTCCTCAACATAAAAAGGACATGGAACTGTTGGAACAAGTCCAGAGGAGGGCCACGAGGATGATCAGGGGACTGGCGCCCCTCCTGTATGAAGACAGGCTGAGGAAGCTGGGGCTGTTCAGCCTGGAGAAGAGAAGGCTGCGTGGAGACCTCATAGCAGCCTTCCAGTATCTGAAGGGGGCCTATAGGGATGCTGGAGAGGGACTCTTCATCAGGGACTGTATTGATAGGGCAAGGGGTAATGGGTTAAAACTTAAACAGGGGAAGTTTAGATTGGATATAAGGAAGAAATTCTTTAGTGTTACGGTGGTGACATGGTTTAGTGTGAGGTGTCCCTGCCCATGGTAGGAGGTTGGAACTTGATGATCTTAAGGTTCTTTCCAACATGAACTATTCTATGATTCTATGATTTTACAAGGACAAAAACCCACTGCTAGGTGTGGGGTGCTTCCTTCAGGTGTGCTGGTACTGGGGAAGGAGTCAGCACCAAGATGCAGCAGTACCAGTGCTGCTAGTTTCTCCATGGGGGCCCTTTTGCAGTTGGATTTGGGGATCCAGCAGAAAGGATTTTTTGAGAGCAGGGGTCCAGGGATAATGGGAATTCAGAGTTATGGTGCAGAGGCCCTGGCAGAGCACACAGGCTCTTCTTACAGATGCATCTTGACTGAAATAAAACTTGCATTAGTTTTTCTATGCACATTAGTTTTTCTATGCACATAAAATGCCTGCAGGCCTCCCTCTAAGAGAGCTTTGTAGAAATGCAGTTTCCTGGGAAGAGCTCAGTTGGACTAAAAACCTTTTTTCCTCTCTCCACCAAAACTTCAAGAGACTTGAAGAAGAAGGGGAAAAAAACCAAACCAACCCAACAACAAAAAACCCCAACAGATTTCAATTCCTTATGCTCACCCAAGCCTCTCCAGCTTGCAGGCTTGCAATGATTCAGGTCTGCATTTACTGGGCATACAAACAGCCCCACCAATGCAGAGTATCTAATAAACTTCCCCTGGGGAAACCCATGTCTGCTGTATTGCTTGAGCTCCCTTACAAGTGGAGCTAGCCTGACCACCCTCACACCATTGTCTCATTGGAACAGGAGCTCTTCCCTCATGGATTGTCCCACACTGGTATTTTGAACCAGTTTTACCCTGCAATATGCCATCCAGGATGGCTTTCCCTGCTCCAAGGAACCCTATTTCAGAAGAGCTTCTCCAGCTATTATCTCCTGGGGTTTGTAACAGAAGAAAAACTCAGCATTAACCTAACTAATTACTTCAGAAGGAGATTGCAGAGGGTTTCATTCCACTTGTCCTTTTATCTCTCTCTTTTAGATATATTCCCATGCCACCTGCTCTTCCTGTTGTGGGATTCTGGGTGTTTATTATAAATTTCTTGAATGCCAAAAGCAGTAACAAGTGTAAAAGAAGAGAGGCACAGGACAGCTTACCCAATACAAGGATTTTATGAACACTAGCATGTTGGTCTTCAAATCAATGTGCAGTAGCGCTATAGCTAATCAAGTTTTGGCCTCATTTTCTTTCGCCTATGAGCATGTCTGTGCCATTGTGTATCTATATATAGAGAGAGGATATGTGTTTAGCCATATATATACACACACACGTACATGTAGACTGTGTGCTCTGTCACTGCAGCACTGTGAGGCCAGCTGGCATGCAAGAACACCAGCCATCAGCCCAGCCCAGCCAGCCCCTGCCGTTGCTGGAGCAATGCAGCATCTCTCGCCTGAGCAGCCAGGGAAGAGGGATGCACTGGCTCACAACCACTCTGCCTGTCACAGTGCAAGGAACACGCACAGGGTTCAAGCCCAGCCCATTCAAGCAGCAGTGCCAGTCAGCCCTGGGGCTGGCTTCTGCTGTAGAAAACACCCACGTGTAGCTAGGATAAGCCTGGACAGCTGAGATTTCCCTGCCTAGCTCCCAAGAGCTATGGGATGGTGCTGAGCTAGGCTCTGACATGGGCAAAAGGAAAGTTAGGTTTAACAAGGTCTCCAAATGACCCAGAGATGGTTTTATTGAGGTGAGGAGCTGAAAAACAAAATAGAAACAAATGGCTAAGCATGCATGGGCCAGGGATGAGGCCAGACCAACCCTTTGGCAACATGGCCTAAATGTGTAAACTGATCTTGAAACTTAGTCCTCATTCCTTTCAGAGGAGCACAAGCTACTGAACTCCAGGCTCAGGAGCTCCCTGTCCCCACCAGAATAGGCACCACCGTGAAGGACCCCAGAGGGATGCAGCAGGAGGGGCTGGCAATGGAGGGAGTGCAGCATGGAGGCAGCTCTGGGAAGGCACTAGGTGTCAGAAGGATTGAGAAAACAGCTATAGGGATAAAGGCAAAAGGCAGTACAGAGGCAACAGTCCAGGAGGAGAAGCAAGGAGGCAGTAAGGAGGGAGCAGTACTGTGAGTAAGCTTGAAGCCTCTGGTGCTGCGGCTTCACACAGTGCTGATAGGAGACCAGCTCTCTAAAATAACTTTTGGAAGTCACAATTCCTCCTCTTCCTGTAACCCCTGCTTACTTAAGTAGCTATTTAAACACCACACTCTTCCCAAAGACAGAAAAGCTGTGCTGCGAGAGGGCATGGAAAACACAGACTGAAGCAGCTGCTCTTCCTCCAGCAAAGCTCTGAGTGGTGGAGCAAGATGCCAAGTACTTGCCTTGGCATATGAACGCAAAGAAGCCTTTGGAGGGGAAGTCGGAGGCTCTTGAGCCAACAAAGAAATCCTCTTTTGGATGCTTTACATGCAAAAATCTTCCTGCTTGATACTCTACCTATGTTTTAGTTTTGTAGAGCAGAGCCCTGGGTTACATAGTTGTAGAAATGAGAAATAACAGCAATCACATCCTCCACAGCTTTTACCACCTTTTAACTACCTTCCTAACCAGAGGCTCAATTTAATTACAAAGCCTGTGCTAAGTACAGCTGCCAACAACACAGTCAAAAGCCCAAACCTATTTTCATGATGGCAGGTGAAGCAGCTACCTCTCTCTGCAGCATCAACAAGCATCTATGAAACTAGAACCTCTTCTGTCATTCGTTTGTTGCTCCAGCTGCAGTTCCCTCGCACTCTCCTTGCAGGGAATCCACACCTCAGAGGGGTTTTCTAAAACAGAAAGCCAATTAAAAGACAAAACCAGTATCTTCACTCCTATGAGATTTGGCTATTTCTCCCACTTGCGGAGCCCCTGGTTTTCCAACTTGCCCCAGAGCAAGCAGACCCCATAAGGAGCTTCCAGCAGAACAAATGGCATCATCTCCCTTGACAATTCTCTCTTGCATGGCTATAGCAGTCATGGAGTCTACTTCCTTATGGTCTTCCCACTGAATTTTCAGATCTTCATAAAATAGAAAAGATTAACTGTTCCCAACACCTTCCTGCTCAGCAGCTTCATAAAGCTGAAGACTAGGGCAAGCCGCAGAGCGGCAAAGCAATACATCCTTTGCTTCTCAGCAGTGTTCCGAGTCCATAGCACAACTCAAAAAAGGGCTTAAAAGCACTGGGCAAGGTCCCCAGCACCAACTGAATCTGCTTTAGCTTTAACATGTGGTAGCTGCACTGGCCAAAGGGGCAGCCCCAGGAGTCAAAGCACATCACAAGCGTGTGCTGGCTCCCTGTACCCACAAGGGCAAGCAGCAGTTCAGATGGCATTAGTGAATGCCTCCACCCTGGGAAAGACAGGCATCTAGCTACTATATTCCCCAGCAGTAACAGCTGTATTGAGGTTATTCCATGGCAAGGTACAATCATGCTCCTTGATACAGGAAGCAATCCATATTATAATCTGCACCTCAGAAGTATTTTCCTTTGCATTAGCTAAATCATTGCTAAATTAGCTAAATCAAGCTTTTAGTGTGAAGTGTCCCTGGCCATGGCAGGGGGGTTGGAACTAGATGATCTTAAGGTCCTTTCCAACCCTAACTATTCTAAGATTCTATTGGGGTAATGCCAGTGTGTTACAGATTCTTAAAACACAAACTGTGTTACTCAGTGAGCAGTACCCTGGCAGAGTGCATTTTCAGGAGTACAACCAAGCTGCCCCTGTTCAATGTATGTCAAAAAACAAAGATCAGGAAAACTATCTGTGGCCATTTGTAGTTGCGCTTGTTAGTGTGGTAACTCCATGCTATACACTCAGCTGGGCAATTTAATTTGATCTGAAGATGAACCCAAGAGCTGCCATGATATGTACACAGCTGTATGTGCCTAAATTACAGATTTCATTTTCGTCTAAAAAAAATTCACATTCAGTCTCCTGACTGAATCCCTTTTGTTAACCCTTGGACAGCAACACTTCCAGTAACTCTTAAGAAAACAGAGCTAGCACCACATTAGGATACTTATAAAGAAACAAAGTTCTGTGGTTAATCTCCAGCCATAACTCACCAGCAACATTTCTGCAGCAGATCTACAGACAATCCCACTCCAACAATGTTCAGATCAGGGCAACAGTTCCAGCTTTTGACAAATGCCTACAATCACATTTCACAAAAGCCAAAGTGAAATCATGGCTGTGAATTCAAGGACTTGGAATGTTTCACCATGTGGACGTAAGCAAGTCTATGGTCACTTATTGAGAATTTCTTATTATCCTTTTTTATATGGAAGGAGCATCCCTCCCCAAAATCCCCACTTCACTCTGCTGCTAGGTAAGGGACTGACCTGGGGCAAGCTTCCAAACTTTCCATGAGTTAGTCTGTCTACCAATAATGCAGTGGTGGAGATCAGGATCATCCATCCATGTTCAGGACCCAAATACAAACATGACCTGATTTCCAGGAGTCCCAAGCATCACAAATTCCCACTGAAATCAAGGATAAGAACAAGATTCAGCACCCCAGAAAAGAACATGTACACTCTGAGGTGACTAGGCACAGATTTAGAAGAGTGTTTGAAAATCTGGCCTGCTAATTTTACTTTCCAACAAAATGCTTATTTATAGCTCAGACTGTATCAAGTATAGCACATAGTAGCCACCCAGGAACTGGGGTGAAAGGAAAGAATGAGGACAAAAATTCAAGAGGTATTTAAAAAGCTCTAAAGAAGAGAAGGAGAGGACAAGCAGTAATTTTGTTGAAGCAGATATACACTGTATGTTTGAGAAGAGACACAGCCCAACACACAGGGCAGGGAACAGACTGAAGGTCAAGGCATGCTGTTGGTGTTCAGAGCTACAGATCATCTGATAACTTGAGCAATGCTGTTATCCAGTTTTCGCATTCCCTGGCTCAAACTCACCTTCTGGATATGTGCAGCCCTCCTTTACTGATCCATAATCAGATACCCAAAAGCCTACAAAGTACAGCAGAAATAAACAACTTGTATTTTTTTTTTCCCAAATTACGCCTTAAAAAGGAAGGAGAATCAAATACAGATAAGCAGGTATCTTCATACTGCCCAAAGTCAGCTTGGAGGAAGCCACCGAGACAATGACTCTTACATCTGGGGAAGTGCTCTAACTGCTACCCACATATGTACGCTGCTTCTCCATCCTGGCACAATTTTGAAGCAAAGCATTCTGCCATGTGTAAAGCATACTGCTATGAGATGAGCAGGCATGTCCCTTGTTTGATCTGAAGATGCTGCCTGGCCTTACATCAGAGACTGCAGAGTACCAAGCAGCAGCGATAGCCCTGGACTTGCCCAGCAGCTGATCTGAAGCCTCTTGGAAATTCTGCTGATGAACTGGCGCTTACAGAACCAGGCAAGGGTTTGGAGGAAGCCCTGCTCAGGTCTCACATCCTAAATTCCCCTGTAAATCTTATTTCCAGGTTGAAGCCTGAGCAACATACTACACACAGCCAACAGCATAGCCCACGTAGATCACCAGGGGAACAAATTTCGGCTCCCATTTCAAAGACTGTCTGCCTCCAGGGCCATCCTTTCCTTTGTAAGACAAAGGCAGAGAAAACACATAAAGCAAATTTTCAAGGATTGACTATTTATCACATGGAATTATAACCAGGTGTAATTTAAAGTCAGCAGGTATGAATAAGCAATGAAGCTTAACATCTGAATAGCAACTAATTCTCTTCATGTAACTCACATGTCCACAATGGTACCAGAATCAGGAACAACCATCTAATTTTTTATCTGTATTCTCTTAGCCTCACTTAGGGCTAACTAGTAGCAAAGTAAGCCTAGAAGTACAAATACAACAGATGTCTGGTCTGTCTTTCCAGAGCCTACTATACTCCCAAATTTCTTTTCCTGCCCATTCACAGGTCTCTTTTATGCCTGAGTCCTGCTGTATCTCAGGAGGGTCCATAGCTCCCTCTTGTGTCACTAATACATTCCTGGTACGTACACCCATGAACTCTATGGCCATCCTTTGCCTTTGGACACCTCACCTTTAAGCACAAACTCACCCCACTTACATCATAAAATCACTGGAAACCTGCAGTGCCTGTGGCTCAAGCTGCAGTCTCCTATTTTCATGCCTCCTGCTTGCACAAGGCACTTTCCAGGCAGCAAGGTCATAGATCAGTATCTCAAGGCAGTGCCAAATGGAGCTGAGCGAGTGGATGAAGTCAGCTTCCCACAGCACAGTCTGGGCAGAAACTGTACCTAGATATATTTGCAGGAAGACAAGAAAAGTCTGCAGTGACATACTGCTGTAATCTGCACCTGATGAAGTGTTTGGGTTTGAGGTTTCAAAGTACATTTGAAGCCAGTCTGGGAGAATTGTGTTTCTTACATTTTATGAGCCTAAATTACTATTTATTCCAAAGAAAAAAACAATTTAAAGAAATAAAAAATTTAAGAGTCAGGAACAAATTCAGACAGAAAGAAATCAAATAGAGAAGGTGGCCCAGAAAAGCCTTATTTTTAGGGAAATGTGCTAAGCATCCTGCTTTCTGCAGTAGAAAGCTGTCAGATTGCCCAACCACAGCTACATTAAGACAGTGTATTTTCCCCAGCACTCTCCGGATGAGGCTTTTCACACACTATCCCTTTCTAATATATCTTCAGATACAGAGGAAATGAAAGGACCAGCTGAATCAACACCAAGATGCATTTTCATCTATTTTTGCCCATTCCCTCTCAGTTTATATCACCAATGATATGTTACCATTATGTATTAAATGGAATTAGCTTGTTGTTGAAAGGCAGCAACAGAAGGAAAACGGATTTATATGCTGTGCTGTTCTCTGCTAAGCAGCTTGACTGACAGATGTTACCAGGTATTAGTCACCATCAAATGAATCTAACTGAATCATGTGGCCATGCAGGTAATGAATCATGTTGGAGGAACTGCATTTCAAGGTGATTCCATCACAGAAGTAGTAGTGATCACCACTCCAAATACCTTAGAAAGAACGCTAAGTGATGGCAAACCAACAAAGGGTCTCTCCCACAACACTGCTAATACAGCACATCTGGGATGACAGGACAGGGCATGTGATAGGAGCACAACTCCATTGTGCAACTTCATTCCCCACTCACCCCTGGGAGGTTACACTGTCATTGCCCATAGATGTTGTTTCCTTTCTATGCCTGCTTTATTGCTTGTCTTCTGCCATCTAACTCCTCAGCCTCCTGAATGGCAACCTTCCAGTTGGTTCCAGATAACTGAAGGAGAGCCAGTGGACGTATACACAAGGCACAGGTACCTGCCCCACCTAAGCACCAGTGCTAAGACGGGAAACTGTTGAGAGGAAAGGTTTGAGTCCACGGGACACATAACTCTTGGATGCATCTCTTGCCTTCACACAGACAAGTTTCTCCTTCACTCTGTCCCCTGTGAAAAGCCTGTCTCCAGATGAAAGAAAAAAAAAAAAACAAACTAACAAAAGAAGACTTCATTAATGAGGCTAAATTTCAACTGATATTAAGTGACTTTATTTTGTTGCATCCTCCAGAAGCTCTTCTCAAAGAGAGATTATTCTTGCCAACTCTTCATTACAACAACCTGTTTGTTACAGTTCTGGAGCGCTTGGAAATTTCACCCTGTATTCAGGGGTTTATCACCTTCCAATATTGCTCCTTTTTAAGCCAATATTTCTGACACTGGCATTCTGCCTGGAGGTGAATTTCTTTAGTGAAAGTGTAATCTGCTCAGTATTTTCTTTATGACAATCAGCATACATAGTGGTACAACCTTCTGACAACATATTTAATGCAAAACTGTGCTCTTTGCTTTGCTTTAAAAGGGAATCTGTCACAGAAAACAGATAGGGTTTTCAGTGAAAGTAAAATCAAGGCCTTGAATTGAACATCAAGAGATGGAGATACTCTCCAGCTCTCTCCCTTAGAGTGTATGTAGTTCATCCCTGCGCAGTAGCACAACAGAAGCAAAGTGATACACACTCAAAAAACTACTCAAGTGGGAAAACACTGCTACTCCCCTGTGAAAGCTAGATGTAACTTCAAGTTTTTATATGAAATTTTACCCTTAAACTATAATTTTACCTTTAAAGTGGAACTTTCTGGGTACACATGCAGCATTTTGGGTTGCTGCCTTTAAAATGTATGATCACGAAAGGAAATGAATGTAAACAGGGAGACACAGCTACAATTTGGGAATCTTAACTGAATTCCCCAATTTTGCTGCAATTAAAATCTTAAATTGACTTGGAGGCTGTGTTTTTCCTCAGTAATTTTAATGGAAGATTCTGACTTTACCAGAATCTCAGGAGGTTAGGTCATGATTTACCCCTTTCCCTTTAGAAAATTTTTAAGGGCAATTTTTATTTTACTTCCTTTGCACAGTGCTTAGTCTTAGCAAGAAAACTGCCATAAACTGATAGCTAGTGTTAACTCTTCATACACCATGTTAAAATCCCTTGAGTATTTACCTGACATTGAAATTAAAGTTTAGTTACTGCCAGATGTAGGACTTTTCACTGACCATTTACCCACTAGAAATACTGTACGGAAATTGCCTGGCTCTGAGGCCATATGCAGACACAGACTGTGTGATTCAGAGCATGCAAGCAACACTGGATTTGCCCCTGAAAGGTAGAACACCAACACTACAACTCATCTAGACTAGCTTTGCTGAAGGTTGAGAGCCAGCCCTTGGGAAATAGTGTTACGGTTTGAACAAATCTTTATGGAAGTTAAATTTGTACCACTAAATTTGGATGTTTTGAAAAACCTCCAAAGTAAACAAGCATAGCCTCTGTAATATGATTTTTTTAAATAGTGATATTGGTTTGACAGACATCACACTTCATGCTTCAATCTCAGCTCTTGCAAATCACCATAAAAGTGATGGGAAACACATCTTACCTTGCCTCTGCTTTCTGCCAGCTCTCCAAGACATATCTGGTGGCAGCTACCAGTGCTGTGAGGGTATGGAGCTAAATGGCTTAACAGCTGAACCAACCTTTGCAATTCTTCTATAATCCACTCCCTGACTGCAGTCCAGAACCAGACCAAGCCTGTAAGGAGTCTTGAGGGCAATGCCTGCAATATAATTTCCTGCAACAGACCATAGAAATAAAAGTATCCTTCAAAGCTACAGCTTTGAATCACATGAAACAGAACTAACAAGTCAGAGGTTACTCGATCCATTTCTTTAGCACAGTGAAGGATACACTCTATCTTGCAGGAGGAGGATGTGTGCTATTTAAACCTTCCAGTAATAACTCCACAATCTGCTCCAGAGATTTTGTACCCTGAAGAGATAACGTAATTCTGCCTGACTGCAGTTTAAGCCTTTCACTCCTTGTCATGTTCCCAGTGGCCACCACAACTAATGCAAGTTGATCACCTCATTCTGGGAGAGTCTGCAGGCTTTTCAAGCTTTACTGTCTGCTCCAGCATGCTTCTGTGCATGAGATTAGAGCTATGGTAATTTTCTCACATGTGGCCATGGGCAGGTTATAGCTATTTCCCTGACAGCAGCAAGGGAGAGATTTTCAGCTGTGCTGCCAGCAGCATTGAAACAGATATGTGCAATGGTCACACTGTGAGTTTTGAGAGCAAAATTCAGGAGGGAAACTGCTGCCCTTACATAAGCAAATACAGTACTAAAGTTTGAAAAACGTAGCTCAGCTCATAAATTAATTGATGAGGGAGGGACATATACTGAGCAAGATTTACACAACTCAAAGATAGATTTTCTTGCACATAAGATGGCCCTGCAGCTGGCACTTAGTCTGTTCTGGTTAGAAATAGGGAGAATCACCAGTATTTTAAGGTCTAAGGGTTGTGAGGTTTCCCAGTAATTCTCTTTGCCATCCAGCAGTGCCCATCCAAACATCTCTGGACGGTCCCACTGAGGTCATCTGTAGAAAGTGCCCTAAAGCTGTGTGGGTCCCTCCATCAGCGCTGCCCAGCACAGGGCAGCTCACACCATCCCATGAGGAACCCTCCTTTCATCAGTCATGGAGGGAGACAAGTTCTTCTAGATGATCCCTTCCAGATCAGGTCTGGAAAAGAATCCTGTCCTCACTTGCTTGTGTGTATCTCATTAAAAGCATTAAGGCTCCCCTCTTCATGAAAAGACACCATATTTCCTTGCCAGCACAGTTCTCAAAAACCTGTTAGACTAGCCTAATAGTCTCTAACACCCCTCCTCCCCAACTCCATGATAATATATGTGTGTTTAGCAAATAAATCCCACAAGGCTATGCAACTTCCCGTTTGACTTCTTCAAGGAAAAGATCAAAGTGTTATGTTCCGATTACTGGAGGGTAATGCTTCACTCTGCCTTTCATCTTTAAGGTTCGAAGGGACCCTGCAGTGCTGCTGCGCTGACACAGATACCCTATTATGGAAAGCCTCCTTCTGATGGCAATCTGATCAGAGAGCTTGCCTGTGCAGCAAGGACTGAGCTGAGCTCAGCTCTTTAAGACATGGACTCTCCATGTAGGAAACCAGATACCTGGGCAGTAAATGGTACAAAGTACTCACTGTTGTTCTAGGCACAGACACTCTGATAGTCACATTACCTAAACCAGGTATCTGTTACAAGCAGCCTATGTGAGACTGCAAGTCTCTGTGTGTGAACTGGGACAATTCAGACAGCAAGTGTGCATATGGTATTTATGCACCACATAGGGGTGCAGGAAAAAAAATAAATAAATTAAAAAAAAAAAAAAAAAAAATCAAACAACTAATTCCTGAGAACTGTTCCAAGATCCACCAGCAAAGAAAGTCAGAAAAACAGCCCAGCATCATCACAGCTCAGACCCTTGAGAAGGAATGGAATGCTGGTTGGTTTATGGAGATCAAGGGGCCAATACAAGTTATAAAACATCGTAGACCTTTTCTTTGAAAATACAACTACTGAATGATGTTAACTATGTTTGCCAATCAACTAATGTACATACTTACCTACTATTTACCATTGTTCTAAATGATCTTAACAAAAGTCAGCACAGTCTCTTGCTGACTCTTTCGGCATTTTGGAAACCAAAGTCTGTATTTTTTCTTCCAGTTTTCCAGAGTAAGGAGCACTGGTGCTTACAAGCCCTCTAAAAGCCACCATCTCTGGCAATCCTGACCTCTGCTTCAGGGGCCTTTCAGCCACTGAGACTCTTCTGCTTCACTCATCTCTAAGTAAGGTACGCATCAGGAGTGTAGGAAACAGTGCCAAACTAGAAAAATGTGATGCTTCACAAGCTTTTTAAACAGGTGTAACAAATAGCAGTTGATAAAGTGTGGAAAACAAGACTAGTCCAGGATAGTTTTAGTCACTTAAGTTTTGTTCCTGTGCAAAATAAAAGTAAAAATAAAAAAAAAAAAAATAATGCTGCCCCACGAAAAAGGATGGCAGTTCTAGTGTTCACCTTGCTGGGTTTAGGACTTGGCTGCAGTTATCTTCTTTTTCTGACAGCCAATGTACCACAGCAGGCAACATGCTCCTAGACAAAACATAACTTGTCTTCACATTTCATTTTCCAGGAAACTGGGGAAGTGGGAGAGATGATCAAAGAGCCCCACTACAATTTACACATCAGTCAGAACCACAGCCAAGCTAACCTGAGGCTCTCAAACCTACTACAGGAGAGGAGGACTTTGTGCCCAAGATGACTGTTTTGAAGAAACCTCAGAGGGTAACACAGGTAGCACAACAGCACCGCAAGTGCTGCAAGCCCGAGTGAGTGGAGTAAACCTTGGCTTGCACACAATGTACAAAACAATACCATTAAAACTTGAACCCACTGTCCCTTGCTTTCTTAGAAATCACGATGGGTACAGTGCTTTAGGGCAACCAATGTCAAGGCCAAACTTTTGTCTACAGGAAAGAACCATGAAGTTCCACTTCATTACTGTTTGCATTACAGGAGCTGACCCTGATTGTAGTTGCCACTGCAAGCATACTAAGAGCTGGCTCCTGACCCAAAGAGGCTGTATGCAAAGAGATACAAGAGAAATGCTCAAGATGGTAGAGAAAGGGGGTATAACTGTCTTAATTTCAGAGGAGGGAAGCGATACAGTCAGGAAATTAAGCTTCATACACCCCATTTACTTTATTCTTACCAGCTCAGGTACCAAGTAGTTACACACTGTACACTGGAAGGATGAAAGGGACCAAAAACTCAACTGAGACTTCAGCTGCTGCCCAGTGACTTCATCACCTGTCCTCTTCTGCCTCCTCATCTAGTGCCTCAAAAACACCCCAAACCCTCAAACCCACAAAAACAACCCACCAAACAAAACCAAAACACACAACACCAAACCAAATAAAAACAACCAACAAACCACACCAAACCCCACTAATCCCTGTACTAATCAGTCCCAGTGACAGATTTACAGTTTAAAGGTCAGTGTGAAACTTAAAATTGCCAGAACAAGACGACTACAGTGACAGCCAAGTGAATCCTGTAAAGACTTGAAAGAAAACCAACCTGGCCCTCAGTACTGCTCTCTGGTGCACTTCATGGCAGGGAAGAGAGATAAACTGCTTCTCCCTTATCCATACACCCTTTGTTAAAGTAATAGAGAGCCCATGCTCCCTAGGAGACTCCAGAAACTCTAACTACAACATTCAATTCCAAAGAAAATCCAAATACAAACACCTTGTACTAGGGAAAAAAAAAAAAAGATAAAATACTCTATACTGGAGGCATCATTGAAATCATGCGATTACACTAATTAGGAGCATATCAGTAGGTAGCTTTGAAGTAAGAATCTTTTACCAATATTCTCATGGGACATTTCCTATGCCAGGCTTTGTTAGAAACAGACAATTTGGGATTTCACACATTGTGAAAGCTGAAATGGGTCTGATTTTCAGAAGACACTGGGACTTTGCCTCTGAAAAAGGAATAGTCTGTAAGGTGAAACATCCCAAAATCACCAGGCAGTTTGAAAACTATTGCCCACATTCAGTCCTCTGTTGTCTGCAAAGCCATAATGAGTGTGTTCCACTCCCATGACCATGGGGAACAGGACTCATCTGTGCCCCAGCTCCACATACCAACTGCAGAGTGCTGAGAACACCACTCATCCCGCCCTGCCAGACCTAGAATGGCAGGCAACACAGCCAGGGCAGGAAGGAGCAGCACAAACCTCCAAACTGCTCTCTTGTTTCACTCCTAGGCCCCAGACTGCCAGCCTGCAGCTAAAATTGGAATTTTTTTTAAATCCACTTGCTTGACTCAAAATCTCATGGATCAGTGCTTCAGTAAAGAAAAGCACTGCAGTTGAGGTATGTGTGTATTCAAACCCTCTTGTTTATTCATTTTGGTGTTTAACCCAGTAAGAGCTATACCTTCTGTGTCAATCCAACAGCCTGAGCAGCTTCCTGCACATCATACATACATTGTTTTGATGTTTAACGCCAGGGAGCAGGGACTATAGATGCTAACCAGAAGGGAGGGCTTCATTTTTTGCTGTTTGCAGATATGAAATGAAAAAATGATACGGAAGAGCAGAGGAATTAAGGTTTCAACTGCTTTGAGGGACGAGGGACAGAGAGAGGAGGATCACTGGCTCAGAGGTGTTTGGGAGAGGGATGGAGACGGACAACTCAGCTCACCAGTTAGGGAGAGATGATTGGCAGGAATGGAGCTGGAGGAGTTCCATGATGGCCCATGTCCAGGCCATGCTCTGCTTTGCAGAGTCAGAGGTCATTTCCCAGTTTTCCTTCTCTCTTTCCTCCCTCCCCTTCTGCTTCAGTTGTCAAAGTTTCCTTCATGGCAGAACTTGATGCCAAGGTTTTCAAAATCAATGTTGCCTCAAGCTACATACCTCAGACCATGTTCTGCCAGCAACCAAGGGTGCCTACTGAAATTACTAACAGACTCTGCTTTGACTTCAGCACCTGTTTACCAGTTCCAGAGGCTCAGGTAAGGTACCTGAGCTCAAGAAACATGGAGTATTTCAAGTCTTTTTGGTATTTTTTCCCTGGTCTTTTATACCTGTGGAAGCACAGCCAAGCATAGTAAAAGCAGGCTGACATGTCACCACATCAGCTCCTCTCCATGCTGCTGATCCACCATAGCATTTACTCTAGCAGGTAAAAGAAGGAAGAAGATTTTATGGTGATTATCCTGAAAATAAGAACCAGCATATTTAGGAACTTATTACACAGTGGTGGATCCAGCTGTAGAGATGTCTGAGTTCGCATTTAGCAAGGCTCAGACCTGTGTTAGCTCCACTTGGGAATCACTGTGTTGCATATGCATTGGCATTGTGCATCCGGCCAGCAAAGACTACAGCTTTACTTTGAGAATACAGATGCTATCTAAAAGAGTACAAGACCCCTTACTCTCTTAAGGAAGCTACTGGGGTACTGGAGGTTTTAAGGGGTATTATTTTTTAGAGGGGGTGGGTGGTTTTTTTTCCCTGTTACAGGAATCCCATTTGGGTATGTACCTACCATTACAACTGACCAAATCCACCAGGTCTCTGGTTCAACACCTTTCGTATACAGTACATCCTGCTCTGGACAAACTCCAAAGCACACATAGACTGTAAGACCATGTTTTATATTTATCTGTCTGACAAGTGACCACCGCACTGTGGTAGCTACAGTCAAAAAAACTTAACTGGAAACACTTTCTCCCTCTGATTCAAAGTAGTTTTTATCAAGGGAGAAAGTATTTCACAGCAAGGTTTCCCCAGGGTACCTGATGAAAAGCAAGAGTTTCAGGTCACTTCTGCTGACATGGAGTGAAAATATTCAGGAAAACTGACTTTTTAACACAACTGCTTTCTGGGGCTTCTGTTCCCAGAGGCAGTAAGAACAGAGAGATGAAGCAGAACATCTGGTCAGTCTTGAGAATACCTCAGTTTGCCTTTAAGTATTAGGTGATGGGTTACAGGACTTGCTGCAGAGGCTTGGAGACACAGCAGGAGATTTTTAAGCAGAGATCTGAAAAATGAGCAGAATGGATGGGGTTGCTTAGAGGATGCCTCCCTCATGCAAAGTGCAGCAGAGGTTAAAATGTGAGGGTACTTTGCAAGAAGTTGTCTTACAGAGGCAATGAAGAACAGTGCTGCAGAGCAAAGATAGCCAGGAGATCACAGACAGGACATGGATAGGTCGGCAGGGCCCTTACAAAGGCAGGCACATCACCTATATCTGAGGCAGTGGAAAAGAAAGGAGCTAAAAGAACAAAGGTGCGGTAGCGACAGCACTCCAGGGCAGTGAGCAAGCAGCGCTTGGTATGGTATAAAGGAGGCAGAGGGGAACAGGTACACAGGGATTCATCAAGTCTGCCCCTGAATTCAGCTCACTTTCCATCTGAGTTGAAGCAGCTAGGAATGGCATGACAGCAGCTTCTGCAATTGGATTTTCTTATTCATGCAGTTTCCCTGTACCTCCCTCCACTTGCAGAGCTATAGCAATGATGGATTTCAGCTCTAGGCATATCATTCATGACTAAGGTTAACCACATTCTGTACTATTATCATTTCCTTCTCATGTGCTGCTCACATTGGCAGAATGTGACCTTTCTGCACCATAGCACTGCATTCTTTCATATGCATTCCCCTATCTGGAATCCGGTGACAAGCTTACAAACATTTTTCTCCAACAAATCTGAAGCTGAACTCAGCTGAAGAGAAACTGCAGGTCTGATCTGGTGTGCCTTCTTTTCTATACAGCAGTTAAAGCTTGTTCTAGTGTCTGACTGCAACTCTGAAGAGATAAATTGTGACAACTCTTAAACTGCAGTGCAGAGCCCCTCCACACACTGACTTTGGCTCTGGATGCTTGGTATGTACATCTCTGCTGTCACAAAACAGCCACAGAGTGGCAGACGAGTTATCTTGGGAGCACATCAAAACACCCTCAGACGGCTGACAGCCTCACAGCAACTGTCTGCAGCACACATCTCCCTGCCCGCAGCACAAGGAGCCCAAGCAAGGAGTCAGCGTTGCAGCCTTGCTGTGCTCCCCAGAGCTAAAGAGGCTCAGCAGCAGTTCTGGGACAACTTTAGGTTTTGCAAATCTGCTGGACTAGCTTTGTACAATCCCTCTCTACAGATGACAGCATCCAACCATCCTGTACTTTACTTTGTAAAGGCTATACAAAACAACTCCACTGTAATTAAACAGCAATGAATTAAAACATGGAGGTCAGTGTTGCAGGCTGCATACAACAAACTTCCATTTAGCTGAGATTCAGCAACTGTGTTCTTTAGAGAGCAAAAGACAAGGTGATTACCAAATAGCACTCATAGGCAAGGTCAGCAGCTCTGTGAAGGCTGGTTGCTCCCCACCACGCTATAGGACAATGTTGGGCTGGACTTAGTACTGTGGTCCTGGTGAATAGCATTTTATCTCCGGCTTCAACCCACAGTACCTCCTTCAGCATAGATCCACTGCCAGCTGCACAAAGTCAGTCCATTTGTATTGTGCTTAAGACACATGTGGCTCAAAAGCCACAGGTCAAGCATACCAATTGCAGGATTCAGCATAAAACCCTGCACAGAAATGAGCCTCTTTTCCCTATTACACTGAAGGTGATTTGCACATACTAGCCCATAACCCATATACCTTGGCTTTCCACCTGGAGTCAGCAGAAAGAGCTTGCTTCAAATAAAAGCCATGTTACCTTTTGGGAAATATATGTGTCATAATATGCAGGAGCCAGAAATAGACACTTCAGTGGAAGAGAAACTGCCTCTGGTACCAGCCAGCTATTGTCAGTCCCCTGCTCTGTCTCTACTGCAATTAGAACAGAATCATAGAATAGTTAGGGTTGGAAAGGACCTTAAGATCACCTAGTTTCAACCCCTCTGCCATAGGCAGAGACACCTCACACCAAACCATGTCACCCAAGGCTCTGTCCAACCTGGCCTTGAACACCGCCAGGGATGGAGCATTCACAACTTCCTTGGGCAACCCATTCCAGTGCCTCACCAAAGTTCTCTGCTTACCCACTAGTACTTCTGTCCTCAGCTGTCCCACAGTGATAGGAACAAGCTGAAATGCGCTACTCACCCAACAAACTTGATTACATGCTTTAAATCACTGAACTATATAAATATTAGGGAAGATGCATGAAATCTTACCTATCTCACATTTCAGCACGTGCCTCTCAATGGGAATTTAACAGAAGCCTGAACTTCTCTCTTCAAGTCATGCAAAGAGAATGAGAGAATGCAGGCTGCTCATTTCAACACAATCACCAGCAAAAACATGAGCAAAGAGCCAGACTGCAAGTGTCAAAACAAGTGATTGGTTTTGAATTATGGGGAAAAGTTCATTCTAATGATCCCAGAAGGTTACATACTTACGGTAAAAAAAAAAAAAAAGACAACAAAAGCATTCTCCAACTTCCCTTCATTTTGTGGGGTGACAGCAGATGCAATATGCCTACAAAGTGTATTCCTCTCAGCCCAGCCCAATGAGATGGCAGTCTGCTTACAAAAGGTACCATGGTCTGCAGGGTAAGGGAGCTCGTGAGGATTTTGTTTAGTATCTACCTCTGCTACAGACACCCTCATGACTTTCTCCTGATGTATTCACCTCTGCTCTCTGCAACTTCCTTATCCGCTTGAATTAGATGCTCATGGGGCAGGATCTGTCTAAAATTCAAGCACATAAACTCAGTTCAGCACAACACACTTCACATTGCAGAGACAGCCTCTCAGGTGCCACCATAACAGGAAGAAGAGTAAATATCTGCGGCAATTCTTTAGTACTGTGGGATTTAAGCCTGTCAGGTACTGACACAAAAGCAGGTCTAAAAAACTGGAAACCCCACAGGCTGCTCAGCTGATAGGCTCCAAAAAATGATCTCCTGTCCCTGTGGGAAGTCACAGTTGGCAGTTCCAAAAGTTATTCCAAACCTAGAGAGGACCCTGGCAACTCAAAACATCACTGGCAGCTGTACCCAGAGACCAGAGCTGGGTTTGGTTCAGGAGCTGAGTAAGAGGTCTGGGGAGCTAAACTGAGTTGACCAGTGCTTCCCACGGGAAGAGCCTGGCTCTTGCTGAAGGGTCACACCACGCTGCTGCCACAGGAGTAATCTCAAAACTCATGCCTGAAAAACAGCCTGTCCCTGGTCAGTCCCATGCCAAGGAAGAGGAAACTATCCTGAGCATCAGAGAGGCTTCAGGATAACACAGATCCTGAGATTTGAGAAGTGACTCCATGACCACTGATGGCAAGGTCACTCATACATCTGGGACCAAGTAATGTCCAGATAGAAAAGTCAACCCTTTGCACAGATCGTTTTTTGAGGTCAGAGTCTTACCCAAGGTAGGTCATGAACCTGAGGGCCTTGAAACCAAGGCCAACAAGATAGAGAAGCTTGAAAGTAAGGGAGTCTAAGCATGGGGAGATTTGAAAATCTGATGCCTTGTCTCCACTGGGACAGCAAAGGGGGTCCCTCTATTGCATACCACAGCAGAGCCACAAGACAGAAGGAAGGGAACAGATCACAGAGTAAGACCAGGACCTGCATTACAGGGTACAATTTATGGATACAATTCCAGCATGTTCTCTGTTGTTTCTTGGGAGCCTAGCAGCTCCTCAGATTAGGAACTGGTCTGGGCTCATATGCCTCTGCAGAAATAATAATTATTTTTCAAAATCATTTAAACTGCTGTGAATAATTTTTTATTCTTCTTTCCACACATTTTTACCTAATTTATTCACTTTTCAAGCAAACAGTACATTGCTTTTGAAAACAGGACTTCAGAACATATTTAATTTATTGATTAATAATGGGGTAAATTAGTCTTTATTTACTTTTTGCTAAATGACCTAGCAAAGGCCATGGAATCTGGCTTAATAACAGTTCTGCAAGATACTTCATCTGATGAATTATAGCATAATAATTAACATCCTTGCAGTTGTCAGGCACAAAGCCCAGTGATGTAAAAAGCCTGTGCATACACAGGATAAAAAGGATTCCAGTAGCCCAGTTTCATATCTTTATTGCTGTCATATTGTAGATGATATTTGACGTATCTGTAAGATATCCTGAGACTATTCTTGCTTTCAGTTACAGAAGCTGTAAACATATTTAAGCTCCAGAATATCAACAACAGATTTAATACAAACTGTTAGGAAACAAGCCTTCCCCTATATATTTTTGTTTCAAGAACCCATTAAAAATATCAATTCAAATTTTGCTTCCAGAAGAAACTCCTTAGCATAAATCAGAGAGCTGTTCTCAGCTCTACAGTTCTCTAACCATAGTTCAGCCTGACCTAAGCCAGGGCAATTTAACGTAGATAAATGGCTGCTCTAATCTATGTGACCCAGCAAAACTCTTTGGAGAGTACCTACTGGCTCAGTGCTTGTGTGCACTCCCTGTAGGTCCTACCTAAACTGCACACTGTGCAATGTTTTACTCCTTCTAGCTTTTAACCAAACAGTTTATAATAGTGCAGAACGCTCAATTTTCAAAAGAAATAATAATTTCATCTGGAAAGAGAGAAAAAAGTATTACACACTTGCACAAAGCCACCTGAAAACACAGCCTGTAATCTAATTCTCTACACGTGGCATGAGCAAACTGTGAAAGGAGAAGTCAAGACACCGGTGTAATTGGCCACCTTGACTCAACAGCAGTACCCATCCTCCTCAGCAGCAGTGGAGCTAGCAATTGCATGCACCTGCATCCACCTTTGCCTGAAGAAAGGTTTAACTGAAGACTGCAATCTCTGTAAAACAATTAAAATGGAAGCTTTGCAGCCCCTCAAGCTGCCAGTCCTCATGATACCCAAGCACAAGTCTCTTTGACTGCCAGGATGCCTAGCCAACATGGAAGCAACTGCTGAATTCTTCCTTGACTTACAAATACGACTATATTGGCATCAGCTGGAATCACAAACTTTCAAGGGCAGAGCATAAACTTTCCCAGCCTCCACCATGTACCTGATGCCACTTTGTTTTACCCATCACTAAAATTTATGCATACTGGATAGCAAGCAACTCTTTCATTAAAAGAATCAAGTTTGGCAAAATTAAGCCAATTTTGAATGTTTCAAGACTGAGCTCAAATAGGCCCCTCGATTTCTTTTAAAAAGTCTTAGGAATGAAAAGGGTGTTTCAGCAGAGAAGATGATCCAGTTTTGGTAGCACTTGCTTCACTGAGCACACTTAAAGAAAACATTTAATCAATCCATTTAACATAAAGTAACTGTTTGCTTACACATGCAGAATTGAGAGCACTTTGTTCTTAGGCTTGAGTGGTAGAACTTCAACCTGACAATAAAAAAACATCACAGTGATTTAATGACCACATTATTTTGGCCAACAAAGCAGTTTGCTTACATTCTGTCCGTAAAAGCAAAGCAGATGCTCCTAGTCTTCCTTGTAGTGATTTTTAAAAGCAGAGGTTTTAAATATACCACATGGTGGGCTTCAGGCCCAGGAGTAGCTTTGAAGAAAAGACAGTTTTACAAACCCGACCTCGATGACTGTGGCCATAGTCAGGAAATGAATGCAAAAGAACAAAGGACAAATAGTACTTGGTGAGGAAGGGAAGAGATAACGAAGGTTACAAGGAAAGAAAAGCAGAGATTCACTAACAGGCATGTGAGAAACAGTGGAAATTGGCATGTAAGAATACAGAAGAGGCAAACTGGAAAGGAGGAAAAACACTGAGGAGAATTTGCTTGAAGAACAAGAGCTTGAGCAGAAGCTTTGCCTGCTAAAATCAGAGTCAGAACAGTTAAGAGCTAGCAGGGCAAGATAGTTTTGAGATCAGTTACAGTACCTGTATGCTCTTCCAAGCCACCCAGCATTGCACAGCAACCAATCCCATCAAGCCTCAAGACACTGATCTGCCACTGCCCTGTATATGATGTAATATTTCCCCTTCCAGAGTGACATTGCAGGCAGTATTCATACACCCCAAAAAAGACACTGTAAGAGAGATTCTTCAGGAAGAAGATTTGGTACAACCATACACTTCACCATACAGATTTTACAATAACAGCTGTCAAGCCACCATTCCTTAGAACATGTAAAGAAAGCCAAATTTTTAAGCCTCTCTCCTCAAGGGTAGTAAGTTCTGAAAAAGGGTTTGCTGTGCCCTGGTGCACTTCAGAAGGTTCCAGCAACCTTATGATCAAGTGTCTTTCCCATAAAATTTAAGGAGCTTTTCATGAGTTTATTGCTCTGTTGTCACCCCTCCTGACCCCAGTCCACAGGGACAAAGCAGCATTCAATCACCAGCACTGGTCCACGTTACAAAGCAGCACAGAATATCCAGAGATCACCTCCTTCCTTCCCTGAGCACAGAAAGTTCCAGCACCAGAGCTAGCTGGCCAACCTTCAGCCAGATCTCTCCCAGCCTATGACAGGACAGCTTGAGAGGTCTCACACCACACCATCTATCTGGCTGGAAGATGTAAGGGTGTTGTCTCCTTATGAAAGCCACATCCTGCCCTGGAGGGACAGCCAGCTGAAACAAAGCTTCAGCTCTCATGAAAGAAAGCTGTGACGAAGGGTGGACAAAGGAGTTTGCCTGGACAACAACTCATGCTCTGAGACTTCCCTGGCTTAGTGTCCCCAGCAAGCCCAAGAGAGCTCTCTACAGATCTGCCAGAAGGGAAGGGGAGGACAGACAGTGAATGACAGTTAGCAGGGACTCTCTTGCTGCCAGGGTACAGGACCGAGCCGTAAATCCACTGAGGAAAACCTTCGCATCTTCTAATGAGGTCTCAGAGGAGACTAGGGGCGACTATCTTTTGGGAGATTATTCTGCAGGTTGCAGACCAGCTGAAATGCTGCAGTTTGCAGGCTTTTCAGAGCTCTAAGGCGTCAAGTGGCTTTGGCCTAAAGGGTTCAGTGTCTTTGAAGAGAATCATTTTGGCAGGAAGCTTTGTAAGAAGGGACAAACTAAAGACCCAAAGGCATGTCCCGAAGAACTGGTGACATGCCAGATCAGAGACCTCACAGCTCTATCGGGTACACTGCAAGAAGCCCACAGAGAATACTGTGGCTCAGGTGTATGCTGGGTTCAAAGCAGAAATAATCACCAAGCCACAGACACTGACAGTTAAACTCAGAAAAAAACTGCCAAATGCTTTCATGCTGCAGCATAACAAACAACAGGACTCCTTTTTCAAGAAGAAAATGCTACTTTGCCAGCAGCAGGCTTATCACCTGCAATTAACTATAAAGATTAGTGTAAGGTGGGCTGCTAACACCATCACACAAATCCTTCCTCAGAGATATGCTGTAATAGAATACAATTTCTCAACCCAAGATAGGAAGAGCAGGCAGCCTCCTTTGCATAAACATTAGCCAAAATGATGGCTTAATCTTTCTTTTGGGCTTCTTAAATCCATGCTTCTCTTCAGCAATCCAGAAGGCAAAGTTAAATGCAGATAAGATCACTGCCAGCATAGGCAAGAGCAGTGGAAAGGAAAAGCCACAAACCCTTGAAAGTGTCTCAATCACAAATACCTGAAAAGTGTTCAGCCAGTTAAGGTGGTGCAGATTATTGCTGGCACAGAGAAACAGCAGAAACCTTTCCAGGCTGCCAGCAGAGTTCTTTTGAGTTTATATTGAAAAGTTACAGAAAGGGACAAGCCAGGGCCTCTTGGCCATGACCAGAGTCACAGACAGGTTTAGCAGCTCTTTTGATTTTCCGCCTTAACCAGTGGGAGCAGACAGAGGCAAGCTCATATTGCAGCTTCATGCACTGAAGGATGAGACACCATCACCAAACCAAAGCTGAGAAAGATCCAAGTCCACCAGGAACAAAAGCAGATAGACTTAGTTGAACTTGGTCATAGACAGAGATTACCAGCCCACAATCGCTTCCGATGTAAATGAGTGTGGCGCATAAAAAGGAGACATGTTGCATAATCTTTTCAGAAAGGTTAAGGGTATTCCCAAGGTCACATGAGGAGCTTATGAAACAGCAGAGAACTAAAACCAGCCCACAGACCCATTTTCAGTCTTTACCCCTATATCATGCTTTGTTTCCAAGCAAAGGCTCAGCTCAACAGACTCAAGATCATTTTCAAGCTCTAAACAGAGTATAGAGCACGGAAAATAACTTTCAGTGTTGACACTATTGTTCCTATTTAGCTAACAAGTATTGATTCTTTTTCCCCTCAGCCACTCCAATGCAGATGAAAGGCGCACAGATTTCATTCTTGTTTAATTCTCTGAATCCAATCAGTGCTACTGATGCTCACACCAGACTCTGAGGACTGATCACCCATGTGCTATTTAAAGTCAGATAGGTGCTTACATCTCATTTTATTTGGGACCAGTGGGAACTGTAGATTATGCAAAAAATTTTAGCTTTTCTTTTCCCTTCTCTCCCCCTTTTTTTTAATTGTTGACAAAGGTCTCCCATGTGAAGGTACAGATCTCTAAAAAAACCAAGCTGTTCTCAGAGGAAGAGAACAGATGATGCCTTGTTCTACAGATTTATCCATCATCTACACAAGAGCAGAAACCCTGCTTTTGCTTCTGCCACTGTTCCATCTCTCCATGAAATTCTGACAAAAAACTATTATCGTCCATGAACCACCTTGTAAAGCTCTTTCCCTGTCATTTCAAGCTGAAGGAACTCAAGTGGTCACACAAAAGTTTTTCCATCTGTGTCTGAAAAACAGAAAGCAGTTGGGGAACAATTAGTCTATGTATCATTTATTCCTTTTCTGTAGTTAGATCTTTCCTTTCTTAATTCAGACACAATGAGCACTCAAGCATTTCCCTGCAGTTTCACCAACTACCCACATCTGTTATAAAGATGAGCGGCCTTGATTGAGATGACAAATGAAGATGGTAGTTTATTAAATACCAGTATTTTTGCCAGTTTGCAGGAAGCAAAAAGCCTCAGTGTTTGCAGGCAGGAGGGTCACAAGTCATCACTTCTAGCCTCACAGCTGTATAGCTGAAAGCAGGAGCAAACTTTGGAGATTTTTATGATCTTTACAATTCTTTGCCCTTAAAGCTACCCCATTGGAATATCCATTCTGCCTGCCTCACACAAAGAACAATCTCATTTGGGGCTTTCTGCTTTAGTTCAGCTTTGATTTTGTGTTGCCAAATTGAAGATGTCCAGTCTTGATGTCTAGGTTGCAAGTGACAGAGGATTACAAACCACACAGGTATGCCTGTATGCATTCAACATGCACATCCACCTACTATCCTATATAGGCTCATGTACCAGCTGCATTCACTGTCTCTCTACAAAAATCTTCCCCGAAATCAGGTACTGCATATATCTCTTGAAATAACTGCTAGTCCGTTTCTCACTTTCAGTCAAGGGTACAATCACAGACAAGGTCATTCTATAAGTAAATACATTAAGCCCCCAAGACAGCTATCACACCTGCATTTCTACGACATCCTTAAGAAACACAAATATGAACCACAGGAGCAGCCATCTAAATTCTATGCCCACTTCTTTCCCACGGTTGTAAATCTATTATCAAATATACTCTGAGACACAATCTAACACACATGCCTGGTGCACTTGGATTCAGGCTATAAACAGTCAGATACAGGCAATCATACCAGATATATTGAAGATTATTTGATTAAGCTGGGACTCTGCCCTGCTGAACAGCCTGTCATCAGTAAAGATACCTTGCAGAAGCTGGCTTTGATCAACACAACCATGTCCCAAGAGCAGAAAGATGCTGAAAGACTGGTTGCACCCTGTGCCCTTGTAGTCCTATATTCTTTTAGCCCACATGACCAGGGTATTTCTAGTATGTGGAAAATTTCTGTAAGCAGTAATTGAAAAGTGTAGGGCCTACTGGAATGTCCCCTATATACATTCCAGTATATAACCCTATATAAATCTTCTGTGTCATTTTTTACTGGTCCCTGCTAGTTTTAGTTGGGGATTCAGGAGTAAGCAGACACTCACTGCTTCATTCAAAAGTAAATATATATACTTGGCTGGCAAGCACCAGTAGAGACCATGTGAGCATTTTTAACTGGACTTCCTAGAAGGAAGGCAGGCAGGCAGCAATACCAGGTCAAATTACTCTAAATGCACATTATTTTCACCTTATCCAGTATCTCCATAAAACTCACAGACACTGCAAAATGTTCAGTATCAGGGGAGCTGCATCGCCCTTTTAGAGCTGCCACATCTCATGCCCTGGGCATGGTGCACATTCTCACAGAAAGAAGGCAACAGGTCCCGCATTGCTGAAATCAGTTTTAAGAAACAATCTCCAGTGCTTTGTATCTCGTATTGTCACCCAAACCATTACAAACCAGCACTGTGCTTTTCTTCAGATTAGATTAGATTAGATTATCTGGAGTACTTTAACTCTGCTTTGTTCAGATGTGACAAGTTCTCTGAAAGAAGGTAACAGCCAGGCCAAAGACTCACGACACTCATTTGGATCCAAGGCAGAAGAGGAGCATTCAGTGCATTCAAAACTCATGTTCAAAGTCCAGAGTGAAATTCCCAGCACAGCGTTGTTCCCTGCTGCAGCCAATAGGGCAGCAAGCTCCCTGCCTGCAAACAAGATAAATTTTATATAAACCAAGCTACCTGCTGTGAACATCCGAGAGCTGCCATGACTGTTGCTACCACAGTCTTTGCTGGGTTGCTTAGCTCAGCTGTGCTATCAGTTTGCAGACTGCACTGGGACAGTTAAGATGAACCGCAGCACCTTGTGGATCCATTTTCCACATCCAGCCCAGCCAGACTGCAGAGATCTGATACATGCCCTAGGGACAGTTTGAAAAGGTGCTGGTTTGGGCAGAAAAGCCAGTTTCAAGTGTTTACATCCCTTGCCTTCTTGCACATTTATACATGCCATGCTCCCACTTCCAACTGCTTTCTCCCTTCAGCTGCACCACACTTGTGGGCCCACTTCATTAACTGGATCACTGAACTGGCCAGGATTAAAACAGTGCCAAGCCCAATCAGAATTATCACCTCTTGCTTCCAACTGGGAGGGGATCTATTTTGAGTACATCTCCCTCCTGAACCTTCAGTTAGGCCAGTGACCTGACACACCTGAGCTGCTCTGCTATTCTGAGTTCACAAGGCCCAGCCCTCAGAAGTTCGAGGCTGAACTGGTCTTTGGTTCACAAACAGGTCTTGCACATGCTACTTGCACCCAGCTGGCCACATGCAATCCTTAAAGTGTGAAATGCAGCTGAAGAGGGAAAAAAAAAATAAAAAGGGAAAAAAGGAAAAAATTGACAGGCTGAGAGAGCTGGGGTTGTTCAGTCTGGAGAAGAGAAGGCGCTGGGGAAACCTTAGAGCAGCCTTCCAGTGCCTAAAGGGGTTAACAAAAAGCTGGAGAGGTACTTTTGACAAGGGCCTGTAGGGACAGGACAAGGGGAAATGGCTTTAAACTGACAGAGGGGAGATTTAGATGTGATATTAGAAGTTCTCCACTGTGAGGGTGCTGAGGCAGTGGCAAAGGGTGCCCAGAGAAGCTGTGGCTGCCCCATCCCTGGCAGCGTTCAAGGCCAGGTTGGATGGGGCCTGGAGCAACCTGGTCTAGGGGAAGGTGTCCCTGCCATGGCAGGGGGTTGGAACTGGATGAGCTTTAAGGGCCTTTCTGACCCAAATCATTTTGTGGTTCTGTGAAAAAAACGCTAGATCCACCAACGCATCTTACCTACTTACAAAGGAAGGGAGGAAACATCGCTAATAGATTAGAATACTTGAAGGCACACAGTTCTCATGAGGCAAGATTCCTCTGCAGTCACAGGGCCTCTTTATGAATAGGACACTGTAGACATTGACTGGACATTACCAGTGCTGAGACCAGCGACAAACTCTGTATACAAGAAATCTGCTAGAAACACCAGCCTAGTGGAAAGCCAAATATCTATTCACATAAAATACTTCTGCTTCTAGGGATAAACCCTCCCCAGAAGAAAAACAAAAACAAACTCCTGTCAGGACATGTGCAAAGCATCTCCAAAGTCTTACAGATCTTAAGAGCTCAAATAAAAGGTGAAAAGTTAACTTTTAAAAATTATCCTCCCAGCATTAAGCTATTTACACCCATTACCACTTCTCTTTAGCCTGTTTTATGGCATTCCTAATGGATCTACCAAAAAAACCCCCAACAGTTAAAACTCCGTAACATTTAAAACCCTGTGAACAACAGGGATTAACATTACCTTGGGCAAATTAATACAAGACCAATCCTGCCATGTCAAACCAAAGGTCCATCTAGGCAAGGGCCAACAGTGATGCCTAACAGGAAGCCTACTACCACTCTGAGCACAGCTTTGGAATGCAGCTCTGTATCAAAAATCAAAATTTGAGTTGTTTTGACTTGAACCATTCAAAAGCAGCACAGCATCATCATGACATGATTCCCTTTGTCTCTTCCAAGCTCTGCTAAGTAACTAATTTTTCAGCGGAACAGCAGAGATGAAGAATGCAAATAAAAGGCACAAAACAGACAGCCCTAACAGCTTCTCCCAACACAGTATTCAACTTGCTCCTCAGAGAGCAAACAAACCAAGGTTCCAGTTTTACTTATCCCCACACAAAGCAGCATGAGCCATGCTACAGCACAGGCTTCAAGTGGCTGCCTTCCAAGCCTACGTTCTGAATCCAAAGGAGTGTCACTGTGCCCAAATATCCTCCTGAATTTTCAGCCGCCCTATCATCCCCACTAATCACATTACCAGTGAAATTCCAATACAGGTTGTGAATGTAAAAGCCAGCCCTTCTTCAGAGCAAGTGATATTTAGGGCTTTCAGGATACCTGAGAAAGTCTTGCAAACAAGATGCCATCATGTGGGAGAAGGGACACCAATTCCAAAGCAGATACAGTTAGCTTAATCACAACTAAGTATTAATGCAAATGACGTTACAGAGGAATATACAGATTCCTTCCCTGGCTGCAATTTCACTCAACATCACCCATTATCAAACAGAGGCGAAGGTGGGAGCAGAATGAAGGGGTCACAGGCAAAGCAATGAGACGCCCATGACAACCTGATGAGTCACTGTCCTTTAAGGGTCACATCACAGCCATCGCCCTCATGTGCCAGCCCATGGACAACAACAGCACTTCTCATTATGATCTCTGCTGACATGTGGATGTATGCATATACAAGCAGGGCTCAAGACAGAGAGAACATCCCTAATCACACATAGGGCAGCTCTGTAGTGAAGAGGTCACCTGTCTGTAAAACAATTTTAAAGCACCAACTCAATAGTGCTCTGGACTGTTAAAGCAGGGCTCAGAACAAGACCTGATGTAGACACAGGGAACACCAGCATCATTAGCTAGCCCTCTCTCTAGCCCCAGCAAAGTCAGCCCTTCTCCCCAGGCTTACACAGACATTCCTGCACACAAGACCTTTTCCCAAATCCACAGGAATGGTGTCAGTCTTTTTTGCTATAATCCTTCAGAATCAAGATAGTTCAGGACCAACAGAATCTTTGCTTTTCTTCCTGGAGATAAGAACCACCTGCTTCTTCATAACATCACTATTTCCTCACTATGCATGCATACAACCCACAAAAAGCTTAGGCACATAAAACTGTCAGGGAAAGAACTGTGATAGAATAAAACAAACCTTTTGGGAAAACCAGAAGTAAATCCAATAGTAATCACACTTTCCTGCAGTTTTGCCTCCTGCAGTTACTTCAGTATCTAAAGTGATGCAAACTCAGAATGAAGCATTTCTTGTCATCAGAAAGTGGATAAGGACAAAATGCTGCTTCTTTCTCTGATGTTTAGTAAAGGTTGAGCTCACTCTTGTAAACTTTCCTAGAGCCAGATGCTAAGGAATTCTTTTCTTGCATTGCCTGCTGTATGCACAGAACTAACAAAAAGACAATATCTTTGAATTTTAATTGAAAATTCTGCAGGGGATGAGATTAACACCACACACAACACAATGACAGCAACATTACTGCCTCATATCCTGAGAAAATGAATTTGTAAGAAGTATATCAACTAGTGTTTGAAATACACAAATGAATAGCCAGCATGTATAAAACAAGATTCCAAAGAAAAGCAGTATGAAAGGGTTAAAGGCCAAAACAGTATCTATTACCTGCAAAACGAATGTGCGTGAACCAACACCAGGTAGCCTCCCCCATCTATAATCCTTGAAGGCATGTGTCAGAATTGGCCAGCATCTTATTATCTGGAAGCAGCGAAGCAAGACAAGGGAAAGGGACTGAAACTACTCATGCAACATTACAGGTCTCATAATAAAAATACTCATTAGTCTCAGGAGAGAAGTTGAAGCTGGCAGGTGAAACAGCATTTTCTGTCCCTGATGAATCCCAAAGCCGTGAGCAATATCAAGCTCATTTAGTAACATTCCTCATTTGAGATAAGTCCATGTTTTAATAAGCTGAAAACCTTCTGCAGGCAAAGCTTTTTAGGGAGGAATACTGTCTTTCATTAGCCAAATTGACATATTGCCATTAAATCTGACACATAAGCACTTACAGCTACACTAAGGGCCAGGGCTATTTTTAAAAAGTATCACTGACCAGAAGGAGTTTCTCCAGCAAACCACAAAAAATATCTTCAGGCAAAATGGCTCACTTCAAAGAACAAATTCAGCTGGAGAAGTTCCTGTATTTCAGAGTATTAGCCTTCCAGAGTATTCATTCCTTAGCGATTAATTAGTTTATTAAGGGCTTAGTGAAATTTCTTTTTTTTAAGTTACATGCAGAGAATTTTCTGGTTTTATTGTGTTCATAACATGTTTGTGAAGACTGGCAAAGCCTATGTCCCATTCCCTAAATTAATAGGTTGTAAGTTTTCTTTCTCAGGACAATAAATTGAATTAAACTGTCCGGGGAGCTGTATTCTCTTGAGAATTCTCACTGGGGGTTTAATTTGAAATACTGATATTTGCAGGTAGTTCTAAAACCTCTCCATAGATGCCACAGAAAAATCTACACTCTGGAGACAGAAATCCACCTGTAGGTAGTCACAGTCTAATTGGAGTAGAATTCTGAAAATCAAATTTTTTGTTTTATTTTTTTTTTTCTTTTTAATGGAGGAAGACGAGTCTGGTTCAAACACTTGCTGGGGGAGCCCCCTTAGGCAGATTTGCCTGGCCTTAGTCATGTTGGTTAGCTTAGATGATGTCTACCTCAGTTTAAAATCCCTAGGACAGATCAAGTCTCATGAGACGCAGCTGAGAGATCTGGGGTTATTTAGGTTGGAGAGAAGGAGCCTCAAGGGAGACCTAATCATAAAATCATAGAATAGTTAGGGTTGGAAAGGACCTTAAGATCATCTAGTTCCAACCCCCCTGCCATGGGCAGGGACACCTCACAATAAACCATGTCACCCAAGGCTCAGTCTAACCTGGCCTTGAACACCACCAGGGATGGAGCATTCACAACCTCCCTGGGCAACCCATTCCAGTGCCTCACCATCCTTACAGTCAAGAACTTCTTCCTTATATCCAATCTAAACTTCCCCTGTTAAAGTTTTAACCCATTACCCCTTGCCCTGTCACTACAGTTCCTAATAAATAGTCCATCCCCAGCATCCCTATAGGCCCCCTTCAGATACTGGAAGGCTGCTATGAGGTCTCCACACAGCCTTCTCTTCTCCAGGCTGAACAGCCCCAACTTTCTCAGCCTATCTTCATACAGGAGGTGCTCCAGTCCCCTGATCATCCTCGTGGCCTCCTCTGGACTTGTTCCAACAGTTCCATGTCCTTTTTACGTTGAGGACACCAGAACTGCACACAATACTCCAGGTGAGGTCTCACAAGAGAGAGTAGAGGGGCAGGATCACCTCCTTTGACCTGCTGGTCACGCTCCTTTTGATGCAGCCCAGGATACAGTTGGCTTTCTGGGCTGCAAGCGCACACTGCCACCTCATGTTCATTTTCTCATCAACCAACACCCCCAAGTCCTTGTCCTCAGGGCTGCTCTGAATCTCTTCTCTGCCCAACTTGTAGCTGTGCCTGGGATTGCTCCTACCCAGGTGCAGGACCTTGCACTTGGCATGGTTAAACTTCATAAGGTTGGCATCAGTCAACCTCACAAGCATGTCAAGGTCCTTCCCTCCAGGGTATCAACCGAACCACACAGCTTGGTGTCATCAGAAGACTTGCTGTGAGGACACACTCAAATCCATTATCCATGTCACCGACAAAGATGTTGAACAACACTGGTACCAACACTGATCCCTGAGGGACACCACTCGTTACTGGCCTCCAGCTGGACACTGAGCCATTGACCACAACTCTTTGTGTGCAGCCATCCAGCCAGTTCTTTATCCATCGAGTGGTCCATCCATCAAATTGATGCCTCTCCAATTTAGAGACACGGATGTTGTGTGGGACAGTGTCGAACACTTTACACAAGTCCAGGTAGATGACATCGACTGCTCTACCCCTGTCCATCAGCTCTGTAGCCCCATCGTAGAAGGCCACCAAATTGGTCAGGCAGGATTTCCCCTTAGTGAAGCCATGCTGGCTGTCACCAAGCACCTTGTTGATTTTCATGTGCCTCAGCATGTCTTCCAGGAGAATCTGCTCCAAGATTTTGCCAGGCACAGAGGTGAGACTGACTGGTCTGTAATTCCCACGGTCATCCATTTTCCCCTTCTTGAAAATGGGGGTTATATTTCCCTTTTTCCAGTCATCGGGAACTTCACCTGACTGCCATGATTTCTCAAATATGATGGCCAGCGGCTTAGCAACTTCATTTGCCAGCTCCTTCAGGACCCACAGATGGATTTCATCAAGTCCCATGGACTTGTGCACGTTCAGGTTCTTAAGATGATCTCAAATCAGATCCTCTCCTTCAGTGGGCCTAAGGTCTTCATTCTCACAGTCCCTCTGTCTGCCTTCCAAGACCTGAGTTGTGTGGTAAGAGCATTTGCCAGTGAAGACCAAGGCAAATAAGTCATTAAGAACTTCAGCCTTATCCAAATCCAGGGTACCCAGTTCTCCTGACAGCTTCCGGAGAGGGCCCACGTTGTCCCTAACCTGTCTTTTATTTGCAATGTACCTATAGAATCCCTTCCTGTTACCTTTCACATTCCTAGCTAAGTTTAATTCTAACTGGGCCTTAGCTTTCCTAACCTGGTCCCTAGCTTCTCAGACATCCCTGTATCCTTCCCAGGCCACCTGTCCTTGCTTCCACTTTTTATAAGCCTCTTTTTTTCATTTGAATTTTCCTCAGCAGCTCCTTATCCATCCAAGGAGGTCTCCTGGCCCTTCAAGTTTGGAATGCAACACTCATGAGCTTGTAGCATGTGATCCTTGAATATCAACCAAGAGTCTTGGGCCCCCCTGCCCTCTAGGGCTGTATCCCATGGAACCTTATTAAGTAGGTTCCTGCAGAGACCAGAGTCTGCTCCCTTGAAGTCCAGGGCAGTGAGCTTGCTGCACGCTCTTCTCACTGTCCTGAGGATCTCAAATTCAAGCATCTCATGATCACTGCATCCAAGGCTGCCCTGGAGAGTCACATTTCCAACGAGCCCTTCCCTGTTGGTGAGCATAAGGTCAAGCATGGCACCTCTCTCTGTTGGCTCCTCTATTACTTGCAGAAGGAAGTTGTCTTCCACACAATCGAGGAACCTCCTGGATTGCTTGTGCCGGGCCGTTCTCTGCACCTACCTGAAAGCCTGAAAGGAGGCTGTATCAAGGTGGGGGTTGGTCTCTTCTCCCAGGTAGTAAGTGATAGGACAAGGAAATAGCTTTATGCTGCACCAGGGGAGGTTTAGACTGCATATTAGGAAAAATGGCTTCATCAAAGGGTTATCAAGCATTGGTACAGGCTGTCCATACCTGGAAACATTTGAAGTCAGGCTGGACAGAGCTTTAAGCAACATCATCTAATTGAAGAGGTGCCTGCTCATTGCAGGAAGGCTGGACTAGATGCCTTCTAAAGGTCCCTTCCAACCCAAACCATTCTGTGATTCTCTGACTAACAGCGTGAAGGACCATTTCTTCTGCCAGACACAGGCCAGCACCTGCTCTTGAGAATTATTGCAATTAGAAACTAAATCAAAGTTAAAAAAAAACAAAACCAAAAAAACCCAAACAAAAAAACCTCATCAGTCTACACATAAGGTAGGAGAGAAACCACAATGTCCAGCATTACATGGTCATGGTCCAATACCAGTGCTGTACAACCACCACAAACATTTCCTTTACAATGGATCTGCCTGTGCTCTACTAATCCAGAACTGGCCTCTTTAGCAGCTGGCAGTAAAAAGAAAGTGCTAAGTCATCTATTTCCAGATTTGGAGATGATGAAAAGCACTTGAAAATGCTCAGCACTTCTGCAATAATTATAACAAGCACAGTACTTGTTTTGGGAAAGTATAATGTATTCTGGTGAGCAGAATCACATCAAAGAGGAAGCTTTCAGACACTTCAAGGAACAGAATATGCAGACATATATAGAGAGATATAATTATCACCACAGTCACAAGTCCCTGTTAGGCAAGGATTACAGGAAGAAGCAGCAGATGAGTGAATCACAGTGGACATATAGCTGAGGCTATACATTGGTGTAACCTAAGTTCTCACTACTTAGATATGGTGCAAGCTGGGCTGGCACAGCGGTATTTCCCCTGGGACACTTCTCCACAGCTGTCTGCTTCCTCTAAAATGCTCAAAGATGGTCAGCAGCTCCAACACAACTAATCACAGCCTTTTCAAAGATTTCCCTCAAAATCTTCCCACTTCTTCCTCCCACCCTCCATTTTCCTACATCTGGCTGATCAGGTATCTCTGCATATCTGTTTAGAAGATACCTCCACCCCACCACCTAATGAATGTGAGTGAATGCGAGATAAAAACTCATGTCTGCAATTTGCCTCTGACTATAGCTCCAGTCTGGCCTGTTGCAATGGAAAGATGGTTAAAATCAATAGAAAAATCAAAAGGATTCAGCTAATGTAGCTGCTGGCTAAGCTAGATTTGGGAGGTGTGGCTAAGTCTTCATTGTTTAACTGGCAACCAAACTGGGGATTTAGTTTAATCAGTTCAACCTCATCATCAACAACTGCTCAAAAATACCACATGAAGTAACATGCAGCTTGTCCTAGTCACAGATGCAAGCTGGAACTACATGGAAAATGAATTTCCTTTCAGTTTTGCCACAATCTAGGAAATACGAGGATGTAGCCTCCATTTGTAGGTACAAGAAGGAAAAAAAGCTGGTGCACTTGGAAAAAAAAGTAACACAAACTAAAATATATTTGAAAACCTTATTTTTTTTTGTTTTTCTGCCTTTTGACTTTCAGTCATTGCTGAATATGCTCAAGTTCACTTGGCTTTGTCTAGCATAGAAATAAGCAAATATGGAACAGTAGAGCCAGCAAAGCCTGGCTCCTGAGCATTTCCAGTCCACACTGGCCTCTTGCATCAGTTCTCTGAATTCCAATAGTAATTAATTACTCATGGAACTTAGAGGATCTTAATACTAATCATTAATTGTTATTCCAATAAGAATAATTTGTAAGATCGAATAACCCCAAGATCTATACTTACCTTGCTTCAAATGGAGCAATGGGTTCACAAGTTACCGAGCAAGAACAAAGAGAACCACACCAACACATGCTCTCGTCCATCTCCCAAGTAATCATGCTAAAATACAGCAGTTTTTTATCCACCTGAAGCCAGGATTTATTGAAAACACTGTGCAGTTTCTCAGATGCATTTTCTCTGCAACATTTCGGTAGCGGTAACCTGTTATTTTCAGAGAAGAAGATTAAGGACTGAGGTCATTTGCAGAACACTGAGGCTGGCAGCTTTATCTTGTTAGCTAACCACAGAAGTCTTTCTCCTGGCAGGGTGCAAGCACGCAAGTACTAAAAACATACATCTGAGATGGGGCAATGTTTGAGGAAGGGGAATGTGGGCTACAATAGCTACTTGCACATTTCCATAGACAATAAGCTCATCTACTCCTAGCTGCTTCCCCCAGATACTCAGGGGGGGTTCTTTAGGCTTTTCACTCAAGTATTCTTTTTTATTCCATAAAACTTCAGCCACAGAGAAGATGAGATGACAACGGCACTGTCCCAAGCTTGGTGCAACAGAGACAGATATATTTCTCCCTTCTGCCCCACCAGCAGCTCTGTTGTTTCCAAAGGATTTAAAGCAAGGAGGGGTGTGACCAGCTCCAAGATGAATTGCACCTCTCACCCTCACCTAATGGCTCTCCAAAGGGCAGGAAGGCAAATCCTGCTCCCCAGACTGCTACCAGCATTCTTGTTAAAATTTTGTACATCCTTTTTCTGGAAGTCTGAGATGCTCGTGCAATGTGGTTGTGAGACCTGCTTGATTAGTGCTGTTAGAGGTGTATTTTGTACTGTGACTACTACTAGGAAAAGTTTCTCCATGCCCCCAACTACCTGTATTTGCTCTTCCCTTCCACAGTGATCCTGTTTTTGCTTCCAGCCACCCAGTTTCAGCTCTCCCCTGTACAACTCAGTGTTTAAAATTGATAGTCTGCAGAGAAGAAAGAAATAAAAAGAATATTCATGGTGCTTTCCCCTCCCTCTTCTGTGTTTGCTTTCTGCCATTTCAGTAAGTTAAATCAGTGTAGTGCTCCAGACCGTGTACAATCTGACTTGCATGCTTCAGTGCTATACACTGATAAGACAGCAAAAGCAAGCTCGAGCTCAGGATTTTTAATTGTTTTTTCCACATGAACAGGCTGAAGATGAGAACTGTCCCTTTAAGCCAAGATGTGCCCTGGAGACTCTTGAAGCACCACGTGGACAAGGAGAAGCAGGGATGCAAGCTGGACCACTCCAAATCCCTCAAAATTTGCCTGGAGAATGCAGTTGTGACTGGAAAATTTGCCTGCCCATTGTATCCTCTGTCATTCAAAAGCCCCTCAAGCCCTCATCATCAAACACAGGCAATGAAAAGCCTGTCCTGGCTGGTAACATATGCAGCATGACATTCCCATCCTTCTGTACCTTCCACTAGAGCAGCAGAGACCCTGGAGCAATAACAGGTACTTGCATTAGAAATGAACATCAATGTGCATTTCTGCTGAGCCCAACTCCGCTGCCACAGCAGCCCACAGCAGGAACAGCAGTGAGAAAGGGCAGAGGAGGAGGAGGGAGCTCAAATTTGCACACAGTAAATAAAAGAAACCTGTATGTTTTCTGCAGTAACAAGTCCGCCTTCATCCTATTCTTCTCTATGTGAAGAGATCAACAGCATCTTCTGGGTCACCTGAAACAATGCTTGTCCACAAGCCTCTTCTGCTCCACCTGCCTCAACAAAGATATCACAGAAGACTGTACTGGAAGTGACCTCAGGCATCCTTTATCCTCTCTCAGCCTGAAGGCAGACTCTGCTGTATTCACCCTTGCTGACAAACTGCTACCCATCAGTCAGTCTCGCCGTTTCATACATTTTTCACTACTGAGTCTTGGGAAAGCCTCTCCTGATAAAAAGCCAAACTCCCTTGCATTATCTTAAGCCAAATTACTCCTTGCCCTAGCCACAATAGTCCTGGAGAACAGTTTGCTCCTGTCTTTCACACATTTGAAAGCTCATATCTGTTCCTCAGTACCATCTCACCTGGACTCAAAAACCCCGTAGGTCCTGTTCACCAGCACTCTCAGCTGGTGAACCCATAAATATTCCTCGACAGCGGTGCCAAAAAGTGAGCCTAATGCTCCCCAAAAACTTCACAGCACTCCCCCAGTGTAAAATGATTATACCACACAGCTGACATGTGATGCTCTCTCTGCACAGCAGAACACAGGACAACTTTGCTCATGACAGCCACGAACCACAGACAATAGCACATCACCAATCTCTCTAGTAGATGTTGGATCTTCCAGAGCTCACACAAGCAGACAGACCAGCTCATTCCTGAATATGCTGTATGTATTCAGAAAGCTTTTAGCTGCATAGATATGTCAGTTTAACCTAATGGGAGGTGTCTGTAAAGGAGAGACATGGAAAGGGAAGAAAAATTCAGTCAGCCAACACTTAGCAAACAGACAGGGCAGGCTGTTAACAGTGTCCACACCCTCACCCTGGATGGTGCTGCCTTCTCCAACCTGCTACTAAACTGCTTTGCTGAGTGCTCAGAGGAAACCACTGAGGTATGGGTCTTTTACAAACCTGCTACAGAACAGCAGGAAGCAGCTGTTTGAAAGGTAACAGTTAGCACTTGACTTTGTGCCTGGAAATGCATTAGGATACCAAACAAAGCAAGGCTGAAACATCCATGGGACTGCCTTGTTGACTGTTGGCTTGAAAGAGTTCTTTGCCTTTGTGCCCAGTGGTAACACAGGAAGGCTGCATGGTCACAGGAGAAAATGCAGGGATGTGACCTGATGGGGGCAAGGATGCTTAAAGACCCTGGGGTCACCCAGGTTGAGACTATGTCCGGAGGACTGAAGACAGAGTCTCACTCTGAATGCCAGCACCCAGAGATCAGGACTGGGATAAGCATGTGCCTGGTCCTGTGATCAGCACATTGGGTCTGCCTGTATTCACTGGTAAAAAAACACACAAAAAGGGAAAACAGACAGTGATGACCTTTAGCTATGTTGAAACTCCTTTATCAGGTAACGCATACATAGAATTTCATACATTTACATGACAGCACCACCTGAAAGAGGGACAGAAAGTATAAGAAAGAGTAATTTTTCCTGCATGAATTCTTACATGTCAGTCCAAAAGGTGTTAAGAGAAGTCTGAATCCCTGCCCTGTCTGAGATTGCCTGAGTAACCTTGAGCAAATTACTTCAGTTATCCGAGGTGAAACTCCTCATCTGTGAGGTCACAATGGCAGAGCTGACTCCATGGCACACCCTCAGAACAATCCAGAAGGACAATGAGTCACTGAAGTAGCACAGGCCAGATTTGATAGATGATATCTCCACAGCATCAAAACAGCCACAATGATTACTGGTATCATCACATTCTAAGATAAATGAAGGTCTAATCAGAGGAGATAAATCACCCTTCAATAGCAAGCCAATTCTTCTAGGAGGAAAAGCAAATTAAGATTTTTCACTTCCTCACTTCACCCTCTCTATCAATAAATAAGTCTTTTAATTGGGAAGCAGCAGAAGCAATTTTTGACCCAATGCCATAAATTGGCTTTCAAATCAACAAAGCAACAATATTCCCTTCCAAAGCAGAAAATTTCTCAGTGTTTCTTTTCCTCATACTTACAATGGCTTAGCCATCAAAACAGACAAGCCTTGGGTAAAGCCATGTACTTCATTAGCATTACAGAACCAGCTGGATGACTGACAGCAGGAACTGCTCATTGGTAGTGCCATTTTTGGGTCTGTTACCAGCAGAGACACAGTCCCTATGTGGAACCACCAGCACACACACACACGCTCCCAGATGCCGGTGAGAACAGGCCAGACCAGCTGGAGCATCTGCTTTGTATTTGCATCACTTCACAGCATCTCTCCACTGCTACTTCGCTGCAGAGATGCAAGCAATTAAAATACTTCAAGCTCATGTCTGTTGTTCTACCTGTCTTATCTTGGCTCTCTGATTATTATGGAAATAATCACAACAAAAATTGGAACAGAGACCCAAACTCTGCTCTCAGTGAAATCATCTGAATCTCAGAATAAACTATGGGCTTGAGATCTTTGCTGTACTGAGCCCTAAATAACAGAGGTGGGAAGGGAACAGAGTGCACAGCTACTATAGCACCATGAAAAACCTAAGTGAGACTTTGCATGAATAACTCAGACAAGACCGAGAATCCAAACATAACCACTTTACACATTCTTAATCAAATCATAAAAAACACTGCAGAGCATGACAACACTGTAGCAACACAGACAAGCACAGGAACAAGAGCGCTGTGAGCACTGCACACCAAACCTGCCAACACGCTTCCACCTGAGCAACCAGTGCCATGAAAGCACCCTGAGAGACATCCTCTCTCTGCTCATTGAGAAACATGAGCAGAACAAGCAAAAGGAGCCAGACGTTTTCTAGTTTATCAACTGGGGGGGGGGGGGAAGCAGAGGAAGGAAGGGGAGGAAGATAACAGTTTGCTCATTTTATTCTCTCTTGGATGACAAAGTCACAAGTTAAAAAAAAATAAAAGATGACACTACATTTTAGCTCTCAAAGAAAGGTACAACTGAAGCATCTCTTTTCCTACCTTCATCTTTCAAGAGCTTCCAAGTTATTTTCACCCCACACAAGTCCTGCTTGCCATCCACCACTGACCAGCAGTTGGTCCACTCCTCTGATGCAAAGCACATCATCCTTGAGAGTCCTGAGGCACTTCGGATTTGAGGATTCCTTACCCTTGCCTCATTTCTGAGGAGAAGCAAATGAGGCAAATGTGGCCAGCCACGGTAAAGGTGACTTGAGATGCAAAGCAGAGGAGGATTTACACAGATGAAACTATAACAGGGTCTTCAAGCAGGCAGGCTGTAACTATCTAGTAGGGAGTATTAGATGGGACAAGAACTTCAGAGGTGACCTTTGCATCCATCAAGATGAAAATGAAATCACAATGGGAAGCCATGGGACAGGAAAGCAAATTCTGCTGAAGCATCAATTCCCATGAGGGACATCCCTACCAGATCCTCTGGACAATGCTCGCAGCCTTCTAAGGCTACAGCATTTCCAAATGCAAATGTTTGTGGAATGGTTTTCAAAGTAGCACTGAGACATAATTTCAACAGGGGTTCAAAGGCAGCCTAGCAGGGATTTGCTAAGCTCAAACATCAAACAAACAGTGAAGACAGCTGGCTCCTGTCTCTGAGGACAACTAAGCCATGCCCTGACATCACCAGGGCCAACGGTGCCATGTACAAACTACCCCAGCATGTATAAAGAATGCGTATCTGTGAACGGGTTTGTGGCTGAGTTTGTCAAAATAGCTGAGAATAAGGAAAAACGGAAATAAATTCTGAAACAAACACCTCCTTCTCTCCCTCCCTCCACAAACCCACAGAAATTTCTTCATAGCTAGCAAAACAGTATGTCCAAGATACTGTAACAACAGCTCCTCAGTAGGGCCCTTGCAATAATAAATTCAAAACACACGATCCCCTGAGCAAAGAGAGCACACATCATTAATGGCAAGCTTACACACTAGATGCAGTTCAAACTAGACTGCACTGTGTTTAAGTAAAAGGAGGTCATCTTTATTCCCAGCTGTGGAGTTTTATTATTATTCATTTTGCTTTATTAGCAGCATGGGACAAATGAGAAACAAAGTCCTGTTTCGATGTGAGCCTTGCACATTGCAGGGGATGCCAGCACAAAGGCAAGAGGCCAAGTGACTGCCAAGGAACCAAGAGCTAGGGGAGATTACTTCAGCCTGTCAGATCTGCAAGGGGGAGTTAATTAACTGAGGGAGTATGGGCTGGGAAACAGAGCAGTGGCTGGGGATGCAGCTGCCCCCAGGCTCTGAGGCTAGCTGGCCTGCGCCAGGGAGGCAAAGCCTTTTGCATCCTTTTTCATCCCTGCCCCTTCCCACCAGCTATGGAGGCTGAGGAGCTCCCCTCTTTCCAACAGGAAGAGTTTAAGCTATGTCCCCAGTCTCTGCAATAGCAGAAAATTAGCTAAGTAAAATAACAAAGCATCAAACACTAAATGCAGGGAAATCCTAGGTGGGAAAACACCTTTTTTCCAGCCCCATCACTTAAGAACCCACAACAGTAGTGAGCAGTTACAAAACATTTAGAAGAACAAACACCCTGGCGGGCTGAGATGAGGAATACGAAACCTCATCTCCACAGGTACTAAGTTACAAGCAGGCAGAACTGTGACTTTGAATGAAAGAGCCAACTCGGCTTCCTCTGGAGCTCCAGTACTGCCATGCCAGCATAAATTTTAATAAACGCAATGTAAATGTAGTCTTTTTAGCCCTTGAAATGTTGCTGTACATAGAATGAGACTCAGAGGCCTTAAATAACAGTCTATTCAAGCATTACAATGAGCTATTTTGCCCACGTAAGTAGGCACTCTATTCCAGCAACCTGACAGCAATTCAGAGAGCTGCCTTTTCCTACTGTGAGCCAAGAAGTCACTCCACACACTGACAAACTGATTTGCCAGGCCTGCTAGTACTACAATATTTTTTTTTTTGGCCTGTTAGTCTGTGTCCTCATCACCAAATAACTCAAAGAGCATCTTTCTTTAGTTAGTTAGTTTTCAGGAACGACCTCTCTCTCATCTGTCACAGCACCAATTTAAATTGAGATCGATGTGAGAGATCAAAGGTAGTGTAAATATACACGTTCCTTGTAGATGCTGATGCACCATAATGCAAACCAGCCCCTAACCAGCAGGGGAGGCTGAAAGAAATCACCTTCCTTTGAGGCAGCAATTACCATGGCATCCCTTCTTGCTTCGATGAATCCATGCACAGCCACTTTCAGACACACAAGGCAGGGCTGGAAGGACTAACTGACCAGAGCAACTGCCATGTTCCTTCATATGCAATAAGCGTGCACAGTGAATTCAGGCACAGACCAGAGTCAAAGAGGATCTATAAAGATTCTGCATTGCCTGTTACAGCTGTAAGAAAGGTCTATACCACACAGATGCATCTTTATAAGCTTATTTAATTTTATTATATTTAAATATTTATAATGTTTAAATTGGGGCATAACCACACTGATTTCACAGTTAAGGCAGGAACTAACATTAAGACATATTTATTTCTAACTTGACTCAGCTTTCTTCATCACTGCATGCCTTTCTAATGCAAATAGAACTTGGCTTGCAAAGTCTACCAAATCAGGCACAGCAAAAACAGAGGCAAGATTCCCTTTTGCACAAACATGCTACCCTCCAAGAGCTGTGCCTCAAAGAGGTCAACCTAGAAAACCCAGAGCTGCCTTATTTACAGCTCCTGTGTGAAGGCCAGTATTTGAGAATATAAAGTTTCAGGGGTTAAAGGAAGAAAATAGCAGCTTCCAAGAAAAGTATTGTCTGGTTTTGCTTCCTGCTGACATATTTGTGGGATTTACTGCTGACTGCAGTAAAATGGTTCTGAGTGACATGAGACAAGCTGGCATTACCCTCATTGGGAATGTACTGAAAATAGAGAGTAAAGGAAAGGATAAGAAAGCATCGCTGAGCAGAACGTGAATAACTTCTCCCCCTCAGATCAGGCACACCAGTGATCTCCACCCAGAATGGCTAAGTGAGATAGGATATAAAAAAGCCTGCACCTTTATGTAACCTAACTCATTTTTCTCAGCATCCCTGGGGCTCCTTCCAGTACCAGTACTGATTGCAACAGAAACAGGAAAAAAAAACTTCTTTTGACTTTACTCCAAAACATGTGCAGAGAGGAAGTGATGCAAAGGCAAACAATAGGGAAAAAAAATCTTAGAAAGGAAACTCCTCAAATAAGAAACTGAAATTAATCAAGCAATGCTGCAACTGGAGTCCATCAGCAACAAATGGGACAAGACCTTCTCACCACAAAGGTCACCTGTACGGACCACTGCCAAGGACCGGCAAAAAGTATACCCATCTTGAAAGCAGTCCTGACACTCTCACTTTCTGTGAAGCAGCAGATTTCAGGACGGAGCTGGCTTTTGGGATATCATCACAAGTCCACTTCAGAGACCTGAAGTGGAACAGCTTGTTCTCCTGGCCATGTTTTTCACAACCATGTAGCCTCGGGAGCTTTCAAGCTGTTTTGTGACGGATGGCCTTGTGCCCAACATGGGGTTTCTGGAGGACAACAGCAACCAACATTTTCACCTCGACAGCTGCAAACCTAGAGAAGGGATAATACAAAAGGGATGGTTGTGACTGTGTCTTCTGCCCACTTCTACGCTGCGCTTCATGCGGTAAAGGCAGGAATACTCAGATTTCTAACTTCATGCGTCTGAAACAGAGTCCTTCACACAGGTGAGTCAGCTTCACGGATTCAGCAAGGTATAGTACTACTATACCTTGTGGTAGTACTACCACAAGGCTACCTTGTGGCATAGTAGCCACTGCTCTCAGTGTATCCTGCTCCAACATACGTAAATCAACCAAAACAGGCTAAGGAATGTGGCTGGGTCTCAGTTTAACCTATTTTGGTCAAAGACATACCAAATACAACCGAAGAGAGAGTTGTCTAGACTGATCTGGAAAATACCACTCAGACATCGATCCCTGCACCTCAGACCCATCCTTCCTGAAGAGCGAGCTAACAGCTCATTCCTTTCCTTTTAATGTTTTGAAGATACATGCCACATACAATCTCAGTCCTCTGTCTTGTACTGAACAAGACAGTGCTTTCAGTGTTTGAGCTCATACCATGTACTTGACCGAGCCACAGAAGGCATCGCCCATCTCCTTTCAAAAAGGCATTGGGGTGACCTTGAAAGGACAGAGAAATTGTGATACTGATCCAGATGACTGCTCCAGATTTTAGTTTCCAACAGCTGGGGTGTGATTCTCATTTGCTGAACAAGAAACAGATCACAGCTTCTGCTGAAGATAAGCCTTGCCAAAGGCTGCCAAGCTGGGAGGTACACTCCAGCTCCTTCAGATCAACACTTTCCCACAGCAAAATGCTTGAAGGAAGGATTTCTTCCAGTTTCAGGCCCAATGTTAGCAGCTATTTAATTCCCATTAACCTGCAGAATGTTTTGGCACAGCACACACCTTTATAATGAGGCTCCTCCGCTCCCCTACAAGAGCCCTACAAGCTGTCCAGGGGGTGACTACATGGCACAAAAAGCAAGTGGTTCTGCAGGCAACTTACAGCTATATTTTCCCCTCTGGTCACAAGCCATCTGCATGCATAGGACCCAGGATTATCACTTCCCTAACCACCACCCAGGTGTCCTGGGTTCAGCAGTAGCAGTCATTTTTCTCCTTCTTGGTAGCAGCTCTCCTTCATAGGCAAGTCTGATGTCAGAGCCTACAGTACCTTCTGCAAACATAAGAGCTGCCCAGAAAACAGACATCACAATTTTCACAGTAAGTGGGGCTTTTTTTCCACTGAGAAAACTGAAAGCCTACAAAATTTATCCTGACAAAAGAGGGAGAGGGGCCTGCTGTTTTGGAGCAGGGAGCCCCATCCTGCACTCTAGCAACCCAGAGAAGGGCCCTATCTCTTCCTTGCCAAGCTCTTCAATCACTGGAGTAGAAAAGCAGAATCCTTGTGCTCTCACAGGAGACATCACCTCACCCTAGAGCAGCCATCATCCCAAAGCTGGAAACACTAAGCAGGACTCAGAAGACCAGTATTTAAATTACAATGACAGAGGTTAGAGGGGACCTCCAGGTGCTTGTCCAGCCTCCTGCTCAGGACAGGACTGTTTCCTATTTCAGCACATACCTGCTCTCTATGTGGATTTTCTTGCTGCAGCATGCATCCATTACCTCTTGTCCTGCTGTACACTCCTGAAAAGTCTGATTCCATCTTCCATATAACGCATCTTTAACTGACTGAAATTCCTCAGTTTCAGGGCAATATACTCTCGCATTCATGACAGGATCAGATACTTAGCAAGCATAGGAACTTCTGAGTTAAGATTGCAAATCCAAACCTATGTTGGATATGCAGTTTTGTGTACTAGCATAACTTAAATCTGCCCTGGCAATCATACCAGGCATTCCACATGAGAAGAATGATACTTCTGAATGTGACAGCAGAATAAAATAAATTGGAAAGTTTGGTTTAGACTGCCTTAGTTCTCCAGCTCCTCTCCCCCACTTTCTGCCTGCCCTAGTATCATATACACAGTAGCAACAGGAGCAATAATCCTGTGGCCAATGAGCCACAATAGTTTACCAAACACAGCACTATATCCAAAGCCTGGAACTGAAGTATTTCACTCAAGATCAGCTGAAGAAATCTAAAGCATTTAGGTGGCTTTAGGAACAAGAATCTTAGCAAGAGCACAACTGTTTCTAAATCCCCTTGAGCTGATTGAGTATTTAGAGAACTAAGAAGCACAGACAGATGCCAAACCCTTCCCATAAGCAGAACCCTGGTATTTGGGCAAAACTATCACATGACACTCAGGATCGCCACAGGTGGAGGATGCGCTGGCACTGCTGGCAGGGAGCCTCAGGAGAGAATCATTAAGCTCCATTTCACTCTGAGATGTTAGATACTGCATTCTCCCACACAAGCAGGGTAAATGTGTCCCTGCAAATGTAAAGCTGGGGTGCACGTCTGATAGCTTGTCCTCTGCCTGAAGTGCTGATTTGCTCTAGGAAAAACCCAAGGGTAGACATGGACAGGAATAACCACTGCAGGAAAGCATACCAGAGGCTGAGCTGGCACAGAAGAGCATCAGGTCTGCAGGATACAAAGTACAAATGACTCGGCTATGCTTATGAGCATGGGAAAGGTCCTAAAGTCATTTGAGACATTTCGGAATGAACGACAGTCCTTCAGTCCATTAAAACCAGCACATCCCACACTCCACATGCAGCAGCACTGTGTCCTTCATTATGCACTAAAAAGGCTCTCAAGCAAAATGGGACATGCATTTGTTCTCGTATCAAAAGCAGGAAATTACAAGTCACACAGTGGCAGGACCAGGGCAAAGCCTGCTGAATAGGTCACGGGAAAACATTGTTACCCTCTGTAAAGTTATCCATGCTTCAGTGAAGTCTTCAGTGGAATTATCTAAGGATGAAAATTACTAAATATTCTATGAAGACCTTGGATTGTTGTACCGTTGTGTCAACAAGAGGGAAATAATCAGAAAATATACCCTTAAAGTAAAATGAGTATTATGCTCTTACCTGCCCCATTACTACACCTCCAAGTAGTCAAAAACAGATATAATTTTGCTGTTTATTACAATGAAACAGCTCAGTCAAAAATAACAGCTTGTGCTCCAACCCAATGTGACGAATCCAACGATGCACACACCAGGCAATCTACTTCACCACTGTTTTAAAAAAAACAACTTCACAGATTCTCTTTTTTTCCCCTCCCCTGATATGCCAGCATATCGGTAATTATTTAGGATTACATCAGTGCTCATTCCATTAAGCAATCCATTTCACAAAGCATCTATGATTTAGACATACAATTCTGCAGCAGGCTTGATGCTACTCTGTATTTCCTTGGAAATAAGAGTCCAGAAGAACAGGACGCACAGACTGGGAAGTTCCCATCAACTTGAATGCCTATGCAGACTGAGGATTGAGATCTTGGGAGTAATTCTCTGCTGGCATTAGCAGGCAAATTCTGCAAAAACTCCATGAAACTGCCTAAGGGGAATTTGCATTTACCGGTGCAACTGCAATCCACCAGAAGCACATTCCTATCATCCAGGTGTGAAGTCCAGACGTTGCACCACACATCACGGCAACAAGCAGCTCAGATTTATATTACCAACAGAAAGGTGAACACTGAAGTGTAACGTTACTGCTTTCTTCTTTGCCTTCACTTCATACCACAAGCAGCCCAAACGTTCCCACCACGTTTTGGATCTGCCTCGATTTCAGAGCAGATCCTGATGACAGGCATCATCTGCTGCATGCAATATCTGGCCACATCAGAGGAAGCAGCTTGGTTATCACTAGTCAGCCAGACCAGTGCAATAGGTCTGAGGAAAGCAATCTCTGAAATAAATACCAGGCCACAAGGGAGTAATTTAACCCCTGTTCACTGCTGCTTGTATCTTTTCCCCATTTTTCAAATGCTCAATACCAAATCAAACTCATTGAGAGGTGTTGTTGGATCAATGTATCTTACTGTATATCTGAGTCAGCTCCTTCTGAAGACAACCATAAAGTTTGCATTAAAGGGTCAAGCACAGCAAAGCTTTTTATTTGATTTATATATATATTATATTACTGTATTTTATTTCATTTAATTGCAAGGCAAGAATCACTCCTCCAAATTCAGTTACTTTCTAGAAAATGTGCCTGGTTTTTACTAGCATAGCTGGGCAAATCACAAAGATTCATGCTGACTTTAGTATCTGTTTTACAGGCTGTAGATTATCTGCATCCAGCACTTAAAGGACCTTCCTCAAGAAAGAAAAAATTAAAGTCTGATACACATTTTGCTAGCATTCCAGCAAAAGCAGAACCACCTCACTACGGAAAGTTGATTATGTAAGGCATCAATTCCTGCCTTACATATTTTTACTCTATAATAAAGATGTTGAAAGCCAAAAATCCAGCAACTGCAGTAATAGAATGCAAGAAAAATTACTGTAACTAGCAGATAATCTGATCCCAAATTCGAATTTTCTTTCATGCAAAAGCACAATTAAATACTAGCAGGCAAAACAAAAAAAGAAAAAAAAACACCTTAGATCTATTTAATGCACTCCAAATCATTTTACACCATTAAAAACAAAATTCCAGGAAGTTAGCTGGGAGGAGACTGAAACAGAACCTTTGCCTACATGAGCCAAAACTGACAGCAATACTGTTAAGGAAAAAAGCGCTGCAGAAAACTAAAGCAATAGTCTTAATTTACTGCTGAATCTTTCAGTTCTGTTTCCTTCCTTTGCCTTCCTTGGAAAGTGCATGTTTTATTTATGATTAAATGAACTTATCCCTGAAGGGCATGTCTCACCAAGCTGATCTTTTAGGGGACAAAGTAAATTTAATGTGAACTTTCTCTGCTACAAATTGACAGAATGTTAAATGAGTCCATATATTTCTATCAGGTTCTTTTATTCAGTTGCTGTGTCTCAGTTATAAAGGAAGGAGCAAGCTCTGCTGCTAGAATGAGGAATGGCTTATTTTCAGTGGATACCTCCTTTCACCATCAAAGACTTCTTACAGACAAAATAATAATAGAATCCAGAAAGACAAGAAAAGCTTCTTTTACTGATAAATTAATCCAAAGCTCTGCAAAAGAGCTGCAAAAAATAGTTAAAAATCCATGTACTTGCTTTTGTCTAATTTCATCCTACACAGAATTTCAAGACACAGCTCATTGTCAAATGTATTCAACAAATCTTTAAAGTAATAAACAGACCAAAAATAACCCATGCATCGGCATACACACCTCTAATGCTAAAAAGATGACCTCTTGCTTGTAGAGGTTTACAAGCACTTACGGTTCTTTATTCAGCTGACTTGGAACCCTTTCTAGAAGTTACCCTAGACTTCCTGGAACAACTTGGGAACACCAGCCTTGAACGATGTATGCAGAAAAGGCACATTCCTGTTCCACCACCGGATATCATGCATTAGCTGTCTCCTAACCCCAGCTTGCACATTACCAGTAAGAGCGGTAGACACGGTCTCTTGGGCAAGCTCAGACTTTTATTAAGCTCAAATGTACAGTGTTAACATGTGATTAGATAGAGAGTGAATAAGCTTCACTGGAGGATGGACATTTGGTTTAATTTACACAGTTTGTACCTGCTGTAGCGGAACTCTTCACCACCAAGAGCCATACCTAAACACACATTACAAGGTTTCCACTTCTTTTGCTACATATCAACAAGATGAATATAAAAGGAAGGATGACAGTATGTTCTCAGTACTTCAGTTCATTTGTTTCCTGCCTCCAGCAGATGAAAGCAATCCTACCACTGGCTGATGACTAAGTAGTTTAAGGAAAAACAAAAAAACAAAACCAACCAAACAAAAAAAATAGGCCTCCCAAAAAAGCCAAGGATTAGTCCTGTGAAGCTGGCCATTCTGCAGCTAATCAAATCCTATTCACCCTAATTTGATCCTTATTAGACTTTGCAAGGAAGATTTTCCTCAAGCCATCTAAAAAAATTCCTTTTTCCTTTTTCATTGTCATGCTGTTTGTAGGAAGAGAATACATTTACATACAAAGAGCAAACTATCTCCAGATTTTCCATCAACTATCACATGCTGTTTGCACAGAAAATCCTCTAAAAGAAGAGAGGGGGGTTGAGAACATGTCCTCATGCCCAAACTGGTTTTAGTTATTGTTCCTCAAGTGTTTGTTCATTCCTTTATAGAACTTCTACCACTTGTAAATTATATGCTAATTAAACACTGATCATTAATCAGTTCTTTATAGAAAGCAACTGTTCACACATGGAAATGATGGAGACATTGAAAGGTCCCTTCCCACCAACTTCTTACTCAGAGTGGTACCGAGTCCAGTCAGGTACCAGATCAGGTCAGCCACGGCTTTATCCAGCTGAATCTTGAAAACAAGAATGGAGATCCTGCTATTCCTCGGGACAGCCCTCTCCAGTACAGCCCCACCTCTAGTGAAAATTCCCAGAATGAACCTCCTAAAGTGCATCTTGAAGGACACTGTCACTTAACATATCATTTGTATTATGCTGCAGTTTGCCTCTTATCACCTATGCAACACCCCTTCCAATAGACTGCTAGGGTTCGCTGTCATGTCTACCTCCAGCTGAGGCAGCGAGATGCAATTCTGGAGATTCTCAAAATACAAGACAGTAGCTTGTAGCTACTGCAAAGGTTATACCGATGTAACACTGGTCAAACAGAACAAGCCCACAGAGCACTGATTTTCTTTGGGTTCCTTAGCTTTGAAGAAGTGTTGAGCAACAGAGGGCAGTGGTGAAGCCAAATGACCCAAAACCAGACCAAAGCAAAAGTTTGTATGGCCACATAAAGACTCTAAAACACACTCTCTAAAATGAAAAGTCACAGTTCAGCATGGACTCAATGCAGTTTGAGTCTAGATCTAGTCTAGGCCATGCTTTACCAAGAAAGGTTAGACCAAAGGATCCTTGAGGTCCCTTCTACCCTGGGATTCTATGATGCAATCCTAGTAGCTATCTTTCAGCTATCATATCTGGGGCAGATGAACACCATTTAGTTCATGAAGCTTCAAAGCTTGGCAGCATGCATTAAGCAAGCAAAATGTTAGAGCTGATCCTATTCCTATGCCTGCTGACGACAGGTTTGTGATTGTGCCCTAGTCTCACCCTCTACTGCATCAGTAGAGGGGATGCTCTTTTGTATATAGACATTGTCTGCTGCTGTGTGCATAGCAGGACTGGAGTCTTCAGGCACTTCTATATAACAAATAAATTCATTAACAACAAAACATCCCCAAGACTCCATGAAAAGCACCAGGTATTTTTCCTTCAGTAAGTTACTGCTATTGCATGAAGTACAAACTTCTTTTTTCTCTCTTAAAAAGAACATTTCCTAGGCTTTGAAGCATGAAATAAGTAACCCCCATAGAGAATGCTATTTTTAGCTCCCAGGAGCACATGATATTCCAATGGCTTCTGTCAAGATCATCAGTCTTGCAAATTTAAATGGACTGAAGTAAAAAGAGTGCTTGGCAAACATGCCAGTTGAAATGCATAAAAGGCCAAAACTTCTAATCAGACAGCATGAAGTAAACGCAGTCCCCTATAAAACTTCTAACCAATTCATATTAGCGGTACTGGAAAAAGCTTACTGTGCTGCATACGTACAAAGCATTTTTAGTCCTATTTTTTTTTTATTTTACCATAACTAGTTATTTTTTTTTGTCATCAGTGTCCTTTCTTTCCAACTATTTATACAAATCAGTCTCATCTACATTAAAAACTAATTAACTCAGCATCACACAATAATTTCTACTACACACAAACAGCTGGATACTTGCATTATTCTTATCTTGGATGGATGTGTAATGCAGTAAGCAAAACAGGCAAAAATATATGATTAAATACTTTTACAAGCTTGGATTTACACTGCTCAAAGACAGAACAGCCAGAGAAAAAGTTCAGAAACCCTCCTGGCACTAGAATAAGCTTGCACACTACAAAACAGTTTGCATTTGCTCACATGACTAAAAATAATTCTATTCCCTTTTTCATTGATTGATACCTATAAATACTCACTTTGAGCTTGAAATGACTTTGCCCTAAGCAGAAACTGACCAGTTCATGTCCAAACACAGGAAGGCAGCAGCTAGGCACAGCGTCCAAGTTCATAGCAAGCTTGAGGCATAAATTTTCATGTTCCCTTGTTAAGATGCAAAGACCCTGAGTCCAGACACCACCAGAGACTCTCCTGACTCTCCAAGGATTGCTCATAGCTTAAAGAAAAATTAACTGACTGATATACTATGGTTTTAACACACAAGCATTAAAATTACATTACATATATATCATTTATATATTAAATGATAGACTATATTATAATGCGTGTTTGTGTATAATGTAATACAAAAATTAAGGAGGTCAGATTAGGCAACCTTAACTGTCCCTTCTGGTCTTAAAAATACCTATCAATCACAAGCCTTTAAGAACACATACACAGAACCAGCTGATCCAGCTGCCAGGCAAACTCAGACAAGGGAATCTGACCAAATAAGCAGCTCCCTGGTTTAAACGTCACTAAAATCTAAGGATGCCATTGGTGGTAGCAGACAATCAAAGCTCATGATTCACAGCAAACAGACTGCTTCCAAAAGAATTATTATATAAATATGTTTGCTTATGATACTGCTGGGTGAAACCCAGCAACTTTGGAGGTCTTTATCAGCTTGCATTTCTGCAAACAGGACCCAGTAGGACAGTCCTGCAGCATGTGAGCACCAGAAGTGATAAAGTTAAGCAGTTTACACCAAAGGTATTTTAAAATTATTCTTTCATTTTTTCACACATTTTTCATTTTTCACACTATTTTCATTTTACAACACAAAGCACACACCTGAAGGAGGCCTCTGCAGCCAAAATGCTAGGGAAGAGAATTCCTTGAGAAGTGGTTCAAAAGTACAGCTGTTCTCAAAAAGATCTCAGAGGATCAATGGTATCTTAAGGCTCCACTACTTGTTCATTTCAGGTGTTATCAAAACTTCTTCCCACACATGCCTTCCAACCAGACACAGTTGGAAATGCAGATGCATTAGATCTGGGTGTACTGGATCTGGATGGACTAGAAGGGAAATCCCACAGAGGAGAAAATACAGCACTAATTAATCATGTTTTCTTCAAGTGTATGGTAGATTAATGAGGAGTAAAATCATTAACAGCCATCCACAGAACTGGAAGAGTGCAGAATACTTCCCATTTCCCCTCACTAGCCACCCCAGGAGGTTTGTCTCTAAGTACACAAAAATCACAAGTGCTATTCTAACTTGTGTTGTGCTTGACTCACTCAACACCTCCCCCCCCCCCCAGCAAACACACCAATTTGATTTTTATTATGCTCCTTTTTAAGCAAAACAACAACAAAAAGTCAGGCAGTACAGAGAGAGGACTGTTGTTCAAAGGCAATTTAAATTCCAAGTTACCACAAAGCACTCAAACTGATCTGTGTTTCTGGGGCCTCCAAGGACTGGGTGCTCACAAATGGCCACATTTCACACCTCAGAGGGGAAGGTGACAGCTTAACAAGGAAGTATTAAAAAAAGCATTTTCAACTTGGGCAAACTCTGTGTATTCTGCATTTAAAAGCCACCCTGATTGTCCACAGGAGCTTGTGTGTCAGATGCTCAAAATCTGTGCTATAAATAGATTCCAGCAGTCTCCTGAAAAGCATCAAGACATGAGAATAGTCAAACACAGGCAGAGCACCTAAATATTTAGTGATCTAATTTTGATCTCACACAAGGTATACACTGGTGTAATGCCACAATATTTTTAATGGAAAGAGGATTCATCTAGACACAAGATTAGTACCCTATACTTATTTCTATTTTTAATCATTGTGATTAATTATTAATTTTACATGGCATGTTTAAGATAAGAACATATTGCTGCTCTAGGAAAACTAACAGAGTAGGGTTTCTTGTTTTTTCCAGATAAAATAACAAAGGTACAATTTTCTCCAATTTCACACAACAGTCCTGTCCTCCTGTTATCATTAAATTAATAGTGTTGCTATCACTTTGAAACAGTATATAATATTTAAGATTACTTACTAGTCACCTGTTTGCTTTCTTACAAAAAGCTCAAACATACTCAACAAAGCAGCAGCCAAACCTGAACATATCCCAAGCAAGCTGCTCTCCCAGTTTGATTCTTTCTAGTTTGCAAGATAGGATCTGCAGAATTTATCACTGAAGAAGACAGAAGAAACAGTTACAGGCATAGTGCTGATAGATGAGTACCTGCAAAGAAGTACATGCCAAGATTAAAATGAACTCATTTTATGCACCAGTAAGTACAATCCATTTGCAAGCAGTTTCAAATGAGACAAAACCCAACAATGGGAAAAAAAGAGAGCAAGGCCCTGACTCAAAGGCAACATTCCATTAATTTCAATAGTTTTGCCTAAGTCAGGACTACAGCCTTAGATCCCTAATTACAGCTGAATAACCAACTCACAACTCTGCCAGAAAACCAGTGCCTCCCTCTAAATCATATAACAGACAGCAAGATTTTTCTTTTCATTAGCTGCTTTTCCATTTCCCCATGACACTGTGAATGCCACCAGCTCCAGGAAATGGAAAAGCCACAACGGGTTCACCACTGACATGCTGAACTCAAGCTTCACAGCTCAAGCTAACAGAAAAACTTGATGGTTCTGGAGAAGATAATCAGCGAGGAGCTGACTCACGGCAGCCTCTCTATACAATGCAAAATGAGACTGGGGCATTCATTGCCAGAGGTTCCTACAGAGGCCAAAAGCAAAAAAGTTTCAGGTTTTAAGTTCTTGAAGTGAGGGACAGCCTGACATTGGGAGGGGATGACAGAAAAGGGTTACTTTATACATGTCCTGTTTCATTTCCTACAGCATCTCTTACTGACTGTGCCAAAAGAGAACCTCTTGCTAAATGGACTTCTGGCTAAAGCACAAAGATTTTCTTATCTGCGACGTTAGATTAAGAGCCTGGTTATTCAGAAGTATTTCTCAGATGCCAGTTCCAGGAGCTCTACAACTACTTCAAGCTCTTGGCTTTAAAAACTACCCCAGATTTCTTGGGGGTGGGGGGTGTTTACTAAACAATAGCTGACAGTTTGATCAAAAAATATCACATGCACCAGACCACTGCTACAGTCTTCAAAGATACAGGAACAGTAGTTTTAAGACAGAGGAGTTGTACAAGGATTTTGATGCTTAAACCGAAGTTAGGCCACCAAGAGTACAACACTTCACAGGAGACATACAAAACACTAGGGAGAAAATAAAAAATAAAAGTCTTTAAAATATTAGTGAGTCACACACTAACAAGAGACACGCTGATATTTTATGAGCTAAAAAAAAAAAAATCATTTTCAGCAACCAATATGGTCATGACCTATTCAGCCAGGGCTTGCTACGTGAGAAGTGATGAAGAATGCAGCTTGTTGGGACTTTTCCTGTGGGGGGCTATAGGGAGACACTTCCTCCCAGATACCATTTCTAATGATGTAGTACTGGAAAGAAGATTCACCTACCCAAGGTGGGAACTAACATACACTATGACAGATCTGCCAGCAGCCTGCTCTAACCTTACCATAGTCACTGCTCCCTGTTCAGAAGACGTTTTTTACAGCCTACTTACAAATTATTCAGATTTTTCAGCCATGGGCTAGATGTCAGTTTTGAATTCCAGCCCCTTTACCCTTCAGACCTCTCATGGATACAGCTGCAGCTCTTGGTCCAATTAAACAGCCTTTTTTTCTACTCTGTGATAGAGTGGGAACTGTTTGGCTGCTGTATCCAGCTGCTATTTTAATGGATATTCTTGAATAACCAAGGCCACAGGTCAAAAGGAGTAGGCTACCACAAGGGTGGTGAGGCACTGGAACAGGTTGCCCAGAGAAGCTGTGGTTGCCCCATCCCTAGAAATGTTCAAGGCCAGGTTAGACGGGGCTTAGAGCAACCTGGTCTAGTGGAAGGTTTCCCTGCCTGTGGCAGGGAGGTTGAAACTAAATGATCTTTAAAGGTCCTTTCCAACCCAAACTATTCTGTGATTCTAGATACCCTGGACTGGACAAACCCCTAAACACATCTACTACACATCAGTTTATCAGGACCATTAAATACATTTTTTTCTGGTATTTAAACAGTTTCTGTTTCACTGTTCATTTTGCCTCCTATAATTTGTTGTGTAGGTGAATTTTTCAGCCTGTGCAAAGGTCAGGGTGATGTCTGCAAAGCACTTAGATCTAATTCCAAATGATACCGGAATTTTTGCATGTCCTATACCACATCTAACAATGTCACCATCTGTGAACAATATACCAAGATGTCTTCACTTGCAGAATGCTGGCAAAATACTCAAGACAAAAATCAGAAAATAAATTACAAAGGTCACTTCAAAGTCGCTGATAACTTTGCCAAAAAATTTTGCCTCATCTGCCCAACTGTGGCCTTGATCATCTCATAAATATAGGGGAAAATTAGAATTTCATCTTAATATATCCATTTTAAGTTAACAGAGTAATGAAATACTGCATCTTAAACTTGCCTCAGCAGCCACTGTTCTGCAGAACAGTAAATTCTGAAGAGTAATGAGGTAGCATTGAACTAAGGTCTGTCTGAAACTTCTGTATCTAGAGGAATGCATTTGACAGCAACAATTTAGTCTGTTATATCCAGGAAAACAGCACTGGTCCCAGTTCTGGGAACTTAGTTTAAAAATGTCACAGGGACTTTTGATGGGTAAAATAAATTCTGAAGAGTGGAAAAGCACAAACTTGAATAAAAAAAGAAATATGAGCAGCTGGAAATAATAGGCAGCCTACATCCTCCATTCCCACGAAAATACCAGACCAAATTATCAAACAGGCTATACATCAGAAAAACAGGAAAATGACAGTCAGAAGTTAATCAAGACTAAATCCCATCAGAGTAATGTCGTTTCTTTTGACGGAATAACAGGTTTGTGAATAGCAAAGGACAGGAGACAGTACAGCTCTTGACACCAGTATGGCTGATGGTACTACCCAGCATCACAGGTCAGGGAAATGACTTCACTGGGTAGAAAAGTATTCAAGAGCCAAACCCAGGCCTGGTATCAGTGTCTCACTGTCAGATAGAGGGATGCTCAGTGAGGGTCCTTTTACCATTTGTTATTTCCGTAATAGGGAACTTAAGCATTATGTCTAAAATTATATTGACAGGAAGGCTGCAAGTACTTTGCAGGAAGAACTGAAATTATTTTAACAACATGGAGAAATCACCTGGAAAAGGAATTATTTGCAAAAGTGAAAGGTTATTCCCACCTAAGTGGAGAATCAGCTGTACAAACACATTTCAGGGAATAGCTGCAGTTTTCTAAAAGAGGACAGGACATTAGAGGAAACCCCACGCTGAAGCTACATCACTTTTTATACTGTGGACAAAAAGATGCAGAAGTGAGATGGTTAACCCACAGTACACTAAGGATGTGAAGGCTGCACTGGTAGGACCTCAACTGAAGAACTATGTCCAATTTAAGGAACCAAATTTTAAGGAAGGTACAAGCTTGCTTGATAGATTCCAGAAGAAGAAGAAGATAGGGAAATTTTCTAGAAATTATGACTAAACAGAAAGAGTGTAAGAATGTGGTTTGTTTAGAAAAGATGAAGGAAGCAAGAAGAAAAGGCCCTGAGATCTAAAGGATATTGTTGCAGAAGAGACCAGTCACAAGGTAACCAAGACAAATACTGGGTCTGAACTACACCAAAAAGATTTAGCCATGAGGAAACAGTAAATGGAGCACTGAAACAGACTGCCTGGAAAGGCAGGCAATCCACACCACCAATGTTTTTAAAATGGATTAGACATAGAATGGTAGAATAGTTAGGGTTGGAAAGGCCCTTAAAATCATCAAGCTCCAGCCTCCCTGCCATGGGCAGGGACACCTCACACTAAACCATGTCACCCAAGGCTCTGACCAGCCTGGCCTTGAACATCACCAGGGAAGGAACATTCACCACTTCTTTGCGCAGCCTGTTCCAGTGCCTCACCACCCTCACAGCAAAGAACTTCTTCCTTATATCTAACCTGAACTTCCCTTCTTTAAAGCCATTCCCCCTTGTTCTATCACCACAGTCCCTGATGAAGGGTCCCTCCCCAGCATCCCTATAGGCCCCCTTCAGATACTGGAAGGCTGCTATGAGGTCTCCACGCAGCCTTCTCTTCTCCAGGCTGAACAGCCCCAACTTTCTCAGCCTGTCTTCATACAGGAGGTGCTCCAGTCCCTGGATCATCCTCATGGCCCTTCTCTGGACTTGTTCCAACAGTTCCATGTCCTTTTTATGTTGAGGACACCAGAACTGCACACAATACTCCAGGTGAGGTCTCACGAGAGCAGAGTAGAGGGGCAGGATCACCTCCTTCCACCTGCTGGTCACATTCCTTTTGATGCAGCCCAGGATACGGTTGGCTTTCTGGGCTGCAAGCACACACTGCAGCTGGCTCGTGTTCCTTTTCTCATCAACCAACACCCCTAAATCCTTCACAGGATTGCTCTGAATCTCTTCTCTGCCCAACCTGTAGCTATGCCTGGGATCGCATTGTATCCATTAAGAGTTACGTATGTGACCCTGCTCATAAAGATACTAGTTAGTTATCCATATGTCTGCCAGTTCTGCAATCCTATTAGATGATCACTGCTCAACCTGTTGAGATCACCAACAAATTTTTTTAGTAAGTCCAACGAAACTTCCCTGACTCTGGAATCTGGATCAATGACAAAAATTCTCAAAGACCATGTCAGGTTCTGACATGCTCTTAGCCATGTAACTTCATTTGAGGAACAAATCATTATTCAGCCTGGGTAACATCCCATTTGAGAAAGATGATCATAGCATGACTGTCCATGAGTTTGCAAATTTTTAGGACTACCTTTGTGGTTTTACACTTGCATCCAATCTCTACAATTACTTTTAAATATTCTGCTGTAATGGAATAATCAAAGGCAATTATGGAAGATCAGAGAACGAGAAGGTACAATATATTGTCAGCTACTCCTGATAGTTTATGATGTGAAGCTTCATCAAAGTGTCTAGAACACACTGCCAGCCCACTGCAGAAATGCCCACAACTCTAGCAGATAGCACTGAAGAGATAATGCTGCTTTCAGATCTCTTCTGACTGGGCAGACAGATGCCTTTGCATCTCCACCCCTGGAAGATTCTTCCAAGGGCAAAGAGCTAACCTTCTGATCCTGAGCCACACTGCCCATTATGGGCACACTGGTGAAGAACATACAGAGTGTAAATAAGTTGCTACTTATATCTGTAACAATCAAAATATAACCAAATAATTCTCAAAATCTATAAAGTCTATAAAGCTAGTGATGTGGTCCCATCACCTGTTTCTATTTCTGTCTTTATAAGAACCCTAATCATCCTGACTGTCCTTACATTAAATTACTACTCTGTTCAGAATTGGAAGGAAGAAATAGTTCTTTCTCTGATACGCCATGCAAATGATTTTCCCTGTTCTCGCCACTCCTCTGTCACACTACAACTAACAGATTATACATGATCACAGTTAACGTAAAACTTTTTTCCTCCTGGCTAGTAACAGGGACACATTTGCAAAATTCAGTCAAGGAACTGGTAATTGCTGACACACCTGCTTCTTAACCTCTTCTTTCTGTCAGCAAGTTCTGTCCCCATTCAGAGCCCACCACACACAACAGGGCTTGTTAGGGCTAGCACAGCTCAGAGTTGCTACGCCACCATGGTTTTAACTGGGAGTTGCCCGACATCCACACGGCTCAGCACGAACTGAGAAAACCCACCTCTACCCAAAGATTAAACGTACATGAAAAGCTAAATCCTTTGGCTCTTGCCAACAAAGCAAACCCATCAATCACAGAACCCCTAGGACTCCAACAACAGTCTGCTCCAGGATCTGATCTTGGAACAGGAAAATGGAGAAAGCTGAAGTGACTGCAAAATGCCTTGGGGTTACTTTTTCCTCAAGCTCTCTAGGCTCCTCTGCAGCCTCTACAAAGCACAGAAAGGCAACTCTAATTTTCTGTCCAGCTGAAAGAGAATTCCCAGTTCTCATCAGCACAGGATCACTAGGCAGCTCCAATCCAGCCTTCTGTGGCACTGAAAGGACAGCAAGCAGCACAGTGAAACAGCACAGTGTTTGACCCAGCTCCATGCATGTAGCTCCCAATTGCTCTTGTTAAGCAGTTTATGTTTAAATTGCACAGAAATGGGATTTGTATAAGTGAAACATTTGTTTCACTGATAGATTTCAGCATCTCTATTCTCAGAGTTCTTTTATTAGCACTTTCAACCTGCTTTTCCCTCTCATGCTCCCAGAGGTCAAAAGCCAGCCCCAGAGAACCTGGCTGTGGCACTTGGATGTTGAAACTGCTCAGTCTCTGCCCTCAACAGTCTCTCTGCAAACCAAGAAGGTAAAAAGAGGAGAGAACTTCACAAACCACCTTCTATAGGTGTGTATATATTAATTCATTATCAGCCACTTATTCGCACTTATGCTTATGAAAGCAAAACTGAACTTTGTATTTTACCTCTGAAGCAGAGCAGAGTCCTCCAGTCTGGCAGCATTACATAAATTTCGCACCAGTGGGGAGAGTCTAATAGATTTTGTAGGTCAATGCTTCTGGCAGATATTTCTCTGAAGACTCTGCTTCGAGTTCAAGGGAAAAAAAAACCACTCTCTTTCAACTAGATTTTCGCAGGCAAAGTCCACTAAAAGTTAATGGGGGGGGGGGGGGGGGGGGTGTGTGAACGGAGGAAAGAGCTCAATTGATTTGTTGTGAGCTCATCTAAAAGTGTTCCAAAATTCAGGGCATACAAGGACAAAATCGAAGAAAATATTCTAGCAGAGAACAACTCAAAAATAGCAGCAGTGGCTAAGAACAGTTCTTCAAAGGGATGTCAGACTTTACAATCTTTGTGCAGCAGCAGTAACTAAAAAGGCTTCATGTTGTCACTACATGGCAGTATTAAAAACCAGCATTCATTTCTTTGGGAAAATAAATAAATAACAAAACCACATACAGCAGAATAATATAATGCAACCATAGGAAGGTTGTCTTAAATCCTGTTTATAAATCCCTGGGGCACCGTTCATTGTTCAGTGCAGTCATCACAATGTCATATTCTAATTTTCAATACGGGTCAGAAATGTTGTAAGTGGCAATGCAATGGATGGCACAGGTGACAAAAATAATTTCTAGGAACTTAGCCTTTAAAATAAACAAAATTGGTGGCATTTCCTTATTGCCTTTTTTAAAGCTAACAGTTACACTGAGTATTAAATTTGCTAACAGGCAAACTTTTATGCTGTACATATGGTACTCTTGTGCAGCAATGTTTTCCTTCCCTAGGCTCTTAAGGAGCCAAGATGTTTGAAATGATGGCAGAAGCTTCTATCTCACTAAGCTGCAACAGCAAGGGAAACTTTTTGTTCTCTGGGTACATGACTAATAACATCTTTGCAAAATAGATAAAATATTAAGTATTATCTCTACATTACACCAGCACAGAAACAGAGGGCCAAGAGCAGCCACCAGTTTTTTGCAAGCACAAAATTAACCTTGGATTTATTATTTCAAATAAGAGGAAATGATCATCATGAATATTTTATAACATTCTCTGTAGCCTTAATAAAACAACTACATTTTCTCCATTTTTTAAAACTGCAAAGGGTTCACAACCATTGTCTGCAATGCTCTACAGACCTATACCTATAGCTGTGGCTCTGGAAATTAATCTTTTTTTATTGAATTTCAGACAAAAACCTAAAATTGTCGTATAAAAAAATTTATGTTTTTCATGCCTCATCCCAAAGCCCCAGACAAAGGGAGGTGCACCCTGTGAGACTCCTGGAATCCTGGTATAGCCTATAGAAGTAGACCAACAGTATGAAGCCATCACTTATCCACCCAGGCTAGTATCTCACCCATATGCTGGAAGGAATTATAAAAGATGTATAATCTTCACAGGATGCTTATTCACAGTGAACTAGTCAATGCTTTCTTTTCTTCCTCCTCCTGTCTCCACATATATTGGGGAGGAAGAATGGGGGAACCTGACTCCAAGACTTCATGGGAGTTACCCTCATTCATCAACTGAAAAGCTGTATCCAAAGAACCAGCAGCAAGAGACAAGCAATTCTACAATAGCAAAATGGTCAGTCACTTCCCTACATAACTGTGCCTACTGGTCAGATTCTTCAGTGCCTTAAAAAAAACTAAACAGGGTGAATGAGTCGGGACAGAGGGATGATGTTCACATGAGACTTCTTTCTGTAAGAAAAGGTTAAAAGGGGAAAAAAAAAAAAAAAAAATCAACAGATTAGTTACAAGACATTTTGTAATCTGCACACCCAGGAACAAGGTGCAAAGTTCTAACAGGGCATACAAGGATGTGTTTGACAAGAAGCAAGTGCTTATATTAGGAAAAACAACACCGACTTTAAAAAAAATGATTCTGTGATAAAAGAGAGACCCAGTAACAATTCCAAAGAGCAGGAACCTGCTCACTCACAGACTTACCGCAATGCAAAGGGCTATTCTTTCCTTTTTAAATTGTCCCTTTTACTACCTTCCAGACCTTAACAGTCTGCTACAAAAATATCATAAACTATGGAGTATGAATGATATTAAAGCCTGCTCTCAGAGGGAAGCTAGGAACAGCAATCACGTACTCTTCAGTTGGGGAATACACAGACAAAATTTTTGTTCATAGCCTATAAAAAAAGTCTCTACACATCAAAAGCACCAAATTTATTTCCTTTCAGATCTTCCCTTCAACCAGCCAACTCTGATGCCACAGACACAGGGAGTGCAGGGAAGCTGGTAGGATGAAAAGGGAAAGTCAGGACCAAGGAGAACAGCTCAAGCCACTGAAATAACAAGGAAAGCATAAATACAGCAGAAGACCCAGTATGTACATACTTAGGTCAAACTGTGCTGTTACTGCAGCTGGCTTTCACAGAGACTTGCTTTTGAATACCTGAATGTGACCACAACCCTCAAATAAAGACCTGTGGATCTTCTCTTTATGTGTATGGGGGATATTTGGCAGTTCAGACTGCTCTAAACTACAGTATCTGCCCACAGTCCCAAGTAGGGAAACTGAAAATGTTGGGCACATTAACAAAATGAGAGGACTTGCTTTACACTGCCACACGCTATCCATTACCCAAAGGGAGGATGTGAAGTGCTGCATCATTAAACCACTAGAGGATTCTTCTGCTCTGCGGTGATCTTTAGCCAGGTAACACATCACTAGGACTGCTTCACAAACATCCTCAGCTGTAAACATCCCACATCCAGGAGCAGCTTCAGAACTACAGCAACTGAGGTCTGTCTGTCCCTTACTATTATTTGTATGGCAAATCTGAGATCCCAGCTAAAATAAGAGACTAAAACCCACATCTGTTAACAGCGTGCACAGCGATAGTGACAGATTTCTTCTACACTCCATTCCCTTACACAGGGCAAATCTGAGCTATACCTTCCATTTTGTTCGCCTCCTTAAAGCTACAGACTGTAAGGAATGTCTTATGTCCACAAAGTGCTATGAAACTTCACTACACTGTATAGATGTTTTACACCAATGATAATTAAGGGACACATTTTCAAAGTGCCTCTAAAAGTTACTTACACAAAATTTCACTGTGGCTAAATCACGTGTAGATGCTTACCAGAGTAGTATTTCCAGGTGTCTGCCTTAGAAACTTTAGCTCTCAAAAAAGCTACTGCTGCATCCATGCACACTGCAAATACCTAAGTTTAAGCAAGTTCTCTAGAGTCTGCCCACATAGACAGATCTTTTCTTGTAGCTCAATTCTCTAAGCTCAGAGCCAAGTATACCTGTGTTCACAAGGATGCTTAAAATACACTTCAAAGCAGATGTGCACAAACCCTAGCTAGGAACAGAGTTGCCCTAATTTGATCCAATTAATCTCCTTTCCAACACTGAATGCATGTAAACAAACAAGATGCACTGGAAAACACAGCTAAGCAGCTTCTTCACTGCTTTTGCCTGCCTCAGCACATCTACAGGTAAAGTACAACCTCAGCCTTTTAAGTCAATCCTCCAAACAACCAGCGAGGTCTGCATTGGAGCACAGATGGCCTTTAGAAGGCACATTCCTGCACCCACACCTCCATGAAGACACTAGGTCAGACAACAGTTGTGCACTTAACTGCAAACTGAAGTCAGCCCAATGCACCCTGCAAGCATCAAGCTTTGTGGCACACAAGCACAGACAAATCCATGCCCACTGCCAAAGGGTCCACCCAAGAAGAGTGACAGAAGGCAGGCCTTGTACTGGATGAATCATCCTGACAGGGCACATATGGCTCAGCACACCAACAGCCCAACTAAGTTTGAGCTGAAAAATGTCTTTTGTTCCTTCCTCCAAGGTTCTTCCTTCACTGCATGCGAAAAGTGTCATTTCAGTGACATTCCAGACACTTCACCAGTCTGATTTTTTTTTTTTCCCCTCAGAAGAAATGTTCTAAAAATGCTTAAAATTTTCTTCTTACCTAATTCCTCATTTTTTTTTTCCATTCCATGCCACCTTGGAAAGAAGCAAGAACTGACAGAAAATTCGAAAACTTCATCAGATATGTTATTCTTTCCCATTCACATGAAAAAAATGCTCAGTTCAGTCATTTTCCACCTGCTCTGTGTGTTAGTAGCCTCACTGAGTACTGAGAATTGAGTAAGTGCTTTGTCACATGTAGGACCAATCTTCCTCAGCTAGAAGTCCAAATGCGGTACAGAACATCCCATCACCCCACCCCCTCAATGAGTTTACCTGCCTATCGTCCACATTGTCAGCATTGAAGAATTTCCTGTAGTGGAGCACCACAAAGCATCCCACTTGCACACAAGCTGATACATATTCTAACCCCTGTAGTATATCGCACAACAAGTTATTTCTGTCATTGCGGAGAAAAACCCCAATCTGCACCCACACAATCTCAGGGCTGCAAACTCCACATGGCAAGCTTTGCGTAGGAAAGGACTAAACCTCCCAGGATTTAGGCATATAAAAGGGTTGTAACAACTGCACTATCACAACTATGCCATCTTACTTCAAGATGCTGAATATATATAACACTGTGCAAACTAATGCAATCACTTTTCTGTCTCAGAGCACTCCGGCAGTGAACATGTGTTCCAGCCCTGTTTCACACTTACCTTACACAGGCACAGCAGCACGTGACATCCGTATTGTCCTTAGACATTCAGGTATATGATGTCCATTAGCTGGAATGGATGTGCACAGTTGTGTTTCTATGAATCATATGAAAAACTGGTTCCCAGTAGGAAGCTATTTTTAGTGGAGTGCACAGCATCTCCAACTACCCCATTAATAATAAAGGTATGTGTTAGCCCTCACCAAAAACATTCCCCAGAAGACTAAGCCTCTGCAGGAAGAGAGATAGGTGTATATTGTTTCAGCAATCAATTACTCAAGAACTACTGCTTTAGTGCCATGAACAGCCACTTCCCAGTCATAATGCAAGCACAATATGCCTAAACCAGGAAGGAATAAAACTGGAAATGTTGCCAGGTTGGCTGAAGCTACGATTTCTTTCTAAGTCTGGATGGAGAGATCACTACCACATCTATGACCGGTCTACTAGTGGATTTGGTGGAATTATTTTGGTGGGGTCATATTAACCCATGAACTGCCATGCTAGTGCTTGCCCCTCTCTTCCTCCCTCTAAAAAATGCAACTGAAACTTAAATGAGACTCAGAACAGTTATGGGAGCTCTTCTTACATCAGAGAAAATAGACTGGACAGCTTTGAGACAAGGAAAAGCTTTACAACTGCCAGAAACAGCAGGAAACATGTACCACCCTAGACCTGAATCCTGCTCAGACTTAAGAGACCTTAAGGCCTTAGGCTCTTAAGGTAACCAGAACAGGAGCAAATCAGCTTCTACTTCCTTGCCTCTACAAAAGAGAGACTTTTCTCACTCCCTTGCTCTGCTACCCCTTATCCAGCCCAACCAGATGCAGGAAAGGGCAAGTCCATTTTATCAAGAACATTTGCAAAGGAAGTCTAGGAAGAATCAGCATGTCTTCAAAGTAATAACAGAAAGATCTTTGTGTAGCAAATACAACAAAAGCCTGTGACTTGAACACATGCCTCAAGCTTTTGAATAAATTCACTGCTGCCACTCAAAGTGCCTGGGATACTCTCACTTACAGCTCTATCATCACTGAGCCATACCCTGGGTATTAGCTAGGCATAATATTACAGATTCTAGCTTTATGCAATGAAATCTGCCATTCTGCCAAGGGCCAGCCCAAATCAGGCACCAGGGAGTCCCACTTCACCTTACTGCAAGAAGGATTTTCAGTCTCACTAAGTAGAGCTGGTCCACTTGGTGAATAATTTAACCAATCAGTTAAGCACTTCACTTCCCCCTCTCCATGCCCCCATTATCACATTTGCCACAAAGAGACACTGACTTTTTCTGCAGGCATTTTCATTATTCATCATTGTGATCATCCAACAGGAGGTCTGTGTAGAAAAATGCCTGCCACCAGTTGTTCAGCAAACAGCAAGCTGCAAATTCACTTTCACAGGTGAATTCCCATGCAGGCAGCTGAGCAAAAGCCAATCAATGTCTAAATGTGCTGAAGAAATAATTGCAAACTTTAAAAACCACTAATAAAAAACAGGAATGCAAGCATTGGAAGGATAAAAGTTTGCCAGAACTATCTGCCACTTTAAGATATTATTTTACCATATTTAACCAAGACCAGATATGCAGCTGCCTGCCTGACTGGATGGGGAAGACAATGCAAGGGAAAGAGTGCTGAAACAACAGTCAAAATGAAGGATCTCTCTTCTGTGCTAACCAGGAGTGTACTAGGAGCTCATACCCAGATCATTTCTTGATAAGTTATATGCAGCAGCAACTCTCTGGGGAAAAAGGAAGCCCTTCTGCGAGTAGGGCTGGAGCAAATGAGCACGGGAGGGCAGAGGAACTGAAAAGCAGGCAGAAAGCACAGACAGAAAGTTACCAAGTTATCGGAAGAACATCCACCAACCTTAAACACCAGGCCAGGTTCAGCACAAGACCTGCTATGCAGTCACCAGCAAAGGAAGAGACTGTTCAATCAAACATTACAGCTTGTTCTGTGCAATCTCTGGCAAATTAATATTCCTCCCTCCCACCTTACTGTCTCAATTTTCCCTGCCAAATAGGAGTAATTTTTCTCAAAATCTTGGCAAACTTCTTTATTAGACATTTTTAAACCTTAGGAAATAATTCTTATTTAAATACGTAAGACTAGGAGAAACTTTTTGGCCATTAATTTCAGCCTTCTGCTAATTTCCAGCCTTAATTTATTCATGGCCTGTTCATACCCATTTGTCTGTGTGCCAACATGCTGTTTCAGTTTAAACAACTCTTTCCTACATTTCCCCATTCATTCTCCCAAGATGTATTTGGACCAGCAGCCACGTTCCCATCTTGGCCAGCCCATGCAAGCTAAGCTCTATCAATCCTCTCTTGGAAGGATATGCTCCTCAATGCCCTGGTCACCATGGTGTCCTTCCCAATTTAAATTCATCCTTCCTCCCCACAGTTGTTCAGAATTGGACCCATATGCCATGGCATACTCAGATACCGTGGTTTCACAGCTCAGCTCCCCAGAGATGCAACCCCAAAAGACCAAATCAGTCCCTGACAAAAGGCTGAGGACCAAACTAGTTTCTTCTCCTGCCAGCTACTGAGACCTCTCATCTTCCAAAATGCCCTGGACTCCCATGTGAAGGGGAGGTTCCACTCTCTAGCTACAACTGCAGCACTGCCATGTTGTTCCTTCCAGCACAAACAGAAATCCACATAAAGCCCGACCCTACTCCACTGAAGAATACATACCTAGTCTTCCTAAAATTAGTGGGCAAAGGAGTATTTATAAAATCTGTTTTACTGAAAGAAGTTACTTCACAAGTTATTGTTACCAGTGCTGATGCACAGCATAGTTTTGGGTTTTTTTTTCCTGAACAGAATGACAAGCCTTGAGGAGAAGTATCCTACAGCATCCTATGCTATGACATCCCCTTGTGCCCCCTGAGCGGGTGGGAAAAAAGATTGTTAAATCTACAGTCTGTGATCCAGCCCCCGCTGCAGCACACCCCCCTAAAAGAAGAGCTGGGACTAACTCTGTTACAGAAAATCCGTGTACAGTAGAGAATGGAAGGACTTTGAAACAAAGCTCATTCCAACCTGCCTAGACCTGCATCTGGAATCCTTGCAACACAAACACTACCAGGGGGCACAGGGAGAGCTGCCGCAACTGGTAAAAGCCAAAGCATCCTCGAGACTTCAACTCATACATAAATCGACTCGGACACCACTGCCTCCCTTCTAGACCCCCTCAAACACAGCTTCCCGAAACCAGCCTTATCCACCAAAGATTTCAAGGCACCTTTACTCAACTGCTCCTTTCCCAGTCTCTCCTGTTGTGTGTGCTCTGCATGGAGAGACTGCGGCCTCTGCAAACTGCTGGAGAAGCAGCTGGGTGCCTCCAGGAAACAGACCAAGACTTTGTTCCTCCTGCTGGAATTGACAAGCCACCAGGAGGGCATGGTGTTCAGTAAGCACAGAGATGATCTGGGTTTGCCATGTGATTCGTACTGCAGCAGAGCTGCTGGCACAGCAGCTGCAATAACCAGAAGAAAATTCCTCCAGTGTTTCAGATTTACCCTCCACAGCCCTTTACTCTGCTCAGAGAGCAAGACAGCCAAATTGCCAAGCCACTGATGCTGGCTCAGCATAACTTAATCCCAGTCTTAAGCAAAGCAATTAAGCATGGACTTAACTTTAAACGCATTGTCAAAGCCCAGTGGCTTAGTACAAGTTCAGACTTAAGCAGATGCTTAAATTCAGATTGCTGACTTGAGGCTTAACTTTCCAAATGAAGCCAAGAAACCTTGCTTGAGCTCTTCTAGGGAAGTACGAAAACATAAAGGTTATTCTCTACAGTGACTGTGATACCATTAAGGACAAGTTCAATATTTCTTCACAGATGCCAAGCTCCGCCAAGGATACACACAGCCATAAGGGCTTTCCAGCTCCCTGGCAGACACATCTGACCATGTAGCTGCAAAGAGGGGTGGCCACCCAGTATCAACACAATGTACCCAGTATCACAGTCAACAGTCCTGCTTCGGCACAGACATGAAACACCACCCTCTGCTTGTAGAAGCTTATGGAACTACAGGGTTTCAAGGCAGGTCTGAAGAAGAGGAGCAGGAAGCTTCAAGCAGCATGGGAGAATGTACAAAGGAACTGGTTTTTAAAAGCCCAGCAAGAGCCTGCTGGAGACTGGCATTCATGACCTGGGGTGGTGGGAATCAAACCCTCCAGACTTGAATGCATATTAAAAGAAGCTCTCCAAGCATGATGAAAAAGAGGTGGTGATGTGCCATGTGAAGAGCTAGAAGCACAAGTGCAGCCACTGCATTTTCAGGAGTTAATGCTGTGCTCACACAGATGTGAGAAAACAGCATTACAGAAATGCAGATCTGCAACGCTGAGAGCCAGGACAAGACAGAAGACTGTGGACGGTGGAAAGACCTCCATCAAAAAGTTATTACACAGGCAGACACTGCTTGACTTCGAGGTGGACTTGGTGAATCTGGTGAAGATTAGAGATGATAAACTTTGGCTGGAGCAGTTTTAATTCGGTGGAAGGCACAGAAAAGGTGTTAGGACAGACTTGAAGGAGAGGAACTTGGTAGTGTGAAAGTAAAATAGCTTGCAGTACTGAGATGAAAGGCAGATGGAGTGGCAGTTGGAAAGAATGAAAAAAGAAAGAAAAAAACAACCAAACAAACAACAAAAACCCCACCATACATACTCTTCAGCTTGGAGACATTAAACATGGTTGTACTAACAGCAAAAAGCCAGAGAAGGAAAAGCTATGGCAAATATCTGAAGAGGAAAAAAGGTTTCCCACTGTTTATATTGACAGAAAAGCTTGACCAGATCAAATCAGAATGCACACACTGAAATATGAAGCCAAGGGGTCCCTAACATGTGAGCAACATCTGCAACCCCAGGTCAAAGGCTGGAGCACCTGATCCTCTCCACACCATGCCCTGGGAAATTATGGAGAAACTCTGAAGAAACATACTGGAAGAGAAACGTAGCCCTTCTTCCTTCCCACAGAAGCCAGAGGCCTCATACATACTTTGTACATTTTAAGTGCAGGAATTGAGGGAATCAAGACTTGCATCCAAAGGTATAGGGTGAATGGGAATAGAAAGAGCTCTTTCCATCTAAGCACCAGGTGGTGGTGGTGGGGAAACTCATGACACCTTGCTCCAGTTCCTGGGACTTACTATGCAGGATGTGGGGTTGTTGTTTTTTGCAACACACATGAATGTAAGTATCAGACCAAAATACATGTTTCTGCTTAATCAGATTATCGGGGGGGGGGGGGGGGGGGGGGGGGGGGGGAGGTATTTTCCTTCCTAATGCCTTTTTTTTAAGGATAAATAAAATCATAAAAGTAGCCGATTTAAAATTAACAAAAGAGTCGTCATATGCACACTATCATCTGAAGTAGGCTAGTGCACACAAATACAGAATATGAAGCAAAAGTCACTAGAAAATACTGCAGTTCTTTGTAATAACAGCTCTTGAACACCACAGTCCTCCAAGGTAAGATTCCCAGTTCTTAGCTTTCACACACAGAGACCTAGACATGATCTCCTGTTAAACCACGGAATACATGCCTATCCACCAAGGGAGGGATGTAAATCACCAGCACAATTCACAGAGCCTTCGGTCCCCCCAAGAGTGAGCGGAACAGCAGCTACCACCACTTGCCTTTACCTTTCCTCAAGGAGAGGATCCTTCCTGTCCCTAGCTTGGCACCACAGGCTGTGGACAAAAAGGAGCCTCAAGAAAGGCAGTGACCATCAGCAGGTGATTATCATCCAAATAACACCCCCTCTGGTGCTCTCTGATCACACCCAAGTGGTTACCAAGAAGCAGACAGCTTCCTTAGCAGCCCTCTTTCCCAGGTACCCTTCAAACCAAAGCACGAACAAGGTGACTGCGTAAGCAGATGATTGCACATGACAAGACAATAGCTCCTCTGCCTCTGGGGACAGCAGGGACACAACCTAACTGACATTTTGAGCACACTACATGCTACCAGCATGCTGCTCTCCAGCAAGAGGCACTGACCACTATTGCTCAGTTGCACTAAAACTGCATTGTGACAGCGGTGAAAAAAAATCACACCCTTGCCAAAATAAACTGAGATATTAAGTACACTAATAATTAGCTGTACAAGACTCCTACCTCGAGTGTTTACATTTTGACAGTGCTGTAGCTGTACTCTAGAATTAGCTAAGAGAACTGACAGTCAACAGTATTTCGAAGCAACACTACCTGAAGACAATACTCCAGCATAGACACAGGAATGGAGATAGAAATCCAAGCCAGGATCTCCAAGAGTGACTCTCCCTGCCTCAGTGCTAAGAGGCTGTACATTCAAGATGCCTGAAGGATGCCCGTTTTTCCACAGGTAGGGGGAGAACATCTTCGTGACACCTTAAAGCACTTTGTAGAGCCAAAACACAGCCACAAGGATAAGGTATTCGCCAAATGCAAGCACACCAATAATTCTCGTGATGGTTCCAAAACTCATGAGACTGCTTTAAAAAGTGTTCAAAGCTTAAAAGGGGCATGTGATTTTCATTTACCCAAGGGCACTTACATATTGGGATACCTCTGGGCTACACACTTACAGTTTTTCTCTTTAAGCACGATGATCAAGAATTTTGCTTACTTTCTTTGAACAGCAAAACATAATCTAATTTTTGTTTTGCCTCAGTTGTCAAAGGTACGAAGGGGTAGGAGATTTGCAATAAAATCCCAAGAGTCAGCACTTTTGAAAGCTTTGTCCTCTCCTGTCGTGCTTTATCAGATTTTAAGCAGATGCAATTTGTAGCATCTGCAGAAGCTGGTCCTGGACTAGGAAAACTTTTCTTTGTGCGGGCAGTGCTCTTCTGTGTCCCTGATGCACCTGTGCAGAGCACATACTTGCACTGCAACACTAAATTCAGGTCTACATGTTGGTAGAGAGTGGGAGTGTTGCTGAAGACTGAAAAATTGCTTTCTGTCACTGAAGCGAACTTCCTGCAAAGTATTAATCCAGTATCCTCACTCTTCTCTGGTAAATCACACTGTAGAGATCCTCTGGAGCCACTGCAGAATCTGGGGCAGAGGGTCCACCTGGTTCAGACCTAAACAGTCCATGAACTGTCATGCGGCCATTCCTCCAGATTGTTCCGAGTTTCTTCCCAACTCCAGCCAAACCAAGTGACCTCACCAAATGACCACAACACCTGCCATGCTGTTAGTGTGCTATGAGTAACAGCTGAATAAAATCAGTGGGCTTGACCATTTGCTTTTTCAGCTGATCATTACACAAAGGAACTCTTTATTTTTTTTTCTTTTAAGTGGTTTCAATGCACAACTTTCCTCTGTCGTAAAAAGCCCACAGACACATTTGACTGACATTAACAGTTTTTTTCATTTTGGTTTTGGGTTATAGTTGTATTAGAGCTGGGGAGTACCGCACTGCCTGTTCTGGAAAGCAGTTCACCTCCTGTGATTCCAAGGGGAGTTTAAATACGCAGAAGAAAGACTGCTCCTTAGAGTTCACCTTACTAAGGTGGGGGGGGGGGGGGTGTGCCCCTGTATTCCCCCCACACCCAAATTGCCTACATTCCCCTTCCTTTTAGTAAGCTGTTGCATATCATAGCTTCTGAAACTGCAAAACAACTATTAGATAATAAAATCCTAATGCATCAATTTCCTCAAGGACAAAAATGAATTATTTCTTTCATTAGCCTAAGTTTCCGCATTAAATAGCTCTACAGAGCACTGGGACACCCACAGTTTCAGCAAACACCACTGCTCCTAATTAAAAACTTCAAAAGCAAAAATAGTGAATTTCTGCAAGGACCGACTGCTTTAACTGCAGCTGCTAAAGGAGAAAAACAAACAACTAACTGAAAAACCCAACCAAACCAACACCAAGACCCTAAACCACAGGGGTTTCGTATTAAAATGGCACAAAGGAAAACCCCTAAGTAACTCCCCACTTTTCTGGAAAAATCTAATTAGGACGATGAAGATCAATTAAGGGAGGAAGCTCCAAAACCCAGGACCTTCACGCTGAAGCATTCCCCCGGGGTGGACCCACCGGGACCAAAACTTTCCCGGTGCAGCGCGTAGCACCCGGTGAGCAAACCCACCCCTCCCGTCAGTGGTGGGCAGGGAGGGCTGGAAATAACAAATAAACCCCAAATGACAGCCAAAGGTCCTCGCACCCCTCCCGAGCGCTGGCTGCAGGATGGAGCCGAAGTTTGGCGGCGTAACGCCATGGCCCCCCGTTACAACCGCGTCTCCGGCGCGGCCGCACCGCCCCCCCACCCGCAGAGCCAACGGCTCGCCTGGCTTCTCAGCAGGGATCGGGGCAGGGAGCACCCTCTGACCCCCCACACCGAGGGGTGGGGAGGGCGTTTTGGGGGACCACGGGCACCCTCAGGGGACTGCTGCCACCACCTTCACACACACACACACACACACGTATACACTAAGGGCCGGGAGAGGCTGGAGGGTGCCTTACTTTTCTGGCTGGAGTAGCCCGGGTAATATCCATAGTAGCCCGTGATCCGCAAGATCCTGTCCTCGATGGTGGCCACGCCGTTGGGTGCTGCCTTCCCATCCATAGAGGGCGGGAGCGGCGCACGGGGCGGTCGGGCGGGACGCCGAGCGGAGCCCAGCCGGGCTGGCAGGAGGAGGAGGAGGAGGAGGAGGAGGAAGACGGTGCGGTGCGGACACAGCCGCTGCAGCTTGCGGGGCCGCCGGGGCGCTCAGCTCTGACTCCGCCGCCTGGTGCAGGACAGGCTCCGCAGCGCGGCGGCCCGCGCCCAGCCCGGCCTCCCCCCGCCCAGCCCCGGGAGGGAAGCGGCGATGGGAGGGCGGGGGGGAACCGCAACGCAGTCGTTATTTAAAGGCAGTGCGGGGAGCAGGAGGAGGTGCGGGCGGCGGGCAGGCTGAGCTCCTTGTGGGCCGAGGCTGAGGGCTGGCTGCACACACGCTGCGGGGCTCTCTCCTCAGAGCAGCAGGCCCGGCTGAGGTGGCTGCGGGCTGTGTCGGTGTCGCCCTGTTCGTGGCGAGCCCCCGATGTCCCGCGGGCTGGGGATTGCCAAGGGGATGCGGTTGTCCGTGGAGCTGAGGGGGGGTTACTCCAGTTTGCAGGATGGTCAGCGCTTCCCCACGCACAGGTAGATGGGGGCTTGATGTGGGTGAGGAGGGTGTCCTGAACTGGTACCAATGAACCACAGGCCTGCCTGACAGCAGTGATAGGACAAGGGGGAATGGCTTTAAACTGAAGGAGGCAGATTCAGATTAGGTATTAGGAAGAAGTTCTTCACTGTGAGGATGCTGAGGCCCTGGCACAGGTTGCCCAGGGGAGCTGTGGCTGCCTCATCCTTGGCAGTGTTCAAGGTTGGGTTGGACAGGGCTTTGAACAACCTGCCCATGACAAGGGAGTTGGAACTAGATGAGCCTTAAGGTTTCTTCCAACCCAAACCATTCTATGATGAAGGGATATCTGCCCTCTGCCACCTGGGCAGGTTGTCCACTTGCTCTAAGCTCACTCCATATGATGTTCTCTAAATCCTTGCCTGCATTTGTTTAAAAAAAAAAAAAAAAAGGTGAGAAATTCACCATTTGGCTTTATAACTCAAAAGCTCTTTGGTAACAATCAGGCTTTGAATTACTTGACTTTTTCCCCTACTGGTCCTTGTTATATTTCTCTCTGCTAGACTGAAAAGACCATTGGTAACCAGCCTTTTTTTCCTCCAAGATGTATTTCTATCTAGTAATCAACTCACTTTTGCCCAGCCCTCTCATTGTTCTGTGGCTTTGTCATACCTTATCTTCATCTACTCTTTCTCATTCTACTATTTCCATTAACTGGACATTTCATATCCCGTACTTCCTTCTCTTCTATTCAGGCTCATTTCTCCCTTATGTGCTTAGCTAAATAAGTTCATGGCACAAAATAGCCTTTTATGAGCACAAACAAATAATAGATGTAACAAAAATAGTTGTTGCTTTGGTTTTGCATGGGAAATCATTAGCTAGTTAGTGTTCAGACAGTGCTTTGAAAATCAACATTTTCTGGTGTATGAATGCATATATAATAAATGCACATTTAGCATAAGCTATTAAATGCTCTTTTGATCTTTAAATCTTGTCTTCTGCCATGCTGCTAGGTAATGCTAAAGGCAGTTACAAAGCAGTGATAAATCAACCACCTATAACTCAGGAATTAGAGGCATAGCTCAATTCACAGCTTCCCTATCTGCTTTTTGGCTAGCTATGAAATAAGATTAGTGACTTTTAATGTTTTTAAATATATTGATTTTTTTATATTTGTCCAACAGAAGCACAGATTCCTGAGTGCCGAATTTACGCCAACTGACAACAGATATTTTCTTTTTACTTCTCATCTGTGGAGTGTTACAAGCAGCCTGTACCCAGACCGTGGGACAGAAGCAGCTGTGAGCCAGACCATGCATTAGTTGGCTTTGAAGGGTGCTGGGTCAGAGGAGCAGATAAAGCTCTAACCCCTTCTGCAAGATTAAAATTCTCTGTCCTAGTTAGGGAAGCAGGGTTGATGCAAAAATCACTTGCCTGGTGTGTTGTTTGGAATCTCTGAATAAACCACAAGTGTCTCCCCCTTCCCAATTTCCCCTCCAGTGGGAGCTGGTGTTATGAGAGTGTTACCACCATTGATCTCAGCTTCAAAGTCAAATTTTGGGACTTACAAGTGTTACTTTGAAGAAAAGGAAAAAAATTACTGGTTCATTTGAAGGTTAAACTAATGGGCCCAGAAACAACTCTAAGCCTCAAATTCTTTCCAAAGACCTTAGTGCTGGCTTAATTTTTCATCTCTTCTCTTCCTTTTATCCCTAGGCTTTCAAGGACATGCTGTGCATGTTTAAACATCACTAGACGATAATACAAGCAAAGCCATTCTTGAAATTGCTCCTGACTATGGTTCCCTTCCAACATTCCTCTATGCAGTTGATGCACAGTGGCACCTTCTGTCTCTTTGAAAGTGTATAATGAATTGAATGTATTGTTTCTGAATTCTTATTATGCTGACAAATTTTCTCTTAAGAAAAGATTGTTTTTTCTGCAATTAGTCTTTTTGCAAGTTGTGGTTAAAGAAGTGCAGATGTACGAACTACCATTTATTACCAAAAAATGCACACTTAGATGATTAGGGGCACATGGGGACTTATTTGTTTCATCTTTTCCAGATAAAAGGCCCATCAAAATCACTAGTTGCTAACATGATTTTCTTCATTTGATTTTGATACTGATAATGATTTTGTTACTACTTAGTACTTTCATTACTACTTAGTATGCTAACATGATTTTGCAGAAAGTTTTGTAGTATTTACCACTCAGTGACTAAATTCTAAGGGTTGATCCAGGAAAGAGCTCTAAAAACATCAGTTTAAACTGGAGCTTGTTGTACATTTTGAATTTCCCCTAGACTCTACAAATGGGTGTCTTTCTCTAGAGAAAGGAAGACTTACACCATTAACGGCCACAGAATTTGGCCAGTTTTTTAAAAAACAACTATTTAATTCCAGGCCATATGTTTGCAAAACTAACCTCTCGAGCGAGAAAGCGATATAAATGTCTCCTGATCATCTTGCTGATTCTGCAGACTGAGAGTCCCAGTGTCTTTTTTGCTGCTCACAGCTTTCCCAGACAGCCTCAAATAGAAAGGAACAAGAGTCTGGGTGTATTTCACAGCTGCCTTTTAAATCCCATTGAATAGTGCAGTCATGAAACAGTGAGTATCCTCACATGAGTAGAGCCTGAAGAAGCAGAACTTTTCCTTACCTGTCTGTTTTCTGACCACATTGACTCTGGTTCTTTCTTCATGAGGCAAAAAGCATCTTTTTCCTCTTTTCAGCTCCTTACTTACAGGCAGCTTTGGTCCGTCAGTGCCCATTACTTTCTGAATGCAGCTTACCTATGAGCCTCTGACCATGTGTAAAAAGATAAAAATCCTGCCATAGCAGGAAATTTAATGCCAAGTGACTCTTTCAAGTGAAAAAGTAATTATGAGTTGATCATTCCAAATTAACTGTTTTAATACCAATATACTGGGGGGGAGGGGCACGGGGGGAAGAGGGTGTGTGGTTGGTTTTGGTTGGCTGGTTGGGTTGGTTTCGGTTTGGCTTGGTTGTTTTAACAAAAATGCTCACTTTGGACTGCAGCTTAGCAAGAATCTTTAAAAAGTCATGGCAAATAGGACTTCACTCATGTCATTCATTTGGAGAAAATTATTCTGCATGTTATGGTCCTAGTTCTCCTCTCACACAAGTCATGCTGTTGTAAAACTAGCATAAACATGAAGAAGCTGAACCCATAGACAGGGAAAAGAAAGTCTGTAGGATCTGAAGTTCCTCTAATTGTCCTCTTAAGTGTCACCTATGAAAGTCACTGGAGCACAACCAGTTCCTGCTCACTCTGCCTCACAAACAGCAGGGATGAAAGATGGACCAGTCTCTCTGCTGACATCAAGGTCAGAAAGAACTCATTGACAATATGAAACCATTTAGTTTAAAGATGCCTGAAGCTGGCAGCTTGGTTTTAAGAGCTTTTTCCCTCTGTTTGAAAACTGGGGAGATTCCAGCTTGGAAGAAAATTTGAAGTCCCGTTCCAAAATATTTCAGAGCATCACCAGATATTAAAAGGTTTTGATTTGGCAATGAGCTAGGCAGCTTTTTTAATGCCAGTTGATTTCATTGATGGGAGGCAGATCAACCATCAGTTCTCTCTTAAACTAAGACACAAAGATGATATTAAGGATGGAGGGGAAAGCTGCTAGAAAAATAACATAAAGGAATGTTGAATAAAGAGAATGGGAATGTGTGGGAAAGGAAAGAAGAGGAATAAACAGAATTCTGAAAAAGGAGAGGGCTCTCAAGCAAGATGTGTCCATGCAGACACCGGAACAGTGACAGTCTGAGCTAGAGAAAAATGCTTTCCTGATGTCAAACCAGGCTATAGTTTTCACTCCTGGAAGGGGAACACCTTACTCCCAGCCTTTTGAGCTCGCCTGTGCTGTGAGTCTGCAGCAGGGTAGGGGGCAAGAGGAGACACTGCCAGAGCTGAATGCACCTATTCCACAGACTGTGCCCAAAGAAATGGCTTAGGCACACTTTTCCTTACTGTGCACCTGCTGCCCTGACAGCAGCACAGCTTTAAACAGTCCCCATGCTACAGAGCAATATGTATGAATATGTCCATGCTCTGATCCACTTGGGGCACTAGAAGACAGGGGGGTAGTTAGCATTTGCCCCCAGGATGCATAAAAATGCAAGCCCCCAGCTCTGTACATTTATTGTAACTAAAACTAGCAAAAAAAGAAGCTTTCAGAGCATTCATCATTTTTGTTTCCAAATAGCGAAGACAGGAGGTTATTCCTCTGAGCCCATGCTCTCAAACACTTGCAGGAAATGTCTGTTTAGCAGTAGCACTGCCAATTTATTGATGCCTGCTTCAAAGAGAGGGGAAACAGACAGAGAAAAGACTCAGTCCAAATTGTAATTTTGCAATTATTTGCTCCCTACCGGTCATTCAAACCACCTTTGCTCAGTGCCAACGACAAAAAAAAAAAAAAGAGTAACTTGCAGAACTCCATACAAACACAAATAGCACATGGCTCTTGTGTTCTGCATTACTTAAGACAGAGACCCATTTTTGCATATTATTGACCATGCCTTTTGCCTTTTTAGTTTGATGGCTAAAGTTCAGCTGATAGACTGGTTTATACCCATTGCTCTACTTTTTCAACTCCCACTTATTCAGCAAGATCTGAGAATAATAAATGGCCGCAACTAGGTTCTTCACACTGTTTTCCGTAGAGCTATGACCATCCATGTATTCCAGCAGATCTTTCTTGCGAGCAGTGAGATTTGGGGTGAACAAAGTCTGACTGGACTTGTAGATACCAGTTTTATTGCAATTGGAGGGATAGTGAAAGGAAATCATTATTTGTAGAGAAAGCAAGGTCTTTTGGCAATAAATCCGTGATGGTTCCAAGGAACCATTTTCCTCCCAGAGCCTGTCCTTCCTATTCAAACCAGTATTTGATTTCTGAACAGTGTTCAGCATTCAGGGGGTGTGGAGGAATTGGAGTCCTACACTGTAACTCAAGACCCAGCTGTGATGAGACCCAGACTAATTTTTTTAGCATCTAGTAACATTTTGTGTAGTTCTCCCTGTTCCTGGATTTGAAGGCTGGTGTCATTCAAAAGTGAACAGGCTGATTCACTGACATGGAAGTGTCCAGGTGTCTGGCAGTTGCAACAATACCAAGCTCACGTTGTGGTGTCAGAAATCTCCTCTGCCCTGCAATCTCTTGTTCTAGTTTTTCAGCTACTTTTGACATCAGCCCAGCAGGACCCACAATGAGCACCGTTCTGTGAAACACACGCAAGAAATCTGCAACACTGCAACACAGTTTTACAAAGCAGCTTTCTTGCTGATAATAAAGGTCAGGCTCTTTCAATACCTCTGCACCTATGAAGTTTCCCAGAAGGTGTTTTGAGAAGATTAAGAGTTCATGAAAAGTGGCATAAACCCCCCAAAAATCTCTACTACCTCCTGGTGGCAGAGATTTGCTCTCCTTGCACACAGAAAAGATACTGATGGAGTGAGGCCTGATCATCTGACACCACTGTAAAGATTTTGCTGTCTTTAGATTTATTCTGTAACCCCTTAAAACTCACAGGGATACATAAAGTATTACCTGATCAGCAGCTGTCCAGTCTATCCTCAGCTTTTCCTTATGACACTTCTCCATGCCTACATTGCATCAACTCCTTTAAGCTGCTCCACACTTTGGCCAGTTAAGCCAAGACAAAAAATCCTCCTCTACTTCCTTTTTTTTGACGTATTTTATGCTGCTAGAGAAAGCAGCAGACTCAGTCCCAAAAGCATGGGGGTTAAAACAAGCAATGTTATTAAGCACAAGCTATAAAAGTAGTCCTGTCCCCTGGCCTTCACTTGTCCTTCAGATCAGTACGTTATAGAAGGATGGACATTCAGCTCCTTCTCATGTCCTAGGCTGAATTTGTACCTGGTGCCTAAAGAGAGGAGTAGCCTTGCTGACCATCTCCTGCTTGGGAGTGAGCATCTGGATGATGCAGGTGTGTACCATTTGGATTCTCCAGTCCTAGATCCCAATAGAAGAGCTCGCAGCTACATGCCAACGATGCTTTTTACCCAGTCTCCCATCATGCAGGTTGCACTTTCAGTCCAGAAGGCTTCTTGAGTCCTCTCCACTTCTTAAGGCAAGTCAGGGCTCAATTCATTGACCTTACATCAACGACATCTGGTGTCATTTAAGTTGCCATGGGGCATCTGAGAAAACTGCAGAGCACTGGCAGGTGTAACAGTGGAGGTGGTATATTTCTGCGCCAGCAACTGGAGGCTGTGAAGTGTTTCTTAGCACATCCCAAATGGCTCTGAAGTTCTGTGCACATCAAGCCCTCAGTGACACTACTAAATAACTGTGTGACCTGGGGAAAAAAAAGTCATCCTGATGCTTCTAAAAGCAGGGATATTTCATCCTGAGTTACATGTACTTCCAGGAGACGGAAGTGCAGACAGTTGCATTGTCTCCAGGCTGATGGATTTGCTTACTGCATGCTCTGAATTATCTGAATTTCACCTGGGTAGGTGTAGGGCAGCACAACTTAACAGAGACTAACAGCAAGCACTCAGATTAGCCAAGTAAGTGTCCCTGTGTGTGCATATGTCCCTTGCTGGCCAATCAGAAAAATAAATTATGTGGATAAAGTAAGGCCTCCCAGGCTTAGGACAGTACCTTTAGCTGTGCTCTGCTTTCCCTGCTAGCCTCAGGAGGCTGAGAACATCACCTTTTGGAGAAGTACAACTGCAAACTGAGCCTTTTTACTTTTGGGAATGAGGTTTTTATGGTGTGAACTGTCTGTGAAGGTGAGGTTTTTATCCTTTTCTTTCCATCTGTTTACCATGCTGGGCTAAATCAAGCAGATTGTAATTGGTGTTCACTGCCCAGCCTTAGCACGCTGACTTTGTCAGGTCGCCAAGCAGTGTTGACATCCCTAGCCACTCTCCAGAAGGACCTCAGGAATTCAGATTCCCTGAATTTCCTGCAGTCAGGTTTGTGATGGTTTTGCACCTTTATCATGGACAGATCTGGTTAGAGCTCCACATGCCCTCCTGTTTGGGCTCATACCTGGCATGTTTATAGCCCAGCAGTGTGAACTCTCTTCTGCCCCATAAGTGGATATATAGGATTTGTAATCTGCTGCTTGATGCTGCATATGTAGCACTGCATCACACTCAAAGAGCCTGCTGAAGGAGCCCAGCCACATTCCTCCAGACTGCAATGAACTTGACCCAGCCTCCTTATCCAGGTCTCATCACATGCTGCAGCCCCATTACCCAGAGTATTCAGTCATATGCCTCAAATCTTGGATCTTTCATGAGAGGACATTAAAAACAAAACTGGAAGGGTCTGGCCAGTACCCTAAAAACATTGGGAGTTTTTTCCATAATATTTGCTGCAGTGCATATTTGGAGACTTTATTTTTCTGCCTTTCATAACCATGGAAGAAAACTTACATCAACTAATACTTTCTCTAAAGGATCAGTGGGTGAAGCCTGGTTTTTAACATCTGGTTTCTTTCTGCAAACCCCTTGGATTAGACATGTATGTGGGAAAAAGATATCTGGTGTCCCACTCCCTCTGCTGGTACAATTTTTTAACCATTACTTTGTACCAAAGGCTACTCAGTTTAAGTGCTCCAACGACTAACCTGGCTCTGCTATTTGAAGATCTATCACTGCATGCAAGGAGAAAGCTTGGAGGGACAGCAGATATCTCCTGCAAACAGTTTTCTAATTAAATCCGTGTTGTCCCCAGATGGCATTGCATGTTTTATGGCTGCCTCTGAGCTTTCTGCTTGAGCTCTGCTATTTGGAGATTCATTTCTGTGTCCATAGAGAGACCTGCTGCTACTCAGACTTTTCTGTTGGCATTTTTCCTGCTTCCATAAGCATTTCAAAAGTCATATGTATCACCACATCTCTTCTTTCAAGATCACCTAGCCTGCTGTTTGTTTTATTTTAGTGCTTCAGCCATTAGAGGTAGGATCCCAGTGTGCACATCTCATTTTCCCTTCTCATTGACGTTGTATTTAAAGAGCTTTTGAGACTATTAACAAGCATTGCACAATCCTTTCAGTCCGGCATTCTTATTTATAATAAAGCCTTTTATCCCATGTTTGTCAAATGCCACACATCTTTTTAAAATCAAGTAGAAAATGAGGTACATTGCCTGTTACCACTAAATACAAGTAGGGATATCTCTTCCAGAGGCTTGGACCATATGCATATCTCCAGATACAAGTGTGCCAGAGGATTACTCCCATCCTCAAGAACCCCAGGGATCATAAGACCATTTAAAGCTGCACCTGAAACAGCATCTCAAGAGGTCATTGCAGCCAAGTCTTCCTCATGGGTTGGACACCAGCTGTACTTACAGCCACTGTACCAAAAGAGTCCCTCAAGAGTCCATCCAACCCAGAGCACCAGGGAATCAGTCCTAGATCATGTTGTTAAAAAATAATTTACATTCTCACTCTTTTCTACAATGACCATTTCCAATTCTAGTTTCTTCAGTTTTGTTATGCAAGATATAATTGAATGTGGTCTACAGGGCCAGAAGGACAATGGCAATATGGTTCTTCATTTTATCAATCCCACATATTGCATTGAAGTAATTTTAAGTATGGTCTTCATGTTTACATCTTCAGAGTTTGGCTTCTGTATCTAGTGGGGCTTGCAAATATCAGCACAGACCAACGTATTCTGCAGCCAGAACAAGTTGCTATATTGAAATACTGACCAAGATAACATCAAAACTATTTGCCGTTCATCACATATATTATTAAATATTTCATCAGGAGCAGAGCCAGCTGTTAATATATTTAGCTAAATACATTATTTTGAAATTGTAGTGCTTTTTCCCATTTTCCAAACTACTGCAAGTTGACATGAGCAATTCTTTCAGTGTCTGGTGGTGATTAATTTTCTGTTGCTCCCTTTTGCACTATTTGAATCTTTATCTTTACAAGAACAAAGCATTTTTCTTTACTCAAAAATAAGAAATACTCAATTCATATCAAACACTGCTGGCAGCATTAGTTTTCAGTGACAAAAATAGTACTTGGGGTGGCACCGATATCTACTTCAAAGAATACAACACAGCACTGTCTCTGTAGAGGTATTTTATTTTATTTTATTTTATTTTATTTTATTTTGGTTTTGTTTTGTTTTTTTTATTTTACAGCCCAATGCGATTTGGCAGAATTCACACTGCACAGCAGGAAATCTTCTCCTGTCACAGCCAGGATGGTGTTGGGTTTCCATTTGAGGGGTAACATGGAAGTAGCATAATTTCTAAAAGAACAAGGCTGTGACTATTTCACTGTTGAAATTTAGAGCAGTAATAACAATTTCCTATCATTTTGTATGAAGAATAAGACTTCCAGTCATTTTCCTTTGTTTATAATAAATTACCTCCCTGCTAGCTGTTTGATTGTGGTATAAATCAAATGTTTTGATTTCAAAGAGATGCCATGTGTATCATCTGATACTTCTGTTGCTGCCTCTCAATTTATTACATTGAAAACAGAGGCCATTAATATTGAGGTTACAAAGACAAGCACTAAAAAGTTCAAAAACACCAGACTACAGGTTGTCTGTGCCATAGAGACTGTGCTGGATGGGGTTTTACCAGCTGTTGAGATCATGCCCCATATCCAAACTGCTGTTACGAGATGGCTCTGGCAAGCTCCCCTTCCCTGTACAGCTGCCCCACTTCTGAAAGCTGTATTATTTATCCCTAGTTCAAATGATTGCTCTTCCTCCTCACCCTGTCCTTACCCCATGACTTGGACAGAGAGCCATCAACATTCTTCCTACCACACACTTACCATGTCATATCTCTAGGACTTACTAAGTATCACAACCTCAAAGCTAGCTTTTACATATCTCCCTGAATTCAAGGCCATATTCCATGACTGCATATTATTTCTCCTGCAAGTCTCTTACCTCCTGGAGGTGTTGACACAGTGAGGACACCAAATCACTATTTTTCAACACTCATTAGTCTGTGTAACAGCTTCGCCCTTATATTCTGCATAGCACCAAACTTCTGCACTGAATAGAACATGAATAATTCCTTGTGGGACTTTTCTGGGACACTCATCACAGGAGAAACTGGGAGTTTTGCAAACGAAGTGCAAAAGTCACTTTTTTGACTTCATCTTCACAACACACTGTTAACATCAAAAGACCTTGCTGCTCTCATTTTACAATGAGACAAAGGCACCAATTTTCTGGATATTTAACTGTGGTCAATCACTTAATATATTCAAAGCACAGCTTCCAGTTGCTTCAGTTCCACGCGTGGGGAGCTCAAGATATCTGTAAATCAGGCCTAGCAGATGTTTGAGTGGACCTCACAAAATAAATCACTGATGATCATTAACCACATAGGAAAATGTGGGATAAGAACCTTGCCCATCATTCCTCCTCCCGCTTTGGTTGCCTTGCTATGGCATGCTTGGCAATGAAACACTAACAAAGTTTTTTCTTTCTTAGAGCAAATATCAATTGCATTAACAGAACTGCAGCCCACTGCTTAGTGCATGTATTGTACTGTTCACCTGGGAGAGCATTTGCTTGATGAGATACAGGAGGAAAACTAGAGGCAAAACAATATGCTACAGACAAAGATGTATCATGACTGTGTTAAAAAAACCCAACAACAAAACCAACACAAAACACAAACACAACCAATCACTTTGGAAGCAGCCTCAAAATGCCGCTTACGAGATGATTACAAAAATATCAAACCCAACCCAGCTGAATCTGTAATATGCAAAATTATTATAGCAACTGAGGGAACACTCATGGCTTTCAGCACTTTTAATTCCCTTGCAGTGTAAGCAATGATCAATGCCAGTTGTGTACCAAAGGTCTGGACTGTCTCTCCTCCTGCCCCTTCTCCACTCTGAGCCAGCCTGTCTTGCTTTTCTCCCTTCTGGACCTACTTATTTTTTCAGGACACCGACTGCTGTTCCTGTCGGTTCAATGTTTCCAACATTGAACCAGAGAATCCAGCTTTTTGCTGACTTGATCACAAGTTGTGCTCATCGCGTTGTACCTGAAAGAATTTATCTTTCTACAAGCCTTGTGCAAGTCAGTTCCAAGGAAAACTTGTCAGAAAGGGTGAGAAGAATTATCTCACCTTTCTTTAGCTATGGCATGGTCCAAAACATACCCATTTACCCTAAACTGAACCTTTACATTTCCACTGTAATTAATGGAGAAGGATAATGAGTTCCAGAGGATTCTTCATCCCATCCTACTCCAAATGCCTCAGACAGGTGGCATGACATTTTTTTTTTGCAACTGCTAAGCTGTATTTAAAAGGACTTTTCTTCCTGATATTTTGAATGTCTATAGGCTTTTCTATAAACAAAAAGTTCCTTGCATTAAAATGCATATTGTGAAAGGAAATGTTTTGTTACCTTAAAACCTCCCACTTGTCCCCTTAGTCTCTTCATAGTGAGAAACAATGTTTAATACCTCCCCTATTTGTTTCTGATTTGTTATTTATTCCTACGTAATAATCCCTCCCATGTTGTTTGCCCTTTTGAGCGCTGCTGAGTCTAGAAGTGTTTTCAAAGATGCTGCCACAGTTTGAAGATCTCTTTTCCGGATAGTAGCAGCTAACTTAAAGCATCTGCTTATGAATGTTTTGTAACAATGTATTCCTCTGTATTTACTACCTTTGAAGTTCAGCTAGCATTTTGCCACCTCATTAGTATCTAAAGATCTTTTATTTACCATTTGCGCTTGCTCTGCATTTTTACCACCCATCATGCCTTGAAGGCACCCTTAACAGAAGCCTACCTTTTAGGATCATATGCTAATAGACATTTCAAGGAAGATAAAGCAAAAAACTTTCCAAACAAAAATCTGAAAGCAACACAATACTTCCCATGACTTGTGACTCATGTGAAACATCTGGCTGCCAGTGTGACTTTAGGCCAAATTTTGGCTCCTCTTGCCTCAGGCTTCCTCAGCTGTAAAACAAAGATGCATTTATACTGCACGGCAGAGGCCAGAAAGCTTCTCCCAGCCATTTCCACCTTCCACCTCACAGGCTGCCAGAGCTCATGCATGTTCTCAGAATGGTACCCTGTCCCCCTGAGATTTCTCCTGATGAGAATACCAAAGTGACTTGTCCAAATAGATGCTCTCATCATGGAAAAAAAAATATATATATAAATACTCAATTTATTAGCTATCTTAAAAGTTTATTCTCCTTTGGGAGTAGCTTATAGGTCTGCAAATCCTTTTAAATGGTTTGAAGCATGATACAGTGAAGGTTAATCAGCTTTCCTTCGAGCCAAATACTCCCTCCAGCCTGATCCCCAATGTGTTATATATGGTGCAAGTATAAAACATCACTGCTAGCTACCTGTAATAAAATAATAATTCCACATTTACTCTATAAACATGTCCAATATTTTTTATGCAGACCCTCTTTAAGAGGTATCCCATCATTTGTGAGCCTTCCATTCATAGCTCAGTTCTACAATGAAGCGAGGTAGACACTCCAACCTACCACATTTAGAAGTGTTTAGTTTGAGCTGTTAGAAGGTAGAGATTGCTAGTGGTGAGGGCAGATGATAATTTATACTCACTATAGGTTTTCATTTGAGATCTACAAGGGGTAAGCTACCTACTCCAGCAGCCTGGACAGCAAGGGTGATGCTGCATGAACAAGAGATGTGAAGGCAGAAGAGACCGCTGGATCTTCAGGACAGATCCTTGTCTAGCTGACACTTGGTATCACTCAGTAAGAAATCTTGTGCCAACCACCACTGAGGCTCCTAGCAGCTGATCCGTGAAGCAGCATTAACGTCAGCAGCCAGAGACTGTCAGTTCCAGTTTACTGGCCACAGGATGTGCCCTGCAAGCAGCAGATGAACAGCAGCATAAGGTGATCAAAACCAGCAGCCAAAAAGACAAGACTCAAATACTAGACAGTGGCTGCTCTACTGAATACAGTACTTCTGTACAACAAGAGGAGAAAGGGCCTTTGAGCATTTGAGCTCCATCTTAACCCTCATTTTTTTTTGAGTGATCAAAGCTTCCTTGTCATACTGCAAGCAGGAGCTGCTCTCTGTTTTGCTTGCATCAGGTGATATGCAGACAGCAAGGCACAGATGTGAGGCTATGCTTCTTACCTGAAAGATGGTGTGACAAGAAGAGGAATGATCGCAGGATCATAGCAGAAAGTGTCACCCAGAGAGCTGTGACAGAACCAGACAGTTTCTTTGCTACACCCAGACAGTGAATCTTGTCTCTGCTTCAGCAGCTCCCTGCACTATGCGTGAGGGGCTGGATCCAAAAAGACTCATCGGTAACTCAATCCTGGCCATGCTGCCACCATACAAAATCCTCATTATGGCATGAATCTCCAAGGGTCACTACAGAGTACATAGGAAGAGATGATGCCAAGAGACGGATTCTCAGAAACCAGATGTATGGTGCAAGGCTGTGCAGAGACTGAGCAAGCTTGGGCCTTGGAAGCAGACCAGACACATTAGTTCAGTGCTTTGCCCACCTTAATTAGCCCAATTTATCATATGGCTGCATTCAGTGTATGTGCAAGCTTCACTTAATGCCTTTGCAGTATACTTCATGCATGGGGAAAAATCAAAGGACCTTGACCAGTCACAAGCAAAAAGAGATTGAATTAAAGGAATTAAGCAACTAACCTGTTCAAGGATAAACCACAATCCATGCAGGCTATTAGGACATGACCTTTTCCTGCCTGGTGTTAATCCGTTGCTCCTAACAGAGAATAAACTCCAAACAAAAGCAGGCAACAGGCTACTCAAGTGGGCTTGGACATGAAAATCATCTCCCATGATGTGGTGTGGGGGCTGACACTTGTATCTCCCATGTCCAAAGCATCCTGACCACCAGGACAGTGACTCTTGGCCAGTGTCTTTTCTTGGAGCCCTTCTGTACAAATTAGTAAATGTTTACAGGACCATAACTTTAGTGTGTTTCTGATCTCAACAGGAAGACTTTATAGAGAAATTGTGAATAGACATAAAAATGGCAACTACTTGGAAGAGTATTTCTTTATAGAGGGTTACTGGCCCTCATCAGTTAATACTGATCAGCACGGGTTAATTGCTCTTCCAGTTAATTAACACCAGTTAATACTGGCCAGCATCAATTAATTGCTCCTCTTCCTTCTCCAAACGTGACTCTGCCAAATGAAATCCACCACAGAAACTGTCTGTGCAGAGTTAAAGAGTTTAGCTTATAACCACAAGAAAACATTCCAGCACTGTTTGGGGAATGATGGAAAACATAAGTAATAAGAAAGGAAAGAGCTATATTATAGCAAAGTGCTATATGCTTTATAAATGGAGGGAGTTTGTGAGTCTCTCTGCAATCAGCATCAAAATTTCTAACAGCACAAGAAAACAAACTTACACAGAAAACTTTAGTCATAGTTAAACGAGTTACGTAAGGCAACAGGCTAGACACCTGTGGTGGGTTGACCCTGGCTGCCCACCAAAACCACTTTTATCACTCCCTTCCTCAGCTGAACAGCAGAGAGAAAATACAATGAAGGCTCATGGGTTGAGGACAGGGAGAAATCACTCACCCATTACTGTCTTGGGCAAAACAGACTTGGCATGGGGAAACTAGTTTAATTTATTACCAATCAAACCAGAGTAAGATGAGAAATAAACCAAAATCTTAAAAACACCTTCCCCCCTACACACCTTCTTCCCAGGCTTAACTTCACTCCTGAATTCACTACCTGCTCGCCCCCAGCAACACAGGGGAATGGGGAATGGGGGTTCTGGTCAGGTCATCACAAGTTGTCTCTGCTGCTTCTCCCTCTCCAGGGGAGGACTCCTTGCACTCTTCTGCTGCTCCAGCATGGGGTCCCTCCTTTCCACAGGAGACATTCCTCCACTAATTTCTCCAATGTGAGTCCTTCCCATGGGCTGCAGTTCTTCATGAGCTGCTCCAGCATATGTTCCTTCCAGGGGGTGCATCCTTCAGGCACAGACTGCTCCAGCATGGGTTCCTTCCATGGGGTGCACCCTTCAGGCACAGACTGCTCCAGCATGGGTCCCTTCCAGGGGTGCATCCTTCAGGCACAGACTGCTCCAGCGTGGGTCCCTTCTATTGGGTACATCCTTCAGGAACAAACTGCTCCAGTGTGGGTCCACCACAGGGTCACAAGTCCTGCAGCAAATCTGCTCCAGTGTGGGCTCCTCTCTCCACAGGGACACAGGTCCTGCCAGGAGCCTGCTCCAGTGCAGGCTTCCCCGTGGAGTCAAAGCCTCCTTCAGGCATCCCCCTGCTTCATCGTGGGGTCCCCCCTGGGCTGCAGGTGGAGATATGCTCCACAATGGACCCTTGTGTGCTGCGGGGGCACAGCCGGCCTCACCATGGGCTGCAGGGGAACCTCTACAACAGAGCCTGGAGAACCTCCTGCCCTTCTTCACTGACCTGGGTGTCTGCAGGGCTGTATCTCTCACACATTCTCACTCCTCTTTCCCAGCTGCAATTGCTTCTGTGCCGTATTTTTTTCCCCCTTCCACCATCACTGATGGGCTCAGCCTTGGCCAGCAGCAGGTCCACCTTGGAGCTGTCTGGCATTGACCCTATTGGACATGGGGGAAGCCTTTCACAGAATCGACCCCTGTAGCCCCCCTACTACCAAAAACTTGTATGCAAACCCAGTGCAGCACCCCAAGTGGGACCTCAACTCTCACCTCTTACCAAGCAATTGTGTACTTTTCACTATGCCAGGGAGCGCGCCTCCATTGTATCAAACTAGCATATGTACTGTTTGTTGTTTATAGATCAGGAATGCTTGGTATAAACACTAAAGCTGTGACTAAACACATTAAAGTTGTGACTAAAACATTCAGCCATTCTGAAATGACAGAAAAAAAGCATTGCTGACAGTCTAATGGAGGCCTAAAAATAAAAATTAGGAAAAAAAAAGTCTCACACTTATTCCACTGCACAGTTCAACAAAGCCAATCTTTCTAAGCCTTTGCTTCAGGATTCACTTGCGCTGAGGGAGATGGAAGCAATTATAGTGGCTTTCACAAACTACTGATTTTTATATTTATAGTTCAGATACTGATAGTAAATATGACAAAAGGGCACTAAACCTTTAAGCAACTCAAAATATTGCTGTGCTCAGAGTAAGGCAAACAGAAAGAGAAGCCAGAATACTTATGCAGACCATGTTATCAGAAACATTTAAGGAAACTGCATTTATAAAGAAAATTCTTGCAGTCAGTTATTAGCCAATAAGAGGGGCAGTTCATTGGCAGAGACTCAGCAATACACAGCAGACTGCTGGAGCTTTTAGGGAAAATACAATTAACTTGGTAACAAAATTAAATATAGTAGATCTATAATAAGTGTAAGCAGCTTATAGTAAACCCAAAGGGAGTATTAAGAATTCAATCCATCAATCATCACAGCACGTAACCACCCCTGGACAATGTTTCTAAAAACCTGTTTGTAATTTTATGTCTGTTCCAGTTACTGTATGAATAAAGCTGATCTTTGACTGACTTCAAATGCTGTAGCTCCTTGAATTTCAGGACAGAAATACTACCTCACACTGACATTTTGATTTTCTTAATTTTTATACACATATTAACTGTTTCAGTGTTGTAGCTAGATTCCCAAGATATTTTCAGCCCTGCCAAATGATCTTTGGAAAGATTCCCAACAAAATGTGACTCATTTTCTCCATCTATAAAATGTGGGTAATGACATTTCTTTCCATTATGAATTGACTGGAGACCTAAGGCTGCTTAATGGAAATGTGTTGGTATTGCTGCAGCCTCCTTTCCTTCCATTTAACCTAAAGAAACCATGAGCAAGGCTGCAAACTTGGTGAAGTTTTTATGGTAAAAATCCCAGCACAAGAGAAGAATGCATCTCCAATCATTCTAAAGAAATAAAGCATCAATAATGCGATTGCTGCTTACAGAAAACAATCCTGTGTGAAAAATTGCTGCCTGCTCTGCCTCACTACAATAATCAAGTTTAGGCTCTGCAGCAGTGATTTGAAATTACAACATGTTCACTCAAATTGTCATTCTCTGCAGACTCCCTTCTCCGTCACAGGGACAGAAAAACATACCCTATCTCTGCCCTGCAAGAAGGATCCTGCTCCCAGCACACCTCCAACTGTGACAGCGACTTCTAGGCAATCTCAAAGTAGAGTTCAACTTATTTAACTGCCCTTGCAGCCAAGGACCAATTTGCTTCACTGATGAGAGTGTTGGTACATGAGTACTCTGATACTCCTGCCAGCCCAACCATTCACAAACCTGGCTAAACTGAATTTCTCCTTAAGCTGCCCTGGAAAAATAGAATCGTCTCTTCTTCTTTCTGTTCAAGATCCCATTATTCCAGGTAGATAGAAGTGTCTTTAAGTGGAAATCTCAAAGATACTGAAACATTGGCAACCATTCATAGGATTGCCCTGTACTTCCAAAGCCCTCCTGGGGTGTGTAGCCCTGGTGTACACTGGTTCCCTTGCCTCAAGGAAGCATAGAGAAACTGCATTTACTAGGAAATCATACAAGGGTGTAGAGACTTGTTCTGACCCAGGACCTGCAAAATGACAGAAATCAAAAGCATTCATTTTAAAGCAGACTACTGGTTTAAGATATCAGCCAGTGAAAACCTGGTATCTTACATACAGCTTACTTGGTGCAAGCCATGTCTGAAAAGCTGCCACTACCTTCCTCCCCAACAAAAATGAATGCTACCTCCAGCTGGAATCAAATCAGTGCTAGTCAATGCAGTGAGGGCAAGGGCTATCTGTCACATGCAGCTCTTTTGTTCCCCATGAAAGGCAGACAAGCAACAGCTCTTGTTCTGGGCTAGTGTACTGGGGCCAACACTTCCACCTCCCTGGCAGCTTCCCTGGTCCTCCATACAAGCTTCCTCTCTGTCGCTGGCAGCAAGGATGTGTCCAACGCAGAGCGAGAAGAGACTCCAGGGACAAGGATGTAGGAGCCTCTCGCTGTGCTCAGGGCAGGGATAGGGAGGGCCAGAGTGGCCCCTGCTGCACAGCCAGCCCTGAGAGGCAGCTGAGGTTTGAGAGAGCAGGCTTGGACTTCTTTTCTTACCCATCTCCATTCATAAATCAGGGAAAGTGCCAAAGCAAAAATTGCCACAGTAGGAGCATTTTAAACTCAGTCTCCACCCAAGGCAATTACAGAGAGGAGTTGTTAATCACTGAGCAGGCAGGCTAACCTTTGAAAATTGTGTGATGAGAATTTAAGGAGCTGGAGTGAAAGTGTTTGCTTGAGATGTCCTGATTCCGTCACTGCATTTACTTTGGGAGTATCGATCAAAGGTACACCTCCCCACAGGTTCCTCTCTAGGTTATTCAGCAATCATCCAGAAAAAATATTACCACATCCCACTAGCCATTGGTTTGACAAAACCTCATTCAGAGAGAAAGTCTACATCAACTGCTTTTCTAGAACCAAATGTTTGTAGTCTCCCTGCCCTGTGATTTGGAAAATGTCCGTGTTGACTGAGCTCTCAGTACAAAACAGAGCTATCGTTTCACCCACAGAGACCAGGGGCTGCTTCTGCCCCAATCCAGGGCACACAGTGAGCAGAGCCACTGTGGGTGACCATCCAACACATACTCTCAGCACCAGCAGCATGACACAGAACAGTGGTGAGGGCAATAGGGGAAGGCCTTGAATAAGACCTTGAATAAGAAATGTGTCACTGTTGGAGAGGTTCCTCTGTTCTCAGGAGAAATGAGACCCTGGAAGCTGTGTAGGTGATATAAAACCTAGGCCAAAGTGAACTGAAGCATTCCCAGACATGATAGACTTTCCTTGATCCCAAGCTGGCCACTGCAATGATGGGCATGGAAATGTTCACTACAGGTTTATCCACAACCAAGGAAGGTCTTGTTATGGGCAAGTATACTGAGGCTATATAAAATAATATTAAAGACACTATTAAATATAATATGAAAATTTATAGTTTATAAATATAATATGAATATATATATAAATATAGTATTAAATATAATATGAAATAACATAATACGAAATAACATAATATGAAAGAACATAATATGAAAGACTATTAAATTCAGAAAAGTATACTGAGGCTATATAAAATAATATTAAAGACACTATTAAATATAATATGAAAATTTATAGTTTATAAATATAATATGAAAAAATATATAAATATAGTATTAAATATAATTTGAAATAAAATAATATGAAAGACTATTCAATTCAGAAAACCAGGAATCAGGTGGTTTTGCTGCCACCCTATGCAGCACTTATTCAAAGGGCCAGGCAGGGTGGGTGGTCTCATTTGCCATGACTAGTAATGGCAAGAGGATGGCTAATAATGCAGAGCCAACTTACACTGAGTGAAACAGAAGTTTGTCACCTGAGGCTGTTCTTCAGAGTGCAGCTCAGGTAAAATCCTTAAGCAAAGCAGACTTTAATATTTAGTAGAAATAGTATCTTAATCACTCAGGAGCCCCTGCACCTTACACATCGTACATTCTGATTTAAACTGCATTGAGTGCTGTACCCAGCTACAGAGATTTATAGATGCCCATCCTCTCATTGCCAGTCATAAACACTTGAGCCAACTGCTGCTTGGAAATGCTAGCTGAGATGATTCACTTGCATGTGAGAGAGGGTTTAAATAGGCTTTGGGTCATCTCCCAGATACACTTAGTTAAGCTAGCTGTTTTATTAATTCACTCTGCCAGCACATGCATGCGTGGATCTTGACAGCTTAGGAGAAGGATATTAATTTTTGATTTGGAGCTGCACCTTCATTGGTGGAGAGCCATCTGCAATATTTAGCAGTGCTGCCATGCTTCAGCTGCCCCACTAACTTATCACTACTACCACCAATAACCTCTCAGATCAGGAACCAGACTGCACACTTGGTGAACTACTCATGTCACTGCAGAGCAGTGCCAGCAGCCTGGGGAGCGACAGTCATGGGCTTTGAGTAAATATGGAAGCAGCCAAGACCAACAGCTACTTGCCCTCTTGCATGTTACAGCTTTTCATTGTTCATTGCTGGCAAGTTTGCATGTGCTTAGTGCAAAATTCTCTATAATTTTTAATTCTCAAAAATTCCTATACTAAAAAAAAAAAAAAATCAGAAGGATGGAGCAAATCTTCTCATTAAAAAGTGTACTTACTACTTATTGCACATAAGCCAGAAAGTCTTTTCATAGATCAACAACCGCTGCCTTCAATGCTTCTCCCATGTATTCTGTAAAGGCAGCCCAAAAAATTCCTGGAAAATTATGGAAAGCTGTGTGGATCCTCTTTTCACAAAGGTATTTCATAGCTACATCTAAATAAAATCATGAAACATTGCTACTTACTAGCTTCTGAGAAAGCCTGTGCTGCTGCCCAGGGTATTATGGCAACTCATACTACTTGGCAGGCAGCAGCTCCTGTAGTCCTGCGATCAGCTGAGAACTGTGTCTTCTCAAGAGATGTCTCTTGCTTTTGTGTTTGCTAAAAGAGCTTGAACTCATGACAGGATTCGGCACAAGCTTAACATAAAATTAAATTATCCTCTTGAGTCTATCAACAGAGCTTCGGTTTTTGCATTGTAACATACACAATCCACTCGTTAAAGGCTTGTATCACATACCACATTTTTTAAAGACTGTGCTTTTAAATAAGCCATTACAATAATGGTTCAGGCTCCAGCTTCACCATGAGCCACCACAAATGAACAGATCTGCTGCAAGGACATAGTGAACAGCCTCTGTGGCTGCCCAGAGCCATGACAGCTTTTGGTGACATACTACTTCTGGGTCCCCATCCCAGATAAGAGTCTCTCTGGGAGAGCATCAGAGCACTGCTGATAGAAGCAAGCTGCCCCCAACTCCTCAGCAGCATTTTCTGATCTATGTTCAGAACATACAGGGTGTTTTCTGTGTCCTGAAACATGAACAAACAGGATCCAGCCCTCACAGCCTCAATAACACCAAAGGCCTCCAGGTCCACAGCTGAAGCTGTCCTATGACAGCCCATAAAACAGACTGGACCAACCCTCTTATTTCCTCCTGGGACCCTTCCTCTTCCTTACACCCCACAGATCATCTCAGGCATCTCTGAAGCAGAGACCATCATCTTTCTCGTTAAGATCATCACTTGAATACGTCATCATGACTAGAGCTCCCATCCTTCTTTGGTGGAAGGCCAATAACTGCAACATGCTGGTCCAAGCAATTTCTGCCTCAGTAGTTTCCAGCCTGAGAAGGCTCTTAAAGGAAGATAGAAATCAACTGACTGACCAGCTGCCACGTGCTCAGCAAAGCACCTGATTCCAGGGGTGTCTCCCTGCTGAATGCTGGTTACCAGCAGAAGGTTCTAAAATGGGTTTGAAGCTGATGGGCTTCAATCACGTGGTGGAGCTGAGCCAACTGAGGTTCAGTTTATTCACTGAGTCTGGTGGATTTATCCACCAGTTTACCCACACAGATCTAGATGGTTTTTACCTGCATTCAGCCAAGACCTCTCCAGTTTCTCCTCTCCCATGATGGCCCTGGGGGATACCATGTCACTACCCAAAGCTGTTCATGAAGGAAACCCATCAAGCACCTGTGGCCACCACCTTCCCACTGCCTCAGCACTGGAGGGGATCTCAGATAGGCCACATATGCAATGGGGGGGAGGGGCGCGATGCCCAGTGAGCTAGGTGGAGAAGCAGGAGGCAGATCTGCTCTCCCCACTCCACATGTGAGACTCGGCAAACCTGTGATTTGCACTTTCAGTTCACTGCTGAGCAAAGAATGGTGTCTCGCTTGCCTTGAAGTGGTGGGAGTTTGGGTTCTACACAGCCCCTCTTCTTCCCTTGAAAAGCATCTGTTAGTAGAGAGGAGTTGGAGGGGAGCATCAGACAAAGCGTCATACAAGCATGACCCTCCCTGTCGGTGGAACTGCCACTTGCCAGGAGGGTTTCTCATGCAGCTTACACCTGTGACGTGCTATTATATTTTATGGAAAGAAGGGGAAATGTCAAGTTTAAAGTACCCCTGCTATTTCCAGAAGATTAATGCTATTACAGCTCTGAGATGACATGCAATGGGGTCTGCTGCCTGCTTTTTGAGGAGTCATCTCAGCCAAAACAAAACCAATCCCAGACTAAGGCAGAAGTTCCCCATTTGGCTCATTTCCTCCATAAGGATTCTGCAGATCTCACCTTGAAGTGCCAGTGAGTGTGATCAGAGCACACCTTGGGCTGTATGGACCAGGGATGGTGAAGGGCTCTGATCCTGTGTGATGGTTCCCACACTATGGCATCCCAAACACAACATGCCATATGGCAGCCTTCTCCCTGTGACCCAAGCAGCCCCCACTGAAACTCTGTGGAGCCCTTTCAGCCAAAGCATCCTGACAACAGCTTCCCACTTGTTCACACTGCCTGCACAGGGGTAGGTGCATTTGATCACTGAGCTGTCATGCATGTGTCACCCTTCCTGGAAGGCTGTTCCCGGGGTTTTTCTGCAACTCATGCCACTACCCAAGCTACTGAATTTGTTCTCCTTATTTAACCTCTTTCTGTTGGATCTGCAGCAACACGAAGAACTGAAGCCTTATTTCCTGTGTCCAAGGTTACTCCTTAGCTACTGAATCATAGAATCATAGAATCATTAGGGTTGGAAAGGACCTTAAGATCATCTAGTTCCAACCTCCCTGCCATGGGCAGGGACACCTCACACTAAATCATATCACCCAAGGCTCTGACCAGCCTGGCCTTGAACATCACCAGGGAAGGAACATTCACCACTTCTTTGTGCAGCCTGTTCCAGTGCCTCACCACCCTCACAGCAAAGAACTTCTTCCTTATATCTAACCTGAACTTCCCTTCTTTAAAGCCATTCCCCCTTGTTCTATCACCACAGTCCCTGATGAAGGGTCCCTCCCCAGCATCCCTATAGGCCCCCTTCAGATACTGGAAGGCTGCTCTGAGGTCTCCACGCAGCCGTCTCTTCTCCAGGCTGAACAGCCCCAACTTTCTCAGCCTGTCTTCATACGGGAGGTGCTCCAGTCCCCTGATCATCCTTGTGGCCCTTCTCTGGACTTGTTCCAACAGTTCCATGTCCTTTTTATGTTGAGGACACCAGAACTGCACACAATACTCCAGGTGAGGTCTCACAAGTAGAGGGGCAGGATCACCTCCTTCGACCTGCTGGTCACGCTCCTTTGGATGCAGCCCAGGATACGGTTGGCTTTCTGGGCTGCGAGCGCACACTGAAGCCGGCCCATGTTCATTTTCTCATCGACCAACACCCCCAAGTCCTTCTCCGCAGGGCTGCTCTGAATCTCTTCTCTGCCCAACCTGTAGCTATGTCTGGGATTGTACCAACCCAGGTGTGGGACCTTGCACTTGGCATGGTTAAACTTCATAAGTTTGGCATCAGCCCACCTCACAAGCGTGTCAAGGTCCCTCTGGATGGCATTCCTTCCCTCCAGCGTATCAACCGAACCACACAGCTTGGTGTCATCGGCAAACTTGCTGAGGGCACACTCAATCCCACTGTCCATGTCAGCGACAAAGATGTTGAACAAGACCGGTCCCAACACTGATCCCTGAGGGACACCACTCGTTACTGGTCTCCAGCCGGACATTGAGCCATTGACCACAACTCTTTGTGTGCGGCCATCCAGCCAGTTCTTTATCCACCGAGTGGTCCATCCATCAAATTGATGTCTCTCCAATTTAGAGACAAGGATGTTGTGTGGGACAGTGTCGAATGCTTTACACAAGTCCAGGTAGATGACATCAACTGCTCTACCCCTGTCCATCAGTTCTGTAGCCCCATCATAGAAGGCCACCAAATTGGTCAGGCAGGATTTCCCCTTAGTGAAGCCATGCTGGCTGTCACCAAGCACCTTGTTGATTTTCATGTGCCTCAGCATGCCATCCAGGAGAATCTGCTCCAAGGTTTTGGCAGGCACGGAGGTGAGATTGACTGGTCTGTAATTCCCTGGTCATCCATTTTGCCCTTCTTGAAAATGGGGGTTATATTTCCCTTTTTCCAGTCATTGGGAACTTCACCTGACTGCCATGATCTCTCAAATGTGATGGACAGTGGCTTAGCAACCTCATTTGCCAGCTTCTTCAGGACCCACAGGTGGATTTCATCAGGACCCATGGACTTGTGCACGTTCAGATTTTTAAGATGGTCTCGAACCAGATCCTCTCCTACAGTGGGCCCAAGGTCTTCATTCTCACAGTCCCTGCATCTGTCCTGAGGATCTCAAATTCGACCATCTCATGATCGCTGCATCCAAGGCTGCCCTGGAGCCTCACATTTCCAATGAGCCCTTCCCTGTTGGTGAGCACGAGGTCAAGCATGGCACCTCTCCTTGTCGGCTCCTCTATTACTTGCAGAAGGAAGTTGTCTTCCACACAATCGAGGAACCTCCTGGATTGCTTGTGCCGGGCCGTACCGTCCTTCCAGCAGATGTGAGGGTGGTTGAAGTCACCCATGAGAACAAGGGCCTGTGAGCGTGAGGCTTCTCCTATCTGTCTATGGAGTGCTTCATCCACAGGTTTTCCTTGATCAGGCGGTCTGTAACAGATCCCCACAGTAATGTCTCCCATAGCTATATTCCCTTTAACCCTGACCCACAAACTCTCTGTGGACTGCTCACCTGTCCCCAGACAGAGTTCCATACTCTCCAGCCTATCCCTAACATAAAGGGCAACTCCCCCTCCCTGACCGCCAGGCCTGTCTTTCCTAAAGAGCCTGTAACCTTCCATTCCAACACTCCAATCGTAGGAGCCATCCCACCATGTTTCTGTGATGCTTGTTATATCATACTCCCGTAGACGTGCACAAATCTCCAATTCCTCTTGTTTGTTCCCCATGCTACAGGCATTTGTATAGAGGCATCTGAGCTGAGCTCCAACTGAAGCCAGCCCATTGGCTGGAGCAGCTGGGATATCTCTACATTGCTCTGAGCATTTATTATAGGTGCTGGCAACTGACTGGGTGTGTTGGGATGGAATGATGCCCCCCTCCCCCAGCACATCTAGTTTAAAGCATCCTTGACCAGTCTGGCAAGCCTCCTACCAAAACAGGTCTTCACCTTAGACCAGCTCCACCAGCCCCCACTAGACCTGGCCTACAAGCTTGGGTCCCGTGTTCAAGACACCCAAACCCCTGACTATGGCACCACCCTTTTAACCATTTATTAACCTGGCCAGTCCTCCTAGCTTTTTTAGGTCCTCCCCTGTATCCTGGAGAATTGATGAAAAGACAATCTGAGCTCCAGAGCCCATAACCACCTCCCCCAGGGCTCTGTAGTCCTTTGTTCTGCCTCAGAAGGAGCTTAAAAATTTCCATTAAACCATTTGCTTTGTGGTCCTTTATTAGATACTCCAAGTTTCCACTTCAGCATACAATTTCTCAGGACATCAGCATTGCAACAACTCCCTTCTCATCGGGGGTATTATTTTAAAGGGGAAAATAATTGAACATCACATACACATTTTCCTTGTAGCGTTTGGAAAGAAAGTCCCTTTAATCTGAGATACGACACATCCTGATCAGGTACAGGGAGGAGGGTGGGGAGGAGGAACAACAGATCAGAAATATTTTTCTTTCATGTTGCTACAAGATAAATCATAGTCCAGGGCAATGGGTAGCAATTGTAACTCCCCTTGCAGTTTTACAGTACATCAGAGGTCTGTGAGGGCTGAGATTGCTCGATAGCTACTGCTCCTTCCAGGCTCCAATTACCCTCCTCACTGCTTTCAGCATCAAAGGAAAAAATTGATTTCTTTGTGCTAAATAATGTGCAGAGTGGAGCCAGATGGGCAAAGGGACTTGGAGAAATTATCATGAGCTCTGCTGTGCCCAAGTCTCATCTGTTTCTTTAGCTCCTTCCAGAGAAGGAAGCACAGTATGGAAGGTGTGGGACGAAGGTGCTGCTTTCTACACCTCACACTCTATGTGATGAGCTGGTTACTAGCTTTAGGGGAAAAAAATAAAACAAAAATAAATAAATCTGTGCTCAGTTTCTTCATTGGACACTTCAATATATCAGAGAGGAAGAATCAGTCACAGAGAAAAACCTCCTTGTCTTCCAACTCTGTGCTTCCACTCAGGAAAAACACCTGCCCCTGCAACAGTGACTGTCAGAGGCAGATGTTCATGTGCATTTCAATAGAGACTTTTGCCCTTTTGAAAAGGGGAAGCTGAGTCTGATTAAATTATTTTGCTAGTGGGTCACCCAGCAACCTTGCAGCATGTGAACTTCAGTCTCCAGTGTTCCAGGGCTTGGTCCCTCACAACCTGATACTCTCCTAGAAGTAGAGACATCCCTTCACCAACTCTGTGTCCTGAGATGAGTTTCCCTCCTCCTACACAGTGCAACACCTGCCAGGACACTCAGCCATGAAGCAAATCACTGTGAGGCACTCGTACTATCAAGGACGCATTTTCCCCATCTATTAAATCAACATACAATGAATTTGGGCACAGGCTGGCTTGACCAAGCCAAGCACTGGCTCCACCACGCACGCATATGGCTATGTGATAGCAGACTACTATGTTCTCTTGAGCTTCAAGCACTTTGCACTTCTAGTGCCCCTTGTAGTTACATGGTCATGCAAATTTTTTCACCATTGCCTAAAATGCTGCAGGTCCAGCCAGCTACATTATGATGTCCTGGGTTCTGCTGCATGCAGACCTTAATTAATTCATCAGTGGGACTGGCAGTATTTCCAGTGCTTAGGTTCACTTCCAAAATCTAGACTGTCTACTGAACAACTTATTTTCTCCAATTGTACCAATTTTTGATCACATATTTACTTATTTATTGTTGACTAGATCCAAAATTACATATATTGCTTCAAGTTTGTCTTACAAGCAGTGGCCATGCATGTGTTTCACCTCAAGAAGGATCAGGCAAGCAAGAGCCTCTCCTTCAGCTTCACCATTCTTCAAATCAACTGTTCAGTCCATAAAACATCACTAAAATTTCATTTCCATTGTGTCAGCTGAGATCCTCCTTCTGCAAATTCAAAATACGTGGTTTTCCCATGTGCAGCTCTGTGAGCACCAGCAGGGTTTGCCATGGCGGTGGAGCTTGCAAGCAATTCACTCCAAGATTTTAGCTCGAGATTTCTGTCAGTCTCTCAGGTTCTAATAGTGCTCAACCAATATGAATTTCCCAAACCACACATGCTTAAAGCCCTCTCTAGACCATGGCACATTTGTAGATTTGACCCTACATTTCTGAGCCATTGCATGCCTGTGGATGTTGGAACTAGATTATCTTGAGGTCCTTTCCAACCCTAACTATTCTATGATTCTATGGTTCTATGTTACCTAGCACTAGAAGCCCCAGTATGGCTCAGAACACTTTGCTTTGTTATAAGGTAAATGTTAAATAATACAATGTTTTTCTTGTTTCCTGGCCCCTCAAAGTTTGTACTCTGCCATCCAAAAAAATCTATGTACCTTCTGGCTTAATGTTTCCACAGACTCATTTCCTTTCTACCCAGGTATGATCATTTAAATGTTTCAGGGCAATAGCATGTTATTTTTAAGCCCAGTAGTCTGACTGCAAAACAAATATCCAATTAAATACTAATTTTTAATAGATGATGTACTGATGTGTTGCATGCAGTCAAATCCCTTCATTAGCCTTTTATTTTTAATGCTATTAAACCACACTCTTCAGTTTCAATTTTAAAGGAATGTCTTCTCTAGCATATGTTCACCAGCTCATCCACAGCTATTGAGCCTCTAACAATTCACTGCCCTCTCCCCTTTTTTGCTGGAAATAAGGATGGACTTGGGTTATTTCGGTTTGCTATTTTTGTTACAGAAGACAAATTCAATTCTAAATCATAAAAGTCACCATTGCCTTTGAGCTAGACATGCAAAGTCACCCCTGCCCACCCCAGAGTTATTTTGTCAAACCATCTGGAGAAGTTAAAAGCACAGCAACATCTGTGCTAAGAACACACAGTCTTCACGCATGAGCCAGTCTGCACCCGTGTAGCATTAGGGTGACCACGAGGTCTCCCACTTGAAGACCTCACTGATGCTCCACTGCAAACTCCATGAAGGTTACAGGGATAGTGTAGGTGACACTTATGTGATGACACCTCCCAGGACATTGCTGTAGACAGATCCAGCTTTCTGCTCTGCTGCATGAGCTCAGCCCAAAGGTCCCTGTGCAGCAATCAGGTGGTCACTGTATCGCCCCAGCATTATGCAGGGAGCAGAGCTCGTTCATTAGTGTACTGAAATGTCAGGATCCAAGTGAAATTTAACCAGACTGGAGTGTAACAGAAAACCAATTAGCCAGTGAATTGGAAGGATGTTATTTGTTGGTTTTAATATTAAAAATGCAAAATGTAAAAAACCTGATGAAAACGTCAGAAGCCCTGGCATTGCTTAAATAAGCATATGTAAGTGCAGCGTAAGTTATGGCAAGAAAAAAAACACATGGGTGGTTTGCACAGGCAGGGTGAGTGGAAAGGGCTCAGGAGCCAGCAGACTTCAGAGGTGAGCTCAGCCAGTGATCTCTGAGAAAGTGCTCTGGCATGGCATGATCTCAACAGAAAGTAAAGCAAACTAAGTCCTCTCTGCTGGGCAGGAAGGACATGGTGACCCAGACAGATGTCCCTCATAAACACATGGCTGTCCAGGTATCTGCTTGTAGTGAGTGCCAGAGCCTGTCAGAGATGTTAGATGATGGCTGTGTACTGAACAAGATGTCATCAGGTTGATGATTTGCTTTGCATTGTGGCAGAGCTAGGGGAAGAGGTGGAATGGCTAAGGAGCATAAGGGAATCTGAGGAGGAGACTGACTGGTGGACCCCGCTCTCTACTGTTCCTGAGAGAAGCAAGCCAGCCACCCAAAAACAAAAGAACTTCAGGATCCCATACCTTCTTGCCATGAGGCAGATAGATGTAAGCGACCTAGGAGACAGGGCAGGTTGGAAACAGGTTACTCCTCAGAATTGACAGCGTATTACCCCCCCAGCTCATGTCACCTTCCCAAGTACCCCTTTACAACAGATTTAAGGCCCTGGTACTCCAGGATCAGGAAAGTCAGGAAGATAATGATAAGGGATCATCCAGGTTAGAAGAGTTCCCACAGAAAAGTCAGAGAACTCCTTGTATTACAACCAGCTCTACTAGAAAAAAAAGAGTGGTGGTGACTGGTGACTGCACCCTGAGGGGAACAGAGGATCCCATATGTTGGCCTGAACAGACTCAGGGAAGTCTGCTGATTCCCTGGGGTCAGGGTAAGGGATTCACCCGAAAACTCACTCACCTGGTACAGCCCTGCAACTACTATCATTTATTAGTCTTCCAGGTGGCCAATGAGGATATCTCTTCAAGAAGCCTAAGGGGACTCAAGAAGGACTTCAGGGCCTTGGGGTGACTGGTTCAGGGCTTCAGGAGCCCAAGTAGAGTTCTTGTCCTTCCTGCCAGTCACAATCAGTGACAATGGTTACATCAGAAGAATGTCACTAATTAATTCCTGGCTCCAGGACTGGCGCCAGCATCAGAGTTTTGAGGTTTTGACCATGGGTCAGGCTACATGGCACCAGGCCTGCTGGAGGCAGATGGGGTACGCCTGTCCCAGAGGGAGAAAAGGATTCTAGCCCAGGAGCTAGCAGGACTTACAGAGAGGGCTTTAAACTAGGTTTGAAGGGGGAAGGGGTTAACACCAGGCCCACTAGAAATGAGCCATGGGATAGCTGGTTTCCATACCCACAGGGCAACTTCAATTCATTTAGTCCAATGCCCGCAGCATGGGCAACAAACAGGAGGAGCTGGAAGCCACTGTGCAGCAGGGGAATGATGACATAACTGCCATCACAGAAACATGGTGGTATGATTCACATGACTGGAGTGCTGCAGTGGATGGCTACAGGCTCTTCAGAAGGGATAGGCAAGGAAAAAGAGGTGGTGGGGTTGTGTTGCATGTCAGGGAGTGCATCGACTGCCTTGAACTCAATCTTATGAGTGAGAAGGCTGAATGATTGGGGGGGAAGATCGGGGGAAGGCCAACCAAGCTGATATCCTGGTAGGAGTCTGTTATAGACCACCCAGCCAGGATGAAGCTACAGATAAAGTAGTTGTTCTTCAAACAACTGGGAGACGTTTCATGATCACTTGCCCTTGTCCTCATGGGGGACTTCAACCTACCAGATGCCTGCTGGAAGTCCAACACAGCAAAGAATTCAGGAGGTTCTTGGAGGGCGTGGAAGACAACATCCTGACCCAGCTGGTGAGTGAGCCAACTGGGGGAGATGCCCAGCTAGATTTGCTGTTCACAAACAGAGAAGGACTGGTGGGTGATGTGATGGTTAGAGGCCGTCTTGGGCAAAGTGATTGCGAAATGATTGAATTTTCCATCCGTGGAGAAGTCCATCCCTGGCGGTGTTCAAGGCCAGGCTGGACAGAGCCTTGGGTGGCATGGTTTAGTGGGAGGTGTCCCTGCCCATGGCAGGGGGGTTGGAACTTGATGATCTTAAGGTCCTTTCCAACCCTAACTATTCTGTGATTCTAAGTCAGGAAGAAGGTCAGAAATACCTCCACCTCAGAGTTCTGGAGGACTGACTTTGGCCTGTTTAGGATGCTGGTTGGTGGAATTCCTTGGGAAACGTTACTGAAGGACAAAGGGGTCTAGGAATACTGGACACTCTTCAAGAATGAAATCCTTGAGGTGCAGGAGCAGGCGGTCCCTATGTGCTGAAAATCTAACTGGTGGGGAAGAGACCAGTCTGGCTGAACAGGAGATACTGCTTGAACTCAGGAAAAGAGAATTTATTACCTGTGAAGACAGAACTGTCACCCCATGGAAAGTTCAGGGCTGTTGTTAGGTTATGTAGAGAGAAACTTAAAAAGGTGAAGGCACAGATGAAACTAAACCTGGCTACTGTCATAAAAGATAATAAAAAGTATTTTAAAAATATATTGGCAATAGAAGGAGGGCCAAGGAGAACCTCCATCCTCTGCTGGATACTAAGAGAAACCTAGTGACTGAGGATGAGGAAAAGGCTGAGGTACTTAATGCCTTTGCCTCATTCTTTACTAGTCACACCAGCCATCCTCGGGGTACTCAGTTTCCTAAGTTGGATGGCAGAGACAGGAAGCTGACTGAAGTCCCTATAATTCAGGAAGAAATGGTTAGTGACCTGCTGCTCCACTTAGATGAATACAAGTCTATGGGGCCGGATGGGTCACACCCAAGAGTGCTGAAGGAGCTGGCAGAAGAGCTTGCTAAGCCACTCCCCACCATCCATCAGCAGTTACCATTAAGGGACTAATGGAAATGTTTCCACTGAGAAATGCCATCATTGTCTCTACTGACTCCCTGCTGCTGGCGGAGTCTCAAGCCCTTTCCCTGCAGGCAGGGGCTGTCCTGCTCCTGAGCCCTTGGGAGAACATCACCGCTGGGGGAAAAAAAAGGGGAAAACCACTGTCACTACAAGCCTTGAGTAAGATGACTGTCAACGTTCTTGTGCACTACACTTTTGCCCATAGAGGTCCAACCTTAAAGTGCTTATGACTCCAACATGCACTGGGCGCTTCTCAGGTGGAAGATGAGATTTATCCTAAAGTAAAGGTTTTAGTGTCTAGCCTCAGGCCCTCAACCCAAGCACAGACCCTGGTGGGCTCAGGTCCAGCAGCAATGACCACCCATGGGTGGCTTTACCACCAGAGCAAGCAGGGAATACCTTTTGGTTTATCCTTCCAAAACACATTGATGAAAACAAGCCCAAGCTGGGCTGCCTGTGCTGCTCTGCATGGATCGGTGTGTTACAGTCGATGGCCTGCTTGCAATTTAATTAGGCTGAGCCCTGTGCCAGGATGATCTTGTGCTTTGCTCCGCCCCATGGAACCCACACAGGGCAGCAGAACCGACGGGACAACCAGCTCATCCCCTCCATCAGTGCACATATAACCTTCTTTGCTTGCTCAGGTTTTCTGCAGCCTCCGAATGGCTCCACACATGTTTTTCATGTGGGATTTTTAATACGGTCTCTCTTCTCACCCCCGTTATCACAAACCTATGGCTTGGCTGGCAGAGTCAGGGACATTAGGAGGATACTGGCTGATGGACAGAGGCTCACAGTGAGACAGAATGACCACAGAGATTAATTTCCTTAGGAAAATATTTTTCTTCTGGAAAAAAAAAAATTACTGTTTATCTTCTTTCAGCAGATTTTGTTTTTCATTGGAAAAAGTCAGCAATGCAGCAAACAGCTTCATGAATATACAGGTTGTTTTTGGCAACTGCCAATGAGCAAAGAATGTGTTCATGTGATCCCAGAACAGCTATTTCCCTGGGAATTTCTCGTTTTGAACAAGCCATTTTTCATTAGAGAAAATGCACACAGTTGAACAAATAGTTCTTGTTGGCTCTTATTAGTAGAAGAGTGGAGAGGGGCAGGCAGTCACTGCCACAGGCTGGCTTTGTGTCCCGCTGGGTCACATTCCCACCCTGGGACCTCCACCTTTACACAATATGGCAAAAGGAAGCATACCCATCTCATGTACTTGCAGGCAGTGATACAATGCAAGAATATCTGCAAACAGGGCTTTGAAGGCAATTCCAAACCCAGCCTGTATACCTCTTGAGTCTGATTCTTCTGCTTGGATCGCAGGTCCATACAGATGTGTGGAGGGACATTCACCTGCAATAAAACTGTTCCTTTATGAAACATTTGCAGCACCTGCAACTGAGCCTCAAGGATCACCAGTGCCATATTACTGGGTCTTGAAAGATCACAGGGCACATGGGCACAGACCCTCCTCACAGGACAAAATGTAGAGGACAAATACCCTGGTATGGACAAAAAGATGCCTGGCTGTATGGAAAGAAGAATGGTATAAGCATGTGTCCTGGGTTCAGCAGTAGCAGTCATTTTTCTCCTTCTTGGTAGCTGGTACAGTGCTGTGTTTTGACTTCCAGCCTGAGAACAGTGTTGGTGAAGCTGATGTTTTTGGTTGTTGCTAAGTGATGTTTACCCTGACCAAGGACTTTGTGAGGCTCATGCTCTGCCAGGGAGGAGGGGAAGCTGGGAGGAAGCAGAGACAGGACACCTGACTCAGGCTAGCCAAGAGGTATTCCATACCACAGCACGTCATGCCCGGGGTGGGGGGTAACTGGGAGTTACCCGGAAGGACACGGGCTTCCGGGTGGGACTCGTTTCTTGGCCGGTGGTATCGTATTCTCTTCCCTTGTTATTTTCCCTTATCATTGCTGTAGTTGGTGGTAGCGGTGGTGATTTGTGTTGTACATTGGTTGCTGGACTGTTCTTGTCTCAACCCGTGGGAGTTGCACTCTTTCAATCCTCCTCCCCGTTCCTCCGGGAGCAGGGAAGGGGAGAGCCCCGGGGAGGGGAGGGGCCTCGATTGCTCTCAGCCCGGCACCACTCACTGGGAGTGAGTGAACAAGCTGTCTGGCTAGGGTTTAAACCACAAAAGCATGTCAGTGTTTAGGCTCATTACAGCTACTGGAAACCCAGCTGAGGGAATACGGCATGTTATTCATCACACCCCACAGCCAACACTTACCTCCAGGTAAACTTTACCCAAAAAGTCCCAGGCTGAGGCTCCTTGCTGCTTGTATCACCCCTGCAAGCCCAGCCTGAGTCCTTGTACCAGCCACGCAGCAGGAAGAAACAACAGCAACACTCAAACCTTCCACACAATTACTTCACAGCTTTACCTGAAACACAGTGAATGCCATGAACCACAGATTAAGGAGACAAGGTGCTTGAAGTCGGGTATGATGGACAGCTCTTTATTTCCCAATGTTTTAATTTAACAAAGTGCTACATTCCATAGTTACAGTATGAGGAGTCGTTCTTGTCCAAAATATAAAACCACAAGAGAGCACGAGGACTCTACAGAAGCAGTGCAGTCCAGAGAAACCTTACCTAGGTGAACATGTGGCATTAGAGACACCTTTAAAAGTCAGCAGCTGTATAGCGTAAGTGCATTTCATCAGGGCAAGAGCTGCACATCAGGCAGGCTGTTTCTCCTGCTGGGAATGAGGCTGAGGATGCTAAGCAGTTGTGTTATGCCTACAATAAATTCTGGCTTGTGCTATCCGGTAAACCAAAAACAGAGGCGAGTGACTCGTTCTGAGTTGAGAGATTATTACTGCTGCAGCAAAGTTGCGGTTGCAGCTGTGCCTTTGCATGGGGCCAAGGCTGCATTAGCAGTGCCATGACCCACCTCTACAGTCAGTGGCTTTGCAGTTCACCCAGCACAGATAAGGAGAGCTCTTCTTGACCTGTTTTTTGTTTAGGTTTTTTTGTCCTGCCTCTTTCAAAAGAATCTGCTTGTTTGGCACTGCAGAGGTACAGATTAAATCAGTAGAGTGTTAAGAAAGTGCAGGCTTCAGCTCCCACCTGAAACCTTCCTCCTCTCCCTATCTGCAATCTGATAATTTCAAGCAAATGAATCAAACTCCAGAAATTGTATAAAGAATATTTTTAAGAGTCTAATCCAAAGTCTAGTGGCCTTGAATAAGAAGGGAAGGAGCTGAATAATGCTTGTGCTTTAATGTGCTGCAGAAATTGCACTGATTTCAGGGGTATTGCAGAAAACCCTGTTCTGTGCTCCAAAGGCTCCCACATGCTTCACCAGGACCCAAGGCTGGTTTTGACTGTCCATCTTTCCTCCGCATTAAGAATAGGTAAGCTGAAGACATGGGGAGCCTCCAGGTTCTGGGACAGGTGCCTGACCAAAAACAACTATTCAACAAACACCTCCACTTCAAATGGACACTGGTTGTAATCTCTCTGCACTGCTGAGAGATGCAGGAAGTAGAGCTTCTTCCAACAAGCATCTCCCAACAAGGCACCTCAGCTGACGGTGTTCAGAACCAGACAAAGAACTGGGAGAGAAGATGGACCACAGGCAAAATACTTGGCCAGCCCTTCTAGCACATAAATCTCTCTCCAGCACAGACCAGACAGCCAACACCAAACCATGCATGCAGCTGGACCTCCCTTTTGGCTACAACTGTCTTTTCCAGCCTAGCTGATTCTGTGATGGGGGAGGGAGAAGAAGAGAGGCAGTGAAACTGCCACTGTAGAAACTGTTTCCTAAACTATGGATTTATTAGCACAACAAAAGGCCACCGCTCCTCCTTACCAGCCTTCACAATCTATCAAATTGACAACCCTTCCATAAAGCTCTTCCTGTGCTGCCAAAGCAGGGGTACTCAGACTGGCACAGCTCTGTGTCTTATCAGTTACTTAACACAACTTGTGTTGTTATCACGCACTGTGCAGGCACAGCACCATTAACAGGAAAACAAGAGGAGACTGCCCTTCATAGGCAGTCACTGCACAAAACCCTGCTGATCTCCAGCTGCTTGGGTCTTGCTGGTACATCTGCTCTCTTCTGCAGTGTCGCTGGTAGCTCTTCTTTTCCAGTGTTATTTTGGGTCTCTCTTTCAGGCTACAGTTGCATACAAAGGACTCATGCCCAGCTCGCATCCCTTCTGCTCCAAGACACATACCCTCTTCTCAGAGAGGTCCGTGCCTTTTGTCATTGCTTATTCTCCATACCTCCCTGGCTGGACCAGGGTAAAGTATTTCATGAACATCTTGCAGCTGCCTACATAGTCTTGTTTCCAGCCTGCCTGGCACTATACCTAAAAGACAAGCCTTTCTGGAGATACTCTCCAGGAAACTAGAATGGAGGAGATGTCATTCCAACCTTGCAACTCCCATCACACCTTGCTAGGAAGAAATTATCAAAGAACAAGGGACAACATTTCCTGATTTTCAAAACTGCAAGACAGCCAGCAATGCACCACTGGATTGTTAGCACCTCCTGACCACCTCCAAGCTCCAAGAGACTTACGAATGAGAAATAAATAGGGAGAGATCCATCTGGAAGGAAAACTTCTCAGCTTGGATTGATCACTTATTATAGAAGAAAGAGGCTTTGATTTTGGGTAGGGGCATGTGAACTTAACTGCCAGTCAGAGCCTGTTAATAACACAGAGCTGCTTTTAGCAAGGCAAAATTCTCCTGGTCGAAGTTTCAGGAATGAAAAGGGAGAGATGCAAGCACTGTGGAGCCCTTGCTGGGAAAGCCTGTCCTAGAGGGATTAGGGTATGAAGACTCCTCAACGTGCGATGGAGCAGTTTTTTTACCACACATTAAGCAGGATGAATGTGTGAGGGACCACACACTTCAACTGGAAGACTAGCATTAGTAGCAGCATTTTGATACCAGGTTGACCTGCCTGTCCTTCTCCGGGTGACTCAGTAGGCACGTGGGTAAAGCCTACAGGAAAGTACCTGGGCTCTGAAGAGCACTGCTTGTTCAGAGCTAAACATCATATCTGATGACTTAACACCCAGAGGAGGCCCTCACTCTCTCAAGAGAGAACTCCACTTCAGAAGGGTCTTCTGAATGTCCTCTCTACCTTGCAAACCCACTCACATGCTCACAAGACATTTGCTTACTATCATCAACATTCACCCTTTACAATCTGACAGACCTTTACACCTTTACAAGGACTGAAATCCTTCATCTGTCCCTCCTCAAACTCTCCTCCCTTCCACTTCTTTGAAGACTCAGTGGGAATTAATTTCAGAAGATGTATGGTCTGGCCTTATTTTTCTAATCAGATATACTCCAGCAACAGTCGCTGTTCCTTGTATGAAGGACAATTCCCACCTCAGACACATGGATGTCTTGCATAAATGCCAGACTGAAGTAATTTCACAACCAGAAGCCCCTTTTCTAGCTATTTTGATGGACTTTCTGTGCAAAGCAACACTAGTTTCCCTAGTTTCCCATGCTCGGTTCCTGTGACACCTAAGACCCTGACTATGCAACCTAGTGAGCTTGCCCTTACCCTGTGCCACCCTTGGGCTGCACCTCCACAACCCTCTGCAGCCATCTGTTCTACAGCCTCACCTATCCCCCATGCCCCAGTGTGACCATACACCTCTCCACAGCAGACGCCTCCCCAGCTGTGGCTGCCACTGCTTTCCAACTATTAGCCACTAATCCCTCAACACTGACAGCCAGCTGCTCTGCAACCTTTTGGGCCTTTCTGCATTCAGATCCATGCACATCCCCCAAAGGTGCTGCTGTTCACTTTCATCTCTATGTGAATGCAGCCTTGTGAGAGATAAACCAATAACTAGCATCCTTTAAGCAGGAGGCAGAACCTGAAGAAACCCCTGACCTGCCCTTCTCTTGCCTACTTGCACACTGAACAAAAGCTAAGAGATCCATGCAAGACTATCTGTCAGTAGGAGAGCACTGGTATTTATTGTGCTGTAACAGACAGTGCTGGTTGAAAATGGATTAGGATTTTTGTAGTGAATCAAGTGTTGAGGCCATTCCTGTGTGTCTCCAAGAAGCATGGAGCAGAGCTGAAGGAAGAAAGAAGGGGTGAGAGTTGAGGGACCCGAGTGCAGAAATGTGCTTCAAACTGTATCAAGGATACTGTACGTGGGCACTTCTCAGGTGGCAAGGGATGCAAGTGTGTAGTAACTCAATAATTAAGCAGAGCAGTTAATATTAGCACTAATGAACTCTAGCTCAGGTAACATAATATTTAAAATCAATTGGACAGAAGTCATTCACAGTAAAGATTTCCATTCCTGGGTTAGGTGAGAGCTGCTGTTATGATTAGATTACTGCCAGCCAGGACCGAAACAGTACACCAGGGTAATAGGAAAATAATCATCCATATGGATCAGCTCCAGCTGTAACACGACGCGCTGTGGATCTGAATGACGCGCCAGGAGTGAATGTGGAATCTCACTACTGTATCAAAATAAACATCACTGTGGAGTACACGTTGAGCATAGCATGCTGTTTTGCCGGGGTGTACTGATCACTACTCGGTGGCGCAGGATGGCGGAGAGCAGCGATGCAGCAGAAAGTCTCTTGTTCCTTTTCTCCCCCTCCCTTCTTTTAAAAGTCACGGGTTATCACAAGGGCACTGCAATTTGATTCAAAATTCATCTTCAGAGCTGTCAGCTAAGAGCATGACTCGGTCTTGCATGCTGTTAAATTCCCTCTGCTAGAGGAAGAAAAGAAACATGAAAGAGCTCCACACGCAAAAAGGAAATGAAGAGCATTCAGATCCCCCCTATACTCTGAGAGGTCCCAGCCACTTCAACCCAGACAAACTATAATCAGGCTGCACTCACTTGACAGAAAAAATGGACAATGGGAGAGTGGGTGGGATGGGGGTTTTCCTTTGCAGTTGCCATACCTTTCTTTTATGTCTCTTTGAGCCATTTCTCCTTCGGCGATTCATAATCTTAATGCTGTAGAGTGCTCCTAGGATAAAGAGGGCTCCAGCTATTCCAACTCCTACAGGAACCAGCATCCCAGACATGTATCCTGCCTACATGGAAAAGAAAGAAGCAGAGCAGCACTCACAAGACCATCCTTTTGGAGCTGTTTTTAATCAGTCTAGGACTGCTTTCATTGCAGTTTATTTTATTTAAGTCCCTATCACCCATTTGCATAGGATGGGCCCTGTTGCAGAATTGCTAAGCCCAACCAGCTCCCACTCAAGGCCCAAGCTGGTAACCACCACAGCTACTCACTGTCAGTTTTTACTACAGATGCTTCCTTGTGATAGCCGAGACATTGCAGCACTTATCCACCTTTAGGACAGGAAACAATTTTGGTGCAGAGTTGCAAGTGCTGGGATGAAGCGCCTGCTAACACAGGTGCACGTGTGAAGGAAAACCTCAACTGCCAAAAGCAGGCAATCTTGAGCCACAACAAAGACCCACGATCCCCCAAACAGCTTCACTACAACCTGTGTAAAGTAGGCTGCTTCTCTGAGCTCCCCAGGTACCACCAGCATAAATCAAGGCACAAGTATATGTCTGGCCATGTTCAGCAGAGCTCAACCCAGAGACGTGAAAGATGCTCTTATGCTTTTCTGCATAGATCTGGACTAGCACCACGGCACCAAGTGTTGCAGTGACATGTGCCTCGGCACACTGATGCCCATAGCCCCCTGCACCACAGCTCTGGGGTGAGAAAAGCAGGCAGAAAAACCAGTGTGTAAGAGCCACCAAGCAAGACAGCAGGCATCAGCCAGGGAGCAGGCAGAATGGTCTAGGAGGTGTTCTCAGAGAATAACTGCTCTGTGAAGCAGGGATACTAACCTCCATCATCGGAGGTGGATAGGAAAGGGACCCAGCATCCTCCTGGCCAGCTATGACTGCTAGAGTGTGTCTTACTATGGCCAGACTGCTAATATACCTCCAGTAAAGGCATACACAGCTCCCATGCTTCCCATAGACATGTTGGTATGGCAAAGCAAGTGCTCAGGGACACTAATGTCGTATCTCAGCATGGCAATGGCAGAAGCAACTCCCAGCCCCACAGCTGGTTCTCTGAAGGAACTAAAATGCAAAGGCAGGCTGCGCTCACTTTTCAGAGAGAAGCAGCAGTTTGCCCTCCCCCTCCCTAGTGCAGCCCGAGCCTCCTCAGCTTCATCCTCAAAATCTTTGAAAGAAATGATTTTGCTTTGTATGGGAAGGGGTCACTTGCATAAGCAAGACAGTGACATAAAGGGAGAGCACACACACCTTCAGCTGGCCTTACGGGAAGCACAGCAAATGTAAATCAGCTCTAATTCAGTTGCTGTGATCCTTACATTTGCATTGCCCATTAAAAAAAATACATAGATAGCATGACTAATTTAAAATTGCACATTTAAACATTCAAAATCCTTTGGAAAATATTCCCAAGTGCTTGTTAGTTTATATTTTACTGTTTTAAATGAAAATTAACTGAAGTCTTAAAGTGCCAGATTGCTTCAGCATCCTCACCTAATTCAGGCTGGGGGTCTCAATGGAGTAAGGGAGGCAGGCAATGGCTTACTCCCTTATTAGCACTGCCTTTGTTCACACTGCAGCAACAGAGTCCTCTGCTGTGGCACTACACCTTTACTCTTCACCATCTACACCCCTCAAAATAGATTTTACACCTACCCAGGGACACATGTACCAATCAGATGACTATCAGACAGCTCTTAGCAAGCCTCAGTCCATTGCTTACAACCACTCATCTTCATCTGCATTCCCAAACTGCAACACAGCTTAACAATATTCGCTTACACCGTAATTGCTTTTCTCCATAACCCTTTGAGTGTGTGTGTGGGAAAAGCTACTCAGTGCATGCTGCCTTGGCTTTGTACGCTTACCTGGATAATAAAAATAACTGCTTTCATCTAGGGCAGACACAATACTAACAAGGGCTGTTTTGCTCTCCCCAGTCCCTCCAGTTCCTACTCAGAGCTTTAAACAGTAACACCTTTGTGTGTGGATTCTAAGGCTTGAAGCATCCTGAGGTGCACTGTGCACATTTCCTGAGCACCCTCCCAGAAAAAACAGCCCTGATCAGCACAAGTGCTTGGAGGGGGCTGCATGCCTGCAACCCAGTTAGTGAAAAAGGAGGTTAGTGAGAATACAGCTAAAAGACTGTATCTCTGCGAGGCAATTAAGGTGCCTTAATTGAGTGATCTAATTAATGCAGCCCTGGTTTTTCTATTTCTGGAACTTTGCTGCTGGCGCAGGCACGGAGGGGAAATTGGAAATGGCTTTTTAATTGCTGCCCTGTTGAATTTCTATATCAGAAATAACTAGTTTTAATATGACGAACTTCCTAGACTGCCTGTGAGCCTTTTTTCTGCCTGGCCAGCCCATGCTCTTTTACAGGCTTCCCCTAACACCCAAACCAATGATTTATACCCCAAAAGCCTGCAACACGAAGCAGATCCAGGACCTTTTCTCCAAGCCAGAACACACAGTGGAACACAGCAGCCCAACTCATGAGGGCTTCTGCATTTGCTTCATAGAAAATCCCATTTCACAGGCAGCTCTGAAGCCATGCTTTTACCCCTTATCCATGGGGAAGATGCAACTTCTTTGCAGATCCTAGGGATGCTTTCAATACACTCAATCCACGACCTTCCTGGCTCTCCTGGACTTTGAGATAACAACAACAGAGGACTTCAGAGAAACCTCATGTCCATTATTTGGCATAAAAAATGCAACATTTGAATAGCGACTGCAGATCAGATATAAATCTGTCACTGACCCATGCTTCTGGTCCCTCACTCCCCACACCCTTTCCTCTCCCAGCAGGGCAGCCCTGATGGACATATGAGGACTCATCGCTCAGGGATGGGGCCATCACGTGCAAGGATATTCTGGATGGAGGGACTATTTATCTATGTAAAATAGATAGAGCTCCATATTACAATAGAGCCAAGGCCAACAGCAAATAAAAGGGGTACATATGATTGGTACTGATGAACTCCACAGGAAGAGGAGGAAATGGGGTGAGCAGGCTTATTTGCAAGTGATTTCCTACACCTGCATTTGGTTGGGGGGAGGGAGTGGTTTTTTGTTGGACTCTTTAAGGGAAAATGTGAGCAAGGTGAAAGACCTGCCTCCACGCATGTGCTATTCCCCAGAGAAGGGAGATGGCTCAGAACCAAGTCTCTCTTTTAAGTGGACACTAGCAGAGCCTCAGTTACACCAATGCTTGTACTGGGCACTGCCACATCTATCTGCTATACGGAGCGATTCTGTTGGAGACACACCGCTGCGACAAGGACAGAGGTAGCCAACAAGGCACCAAGAGGAAAGAAGTGAAAGCTAAAGCTTCAGTGAGAAGGTACCTGATGCCCCCAGGCTTGTGTTGTGCTGTCTGGGGTAGGTCTGGCATGAGCAGGTGACACATGCATGCCACATTCACCAGTCTTGGTGTCTGCTTTTTACCTTCATTGGGAAAACCATTCTCTGTTCTTTCAGCATTCGCTGTGGCCGAATCCCAGGCCAAGGTGCTCTCTTATGAGCATAGATTGTACCAGATATGCCTCCTTCCTGTTGAAGGCAGAAAAGCAACGCAACAAGGGCTGGGCAGCAACCCACTTTAAACCCTTCCATTCCCAATCCTGGAAAACAGACTCCATCTCTCTGTTCAGACTTCATCGTAAGGTGCTGCTGAACTTTGGTGGGGATCATGAGGGAAGGCTGCATACACCAGATTACAATCTGATTAGAACTTAAAGAGATACATTTTCAGGGGCTGGAGTTTCCTATTGAGTCATTATTCATCATGGCATTTTTTTCATCTATTGATTCTGATCACGTTCAAAAGTTTCCAAGCTCTTTGAGTCATAAAGTGTTCTTGTTTTAAAACACTACTGTCACCTCATTTCTATCTTCATGGCTTTGTCATCAACACAAGATTTGGAAGGCTTCACAACCATTTCACAATGTTATTATTTGCTCTAGGGCAGCAGAGCCTGGGGCTGGCACAACTCCTGATGCCATGCACCACCACTCTGTAACACCAGCAAGAAAAGACTGTGTTATTTTTTCAGTCTTCCTGTGTTTGCTCTTTTTCCTTCCATGAATTTGCAGCTCTTGCACATGAAGGCAGTAAAGGTCTTGTCCAGAGCTGGTGATGTGGCACACAGCCTCTCACCAGAGAGGATCACCAGATCCTCTTGATTTGGATCCACCACAAAGCTTAGGACTTAGAGAAAAGGGGTAGAGATAAGTTAGAGGGCAATTAAGAAAGTAACTCTGGTAGTCTGAAAAGAAGGGCTAATGCAGAGAAGTCTATCAAATACCCCTGTTCCTCCTTCTGCTCCTAGTTACTACTCATCAGGGATGTACTGTGGATATACACCACTATATACAACACCAGCATCCGGTTCATTTGCTTTCCAGAGAAAAATTTAAGCCCTTTCTCAATTGTCTTTGTAAAGAACTGCACCGACAAGAGTTTATTTATTCCTGCAAGTAAACATGCTTCTGCTTTTAAAGTAATTGAAACTCTGAGCCTCCTACCTTATCTTTCAGCTTCTCCATCCAGCTTCTCACTGAAAAATAAGACAAAGAAGCTGTAATCATGTTACTTATATTAATTAGTAACAAATGATAATGATAGTATTAAAATAGACACTAATTAACTTGACAAGCTGATAACACTTTTGATTAGATTTCCTCTCTTCTCATTCATGAAAAGAGCAAATGCAGCAAATCAACAGAGAAATTCTTCAAGGGAATTGGCAGGCAAGAAGCTTGCTTTTGCCTATGCAATTCACATCTTCACAGGGATTAAAAAAGGATGATGAAAAACAGTATTTCAGGTTGTGGATTTTAGCCAGCAGCTCTCTTACACACACCAGGATGTACGACAAGGAGAAAACCTTAAAGCTTGGCTATTCCCTTCCACTGGCCTCCTCCACATAGATATTCTCCCCTTTATGAGGCATAGCCTGTAGTGATGCCTAAAAAAGTAGTATTCCCTGTCTTTTATTCCCCTGCTTTTCTGGAAGCAGCCCACTGCCTGAGAAGTCACCAGAAGACTGGGATAGCACTGGAGGTGCTAAATTACTAGATCAAGTAAATTCACACTGCCATCACAGAGACTTTTAATTTCCTAACAGTTAATATAAGCCCCATGAAATATGATACCCAAGAATTAAAAGTCTTTAATGGCATGTACTTTGGGATTAAATATTCAGCTGATCTCAAAGAACTGCAAGTGCTTAGCAGCAGGTAAACGACTCATGAACTCCACAGGTGACTGGATTTGCCTCTACCACACCAAAGACAAAATGCTCAGCCTCTGAGAGATCCACTGGTATTTTAACAAATTCCTGCTCATGAGTTTAAGGACAAGCAAACAGTTAAATATCAGGGCTTTTTTTCAGGGTTCAGCAGCTGTGTTTTAAGCCTTGGTCAAGGACCCCCATTTCTCCAGGAGGACAAGGCTACAAGCACAAGGGGACTCCTAGATCCACCAGTGTCCTTCTGTGGGACATTTCTCCCAGGACACATTAGATCCCAAATGTAACACACTGTTTACAGAGTGAGACCCTACGTCTGCTTTCTTACAGAAGGTCCATTCAAAGCTTGCATTAGCAATATTAGAGTCTGCACATGCACATACACGACTCAGGGTAACCATCCTTCTGAAATCAGAGCCTTACCGTGAGGGTGCGGCAGTAGGACAATCTGTAAATGGTGGTTTTGTCTCAGATACAATACAGAGAACCACAGCATCTAGGAAGTAGCAAGACCCAGCCCAGAATTCAGCATCACTGAATTAAATGAATTAAACTCTAACACGTTCAAAGTTATTTGAATACTCCCTTCTTAAGTATTAGTAACATAACAATTTCCAAACAGAAGGACCCCAAATTGTCTTTGTGAAACAAGCATGGATGCATACACACAAATCCACTTATTTCTGACAGGCAGCTAAGAAAAAAAAAGAGTTATCTAGGAGACAGACACCTACAGCACTAGGAAAAGACAAGAGGTCTACTTTTATCAACTCTTCCCACCATTAGTCCTGACGTGCATGGACTAAGCCGTAGTAAATTTAATTTACGAAGGGCCATGATCAACATCTTCTGCCAGTTCAAGCCTGTATGCCTTGAACATCACTCCAGTGGAACACCAGAGAGCAAGGAAATGCATGGCTCCCCTAGGCTAGGTTACTCAGCTAGGTTTCTAGGTGTAACACTACAACAAACACTGGATGTAAGTTTCACTTAGACTTTCAAGGAAAGACCCTATGCTGCTAACCTGTTGACAGGCACGAGAGAGACCAAATAACAGGAAAATTCTGCTTAAAAATACAAATACTGCAAATCAAAGGAATTCATCCCAAATTCTTGCCAAAGAACCTGCTCATGACTCCATGTTCAATGTTTCTATTGTGTTTTACTCCAGGCTGCCAGGAGGAGTGGTGACAGTGACTCACAGTCACACAGTTAACAGCACAGCTTCAAAACCATAATGCATATTTTGAAGCTTCGGACTGATGCCCTCCATGGACATCCAGACAGCTACAGGTGTCCAATTGGCCCTGACTCAAGCTAAGCATAAAGCCTGTTTTTACATGTCTTTCTCAATAATTATATTGGATTGGTGATCTTGTCCACAGCTGACCCACTTTCTTGCTGCTGACACAACAGTGCCTCTAAAGCAGCAGTTAACTCTGGAGTATTTCTGTCAAGTCAGAGGCAGGGGCTGAATAGTCTACTACCTATTTTTCAACAAACACAAATTCTGGCTTCATTCCTGTCTGCTCCACAAAACAACAGCTGCATGTTCGTCGGGACCCACAGACTCTATAGGACAAATCTTTATTTGGTATTTATACAATTGCCTGTTATTAAAACCAACCCTGTTTTCAGCCATGTAGAGCATGTTGGATGCTTTCATGAATCAACCCAAGCCACAGGAAAACACCACAATGTGATTTCTCCCAGATTGGGTGCCTCTGTGACATGCTTGTGACAGCCTCTGCCCTTTGCTAGAGGAGAAGAATGGCCCCAAATTTGTGAGGTTAAGGTAGCAGGAGGTCGAAAACCTGGCTGACCCTTCAGTGTCCTGGCAGGACTGCACTGGTGTGCAGCAGCAGCAGGTCCAGCTCTCCTGGGCAGGAGTGGGGAGTGCAGAGCAGCCTCAGCCATGGCCTGTCCCCCTCCGGCTCCCCAGACAGTCAGGCTAGGGCTATAGCAAGTCAAGGAGCACTGGATTACCATGAATTATAAACACTTCCAATGTCACTAATGCACAAAACTGGTTTAACACTTTCAAGGAAATGACAACCCAATGTGTCATTAAAACCAAGCACTTACTACTTCAGTTATTTATCTATATGCAGACACTAAGGGGTGTGGGTAAGAGATGAAGCACTTTTTCAAGTTAGAATTGATAACTGTGCTAAATGGCTACCATTAATTAATTCTGGACTTCAGACTTTAATTATGCATCATTATCCATAATTAATATTCTGAACGTAGTCTTGGAAGAAGAACATTGTGGATGGCACTTTCTCATGAAAATGCAAGACTCTCCACAATACTAGGTGACTTGCAGTGAGGCCAAGCAAATAATTAGTAACAAATACTCTAGTCCATTTATTTTTCATCATCCCCCTTTTTTCCTTCCCTCATCACAGAATGTCCTGAACAAATGACAACAGTCTCTGGGTGAGAAATTACTAACAGGTGTCTGCAGTGTTGGCTCATGCTCCATGGCATTTTAAGGACAGCAACTCATCCAAACTCTCTGCCTTGGTTTGATTTTCATCCTTTGGTTTTATGGGAAGCTAAATTAAATAGGTGTGGAGCACTTATGAAAATTACATATAATCTGACATTTCCTCAGGGATTTATATAATGTCTGCATCCCAGCAAATTAATTTTAAATAACATATAGCTTAAGATTAAGCAGGTCAGGAGCACAGAGAAGGAGCATGGTTGTCTGACATTGGCATCAGAACAAGCCCAGGATGAATTCAGGCAGTTAGAGATGCATTGTGCATTTTTAGTCATTTTTATCCAGCCTTCCCCTTCAAAACGTGCAGCCAGCTGTTAAGAAACTACAGTGCCAAGTAAAGATCTAAAGAAGCTAGACTAATTTGCAGATATATGCACCAGCCTGCAGTGCCTGCCTGGCTCTTTGGAGGAACCTGGTTCAAAGGGACAGTCAAAAACCCTCATAAGCAAAACCCTTCTGAAAGTTCAGATTTTGACAGATGCAGGCTGAGGGCTCAGGAGAGGGACAACAGGTGATGTTTGAGCATCTGTGGTATGCAGCACTGGATGGCCCAACATCTCCTTTCATCACTGAACCCTTCAATGCATTACATCCAAACCAACCCTCTCCTTTCCACTGCGTCCTATAGCTTTACATATCCTATAAGAATAGATTCAGGCAGCTTACCCAAGTTGTTAATTCGTTTTTTTGCAGGGCTCCTCTTTACAAAGGGGATGATCAGATATAATTTACAATGGAGAGTCAAAGCAGAAGGGGTTTGGAAGCTGCCTCCAAGTTCAGTTGGAAAGATCATCTGACAATGAAGCATTTGCATGATTTGCATCAGGGGAGATCCAGTATTTGTCACTTCTGACCAAAGAAAGTAAAATTAAGGTAGCATAACAGACCCTATGCACTGCACGTCTAAACCACAGTCCAACATTTTCCTCCTAGGGAAGCATCTGACCTCCTGGTGTTTGGCTCAGGGATCAGCACCCTCAGCTTATAGCCCTGCAAAGTATCTCTACAGAGGAGAGGAGGATATTAACTGTGGGCAAAGATCTGGAAAAAGCTCACAAAATATTTACTACACAGTAACTCCAATGGCTACCATGTACCCCCACCATGGAAAAAAGTGAGTCCACATGTACCACTACTAGAATCATAAAATATAGAATACCTTGAGTTGGAAGAGACCCATAAGGATCATTGACTCCAACTCGGTGTGCTCCCCTTCCCTGAACCCTTATCGGTGGCTTTCACTCATGACCTCACTTCTTGTTGCTGTTCCAAGGATAGTCCATCTTTAAGTAAGTCCTTTTTTATTAGTCAGGTCTCTTGCACTCCCTGTGTTCTGGAAGCTGCAGGGTACTGGGCTCCAGAGCCAGCCTCTGCCTTAAGTCTCACTGTAACATAACATCAAATCTCTCACCAAAGGCTTTTCCCTGCTTCCCTTGCCACCCTCCTCTGAAATCAGGAGCACAAGTCCTCTGGGCTTCGTGCTTTGCCAACTTTTAGTAATCCTAATTGCCTAATTATCTACTGCAATGCAATGATAAAGATGCTTAATAATTCTGTTCACTTCTTATTCATTCTCTCCCTTCCCAGATAAGAAAATGCAAAGACCTTCTGGTGGACATTTCAATCAATAATTTGTGCCCTTCTGCCATAAGTTCTGTCTTCCCCTTCCCCTCTTAGATGCTCTGCTTCTTTATCTTGTCACTTTAGTTTCATCTTATCAGCTTGTTTTAATCATACTCTCTTTTTTACTCATCATCTAAAGCAATTCTAGTTTTCCATGGCAAAACCAGCACATTATCCCTCTGCTTGTGCACTGTATTTTCAAATTCAGCATTTATATCTTCATTCCAGAACTTTATCTTGATACTGATGAAGGTACATCTAGCACCTTCTCTTTTAATAATTCTCCACCAACAACCACCAGACCAGTGGTGAAAATGTGGCACATAAGATCCTGTATATTCTCCAAAGCGCAGAAAAAAGGCTTGAAGGCTAGTTTTATGGGTAAGAACCTGGAGCCCAGGTAACCTGACCCAACCATTACATCTGTAGTCCCTTAAATGCAATAGGCTGAGAGCGTTGCACCAAGCTTCATTCTGAGAAATCAGAAAATAGCAGTCATCACAATACACTCAGGACATGAAGAGATTTTGCTCTAACAGGTACCGTTAATTGCTTTTATGTCTGTCTGAAGTCAGAGCATCCCTATCCCAGGAACCAGAGAAGCTATTTAAGGACAAGGTCCCTGCTGCAAGCAATCTGTAGATGCAGGAGGCAAAGATGGATGGAGCCAAGGAGCAAAGAGAGTAGCCTTTTGAGCAGTGGAAATGCCTGACACAGATGCTGGGCTTATTCTGCCTTCCTCCAGCCACGACAAGGTCTTCATCCTACCCTCAGCTGTGGGAGTTTTAAGGCAAGAAAAAGATGGTTTGGCATATTTGCAAGAGCGTGGAAATTGCAAATATGTAGGAAGGAGGCTTCGTGTAGGTGATGGTACAGTGAAACATAACTGCACCTAGCAACTGACGCACCTCAGTACAGCTTTGCCATCGCCTTTTTCCCTGTGACAAATTCATTCACCTCTTCCATACCTGCCCTCTACCCTGCTCTTCCCATTCCCCCAGCATGAAATGGCTGGGGTTTGCTGTTTCTTGTTGGTGGAGCTAACATCTGGTGGTAGTCAGGAGGAATAAACTTCATCCTTCATGTTCAGACTTTGCTAGAGACCCCACTGCCAGACCTGTGTACAACTCTGCAGTGAGAAAAGGGCACATTACTGCCCTCTAAGGCATCTGTTGAATCTCTGCTACAAACACTAGAGCAAGCCATTTGCTACAATTAGTTCTCCTCTTCCCCAATTTACACACGCAATTTCCAAGCTGTATTCCTCATTCCAGCAAAGGAGAGATGGTTAACATGTAACAAATAAAGAAGAGATATTTTCTTTAAATTAGCCCATATACACCAATCAATCTGCCCTGTTACATTGTAGATTTCACCCCTTCCTCTTGCAGGTGAGACTTTATTTTAAATGACAGTAGTGAGAAAATTTTGCAGAAATGCTCCATGCTTCATCTGCTCAAGTCTGACAAGTTAATGGTACAAGGCTGCATTGGCTCCTTTTCCTTGAAAAACACAATTGCCGATTTACTTACTAGCACAAATAATGCAGAAAGTGGCATTTGGCTGGAAGGCAGCACATTTTTAATTCCAGAAGAAAACTATACCTCCTTGATGGGAATTTTGATGAATACATTTTCCCCTATGCCCAACTCAAGAAGACTTGAATGGCCACATAATCAAACAAATGTCAAACTGACAATTACCATTTATGTTCAGAAAAAAAATTTGGTTGGGTAAGCTCTGAATTAAAGTGAACTTTAATAGTTATGATACGACTGTCCAGTTTATTAACTGTACTTAACGACAACTTTTTCTCTGGCCGCCCAGCTACAACCCAAGCCTAGCTGCACACTATTGCCTGCTACAACCTATGCAAACCTCTTGAGAGAGAAAGGAAGATGGGGAGGATCACTCATCATGCTTATCCAGAAAGCAGAAGCTCCAATGGGCTTCCTAATTCCTTCCCTGGCCTTATCAATCCTTTTGACGCTGCCTTCTCCTTGGCATCAGCTCATGTTTCTCCTTTTCCTTTCCCCTTGTGCTTTTTTAAGCTGTTTTCTACTTTGATCAGTGGTGAAAATCTCCATTCAAACTCCAGTCCCTGGGTTCCCTTGGCTGAGACACAACAGACAGCAAACCCTGATTTGGGTCTCAAGGCTTCCCAGCCTGCCAGAAGATCTTCATACTGAATTTCTACTTCAGCTCCTCTCCAAGGGAAGCAGCCTGCACAAAGCCAGGTAGTGCTTTCACAGCAGTCTTGGGTTCATCTTGTTGCTCATTGGAGAGTTTTTAATCCATTCTCTGGGTTATGGGTGTCTGAGTTAATACCACTCACCTGGTCCGTGCAGCAAGCAATGAGGGCACTTGCACAAGTCCATCCCAGTCCAGCATGATTTCAGCTGAGGGAGGGGGGGCCACAGAGGGAGTTAAGCTGGGCGGCAAAGTAAAACATCTCTATGGCAGAATATTGCAAGAATTCAGAATGCAGGGATTACCACAAACTCTGAAGAGATATATTAGTGCCCTGAAAAAAAAAACCAACCCACTAAAAAAAGCACATGAAGGCTTTCTTTCACAGGACACATAGCTCTTCAATTGCTGCTTTTATGCAGTAGTATTTGGATAGTGCTACATAAACAAATGGCACACAAACACTATCTTAAAAAGGTAAGTAAAGCTGCAAAAATCAAGACTCGTGAATAAAGAAATCCCCCATTTTACATGTTCAGCAGGACACCACTTCTAATTGCCCATTATTTTTTTCTGAGGTCTCCAGTCAAAAAATTATTGATGGCTTATTTTTCCCTTCTCTTCACACACTAGAGCAGATGAATTTCTTTAGCTAAAATTTTCTTCAAAAGTCTGGGGCAAGCACCATGGGAAAATTTCAGTCCAAACAGTTAAGATTTGGTAAAGTTATCAGGAGCTAGAATATGACAGAACAGAAATCCAACAAATTTAATGATTGCCAGGGCTGTCATTGCCAGGCAAGCCACACTCATGCACAGGTTTACAGGGCAATGCCTTATGAGGGAAGCATTACCCTTCCATCATAAGAGTATCTCAAACTTAATGAGAGATATTTTTAAAAGCTTTAAGGTACACTGAGACCCTTAGCTGGCTGTTTCCTAATTTATAGCACCTGAGGATGTAGCCCTAGAACATAAATTCTTCCTGTTGTCAGCAGGCTCTGTGTTGTGTTTACAATCTGCCCAAGTCATCTTGGGGATAAGAGAAAACAAAGAGCAATAAATAAAAGCACAGAGCCACTATGCAGAAGTTGGGAAGCTGTGACATCCAACGCCACCAATACCAAGAACCAAGCTGCAGAAATGGTTCAACGATTTGGAGAAGGCTGAGGTTCTCAATGACTTCTTTGCCTCGGTCTTCACTGGCAAAGGCTCTGACCAAACCACCCAAGTCTTGGAAGGCAGACGCAGGGACTGTGAGAATGAAGACCTTAGGCCCACTGCAGGGGAGGATCTGGTTTGAGACCATCTTAAAAACCTGAACGTGCACAAGTCCATGGGACCTGATGAAATCCATCTGTGGGTCCTGAAGGAGCTGGCAAATGAAGTTGCTAAGTCACCGTCCATCATATTTGAGAAATCATGGCAGTCAGGTGAAGTTCCCGATGACTGGAAAAAGGGAAATATAACCCCCATTTTCAAGAAGGGGAAAATGGATGACCGTGGGAATTACAGACCAGTCAGTCTCACCTCCATGCCTGGCAAAATCTTGGAGCAGATTCTCCTGGAAGGCATGATGAAAATCAACAAGGTGCTTGGTGACAGCCAGCATGGCTTCACTAAGGGGAAATCCTGCCTGACCAATTTGGTGGCCTTCTATGATGGGGCTACAGAACTGATGGACAGGGGTAGAGCAGTTGATGTCATCTACCTGGACTTGTGTAAAGCGTTCGACACTGTCCCACACAACATCCTTGTCTCTAAATTGGAGAGACATCAATTTGATGGATGGACCACTCGGCGGATAAAGAACTGGCTGGATGGCTGCACACAAAGAGTTGTGGTCAATGGCTCAATGTCGAGCTGGAGACCAGTAATGAGTGGTGTCCCTCGGGGATCTTGTTCAACATCTCTGAACTACCTTTTAATAGACTGACTGCTACCTTTTAATGCCCATTTTTTGACAAGCCTATTTTCTGCTCCATAACCCAGCACCCATTATCATAATTTGGGAAAGACATGTACATTTTTGCAATATAAAACTAAACGTCAAAGCATTGTGATAGAGGAAGTGAAAAAGCTGGAGAGGCTGCAGAATGCCTCACGCATCCCTCTGCTCTAACAGCGTCTCTTTTCTGCTGCAAGACAGAAGCAAAACAATAGTCGCTGTTATCCGGCTAAACACCTTCCAAATTTCCAGCTGAAGCCATGTGATATTTCTCTCTACAGAGAGGAGAGGCCATTTCTCTGTACAGCTCTCAAACTATTCGTTCAGCCCTCTTTAAATGCCAGCCACATAGACTTTCCTGTCCTCCTGACAGAGCCCACTTCTTATCTACTTTAAAGGAACAGCAGCTAAATTGCAAAATTTCTTCCTGTACTTCAGTTTATGTCTAAAATTAATCAGGTTCACAAGATTCTTGGTTTGCTTTTTTCCTTCTATACAGAGCAAATGTAATTTTCAGATTTATTTTTCCTGGGGACACTGCATGAAGGATTTTCCTACAGCAAGGCTGAAATAGGGCACTTTCCAAAAGAATATATTTATTTCAAGTTTTGGCCTTTATTATGGATGGCCAGATGCAGCACTCACCATAAAATGACATAAAGATCAATAAAGTACTAAATGGCTGGAAATTAAAATAGAGTTGACCTTTAAAGGAAAAAAATGTATATTGAACTATGTTTTCAGCAAACATAGTTCAATTATTCTAGTAATTTAACTACAAAGCCCTGAGCATCACTGAAATGGTAGAAATAAAATCTGATTATCTCAGAGACTTATTTTTATACAAATACATAGGAACATGAGCACTGTCCAGTGTTAATTGCAAAGGGAAAATGCACTTGTTTATATTTGGTAACAGAAAAATTCTGATCCCACATTCCTCCTGCATCACGAACTGAACATCGATTCCCACTGTGATTCGATGCTCTTGTGATGAAACACAAAATAGCGACTTAGGGTTCCTGACACCAGTTAAATAGCCTTGCAATTGACTTTTTGTATAATCACAGGCAAGTAGATTAATCTCTGTTATTCCATTTGCCATCCTTACCATGGGAATATTAAGAGCATAAAATATAATATTTAGTAGGTCTTTTCTGTTGCAAGTTGCTTGTGTCAGAGCTGCTTCTTACAAATTTTAATATTTTAATAGCCCCTACTGTAACACCTCCATCTGGATGTGATGTTCTAGAAGCTAACGGAGTACAAATATTAAATCACAGTAAAACGGTCTTATTCAAAAAAATGTTCTTTAGGAGGCCATTATCTTAAGTATCAAAGTATCTAGGGTGCTAAGGAAAAACAAATATATTCTCCTTTCTCTGTTCTCATTAGCATCCACTCAGATTGCATTACCTATTCCTGAAGACAGAGCATGCAGAAAAGTTTTTAATGAATGTTTGAAGGGAGAAAAAAATTGACAAATAAATATAGGACCAAAAAGGGAAGAATTCTGCTGCTCAGAAAGCTGCTCTGAGCATGTATTTGTGACGGAAATTTAACCTGATCTCACTCCTGCTCCAGGAAGAAACATGAAATGTGGGACAACAGACCAAACTCAGCCTTTCGCTATGTGGTGAAACTCCACTAACTTCAGAAGAGATGCACTGCCAGAACATGTGCCCTGCCCAGGGCTGTGGTCACCTTATACACCTGTAGTGTCCACTGATATCTTCAGTAACATAAGGAAAACTCAGCATGCTGTCAGGAGAAGCCCAGCTCCAGGGAGGAGGTGATACCCAACTGCTACTCATCAATCTGTGCCTGCCTGGACTTCACAATTGGTGCTAACAAAGAGCCTGTGAAAAGATGTTGTTCCATTTAATTCACGTAAGGCCTCACCTACTGACTGCTAAGGTCAACAAAGACTCAAACACACTATACATTAAGCACAAAATGGTCAATTCCCGTTTATACTTAGGGTAAAATCAACAGCGGTGAAGGCTGAAAATCCATGGAGCAAAGGATCCTTGTCCAGCCAGTGAAGAAGAGAATAAAAACTAAATAGTTTTATTAGGCAGGTGAAGAAAGTGAATGGGTTTTCTCCAAACCTCTCACATCAACTTGTAATGTTCACCACAGACCTACGGGAATAGGCCCAACGGAGATCACAGAGAGAAGAAAGAGAATGAGCAAAGAGCAAAGAAAACCACCGTGGAGAGAAATGGAGATGGTAGGATCTTACTAGCAGTACAGTCATTTTCCAGTGTGCTTACGCTTCCCAGTGATTTATTCCTGCTGTTTACAAATGGCTTCTGTCACTGGCAGCTTTTATCCCCTAAAAAAAAAAGGAAAAACTCCAGAAATGATGACACCCTTCAGAGACCAGGTCACTGAGAAAGTCACCGGAGAGGCAGGTACCGTGATACTGCTGATCAGACTCTGAGCTTCAGGAAAGCAATGGCACAAAAATACTTCATGCCTGGAAGTGAGGCAGACAGGGAGGTAACAGCATGCAGCATCATGCCAAGGCAGCATGAATGATGCCTTCTACTCACTGTAATGCATTTTTAATGAACACTGCCACCCTAAATTTATAGCATATAAAGTGGGGGAGGGAAGTCCTCTGTGTGCATCCTTTGAAGTCATGTAAGACCAGGCTAAACTAAAAGCTAAGAGACAGGATCTGATGCGCCATGAAGCGCTACTACAGCACTGACTTAAAATGAAATATAAATCAGAAACGCAGTTCTCACCATACCAGGCTGCTTGATGCCTACAGGAACCAGAGTGCCTGTGGACAATCATCTACCCACTTGAACCAGAGTGATGGATCCATTTGCAGCAGAAATCTGCCCTTCCATTGGAAACATGCTCTGCTCCCTGCTGCTGGCAAGCCTCAGGCAGAGTCTGGCAGCTTTCTTAAAATGATTTCAAAGGGGAAGGGGCTCAGGTTAAGGAACATTTTGAGGCAATTTCAGAGTTGAACAGTCACCTCCCAGATAAAGGCTTTGTGCCTCATTTTATGCTGTGCCCAACACTGCAGCAGCCTGAATGCCAAAGGAACGGAGCTCCCGGGTTGGAATGAAGGTCAGCACTACAACAAATCCCCTTTTCTTTCTTTTTTTGACATTGTGGCATCTTGTAGCTCTTTTTTGACTGGGGACTGCTGCCTCCACAGGATTCTATGCTCTTTGGTCTTTTGTCACAAAGTGACCTTCACATGAATGCGGCCTTATCCCATGCTGTAGTAACACTTCATGGGCTTATCCCATGCCAGTGATGTGGTGTCAATTCAATGCTGTGCAGCCCACCCTGGTTAATCTGTCCTCCGATTTGTAACTCCAGACCTTGGAAATTGTGCCAAGAAAAAGGCAGCTCCTGGGACAGCGAGGCCTGACTTACTTGGAGACTCAGAGCTTGGCAGCAGTGAGGTACATTTATAAAGTGCCACAACATTATAACAGAAATCACATCGTTGCTCCAACTGGCCAAGGTATAGAACAGTATCATGGGAAGATACCAAAGGCTGGCTGAGCTTTCATAGGAGCCAACTTTAGCAGCCTCATTCAGCCCCAAAATGTTTGAATCATTCACATCCTATCACTATTTCCCCTTTAGATGCTGTCTTTGGGCTAGAGAAGAGCCACAGACACCATGCTCTTGAAGAACTGCCCTGGACATCCCCCCAGTATGCGCGGGGAGATGCATGTCCAGCCATCTGGCTGGTCAATGCCACCAGACCTCAGACAGCCATTGGACGGGGAGTCTCTCTGGGCATGCATATGCTCAGGAAACCTCAACACATACCCAGGATAGGTCATCCACTGCAATTAAAGCAGTTTTGTTTCCCAGCACCCTGATTCAAGGGAAAACCTGCAAGGGGGAGAAAATGCTGCCAGTGACAGCACAGGGGTCTACAGGGACATGGCACAGAGAGAAAAGAGGCTGCTCTGATTGTTCCCAAGCACTTGTACAATGGTTGCACTCTCAGCTGAATCCTAGGTGCTATCACACTGTCAAAGAGTAAAAAGTGAGAAGACTTCTTCCTGTTCTCCTCCAGGCTGGGCTGGCCACAGGACAAGTATCCTCAGCAGTCAAGTCTATTGAGGTGCCTAGGGATGTTCTTATCCAACACTAGGTGGATTTAAGAACAGATATGGTCACAGAAGAGCTGAAAAGCCCTAAACACAGTCTAAGTTAATTTCTGAGAGAATTTGCAATTGCTCTGGCACTGCAAATGCACACTTATACCAATATAAGCTGAGCAGAAATCACTACATCATTTGAATGGCAGTGATCTACTCCCATCTCATACCAAAGGAAACAGCTGAGCCAGGCTCAAGTCAGCCAAGTCCCTCCTGCTCCAGTGCTTCACATCTGTGTGGGCCATTTTCCCTGTTGATTTTGTTACAAGAAGCTGAAGTCTCATAATGTAGTGACAAGAGAACGTCTCTGTAGGAACGCAACAAAGAGAGCACTTTCTTCTCTATTGCTGTCACAACGTCACACTGAAGCTCGTGCTGAGCTCTTAGTGACCCTTTCATAGTACAGAAGTTTATTCTCAGCCCTCTTCACCCTCTTTCTTGAGGAGGTTGATGTATTAACAAATAACTGCCTAAGATTTGGCCAGTGCTAACTGCTGCATGCATTGATTCCCACTAGCCCATCCTATATATGTCCATATCACCTTGTTCAATCCCACCTTGGCTATTCAGGTCTGCAAGACAGAGAGGGAAAACCATGGATGCCACAGAGATGTGACTAACTTGGAGCCACCAGCCAGGCAGGCTGGAATGTGGGCAGGAGTGAGGTCCTCTATCCCATTTTGTGTTTGTGAGCCTCAGTAATGGCATTATTACCATGGGAAAGCTTTTTTTCTCAACAGAGTGAGATGAGTGGCAATGCTTTGAATTTTGCCAACTTGAAAGTAGCAGCCCAGGACATGTCACGTTTGAAAAGGCTGAACTGGTTCTAAGCATTAACTGCAGAAGCTGCTCAAAGACTTCAGCAAATGGCATACCAGCAGAACTGCACTTCAGCGCTCTCCTCCAGCTCCTTCCTCTGCACTCAGACTCCCCAGATCAGGGTAGCTGTAAGCTGGCACAGGCAGTGCAAGCAAGGGATTGCTGCTTATGGCAGGCACTGTGCTGATGTCTGTCCGCAGATCAGCGTTAATGCTCTGGCAGCACTCATACCTTGTTGATCCTGCTATACAGGCTATACAGACTGCTTTGTGTAGTGAAGAAGCTTGAGTTGGGATAATTGAAAGCAGTGCCCACTGATTTATTCCACTTCAAACACATTACATGCCATCTCCTGGGCCCTGATCCCGGTCTACAAAAGGGAGGAAGTCAGAAGATGGAGGAGTGAAAAAGAAACAGTTTGCCCCACTTTGAGGAGTTGGAGGAAGTGAATCTCTAATTTGTGATATATCCTAACACAGAGAATCATAGTCTTATATTGGCACTGGGGCATCTGTCCGTCCCCAAAGCTTAGTACATATCTTTAGCCCACACTACTCCCCAGGCATTTAAGATACTTGTAAAGGCTCTCCCCATTGCTGGGGTTCCAATATCTTTCTCTGAGTTTCATTCACCTTCCCTAGCAATAAAATGGCACATACAGGAGATTTTTGTTAGAGACGTGCTCAGATCATCTCAGAGCTAAGATGGAAAAGCAGGAACTATCTTAACAGGAAAAGCAAGACAGCTTGGCTCATTCAGCTACAGCAAAGGCTGAAAGGGAGCAGCATTGTACTCTATAAGAAATTCTATTGAAATCCTAGTCAATCCTAGTAAAACCAGGACAAGAAGAAGAGCTACAAAGAGGAAGTAGTTAAGCTAAATAATCATGCTCCAGGGACAAAGGGGCCATAGACAGTTGAGACTGGAAAGCCAAAGGCTTCTCATTATCACAGCTTGTTGCTCCTCTCACAATGTTGGACAAAACTCAAAGAAGCTCTGAGATGAAGCTTGCCAGTGGAAGAGGATGGTATGGTATGGCTGCCCATCACAGAGAGGTGACATGTTCACCAGCATCTCAAGTCAATGCACTAGGACCATTCCCTCCTACTATGCATTAAAGCTTCTCAAAATTGCTTTTTGCCACCCCACAGAGAGAAGCCCAGGTTGAGCTGCCCCGCAGCTAAAATGCAGGATCAGGAGCTATCACATCTATCAGTGCAATAGAAATCCACAATCACAGTGGGCAAGGGAAATCACAAATATCACACTTTTTTTTTTTTTTTCCAAACAGCAGTTACAGGCTTATCATATCAGGACTTTCCAAACCTTAGATGACATCCTCTTAGAAACCCATAAAACCCTCACATCACCACCAATGGCAGTCAAACCCAGCCTTGATCAAGCAAAATCTCTACAATATGCCAGTGAATGGGGCACGAGGATCATCTCCCTGATCAGTTGTACAACCTTGGAAACCAGGAAACTAAGCACCAACTAGAATGGTGGCTCTCACCATCTTTTGCATTGTAAGGGTGATGAAGAGAAGATGCTATCCTGAAGCAGAAGCACTGCCAAGTGCCCTCAGGAAGTTACTTCATGCCTCTTGAGTCTCAGCTCCCCAAAAGCAGAAGGTTAATGAGATCAACCACCTTTGAGGAGCATCTCGCACAAGACCTGTTCTGCAGGGGGAGCTGGACACTATTACTTGTAGAGCCCTCCCTGAAGGCGCACAACGAGGATAATTATGCAGCTTTTCTATTTCTAAAGAAGGAAGCATTCACAAGCATTGGAAAATGATAATGTGTTGTTTGCCATAAACACCGTAATTATATCTAAACCTCTCATTAACATGGAAATGACAAATGACACATTAGAATCAAGCATCTACAATTAGGCTAAAAAGCCATGGCAATTTGTTATTCTTTGCAAGAAATCATTTTTCACATCATTTACTCTGAATGAGGTCTCATTATGTAATGATATTTAGCTCTTCCACTTACTTTTCAGTTTTGCAGTTTTATTAATTGCACTCACAACAGTTCTTTAATATAAGCAAGCAGTGATATCTTCTACTGAATGGAAATCCAAATCTGAAAGCACCAATGGGATGTATTTACAGCCAAATGGAGGCAGGAAGACCCAAAGCCAGAGAAGAACATAGGGGCAAAATCTTCAAATGTCTTCAGTACAAATATAATTCTGTTCCAGCTGAGAAAAAGAATTTGCATTTCATCACCAAGAGGTTCAGACCAGCAACAAGCTCTTCTGCCAGCCTCACCCAACATCCTATTTTACTGTGATAACAAAAAATAACTGAATAGGAAGTGTCATTGAGATAATAGCAAAGCTTTTTACTGAAAGTTGTGCCATGAGGCAGTGAGCATTCAAAGCCACTGGCTAGTTCTCAGTAACAATGACTCAGACACCTGATGGCAATCAAGCTAAAATGGTACTGAGTCTTTACTGGCTGAGGAGAAAGCAAGTTTGACAGACAAAAATTCTCCTAGGAGGCAGGATGTGACAGTCTGATGCTGGGCTGTCCAAATGAAGGAGCCACAAATATATTTGGTAGGCAAACGGTGGAGAAGCTCCCTTTTTAGCTGGCATAGACGGAAATGGCTGATCTTAAACACCAACACTAAAAAAACTGAAGGAAAATGATTTGAAAGAGAGGAGCAATTTCATTTACAGCTAGATTGGCAGCTTCAAAGTATGCATCATGGTAGGACCTAGCTATTTTTTGTTCTGCTTTTCAAAACAGCATGAGACCAAACTGACCCCCCCAACAAGCGAGTCTGGTTTCATGGGTCTAATGGTGTAAAACCATATTCGTAGGACTCAGCACTGTGTAGCAAACTGGTACGGTACCTGACCATCACTTAGACCCAGCAACTCCTGATTCCTCCTCAGATTTCATACACATCCTGAAGAGGTGCCCTGGCTTGACAGAATAAACTCCAAACCAAGCACCAGCCCTACCTCCACATCCCTCCGGGCTTGTGTCTCTAACCTGGGTCTTCATATATTAATTGCTGTGGAGTGGCTGTTTCAGTGGCTGCAGAGAAGTAAAACCTCTTGTTTCTCTGCAGCACTTAGTAACTGTTATGGGTGAGGATTTGCAGAGAAGCTAATGTCCCAAAATCTTGGTGATGTTTGCTCCTGTGCACTGAACCTTATAAAATCATCACTGCCTCCCAGGCAGCTCTGTACAGCCCCGCAAGTGAAAGGATTAATTTATCCTCAGATCATCTCTTACCTGCATTTCCAATTTATTTAATATACACCACTGTTCCTGCTAGATTAATGTCTACGTGACTTCAGTCTCTGTGGGGTTTGCTGCTGCCACCAAGCACCTCCAGCCAGTGCTATGGCATTCTCCATCCCAGTCCTTCTGCTCAGAAACGAGTGGATCTGGTATTTCTCCAAGCAGATCAAGATAATCTGTAACAATTCACTTACACTAAAAGGGCATTACCTTGATTGGAACTGGACAGAGACCACTTTCTGATTAGGACAGTGATATGATGTGGCTCTAAGAAGACATTTTAGAATATTAAGATCTCTGAATGAACTCCTGATTTTGCTGCCATCATCTGTTCAAATAATGAAGAAATGATTTTGTGTGTGAGAACCTTCACAAAATTATCTGGATAAAGCTTCAGACCTTAATCCACTTTCAAAGTAGCAGCAAATATTTATTATCTAAATGCTGATGGCCACTCTGTACTGCTCAGCTTCCAAAGTGCACAAAATAGGCCAGAAAGGTTCCTGTTGACATTGACAAATGTTGTATTGGGTCCTCTAGGAAGACAAATTCTGCAGAGACAGTCATAAAGAAGGCACTGACAAGCCCCAACCACATGCAACCTGATTTCTTCTTGACAACCACCTTTCCAACATGACTCAATCCTTATACATGCCTGCAGATCAATGCTGCAGGCTCTCTCCTCTTAACATGGCTCCACACACCAGGCAGGAGCTATTCTCCCCATACTGACCAGCTGCTTCATGCCCACCAGGCAGGACATGCAAGAAAGTCACAGGTCAGAGGGAGTTGGCCCATGCCAAGTCATGCAGCAGCCACTCCTTCTGGGATCTCCAGGTCCTTGTCAGGTGATGGGATGCATCAGGCTACATACTCCCTCCCACAGAGACTCGTTTGCACCCCAAGAAAATGGGGAGATGGGAGATCTTTGTCCAAACTCATCATGGCCGACTCTCACCTCCAATCTGGAAGGTTTGTAGGACATGGCATCACCCACAAGGTGAGATGACGCAACAAAGGTCAAAAAAAGACAAGAAGCAGCAGGAGAAAGCACTATAAAATAGAGACCTTTGTCAGGATTTTATATCTCCCAGTGTACAGATAAATCTCCACATTTCATGCTAGAAGTAATCAACCTGGAGAAAGACACAGGCATCTCATCACACTTCAAGCAGGAGGCTGGTCACTTATCTTCCAACATATCTGGCAAAATCCCACAGACAAGTCAGTGAGCAAGCTCTAACATCAAAGGCAATGTTAGTAGCCTTCTCTGAGGAGGAAATTGTTACCCAACAGCATATTTCAGAAACACACAAAGCCAAGAAAAGGTTGAGAATCAGAAGTTACTTTTGGCTGTTTCAAAAGTATTGCAGTCCATCAGTCAGGAGAGCGCTGTGCCTGAATAAGCTGCAATTTTTTAGTTTATAATTGCAAATATTCCGCAAAGAAAATTCTCAGGGAAAAGGCTGCCTTTTCCAAAGCACAAACAAAACGTCTACAGGCTACCTAAATCTGCAATTCTGTGTAGGTACAGAAAACAATGAAACTGCAGAGCACATCTGAAATTTAGCCATAAACACAAAAGATAAATTGCTGGCCTTATCCTGTAATGTTGTGAATTGGTTGACAGATTAGAGAATTACTGATCAAGCCTAGTTAGGAGTTTGATCAAAGAACTGTCGACTCAAACCATGATTTATAAGTCTGTCCCTTGACTGAGAAATGCTATTTGTCCACATTTGCTTCAACTCAAAGGGATACAGGAGTTTAAGTCTCATTTTCCATATGAGCTGTTGGACCCATAACCAGCTTTAGGAATCCACGGGTAATTCACAGCATACAAGAAAATTTTCATTCTGGTATCTGTGAACAGCAAAGAATACCCTGCAAAACAGAGCAAAGCAAACCTATCTGGTGCCTTGCTGAAAAAGCCATTACTTTCTATGCTATTGCACCAGCTTTTCTGCATTGCAGCTCTAAGATCCTGCCTGTTGCAAGTGGGAAATTAATTCAGTCCAGCAGCGACAACAACTGCTGGGCAGACAAGTTACAAAAGAATATATGTAAAGTCCTCAGCAGGGGAAGGGGATGACACAGACTTACACTGATATCTGTACTCAGCTGCATGGGTTTGGTCCCCAAGTTAAATTACCAACAAGGTCACACCTCTTGATTTCAGCACAAAAATGTTTTATGGGGAGCCTGGTAAATCTGGACAACACTGAGCAGATAAGCACCTTGGAAGGTACCTTTACTTTCTGAGTTTCATCTCACTGCTGGTATGCAAACCAGACAGTTTCTGGGGTTTCTGTCCCTGGCATATGGTTAAGGGCTGTGGGAGGAAGCTTGTGCCAAAGGAAGAGAATGTAAGAATAACTGTACTGGATCAGCTTAGCCCTGCATCCCATCTCTGAAGGTGGACGCTCATAGAAAAGCCTAAATGCAGGGCAAACACACAGTTGATACTTCCCTGCCTCACTCTCCAGCCTGCAGCAATTCAGGGATGATCCAGGGGTCACAGCTTTCCTCTTTGGCAGGCTTCTATGCATACTTTTGTCTCAACAACTGTCAACATCTTGTTCATGAACAAAATGTAAAACAGGGATAAAGAGATGGAATTTCTGGTTAATTATTTCTATTATTGTGAAAGCTGAAAGGCCATCTGAGATGACACACTCATGCAATAAATGCTCTACAAGCATGTAAAAGATGAAGTATGTGCCCAAAGAACCTAAACAAACAAACCACCGCAGAAGCATTGATACTGCCCAGTCTATGAATACCAGGACTCAGGAACAAAATGTGTGATTTGTTCAAGGACACAAAAAGCAGCACCAACAGTAATTAAACGGATGAGAAGACCAGGCTCAGCTTACAGCAAGTCTAAGTCAGACCCAAGGTCTGGATGCTTAGTAAGGCTGACAGTGGCCAACAGCATTCGCCTAAGAAAAGTTTATGAATGCAATGATCATACAGCAGCACTCTCCTTACACACCTTCCTGGCATGTGTTGCTTTGTGGCTCAGAGACCTGCAGAGCCAGACACAGGATTTCTGCATTTGATAGATACAGATGGACTCTTCCTCTATGAAATTGCTTACCCAAATGGAAAATCAAACACAGAAACTGCCAGCATCCTCACCAACCTGTGGTTAGGCACTCTCCCACAGTTAGTGATGCACTGAGCAAAGTCTTGTGTAATGTGTTATGAACCTGCCTCATCCTGCCTGTTTCACGTGATGCTCTCCAGGTCAGGTATCAGGCAACAATCACTCTCTGCTGCTCAATACCCCTTGTGATTTTACCAGCCTTGGTCAGGTCTGTATAGTCATTCCTTGCACAGAATCACATTTATCCTCTGGTTATTCTTGCTATTTTATCCTTTTGGTTACTCTTTGGTTATCATTCTTCTTCCACATACCTTTTCCAGCTCTGCTGTATCTTTTTTGAGATGAGCACACGGGCATAATGGCACCAAGTGTTTAGGTTCAAAATGATGGTTATTTTTCTCTCTGTTCCTTTGTTCTCCTGCATCCCACCAAACCAGTGTTCCTACTGTATCATCCTTCCCTTCATCTCATAAGAAATTGGAGCAGAAGATTTGCTTTAAGTTTGGCTCTTTTCCAAGAGTCCCCAGTTCACCAGCCAAACAGTCTAGAATTAACAATAAAAATAATTCTCAGCCTAAATTTTCCCCTAGAACTTGACTGTACCCAAGATTTTCTCCAGGATCTCTTTCAGAAACATAATCTATGCTTTCCTATTCGCCCAGGCATAAGTCCTGTTTTCTTCCATGACTCAGCAGATATTTACTGTAAGTGTTAACATCCAGCCATCCCGAACTCAAGAGTGACTGTGAAGAAAACCTCTGCATCACTACCCAGGGCCTCAGACAGGGTAGGATGGATCCAGTATTTATCACCTGGTAGCCCTATTAGTAAAGGCTGGTTTGAAGCAGTACAGAGCAGAGGAAGGAAGCAACTGAGTCGTCAGCCCATGAAGAGGGACTCCAGCACCCTCAAGACCTCTCCTGGTTTGTCACAGGTAAATGAGGACAAGAGGACTCTTCTGCCACCCACATTATGTAATATATCCAGTGTCACTGCTGGCAGGAACTTGAAGCAATTCAGCATGTATTAAGAGTCCCACTGTTTTTTAAGCCCTCATATTTAACTTCAAAGCCCAAACAGTAGTGACTAATCAAACTTTAATAACTAATCATTGCTGCTGTCAATTAGTACCATTAAGTGTGCTTTCCCTACAGCAGATGTCTCCAATTCAGATACGCCAGCTCTGGTTTGGAGGGATGGTGTTGCAGCACCAGTGGCAGTCCCTGTTTATGCACTGTCCCAGAAGCTCCCACCAGCTGCAGTGACAGCTCCAGGAGACATCCCCAGAGACAGGATCCCCTGCAGCACCCGGGAAAGGAGCAATGCAACTACATCCCAAGCCCTGTGCTGTCTCTGAAGGCATTTCTGTCTCTTTGATGGTGTCACAGCCCACCTGCAGCACTTTAAAATCAAACATGGGGGGGGGGGGGTGTGTGCAGTGATTCAGTCCTGCCAAGCATGAAGCAAAATGGTTCACAATCCCAGAGAAGGGTCTTCACAGACCTCACAGCAGCTCCAAGACTGTGGGACCAGAGCCTCCATCAGACCAGTCACCAGAAGAATGCTTGGGTTTGCTAGCTGAGATTCTGACTTGATCTGCTCCATTAAGACATGCACCTTAGCAAAAAATGCTCCTGGCTTGCTTCTGCCTAGTAGAAGTTAAATGAACAATCTGCTAAATTAACAAACTGCTTCTCCTGCTCCATACAGCAATTGTACTGGAGCATACAACATCTGGCTGAACAGGGTTCACTCACCATAGAGTCACTGCAAACTGCGACTTAAGAGGTCAGTGCAAAATACCTGAGCCAAACAGACAAGCCACAGGCACATTCCCAACCTATGGGAAACTTATGGTGCTCTGACCTAGCTTAGCTTGTGTTGCTGTGGCCAGGCAATTGCACGTCACCTTAAGGTCACTGCAGACTAAGCCCACGTGCACAACCAGCTACTGTGCTTCAGCTAACGCACTGTAACTTGACATAAGCCTGAGGCACAAGACCACACAGGTCTCCCAGGAAGGCTGCAATCAGGAACACATTTGCTGGCTACAATAAAGACAGCGAAGGGTACAGAAGTATGGACCTGCATTCTGTCTGGCAAACAAACCCACCTCCAGCCCAGATATTACACAGCTGTACATATTTAAAGGCAGCAGACGTCTATTGGAGGACTATATCCTTTCGTGCTAAACTTCAAAACATCTTCTACATCAAAAACATATTATCCGACTTAAAATCTAGCCTACATAAATAGCACTCACGGGAACATGTTCTGCTTACAGAGCACATGTATCCAGAAAGCACTGCTTCATTGAGGCTATTAATTTGACCTAATACTATATTTTAATCTAATACTATATATTAATACTACTTGGTCAGAGCAATGCCAGGCACAGCTACAGGTTGGGCAGAGAAGAGATTCAGAGCAGCCCTGAGGACAAGGACTTGGGGGTGTTGGTCGATGAGAAAATGAACATGAGCCGGCTTCAGTGTGTGCTTGCAGCCCAGAAAGCCAACCATATCCTGGGCTGCATCAAAAGGAGCGTGACCAGCAGGTCGAAGGAGATGATCATGCCTCTCTACTCTGCTCTCATGAGACCTCACTTGGAGTATTGTGTGCAGTTCTGGTGTCCTCAACATCAAAAGGACATGGAACTGTTGGAACAAGTCCAGAGAAGGGCCACAAGGATGATCAGGGGACTGGAGCAGCTCCCGTATGAAGATAGGCTGAGAAAGTTGGGGCTGTCCAGCCTGGAGAAGAGAAGGCTGCGTGGAGACCTCCTAGCAGCCTTCCAGTATCTGAAGGGGGCCTATAGGGATGCTGGGGAGGGACTCTTCATTAGGGACTGTAGTGACAGGACAAGGGGTAATGGGTTAAAACTTTAACAGGGGAAGTTTAGATTGGATATAAGGAGGAAGTTCTTTACTGTTTAGGGTGGTGAGGCACTGGAATGGGTTCCCCAGGGAGGTTGTGAATGCTCCATCCCTGGCAGTGTTCAAGGCCAGGTTGGACAGAGCCTTGGGTGACATGGTTTAGTGTGAGGTGTCCCTGCCCATGGCAGGGGGGTTGGAACATGATGATCTTAAGGTTCTTTCCAACCCTAATTATTCTATGATTCTATATTTGATCTTCTACCCAACAAAAAATAGAGACTGTATTTAACCAGGTCTTACAGAAAATAACAAAACCCAAGAAGATATTTTCCTGACAGAATATTCATACTGAATCCTACCTCATCATTTTCCAGAGCTTGCTTACTGACGTTTGGAAGGAAAGCCAGAACTGAGCAGGGCAAAGGTGACCCCCATTTATACAAGGTAAAAACAGCTTCTGCCTACACTGGAAGGGCAGACACCAAGATTTCCCCTCAAAGCTAAACCAAAGCATGTGCTCAAGTATGGGTTTATGGAACCACTGCATGAAAGGAAACAAAATCAGGGCAACTGAAGAGGGAGCAGTCCCACGGGATGGTATGGTGAAGCCATTGAGAGGCCTTTGAAATCCTCCACTGGTGTAAGACCTGTCCTGAAGCATGCAAAGAGAAATGCCAGCATACTCACACACGCAGCAGAAGTGCAGAAGGGCCATTGCAATGTTAAGTGTGCCAGGGCTGGGTTCCTGACAGGGAGCTTGGAGCAGCATCTGGACTGCCCTGGCATGGGCATCTATAAGCTGGTATGATGTATGCACCAAATCCATCTTACAGGGATAGTGACAGAAGCACAGCATGTAAAACTGCTAAACAAAACAGGGGATCCCCTGGGGAAACATATAATGGCTGCAGAATGGGTGGCCAGGAGCATAGAGCTCAGCCCCAGTGATTGCATTAAGCCCCTTGCTAAAAGCAAGTAGGAAGCTGAGCACCCACTCCTGCAAAACCAGACCATGCAAATACCTGCATGAGAAGGCCAGTCTCAACAGGCTGAGGGCAACAGGGGATGTGGGGAAAGCAACCCAGAAAAGGAATAAAGCTGGAGAAACTCTTGGCCTCGCTTCACATTAATAAAGCTTCAAGCACAGATGGTGTTGCCAGTGTACTAAAATAAATTATAGGTGACCAGGAAACAGCTGTGCTGAAACCCTTTATTACATCCCAGGCTTGGATGAGGCTGGGTGACTAGAGCTATTCAAAAAAAAGGAAAAAATAAAAAGAAAAAAAAAGAAAAAAAAAAGAAAAATAAAAGAGGAAAAAAGGCAAGTAGAATACTCTAGTAATTTTTGCTGTATCAACTCCTCTCTATGATTAATGCTGACACCCAGCATTTTTGCAAAACTACAGTTGCTGGGGGTTTGAGGTAATTATTTTATTGTCAGTCAAAATATGAGCAATTTACTTATTTCCAATATATGTTCCTAATTTACTCTCAGGCAGAGCTGGACTTGTATACATATCAAGGGAGCATCCTTCCAGGAGGGAACCCTGATCTCCTTTGATCCTTAATTTGAGCAAACGCCAGAGGGTAGGAAGGTTTAGTATCAGGCATTTGCGGTTTGCACTGCCCAAGCAGAGAGAAAGCATACCAACATTTTCATTAGAAACAAATATTTTAAAACTATCATCTCAATAAATTCCCCTCTCTCTCCCTGCTACTTGTCGCAATGAGCTCTTTTCTTCTGTTTTTCTCTTACCAGCTCTGCAATGGAGCCAACATTTTAACCCAAAAGATCAGCCTGCAACACAAATCCCCACAAAGACAGAGGCAATTCAAGGCCAATGAACCTTCACTTTCCCTCACTCCAGTTTGTCTTTTTTTTTTTTTTTGAGGGCTGAAATGCCATTAAAACAAAACCTATCTTTTGCACCATAGTATAGATCACTGTTAGAAAATACATGTGATTTCTCCAACATAAAGACACCCAGACTGGCACACAAAAGAAAAATTAATAATTCTCACCCAGGGAAAGCTACTGCCCTGCCTGTGTTCTTCAATCAAGCTAAGTAATTACTAAAATCCATAGGGAGAGAGGGCTGAAAACCATCTCCTCTGTCTAAATGGAGCCAAGTTTTCTGACATATATAAACTGAAGGACAGAAGAGGCAAAGCACACCGAGATGTGATAGTGTGTACACTGGAATTGCAGACATGAGGAAAACCAGGATTATTGCAGATTAAAAAGAGAGCAAAATCACTACAATTTGTATTACAGTAGGGCTGACAAACATGGGGACAGACAGACAGTACCAAAGCAATTGTCAGTCTAGAAGGATGCCTGCCTCACTGCACTGTGCAGAAACCCAGATGGTGCTTGGTTAGCAGATGCAGTCCAGCCCTCACAGCACAGAGCTCTGCACAAGCTAATGGACCCTATCCTTTAATCAAGGCGAAAAAACGAGATAAATTACTTGGAGCAGAAAATGCCAAGCCATCCTCCAAGGTAGACACATCCTACATCTAAAGGCTGTAGAAAATGGATAAATAGAGCCAGACAGCTGGAGAAGGCCAAAAGCACTCAGCCATGTGCTTGAATTTTCCGACTTTGCTTTCTTGGGCCAACAAGAGCAACTGGAGGTGCTGGCAAAAACCCTCTTAGAAGGAGTCCTACTCTGGAAAGCTCAGGAGTTTGATGCTGCAGGCTTCCTTTCCATGCCCCCCCCTGCAATCTGAGAAGTGTGAATTTGCTCAGCCATGGTATACCACGAACACAGTCTGCCAGGCAAACTGTAGGTAACCAATGGCACAGACTTCAGTTCTGTTCAGCGCAGCTTCCCTAACGCTCTCCACACACAAACATCACCAAAAGCTCCCCTGTCCCAGATGGTGGAAACAGCCATTTCTACCACAGAAGCTGCTGCTCCCTCCCTGCAGGTATTTCAGGAGATTTTTGCATGGCAGGGTAGTGAGGACTAGGGCATGCAGAAGTGACAGCAGCCCTCTGCCTCCCACCATTCACTGGAAATGTCCACCCATCAGCCAGACCTCAGCTGTGGCCTCTCATACTGAACAATGCCAACCATAGTGACCAATGTCCCCCCTCTCCTTCCACAAACTGACAGTGAATTGTTCTGTGGCTTCACACCACCTCGCTCCAAACTGAAGAAAAAGAGGCAGAAATGCTGTGAATGGACAGGACCTCTTCTTTCCCCCCAGCAATAGTCAGTAACTCCAGTTTAACACCTTGTCTGATGGGATCCCATCTTCTTTGCAGGCAGAGAGAGGAAAGGCAGAGCCAAACCTGAGCAACTCCTGGAGGCAGCACTTACAGGCTCTTAACAAACAGGCTTAGCCAGTCTTCCTATTATACAGGTTTAACTGGATGCATAAACCTCATGGAAAAGCTGCTATTTCAAAGTAATGTATCTGAGGATGTTACAGTGCTGCTGTTTCTCAACATACTCCACCAAAACTATCAGGCTAAAATATCAGCCCAAGTTCCCTGCTGGAAGTTTCCATATAGAAAGGCTCCTGCTGTTTTTCCCTTCCTTTGGATAAATTGCAAGCATATACAATTTTTTTCTACCGTAACAGCTTTATTTCACCTGTTTCTGATAGCTACTTGCTTTCAGAGCTGTAAATCACTAAACCACCCTCTAATCTTCTGCTTTACTCATCTCTATTCCCTTCCTTTGGTCTTGATTTCTGCTTAAAGGACAAGAGTCCAAGAGGAAGGATGTGATCCCATGCATTGGTGGTTCATGCTCCGTGGCTTGAACCTCCTCATCCCAATTCACAGCAGAAACAGATACACTGTCAGCTCCTCCCATTCAAAATGCATGGCCCTCGTTCATGAGGGCACAGCAGTCTTGTGCTGGATGAAGAAAGGTAAGAGTAGGACAGTAGGACAGGACCATGGAGCTCAGACTTGTCCAAGTTCTGCATCTCCTGGGAAGGTCCCACTGTCCAAAGTCCCAGCAGAAGGCATGGGGCTGCTTTTCACCATGCTACCAAACACCATGCTGCAGCACATGTGCAGGATTGGTCTGCAAGGTTTGTTATCTCAGCTGGCCTCAGAGCAGAAGTAGGAATAAGTCAGGCCAAAGGAAGAAGCAATATTAAAGAGGAAAAGAGACAGAGTTCCCAAACGCTTTGGGATAAAAGTTAGTGAAAAGAAAAAGCCACCACTGATGTAAATTGTTCGCTCCTGGGAGCTGCTCTGTCATTACAACAGTGTATGTCACATCAAGCTGCCGGGGACTGTTGCTGTTTACAGGCAAGTGGATGTAAAATTTCCTTTGACAAGGCAAACCTGATTAAATATAAGCCCATTCCAGGATTAAGACACAACCACAAACAATCTCTTAAAACAGATAAAAAAGAAGTCATTCCAAAGAGAGTACACAACCCTCACAAGGAATGGAAACTTGATTTTGGCACAGATTTATGATGGGAGCTTTATTACTGCTCAGGAGGGGAAAGGGGAGCTAGCAAGGAACTGTATACATTATTTGGAGCACCCAGAAAGACAGGAAAAATAATAAGACCTTGCTTGGCCAACAATTTGTAATACAAAACTCCCAGAAACACGTATGGGGCAAAGCTACAGAGGGCAAGACTGCTGCAGGCAGTTACACTTTGAATCAGGAATAAAAATTTACTGGCTCTGCTCCTGATCCTGGCTCCTGCCAGCCTGTCTCACCTGGGATTTCTATGGACTCAGCCCGTTCTGCTGGGATGGTGACTTTCTATGTGATCCTTTGCTCCCTTCCCAGGGAGAAATGCAGGTACTCATGTCCATGAAATGCCCCCCCCACTATTTTAATCCTCCTAGCTTAAATCCTTACTCTGCTAAAGGCTCCCTCATGAAACCAGTGGTGTCACTTGGCCTCTTGGTGGTTTTGCTTACCACCGTTGAAACAAGGATACCCTTTCCAGGGTAATTAAGAAGGTAAATGCATTAAAGATTAAAAGGCACTCTGATGTTCCAGTAACACAAGCTGTAACAGTACTTAAATGAGATCCATTTTGGGCAGTGATTAAAGAACATACTACTAACGTCTAACTCTCAGCTTCTGTCTTCCTAATGCTGGCTATTTTTGCCCATAAAAGCATTAATCCCAACTTCCTGTAAAAATGACAAATATTCAATTATTTGGCATCTTCCACAACTCTGCTTCTGCTACTCTGCCTTACAATCATTAACCAGTGGCACCCATTATATGATTTATGCAGTATTATTTGAAACCACAGATCTGCAATACAGCTAGAGCTATTTCCTCTGTAACTACTCAAAGCTGCAAATAGCCATAAAAAAAAACCCACATTCAAAAAGGGTGTTTATTATGCAAGTGCCTTGTCATTACTTAAGTACCTTAAGTACTATGACCTTCCATTATTGTAAGAACTAAGATCCTACACACAAAAATACGTGAAATGCAGGCATGGTTTATATTTTGGAAGCTACTTGTTGAAAATTACATTGTCACACTTTCTTAATCTTTAACTCCCATTTACAGGGATGATCCAAGCTCCACTGTGTGGAGTATCTTCACGAGTTGATGGATACGTATAACAATAGATGCGAAATCCGGAAATTCAGGTGACTTGTCACAAGCTACCCCAAAACCACAAAAGCCCTCTTACATGGTATTGCCATTTCCGTAAAGAGGTGGATATAAACAACACACCAATAATCAGCTAAAGAAACGCAGACCTGGACAAAAAATGGGTTTAGGGTAAACAAGAGAACAAAAAATAGTACCTAACATACATAAAAGCCACCATTTATAGTAAATTCAGATGTAATATGGAACTGCAGATCAATGAAGAAAGAGCAAGTTGCAAAAGCACGATAATAAACATACAATAATTACTTCAAATGGAACCTAAAGTAAGAAAGAAGAAACCATTAATGTGAACACTGAATCTCTTAAAAGACCCCAGATATTGATGACCCACTACAAACACCTGAATAACGCCCTACCACCCACAGAAACAAGGACAAGCATAACACCAGGATAAAGCACAGAAACTAAGGTGTGTGTGCAACAATCCTAACTGCATTAGTATTCCTTTTCCTGTTATAATTAGAACTGGACTAATAATTATTAGAGTCTTAAGATTTTAAATATATTAGCAATAAATTCTTGGGTTTATATATACATGAGGTGTGCCTCTTTTTTGCTCATAAAACAAGATTTTGAGCATAACAATGGGGTTTCCTCTGTTAAGGTTTATGGTACAAATCAGCCTCTCCTGTTTGCTACTGTTATATTAATGGTGGCCTACAATAAGCACCTGATAGTTTCAGTCAACATCTTAAAGAAATGAAGTCCACCATAACAAACTCTACTTAGACAACCCGAACCATACATTTAAATAGTCACAACCCCGTATGCCTCGAGATAAAAACGTCATTGTCACTGCAAACAACTCAGTATGTTTTGAATGCACAAGGCAAACTACTGCATGCCCTAAGGCACCAAAATTAAAGGCTTAGTTAATTGCCCTAGACCTCCTGCTGCTTTCTTGCTACAGACAGCAAGAGTTCTTCAGCTTGGGACATAGATGATAGGCAAGCACTATGGCATTAACAAATAGTTTGGGAGCCTGGGGACATTTTTACACTGCATTGCAAAGTCCTCACAACAGTTCAAGCTAAGTTGCTGTGCCTTGGCTCAAGGTTGCTAAATTAAGAATTCTCACAGACACTTAAGTACTCTTAAGAAGGGGGCTAGAGTCACAGCAGGCACTGGCAGAACAGAAGTAGAGGGATTTGATCTCCATGGAAGTGTGCAACAAAGAGTATCTACTTTAACAATCATGAGAAATAAGTAAAAGACCCAGAAACTGTTCACTAGGTTTGAACCCATTTAAATCAACTCCAGTTTTCCTGTAATGCATAAACAGTTAATCACAAAAGAGGTAGCAGGGAAAAATTATTTTGATTCATTCCCAGAAATCCCAAGTTTCCCACCCCTCTGATGCTCTCTGAACAGTTAATGTTTGCCTACCACAGACAACTTACATACAAATCAAGAAAAAAGTAGAGAAAGGTCAAAGTCATAGAATCATAGAATGGGTTGGAAGGGACCCTAAGGGTCATCCAGTTCAACCCCCTGCCATGGGCAGGGACACCTTCCACCAGACCAGGTTCCTCCAAGCCGCATCCAACCTGGCCTTGAACAGGAATGGGGCAGCCACAGCTTCTCTGGACAACCTATGCCAGTGGCTCACTACCCTCACAGGGAAGAATTTCTTCCTGATATCTAATCTAAATCTACCCTCTTTCATCTTAAAGGCATTCCCCCTTGTCTTGTCCCTATATGCCTTTGTCAAAAATCCCTCTCCAGCTTTCTTGTTGCCCCTTTAGGCACCGGAAATTGCTCTTAAGATCTCCCCAGAGACATTTCCAGGCTGAACAAGACCAGCTCTCTCAGCCTGTCTCCATAGGAGAGGTGCTCCAGCCCTCCGAGCATCTTCATGGCCCTCTTCTAGACTTGCTCCAACGGGTCCACATCCCTTCTCCAGAGCTACAGGCCATAAAACAGCTTTTGGATCAAGTTTTATTTTATAAAGGCACAAATACCAATCTTCTGCTTTACTTTTAATCTAAATATTGCTGGCTAGAAAGTCAGCTGATGGACTGTAAAACTGACAGCCTCATTGCTACTGCTTATATATTGCTTTTGCTCAGATGGAGTTTATGTTGGTCCAGCTGACTTCCCAAAATTGACATTTTTAATGATTCTATTTTGCCAGCATTTCATCACTGACCACTTGTCGTGGTTTAAACCCTAGCCAGACAGCTTGCTCACTCACTCCCAGTGAGTGGTGCCGGGCTGAGAGCAATTGAGGCCCCCCCTCTCCCCGGGGCTCTCCCCTTCCCCGCTCCCAGAGGAACGGGGAGGAGGATCGAAAGAGTGCAACTCCCACGGGTTGAGACAAGAACAGTCCAGCAACCAACGTACAACACAAATCACCATCGCTACCACCAACTACAACAACGATAAGAGAAAATAACAAGGGAAGAGAATACGATACCACCGGCCAAGAAGCGAGTCCCACCCGGAAGCCCGTGTCCTTCCGGGTAACTCCCAGTTATCCCCCTCCCCGGGCATGACGTGCTGTGGTATGGAATACCTCTTGGCTAGCCTGAGTCAGGTGTCCTGTCTCTGCTTCCTCCAGGCTTCTCCTCCTCCCTGGCAGAGCATGAGCCTCACAAAGTCCTTGGTCAGGGTAAACATCACTTAGCAACAACCAAAAACATCAGCTTCACCAACACCGTTCCCAGGCTGGAAGTCAAAACACAGCACTGCACCAGCTACCAAGAAGGAGAAAAATGACTGCTACTGCTGAACCCAGGACACTACTACAAAAACCCAAACTGTCTCTTGCTCTGTCAAGCTGTTTGTGGATCAAGTTACTTGTTTTCTAGGGATTTGCAGTGTGTCAAGCCATCAGACTAAGCAAACTCAATAACAACTGACCTGAGGTAGCTAGTCCGATATTTCTAGGCTCTTCTGTACTATAGATTTCAGCATAAAATGTCAAAATTCTGAAGGGTAGAGGAGAGATGCATCCCCAGGAGCAAGACATATGTATGAAGTATTTTAAAAATGGAAAATGCCAACTGTAAAAGTTTGCTGCTTTAGATGGCGTACCCTCATCTTGTACTCTGTTGGGTACCATTATCTTTCTTCAGGTCTTCCTTTCCTATACTGTGTCCTAGGTCAAGCAGAACAACTTCCCCTTCTAAACCATATTTCATGTGCACAAGATGGGAAATTCCTCACATCTCAGCACTATTTGGCAAAGTAAGGGAAGCACAGAGCTCTCCCCCAGATTGCACAGACACATGCCATAGGCTGAGGCAGGTGGGAGCACAGTGCCCCTGACCCAGCTGCATTCAGAACTGCAGGGGGGTTGTCTGGGGATGGTCCAGTGGTTATGAAGCTGCCTTACAGTCAAGTTGATTTTAGCTTTAGAAGAAAAGCACTTAAAAAAAATAGATGTCAGAGGAATGAAAATCACTTGAAGGGTTTGAAAGATAAATAATCTGTGCATGTGTCCAGTAGATCTAAAGCTTTACAAGCCCTTCACAGTGAGTCTGGTCTCTTCAGGTGCTCAAGCAGATGGGCATGTCTTCTGACCTACTGTCACATTCAGGGGGTTTCTTAACAATCTGCTTCCTGCTGACATGAGCTATACACTTCTTCTACCCTTCCTGTTCTCCCTAATATATATCATAAACATGTAACCAGGTCAGGTTTGGACTCAGATATGGACACAGCAGTAGCCCAGCATGTGCCAATGCACCCAGGGCCAATGCACCAGGACAGAAACTCCCACCTGGCACAAACTGGGAAGAGTAGAAGGGGTACGCTACTGCCGCAGCATCTCAGAGAAAGGGAGTCCAGCACTACATGGAGACATGACAGCATCTCCCATTCCACATGCACTCCCAGCAGACAACACCTTTTGGGTTCCCTCAACCTAGGATATGCTCCTTGTTTGGCTTCAGATTTTTAGCGTGAGCTCATGCAAGCCCTTGGTTTTCTTTGTGCCTCTCAAACATAAATAATCTCTCTTCCTCGTAGGAGGACTGCAGATGGGGAAGGAAACAGTACCAAAGGGCCATTAAGGTTGTCTAGACATAAAAAGAATATACAGCTCTTTGCATAAGTTTTTACCTTGTGGAATCAGAGGGGTGAGTCACAAGCAGAGAGACTGATCCCACCATGTCCCTTCATTTGTCACCTACTACATCATCGCACAGAAATCCCATCTAACTGCCAAAGATGAACTCAGCTCAGCCACAGCCTCATCCTCTCCCTCACAGCTGCCTCTACAGACTGCAACAGCTTAAAAATAAAAGGCAATCCAAACCATTTAAATCTAGTAACACATAACCCGGCCATGCACTTCCAGGCAATGCAGAAATTTGTGTCTGTCCAGTCAATCACATGCACGGCTTTGGTGCTCTGCAGCTGACCCAATTTGAGAGGCTTCACAGGTGGCTCCTCCAATTTACATAAGGTTAAATAAAACATAAGTTAGGGAGAAAAAAATCCTTTTTGGCATAAAATCAATTTATTCCATGTCTGAAATTTTTTGAAAGATGGCCTTCCCAAGATCTAAGAAAGAGAGAAAGTAGTAGAGGATGAAGGTTGCAGGATAATGCAATATCAAACATCAGAAACTGAACCAGACCTGTATGTTCAGAAGCAGGTCTTTAGAACAGCTATTGCAAAGCGCACCCTCCAGCATGGCTCTGCGCTAGAGCAAGGACTTTCATACAGATGCTGTTACACAAGGAGTGTTAAAGCTCCTCACCGTTTCACAGCCCAGGCCTGCTTATTTTTTGTGCACAATTATTACAGCCTCTGCAGTCAGAGAGGTTTACTGCACACCAGGGACAGTTTCAGCCTCGTCACTGCTTTCTCACCTGCCTCATTTACATATCTGATAGGCATATCCTATCCCAACCCTCTTCCTACAGCAGCAAAGGTAGTAAGACTGGAAACACAGCTATAACTCTATTTCAGACCTCCATCAGCTATGAACAGAGCTGTGCCTGAGGAACAACCTCCTACATAGCCCCAGAGTTCATGGCAACAGCCAACGTCATAAACAAACAGCACCTTCAGCAGTCTCCAGACATCCTTTCAGACAAACCAGCAATGCCCTGCCCCCTCTTCCAGAACAGAACTACTGTCAAGAGCCCTCCAGGGACTCAAGCTGATGGCATTACATCAGCAACCCTACCTAGGATATTAAATGCACAAAGATTCCTGAAAAGAGATATCAGTGCCATCTTCCTCTATGGTGTGCAATGTGATGTCTGGTGTGCGGCAACATACCCCAGAGTCTGCAAAACACTGCCTCTCTGCCTCTCACTGCAAAACACAAAGCCACACCAGCTTTGACTTGCATCAGAGGGACATCACACATATAAACACTGATTAGCTCTTTATAAGTGGAATAAATTAGTCCAGTCATTAAACATAGTGCCTATATGTACAGTGGGGATAAACTGTAAAAAGCTTTATAGAGGCTTTGAAGGTTTGTCTTGCTTAACACTGCCAGCATAGGGTCCCATGGCTGGACCGCACAGTCCTTAAAAATGCCAGAAAAGTGGGGCTTACAAAGATGTTGCTGAGATAGCAAACAGACTGATCAGCAATTCCCCTGTTGCTTTATCCTCAGAAGATGTGTCCTTGAACTAACTCATCTCAGGCAAAGGGAACTGAAATTTCCGCTGGACCCTCACCTGAGAATTTCTTTATTTCTCACCCATGAAGCAAGACAACACTAAGCTCTGGGAACAAAGGAGCAGACCTGGAGTATTAAGAACAACTCTCCCCAAAATGAAAACTCAGATCACACTGCCTAGGACCCATCCCAGTTTGATCAGCTGCCACTAGTGGATGGGCTTTCCTCAGAAATGAACCCACTCTGTGTTTAGCTTGAGAGCCAACCCATGAGACTTTCTGGCACTAGGGACTGTCTCATGCAAAGTGAAGAGCAGGAGACGTATCCTCTTCTAAGGGTGAAGGAAAAAGGGGCATTTTGTCTTACCCAGACCCTGGTTCTGCTGCTCCCACTCAATGGTGTCAGGAACCTGGTAGGACACCCCAGCCAGCTGGGCCACAGGGTTTTCCAGTCCAGCTATGGGCTCCTGGGAGGTCTCTCCTGGAAGCATGAAACCTGGCAGCTCCGTGTCACCCTCCATGCTTTCATCCATCAAATCTATGTCTTTGTCCTCCTCATCTTCCTCTTCCTCCTCTTCTTCTTCTTCCTCCTCTTCATCCTCTTCCTCACCCTCTGGCCAGGGAGACACAAAAGCAACATCAGGAAAGATCCAACAAGACAGAAGGTTCATAAATCTCTATGGGTGAGCACCACTTCTAAAGGCAGAACAAGTGAATGAACTTGTGCCTGTTTTCTAACAGAAAAGACTGTCAAATGCATTACTGGGACAAAATGTTATTTTGCTTCCTAATAGCAGAACATAAAAAAGCATGTGCATGTGTACAAATACCTGAGTATACGTAACTATAGTGCTTTCTGCTCAACTAATTACATCTAAAGTGAGAACTGTTTCCCTGATTTCCAATCTTGGAGGCAGCAATAAGTTGGTTCTATTTTTAACTTTCATTAAGCCTTTCACAACTCTGCAAGGGTGCTGCTTTCCAGCCCAATTAGACTGATATGGCCCCTCCTCCAGAAAAAGTCTCTCACTTTGATACATGCTGACAGATGGGCTCCTAGGTGCAGGGAAACAGTGTTGATGGTAGTGATCCTCAGCAGGTTTACACCAGCACTCCCATCACAACAGATTAACATGAGACAAAGGCCTGACCAAGGAGGACTTAATTCAGTACTGAAGAGAAGACAGCACAGCCTATACTTCATGTGAGTGCAGATAAATGTGACACCAAGGAAATCCCCGTGGATTCTCCACTAGAGCAGATACCAGTCTATTCCAAAGCTGACCATACAGTTAACAAACTGAGAGAAATATAAAAGCCATATTCCATTGCTAGAATCTAAAATTGCAACACAAGAATGACCGCACTGGATCAAACCAAAGGCCCGTTCTGTCCATGCCCTATTTCTGACCACAACTAGCCACAGATGCTGAAGAAAGACTAGAGCACGGCACATACACAGAGCCAGTCTTCCGACAGTCTCTGTTCCCAGCTTTTAATTATTAAAGACTTCCTGAGCCAGAATTTGCATTCAAGCTATTTAGTATCTATTAATGGAGCTACCTACCATGAAAAGATAGTATCTGGAATAAGCACATGCTTCAAATTTCTCACGGTTAGTTTTTCAAAGCTGAAAAAAAACCCATGATATTTATGCATTTTATCTAATTTACACGAAGCTCTACTCAGCCCTGTATAAAACTCCCTCCTGATGTATACTCACACTGGGAGAGCCCATCACCTTGCATCTGAGCAGCTTATTTAGACCATGTTAAAAACTAACAATCCAGCCAAATCAACATTTGTTTTCTAGATATCCCTTTATGTTGGATTCATACCTCATACAGGTTACAGACACTGTAATAAGATGAAGCAGCTGAGTAGGATACCTGAGGGGCTGCACATATCATACATGCTGAAAGTAAAGCAAGTGATACTTCACTCTTCTCCTTTTCGCTGTAGGATGCAACAGAACTGTGGCACAGCTATTCCACAAAACACCCAAGAAACAAACTGGTGAACTGTGGAGAAGCTATTTAGTTGGTGGCTATACAACCTGCATGAGATAGGAGAAGCTGGCCTCCTTCCTTTGGCCTCTAATTCACAGACTGGAATACCTAGAGAAATCAGTGGAAGTCATAAAACCATGGCATTCACTGTGCTGTTAACATGGCATCCCTTTTCTTTCTAATTCAAGGATTTCCTCTGAAACACTGCATGACTTTTCCAGCTCACCAGACAAGACAATCCTGCTTGCCACCTTTCCATTCCAGCAATGCATTTCATACAAATGAGCTGCTATTTGAATTTTGATGTTGTTAGCCCCTTAAATTCCCATTGTATTTTATAGGCAGTTTCTGTCTTATAATGTGCCCATCATTTCAAATCAACATAAGATTTTTCTCTATGAAACTGCATGTTTTCATACAAAATACACAGCTTCTGTAAACCTGAGAATGACACCTGGAGAGTTCTTGCAGGAAACCTACAAAGAAACAAAAAAACTAATTTAGGTCTTTTCCTTTGCTGAGAGCAACACAGCTGTAAACATTTCCAAACCTTACTAGCAAAAATATCATTAAACAGCTAGCACACAAGACAAGAGGAACATGAAACAGAGGTTTTCCCTAGATGGACTGGGCGAAAAAACAGCCAAGAGAGAACAGGGATTTGATTTTTATCTCTGAAAAACTAGCTTGGGACAAGATTTTTAGCAGCTTCTTAGATTTTTAACAAACCGAATCAAAAGACACCTGCCAGGATTTAGCTTTGAAGCAGCAGATAGCCATCTCTGTAGCTCCAAAGCCTAGCAGGCAGCCAAGCTGAACACCCAAATTGAAAGTGCCAAGACTACTTATCACATCTGATCATCACCAAGCTACATCAATCATCATGCAGCCACAGCATCAAGATGTAGTCCTTGAAGCACAACGACTGCAAGGGCAAAAGGCTCGTTTCTTCCTCATCTCTAGGCTCATTCCTACTTCTGAAATCAGCTTTTTTTAAACCCCCATCCCAAAATGCCAACATCTTGCCTTGCTGCAAGGTGCAGCGCAGAGCACCACTTGGTGGTCACAAGGAGGAAGCTACACTTCTAAAACAAAAATCAAACTTCACAAATGTTGAATTTCAGAAGCAGAGGCACAACAGGAGCCCAGCAGCCATGGACTGGCTGTACATAATACTTGGTAGTCTCACTAGATGGAAAATGGAAGCAAGCATCACAGAGATAAACCTCAGGCTGGAGGTTTTGTGCTTCATGAGAGCCTTTTACAAAAATCACTGTTTCCCTCTTAAATTGGCATTTTTGGGCCTTTCAGAAGCCTCAGCTGCAGCTAAGAAAGAAAGAAACAGAAAATGTTGAAAGCAGCAAGGACTAAAAGTGCAAAGACCATCAGATACAGAAAGCATTCATATTTTCATGCGCATTTTCAGCCCATTGTGAACTATTTCGTGTATTGTTGAATCGTAGTCATTTAGGTTGGAAAAGAACTTTAAGATCATTGAGTCCACCCATTAACCTAGCACTGCCAAATTCACCACTAAACCACGTCCCTAAGTGCCACATCTACACCTCTTTTAAACACCTCCAGGGTGTTCACCACTTCCCTGGGCAGCCTGTTCTAATGCTTGAAAAATCCTTTCCATGAAGACATTTTTCCTAATACCCAGTCTAAACCTCCCAGGCATAACTTGAAGCTATTTCCCCTTGTCCTATTGCTTGTCACTTGGGAGAAGAGATCAATCCCCACCTCACTACACCCTCCTTTCAGGTATTTGTAGAGAGCAATAAGGTCTTCCCAGGCCCGCTTTTCTCCAGGCTAAACAACTGCAGTTCCCTCAAACTGTATGTACTCTTCAGTTTTGGCTAAGGTTCATCTTATAAGAAAAGAGAAAAACATGATGAAATGCTAGTGCTTTATGATCAAGACACTATTCTCTAATAAAAAAAAAAGCAAGTATAGCATTTTCTTGGCCATAGAATCTATCCAAATCAGGCATTCAACTAAACCCCAGCTGTAGGAACACTTCTAAATGTCTGAAAGTATGCAAAAGTGCCACTTGCTTGCTGAAGCAGACAGGTACACAGGACATACAGCAGCTTCTGCCGTGAGCCACCCTTGCTCTATAGCTCTTCATATGTTACAAATAAGCTGATTTTACTATTCTGTTTGTATGCATCAAACCCCAGCTCTTGCTTGTGAAATGCCATGCAGACCTATCAAGAAGGGACGGTATCCTGTCTCCTCTCCCAGTGACACCAGGAGACTTCGGCACTGAAACACAAACATCTCTATGGACTATATTTTCTAGTGCAGTTAAGAGTAGCAAAAGAGTAGCCTAGGGCAGTTAAAGTCTCAGCTCCAAGAGAGAAGAAATCCAAAATCTGACACTTTTTGGCAGGCTAAACAAGTACTGTTTTCTGTAAAGTAGGCTCTGCTTTGCCTTCACTGATACAGAAAAGCAAAAAAACCCAGGAAACTTAACACCTCCCTGCAGTTACAACCATCCAACCTAAGAAAGATCAGGAATCCGCAGGAAAATTAGATTCCCAGTTCATATGTCAAAGATTTTAGTTTTGAAGGGCTTGACAACAGGCATTCAAATTTTAGTATTTGGAGAAGCTATAGGAGAGCACCAAGAAAAAAAAAAAAAAGTAACAGTTTCAGTGGAAGTTTTTGGCATTCCCAGCTTTATAAATAGTCACGAGAAACATCTGTGGTTGGGCTTTATCATGGGACTCCGTACTGATCCATTAGCAACACTGGAGATTGTAAGACAAAACTTGGAGCTCTCATTTTCTCTATCCTTTCCTTTCCCAGCCTACCTCAAATCAAACTCAGAGAACAATGACGTCTAGACAGTAACACAGAGCATTGTTATGCTTCATGATAGTCTAAGCTGTGATTTTATAGGGTACACAGCACTATAGGGCCTGAGTGCTTAGGAGCACCTGATAAATTCCAAGTTGTGATTAACCAGCAACTGGCAGTAATTGGTTTCCAATGGTGCACCCATTCTTTGCCTGACTTCAGGGAGATGCACTATGCCAAGACCTCTCCTGCACAAACACTGGGCAAAGACTCCTGTGAGCTGAGCAATGGCTGCAGAGGCACAGATTTAGCACTTACCCGCATAATGTGCCCATGAAGGAAAGGAGAGAGCTATGAAGCATGATGACTCCCACCTGCACTGTCACACACACTGAGACACAGACCATTAAGCAAAATTCTACTTTTCAGTATTTTTCTTTTCCTCCTGTGTGTACTGGAAGCACTCACAGCAGAACAGGGCAGCAGAGGCAGACTGAAGCTTCTCATCCACCACACACCCCACAGCTTAGCTTCTACTCCCCTCTACTTCACACCCATACATCAGCAACAGGCCTTGGTCACCCATGTGTGCATATAGCATAGGAAGCAAAGGAATGTAAATAATGACAGGATAAGGGATGGGGGTCTGTGACCATATTCTTTTGCCAGAACAGGAGGAAGAGGCATTAAGAAGTCTCTGCCAAATGCTTTCTTCCACTGGTGTTCATTTTCTGCATGGCTTTTACTATCACATCTGACTGTAAAGGCAGGAAGGCCTTTCTATGACAACTCTCTTTTATTATTAATCTGTTACTTTCCTGTGATCACTGATAATGTCACCATCCGACGTCTCCAAAATGCTACCAAGAACAATCGCTCGTGACAGCTTGGAAGGAGGCAGCTGCTAGGAATGTAGATGGGCTTTCATCATGCACAGACAGCTTTATGGGCAGAGCACTGTGGGCGCAGATGGTATGCAAAATCATCAAGGCAAAACCTCCATACTGATGAACTTAGGTTTGCAGCGAACATGGCTGGGCTCAGCTATCTGGGGTATTTGCGGACTGTGTTGCACGAACATCGTCTTAAATGCTTTACTCTGGAAAGGGAACCAAATTAAGGATGGCCTCCCACAGGAAGTATCAGCATCTGGCCTATTGCCCAAAGCCAAGGAAAAGGACTATTGGGAAGAATGCATTCATTGGGTGGGATCCTACCACACAAAACAAGATAGTTTAACCCAACCTACGTAAGTTTCAAGCAGAGAGTAAATCACTTGTCCAAAGCTCTTCTGTAACAGAAGCAAATCTTTGCTGCATCTAAGAGGGAACACATGCCTGGCAGCAGCACGGAGCTGACACTTCCTTAGGAGCCTCCACTTGCCAAAGCCCCAGCAGAGGGCTCTTTGGCATTACAAAGACAGTGCAAGGATTCAGATTTTGATTCTAACCTACTTCCCCATAAAATCTGAGCAGATTCACACTTGCTTTTTCACAGTCCTGGCTCATTGCTCATCACTTGTCACAGGGGATCCAAAGCACTAAGGAGCTTTTGGGAGGAAGAGGGGGAAAAAAAAAGGGGGTGTGAGGGGACATCAGATATTCCAGCAGGGACCACAGGTCTGCTTCTGTATTAAAATTACAAACAGTCATTCCAAGAGCTGCATTTCCAGCAGCATTCACCACAAAACTGCTTTCATGCTGAGCCAGGTTAGTGAGTTGGTTTAGCAATACAAGGCTATTTTAAAGGGAAAAAACAATTCTGCAGAATACGCAGTAGGGACTATAATAAGTTTGCTCCCTAGTTTGCTGCAGAACAGCTCTTCTAACTTGAGGTATGAAGCTGTAGAACCAGACAGTATAAAATTCAAGACAAGAAAGAGGTAATTTATCAAGTGAGGGCATTCAAATCAGTCCGGACTTGGACTTGACAACCATGACCTGTCATTATACAGGACAGAAGAAGACAGATGAAGGCAGATGCAACAAAATGCCTTCACATGGAAATATTCTGTGGACATGGTACTTTTTTCCCCATCACAAAAAAAAAAATAAGCTCCCACAGAGACACTAATTCCACTCTCTCTTGCAAAAAAGCTGTTTGATGGTACCTCTTCAGAAGTACCCAATTCAACCACACTACCTGAGAAAGGAACAACCAACAGCCCAAGAATTAAGAAAACATTTGAATTTAAGCTATATTTTCAAGACAAACCCAGAATGGATCTATCACAGATAACTTAAATTAGTTGGTGGATCTTTTATTATGAGCAACAGTCTCTACAATACCAAGTTCAAGTCTTATCAGGTGCCACAAGAGAAAATGACTGCAAGCCCACTCATCTCAAATCTAGTCAGAGTTCATGCTTTTTCCAAGTCCTTGATCCCTCTCCTGCAGCCTTCACTGTCCTCTGTCAAAGACAGTGCTTCCACCCAGTGGATCTTCATGAAGAGGTTTGAAATTACACCACTGGACAGTCCTTGTGCCCATGTGACCTCAGGAGCTGATGTCAGCCAACAAGAGGGACAGTATCCCACCTGCACAGGGCAGGAAGAAGAAATTAATGAGCTAAACCAGGTTGCAAGGTGGCTTGCCCTGGAACCAGTGTCATGCACAAAGCTCCCCAGAGAAGCCCTATGAGCAACATTATCCCACACACACTGAGGGATCCCCACCATCAGCAGCTCTGGAAGAAAATGCTCCTTGCAGAGCCTTCAGAAGAAACTGCAACATACCTGCTTATCTAAATCCACCTCCCTGGAGCTGGGAGGGTGAACTGCTTAATCCCCAGATTAAAACAAATAAAAGCTACTGAAAATTTTCACCCACACAGTGCAATTACCTTTCAAAAGCAAATGTAGGCGTTTTCTGTTGGTTTTGTTTAAGCTTGAAGATAAGCATGGGAAAGCTACAACACCAATGAGATAATTAAGTAGACTCTAATTTTTTTAATAAATGAGGAGTCAGATGCAGTTAAAAAAATCAAGCATAGCCTGGCCAGAACAGGAACCAAAGTCGGTCAGACTAAGAAACATCATTTAACCTTCGGATGCCAGAGTATCACAAACCACAAGGTTACTTAGAGAAGCTTCATTCCCCTCCCAGAACTAACAACAGCTGTGACAACTCACCTCCACACAGAGAAAACATGGCCAGGCACATGCCACTTGCAACACATCTAGGAAAGAATGCAATGGTGCTTTAAACTATTCCTAGATGTTTTAACATGAGTTACTGTTGAAGACCACAAAGCACAGCAGATACGGTATTTGAGAGACAGAGCTCCAGAGTGCATCATCTGGCATAGGCAGCCACCTGAGAGATCATGTAGTTTGAGTTATGCTAGAGCTGCCAGCGCATCTGTGGCAGAGCAGAGTGGCCAGACCGCATTCTCCCTCCTTTTGCAGGGAAGCACAGACAAAGCCAAGTTCAGTACACTGGCTACATGAAACAGGAGTTTCCTTACTCCTCTTTGTAGTGAGCCTTTAATTAGCCTAACACCCTCTTAGCTGCTCACCCACAAGCTCCCAATTCATTATGGGCTTGATCACACCTCCACACTCCCTCCATCAACCCTCAGATGGCCTTCATGAAACAAAACAAGTCACCACCAGATCTAACAGCAGAGATGTTGTCTTTGGTCAAACACTTGCAGGGGAAAAAAAGCTTGGTTTTGATGCACATTTTTGCCTTTTTTTTCTGTTATTGTTGGTTTTGTTACTGTTTTCTGCTACAAAGGAGGAGAATGGGGGATGAAGTACCACTTACTGTGAAGAACATGGAGGTCAACTTGCACCAGAGAGACAGCACTTTCCATTTCAGTGGTAGCAATAAATGAGAAGCAAGACAATTGCGTGTATCAAGAACACATTGCACCAAGAACAATTCCTTTTGCATGTGCTTTAGGTTTTCCACCCTTGCCTATTTAGCTGATATCCAAACAGCTGGTCAGGAATTACAGTTATTAGGCTAGCTAACCATGCTGGGTTAAGTGCCTGCCTTATTTACACCCCTGCCATCTCATTTTAATTTTTAATGGTGTTGCAGAGATTTAATGAGGCAGAGGTCAATCCATACAGTCTGGGTCCAAATAGCAATTGCAGTCAGAGCCTTGATTTCCAGAAAAAATATGCTTCACATCCAACATAAGGAAGGCTCTCTGCACCATGACAGAGCTCAGAAGAAAAACGTAAGGAGAATTTGAAGGGTCTATTATAAAAGTTATGTAAATGGCTACAAGTTCTGAAATATTTTCTGAAAAAAGGCAACCACTGCCTTCACTTCTAAAATGTGACATGCAGCTTAGATGACTACATACAAGAAGAACAAGATGCAGAAGAAAGGCAGAGAACAGAGAAGAGGACTGAGAACTCTTCTTATGGAAATCTGTTAAGTTCTGGTTTTCTTAGAAGGGTAAACATGAGTACACAGGTCAGCAAAAAGCAATAGGAACTGTTTAAACCCAAAGAGAAGTGAATATTATTAAAATATCATTAATTGTTAAGTTTGGAAAGTCTAAAGCTTGATATTGGCACTGCTCTGCAACACCCTTTGACACAGCAGATGAAGCAAATACAGTGAAACCTACAGCCAAGGTTCAGAGAGGAGATGACCCATGACTGCAGGACACTGGCTTTGCTGGTCCCAACAGTGCCAGCCATGTTTTGGCATAATTGAAGGGTTTCTCCATATCTAAATGCTGCATTAGGTGGGAACATGCCAGCTAACCAGGCAGAGTACTGGAAATAGCACTGTGCTGTCCTAAACAGCAGGCACCTGACACTGCTTTTCCAGCCCCTCCACCCTAAAGAATGGGATTCTGCCAGCTGCTTGTTGAGAGCCAGCCTGATTAATCAGGAACACTTCATATTCAAGAGCTACATGGTTAAGAGCTCCTCCCTCCACAGCAGCTGAGTTTAAGTTGCCCATTTTCACAGAGCTATTGGCTGTTCCTGACACCATACAACAGCTAGAGCATCTCTTGCTTTTATAAAAGCTCTAAACACCCTTCACATCCAGCAACAAAAGCCTGAAGCAAACCTAGATGGCTGAGCAGTAACCCAACTTAGAGCTTACACACTGCTGCAGAGTAGTTTTGGATTTTGGGGAATAAAGGCTCCACAAAAAATAGGACAGGCACATCAGAAGCACAAATGCATAATACTTTTTAATTCTCTTTAAAACACCGATGGGAGAGTAGCAAAAGCCAGATGATCTGTCTCTCTCTCCCTCCACATCAAAAATTACACGCAGTCTAGAAATCCCAAGTTAATGCTGAAGCAGGACAAGCTGGAGCTTACCAAGCTGCAGAAAGTGGGTAGCATTGAGGTTAAACCATTTTCCCAGTGAGCTTGAAAGCATCAAGGACAATATATGGGGGTCTAACAGTTTTTATGGACTTGTGGTTTGAAACACAGATACACCAAGAAGCAGCTGTTACTGCTACATCTGGGCAGCCTTGGGAAGTCACACAGTGACATCTGCCCTGCATGTCAGAGGTTAATCTTAGCATGGTATGATGAATGCCGAGACACCTTCCACTTCTGTATGTTGTGTGCCTTGCTCCACAATCACCACCTCCAGCCACTTCAGATGGAGTTTTGCTGTCCAGGCAGAGTGGTGGCACACAAGAAAACCAAGCCTTAAGGCTGCATTGACAGAAACAGACCCACCCTCCCCAGCAGCCATGGGCAATGGTGCTAAAAGCTGTCCACCCTGAACTAGGTTGTGACCAGTGCTGTGATGGGTGAGGCATCACTCAGCAACAGGCTAGTTTTGTATTAACTGCTGGTTTAGAATTCGCACATATGGTTAACATGACCTTAAAGGTCCTCCCAGACAGTGCACCAGCCAGCCTCCTCCTTAGCCTCAGTGCATGCAATGTGCATGATCCTGTGCTTGGGTCACAGCAATCCCAAGTACAACTACAGGCTAGGCAGAAAATTGATTGAGAGCAGCCCCAAAGAGAAAGACTTGGGGTGTGTTGGTTGACAAGAAGCTCAACATGAACTGGCAGTGCTCACTTGCAGCTCAGAAAGCCAACTGTATCCTGAGCTGCATCACGAGAAGCACGACCAGCAGATAAAGAGAGGGGATTCTCCCCCTCTGCTCTGCTCTCATGAGACCCCACCTGGAGTACCATGCTGAGCTGGAGGCCTCAACACAAGAGGGACATGGACCTGTTGGAGCAAGTCCTAAGGAGGGCAATGAAGATGCTCAGAGGGCTGGAGCACCTCTTCTGTGGGCACAGGCTGAGAGAAATGGGGTTGCTCATTCTGGAGAAGGCTCCAGAGAGGCCCTGGAGCACACTTCCAGTGCCTAAAGGGGGCAACAAGAAAACTGGAGAAGGACTTTTGACGAGGGTATATAGGCATAGGACAAGGGAGAATAGCTTTAAACTGACAGAGGCGAGATCTAGATTAGATATTAGGAAAAAAACTTACACCGTGATGGTGGTGAGAAACTGGCACAGATTGCCAAAAGAAAAACCATGGCTGCCCCATCTCTGGCAGTGTTCAAGGCCAGGTTGGACGGGGTTTGGAGCAACCTGGTCTAGTGAAAGGTGTTCCTGGCCACGGCAGGGGGCTTGGTACTAACCCAAACCATTCTATGATTCTAGTCTAAGGTCCCTGGATCACATCCCACATGTAACAATGACAGAAGCAACTTGAGGACCAGCCGAAGGAGACAGCAGCTGGTTTGCTGTGGCCACCAGCCTTCAACTAAAAACTGCAGGGATCACACAGAAGAGCGAACATGGCAGGCTACCTGCCACTTTGGAGAGTTATACCTGCCAAGTGCTACCATGCTTAAAGGTGTGCAGCCAGCTGTCAATACCTACCACAGCACACATTACAGCAGAAGAACCTAGTCTGGAAGTAATGTGGTTACTTTCAAAGGAAGCACTTTTCAAAGCATGGTGGGAGGCTTACACAGTAGTCCCAAATAAGCAAACTGTCCAAAGAGATATAATCTAGCTCCCTCGCAGCCCTAGAGAAAGCTGCAGTGTTTAGCTTGCTAGAAACACACAAATTTTGGACACAGGAACAAACTACATAGTTAAGTTTCTCAGACAAGTGAGCCTCATCCTCTACTGTGTCCTGTCCCCATATCCTATAATCCCTTTATAGGATTTCTCCAGCGATGAAGGGCAAGTAAAACCAGTCACACCAGAGTCTAGGAGGATATTGGTTACCCAGCTAATCTCTCCAGAGCCCACTAAAGAGGAGGATAAGCTTATCTAGAGACATTCAAAGTACCTCATGTTTGTGTGTGCAATTTGATTTTTAGAACAGTTTTGCATTCAAGACAGGTAGGTGAATATAATGATGCAATTAACCACAGACAGCTTGGCACAGATGGTCCCCAAGAAACAGAACTAGCTGCACAGCAGGGGTTTATATTTAATGATGAGCCAAGCCATCAGTGAGGCACCAAGGCCTCACTAAAGGCAGTGAAGATCAGCTAAGCTCACTCAGCTCTTTGCAATTCTTCCAATGGTGAAGCACGTACGGCCTCCCCACAAAGGGCCAAGATCTCTCATTAGGGACTCAAGCATATGCCTACAACAGCAGGAGTATCTGACCTTGCATCATCCAAGATCTTAAGGACCCTGGGCTGGAGCTCAGTGTAGCTTTATAGGAAAGCACTCCCAAACACAGCTGGCAGCATCTAGATATTCTGAGATTAAGCACTAGAAACTGTAATATTTGGGGAATGGAAACCAAGCTTCCAAATGCCATCCCCCACCCCACCCAAGAGGATGTGGTAACCCCTAATTGCATTACATGGAAAAAAAAAATATATTAGAAACTCACAGCTCAAAAGCTTCCTTCATGCTTAACTGGGGCAGTAGCATCCCTTGGCAGAAAACCCATCCCCAGGTGGTATTTGTCCCATTTTACAAGATGTGGATTGGTGATTCCTAACATCAGTGAATATTCTGGCTCACAACACTAAAGGGATTTGGACCACAAAAGCTGTGCCATTTGTCAAAACCACATAGCACACCAGAGAGCACCATGTAATTTGAAAAACGGGGACCTGCAAAGCCATACCCCAGAGCCAAAAAAACAATAGCCTTCTAATACAGTCCTCATTGTTTAGGAAAGCTAGTTCTGACTACAGCCCACATTTGTCCTTAGAGGAGCTCAGAGCAGATTTAAGAGTAGAGGAAGAAAAGGACTGTGGTTGCATAAGACTGCTCAGCAGGAGCCCAAGGAAACTGCAGCAGTCCTGTGTCAGCACAGAAGGACTGTACTTTTTTGAAATGTCTGTGCAGAAAGCCTCATTAAATAATGAGACCAATACTCAGTTGAAACAGAAATTCCTCTTATCTTCCTGTGCAGGCTTCTAAAGGAGATTCCAGAGGGCTCAAAAACTGTTTAGTCTCCTGAATCATACTGCTCTTGCTAAGCAGACACACTTTTTTCCCCCATCCTGAAAGACCAGATTTTCACAGAGACACACACACAAGCCCTTCTTCCCCTGCTGTCACTCTTCCACCATCAGCACCACATCCTTGCGCTGCCAGATATATGCAAGATTTATCCTGGGAAGGGGCAGGTGCTATAGCTGGAGGTCAAGGGAGCTCATAGCAGGATTCAAGCTAGCAGCAAGCCTAACAGACAGCAGGAGCTGCAACACCTCACATGTGCAGTGCAGAGGGCTCCCAAATTCTGCTGTCCTCTAAACTTAACAAGAGTGAGAGTTATTGCTTCATGCAGAGGAAAAATGCTGATGAGCCGTTATCTATAGCACCCCACCTCTAATCAGAAGAAAAATACCATCTGGCATTCCACCCCTGGAGGGCTGCCAATCTTTGCAGTAAAAGATGAAGGCAAGAGAAGGTCAAGATTAAGGAAGGGAAGCAAAACGGGCAGAAAGATTAATCCCTGCCAGGTGGCATCAGTCCAGACTGGAGTACAAAACTGGATGGATAAGCAAGCAGAGAAGAGTAAGTAGGAGAAAAAACAGGAAGCAGAAGTGAAAATTCTCCACAGGAAAGTCATGGATAAGCTGGAGAGAGAACAGATCTGAGCTACAGACCAACTGCAGTGTAGGATCTACTTCACCTCGACCTCTCTTGATGGGTGTTTGCACAGGTGGAATTGGCATCACTAGGTTTCGACTTCCTGAAGTCAGCCAAGAAGCAGAGACTCGAAGACTGGCAGCATGCAAAAGCCGTTTACAAGAAGACAACTTAAGAAAAGACAACTTAAGAAAAGCTTAAGAAGAGAGTTTAAGAGAAGAGAAGATGGTGAGACAAGGCTGGAGGAGCCAGTAATGGGACACCAGCTTAGCAAGTAGCTTTGAGTTGGAAGAGCATCTCATAGGGAATGTATCCTTTGCCTCTTGCAGCAGAGTTGCATAAGTAGTGTAAATAAGGCACCACTTGTTCTGGCAGGGTTTCAGACAGCTACACACCAAGGTAGCCATCTCATGCTGAACATTTCCCCCCACACTGCATGCAGCAAGGGTTTCAGCAGTAGGGTGGCAAGGGGCTCTCCAGCTGCTGAACATGTTCCCATGGGTGTTATCTGGTACAGATGTTCTGCAATGGGTGCACACACCAGCAGTTACAGGCATACAGAGCCAGACTACTGCAACAGCAATACTGCAGCTGCTCCCTCTCCAAGGGAAAACCCCATCCCTTCCAGCACTGACACCTGAATTTCAGGCATCCTCCAGGACACTGTCCATTGCTTGTTTCCTGTACCTCCTTGAAGGGAACAGGTTGCTCAGCAACTTTATCAGGAACAACAACATATGCATATAGTTATGTGCCAGACAAATTAGGGATGTGTCAAGGTGAGTGTGCCACGCCACATGAAACTGACTGCTTCTTAGCCTTGGCATCAGTAGTACCTTCTGACTCCAGGCGGTCCAGCCCATAGGTCTCAGCAGTACTGATCCTCCTCACAGGTGGAAGAGCTGTTCTCCTGACAGAAGATGCCATTGATGCTGGAGTTACCAGGACCATAGTTCTGCTGGATGGCTCCTCTGTCTGTCCAGACTGGGTTGCAGACATCTCACCAGGAGCTGGAACAGCCTTCTCACTGGTGACCAGAACATGTGTGATGTCTACAGATGACAGGAAGCAGCAGCAGTTAATCACAATATTAAAAACCCAAGCATTTAAGAACAGACTCCTCAGTGAAAACTTAACTCAGAGTGGAACTTGAGTTAAGAACTCTTGCCCTGCTTAAGATGCGCAAGTGACTCTGCTGTAACGAAAGCTTCCCCTCCAGGACAGCCAGCACAGAACTTAAGAACCCCTTAATGAGAACTCAGCTAGGTTTTATTTCCATTGCTTTGAAGACTGCTAGTCACCATACCATAGGAATATCAGATTTCAACCAGTGTCTCAGTGCTCTGAACTGAGTGGCAGAGCTAGCTGTTTACTGCAAAGAAAAATTACAGAATCATAGAATGCTTTGGGTGGGAATGGACCTTAAAGATCATCTAATTCCAACCCCCTGCCACAGGCAGGGACAATTAAGTTGATTTTTTACTTAAAACCCAGAAGCAAATTAGTGGAAACCACTGAAAGAGCTCTCTCTCCCCTACAGACAGACTGTAATTTAAGAGATAGAGTGCAAACAGGTGTTTTCTTTTGATGCCCTGCAATATAAGAAATACAAAAAAGTTTCCCAGCAGCAGTTTCATTACAGTGGTACCTACTACTACAGAAATATCCTCAAGCTCCATCAGCTTTGTGCTAAGGGAAATCTTGCTACACTCCTGGCAAGACAGGTTCCTACACGTACCTGCCAAGGTGACATCAAGCCAGCAGGCAGCAGCTAACTGAATACAACTGCTTAAGCATTTCTGTATGAACCACATCAACCTGAGAAGAACTCACTATTCCTCAGTAGGAGTGAAAATCAGTGCAGGCTTTCACACCTGAGGGCTTGCCAGACTCTTTCAAGAGGGTGTCTAACCCCATACTACCACTCCCACATTACCCCAATGAAGCTTTCATCCTTCAGACTGACCATCAGCAATCTGACTGCCGTTGGCTCCAGAAGTAAGAGCTTGCCCTCCATAAATATAAACTGGCTTAAATGTCTAAGGCTAAAAGTCAGCTTGCCAGTAAGGACTGATGTAGGGAGTTTGTTCTGGGTGATTTTTTTGTTTTTATAAATATCTACTCCACCTTTATATGGGACAAAACATACGCTGGCATATTTCAACCTGGTGGACCTGGCAGCATGGGGAGAAAGTGGCAGGGCTAGAGGTAGCATGCAGAAGGCTAGAAAAAAGTCACTTAGAATACATATGTGGTGTGTTGAGACTTCAGTGTCCAGTAATACTGGTTCCAGATGTACCACCTCACCCTGTGCAGAAATGAACCACAGTCTGTGAAGCAGAACCCTACCTTCCACATCTGGAAGGTTTGCTGCAGAGGAAGTACCAGCTGCAACCACCATCTGGGTAGCACTAGGAGTAGTCACCATCTGAGTGTCCTCTCCACTGTTTTCCTGGGGAAAGCTTGAAGGTCCTGCTCCCTGGGTAGCACCAGGCACTGGCGTTGCAACTAACAGAGCAGCATCAGACTCCTGGACAACTGTTGTCACCTCCTGAGTAACACCTACAGGAAGAACATGTGTCAGTACCAACTTGCAGGACAACAGACAGCAAAAAAGCAGATATTTGAAGGAATGGTACTCCATACATTAGCATTTTCAGAGCCACAGTGTAAGCAGCAAGTCCTGTCAAGTATCATCAGGGCAGTGCAGCATAAAGACAGATGCAAGAATGCATGTAGCAGTAATGAAAGCCACAGAATTGGTGTTCATTTTCTTAATTGCCCTTTAGGGACACGAGGGCCCACTGGGAACTATTGCCAAGGAGTTACAGCACTACAGGCCTTTAGTGTGAAATGCCATTTGAAACATGTGAGGCTGCCAGAGCAGTGTTTTTAGTGACCCAGTCTGATGGCTACAAGACTTCAGCTTTTTAGAAAGGTTTATTTTTGTTGCACAAGTCTTATTGACAGTGTTTTCCCAACATCTGTGACACAGCAGAGAGGGAACCTGCTGACAAGTCAAGTGCTTATGAATTAATCTAGAAATGAGTCATATTTCAGCACCAGCATGCAATTAGCTTTATTTTACAGCAAAAGCCAGATATTTCAGGTGCAGTGATGGGAAGTTGTCCCTTTTCTCTGTAGCCTAAGAGGGAAGATTAAAGATGCCCAGCAATTAAGACAGAGTCCTAAATCACAGCTCATGTTTCTCACCCTAGGAACGTCATTGTTCAGCATCTGACCAGAGCTCTTCTTAGCATTGCTCCCTCTTCCTCCCACCACCCCCCTCCCTCCACCCCCCCAAGTCATTAGGGTCACTGTCATTAGGCTGCAGGTGCCATCTCTACAGGTAACTGCAGTAGAGGATGACACTGGCAGCCTGTGGCAGGCTGTCTAGGAGGAAGACTTCTGCCTGCTGGTAACAGACTTGGCACAAGCAGTGGACAGTCAGAGCCTGGCCACAGCTTCGCTCTAGGGTGTGAAGACAACACCAGGAGCTTTTGTTACAAAGAACAGCACACAGCTCTGGACAGATCTTTTGATCCAACCATCATTTTAAAGTCAAGGAATATGTCAATTACTCACAGGCTATGAGTACAGCTTGCCTATTCCTGGACTTAGGAAGCATTTACATCCATACATTTTCTCTGCATCTTCTGCACTAACTGCAAGTATCCATAGCTATCAGTTGAGAACCAAGTGATCCCAGATGCTAATTAAATCCCCCAGGAATTATTCCCCCCTCCATTTTGCAGGGCTTTAGAGTAAGCTAGTGCAAGGACCCCCTTTAAGTCCTTGAACCTGCTATATGAAAGGGACACTTGGGTGAGCGCTATCCTCCTTGAAATAGTGTTTAACCAGTGGGCATAAGATTGAGCTCCCTCCTTAGTCATTACAAGAGGCATACCAGAGGGTTATTCAAAGTAGATTTATGTATCCCTGGTCAAGGCAAGATACTGACAATCAGACTAGAGCTGTGCCCCTCAACCATTATGGGAAAGCAAAGCTGAAGCCCCTGCTTTGGTAGCACACTATACGTGCAGAACATTAACAAAGGAAATTTCCTAACTAGCACCAAGTATTTGCTGTTAAGACTCCAGTTCTCTACAGACATCCACACTGAAGTACACCCATCAGCCACAGGCTCAACTACCACAGACTTTCCTGTTTGCTACTATAGCCACCCTCCCTCCACTCCAGAAACTGAAGAGACAGCTCAATACAGTTGCTTCACATCACAAGGCAGGGTACCGCCCAACAGACTTGCCTCCTTGTACACAGGGACATTGTGTACAGGAACAGCCAAGGCTATGCCATACTTTATGGATGCGAATTACCTGTTTAGGCTGCTACCCCTCCACAATGGTCCATAGCCTTTCTTGGGGAGAAGATGTGTCCTACCTCTACTGCAGGTATCAAGATAACACCTTTCTCTACTTCATCTCCCTGAAAGGAAGCAGATTCCCAAGAGCATCCCTCCTATACCTACACTTAGAGGAAAGTGTCTTTAACAGGCAAGTTTTACCTTTCCATGAGCTTTCCAGAGTAAGAAGGCGATCAGACTGCATATCTGTCACCACAGCAGCCTGTGGCTGTGATGGAGGGATGCTTTTCCCCTCCTCTGCTGTGACTGAACTTATGTTTTCCAGCGAGTTGAGATCAGCCATGTCTACACCCACCAGGTTTTCAGTGGCGACAGCATCACCATGGCCTGTGGAAGCTGCTGGCAATTCCTCCCCACGCACCAGCGCTGTGCAGTTGGTCTCCTTGGCAAGCTCAGGAGCTGGTGGAGTGGATACTGGGGATGGCACCACTCTTACTACATCCTCTTCCTCCCCTGCACCTCCCTGTGGTGCCTGTGATGGTTCTGTTATGCCCAGGTCCTCTGTCACCTCAAGAGACACACTTCCCCCTTGACTTATGTCCCTCACTTTTGTGTCATCCCAGTCAGGGGGCACCATGTCCATAGTGTGGATAGTGACACTGCCAGCCACAGTGGGCAGCTCTCCTTGCCTTCCACCCGTCCCTGCTTCCAGGGGGAGGGAGGCTGAGGTCACCACAGGTAGATGTTTTGCAGCCACAGATGCTCGCACAACCAGGGACTTTAGAGGGCTCCCTGTGTGGGGTCTTGTTACTCCTAGTTCAGGAGTTATGCTATGAGCCTGGGGAGTCAGGATGACAGGGTGGTCACTTGCTGTTTCCCACCTGGGAGAGCTGGGGTACACTGTGGGCTGGGGTGCCACTGAAGGGTGGGAGTTGCTCCCCGCCTCTTCCTCCACAGCAGTCCCAGAAAGAGGGTTTGCCAAGAGGCCAGGAGAGCTGTGCTCTACTTCAACACCACCTTCAGTGGTGGTCCCACTAATGGGGCCAACAACAGACTCCTCCTGAACAGTAGGGCTCAGTGTGGTCACAGCTGTGGTCAGCATGGCCTTGAATGCATCATCCTCTTCCAGCTCTGACTTTGTGGGATGAAGCTCACCCTCATCAACAGCAGCCACTGCCACAGCAGAGGTATAATCACCCAGACCCTGGCTGCCTGGAATGACATGGCTCAGGCTTACAGACAGCAGTTCTCCTTCTGCAGTGAAAGCTTCATTTAAGGGTATCCCAGATGGCTTTATCAACACTCCACATGGCTTTTCAGAGATAGTCTGCTCAGAAGGGCCCAGGTTATTTTTCAAGTTCAACATGCTTGTCCTTTCATCTTCAACTCCATTCCCTGCCCAGGGGCCAAGTTGGACCTTTGTCATGTCCCTCTTCTTCAGTGGCAGAGATGCAACACATGGTGGACTAGAAGACAAGAGCAGGATGCTGCAGGTGACCATGCAGATGTTAAATCCTATTGATCTACTCATAGCTGAGAAGAAATGTGCCTAGAAGCCTGCAAAGCTGACAAGTCCAGACTGCACGACCTAGAAAGGAAAAAGGAGCAAGATTACACATACCCATAACCAACCATTGACCTAAGGCCTTAAGTAACTGGGTGACAAGTTCCAAGCATGCTAGCCTACAGCCAGCTCTGGGCAGCCCTCACCTATACTTCCCAAGCAATGAATCCCTTCCTCTATTTTACTATTCCTAGCCTACACCACCTGAAGTCTTTAGACAAAACACTCTTGATCTGAAGCCCAAGACAGGCCTTGCCAAGCTCTCACACCAGTGGTAGAGGGCTACGCTTTACCCAGCAGGCATCAGACTTGCAAGTAAATGCTCCATCCCTGGCAGTGTTGAAGGTCAGGTTGGACACAGCCTTGGGCAACATGGTCTAGGGTAAGGCATCCTTGCCCAAGGCAGGGGGATTGGAACTAGGTGATCTTAAGGTCCTTTCCAACCCTAACCATTCTATGATACTATGAGGATCAATGTATTTGTCCTTTATCAAGTCCAGGTCCTACATTTGACCTGAATCAGACTGAAGTTTCAGGCCTGTTATGGCAAGCCCTGTTCTATGCATTGACACAGAAGGAAACCAAGGAACTCACAGGGAACAAGGTGCATCTATAGATTGCAACACAGGACCAGAGCCAAAACAGGAGGCTTCAGGACTGCATTAAGTCTTGTGTCCTGTACAAGAACCTTGGCCCCACTGAGAAAGACTACAGCCCAGATAGCAGTACTGCTGCATTAGCACAGTGTTTATCCTGCACTGCAGCATGGAGGCATGTCCAGGAAGTTTCACGTGTATAATTGTGCGCTTCAAGAGTTTCCAAGAGAGCACTGGAACAGTAGCCCAGGAGAGATTTGGCCAGCTGACAGCCTGCTCTTGGCAGGTTCTGTTGTCTCCAGCAACACAGCTCAGGCTGCCATGCAGATGGAGGACAACAGCAGCCTGCTCCCAGCCACCTCCCTCTGGGCAGGCTCCTCTCAGTCCTGGGCTTGATGCACCATCATTTAGCAGATGACCACCACACCATCCCATGCAGGACACCTGGTCACACAAGTCTCATGCACACAGCAAACAGCCATCCATCACACAGCAAATCTGCTAAGATCTTCCTCCTCCTCCCAGTTGCAGGAGTCAGCTTGGCAGTGGCACAGTCAAGCTCAACTGTAAGAAGCCCCCAGTTATCAACAGTTTCACTTCCTTTGACTGGTACATTCTCAGTTCTACAAGTGAACTGCTCTTAGGTTTGAGCCACAGGACTAAGGAATATTATTAAAGAAAGGTTGGGGCTATCAGAACCACCCCTCAGCCTTCCGAAAAGGAAGTATCACTCTCTGCAGTCTTGCTCATGGGCACCAGAATGAGCCCCCCAGCTTGCTAGACTCCTCATTTCCCCACCCAAACAGCACATAGATAAATATTACCTGCATTTGTACACACAGAGAGCAGCAGCAAACCAGCTAGCACTGCTTTGCTACACAAGGATGCATCATTCCTCCATGTCTTCTCACACACCCATGTGATGCTGTGCAAGAGGTAACTGCTGCTGTGGGGAGAGTGATCTCAGTAACATCATTTTTGTGCTTGTCCAGCTAACACAAAGGCCGTCTGCATCCTGCTGCTCATGTACATTTGTCTCCTTTGGGAAAGTGTTATTGTATCTATCCAGTCAGCTAAATATAATCAAGAAGACAGAAAGCTTGTATGTCTGGTCACACACAGCTATATATATTTCCATTGCAAAGAATACCTCTTATTCCACACAGAAGACTTCTCTAGCTGATCTAATCTGCAGGGTTGTCTGTAGCACAGAAGACAACCTCAGCACTACCAGCTTAGATATACACAAATCAGTCAACTACTGCAGGCTCCATTATCTGGTTGAGCCTTCAGGGCACACCGAGTCACATTTTCCACTCCCCCTGCAGCCCCGGCCCTCAGCAGCTTGAGCTGCTGGAATAATTCCTGGTCACAGGCCACACACACACGGTGCTCAGGGACAACCAGAAACCACCAAGAAGCTGCTCACGAGCAGCAGCACACACAGTTCTACTGGAGGAAGGGCAACAACCCATCTATTACCTCTAACCTCCCTGCCATAAGAAAAAAAGGAGTTGAAAACTGACAGTGTTCAGCTATTCTCCCTTTATGTGCTTCTGTAATTAAAAAGCACTGAGAGTGTATTATGCAATTTAAATTGCTAGTGCCCAATGACAAGCATCTGCCTTGCCATGCTGATGAATATAAATTATGCTCGTCTCACACCCCTTTAGCAAGGGCCAGTTAAGATAAGCTATACTGAAACATCAAGAGCTTGTTATTTTTTAAATAAAGAACAGTTTGGATCTAAATACACTTCCTCTAGAAGTCAGGAGTCTTTTTAGGCTATGCAAGTAGTTTTAGCAGTGGCTAAACTAAACAGAACTCCAGCTGCACTTGAAATCCATAGCATTTTGCTAGCAGTCATACATGTTATACATAAGTATATACACATACATATATACATTTGTAAGTTTCTAGCTCCAAGAAACCCAAGACATCTAGGAGGTGGTTAAAAGTACTGAAATGTTAATCTCTTCCCAACAAGCTTACTCCACCTTTCCTAGGATCAAACATGCCAGTGAATAAGAGCTAAATTTGCTCCCTAGAAGGCTAGCTTTCTGAGATCCATTAGTTAAAAACTTGCCTCCTTCTGGCTCATAGATAACATGGGCAGTCAGTCCTAGACTGATACAAGAATTCCCAGGGCACTTTGGCAGCCTCAGACTCATACCCCCAGTCTGAAAAACACTATTGGTCATCGTCCTACATTTCTAAAGTATAAAAATAATGGAGTTACTTGCTCAGGAAATCCACAAGTAGATCTAAGCTAACCTAGACCTCTGCATTCAATAAAGACCAAATATAGTGGCATGCAGCTTACTTCACAATAATGGCACAAGTTCATGCTTCAAAGAAGATTAATCAGAGCTTAAAGTACTTAGCTTTAGGATGAGGCTGGATTAGACAGTGTATGAACACCAGTGACCTGGTATCTTCTTAAGCAGAGTTTGACACCTTGTTATAGCAGTTCCACTTAATGCAAAAGCAATACAGGTTTTAGCAGATAGCTGGCTGCAGAGCAGTTTGTTACTGAAGCTTCAGTGGGCTATACATGTATCCTCCCACCGGACTATTTTTATAGCCAGTATGCTCTACTACCTTAGCTGAGCAATAAAAGTAAGCTGGAACGTGCTGCTCTGACCAAGCACCTCCTCTGTAGTAAGCTTAAGCTTTTTTGTTACTAGCTTGAAGCTGTAGGATAACTCTGTATTTCATGCCACAGGAGTTCCTTGTCCCCAGATTTCACCTGGCATTCTCCAAGCTGAAGCTGTGGAGATCAGCTGCCAAGCGCCAGCCAGGCTCTCAGTGGAAAATTAATCCTTGCTTCAAATAGGAAGCATACACAAAGGGCAAGAGACAATGCCAGTTACTTCCCCTGCACTTAATAACAACAAATCTCAAGAGATGCAGTTCCCTTAGCTGCAAAGGCAGCACCACTGCAGACAACCAAAGAGCTTTAGCATAGGGGAGGGAATTTGCCTTTAACACGTAGTAGGCTGGAAAGAAGCACAAAGGACTGCTAGGCTAAAACAGGAGACAAAGCTGGGCATCTGCAGGAGCTGTCCATCAGAATAAGAACCACCTACTACTGGGGCAAGTGACCAAGCTGCGGCACAATAAATATACATTGGTCACCAGCTGAAGCAGTCTTGCAAATCAGCTGGATCCTTCCGAGTCAGGCTGCTTCCTTGCTCCATACAATTAGCACTAGCAACAGCTATTAAACCTTTAACCCCTCTCTGAGGCCCGTTTGAAGAGTCAGCTCCTGGAAGGTCTGACAAAAGCCAGCTCAGAAGGAACCCCAGCCTGTTACGGTCACTCCAACAGGGCAGGCTTGAAGGGGATGAGCACAGAGCAGACCAGGCTTCTCTCATTCAATAGCTGCTCCTTACACAGACCAGCAACTTGTGGACACATGCTGCAATGAATGAACCTCTCCCCTCTCATCCCATTGTACGCAGTTGCTCCCTAGGATGCCTTTTAGAGTTTTGCCCAACCAGTTTAGTTGGGGATAAAGCCCCAAGAAAACCATTTACTGTTATTTTCTGCCTTGGGGAAGTTCTGGCTGTGTTCGGGGGGGGGGGGGGGGGGGGAATCAAGTTTTTAACTCACTTTAATTAATAACCATGTTCTAACAATCCCTCTCCCACACAGAAAGTACACTTGCAGTCTGCAGCTGAAGTGGCTGTTGCATCATATAGCAGAGAGCACATGAGATTAACAGGTCAGCTTCAGACAAATCACTGACTAGCCTTTGCAGAGTAGAGCTTTTCACACCTCCCAAGTACAAGCTTGATTCCACAGCCAGCTTCCACTAGCTGAACAGTCCTGGATGTGCTCAGCTCCACCTGTTCAGGGAAATAGACAAAAACAGTGCAAATCTTTCAATGCAAAAATTTTAGCCAAAACATACAAGTCAAGCAACTGCCAGCAATCAAATGCTATGTTACCAGAGTGCTAATGTATGCTACCCAAGCCTTATTACTTGTGCTGAATACAAAAGCCAGAAGACAATACACTGCAGAGCTCCAACTCCTACTTTTACATACAAGCTCAGAAAGCAGCTTTCATTCTGTCTTTGCCCTGTTCGATCAAGTGAATTGTAAAAGCTGATGCTCTTCCAGCACTTCCTGCAGACAAATAGACCTCAACCAGTTAAGCCATCCTTAACAGCTCGCAGTGAAACCCCAACAGTGACATGACTCAGGCTATATCGGTGGGTGGTGTCAAGTAGGATGCGGAAACCTAGACACATCTTCCTCTACTTTGAAGATAGTCCCTTACAAGCAAACAAATGAGATGTTAACACCCTGTAAGGACACCTTCCTACCAGTCCCAGGGAGCCACCTTAATATACAATAGATCACCTCCACTTCCACCATCGGCATTCCAGAAGTAGTTCTTTGAGAAACAAAAGACGTGACATGTTTTAGACATTATTCCTCCAACCACTAAGCAATCACCTGCTTTGTTCAGAGCAGCACACACTATCTATGGAAATCCCTACTTAGATTTGCAAGTAAAAGCCACACGCTGACCCATGCCAGATCCCCTGCACCACAAGTCAGAGGTTTAGCAAATTCCTGAGGGATTAAAAAGATTGGGAGGAGGGGCATCTAAGAATGAGGCCAAGGGGTGCAGCAGTTTCCAGAGACCAGGAGGATGGAAGCATTGCTCTCCAGACTGGGAGCATTCAGATTCCAATCAGCGAGAACCACTTGAAAATTTCAGTGTCTTATCTAACAAAGACAGCAACAACCTGCAGTAGATCTGTAGGATCATGAGTCTCTTCAGGTTAAGGCTGAAAATTAAATACACCTTGCTAGGCCCTTTTAGCTTTGGTTCAAACTGCTTTTTTTTTGCCAGGGAACAGAATTAGGGACGGCTGGAGGCATGACTACACTCAGTACACCTGCTTGCAAGGCATCTTCCTGTCCTCCTCAATCATATTTACAGGTGAGCTTAACAACTCAGCAGTGCATCCTTACCCTGCAGTCGCCCCACCAGTGTGAACAACCAGCTGGGGATGTCTCCAGCTCAGGCCTGCAGCAGGACAGAGGCACAGCCGTGGTCCTCCACAAGCCATCCCGGGAATAGGAAACCGTTCCCGGGGTTTCTCCGAGAGAACACACCGAGACCGCAGCCCCGCAGGATGGCACGCGCCGCCCCTCATTCTCCCGGGACCCACTCGTCGGGAACAAAGAGCCTCGCCGAGGATGGTCTGCCCCGCGGGCAGCCGAGCATCGTCACCCACCAAGCAGTAAATCAGAACGGACAAACGCGGGGACGATCCCGCTTGGGGATGCCGTGTCTCTCTCCCCACCCCCCCCGGCCTCACCTGTCTCCCGCCGCCACCGCCGCCTCCCCAGCGCCGCGCTCGCCCCCCGCGCCCGCTCGGGCGGGGCGGAGCGAGCCGGCCCCGGGGCGGTGCCGGGACCGGGCCAGCATCGGCTCCGCCTGCCCGGAGTGGATCCTATACCGGTAGCGGCCGCATCACCGCGGGCAGCGGGGTTGCGTTTCCCGTTAGCTCTCGTCTCCAGAAGGCAGTTATCGCACTCAGCTCTTCCCCCCGCGCCCCAGCTGGGATCAGACTCCAACCCAACAGGCTCCCTCGCTTTGTTCGCAGGAAGATGAAAAAGCGAGGCCTACAGTACTCTTGGCAGTTTTTCATCTCACTACAGTTTCTCCTCCGGCGTTTTCAGCTACGGAGGTCACCTTCCCGCAGTACTCTCTCTAAAAACAAGGAGGACTTCTCAAGTAATATCCCACACAAGTCTTAGCAGAGCTTATTTCAGTTTCTCTGTTTTGTTGGCTTGCTTTAAACACCTATTTGGCCAAGGAAAAAGAAATCTCAAAGATATTTATACTTGTTTTCCCACACACACCTAGTTTTTTCCACACCAGGCATCCCACAGCTAGCCCAACACAACTAGTAAACCTTTACACCATCAGGTCCTGCATACTTACCAACTCACTTCATCAAATAGCAGCACAGAAGCCCGTAATTTGCTGCCAAGACCAAAAGAAGAGCCAAGGTTACCTTTCTTTTGCCTCCCACCTTAGCTTGGCATCAGGAGCACTAACAAAGCCTCAGTCCCACATACAGGATTTTCTATGTTGTCTGAGGCAATGACTTGTTCAGATTGGTGCTGCAGCAGGTGCAAATCATTCGTGGTGAGCAGGGACAGGTGAGAAAAGACTAAAAATGAGGAAATGGCTGGGATGGAGAGTTGGGGAGGGGGTTGCTAGGAGGGAGAGGGGAGTCAAAAATCTTGATTTTGCTATGAGTGTGCTTTGCTGCATGAAGTAAATCAGTGAATCCTTCTGTGCTTCCAGTCATAACAGCAATCTATAAAATGAAGCTCCTTTTTTTTATTTCCCCAGACAAAGTGAGGTTTAACTTGCAGGTAGATGTCAAACACCCAGCTCTTTCAATAAAACAACATGTCTGATTGAAGAAAACGGAGATACTCCTTATTAATAAATTGTTCTTTTTTTTTTTTTTTTTGCTATGCTACTGGAAATAACATTCACCTTAGTGGTTTATCCTCTTTGCTAGACTCATTCCAATGTTTTACCTCTCTAATTTTAGAGAAATTGAGTGTTTTCTAGTAGATTTCAACCAAACTGGAACCAACCCAGTTCATTTTGGTAGCATTCTGCATCCAATATTAAAACTTTTAAAAGACAGGTTTGTTGTACGTCAGAGCAATTTCTTTCAGGGAAATATTGCTAACCTCTGCATAAGTTGAAAATAAAGTCCAAAAATGCTTATATCAGCAATAAAGACTGTCACTGACAAGAAGACATTAGAAAGAATTCCAAAGTTAAGCTTGGTGGAGCAAGCAGTTAGGCAAAATGGTGGGAATAGTCCCTTCTAGCTTTGCACCAATGAATTGTAAAATCTGGGAAATTATTAATGAATCAATGTTTCTAGTGGTGTAGCATCTTTCTAAAAGACAAACTCCCAGATAAGGGACCCAAAACTCTCCACAAGTTCATCTTCTGTTCATCATTTTGGCTGAGGGCTTTGACTGAGAGGATGGCTCAGCCATGGAGGAGGCACCACCTCTGAAGTTGACAGTGTAGCCAGGTTTTACAGCAAACCCAGATCAATGAAGGCTTATTTTCCAGTGCAGCACTGCATGCTGTGGTGAGTCAGGGATTGATTCTCAAACCGCTCAGTCATGCATATTTAGGGAGAAAGGCAGGACAACAGAGACCCCACACACCAGAAGTCAGAGCTGTAGGCAGTCTGTCCTTCAGGCTCAAGCCAGAAACTTGGCTTCCATAACCCCTAACAGCTGACCTGGGATTCAGAATGAGGGATTATGTTTTCAACCCTTTTTCAGTCTCACCTTTAAAATTGTCAGGAAAGTTATTTAAAATGTAAAGCACATGTAACGGATGTTCTTGTCTTCTCTAAGGCATGCAGAGCATGTGACAGATTGGAGCAGTTTTCACTTCCCCCTTGGCATTGACTCTCTCTGAACCCAGATTTGCACTGTATACTCTCAAGGTTAAATATTCATTGATAATCACTGTAACTAAAATAGCTGGTTATCTATGTTTTTTTTCCTCCGTTTGAAATTGCAGATTCCCTGTACGCTGCAAGTTTTTTCTGCACTGCATAATCTGCCAAAATCAAGGGCATCTACATTATCAACACAAAGACATTTACCGACTGAAAGAAGGAGGCATCGGAGACTGATGAGACCAGCAGAAATCAAAAATCAACAGAGAGCACTGTTTTGTTATTCATTTCTATGGTTTATTATTTGGAAAGACTGTTTTTTAACTCAGTTCAGTTTGCCACAGAACACATACATAACCAAGCAAAACCGGCCCCACTTCGACAGCAAGTTAAGGAACAACCATCCCTTTCCCTTTTTACCAATGCTCTGTTTCAAAATGGTTCAGTGCAATCCTCAGTTGGTGTCATCCTTCAGAGATTTCACACACAGTATCACACACAGTATGCTAGAGATTGGAAGGGACCTCAAAAGATCATCTAGTCCAATCCCCCTGCCAGAGCAGGAACACCTTGATAAATGTTACACAGGAATGTGTCCAGGCGGGTTTTGAATGTCTCCAGGGAAGGAGACTCCACAACCTCCCTGGGCAGCCTGTTCCAGTGTTCCGTCACCCTCACTGAGAAGCAGTTTCTTCTCAAGTTTAAGTGGAACCTCTTGTGTTCCAGTTTGTACCCATTACCCCTTGTCCTATCATTGTTTGCCACTGAGTAGAGCCTGGCTCCATCCTCGTGACACTCCCCCTTTATATATTTATAGACACTAATAAGGTCACCCCTCAGTCTCCTCTTCTCTAAACTATAGAGACCCAGCTCCCTCAGTCTTTCCTCATAAGGGAGATGCTCCACTCCCTTAATCATCTTCGTTGCCCTGCGCTGGACTCTCTCCAGCAGCTCCCTGTCCTTCTTGAACTGAGGGGTCCAGAACTGGACACAATATTCCAGATGGGGTCTCACCAGGGCAGAGTAGAGGGGAAGGAGGACCTCTCTCGACCTACCAACCACCCCCCTTCTAATACACCCCAGGATGCCATTGGCCTTCTTGGCCACAAGGACACAGTGTTGGCTCATGGTCATCCTGTCGTCCACTAGGACCCCCAGGTCCCTCTCCCCTACACTGCTCTCTAACAGGTCGTTCCCCAACCTATACTGGAACCTGGGGTTGTTCCTGCCCAGATGCAGGACTCTGCACTTTCCCTTGTTATATTTCTTACCCTCAGGTGAAATTCAGAGAGTAAATTTAGGTGTAAACTGGTTTATTCTTCCATGCTAGTAGCATAGCTGGTAAAGAGTATGAGATTCATGTCCTGTTCCCAACTCTGACTTGTTAAATGACTTTCAAAACCAAACTTCACCTCTCTCTGCCTTCATTTCCCTTTCTATAAAATGGAAATAACAATACCTAGTTGTTGAAAGAGTCCCTCATAAGATCTCTGTGTTATTGTAACAGCAAACTACTGTATAAACTAATAATGTCATACACTGAATTTCTTTAAAAGGTGATATTCCTTTTGCAGCCTTATTGCAAAAAAAACAGAAAGTACAAATAACAGGTCCTGATTAAGAGACTGGGTTACTTAGTAATTTACAGGAAGACACATTGTGTGCATATAAAATTAACTAAAAAAAGCAGTCTTGACATCAGATTACTGCATCTTAAGATGCTACCCCAGGCATCTGTGATGAGATGGTACCAGCTATCCTAAGTATGTCAGGACATGGCACAGAAGGTAAAGGCAATTTTAAAATAGCTACCATTAATTTTGCTACTGAATGAGTTTCCCAAATTGAATATTGGGGACATCCAGCACATAAATCAGTGCACATCTCCAGCACACAATTCACCTTTACATCAGCTGGTAGGATCTGTTTTACGGGGATCTGTTCTTCCCACTGAACAGCAGCCATTGGAATGGAGTAGCAATGAGTCTAATTCAGGGAAAGTGAGAACAGCATTCCCTGACACAAAGAGGGAAGTATGCTTAAAACAAGTCCATTTTGAAAAAGGTATCAGGAAGTTTATGGCCAATGAATTATTTCAAATGTGATCATGTTACAGATGAACAGATTTCTTTCTTCTCCAACTGTAAACCTAATAAATGCCATCTGCAATTGAAACTCAGTTAAGAGAATCAACTTGGTTTTCTTCCTTCCATGTTCCTCACTGCTGGCACTAACAGAAAAGCTGTGCAAGACCAAGTGATGCTAGTGCAGCTCTACTGCTGGCTCCGATTTATAGTAATTAGTCCTACAAGGAGGTACAGGATTCAGCTTCTGTTTCCCTGGGTCTTGTGATTCTGCAGTGCTCACAGAGCAGGAAGGCCATAACAACTTATTTTTGTCACTAAAGTCAGCAGATGTGTCTTGGAGAGCACAGAGTGACCAGATCTGCTGAGTAGGAAAGCGAAATTTTTTACACAGTCATTTTTCAGAGTAGAACCAGGCTTTTGCTGACTGGTCCAAGGTCACAGGAATCAGTTGCAGTTGCTCTGGGAATACAGCCCAGGAGGACCAGTGCTCACCTCCAGAACTGAATCACAATACAGCCCTTGCTTTTCTTCATATTCTTTAACAAAATCTATGCAGTTAATATCGAAGTACACCACATATTACAATTTTCCCAGAAATAAAGTGTCCAGGAAGCCATCCCCATATATATTGGAGTCTCAGCTAAAACTTGAATCATTTGTCAGTTCCCTGTAGCTCTTGGATATATTTTCCCCCATCTTGCATACTCCACTATAAAATCAGGTTGACAATAAAAAAAAAGCACTTGACACATCACCTCAAAGCAAGCTAACTGTTACTAAGCACTGTTCTGACATTAAACCCTCAGCTTCTTCATCATCTTCAAATATAGTTTTTCAGATAATACCCAGAGGGACTTTGAAAACTTCAGCTTTCTTTTGCTTCTCAAAACTTGAGAATAAAACGAACAATCTCTTCAGCACAGGGAAGAGCAGGGTCTTTGCCTTGGGTAACTTGCAGTATCAGGACACTTGCATGGGAGTCAGACTGTGTTTTAGTGCAAGACAGCGATGCTCTCCACCCAGATGCATCCAGTGTTTTCATTATTCCCCATTGGGGGGATTTTTAGGGCAGTGTCGTGGTTTAAACCCAGACAGACAGCTCGTTAACTCACTTTCCCCCCTTCTTTCCCTCCCCCTACTCCCGGAGGGATGGAGAGGAGAATCAAAAAGAATACAACTCCCACAGGTTGAGATAAGAACAGTTTAGTAACTAAGGTATAACACAAATCACTGCTGCTACCACCAGTAATAATGATGATAAAGGAAATAACAAGGGAAGAGAATACAAAACCTCGCCACCAGCCGATAACTCACCTCCCCCCCCCTCCCCCCCCCCCCAAGCCTGACCAAGCACCGACCGATACCTCCTCCAACCCTGCAGTCCCAGCCCTTCCGGCTAACTCCCAGTTACATCCTGGGCATGACGTGCTGTGGTATGGAATACCTATTTGGTCAGTTTGGGTCAGGTGTCCTGTCTCTGCTTCCTCCTGGCTTTCACTCTTCCCTGGCAGAGCACGAGACTCACAAAGTCCTTGGCCAAACCAAAACATCATTGTTATCAGCTTTGTTCCCAGGCCAAAAGTCAAAACACAGCACTGCACCAGTTACCAAGAAGGAGAAAAATGACTGCTACTGCTGAACCCAGGACAGCAGTAAAGAACATGTTTTGGATGGTTATAAGCAGAGAAATACATATTTTTGTGTTGGAAATATTCAAATCAATTAAGCTAAAATAATACAGCAGGAGCCAGGTCCAACTGTTAACAGAACCCCAAGCAGCAGAAAAATTATGGACTTTCCTCCTCGCTTTCCTTTTCTAGAGCAGGTAAGTGGATCCCCTTGAATTTGTGTGCTGGAAAAATGTAAGGAAACACTCTGTGAGCTCCAGAAGCTACAACAGATCTCTGAGTAATTGCTTTTTTACTATGTCTAAAGCTGGACCTAAGTATGCATCTGCCTGATTTTGTGAGAAGAAATAGGTACATGCCTTATCTTGTATGTAGGGATTAAGGAGGCTTAAAAGTGAATACACAAACTAAAACATCCAATGTAGGGACTCAAAAGACCGTTTATTTTCTGACCAAGAAAAAAATAATAATGCTTTGCTGATGAAATATGCATAGGGTTCAGCTGAAATCCAAGTCTCTGCAGGGGTCCAGATAGGAGTTTTGGCATCAAAGGGACCAGAATACTAGCTGGGCACAATGCCTCCTTGCTGTACCTATTCAGGCCTGCAGTGTTTATGCTGCAGGACACATTCTTTTATGTCTTCAATGTTTGCAAGTGCACTGGAGGGATTAATTCAACTGAGAAATGCCGTATTTCAGGACTAGTACAGAAAAGTAATTTTCTTTATAAAAAATGTTCCCTTTTAACCCTCTGGGATAGCTCTGTAGCTGCCACCTTGAGGCACCAGCATTGCTTTCACCGGCGCTCCTTCCAGATGAGCACACAGCTCTGCTCTGTGACAATAATTCATCTGCATGTGATTCAAAGAGATTTTTTGCTGCCAATGGCTTGAATACCAAAGGGGCCTTGGGGGGACAAAAAAAGAAAGAAAAAAGAATAAAAGGACTGCATTCACTAAAAGGAACTATCCTACAAATCTGATATAAATCAGAGTTTTCACTGATTTCAATGGGCTTCTGTTATTTTTTTTTTTTTTTGCATTTTTATATACTTATATGACCTCTTCCATGCTTGTCAGAGGTACCACTCCTCCCAAGAGTTGCAAGAACTGGCTTGTTGTGATTTAAAACCAGCTGGTAACTCAGAACAATGCAGCGTTGTTCCCAGACTGAAAGTCAAAACCACAGCACTGCACCAGCTACTAAGGAGCAGAAAAATGCCTGCTACTGCTGAACCCAGGACATGGCTGCATTCAGGGAATAAGTTTTATTGTGTTAGGGAGATCCTGCTTTTCACTCTCATCCAAATTCTGCTGGCTTAATTGTCCTACTGTCTCCTTAGACTGTGAATAGTTATCTTTATTATGGCATGTTCAATGGCTGTGGCCATTGTCTCCTATTTGGACTTAAGTAAAGCATTTGACAGTCTCCCACAGCATTCCCCTGGAGAAACTGGTTGTTCATGGCCTGGATAGGTGGATTGGAAACTGGCTGGATGGCAGAGCCCAAAGAGTGGTGGTAAATGGTATCACATCTCTTTGGTGACCGGTCATTAGTGGTGCCCCTCAGGGCTCGGTGTTAGGGCCAGCGCTGTTTAGTATCTCCACTGATGATCTGGATAAGGGGATCTAGTGCACCCCCAGTGAATTTGCGGACGACGCCACACTGGCTGATTCACAGGGGGCGATGCCAGGAGGGACAGCCCTGCCCTGAGCGGGTAAAACCCGCCCCAGGGAGCTCGGCGCGGCCGTAGGAGCGGCTGTTGGAGCGGCAGTTGGCCCGTGGAACGCGAACAGGCGGCGCGCTGCTTCGTGAGCACTCGCCTCATGACCAGTGCCCGGTCCGGGAGCTCTGCTCTGGCTGCCCCGGCGGTGGCAGCGTAGGCCCCCAGACAGAGCCGATGAGAGGGAAGGCTGCAGTGCAGAGCTCGGGGTGTAGAGAGTGCCTGCGCTGGTCTTGTCAGGCCTCTTGAGGCCAGGGTGCACAACGGGCAGAGCTGCACCGGGTGCGCCCTGCTGGAGCTCCTCCTGCAGCAGGGGCTGAGCTGCGGGACGCTGCCAATAGGATTGAAAGATGTCAGGGAAGCTGAGAGGAAGCAGGGCTGCTTGCTCCAGGCCCAAACTGTGCAGGGGCCATAGGCATCCGCCATAGCACATACAGGAAAGGAAGAAGGCGTTATTCCAGGAAACTGGGAGCTAGCAACAGAAAAAAAAACAAAACAAAAACCACCACCACAAACCAAAACCAAAACAAACAAAACAAACAAACAAACAAAAAAAAAAAAAAAAGGAGGAAGAGGACAATTAAAAGCAAGGGGCTTCCTCCTAAATCCGATGTCCCCACCCAGAACTGCTTTGCAGTTCTGCACAGGGCTAATGAGGAAATGCGCACCACACCACATGAACAACCGGCTGATGCACCAGTAAAGAGGTCACTACTGGTGCCACCAGAAAAAATCAGCAGGTCATAGGAGCACGGGACTCTACTTTGAAAGGAACAGACCCATCTGTCGGCCTGACTCAGTCTCAAGGGAGGTGTGTTGCCTATGAGGGGCTCAGATCAGGGATGTTGCAGAGAGGCTGCCTGGTCTATAAGTCCAACGGACTAGGTTACCCACTTCTAGTGATCCATGTGGGTGTTACTGATATAGATAGCAGTAGCCTGGAGAACATAAAGAAGGACTACAGAGCCCTGGGAAAGGTGGTCAGGGGCTCCGGAGTTCAGATATTTTTTAAATCAATTCTCGAGGATAAAGGGGAGGACCCTAAAAAGGTTTGGCAGGTTAATGAATGGTTAGAACGGTGGTGCCGTAGTCAGGGGTTTGGGTATCTAGAACATGGGACTCAATTTAGTAGGCCAGGTCTACTGGGGGCTGATGGAGCTGGTCTGACAAAAGAAGGGGAAGAGTGGTTTTGGTAGGAGGCTTGCCAGACTGGTCAAGGATACTTTAAACTAGATGTGTTGGGGGAGGGGGGCATCATTCCATCCCAACACACCCAGTCAGCTGCTAGCACCTATAATAAATGCTTGGAGAGATGCAGAGATATTTCAGCCGCTCCAGCCAAAGAGCCAGCTTCATTTGGAGCTCGGCTCAGATGCATCCATACCTCTGGAAAGCATGCTAAGGCACATGAAAAACAATGAGGTGCTTGGTGACAGCCAGCATGGCTTCACTAAGGGCAAATCGTGCCTGACCAATTTGGTGGCCTTCTATGATAGGGCTACAGAACTGATGGACAGGGGTAGAGCAGTTGATGTCATCTACCTGGACTTGTGCAAAGTGTTTGACACTGTGCCACACAACATCCTTGTCTCTAAATTGGAGAGACATCAATTTGATGGATGGACCACTCAGTGGATAAAGAACTGGCTGGATGGCCGCACACAAAGAGTTGTGGTCAATGGATCGATGTCGAGCTGGAGACCAGTAACGAGTGGTGTCCCTCAGGGATCGGTGTTGGGACCAGTCTTGTTCAACATCTTTGTTGGTGACATGAACAGGGATTGAGTGAACCCTCAGCAAGTTTGCCGATGACACCAAGCTGTGTGGTTCAGTTGATACCCTGGAGGGAAGGAATGCCATCCAGAGGGAACTTGACATGCTTGTGAGGTGGGCTGGTGCCAGCCTTATGAAGTTCAACCACACCAAGTGCAAGGTCCTACACCTGGGCTGGGGCAATCCCAGCTATAACTATACCAGCCATAGCTATAGCTACAGGTTGGGCAGAGAGTCACAGCAGCCCTGTGGAGAAGGACTTGAGGGTGTTGGTCAGTGAGAAACTGCACATGAACCAGCTTCAGTCTACACTTGCAGCCTAGAAAGCCAACCGTATCCTGGGAGTGTGATGAGCAGGTTGAAGGAGGTGATCCTGCCCTCTGCTCTGCTCTCGTGAGACCTCACTTGGAGTATTGTGTGCAGTTCTGGCATCTTCAACATAAAAAGGACATGGAACTGTTGGAACAAGTCCAGAGGAGGGCCACGAGAATGATCAGGGGACTGGAGCACCTCCCGTATGAAGACAGGCTGAGAAAGTTGGGGCTGTTCAGCCTGGAGAAGAGAAGGCTGCGTGGAGACCTCATAGCAGCCTTCCAGTATCTGAAGGGGGCCTATAGGGATGCTGGGGATGTGCTTTTCATCAGGGACTGTAGTAAATAGGACAAGGCATAACGGGTTAAAACTCAAACAGGGGAAGTTCAGGTTAGATATAAGGAAGAAGTTTTTTACTGTAAGGGTGGTGAGGCACTGGAGTGGGTTCCCCAAGGAAGTTGTGAATGCTCCATCCCTGGCAGTGTTCAAGGCTGGGTTGGATGGAGCCCTGGGTGACATGGTTTAGTGTGAGGTGTCCCTGCCCATGGCAGGGGTTTGGAACTTGATTATTTTAAGGTCCTTTCCAGCCCTATTTTATGATTCTATGATTCTATGTGAAAGGGGACAGCTACTCCTGTGGAGTGGCAGTTCCAAAACTGAATGTAGCTGACAGCTCTGAGCCACTGTGTTTTTTCACCCCAATGGGAGGAGATGTTCAGGGAACAGTTTACAGGTGGAAGATGACAAAGGCTATTTAGAGATCCCATTTCTCTGTGGACGGATCTCTTGGTGACCGGAGGATATTTCCCTTGGCATTCCTTGGTGGCTGTCTTCCTCTTAGAGAAGAATTTGAGTATACCTATCCACCTGCACAGCACCTGTCATTTATCACTTCCCTAGGGAAAGAAATACAGGGTGGGGATGCTGGAGAATGGCCGGTCTCTTTCAAACACAGAAGAGGAGCAGGAGGTAGCACAGGATGGAAAATACCAGAGCAAGACTGGCTGTGGGCACATGACTGCAAGGTTAGCTGCAGTGCCTCTCTGGGGAAAGCACTGGTCTTACCAAAAGACCATTTTAATCTTTATATCCCTGTGTCCTTTAATGAACCTTCAGCACAGCGTACCTGAATCAGCTTTACCGTTCAGTCAGTTCCTGCAGGAACTCACTGCAACAACATCTGTCACAAACTGCTCCTTCCATGTATTCACCCTCCAGTCCCTCTCACTCTCTCATTCCCAGTCTCATTTCTTAAGAATAAGACGGTGGGAAGGGAAGGTTCAACAGGAATCAAAGAGACCTTATCATTCAAATGTATCATTTGAAATTTGGTAAAGAAAAAGCTGAATGATTTCCCACAACCTGAGGGCAGTGCTTTCATCCTGACTTACTCCGCTATTTACAAAAAACTGTATAATTACCAGAGCAAATGCCACGTCACAGCCTGCACCTGCTATTGGCAAGATAGAGAACATGTTTCTGAAAGTAATAATTAAATAAACTTGTCCTTCCATCAGCTTCATCTAGTTTTGTAGCTTCTGTGTTCTTTAAAAGGAGCAAAACAATGCATTTGTGCGAAGAACTTTCTCTTCACACTTTAATGGCAATTACTGCATGTAAACTAGATGTAGTAAGAACTATGAAGCAGATGAATGTGGTCTGAAAAACACCCAAAACCAACCAAACAACAGAAACCAAGGCAAACATACCCACTGGAAAATCAAAAAGCTAAAACTGTAAAGTCACTGTGTGTGTAGTTGTGTGTGTGCTACAAAATGGTTCTTTTTAGCCTCAGCATCTGGGTATTCCCAGTGGAAAAGTTATTATAAAAGACAACAGGTTGTTTCAGCAGAACTGATCAAAAAGTAATTGCAGTTTCAGGCACGGTCCCATAATGGGACTGACAGTCCTGAGTGAAAGAATTATTTTTACCCAGCAGCTCATTCTTGGGTGGAAGATCCATCTGGGAAGAGATGGACATGCTTGAAATCCTGGGAAGCAGAGACAGGGTAATGGTGTGAGGAGAGGATTGACTGCAGGGAAGAATCTTCTCTTCTACCCTTCATTTCTACTTTGAGCTATGCCAGTAATACTGCTGCGAGATCTGCCAAGTGTGGTGTCCCTCCCAGGCTGCATCCAGAGAGAGGATTCAGGTTTTCTCTGGGGTTATAGCAGCTTCCTAATGCAAAATTCGTCCTAACCCAAGTCAAGGGAAAAGGCGGATGCTGGACCTTTGTTAGCCTAAGAACTGACACATAACCCCCGGAATGGTTATATGAGGTGCTTTATTGCAGCGCTGGGAAACCAGGGGCATGCAACTAAATCTGGCTTCGACCCCGTCACATCGCGTTCGCAATTTATACACTAAAAATTTCATAACTCATACATATTCGGCACAGATTACATCACTGACTAATACATATGCATTAAGGATTACTTCATTAGTCCATTACGACATCAGTCTCTTCTGCACTTGCGCAGTCCCCTCTGGTGGTCGTCCTGATGAAGTAAGGAGTCTTCCTCAGATGAAGTAAGGAGTCTTCCTCCCCTTTTCACCTTTCTGTTCTTTGGACAGGCCCCAACCATTATGCGGATGCCAGCATTTTCACTTCCTCACTTGGCTTGTCCTTCTATGTTGCAATGATTTCACAAAGCTACCAATATTGCAGAGATGAAATTTTCTGCTCCTTAAGATACATGGTTTCTATTTCTAGACAAAGCTTCCTTGTAAGCAATACAAAAATTATGAACGTCTGTATTATCAAGACGCACAGTTAGACAAAAGCTTCCTTGTTATAAACTACAAGGTCTTAGGCCAGACATCCCGTGTCCTTCTCATTATTATGTTAGTTTCTACTGCTGAGGCTACCACAGCAAAGTTACAACATTCTTTTAATATACAGAAATCTACTGTTGATTCGAAAACTTTTCAAATATAGTCATTTCTATTGCTCTATATAATCATTTTAACGTAAATTTTCACTCATTTTCTAATACTTTCACATAGACAAGACAAAAGCTTGGGCTCAGATATCTAGACATAACTCACATCTGTCACACACATAGTTCTACATCTCTTCATTATGTATTTTCCACTATACCTAACTGACATATGTGGTGCACATTCCTTTTATATTGCACTTTAACACAGAATTCGGTTGAGCAACTGGATGGGACATTTATCATATGTCACCACTGGCAAGAGCCATATGTCACGGCTCCTTGCCTACTAAAAGTCAAATATATAGTATTAAGCCATTTCACATCACAGTTTTGGAAGATGCATGCAAGGTAGGATCATGAGAATTAAAGGAGTAGAGGGCTCTATTTTCCATTAAGGATTTGCTGACAAAAAATATGTTGGCAATTAATAGATTAATAGACTTTTTGTAAATGAACTACTCTAGAGAAAGGCATCCAGTCTCTGAGGGATTCAGCCATTGTAGAGATGATCTATCACAAGCAGGATGCCGGGAAAGGACCCATAGATCCAGATGAAGTTGAAGGTACATGACCCATGTGGCGGAAATGTACACGGAATGCACCGTCACCATATGCCCACTCATTGGCAGAAATAACCTCGAATGATACAGCACCACCAACAGTGGATGAAATGATTCGTCAACTCTGAGAGTTCGAAGACAATCTCACCCCTTCCATCATTTCAGCCATGGAAAAACTGTCTCAGGAGTTCAAACAATTGAGAGATGATCTATCCGATCTACCCAGTTCCCCACGTGTACCAACCCACGTCTCAGCTATTAACAAAAGGTGTCCTACTGCTCGAGAGAGAAGATACAGGAAGAAGGTATAGGAGGTATACCCCACGGGCCACCCTATGGCTTTACCTGTGGGATCACGGAGAAGACATGACGAAGTGGGACAGAAGACATGAGGAAGTGGGATGGAAAACCTGCCTCAGCTCTGGAGGAACGGGTGAGTGAATTTAAAGAGGAGAGCAAAGGTCAAGGATGATCATCCCGTGAAAGCTAAAGCACACTGTTAGTATGAGAACTATAGTCGTGGCTCTACCCTTACACTAAGTCAGTTGAAATCAAGCATCAACCTTAGTTGATTCCCACTCATTGCAAAAAAAAACTAAAAGAAACTTTGACTGAAAACAAGCAAAAGCCAATATTTCAGGTCTTCCGAAACATTACACACACATGATCTGTTGCTGAGGAAGATTCACACCCACAGTAAGGCTTCCCCACATAAAACAGTGAATAGGCTATGTCTTTTCTTCGTTACCAATGCACACATGAAACACTGTTCCTGTGGATGGGCCCTCACCCTTCAAGTCACTGGAGCAGCTTCCATTGACTTCAGAGCCCATCATCAGCCTCTACCTGAATTTACCCTGTTTCCAAGACTTATAAAACTGTATATGAGTTCATAGCCTGAACAAGACCAACTGTAAGTCTCTTCCTTAAGCAGTTTTAAGGTGAACTTTCCTCCTCATCGCTGTAGCAAGCTTTGGTCTTCATCCTGCAGTTCTGAGGAGAAATCTCATAGCTTTCAAAGAGAAGATTGCTGAGATTCAACTCCCCGTGACATCTGAGAGATGTATGTGATGACTGCAGTTGAAGATGCAAAGACAGTTCGCAACACAGAATGAACAGCATGTGTGAACGATATAAATAGCATAGTGAAAAAAATCCAACAGTCATCAGTAACATGCGTAAGACCCTGATCTAGCCATCCATGCAAGAAGTTTCACCCTGAGCTCTCAACTCCAGTCCCAATCATGCCTGTGAATTTAAGAATCTGAGTAAGAGCCTTTTTTTTATCTCCAAGAAAGCCCAAGATAATGTTTACTAGCCTTGACTCCCATATTACAACATTCGGATGCTTCGTACCATGAAACTCCTGTTTTGAAATTTTCCTCTACTCTACATCCTAAAGCCCCAAACAGGGTAACAGAGTTTTAGCTTCAAAACCACCCTGCCTGAAAAAGGGTGAAATATAAACAGCAACCCCAAGCTTTGCAGAAGACACAACATGCAGGTCCACCTTAGACTACCAAGGAGTCAAAGATGGGGACAAAACTTTATACTAAAATGCAGTGCCTCAAATTCAGCATCCCTATTTGCCCTACAGATTCCTAAAGGAACTTAAAGCCTCCTGCCTGCCTTTTTATTTAGGCTAGTAAAAGGAGTTACTTTGGCTGTTGGAAATAGATGGAATATTTGTACATCTGCTTCCCCAGAGAGCCGGGGAGCCTGAAAGGACGAGACTGTAAGGTACCTGGGTACTTGCACCGCTGACCTTAGCTTATGCAGTCCTCTGTGGCTTTCTCCCTGGAATAAACGTGCACAGCATCATGCTCGTTTGTGTGAGCAGCTTTCTCACTGCAGCCAAAAGTTCACGTCTGCGTCATCCCACCTTGCAGCTGAAAACATTTCTAAGTCTGATCTGACAATGTAAGTCTTGTAAGGGAAAGGCAGCTCACCAGCCCCATCTAGTCCTGCGTACCAGACTGTGCCTGGTGTCCAGCCAGCACAAGCTTTGCTGAGGGCTCTCTCCCACTTCACACTGTGCACACACAGCTCAGACTGACTTTGCTCATTCCCTCTCAACACTTGCTCTTCCAAATGCACCTTAGAGTGACTTGGAAGAACCAGCACAAGAGAGGAGATAACCTGTGCAATACATAACCGCAGCCCCCGCAGCACAGTACACAAGAATGAGCTACACAAGAAATCAACCCCATGTTTTCAGCATCATGCTGGTAATATGAATTTGTATTATTCAGGCAAGGTAACTTCAACACTTTTCCCACTGTTCTGAATTACAAGGCACTTCCACAAGTTTGCCTTAGCCTTCAGCACACTCTTGCTGTCACTGTTAGCATAAACTGTAGCTTAATCATTGAAAACTCCTGTTGACAAGACTGTGAGCAGGAGGGAAAGCAAGAGAAGATGTGGAATACTCTGCCCACAAGAGATTTTCTTAGAGCAGACAGATCCTTAGTGATCCCATTTGAAGGTGAGATGGTGTAAGCGGCGAGGAGAAGCAGACAGGCCAACCCAATATGGGTGATAAGCAACTTCTAGTTTATTTGTGACGCAGTTCACACATATATAGGAGTGGTATTCAGCCACTCCTTCTTGGCATAACAGTATTGGTTAGCCCCCACAGCTTCCTCCACATTCTCCTCCCAGGTCCGGTCTCCGGCCACCTGTGGGGGCCACCCCCTGCCTTGCTTGCACAGTCCTCCAGAACTCTATGGTCCTGCTCTTAGAGTCATTCTGCAACAATTCCCCCCTTTTTCTTTGTGCAAGCAAGGCATTATGGGTTATTCTGTTCACCTGTTATATCACACAACTATAAACAAGTCTAATAGCTACGATAATTAACCTAACAATGATACATAAGTGCAATACTTCAAACAGCAGTGTTTGACTCAACCTGTAATGCCCGGTGAAGACAACCATCTAGTTATTCTTAGGATATTGCTCATTTACTATTGCTGGGTAAGCTGAGCCAGGGTTCTCAGCTGTGCGTGCATCGAATTAGCATAATCAGAGAGACTCATACAACACCTTCCATCAAACTCTTCACATCCATGTCCCTGTTCCAACAACAAAAGGTTCTGCAGTGTTGCATGTCTTACAGAGTCAACATTAAAACAAATCAGGAATTGCCTTCAATGTAGAATTGTCTGCTTAGCAACTCAGCAACCCAGTCTGCTTAGTTGAGCCAAGGCCCCGGCTGAAGCACTTACAGTGATTTGGCATATTATGATTGGATACATGTTTTGAAGACCCTTAGTGACTAACATATAATTGGTTAAACATAGGTTTGAGAACTCAACCTTGAAAGCTTGCCAACAGTCCACAGTTCTCATTAACTTGGTGAATTCCAGCCTCTTATCTTCCTTGCTTAAGCTTCTTCAGGCCTCTCATGGCCTTGCTGTATCTTTCAGGACTATTCAAAGTTTATGTACCAATTATGCATTCTCCTGTGAGAACACTGTCTCCACATCTTCCCCCTTTTGTTTTATCCAGTAACAAGTTGCTACTACAGCAAGGCACACACTAATTTACATTAGCAGAGTAACTATTACAGGGTGCAGCAGCATGTTGAAGATGCTGATGGCAGTGAAGGACTAGCCAAAGAAATTTCTTACCAGTGGAATTCTCCCCCCCTCTTAAATTTGTTCCATCACCTGCTTTATAACACTACCATTGTATTAAAATTTTTCTAGCTTTTGCCTTAGCATTTTCTAGCAGCTACTGCAAATTTCCACACTCTAACATCTCTTTTACAAGTGACAAATCTATACAATACAAGGTGCAGTTTCTTATTAGCAACTAGCTAGTAAATAAAATCACAACCTCTAATAATAGCTACTTTACAAGCACACATATTCAGGATGTTACTTTTCAACTGCCCCCAAGTGATGTTTTGCAGTTATTTGTTCTTTCTCTTCCTCCATCTCATTCTGCTTGGGGTAATCACGGTCAGCTCCTGTAGCTGAGGCATCAGGTTTATCCATTCTTCTGTCCAGCTTATGGCAGGGCTTGACAAACTTTGCAGGCAGTCACCATGGACCTGTAGGCAGGAGGGCACAAATATGCCCCCTCCCCCAGGTTATCAGTTTTTCAGAAGTAGACAGGTTAAGTGCAGCATCATTACTCTCCCCCCCCCCCTTTTTTTTTTTTTTTTTTTTTTTGAGTCCCTGCAAAAGCCGTCATTACTCCCACTACAGTCCCACGTACAGAACGTGGCACAAGGACCCTGTGGAGACTAACAGCAAACCAGCTCCGAGAAGCATCATTGCAGTGCGAGGTGGCAGGCTCAACCTTAGCAGGCGTCCCTGCAGAGGCTCTGCCTCCCCCACATCGTATGAGGCTTGGGCTTTTATACTGACCAAAATGCACACTCATTCCGACACAGGCGGCCAGCCTGTGCTGGAAGAAGTGGCCAGCAGTATCTACAGAGGTCTCCAAGGGTTGATAGAAACCTGGACATACTTTTATTTACCAACTTCTAGTACATGAGTATCACAGAGAAACTGTATGGGCTCTCCCTGTCAATTGCAAGAAAAAATCATAACATATATACAGCTTGAGTATAAGAGGATTTTAACACATACGTGGTCACTGTTTGTCAGGCCTCCTTAACTATTTTGAGATCAAGAGCTTCCCACTCTTTAGCCCCCTGCTGTGTAGTAAACACAGGATAGGCAGAAATGCCCATTGCAGAAAATTCCCCAGTAATGATCACATCTTTGGTTACCCATTGTTACAACTGAGCATCTCCAGGGCCAGCAAGTCTGAGCAGACCGACCCGGGAGACGAAGAGTCAGGGTCTGGAAGCAGAGGATATAAATCTGGCTCGGATTCAGGGGATTCGGGGGCTGATCCTGCGCCGAACTCAGGGTCTCCGTTGCTCGCAGCTGTGTCTTTCTTATCAGATGTATCTCGTTCGGTATGTAGCCATCTGCAGACCTGGCTCCTCCGTAACTGAGTTAAAAATTTCCTCTCTAGGGCGTAGTGGGTTGGAGAGGCTCGCAGTTCCTTTAAATCTCCCGCTCGCGCATGATCCCTATTTTCTACTGCGTGCTTCACAGTGGCACCGCAATCGATCCGGCGCCGAGGCACCGCCCTCTTTCTTTCGGATTCCTCGACATTTATCATGTGCATACCTTCTAATATACTTTCTGTGTCCTTTTCAACGTCCCTACTTTGGTAAGGGGGGTGGTGGGGGAGCTGGGGGTTACACCTCCTCCGCGGCACCTTCTGATGGAGGGGGAGAAAAGGAAGGGGGGGGAGGAAAACCTGTGCTCCCGCGAGTTGGGGGAAACGAGTTGTAATCTTCCCCTGGTTTCAACCGACCGGGGATGCCTGTTCCTAGTTTCTTCATTGCTACCGCGGCAGTTTTCTTTTCTGCCTTGTATCTTTTTATACAGTTCATTACTTCCCTCCGTGGTTTACCGAGTTTCTTTGCCTTTTTATAATCATTAAGCACTGAGTCAAATAGTTCATCACCAAACTTTCGCCACTCACTCTCCTCAAATATTGTATAAGGCTCTGCAAAAAAAAAATCTCTTAGCCTTCCCTACAGGCAGTAGACCTGCTAGCTGCTTTAGAGTCTCAGGCTCAATTCCCCGCTTTTATAAAAAGCACTGTAAAAAGTTCAGGGCTCAGTTCCCCGCTTTTATAAAAAGCACTGTAATAAGTCCAGGGCTACCTCTCGGTCCATTTTCATGGCCAGCCTTTTCCGGATCGTCTTCTTCTGGGTCGTCCTGTAACCTCGGTCTCCGGATCGGCCTCCCGACGCAGCAGTGTCTGGTTTACCCCAGCGGCGGACTTTTTCGGTTAGTCGCAGCACCCGGGTCCGTCACGCCACCGCAGCAGCATTGCCCGCGCTGCCCGGCCGCTGCCGCCGGCGCCGCTCTCTCGCCGTTCCGGGTCCCCGTCGACCGGGGCTCTGTATCCCAGGTCCCCGCTAGTCGGGGCCCTGTATCCCGGGTCCCCGTTGACCGGGGCCCTGTATCCGGGTCCCCGTTAAACCAGGGCCCTGTATCCCGGGTCCCCGTTAAACCGGGGCCCTGTATCCCGGGTCCCCGTCGGCCGGGGCCCTTTATCCGGGTCCCCGTCGACCGGGGCCCTGTATCCCGGGTCCCTGCTAGTCGGAGCCCTATAATCCGGGTCCCCAGCGACCAGGGCCCTGTAATCCACGTCCCTGTTCGGGCGCCATTTGTAAGCGGCGAGGAGAAGCAGACAGGCCAACCCAATATGGGTGATAAGCAACTTCTAGTTTATTTGTGACGCAGTTCACACATATATAGGAGTGGTATTCAGCCACTCCTTCTTGGCATAACAGTATTGGTTAGCCCCCACAGCTTCCTCCACATTCTCCTCCCAGGTCCGGTCTCCGGCCACCTGTGGGGGCCACCCCCTGCCTTGCTTGCACAGTCCTCCAGAACTCTATGGTCCTGCTCTTAGAGTCATTCTGCAACAAGATGGGATCTACAGACAGCCTGAACTACATTCCTGGGTGACCTGGGAGTACACCAAGGTTGGGACCACTCCTGAAAGTAGATTTTCTGCATGATCTTTGTGACCAGAGAAGCATCATACATGAACACCATTTTTGCAAGCCCTATTGAAGTGCTACTGCTGGGTCTTTGAACTGCATCTGCAGGTAAAATCAGAATAAATCAGGCATATGGACACGAATGCTGTCCTAAATAACCCAGAAGAGGAACAGATTGACTGTGTTTTGAGAAAAGAGAAGGGTAATTAGAGCAAAGGGTGTTTGGAAATTTAGCTTAAAAGGGAAAAATAAATTGTCCTGCACATAGTTGGTCTTCTGCCAGTTTGTACACTGTGATATTTTCTCTCTCATTGCAAAAGCACAGATTTGTGTTTCATTAATAAATGAACTTTATTCTCAAGAAGGGTCCTGTTGTGCGGGAAGGTGTTTAAATGATTTTTGGTTTAGACATGGTTACATGCATTACAGTCAGAGACCCTAGTGCAAACAGGATCCTAAGAAGGAGAAAATTGACTGCTACTGCTGAACCCAGGATGCCGCCACAGGTATAACCTGCTGCTGCGCTGGGGAGAACGTCAAGGGGAGAACACTGCCACTCCTCTGAGAGGCCTGCGGTACAGTTTTCCTTGTGCTTTCTGTGTCCTCTTTCTGTCTCTCCCCTCTTTTTCCCTCAGGTACAAGTTTGTCATCTGCTGTCAGCTGTGCACCCTGCAAACACAGCTCTGTGCACGAAGACCACTTTCAGTGGCCGTAGGTCAGCATTCTTGTGAGGCGATCTTGCATGTCCATGAACTGCCTCATTGCCTCAGCTTGGGCATCCGGATCCTGTGCCAGATGCTGGAAGAGGTTGAATGGCTCGGCTCTTTGCAAGGCTGGGGGCAAGATGATCTCCTCAGGAATCTTCTCATTCCCAAAGAAGAAGTGGTCGAGGCGTTTCTCCTCCAAGCAGTGGCACAGGTACCGCATGATGTCATCCAGCCTTAGCAGGAAACGTGTCTTGTGCCAGCCTGACAGGGGTGTGGTGTTCAGGAGGTGCATCACCACTGTCTTCAAGGTATAGCTGGAAAAGCCTGTGCCCACCAGAGTGCGGGCGCAGAGCTGCAGGCATCTGAGGTGGAAGCTGCCGTCTGGGGCCTGCCTAGTCATCAGCTCAAAGAACTTTGCCTCTGCCACAGCACAGCTCAATGTCCAGGTTGTGCTTGGGGTGAAGATAGCCTCACTAGCCTGGCTGCTCAGGAAGATGTCCGAGTCGCCTTGCTGCACGCCCAACATAATTTCAATGATGGCTTCCTTCTCTGCTCTTGCCATCTTGAATTTGCAGGAGCGGCTGTAGGGCAGCATAGTTAAACGCCACTGGTGTGAATGAGGCAGAAGCACCCAGCATGCTTTCACCAGCTCATGAAGCCTGCAAGCTGTTTTCTCCACATCTAGGTAGGAGCCGGTGCAGAGGGTCTGTAGGAGGCTGGGGCCCTGATGCCTTCTCAGCTCCTCTTTGTCGTGGTGGAGGAAGCACAGCATGTCCCCCACCAGCTGCTCTGCCAGGCATGTACACTGCAGCTCCACGCGGATGCAGAAGTTCCTCTCTGGCACCTCCCCCGGACTGCGGAGCTCCAGGAGAAAGGTGTGGCCAGACGGGGGGCCCAGGGGCACAAGCACTTGATAGACGATGTTTTCTTCATAGGGACTCCAGCCTTCATGTGCGCTGCCTATGCCAAAGCATGGTTCCAGCACTGGGAAGGAGCTATCTGACAAGACTTGTCTGGCAACAAGGATAAAAGCATTCACAAGGCTCCTCACAGATTCAGACACTGTGAACAGGTTCTGATTAGGCCATTGTATGTGCTCCTCAAAATGCCTTGTCAGGTCCTTTGCGTATTCACTTTCTTCCTCTTCATTCTGCTCTTCCCGCTCTTCCTCTTCTCTACTGCTGCTGCTGGAGCTGTCCTCTTCACTGCTGCTGCCCTCCTCATGGCTCCTTCTCCTGAGGCACGAGCAGAGCCAAAGAATCAGGAGGAGCAGCATGCCAGCAATCGCCCAGAATTGCCAGTGCTGCAAGTCAGCAAAGAACAGGCCTCTCCAGGCCACGGGAGTTTGCTCCTTGCTCCTCTGCTCCTGGCTCTTCTGCTCCAGCTCCTGGAGCAGCCGAGTCATCTCCCAGATCAGCTGCTTGTTACGGTGCTCCATGCGGTCACGTGTGGCTTCATCCATCTCATCACCGACGACCTGCACATTCAGGATGAGCTGTTGCAGAATCCAGAGTGAGAGGTTTGTGACAGCCATGGCCTGCAGAAGAGAGAAAGAATTCAGTGGGGCTTGGAGGGAGGGAAGGAGGAAGGGAGCTGGTGGCGGGGGGAGTGGATGCAGGAGCCGCAGGGAGCTGGGGACAGGCAGGAGAGGGAACGAGGCAGCTGGGAGGCAGCAAGGGCTGCACCCAGGCCCGGTGCCAGCAGCAGCGTGCCCTGCCCAAGGCACTCGCAGCCAGGGCCTCGATGCAGGGTGAGCACCCACCCCCGGGGGCCCAGGTTTCTGCCCCGGCCCTTGTCCAGCCCAGCCTCCCCCCTGTGTGCGCACTCACTGCTGTCCCAGGCTGTACTGGGCCAGTGCTGCCTGCTGGCACCCTCATATCCATCCCCCACTGTGACTCGTCCCCTGTGATGTCACAGGCACTGGGGGTGCACCACAGTCCCGCCCACACAACCACGGGCCAGCTGCTTCCCACGCCACTGCCAGAAACGCAGTCCTGGGCCTTGAGAAACAAATCTTGTGTTGACATGGCACCCCAGAGAGACCTGAGTCAGACAATGGGACTCATTTCCAGAACAAACTTATAAACACTTGGGCCAAAGAGCATGGCATTGAGTGGGTATATCACATCCCCTACCATGCAGCAGCCTCTGGGAAAATCAAACGGTACAATGGGCTGCTAAAAGCTACACTGAGAGCAATGGGTGGGGGAACTTTCAAACAGTGGGATACACATTTACTAAAAGCCACCTGGTTGGTCAACACCAGAGGATCTGCCAACTGGGCTGGCCCAGCCCAGTCGGAACTTTCACATACTGTAGAAGGGGATAAAGTTCCTGTGGTGCACATAAGGAGTTTGCTGGGAAAGACAGTCTGGGTTACTCGTGCTTCATGTAAAGGCAAACCCACTCGTGGGACTGCTTTTGCTCAGGGACCCGGATATACTTGGTGAGTAATGCGGGAAGACGGGGAAGTCCAGTGTGTACCTCAAGGGGATTTGATTGTGGGGGAAAACAGCCAATGAACTTAATTGTATGCTGTTGCCTGCTATGTAGCACTTTTATAGCCCACCAGCTAGTCTTCAGGTCACCAGTGTCTGGCGCTGACTTCCCTCCAATCACCATCCCAACAAAGAATGAACTTTGAAAAAACAGACCAGCTCAGCAGTGACCGGATGAGTTCCGCTGTGTCTTCAGCAGGCAACAATCCAACACTGCACTGTCCTGGGTTCAGCAGTAGCAGTCATTTTTCTCTTACTTAGTAATTGGTGCAGTGCTGTGTTTTTGACTTTCAGCCTGGGAACAAAGCTGATAACACCGATGTTTTTAGTGCTTGCTCGGTAATGTTTACTCTGACCAACGACTCTCTGATTCTCATGCTCTGCCAGGGAGGATGGGAAGCCGGGAGGAAGCAGAGACAGGACACCTGACCCAGACTAGCCAAAGAGGTATTCCATACCACAGCATGTCATGCCCACTATATGAACTGGGGGCAGTTATCCAGAAGGGCCAGATCACTGCTCGGGACGGGCTGGGTATCGGTCGGCGCGTGGTGAGCAGTTGTATTCTCTTCCCTTGTTATTTCTCTTATCATTGTTATTGGTGGTAGCAGTAGTGGTTTTGTGTTACACCTTAGTTACTGGGCTGTTCTTATCTCAACCCGTGGGAGTCCATTCTTTCGATTCTCCTGCCCATCCCTCTGGGAGCTGGGGGAGGAAGGTGGGGGAGCGAGTGAACGGCTGCATGATTTCTGGGTTGCCGCCTGGGCTTAAATCACAACAGTTTATTGTGGTGCCCAGCGTGGGGCACAAAAGGTTGAGATAACAACAGATCTGACCAGAGTGCGTCTAATTGTATTGGTGACAAGCATTCATTGTTTTGGATTAACAGTCACTCGTCACAATGCTGATTTATCGGCTCTCAAAGTTGTTGCTCTTGATCTCACAGTTTCAGCATGTCGTACCTTACTTACAGCTGGCATTTGCTGTCTTACTGTTTATCGGTTGGGGGCCTTGGGCTAAGGTTCTTGTCTCATTGTACTTTATAGTAATGACTTGTAATACAACACAATCATTGATCATGAAACTGATCTGGCTTGCCTTCTCAGTGTGGTCACCACCTCTATACTTTGGGAGGTATATAATAAAAGTGCTTAGCAATTAGTCATCTTTTTTCTCCTTCTCGGGTGGTCAACCTGTGAAGGAGACATTCCCTTACCTTCCCAGCTCCCCCACCAGACCGTTTCCAGCATCATTTGAGGGTTCTGAAGGTGTTGAATGGCCTTTGAGTACCCCTGAGACCTGCCTGCTGATTGTGACGGGCATCACCATGTTGGCACACATACAGAGTGTGTTTTACCGATGACCATTTCATCTGATCTCGAAAGTTAAGCAGAGTTGGGTTTGGGCCTTGTCTAGGGTTAGACCATGATATAGGAGGACCAAGAGATTTTCCCCGAGGCTGGACAGTCATGAGTCGCAGGGTGTGTGGGACAGTATGGGCAAGTATCTAGGCCAGTGGGCCCCTCCAGTTCCTCTCTGGAGGAACAGGTGAGTGAATTTAAAGAGGAGAGCAAAGGTCAAGGATGATCATCCCATGAAAGCTGCGGCTTCAGTCTCTGGTGAGCAGATTCCCAGATGGGGTGGAAGAGCCGATTTTACTTCAGCTCCTGTGATGAAGACTAATCCCTCTCAACAAGACGTAAGTGACCAATGTGATGACTATTAGAGGGGCCCTGCCTCCAGCCAGGTGGAGGTAGGGGATAATCGGATTTACTGGACTGTGTGGATCAAATGGCCTGGCACATCAGTCCCACAGAAGTATAAGGCTCTAGTAGATACCGGTGCACAGTGTACCCTGATGCTATCAAGCTGTCAAGGGGTGGAATCCATTTCTATTTCTGGAGTGACAGGAGTCACCATGCCACTTGTAACTGTCCAATCTCTGGGCAACTCTCTGGGTGTATTCTTAAATAGTTGTTTAACCTTAAACAAAACCTGAGCTGTATGCAGCAACATGCTGGCTCCTAGCAAAAGGACCAGGTTGCTTTCAAGGGTGCTCAAGGGCTATTCAAAATTATTAAAAATTATCAAACACTACTGTATTCAGCTTAGAGGAGAATGAAGCTGTTGCAAGGAAGGAGGAAAGGAAAGAAGGAAGAAAGCTGAAGGAAGCTGTCTTCCACGTAGATTGGCACTCAGAGGAGAAAAGTCAAAGGTGTAATTATTAATAGTTCCCAATAGATGACTTCCAAAGTACAGAAATTATGACAATGCTGAGTACACATACCAGATTAGTTTCACAAGCGGTGTTTCTATCATATCATAAACCAGTATTACAAAGTACAACAAAATTATAATCTTAGCCCAAGCCCCCAAGGATAATAAACATAATCAGAGGGAACACATACTGCAAGTAAGGTATCATATAACACAACCCTACGAACAAGCACAACAACTCTGACAGCAAATAAATCAAAACCATGGCCAGGGACTATTAAACCATTATGGTGAATGCTCACAACAAATTTGTTTTAACATGGTCTAGTCAGATCTGTCATTATCTCAACCCTTCCAGGCACATGCTGGGTACCAAAAAGGGGATATCAAAAACACAGCATTGTACCAGCTGCTAGGAAGAAAATAAACTCTATCCCACATGAAACCAGAACATGCTGACAACCAAGTCACCTCACTTCCAAAGCTATCTCTTTCATTTCCTCAACTCCATACTTGCTCAGATTTTGTCCTCTTGAACTTAAAGGTAATCTTATGTTGTAAGATTCCCTTCTGCCCATTTCTTTCAAGCAACCCCGTGCTTCTGCTGCTGCTTGTGCTATTTGCAGCTGTTTTCATAGCACTTTCAGCTTGATGATTGTCCTGGGTTTAGCAAGTAGCAGTCAGTTTTTCGCTGGTGCAGCACTGTGTTTTGACTTTCAGTGTGGGAACAGTGCTGATAGCACCGATGTTTTCAGTTGTCACTAAGTAATGTTTACTCTGACCAAGGACTTTGTGAGGCTCATGCTCTGCCAGGGAGGAGGGGAAGCCGGGAGGAAGCAGAGACAGGACACCTGACCCAGGCTAGCCAAAGAGGTATTCCATACCACAGCACGTCATGCCCGGGGGTGTAAGCGGCGAGGAGAAGCAGACAGGCCAACCCAATATGGGTGATAAGCAAACTTCTACTTTATTTGTGACGCAGTTCACATATATATAGGAGTGGTATTCAGCCACTCCTCCTAGGCACAACAGTATTGGTTAGCCCCACACAGCTTCCTCCACATTCTCCTCCCATGTCCGGTTTCCGGTTACCTGTGGGGGCATCCCCCTGCCTTGCTCGCACAGTCCTCCAGGGCTCCATGGCCCTGCTCTTAGAGTCATTCTGCAACAATTCCCCCCTTTTTCTTTGTGCGAGCAAGGCATTGTGGGTTATTCTGTTCACCTGTTTTATCACACAACTATAAGCAAGTCTAATAGCTACAATGATTAACCTAACAATGATACATAAGTGCAGGACTTCAAACAGCAGTGTTTAACTCAACCTGTAACGCCCCGTGAAGACAACCATCTAGTTATTCCTAGGATATTGCTCATTTACTATTGCTGGGTAAGCTGAGCCAGGGTTTTCAGCTGTGCATGTATCGAATTAAAATGACCAGAAAGATTTATACAACACATTCCATCAAACTCTTCACATCCATGTCCCTGTTCCAACAACAAAAGGTTCTGCAGTGTTGCATGTCTTAGAGAGTCAACATTTAAACAACAAATCAGAAATTGCCTTCGATGTAGTATTTGTCTGCTTAGCAACTCAGTCTGCTTAGTTGAGCCAAGGCCCCGGCTGAAGCACTTACAGTGATTTGGCATATTATGATTGGAGACATGTTTTGGAAGACCCTTAATGACTAACATATAATTGGTTAAACACAGGTGTGAGAACTCAACCTTGAAAGCTTGCCAACAGTCCACAGTTCTCATTAACTTGGTGAATTCCAGCCTCTTATCTTGCTTGTTTAAGCTTCTTTGGGCCTCTCATGGCCTTGCTGTATCTTTCAGGACTATTCAAAGTTTATGTACCAATTATGTATTCTCCCATGAGAACACTGTCTCCACATCTCCCCCCTTTTGTTTTCTCCAGTACCAAGTTGCTACTACAGCAAGGCACACACAAAGTTACATTAGCAGAGTAACTATTACAGGGTGCAGCAGCATATTGAAGATGCTGATGGCAGTGAGGGACTAGCCAAAGAAATTTCTTACCAGTGGAATTCTCCCACCCTTTTAATTTGTTCTATCACCTGCTTTATAAGACTACCATTGTATTAAAATCTTTCTAGCTTTTGCCTTAGCATTTTCTAGCAGCTACTGCAAATTTCCACACTCTAACATCTCTTTTACAAGTGACAAATCTATACAATACAAGGTGCAGTTTCTTATTAGCAACTAGCTAGTAAATACAGGTGGTTTTATACACAAAATCACAACCTCTAATAATAGCTACTTTACAAGCACACATATGCAGGATGTTACTTTTCAGTTGTCCCCAAGTGATGTTTTGCAGTTATTTGTTCTTTCTCTTCCTCCATCTCATTCTGCTTGGGGTAATCACGGTCAGCTCCTGTAGCTGAGGCATCAGGTTTTTCCATTAGTCTGTCCAGCTCATGGCAAGGCTTGACAAACTTTGCAGGCAGTCGCCATGGACCTGTAGGCAGGAGGACACAAATATGCCCCCTCCCACAGGTTATCAGTTCTTCAGTTCTTGAGAAGTAGACAGGTTAAATGCAGCATCATTACTCTCTCCCCCCCCCCCCCCTTTTTTTTTTTTTTTTTTTGGCAAAAGCCATCCTGCTGGGCAGCAACTATAGTGGCCTGCCTGCTTCAGCAGCAACCATAAAAACCCACCGGCAACCGCACCTTTACGTTAACCCTTTCATGCCCGAACTGTTAAACAGCTACCCGTTGAAAGCTTTTACATGAACCCAACAACAAGAAAAATACACAGAACACCGTCTGCCCTCAGCACACACATACAAACACACATGTCTGGGATCCCACAAGCACACCACACAATATTTGAAGCACAAAATCCAGACAATCATTACTCCCACTACAGTTCCACGTACAGAACGTGGCACAAGGACCCTGTGGAGACTAACAGCAAACCAGCTCCGAGAAGCATCATTGCAGTGCGAGGTGGCAGGTTCAACCTTAGCAGGCGTCCCCGCAGAGGCTCTGCCTCCCCCACATCGTATGAGGCTTGGGCTTTTATACTGACCAAAATGCACACTCATTCCGACACAGGTGGCCAGCCTGTGCTGGAAGAAGTGGCCAGCAGTATCTACAGAGGTCTCCAAGGGTTGATAGAAACCTGGACATACTTATATTTACCAACTTCTAGTACATGAGTATCACAGAGAAACTGTATGGGCTCCCCCTGTCAATTGCAAGAAAAAATCATAACATATACAGCTTGAGTGTAAGAGGATTTTAACGCATACGTGGTCACTGTTTGTCAGGCCTCCTTAACTATTTTGAGATCGACAGCTTCCCACTCTTTAGCCCCCTGCTGTGTAGTAAATACAGGATATGCAAAGATGCCCATTGCAGAAAATTCCCCAGTAATGATCGCATCCTTGGTTACCCATTGTTACAGCTGAGCATCTCCAAGGCCAGTGAGTCTGAGCAGACCTACCCGGAAGAGGAAGAGTCAGAGTCTGGAAGCAGAGGATATAAATCTGGCTCGGATTCAGGGGATTCGGGGGCTGATCCTGGGCCGAACTCAGGGTCTCCGTTGCTCGCAGCTGTGTCTTTCTTATCAGATGTATCTCGTTCGGTATGTAGCCATCTGCAGACCTGGCTCCTCCGTAACTGAGTTAAAAATTTCCACTCTAGGGCGTAGTGGGCTGGAGAGGCTCGCAGTTCCTTTAAATCTCCCGCTCGCGCATGATCCCTATTTTCTACTGCGTGCTTCACAGTGGCACCGCAATCGATCCGGCGCCGAGGCACCGCCCTCTTTCTTTCGGATTCCTCGACATTTATCATGTGCATACCTTCTAATATACTTTCTCTGTCCTTTTCAAAGTCCCTACTTTCGGAACTGGGGTGGTGGGGGAGCAGGGGGTTACACCTCCTCCGCGGAACCTTCTGATGGAGGGGGAGAAAAGGAGGGGGGGGGGAAACCCTGTGCTCCCGTGAGTTGGGGGAAACGAGTTGTAATCTTCCCCTGGTTTCAACCGACCGGGGACGTCTGTTCCTAGTTTCTTCATTGCTACCACGGCAGTTTTCTTTTCTGCCTTGTATCTTTTTATACAGTTCATTACTTCTCTCCGTGGTTTACCGAGTTTCTTTGCCATTTTATCATCATTTAGCATTGAGTCAAATAGCTCATCACCAAACTTTCGCCACTCACTCTCCTCAAAAACTGTATTAGGATCTACAAAAAATCCCTTAGCCTTCCCTTCAGCCACTAGACCTGCTAGCTGCTTTAGAGTCTCAGGCTCAATTCCCCGCTTTTATAAAAAGCACTGTAATAAGATTCAGTCAGCTGATGGGAGCTAGCCTAGCTAGAGCCACAGCCGGCACGCTTCAGCGACCGCGAGGGTCAACGGAGATGAGGAAAATCAGAGGGGATAGCGCAGAGACTTCGCGATTCCCGACATCTCCCGATCCCCGAAGCCCCAGCAGCCCTTGTGAGAGAGCGGCTGACGTGGAGGGGGGCGTTCCCACGGTGACGGTGACCACTCCCCTGCCGCTTGCCTTGGAAGAGCCTCAGAGAGGGCAGCGACACCACCAGGCGTAGGGAGGAACAAGCAGGTCGTGTTGCTGGCCCTGTCACTGGTGTCCCAGACTGCGGACCCATATGGTCGCCTCCAGAAAGAGAGCTTGCAGTAAGGTGACTGCAGCAACTCAGACAGAGACCCCATCCCAAACCGTGGCTGTTCAGGTCTCTGGGTGCAGGGAGTGCCAGAGCCTGCTGCTGCCGGGGGAGGGAGGACAGCATTCCACCTGTGTGAGGTGTGAGCAGGTAGAAGATCTGCTTAGCCTGGTGGCAAGACTTAAGGAGGAGGTTGAGACGCTGAGGACCATCAGGGAGTGTGAAAAGGAGATCGACTGGTGGAGTAACTCCCTGGCGTGCCAGTCGGAACAGTTCCAGGGAGATACCCCCCAAAAGGGGAAGGACCCCCTGCCTTCTCACACAGAGGGGGATGGCCCGAGACAGCCCCTGCCCTGTAGCTGTTGCACAGAGGTAGGGGACCAAAAAGACGACGAGGGTTGGAAGCGAGTTCCAGTTCGGCGTCGTGGGAAACCCTCCCCCCTTCCTGCCCTGCTTTCCCAGGTGTCCCTCCATAATAGGTTTGAGGCCCTGGATCTTGAAGGAGAGGTAGGTGAGAATGTGGGGCAAGGCCAGCCCACAAGGCCACATAGGAAAAGGCGGTCGACTTTGCACCTCAAGACTGCCTCTGTTAAGAAAGAAAGAAGGGTCATTGTAGTAGGGGATTCCCTTCTGAGAGGGACAGAGGGCCCGATATGCAGAGTTGACCCTCATCATAGGGAAGTGTGTAGTCTGCCTGGAGCCCGGATCAGGGATATCACCAGGGTGCTCCCCAGCCTGGTGCACCCGACAGACTACTACCCGCTGCTGGTCTTCCAGACAGGTGGGGAGGAAGCTGCTTCCCGCAGTCTGAGGGGGATGAAGAAAGACTACAGGGCCTTGGGGCGGATGGTGAAAGAGTCTGGGGCTCAAGTGATCTTCTCCTCACTCCTTCCATCTTCCACTGATGATGTGGGAAGGAATGGGAAGATTCAGTTCATAAACAATTGGCTTCGAGACTGGTGCTACAGGCAGGGCTTTGGATTCTTTGATAACAGCTGGTTTTATAGGGCACCAGTCTGGACAATGACAAGTGAGAAAGGTTTGTCTCACAGAGGCAAAAGGATACTGGGGCACGAATTAGCAGGGCTCATTTGGAGAGCTTTAAACTAGATTTGAAGGGGGATGGGGTTGTAGCTGGGCTTGCCCCAGTGGGGCAGCACTCCAGAATTAATGAAGACTGGGAGGCCTCCTATAATCCTAGGGTGAAATCGGTGTGCTCAGCTCGCTCCCTGAAATGTCTGTACACCAATGCGCGCAGCATGGGAAATAAGCAGGAGGAGCTGGAAACCTGTGTTAAGCCAGGAGACTATGATCTGGTGGCAATTACAGAGACGTGGTGGGACAGCTCACATGACTGGAATATAGTCATGGAGGGCTATGTCCTTTTCAGGAAAGACAGGCCAGCCAGGAAGGGTGGTGGGGTTGCTCTTTATGTGCGGGAGGAACTACAATGCACCGAGTTCTGTCCGGGGACAGATGACGAGCGAGTTGAGAGTCTGTGGGTGAGAATTAAGGGGCAGGCTGGCAGGGGGGATACTGTTGTGGGTGTCTGTTACAGACCACCGGATCAGGGTGAGGAAGTTGACGAGGCCTTCTACAGGCAGCTGAGAGCGGCCTCACAGTCACAGGCTGTGGTCGTCGTGGGGGATTTTAACTTCCCTGATGTTTGCTGGAAGGACCACTCAGCAACCCAGCCGCAGTCCAGGAGGTTCCTCCAGTGTATGGATGATAACTTCCTCCTGCAAATGGTGGATGAGCCGACCAGGAGAGGAGCGCTGCTGGATCTCATCCTCACTAACAAGGAGGATCTGGTTGAAGCAGTAAGGGTTGAGGGCTGCCTTGGTTGCAGCGACCATGAGATGGTGGAATTCAGGATCTTGTGTGGTAGGACCAGTAGAATAGCAAGTAGAATTGCAACCCTGGACTTTAGCAGGGCAAACTTTGGCCTTTTCAAGCAATTGCTAGGGGAAATCCCATGGGCAAGGCTGCTTGAAGGTAAAGGGACCCAAGATAGTTGGCTGGCATTCAAGGATTGCTTTTTCCGAGCTCAAGATCGGAGCATCCCGACACGTAGGAAGTCAAGGAAGAGGGCCAGGAGACCTGCGTGGCTAAATAGGGAATTGCTGGGTATGCTCAAGTGGAAGAGGAGAGTTTACAGGTCATGGAAGGAGGGGCTGGCCGCTTGGGAGGAATATAAGGCTGCTGCTAGAGGATGTAGGAAGGCAGCTAGGATGACTAAAGCCTCCTTAGAATTAAACCTGGCGAGAAGGGTCAAGGACAGCAAAAAGAGCTTTTTCAAATACACGGCAGACAAAACTAACACCAGAGGCAATGTAGGCCCACTGATGAACGGGATGGGTGCCCTGGTGACAGAAGATACAGAGATGGCAGAGTTACTGAATGCCTTCTTTGTCTCTGTCTACTCTGCTGCAGGCAGTCCTGAAGAGCCCTGTACCCCTGAGACCTTAGATGAAGTCAGGTCGACGGAGCGGTTTGCCTTAGTCGATGAGGATTGGGTTAGAGACCAGTTGAGCAATCTGGACATCCATAAATCCATGGGTCCAGATGGGATGCACCCGCGGGTGCTGAGGGAACTGTCAGAAGTCATTGCTAGACCACTCTCCATCATCTTTACCAAGTCTTGGGAAACGGGAGAGGTGCCTGAGGACTGGAGGAAGGCAAATGTCACTCCAGTCTTCAAAAAGGGCAAGAAGGAGGACCCGGGTAACTATAGACCGGTCAGCCTCACCTCCATCCCTGGGAAAGTGATGGAACACCTTATCCTTGGTGCCATCTTAAGGCATATCAAGGATAAGCGGGTTATGAGGGGCAGTCAACATGGCTTCACCAAGGGGAAATCATGTTTGACCAATCTCCTAGCCTTTTATGAGGAAATAACATGGTGGATGGATGATGGCAGAGCGGTGGATGTGCTCTACCTTGACTTCAGCAAAGCATTTGACACAGTCTCCCACAGCATCCTCACAGCTAAATTGAGGAAGTGTGGTCTGGATGATCAGGTAGTGAGGTGGACTGCGAACTAGCTGAAGGAGGGAAGCCAGAGAGTTGTAGTCTATGGGGCTGAGTCTAGTTGGAGGCCTGTAACTAGTGGAGTGCCTCAAGGGTCAGTACTGGGACCGGTATGATTTAATATATTCATCAACGATTTAGATGAGGGAATTGAGTGTACTATCAGCAAGTTTGCTGATGACACTAAGCTGGGAGGAGTGGCTGACATGCCAGAAGGCTGTGCTGCCATCCAGCGAGACCCGGACAGGCTGGAGAGTTGGGCAAGGAATAACTTGATGAAATATAACAAGGGAAAGTGTAGAGTCCTGCATCTGGGCAGGAACAACCCCAGGTTCCAGTATAGGTTGGGGAACGACCTGTTAGAGAGCAGTGTAGGGGAGAGGGACCTGGGGGTCCTAGTGGATGACAGGATGACCATGAGCCAACACTGTGCCCTTGTGGCCAAGAAGACCAATGGCATCCTGGGGTGTATTAGAAGGGGGGTGGTTAGTAGGTCGAGAGAGGTCCTCCTTCCCCTCTACTCTGCCCTGGTGAGACCACATCTGGAATATTGCGTCCAGTTCTGGGCCCCTCAGTTCAAGAAGGACAGGGAGCTGCTGGAGAGAGTCCAGCGCAGGGCAACGAAGATGATTAAGGGAGTGGAGCATCTCCCTTATGAGGAAAGACTGAGGGAGCTGGGTCTCTATAGTTTGGAGAAGAGGAGACTGAGGGGTGACCTTATTAGTGTCTATAAATATATAAAGGGGGAGTGTCACGAGGATGGAGCCAGGCTCTACTCAGTGGCAAACAATGATAGGACAAGGGGTAATGGGTACAAACTGGAACACAAGAGGTTCCACTTAAACTTGAGAAGAAACTGCTTCTCAGTGAGGGTGACGGAACACTGGAACAGGCTGCCCAGGGAGGTTGTGGAGTCTCCTTCCCTGGAGACATTCAAAACTCCCCTGGACACATTCCTGTGTAACATTATCAAGGTGTTCTTGTTCTGGCAGGGGGATTGGACTAGATGATCTTTCGAGGTCCCTTCCAATCTCTAGCATACTGTGATACTGTGATACTGTGAAGTCCAGGGCTACCTCTCGGTCCATTTTCATGGCCAGCCTTTTCCGGATCGTCTTCTTCTGGGTCGTCCTGTAACCTCGGTCTACGGATCTGCCTCCGACGCAGCAGTGTCTGGTTCGCCCCAGCGGTGGACTCCTTTCAGTTAGTCCAAGCACCCGGGTCCGTCACGCCACCGCAGCAGCATTGCCTGCGCTCCCTGGCCACTGCCGCCGGCGCCGCTCACTCGCCGTTCTGGGTCCCTGATACTCAGGGCCCTGCATTCCAGGTCCCCGTTAACCGGGGCCCTGTAATCCGGGGCCCTGTAATCCGGGTCCCCGCTAACCAGGACCCTGTAATCTGGGTCCCTGTAACCGGGGCCCTGTATTCCGGGTCCCCGGTAGCCGGGGCCCATTAGTCCATGGTCCCTGTTGGGGCGCCATTTCTAAGTGGCGAGGAGAAGCAGACAGGCCAACCCAATATGGGTGATAAGCAAACTTCTGCTTTATTTGTGATGCAGTTCACTTGTATAGGAGTGGTATTCAGCCACTCCTCCTTGGCACAACAGTATTGGTTAGACCCACACAGCTTCCTCCACATTCTCCTCCCACCTCCGGTTTCCGGTTACCTGTGGGGGTCACCCCCTGCCTTGCTCGCACAGTCCTCCAGGGCTCCATGGCCCTGCTCTTAGAGTCATTCTGCAACAGGGGGAGGTAACTGGGAGTTACCCGAAAGGACACGGGGTCTTCTGGGTCAGACTCGTTTTTTCGGCAGGTGGTATCGTATTCTCTTCCCTTGTTATTTTCTCTTATCATTATTGTCATTGGTGGTAGCAGTGGTGATTTGTGCTGTACATTGGTTGCTGGACTGTTCTTGTCTCAACCTGTGGGAGTTGCATTCTTTCGATTCTCCTCCCCATCCCTCTGGGAGCGGGGAAGGGGAGAGCCCCCGGGGGGGAAATGCCAGGGGAGAATCCCCGGGGGGGGAATGCGGGCCTCGACTGCTTCCAGCACAGCACCACTCACTGGGAGCGAGTGAACAAGCTGTCTGTCTGGGTTTAAACCATGACAGTCTTCTTGGCGCCCAACACGGGGCGGGAAGAGTTGAGATAACGACAGATCTGCCCAGATTAATAGTCACTCGTCACAATGCTGACTTCTTGGCTCTCAAAGTTGTTGCTCTTGATCTCGGAGGTTCAGCATGTCTTACCTTACTTACAGCTGGCATTTGCTGTCTTACTGTTTATCGGTTGGGGGCCTTGGGCTAAGGTTCTTGTCTCATTGTACTTTATGGTAATGACTTGTAATACAACACAATCATTGATCATGAAACTGATCTGGCTTGCCTTCTCAGTGTGGCTCAGTGTGGTCACCACCTTTATACTTTGGGAGGTATATAATAAAAGTGCTTAGCAATTAGTCATCTTTTTTCTCCTTCTCGGGTGGTCAACCTGTGAAGGAGACATTCTTTTACCCTCCCAGTCGTACACATCCCCCCCCCCCCCCCCAAGACCTTTTACAGCATCATTTGAGAGTTTTGAAGTTCTTGAATGGCCTTTTAATACTGTTGAGACTTGTTTGCTGATTGGGATGGGCATCACCATGTTGGCACGCTTACAGGGTGTATTTTGCCCATGACCATTTCATCTGATTTCAAAAGTTAAGCAGAGTGCAGGCCACAGTTTGCTTTTACTTGGAGGGATGTCCAGTTCACTTGGAACCAACTGCCCCAGGGGTGGAAACAGCCCTACCATTTGCCATGGACTGATCCAGACTGCACTGGAACAGGGGCAAGCTCCAGGACACCTGCAATACATTGACAACATTATTGTGTGGGGTGATACAGTGGAAGAAGTCTTTGAGAAAGGGAGGAAAACCATCCAAATTCTGCTGAAAGCCAGTTTTGTCATAAAATGGAGTAAGGTCAAGGGACCTGCACAGGAGATTCAATTTTTGGGCATAAAATGGCAAGATGGACATAGACAGATCCCCACAGATGTGATCAACAAGATAACAGCAATGTCTCCACCAACTAATAAGAAAGAAACACAAGCTTTCTTGCGGGCAGTGGGGTTCTAGAGAATGCACATCCCAAATTACAGTTCGATTGTAAGCCCTCCCTATCATGCGACCCGGAAGAAGAATGATTTTAAATGGGGCCCTGAGCAGCAACAAGCCTTTGAGCAAATTAAATGCGAGATAGTTCATGCAGTAGCCCTTGGACCTGTCCGGACCGGGCCAGATGTAAAGAATGTACTGTACACTGCAGCTGGGGAGAACGGTCCTACCTGGAGCCTCTGGCAGAAAGCTCCAGGGGAGACTCGAGGTCGACCCCTCGGCTTTTGGAGTCGGGGATACAAAGGATCTGAGGCCAGCTATACCCCAACTGAGAAAGAGATACTGGCAGCCTATGAAGGGGTTCGAGCTGCTTTGGAAGTGATTGGCACTGAAGCACAGCTCCTCCTGGCACCCCGGTTGCCCGTGCTGGGCTGGATGTTCAAAGGCAGGGTCTCCTCTACACATCATGCAACTGATGCTACATGGAGTAAATGGGCTGCACTAATTACACAAGGAGCTCGAATAGGAAATTCCAGTCGTCCAGGCATTCTAGAAGTTGTCATGGACTGGCCGAGGGCAAAGATTTCGGAATGTCACCAAAGGAGGAGGTGGTGCGTGCTGAAGAGGCCCCACCATATAATAAACTGTCAGAAAGTGAAAAGCAGTATGCCTTGTTTACTGATGGCTCTTGCCGTATTGTGGGAAAGCATCGGAGATGGAAGGCAGCTGTATGGAGTCCTGGACGACAAGTTGCAGAAACTGCTGAAGGACAGGGTGAATCGGGTCAGTTTGCCGAGGTGAAAGCCATCCAGCTGGCCCTGGACATTGCTGAACGAGAGAAGTGGCCAGTACTTTATCTCTATACTGACTCATGGATGGCGGCAAATGCCCTGTGGGGGTGGTTGCAGCAATGGAAGCAGAGCAACTGGCAACGCAGAGGTAAACCCATCTGGGCTGCTGCACTGTGGAAAGATATTGCTGCCCGGGTGCAGAACCTGGTGGTGAAGGTAGGTCATGTAGGTGCCCAGGTACTCAAGAGTCGGGCCACTGAGGAACACCAGAACAACCAACAAGTGGATAAAGCGGCTAAGATTGAAGTGGCTCAGATGGACTTAGATTGGCAACATAAAGGTGAATTATTTTTGACCAGGTGGGCCCATGACACTTCAGGCCATCAGGGCAGAGATGCAACATATAGATGGGCCCGTGATCGAGGGGTGGACTTAACAATGGACACTATTGCCCAGCTTATTCATGAGTGTGAAACATGTGCTGTAATTAAACAAGCCAAGCGGTTAAAGCCTCTTTGGTATGGAGGACGATGGTTGAAGTATAAATATGGGGAGGCCTGGCAGATTGACTATATCACACTGCCACCAACCCGCCAAGGCAAGCGCCATGTGCTTACCATGGTGGAAGCAACCACCAGGTGGCTGGAAACATACGCTGTGCCCCATGCCACTGCCCGGAACACTATCCTGGGCCTTGAGAAACAGATTTTGTGGTGACACGGCACCCCAGAGAGAATTGAGTCAGACAATGGGACTCATTTCCAGAATAACCTTATAGACACTTGGGCCAAAGAGCATGGCATTGAGTGGGTATATCACATCCCCTACCATGCACCAGCCTCTGGGAAAATCAAACGGTACAATGGGTGTTAAAAACTACACTGAGAGCAATGGGTGGGGGAACTTTCAAGCATTGGGATACACACTTAACCAAAGGCCACCTGGTTGGTCAACACCAGAGGATCTGCCAACAGGGCTGGTCCAACCCAGTCAGAACTTTTACATATTGTAGAGGGGGACAAAGTTCCCGTGGTGCATATGAAGAATTTGCTGGGGAAGACAGTCTGGGTTATTCCTGCTTCAGGTAAAAGCAAATCCACTCGTGGGATTGCTTTTGCTCAGGGACCTGGATATACTTGGTGGGTAATGCAGGAAGACGGGGAAGTCTTGATGTATACCTCAAGGGGGATTTGATTGTGGGGGAAAACAGCCAATGAACTTAATTGTATGCAGTTGCCTGCTATGTAATACTTTTGTAGCCCATCAACTAGATGTCTTCAGGGAACCAGAGACTAGCCCTGACTTCCCTCCAACCATCATCCCAACAGAGGATAAACTTTGATAGAACCAGACGAGTTCCGCAGTAAAGGAACGACCAGTAGCAGCAGGCAACGATCCAATACTGCTCACAGCCTCTCCTGCCCTGAAAGACTCTTACAAGAGATGGAACCTGACACAATGGACGGAATTGAATCGGCAGCATTATAGGAATTGGTCCATGCACTAAAAAAATGATCTCTTTCTCTTGGTCTGTGTGTGTATGTGGGATCTGAGCATGAAGTGAATGGTATGGAATAAGGGGTGGATACTGTCCTGGGTTTAGCAGTAGCAGTCGATTTTTCTCCTTCTTGGTAGCTGGTGCAGCGCTGTGTTTTGACTTTCAGCGTGGGAACAGTGCTGATAACACCAATGTTTTTAGTTGTCACTACGTAATATTTACCCTGACTTGTGAGGCTCATGGTCTGCCAGGGAGGAGGAGAAGCCGGGAGGAAGCAGAGACAGGACACCTGACCCAGGCTAGCCAAAGAGGTATTCCATACCACAGCACGTCATGTCCCAGGGCGGGGTGGTAACTGGGAGTTACCTGAAAGGACACGGGGTCTTCTGGGTCAGACTCGTTTTTTGGCAGGTGGTATCGCATTCTCTTCCCTTGTTATTTTCTCTTATCATTGTTGTCATTGGTGGTAGCAGTGGTGATTTGTGTTGTACATTGGTTGTTGGACTGTTCTTGTCTCAACCCGTGGGAGTTGCATTCTTTCGATTCTCCTCCCCATCCCTCCGGCAGCGGAGAAAGGGACACAGTCCTTGACTGCTTCCAGCACAGCACCACTCACTGGGAGCGAGTGAACAAGCTGTCTGGCTGGGTTTAAACCACAAGAATGATGAATAGGAAGTTTCTTATACAATACAAAGTAACCTCTTCCACGGTAATGACTCCCTCCAAATTCTAAACAGCCAAAGAATTTGGATAAATAACCAAACCGAAATCCAACAGCTCAAATTCTGAGGTTTGCCTATTATCAGCCTCAAGATAACACGCAAGCAGAATTAAAGAAGGGTAAAGTAATTCAAAGTGAGAGGCAAGATATCAGTCTGGTAAAAAAATAATACACTCCACTCAGAGTCCACATACGTTCCATTGATCTAGCATTTTGCTATTGGTATGTATGTGTCATTCAAATAAGACGCATTAATCACTGAAAAATACTTCCTGAAAATTAATTGTTTCTACTCACACTCTCAGATGCAGATCTTAGCAGGTGAGCTGCAACACCATGTGCAATAAGGTTTCCAAATTACTAGCAACTAGGAGCTGGTCCTGAATGCAGAACAAAAACCTGAACAGAGCCTGATGCTCCACATGTGAAAGACAATAAGCAGTAAATGGGCCTGCATACCCGGGAGACTGGAAGCATGCTGCTCTGATATTACAGAAGCAGTACCCTGGAAGAGGATCAGCATCTTCTGTGACATGTCCATACATCCAGTGAGGCCTTCAAAGCTCCCATACCTGAAACATAGAAGTAGAGCTAATCTGCCCTCAAAGCCACTTGCCTGCTTCTGAACTGTCAGTGCCAGGAACGAAAACAGAAATGCAATAAGATATGCCCTTCCAGGGCCCCATTTATTAAGTGAATACAAAAATAATATCATTTAAGTGCAGAGGCACAATAATCTGCTCCATGGCTAAAAGATATCTTGGGTTAGCAGTAAACGCAGTTCACAATGCCTTGTAAACAGACCTCTTTACAAGCAAGAGGCATACTGAAACATGACACACCTTGGATTAGAAGTTACCTGTTGCAGCAATACTCCCCACTTCTCATCTTGAGATTTCAGGGCACTTCACAAAACATTTTCAGAAGAGCCCATGTGAAACAAATGAAACACAAGCAACTTGCACTGTAAAAAGTTGAGAAAGTACCACAGCATGTTCCAAGCATGATGGCTTTTACCCCTTGTCAGGTTTGGTTTGCAATGAGAAATAACAGCCAAAGCTATTGTGCATTATGGAAGTTTTAAAAATGAATACTTCTTTTTAAAATTATTTTTACAGCAACCTGTGGCACAGCTGAATAAAAAATAACATTTTTCTTAATACAGTACATGGCATTTCTCCTCAATTGCACAAGTAAATTTGGAAGCACTTTCAGTTTGTGTTATAGGCAAACAGGAAAGAAAAATAAGTCAGGCAGGCCTTCAGTCTCCTTTCCATCTCTCTGCCCACTGTTTTATCCCCACCCTTTCACATCTGAGAGTCCACATACATTCCATTGATCAGGTAATCCACCTGCGTGTAATCCTTCTTCTTGTAGCTCTCATAGGCCTGCATAAGGAAAAGAACTATAACAGTTATGAAAAACACCATACCAACTAAAAGCACTGCAAGAAGCAAACTTTTATCCACCAAGTACTGAGTCAGGGGCTCTGCTGCAATGAGAAGATACTCATTGTCTATGTCCTGAGTTTCTGCAAGGCCCGAAACTGTTGCTTTGGGTGCATCTGCTGGAACGATGGCTGTTGAAAAAATGTGAGCTGTTGACTCTATCCCATGCCCAGTCACAGTTTCTGCTATATGGGCAGTAATTAAAACTGTGGCACTTCTTGTAGAGCCCATATGAGAAGTCGATTTACTCAAGGATGTTGTGGCTATACGTGCTTCTGAATCTAGATTTGGCAATGTACCAGGCAGTGGATTCACAGAGTGAGAACTCTCCAAGGGTGTAATTTTCATGGCATGAGTGGAAGTAGTGGCAGATGTTCCTACAGCTGGTGGGATGGAGGTGGCCAGTGTTGTGGTCAGTGTCTTCAGGCCAGCTTCAGTAGTGGTGGGGCTACTAGAGCAGGGAGTGCTGGTGGTGGTGATGGCTGGATTAAACTGCTCTGTCTGACTCACTGGAGTACCTGAAGTGACAGTGAGAAGAGCAGAAGTGGGGGACAATCCTGAGACAGAGCTACTATTTCCTGATTTTTCAGTGGTGGCCACACGCTTGGTGACATGGCTGGATGTGGAAGCAGAGATGTTACCAGACGTGGGAAAAGAGGGAATGGATGACATAGCTGTAGAAAGATGACCAGAAACTTCACGGGCATTTGAGGCTTCAGCAGTTGTTTCATAAGCTGAAGTGAGGACAGTTGCATTTATAACATTTTTTGTTATGTCTGTGACAGTGGTGGTGGTTGCTATGGTGGTGGTAGCATTGCTTGCAATTGTTTCTCTTGCAGTTGTTGTTACGGCTGTGGCAGCAGTGTTAGTATTGCTTGCAATTGTTTCTGTTGAATTTGTTGTTACATTTCCACTGTCAGCCCCAAGAAAATCCCTCAGATGAATCTTGTGAGTTTGAACAGGTAAGGACAGGTTTTCCACATTGTTTTGGTCAACTTGTGCATTCAGCATCCTCCTCTTTTTCTGTGGATAGCTTTGGTGGTGAAACAGGATTCCTTCAAAAAGACAAAAACAGTGAGTGTCGTAAGACTAAAACTCTCAAGATCAAATCTGACTTCAAACCCCAACATGCAAACCAGAACACATTCTGCAGCACATGTAGTACAACTGAAATAAATCAGTCCTAAAGTCAGCAATTTTTTTTTTTTTGGGGGGGGGGAAGGGGAAGATGTTGTTTGTCATTTGTATTTGCCTCAGACCACTGGCATTTGCCCAACCAAGGAATTATCTCCACAAAAGGGGAGTAAGGAAGTGCAGAGTTGCAATGTAGAAGCACATTATCAACAGGAGTAGCGTTACAAGTGCCAGCTCCTGAGAAGAAGCTCTCACACTTTCAAAGTTACACAGCATCAACAAAGCCTTCATGCTTAGATTCATAATTTCCATCTCTCAAAACTGAGTGGAAATTTCCGCTTACACCTTCATACTTCAGAAGAATCTCCTTCACAATTAGTGACCTAGATTTATAGCGACGTAAATCCCATCAAAGACCTTTGCTTATCAAAGGTCTGTAGCTATACTGCAAAGAAAACTTTGCCAAGCCAAAAGAACCATGGACAAACTTCTTTTTTCTAAAAAAAAAACAAAACAAACCCAAACCAAAAACAAAACCACAACAACAAAACCAACCAACCAAACAAAAATCAACAAAAAACTTGGGTACAGCAAACTCTTGAAACATACTGTAGAAAATTGATTCCCCAGTTTCCAACAAGCTCCATTTTGTTATTGTGTCACTTAATTAAAATTGAAGACCCTGGCACTGTAAAGTCACCATGAGCAATTGCTACTAAGGCTGCTCCCATTATAGAAACAGCCTGCTGCCTCTGGCACAAAATCCTGCAATCTCTGGAAAAGCAATGCCAAAGCATTTTTCCTTTCTCTTAAAAAAATGTAAATACATCTGTTATGCCTTTATTTTCCAAAGGAGGGTGCGTGGAGCGCAAACAGCTTGAATGAATGATGTGCTCAATATGGTGACAAACTGCTACTCAAAGACAGATCATGTACCTGTAAGTGCCAGAGTCCTCACAGGGCTGAAGAAACAGTTTTTCCAGTGGACTAAGTTCACCTACAGAATCATCCTGCAAGGCATCTCGCAACCCATTTCTCTCTGCTAAAAGCCAGTCAATGTGTAAACACAGGCATTTAAAGCAAAAGGACAAGGATCCTGGATTTAGCAGGAGCCTGAAGCATGGAATTACCTCCAAGCAGATCTTTGATGTCTCGTTCCCCAGCATTGTGGCACACACTCAGCTGGTGACAGTGGAAGAGGATGCAATAATTTTGGTAGGGCACAAACCAATTACAGTGATGGTTACCTGAAAACAACAGAGAAAATAAAGTCATGTTATCACAGAATGGTTTGGGTTGGAAAGGACCTTAAGATCGAGTTCCAACCCCTCTGCCATGGGCAGGGACACCTCCCACTAGATCAGGTTGTCCAAGGCTCTGTCCAACCTGGCCTTGAACACTGCCAGTTAAAGAATCTAACCAGTTGGGTCACTACACACTGTATACTGAATGCACTGCTTCAGGTCTGTAATTAAAGAATTAAAAACAAAACTAAACCCCAACCACAACAGCTGGAAGGTCAGGCCTTAAGGGATCTTAACAGCCTTAGTGAAAACAACTGGAAGATTAGTTCAATCAATATAGCTGCTGCAGCCTACCTACCTGCTTGTCTTTTGGTATCAACATCTCCTAACAACAGCAATTTACTCACCCAGACAATGACAAAGAGAGTGCTGTACAGTTTGGACCCATCTAAATGCTAGCATTAATCCACATGTCTTAATAGGGGGGTAGGGTGAGGGGAAGTGAGCTGTAACTGAGAAGCCACTCATCACCCATGGGAGAGGGCTCTCATCTCAGTGCTTGGAGTTCCACAGAAATTTACTCTTCATTTGCTGAACCAATTACATTTCAAGAAATTAAAACCCACTCCTCAGAAATGAAAGCACATTTGGATGTGCCCCAATTCCAAATCCCACCTCCTGTCCCTCACCTGACAAGCCACACTAGTGGAGAAATGCAGGCCATCTACTACTGTAAATCATGCCATTTCCCATTTCTTGGGAAGGGGAAAACAAAAAGCCCCAGCCTCTCTTGCACTGGCTACTTGTCTAAGTCAGTCAGTTCAGAAAGATCAAGAGACAGATGTGGTCAGCATCATTAAAACACCCTGGTTTCTGATGCCTTCAGGATGGTATCCAGCTGCTCATGACTTCCCTGTTGCTCCCCAGGAGAACCAGAGACCTCTACTGAGCTGTACTGATTAATACTCTCTCATGCAACTCCAGACTGAAGCTCCAGCCGACATGTACACTGCAAGACACATGCCACCCAGTGGCTCCTTTTTGCTTACTTCTAATTAGGAGACAGAAGGAAAAAAAAAAAAAAAAAGAATAAAAATGTGGAAGGACAACAAATGTTCTTCAGAGCTATTCTGAAAGGAAACTATGTAGGCAGATGCCAAGGTTTTCCCTAAAACTGGTTTACTTCATGCTTAAGCCTGCTGCAACTGGAAAGAAACTGCAGATACACATAGGCAAACAGAAGCCAGGTAAGCAGCTGCACTGTGGAATTAGTGAGCAGGAATATTTGCTCTTGCAGCCATGTCATATTTTTCCTTTATTTTCCCCAGAGTATGCAGGATAGCCCAAAAGTATGTTCTCAGAGCCAAATTGCTCAGATGACCAGGATTTTCCCCTTCAGCTCTGGACTGGCTGCCATAGAAGAAACTTGAGAGAGCTCTGAATATGGCTGAGGATGCAAATGCAAGAGCATGGTCTTACCTTCCAACACAAGTTCACCACATTCATGAAGCACCTGGGAATCCTGGATTGCCAGATCTTTGCTAAGATGCTTGCCCTAGCAGTATCTGGAGACTTGAACCCATTGCATTAGACAACAAATGGAGGTTAAATCTACTACCCATGTTGTCAGCCCTAGGGAGTTTTGCTGCTTTTATTAGCATGCAATTGAAGTGTCAAACTGTTTCATGATACTGATACAATCACAGAATGGTTAGGGTTCTGTTTTGTGATATGTTAGTTTGCTAACTATGTACCCTGGCTGATGCTGTGGATATCTGAAGGCAATGCTGGAATAGCTAGACCAGCAAACATTCCCTTTTCTGCAGAGCATATTTGAGACGTGAATATACTAGCAAAAGTTCTTCTTGTGACAGTTACACTACTCCAAATTAGTGATGTGATTTGTACCCTTGCTGTCATAACATCTGCAGAATAGACCCTAGCCAGCCAGGAATGTTATTTTTCCACTTCTCCAAGCAACGTAGCTGTGAGATGCCTCCCCATGCAACCTTGGCCTGTAAGTTAACACTACACTACCTTAAAAAATAACAACCACTGCTCCTTTACTGACAGTTACATAGGTATAACTATTCTGACACCTAAGCCTCAGGCCTCACATCTGTAATGAAAGAAAGCACAAAAATAAATATACTTTGGGGAAGGTGGGAATGGAGAACAAGAGCAGTAATGCTGATCTTAAAACCTGAAGTTGTTTTTTGGTTTGTTTTTTTTTTTCTTAAAGACATTTCAGGTCTTTCTTTCTATGCACATGGCTAATACATTGATATGAAGAGCTTGCATATTTTCCATTTCCCTTGACACCAGGCAGTGCAGCAGATGGGCCATCAAGTAACAACTAGCAATAAACTGCTTCAGTGGGTTTAATACAGAACATAAAACCTGGGTTTAGTTTTGTGTCCATCCTGAGGATGGAAAGGGTCACCTAATTCCAGAGGGTCCACCCCTTCTGCTCAATAAAGCCAACACTCAACTGGACTTGCTCTGTACAAAACAGAGCAGGAGAGAACAAGGTGAAGGACATAAAAAAAAACGTGGTTGAAGTCAGTCACAGGACGAAGCACGCACTCAGATTATCTCCCAGCCCTGACCATGGACTAAATTCCTCACATCCCCAGGATGAGGCAGCTGATAGCAACTTTTCTACCCTTATCAAAATATCAGGAAGTTAAAATTACATGTGCAGTGTTTAGAGATTCTCAGGTGGAACAGACAAACATGCAGTGCTACATACCCTAAGTGTCAGCAGAGTCAGTGTGAATGTGTCATCTTTCTATGGTTTACCACCTTAAAAAGCAGGAGTTTTCACAGCTCTGGTGCCTGGGAGACAAACCCACTCATCTTTTACCTCCTAAATAAAACAGTTTACAAAGGTGCTTTCTTTCCACCACGAAGGGAAGTCTCATGTTTAAAATAAAGGTTTGAAACCACTGGGCTTTAGAAAAAGGCATCTTTATGATATTCCTATCAATCCGATTGTCAGACATTCATCCACCTGAATCAAGGTCTCATCTTCACCACATTATCACCAATTGTTTGTAGGTGCCACAAGCTTTCAAGTGTGGCTAGATAAGATCAGGGCCTTCATAAGGACAATTCTGAAAAACTCATTTAGAAGTTTAATGCTTTTTAAAGACACCAGAAGAAGAAAGCAGAAGGCTCTCATTCTGCAAAACTTGTTTAACCCTTCATTGCAGGATACGATTGGTTTCTTCTGAGGTAGAAAAACCACACATAAATACCAGCGAGCACAGACTACTCATCCCAGTGCAGCCATCTACAAGAGCACTGTTCACTTGCAAACATCTGGCAGCATGGAAAAATCATTTTCAAGTCAAGTGACCTAACACTGTTTGCAAGCTGCCAGTGCTCACCAAGAACACATGCATGCTGTTTCTTACAGAAGGTAGAAGGGCCCTGGGAAATGGTTGTTCTGGATTCAGTTTAATCAGTTATTTAGCACCACTGGACTGCACAGAGCAGCCATAACTGTAAATGCCTGTAAACAACTGAAATTAAGAATGACAGTTGTCAGGGAAGCAGAGGAGACCTTTAAGGAACAGAAAACACAGCTGAAATTTCAGCTAAGGGACAAGACCTTCACCTGAAGCACCCAGGCTTTGACAAGCCTGCCTGCACTCCTTTTCAGTTGTAAGCATGTTTATTCGCACTACATGGACTCCTCTCCCTTTCAGGACAGAAAACCTGTGTTCACATATACAGAAAGAGATCAGCAGGAAGAATACAACGGCAGTCCACATCTTCAGGGTTGGCCTTGCAGAGAGGCTTCTTTTCCCAGGAGCAGCTCTTTCTTATCTCGCTTTCAGATCCACTGCAGTATTCCTATTAAAAAGAAGAAAACAAATCAATTTATATCAAGCAATTTTTATATTAAATACACTCCTATCAGCAGGAATGGGGAAAAAAAAAATATACAAAATGAAGGCAAGTATCATTACACACAACATACAGGCAAGGATGCAGAAGCAGGAAGAAAAAACCATTCCCAAATTCACAGACAGGCACTTTCTTCAAAAAGGCTACTTTGGTCTTCTTCCCTCAAGCCGCAACAGAGAACAGTTCAAGTCAAAAGCCATGTATAAATGGCAAAAATCAAACCCCACAGGTGTAGGGCAGCACAGAGATGATGCTTTTTGACACGTTCTGGGACCCATAATATTGTTCCCAGGCTCAGCAGAAGGGTTTGCACCAGCTAAAGCACACTGTTAGTATGGGAACTATAGTCGTGGCTCTACCCTTACACTAAGTCAGTTGAAATCAAGCATCAACCTTAGTTGATTCCCACTCATTGCAAAAAAAAACTAAAAGAAACTTTGACTGAAAACAAGCAAAAGCCAATATTTCAGGTCTTCCGAAACATTACACACACATGATCTGTTGCTGAGGAAGATTCACACCCACAGTAAGGCTTCCCCACATAAAACAATGAATAGGCTATGTCTTTTCTTCGTTACCAATGCACACATGAAACACTGTTCCTGTGGATGGGCCCCCACCCTTCAAGTCGCTGGAGCAGCTTCCATTGACTTCAGAGCCCATCATCAGCCTCTACCTGAATTTACCCTGTTTCCAAGACTTATAAAACTGTATATGAGTTCATAGCCTGAACAAGACCAACTGTAAGTCTCTTCCTTAAGCAGTTTTAAGGTGAACTTTCCTCCTCATCGCTGTAGCAAGCTTTGGTCTTCATCCTGCAGTTCTGAGGAGAAATCTCATAGCTTTCAAAGAGAAGATTGCTGAGATTCAACTCCCCGTGACATCTGAGAGATGTATGTGATGACTGCAGTTGAAGATGCAAAGACAGTTCGCAACACAGAATGAACAGCATGTGTGAACGATATAAATAGCATAGTGAAAAAAATCCAACAGTCATCAGTAACATGCGTAAGACCCTGATCTAGCCATCCATGCAAGAAGTTTCACCCTGAGCTCTCAACTCCAGTCCCAATCATGCCTGTGAATTTAAGAATCTGAGTAAGAGCCTTTTTTTTATCTCCAAGAAAGCCCAAGATAATGTTTACTAGCCTTGACTCCCATATTACAACATTCGGATGCTTCGTACCATGAAACTCCTGTTTTGAAATTTTCCTCTACTCTACATCCTAAAGCCCCAAACAGGGTAACAGAGTTTTAGCTTCAAAACCACCCTGCCTGAAAAAGGGTGAAATATAAACAGCAACCCCAAGCTTTGCAGAAGACACAACATGCAGGTCCACCTTAGACTACCAAGGAGTCAAAGATGGGGACAAAACTTTATACTAAAATGCAGTGCCTCAAATTCAGCATCCCTATTTGCCCTACAGATTCCTAAAGGAACTTAAAGCCTCCTGCCTGCCTTTTTATTTAGGCTAGTAAAAGGAGTTACTTTGGCTGTTGGAAATAGATGGAATATTTGTACATCTGCTTCCCCAGAGAGCCGGGGAGCCTGAAAGGACGAGACTGTAAGGTACCTGGGTACTTGCACCGCTGACCTTAGCTTATGCAGTCCTCTGTGGCTTTCTCCCTGGAATAAACGTGCACAGCATCATGCTCGTTTGTGTGAGCAGCTTTCTCACTGCAGCCAAAAGTTCACGTCTGCGTCATCCCACCTTGCAGCTGAAAACATTTCTAAGTCTGATCTGACAATGTAAGTCTTGTAAGGGAAAGGCAGCTCACCAGCCCCATCTAGTCCTGCGTACCAGACTGTGCCTGGTGTCCAGCCAGCACAAGCTTTGCTGAGGGCTCTCTCCCACTTCACACTGTGCACACACAGCTCAGACTGACTTTGCTCATTCCCTCTCAACACTTGCTCTTCCAAATGCACCTTAGAGTGACTTGGAAGAACCAGCACAAGAGAGGAGATAACCTGTGCAATACATAACCGCAGCCCCCGCAGCACAGTACACAAGAATGAGCTACACAAGAAATCAACCCCATGTTTTCAGCATCATGCTGGTAATATGAATTTGTATTATTCAGGCAAGGTAACTTCAACGCTTTTCCCACTGTTCTGAATTACAAGGCACTTCCACAAGTTTGCCTTAGCCTTCAGCACACTCTTGCTGTCACTGTTAGCATAAACCATAGCTTAATCATTGAAAACTCCTGTTGACAAGACTGTGAGCAGGAGGGAAAGCAAGAGAAGATGTGGAATACTCTGCCCACAAGAGATTTTCTTAGAGCAGACAGATCCTTATTGATGTCAGACAGCAAAAGTTTGCTTTAAATACAAATCTTTCAACTTAAAGCGAGTGATTTGGGTTCTTTCATTGACACTATAGGTACCCCACCAAGACCGAGCACAACTTATCAACCTGCACTCCCACACATTATGCAGAAATAAGTGCAATTCTTGTAAAGCTCTCAGGTCACAGGCAGAGATTCAGCAAGCAGAGAAAAAAAGAAAAAAAAAATACATTATTAGACCCACAGGAAAAAAAAAAGTACATCATTAAGGGTAAATTTTTTGTTTTAAAGAGTCCAGGTTATGTTTGCAGTCCCTTTTCAAGGTAAAAGGCTTAGAAGATGCAATATTTTATAGCCTAAGAAGTGACCCTGAGAAGGAATTTGCTGTGCAAGAATGTATGCATTTACTGTTTTAAAGAAAACTGCAATGAATAAACACAGAACACTCTCATCATTGTGATTTTTTTCCCTAACTTTATTAATACCTCTGTCGTTACACTTACTAACCCTCACAGAGAATAAACACCTTCCATTGCATTTTGGAAATGTAGATATAGCAGCATTACATCTATGCTGTCTGTTCCCAGGTGCACAGAGATGCTTTGTCTCCTCAACCACACTAAGACACCAGAAGTCCTTCTCATTACATCTGACTTCAGTCCCACTTGACTACAGCAGTTACAGAGGAAAACAAAACACCAGTAAATGCCTCTCACCTCTTCCAAAGCACCTGGCAGCCTTTCTGGATTACGCCAGCACCAGTTAAGGTGGACACACCAAGCTCAGGCACAAAAGGTTTGTCTCCCCTTTCTCTTTCACTAAACATGGTCTCCTCAGGAGCCAACTGGGAATTCCTCCCCCAAGCTGCTCAGGAGAAACTTACAAGTTTAAAATAATTTTAAATGTTCTTTAGCCAATTATAAAAATCCCTTTACAAATTGCAGAATGAGCATGTGACAAACACAGACTGTAAGTACAACAGATAAGCAAACAGCTCATTTCCAAGTCCAGCAAGGGGATAACCAGACACAGTCATACCTTAATGCAGTCCAGGTAATGCTTGGGATGCTGTATTAAATATCAGAAACTCCAGCTAGCAGGTTGGTTTTTTTCTGGCTTCTTCCACTTTAGCACAATCCCATACATCCAGAATAAGAGTCGCAATTAACCTGTAGATCACTTTTCCCAACTTAACAACTTTTTATAATTACAAGCAATAAGCTTTATTTATGTCTTCCCATCACACTTCTAGCCAGTCCTACAAGCTCCATTTGTACTCAGAGAGCCCACTGAGCACCCACTCCACACACCTACATCCCAGAAGAGCATCAGCTACAGCTTCTTCTCCAGACCATGTTTCTCCCTAGAATAAACCATCCTGTGGCTGTCAGAGACAACGAAGAGAATGAGATGAATGCTACTGTGCCCATCAGAAGTCATTTTGATAAACCTGGACAAAATTCACTCTTTGAGCACTATCTTCTCCATCTGAAGAGCATTCCCAAGGAAATTAAAAGTCAAACCAAACCACAGAAGACAGCAACAAATAAAATCAGGGAAAGGACTACACTTTGAAAAATTCAAAGCTTACTTTTACCATCTGTGGCTATAACTCATCAGGAAACAAGCATGGAAAACTAGAATAACTTTGAGTCAACAACTGAATGACCAATGACTTTGCAACGTACACACATATCCAGAGGGCACTTCCTTTTTTCAGAAGCATTCTTCCCTGTGCTCCAGCCAAGGAATCTGTGTGTGTGTGTGTGTGTGTGTGTATTATTTCAAACAGCATTGATTGAGATGATGTTGCAAGAGCAAAATGAAGCCTTTGGAATATAACCCCCTTGCTTTCATGCCCAGCCAGCCTCAGCTGCTCCTGGTTAAGCAGCTGCAGGTGCATGCAAGTGACTACATCAAGGTGAAAGAAGAGATGTAGAACTAGACAAGAAAAGCATGAAAAGAGATCACAGGTACAAAGTGAGCGAAGCAAGTCATGCCATCATTTGATGACATACTCTTTTGAGTTGTCATCAAAGAGCTAGCAGACAGTGCCCCAAAATTCATACTTAACAAGTGTGCATGAACTAGGCATGAAATCAGGCCAAAGAGCTGCAAAGAAAACTTCTATCCTGAGTGTAACAACAAAGCAGGGAAAACAAGGGTGGAATGTCTTTTGCAGATGATGATGCTCCGATCAACTTGAGAAGACATAAAGCCTGGTTTCAACTTGTAATTGCTGCTAAACACTTCATCCGTTCTCAGCTCTCAAAACAAGTTTTCCACTCTTTTGAAAAACAGTATTAAACCAGATTTTGCTGAGGGAAGACATATCATTTCATGAATCAAGGCTAGAATGCAGGAGACAGGGAATCTGCACTGCAATCTTGAGAAGCATTTGGTTTCCCTAACTTATCTCCAAGGCTGAAGTTGCACACATGGATAGGTCTGGAGATAGAAGGGGCAGCACCAAGGCACATGTGGCTGACCCACTGTCAGTTGAAGTTACAACATTCTCTGAAGACATCATACATGAAGTTGGATAATTCTCTGAAGAGCAGCTTTAGAGCCATTAAGTTCCTTTGGCTCTTGAAAAAAAAAGCTAATGACAAGTTACAAAGGTGTTTCTACAAAATGTCATATGCTATCAACAATTAAGAATGAGCTGAACAGAGACTGTGAAACAGAGAAGTGCTAGGATTACCAGAAGTGTATTACCAAGTCCTTGGCCTGGACACAGTTCCTTTCACTTCCCAAGATACATGCACTGCATGAAGCATTTCTACATCCTTAGAAAACCCAGGATACAATGGTCAACAGTCCATTTGCTAATACAGGGTCTCCATGTCTCCACCATTTTCAGTACTAACAAAATGCTCCCCTGGAAAGATGACTATGGTGGGACCTGCACAGTTCTATACTTTCAGAGGGAGTTTTGAAGGAAAATGAGCCTAGAAATCACTGAGTCTTATGGATACATCCACCAAGCTAGGATGGTGACCAAAAAGCTGAATCTGATAAACACCTGGGGCTGACATGAGGCCAGCACAGCATTCAAGGCTGATCTGCTACAACAGTAGGACACAAACATACTCGGAAATGTGATTCAAAGAAACATTGCCAGCTCAGGTGTGGAAGAAAATCACTTATATTCCTTCTCCTACAACACAACTTCTTCAGAGCATAACACTGGACAGCCAGCCATGTATTACAGAACTGCTGGCACATCTATCCACAATAGCAGGCACACTCTCACTGAATAGGGTATTGGATGGGCATTGGTTTGGTCTGCTGCTGCCTTTTCTGATGTTTCTCCTAATACCTGTCCACAAAGAAAGATTTTAAACTCCTACAAAGTCAGAAAGTCCACACAAATTGCATCACACTGGAATGTGTTAAGAAAACCAGCCCAGTAAGCAAAACCATCTTAATTAAGCAGCCATAAAGTTATCCATCTCCTCCTCCCTTAAACACAAACCACCTCCTTCAGTTTGTAGTGGAGTTCACATCTATGGCTGAATCTCCATTCAATCTGCATGACACTAACCCCACAGGAAAGGTGCAATGACTACAGCAGCATCTACAAGCTTTAGGTGATGAGCCAACAGTTGCAAACAATGACATAAAAAGAACAGAGACAGCATCCTTGCTCAGCATACCCAGCACATCCCCCAGATTCACATTTGACCAACTTAGATGAGAGTTACTAAGCTAGAGAGCAAGGAATAATCAAACATCATTGGGCAGACAGCCTCTGAGAAAGCTGCTGCATCCTCTGGAAGACTGGTGTAAAATGGTGCTTTTTAAAAGAAGGCTGCAGCTGCTAAAACATTTCTCCAGCTGCCACATATTACTCTGTAAGAAAACCTATTCTTCTGCTCATAAATGGCCAAACGTGGTAGATCAGGACTTTCAAGATGCTCTGCATAAACAGAAAAAACACCTTAAAGTCTCTTTCAAAGAGGTGGAATGCCAAGTTTTGCTGAGAAACTCTGTGATCATACTTGGACTTGGCCAACACTTGAAACTTGCACAAGTATGAAGTACTTCAGGCTCCATGCTGACAAGGGCATGTTATGCTCCATAGGGCCAAGACTGTGCAAAGCTCACAAGGAGCAGCATCTCTGAAAGGTTAACACTACTACTCTCCAACAAAAGGAATGGAAACCCACTTCCATGCAAGAACTGGGTTAATTGCAGTCTGAACAGTTCACGCAAATATTAAAGTGCTGTATCCTTCAGGTTCAAGATTTTCAGCAACTTGCTCAACCTTCCTTTCCCTACAGGAAGGAGGTTTTAGTGGTTAGAGCCCATACTGACAGTGATACAACCTGAGCTCAGCCTCCTTCCCTCATTCCAGCTTCCTGTGGAAGTAATGCAGTGCTATGGATTCACAATCTTTACACATTTAACCACAGTGGGTTTTGTGGGTGGGTTTGGTTTCTTTCTTTGATTAGTTTTGTTTTGACTGTTACCAGCTCTGGCAATCTCCACCTTTCTGTAACTCAGGTCTCCACTTGTATTCCTCTTTCAGAACACAAGGCAAGGCAGTTAATGCATCTGTTATCCCACTAACAAGGACAACCCACACTGGCACCACTGACGCTCCACTGCCATCACATTTTGCCTCCGAGAAAAAAGCCTGTTAAAGCCTAAAACCCCCAAACCAGCACTACCCACCATCAACTTTTCTCACCCATATAAGCACCATGTGATACAGTTCAGATGGTGAGAAGTATTACTCAGCAAGACACTTTTTCCTGTGAAAAATGATGAGACAGCTATTTCATTTATGAAAATGTGGCTTGTTTTGGAGTATCTGAAATAATCCAGTTTTAAGATACAGAAAAATGAACTGTCAACTACGTTAACTGCATAAAGCTGTAACTGGGCAATAAATCTGGCAACAAAGATACCTCTAAGCAATAAAAATCTGCACTATGCCTCAAGTGCAACCTTCCTTGGGCTGATGCACACCCAAAGCAGCTAGCAAGTTTTCAGACATGCTGTTGTCTCACAGGAACAGGAGATCATAAGCAGGGCATTTCATAAGACATGTTTCAAATTAAACACCTTTCAACAAGGCCCTCAAAGGAACCATCCCATTAGTTCCCCCATGAGCTCTGCTACAACTGAGCTAATAAAGAACAAAGGAGATCAAGAAGGGTAAAAGGAAAGCTCATGGTTTTGGTTTCTCTAAGTGCCTGCAGAAGCAGGTACTCTGCAGCATGGGTGCTTCATGCTTGCTGAGAGATGGCATTAGAAGCCAGAACCAGCACAGGGTACATGCATAGGAATAAATTGTGTCTGAGGTGCTATAAATTCAAAACTGCCAAGTCCGGACCTAACAGAGACTTTTAAATAAGCAGCGACTTCAGCCTGAAGGTACAATCAACTAAGTGTTACTTTTGGAGCAAATAAAGCTGCCAGTGTGTTAAAGTATGCTTACCTGCCCACCCCCTACCCTACAGAGTTTTACTGCAGTCAGCATTTCCCTGGCAATACAGGTCAAATTAAATTTCACTGGAGTTAACAGTTGCAATCCTATCTTTCACTCCAGATATTTCTCAGAAATTATTATGCTCCTCTATTGGTTCATGTAGCTGTAATACTGATTTTGGGCACTAAGAAACAGGACACATCTTCATCTAGAACATAAGGTTCTGCAAGTCTGCTCAGGAAGTTAAGCCTGTGCCTGGTTTTCAGCACAGTTATGCACAACAGTGATGGTGCTGTATGTTACAAAATCCTCAGGCAATACTGTGGATTGTTCAGAAACAGAGAAAAAAGTTCAGACAGTCTTGAAACAGCCAAAGCAAGGTCCCAGTGCAATGACCCTTCACTGCTAAAAGAATCATAGAATGGTTCAGGTTAGAAGGGATCTTAAAGATCACTGCATGTTCTGGCTACGAAATGTATTTGCTTCTTGAAATCACCCAGAAACCCAAAAGTTTCCAAAGTAGGTCAGCAAAAAGTACTATGTTTTAAGTGACTACATGGGTCAGAGGGGTATCAGTCTCATGTTCAGGTTCCCTCTCTATTCTGGGTCAGCTTAGTGGACTTGAGGAATAGGAGTCCTTTGTGAAAGGCTGTGTCCATCTCAGTAAGAAGCTGGAAAAGCAAATTCCCAAGGGTTTTTTTCTGGTAAATCTAATACCAATGCTCACATCTCAAAGGCCAAAAACTAAAGAGACAATCAGTTTCCCTAGCCTTAAAGCATAATTAGGTACAAAGGTGCCCTGGCAAGGCAATATGAAGGAATTTTGCAAGTGATGCTGGGTTTTCACCTTCTTCACTAACAAGTGGTGGGCATCAGGCTTCAGCAGTATGAAGCCACCAACTTTCAAACATAAACAAGAAAAAGGAAGAACATTTCCACTGGATGTTGGCAACAACCCTCAGCTCTTCCAGCTCTCCTTTGTAACTCCAAAGTTCACTTTTTTTCCTGTTTACAAACTCTGAAGTGCCTCTTTAGAAGAGGTACTTTGGCCTTTCACTCAGAAATCTATCATTAGCCAGAGCCAACAGTGCAAATCTTCATCTAGCAACAATTAAGTCTTACAAAACTTGACATAGTACTAAAAAAGAGGTGCAGCTGCTTTTAATGGAGAAGACTTTGTATGCTCCACGTTATGAAAGAGTCAACAGCAACCAGGACACTGTGACATTACCTCTCCAAGACCAGAAGCTGTGACTGAGTTGCATGGTTAGCCTGCATCTAAAGCTGTAAGTAAGCTTTAGTTATCATCAACAGAACATTTGCACAACCTGGTCTTGGCTACAGAACATTTATGTATTTATCAAAGGGATGAGACAGCCTGAAAACATGGCTCCAAGCCTGATGACAGTGTCTCAGATACCTTTTCATTAGCAGAAAGTACATACATTATTATCCTAATGCCAGTAACCATGAAGACTTTAGAAGAAAGACTGCAAATAATATACAGGTGAACCACCATGCAGAAAAGCAGGGTTCTCCATCAGAAGAGGCTCTGTTCCAGGTTCAGTGCGCCAGTTCACAGGGATGATGTCACTGCCACTAGGCACCACTGAAAAGAGCACTCTCCCTTCAGGTATTTATATACACTGAAAAGATCCCCATGAGCCAGGGCTGAGCAGTCCCAGCTCTCTCAGCTTTTCTTCATAGAAGAGTTTCCCAGAACAGAAGTTGCTACTTCTGCTCAAGATCAAATTCAAGAACAGAAGCTTCTGTGTGGCCTTCAAAGGCATACACTCCACCATCAGGTGGGAGGTAGTCTTCAGTCACACCACTTACACTTCTTGTTCCTAAAGGAGCTCTGCATAGCAGTACCATTTTGAGACAATGCAGGAGCTGCTGCTCTTGCAAACAAGGTCATTTCCAGGCATGGAAAGCATCTGAGATACATCAGGATTTACAGTTCTACATCAGCCTAAGCAAATACTGTACAGGCACAACATCATCTGTATCACAAACTATGATTATCCCAGAAAGAAACCTCACATATAAAAAGAAACTGGAAAGATTAAATATTGTAAAGCATTTTGTAAAGCTCTAGATAATTAGGATTCATTAATAAAAAGGACTAATAATAACTAAATAAAAAAATAGCTTGAGGAGGGAGTGTGTTTGCTCATTTCAAAGATGGTCTCAAGTTTTCACACTCAGACTTCAGACCAGCTAGTCACGCCTACAGTTGTCCCTGCACCTTCCATCATGCTCATAAATGAGACATTTTCCAAACAAAATACTTTAAAAAAATTAAACCAGGGTATAGAATATTTTCTTTTAGAGGAGGGAGAGCCGCTTTGCTCCTTTTTGTAAGCCTCATCAAGTCAGCATGTCAGAAATTCACACTGAAGTTTCACATAAATAGCTGTGAAATCCTAGTGACAGCATCATCTTTTCAGATCAGCTATGATAGGAAGAGTTTTAGAAATGGGAAGAAATGACAACTTGAAAGAAAACTGGTCTCAGCAGGAAAAGAAACTTGATCAGCACAGCTGAGAAATGCCAAAAAAAAATTATAGCAATACTTATTAAGTTACCAAATAGACTAACACCCATTTACTGCAGGTAAAGAACTAGGGAGTAAATACCCTTTGCTTGGACATAGAATATTTCAATTCATCATAGGGCATTTCTCACCCACCAGATACTCCCATCCTTAACGTCCTTAATAAGCCAATCTCTTGCTTATCTTACAGCAAAAACAAATAGCTTTTTTCTTTTTTCTCTTTTTTCTTTTACCATGCTCTCCTTTTTAAATTAGATATGGGAACATAAGTCCAGATGCCACTGCTAGCAAGATGACACACTAATGATAAAGTTTCATCAAAAGGATGATGATGTAAAGGAGCTCTGCTGACATAAATACATCAGGCCAACCTTTGTAACACAGGTCAGTCCATAGCACAACATGGCATAGGTTCAAAAGAGCAGAGTGTAGGTAAGATAGACCAACCCTCCCTCATCTCATAGGGTGGAAAAAGAAGTGCAAGAAGACTTGAGCCATTTGTGTATGGCTATAGAAGGAACTGGTCAGAGTTGCAAATGAAAACTGAGTCTCTTGAAATCCAGCTTAGTGCCTGAGCTACAAGACAGTCTACTTTTAATATGAAAGCATATATTTAGTAAGTGTGTCATGAAAAACATCTCAGGAATACCCAGAAATACCTCCTGTGGGATTTTTCTTTTCTGAAGGACAGGGGCAAAAGGAGTGTTCCTATAACATATATCACATACAAACCAAGAATAACCAATAGTTAAGATCCAGAGGATTATGTACATTGAGAAGTGAGGAAGGGAAGAGATAGCACAAACACATGAAATAGCCTCTTCTCCAATTAATGGCTTGCCTGACCTTAAATGGATCCCAAATATTTCCATTCAACCAGTTTGCATTGATAACACTTCTACCTTTATAGAATCATAGAATAGTTAGCGTTGGAAAGGACCTTAAGATCATCCAGTTCCAACTGGGACTGTGAGGGACACCTCACACTAAACCATGTCACCCAAGGCTCTGTCCAACCTGGCCTTGAACACCGCCAGGGATGGAGCATTCACAACTAGGGATGAATTTTGCCCTCACCCATCTGCTCAGTTTCTGCCAACTTCCACAAATTTTCACTTTACCAATGGACTTGTTTCACAGCAGTTTCAAATCTGTCCAGAGGGAGCAAAAGAAAAATAATAATTTTGAGTGTGGAAACTTACCAGGCAAACCCTTGTAATTGTTTTCTCACTGCCAGGACTTACTGCACCTTTAGGGGACACAAAAGCCAGTAAAAGCCTGGGTACAGTAGGACAAGAGCTGAAAGCATTAAAAAAAAAAAAAAAAAATAATTTAAATATTGTTGTATGCAACCAGAGAGCCACTTCTCTGATACAGTCAAAGTATTTTCACAAAGAGATGGAAGAGTGGAAAGGTTTATCCTTTTTAATACAGAGAAGCCAAACAAAAAAAGACAGAGAAGAAAACTCCACAAAATAACATGTTCTGTCCTATTGAAATTAAATTAAATCCTGCTGTCCACACACAAGTTGTACTGGGGTTTAACTTAAGTGGATTTAAACCCAAATTTAGTTAGCGCTGCAAAGTCTCCTCAAGCCAAACAAATACAAATCCAACACAAATAAATAAGCAAAATTCAATGCTAATGTCATCAAATCCCTTTTTTCTACCCCCCCCCCCCCTTTTTTAATATATATATTTAAAACAAATTTAAACACCAGTGCATATTCCCTGTCTGACATATCCGCCCAAGTGTTTTGCTGAATTATTGCTTAGGCAGTTCTCCATCCTGGTACCAAGTCAGCTGGAGCTCAGGGAAGACAATCCCACTGCCCTCCTGAACAGTGTGGTGGTTTAAATACAGCCAGCAACCAAGTACCACGCACAGGAGGAGCTGTGCTTCAGTGCCAATCACTTCTGAAGCAGCTTGAACCCCTTCATAGGCTGCCAGTATCTCTTTTTCAGATGGGGTACAGCTGGCCTCAGATTCTTTGTATCCCCAAATCCAAAAGCCGAGGGGTCAACCTCGAGTCTCCCCTGGAGCTTTCTGCCAGAGGCTCCAGGTAGGACCGTTCTCCCCAGCTGCAGTGTACAGTACATTCTTTACATCTGGCCCGGTCCGGACTGGACCAAGGGCTACTGCATGAACCATCTCTCCTTTAATTTGCTCAAAGGCTGCTTGTTGCTCAGGGCCCCATTTGAAATCATTCTTATTCCAAGTCTGTAATCCAGGATGTGCATTCTCCAGAACCCCACAATACTTAACAAAGAAATACAAGCTTTCTTATTAGTTGGTGAAAACATTGCTGTTATCTTGTTGATCACATCTGTGGGGATCTGTCTATGTCCATCTTGCCATTTTATGCCCCAAAATTGAATCTCCTGTGCAGGTCCCTTGACCTTACTCCATTTTATGGCAAAACTGGCTTTCAGCAAGATTTGGATGATTTTCCTCCCTTTCTCAAAGACTTCTTCCACTGTATCGCCCCACACAATAATGTTGTCAATGTACTGCAGGTGTTCTGGAGCTTGCCCCTGTTCCAGTGCAGTCTGGATCAGTCCGTGGCAAATGGTAGGGCTGTGTTTCCACCCCTGGGGCAGTCAGTTCCAAGTGAACTGGACACCCCTCCAAGTAAAAGCAAACTGTGGCCTGCGCTCTGCTGCCAAAGGAATTGAGAAAAAGGCATTGGCAACATCAGGCGTGGCATACCACTTGGCTGCCTTTGACTCCAGTTCATACTGAAGCTCTAGCATGTCCAGTACAGCAGCACTCAATGGTGGTGTGACTTCATTCAGGCCACGATAGTCTACTGTTAGTCTCCATTCTCCATTAGACTTTCACACTGGCCATATGGGGCTATTAAAGGGCGAGCGGGTCCTGCTGATCACCCCCTGACTCTCCAGTCTACGGATCAGCTGATGGATGGGAATCAGGGAGTCTCAGCTGGTATGATACTGCCGCCGGTGCACTGTTGTGGTCGAGACTGGCACTTGTTCTTTGACTTTCAGCAACCCCACAACAGAAAGATCCTCTGAGAGACCAGGCAAGGTGGACAGCTGCGCAATTTCCAAGGCAGTAATACCAAAAGCCCATCAGTACCCTTTTGAGTCCTTCAAGTAAACTCTCCTGAGACAATCTATGCCAATGACACAAGAAGCCTCTGGACCACTCACAATGGGGTGCTTTTGCCACTCCTTCCCAGTCTGGCTGATTTCAGTACAGTCAACTGTTGTGATCCCCTGTTACTCCAGAAATACAAACAGGATTTGCCTCTTGATGGCATCAGGGTACACTGTGCACCGGTGTCTACTAGAGCTTTATACTCCTGCGGGACTGATGTGTCAGGCCATCTGAGCCACACAGTCCACTAAGCCTGGCTGTCCTTTTCCTCCACCTAGCTGGAGGCAGGGGCCCTTTAATAATGGCCATATGATTTTTCACTTACTTCTTGTACAAAGGGATTGTAATCCCTTTGCATAGGAGCTGGAGCAAAAAAATCAGCTTTTCCACTCCATCTAGAAAAGTGCCCACCAGAGACTGGAACAGCACTCATCACAGGAATTAAAGTGGCTGCAGTGCCTGTTGCCAAAGTCTGAACAGCTACCATAGTTGTCGCTGGAGTTTGAGTGGCTGCAGTGTTTCTTATGGGGGTAAAAGTAGCTGCGGTGCCCGTTGCTGGAGTCTGAGTAGCCACAGTACTGGTCATCAGAGTATGGGTAGCTACAGTGCTTGTTGTGAAGACTGAAGAGGCTGCAGTGCTTGTCGCCAGGGTTTGAGTAGCCACAGCATGTGCTGCAGGGGTTGAAGTAGCCAAATTCCTTGCCACTGGGGCTTGAGTAGCCACAGTGCCTGTCAGTAGAGTCTCGAGTCCTGCTCCTGCAAGTTGCAGTGTTTTTCATGAGGGTTGCAGTAGCCACAGGCAGCTATTTAACCCTGAGCAGGATCTGAACTATATTCAGCAACATGCTGGTTCCTAGCAAAAGAACCAGGCTGGTTTCAAGAGTTCAAAGAATATTCAAAAGTTTTAAACTTCTCAGATACTACTGTAATTATCCTGGAGAAGAATGAGGATATTGGATGGAAAGTAGTGGTAGGAAGAGGTTTCTGTTACCAGCCGGCTCCCCCAGAAAAGGCCAAAGGTGCAATTGTTCACAGTTGTCACCAGATGGCTCTCGAGGAACAACGGTGACGACAACACCGAGCACACAGACCAGATGAGTCGCATGACCTGCAAGTCTATCATATCATAACCCAGCTCCCAAGTACAACAGAATGACAACCTTAGCCCAAGTCCCACAGATGAACACCACCACAGGGAACACATACCATAGAACTACAGAATGCTATGGGCTGGAAGGGACCTTAAAGATCATCTATTTCCAACCCCCCTGCTACTGGCAGAGACACCTTTCACTAGATCAGGTTGGTCAAAGACCCATTGAACCTGGCCTTGAACACTGCCAGGAATGGCAGACATGACGAGAACCGTAGCCACTGCACAGCAGCTGAGGCTCTACCTGCAAATGCCAGTGAATTGACAGAAGCTTTCTCCTCTGTCTTTTCCAATGTGTAACGGCTCTTGCTATTAGAAGTTTGCATAAAACACAAAGCAACAATTAAAATGCAAGAATAATCTAAACATAAAACTGACATTAACAGTGCCTGAACACTCCTGTATGTGGGGTCCAGCAATGAGAACAGAACCAGGTCGAAGCAGATGAATCTGAGCTGTTCAGCACACACATGCAGGCAATGTACAAAATCTCCATATAGAGATGAGGGCTGCAAGGAAACACGTGTGCATGACACGCAGCTATGTGCACCACTGCTCTGAGCCGTAAACCCAGCATCAATCAGAACATGCATGTCAGCCGGGATGAAGAAGCCACTGCAATATACCTGGTTTGCGGGTAAAAGTGGAGCAAAAAGTTCATTCCTCCTACATCTTGCTACACTGCAATTATGGTGGCATAAAGTCTTGCTTGACCTGCTTGAAGGCACTTTCAGATTATAAAACCGTGTTAAAGCTTGGATAATGACGTGCTCAGTTAACATTGTGTATTAGAGCATAGGGAGACATCAGCAGAACTGTATACTAAAAGCTTCATGGAGTTTAATCCATGTCTTAAAAATAAATCAAAACCAATAAAACAAAAAGAGGCAAGAAACTCTACCCAAACAAATCAATTCTTCATGGTTTCTTCAAGCAAAGTTTTGGACATTTCGAGCATGCACTGCTTTAAACAAACATCCCCATTACTTAATGTCTCTGCAACATTTTCTCTTGCAAATTTAGTCACTGAAAAAGCTACCACATTTAAAAGCAGGTACATTACCTAAGCCTGTAATTCAGGGTATGCAGGCAGACATTTCAAATACATTACCAGGTCTTCAGAACGAATGTTTTTCACTACTAAAGCTTGAAATTTTGCTTGCACATTATTCCCATTGCCTTGGAGAAGTGTGTGCCAGGAGACTTCCCTTAGAAGGCAGAGGCTGCAGGGTTGCATGGATGTGCCAATTAGAATTTCAAGAGAAAATAACCAGATACAAAGTCTGTTTTCTGGCAGATGGGTTTATAAATCCAGCAGCGAATTTGCCATTAAAACAAAAAACAAAGAGGTCTGCACCAGTGTGTTAAGAGGCATGTAATCTTGAATTTATCCCTGAAACTTACTAAAATAATACACGCATGTATACATACATTATGTTTATATACATATAAACTAGAACCAAGCAGTAAACATGCACAGCAAGAGCATTAATCTAGTACAGATGTAAAAGCTAATAAAAATGTATAGATTCCTTCTAAATTAGCCACTATCATGCAATGGCCTGCATTAACACGTATAGTAGTGGATAATTACAGTAGATAAGTAAGATTAACACAGAAATTCATGCACTTTTTTGAGACAGACACTGCATCAATATGCATCTTACAGCCTAGTTTTCAAAGGTACTGATCAACCACAAACCCTGTGAGGTCTAAAGGGCACGAACTGCTCACTATCAGTGAGTTTACCTCACTCAGCAAGGCTGGAACTTGGCTCAATGTGCAGAAAATTAATATTTCTATGGGTTTGCCCCTCCAGTAAGCAGTCATTTGACTCACTTTATCAGGAAACAGGAGTGCTGTTGCATGACCAAGCCTGGTAGTGATTCAGTCAGCTAACATGTAGGACATCAAGGCACCTTACTTAGCAGGATTTTAATTTGCCAATCCTAGAAGACAAAGTTTGGGAGACAGCAGAAGGGAAAGTTAAGGGATTTGATGAATCCACCAGAACAAGATCCACTGTGATAGGATATCCCTACAGTTTGCCGTATTCAAGAGCCTGAGCAAAGGACAGTACTTATTCTTCCCACCAACTTCCAGATTCTAGCTGACACCTTGCTAACATTGCCCAGGGTACAGCGAGACCTACTGGTACGATGCGACAGATTTCACTCTTTCCACTTACGCTCCATTTACAAAGGTGATCTCAACTGTACGCATTTGGCATTATTTATTCAGACACAAGTTATGTGTACACATCTGTGATGCCATGCATAAGGGTGATCTGCTACCAGGCACCGTATTTCTGAGGTGGCCCATAGGGCCTAAAAATGCTACATTTCAGGCAAAGAATTACTTGCTGAGTCAATTAGCTTTCCTCCCCACAACGAAACCGAGTTTCCTCCCCAAGAACACGATCACCTACGAGCACACACACATCGCACTGCGGGCGAGCAGCGGGTGAGCGCAAACCACCACTGCCACGACTGCTATGGGGAGGGGAGTTGCAACTTTATTAGCAACTTCCGTGGGGCATTCATGGGAGAGACTGCCGAGCCCCTGCTCCCCTCCCAGGCCATGGTCACGACCCGCAACGCTTCAAACCGACACTCGCTCCGCGAAACCCCTACCTCCGAGACCCGACCCCGCCGCTCCTCCGCCCATCTCCCTCAGGCCCAGGACAAACCACAGCCCGCCCACCCGCAGCCACTCCGTCACGACGCGGCTCACCCCGGCGCAAACCACGGCCTGGGCCAGCGGGACGGAAGCGGCGCTTACCCCGGCAGAGGCGGCACGCCCCGCGCCTGGGCGGCCCCACGAGAACGGCGGCAGACTGCACCCCGCGCCGCGCCACATGCCACGGCCAAGCCCCGCCCCAGACACGCCCCCTCCGTCGCTCATTGGTCCATGCTCACATATCCCCGCCCCAACGCTGAGGCCCCTCCCCCTCCCCTCTAGCCCCGCCCCTCCGAAGCGTTCCCGCCGCGCAGGCAGCTTTTCACCCCGGAAACACCGGTGGGGATGGTGACGTAAACGCGGAAGTGAGGTGGGGTTTGAACGGGGCGGAAGTGGTTCGAGGGTGATGGCGGTGGGATGCAGCTGCCCTGTCTCCGCGGTGTCAAAGCCGGGCTCGTGTGGCGGCTGGTCCCGCCAGGTGGCACTGCGAGCTCAGCGCTGACCGTCCGTCACCAGCTGCCACCTGCCCGAGGTACGGTATGGGCCGCCCGTGCACCAGGGGGAGCGTCGCAGCCTTCGCCTGGCTCCGAGCGGCACGGCTGGCTGTGCTGCGCTGCGCTGTGCTTTCTCTGCCCTTACATCAGGCCGCCAGTGGGCCCGGCTACTGTCACAGTGTATTTAGAGGTTTGCGACGAGTTCGGTCTGGGATATGAGTCTGAGCAGCTGTAGGCCGATGAAGTATATTCATTGTCCGTTGTCCATTATCTAGAATATTCATTGTCCTGAATGTTCACAACGCGGCCTCCAGCAGGCACCATCTCCTGCAAGTTGCGGTGTAGCAGTGGAGTGTTCCAGCAAAGCTCAATTTAAGACTAACGCGTTTCACCCATGTTGTCTGCAGTAAACCTAACAGGATTTCTTGGTATGAGTAGAGGAACAGTGGCTAAATTAGTTGGGTCCAAACTTCAATACTTGCCACCAAGGAGGAAAAATGCACAGGCTAACAGCTTCTTGCTACCCTGGACTGTGAAAAACACATATTCCACCGTAATCTAGGAATAACTTTTCTTGTGTAATCCTTAAAATATGCAAATCTCTGGTTTACTAGATGTAGTAAAACATCTAGTGAAACAGTCCACTGGCAACAGCATTGTGTGAGTAGAGACTGCTGCTGAACTAAGTACTGAATCAAATAGTCAAAAATCAGCTCCTTGTTGATTGTTTTGCTATTTCTAGTGCTGCTGCATCTACTAAAAGGTTGCACATCAGCAGCTCACAGCTGCTTGGGCAGACCCTAGCAGCAGTGGAGCTTTGAAGCTTTTATATACCACACTGTGTACCTGTATATACACTCGTATATATTCAAGCTGCATTCTGAAGTGTGGAGCCAGCCCCATGAAACAGCAGCAGGTGCAGGATTTCCTTTAAGCCATGGGTGCCTATTTTAGAACAAGCACATTATCTCCTGAATGCAGCTCCTCTGGGTTATTTCCAGATCACCCAAAGAAGAGTCATCAAAAAAATCACTTCAGGATTTCAGGTGATAACTGCTAATCTGGCCATAGGTGAAAGTGATGCTGAAATCATTCACACATCCCAGTGTAATTTTAGAACACACAGACCTGCTTTTTAAATGAGCAATGAGGAGGAGGAGTTGATACACTGGTCCATCAGTTGATTAAAAGCAGACAAAATCCAGAGCTGACCAATACTCCACGTTAAGGACTCAAAGCATGTCTGTATTGTATTATAATACATTAATATATTACCTGTAATAATGTATATTACATTAATAGAATACCTTAATATATTACATTAATAGAATACATGTCATATATTGTATTGATGTATCATTCCATCTTTCATGTAGGATAGTGACATTTACTGAAATATTCCCTCCTTTCCAGAGATGGAGGAAGGAAGAAGGAAACTCTGCAATTTAAGAGAATTAGAAGAGACAGTTAAAGGAGGGAGGAGAACTGTGCTGTAGAACAGATTATCTGGTAGGACCAAGCACAAAGATGGAGGAAATATTGTGAAGCTATTCAGTAAGGCAGGCGGCCCTAGGATTGGCATAGCAGGGAACATGTGCATTTCTGGGAAAAACGGCCTCAGGAGATAAAAAAGAAAATGCTCATGGAGAAGTCTGGGTGTAGGATGGGAAGATACAGGCACTGAAAGAAATAAAGCTGTGATCAGGCAAACAGAATATGGGATGTCATGAATGTTCCCTCTCATTTCATTCCCTGTGATGCACAGGGAATGTCAGTCAGGCTGTTTCCTCTGAGAATCCCAGAGGACGTAATTTTGAAGTGTTAAGAGTTCTCTGCACTTTTGCATACCTCGTGTAAAAAGCTGGGTGCTAAGTCATGCTTGCAATAGCAGAATTTTCACAGAATATAAATGAGGGCTAAGCCACCATTGAGCTTTCAGTTGGTTTGTATTTATGCCAGGTTGTCAGGGGAGCAGAGGTTATGGGAAGTAATGAAATTCTATCAAGGGGGATTGGGCTGGAAGTTCAGGAAAGGGGATTTTAGGATATTAGTTTAAACAGAATGGCTCCAATATTGTCAAGCTATGTCCCAGACATTAACCCATTCAGGGATTTTGCACTGACTGAGCTAGAGACCAAAAGGTAGGTCTGCATTTAAGAAATAATACATTTCTGTTTCAAGAACAGATTGGGGTAGGGAATATTTGCTCTTCTGGACTATTCAAATAAAAGTAGCTAGTTGATTCAATGAAGAGAATAGCCACAGGTTTCCTGTCCATTATGTTCAAGAAAAGATGGAACTACATCTTTTAAAACATGGAAAGTTTAAACTCCCTGCCATGCACTGTAATCACCCTTTCATCCAGTGCCAAGAGAGGTTTCCAGTGTGTCTGGTAGAGCTGTCATCCTAGAAGCATCACCTCTCCAACTCTTCATGTGTTAGGTACAAGCTCCTATAAGAGTGCTTTAACTTGATGTAGGCCAGATTCACCTGTGGTATAATTCACGTCTACTTAAGCCAAGAAGCTATTTAGCCTGTTATCATTTTTCTCCATAACCATCCTTTCACAGAGGACGTGCCTCTGCCAACTCTGAGGCTGTGATTAGGGAAGAGTCTGTATGGAACTGTTGACAGTATGTTTGCAGAGTACTAAATACCAGTGAATGTGATCTGTAAATATTTACACTTGGAGGAAGAGATTTGCTCTTTGCATAGTTTGCATGCTGGCATCTGCTAGGCTGAGTAAATTACTAATAAAAATCACATTGTGAAAATAACATAGCCCATATTGATTCTTTGGAAATATTTTATTAAAGACATGGAACTATTTTATTAAAGACAATGGCATGATAAGGAAATAACACTCCTTGGAAATTATATTCTCTCCAAGATTTCAATGCTGGAATAGGCACTATTGTTCTGTGCAGCTGAGGCAGCACATGCTGCAGGAGGGCAGGTTTTCCTAGTGAGGAACCCTAGCAAGGCTGACACAAGGGACATTTTGGCTGAGGAAGTACAGCCCTTCTCCTTCACTAGTCCTTCAGCAGGACTAGTGCCTGCACCTAACTGTACAATGGGCAGACAGGCTTTGTCTCCCCTAATGGGGATGGAAAAGGAGAAGGGACATGTTTCCAGGGCATTAACTGATGAATTTTTCCTAACAGAAAGTGAAACATACTCTGACTGGTCAAACACAAAGATTTTAAGCACACTTCTGGCATAGTTGTGGCCATAGAGGAAGTAGAAGGGTCGGGAGAAAGATCAGAAGTGCCATGCCAGGGATATAGGTAAATTCTCATGAGAGCTAGTGTTGACTTTGTTTCTGCTCTGCTGCATTTAGCTCATCCATAAGGATTTCTGACTCACACCAGAATGCACTCCAGTGGCTGCTTCCCCTTTTGAAGGACAACCCAAGCTGATGTAAAGGATCTGGGGATGAGAGAGAACCCTTTCAGAAAGTAAAGGTGGAAAAACAACATAAGCAAGAATCCAAATAGTGGAAAAAGTGGGTTCCTGAGCAGGATGGAAGAGAACGAGGAACTGCCATCATGAAAAAAAGAGTAGTCACCAAATCCCATCTTTGCCTAGAGCTGTGTCAGAAGGATTTTTAAGTGAGAGATTACGAGTGCTTAAAAATAATCACCTGGAACCTAACCCTGTATCCTTTATTCTGAAATCAGAGTTTGTCATGCTTGAAGAGATCAGCCACAATAAGGAATCAAGCTCAAATGCTATTCCGAATCAAATAGGCAGCACTTTGCACCACACCTCATTTTGAGTGTAATGTATTCAAATCAAATACAGGGCTTCCTGCTTCAGTCCTCCTCCCTTCCTCCTCACACCATAAACCAGGACTTTGATCCTATGCCAAGAACACCTGACAACTATATGCAGCTGAAGCCGGAACTGACCAAATGCTCTGCAAATGTTGCTGTCGATTTGCTTTTCAGCCTCTGTGTGTGTGCAACAATGGATTTGCCAATGGATTTTGCATTGTTTTATCTGTACTTGCTGCCTTAACAGTAGCATCCATTGAACCATCACCTTTCTGGCCTTCAATAGGAACAGAGGGAAGTGGCTGTAGCTATTTACACAACTCAAAGAAACAAGGATCATTACATCAGTGCTTGGCAGTGCTGCTGTCAGCCTCCTGCCTGGTGGCATTTCTGAAAGACAGCATTCTGCCCACCACCTTTCCACTCCAGGATTTATAGCTTTGATATTAAAATATGAGGTGAACAGAAACCTGCACAAATGGACTCAGCATGGAGCAGACATGATTTTTGTTTGTTGTGATACAAAACCCAAGCTAGTTATTTTAAAAGAAAGCCTTCTGCCTGGATTCAGACAAGTTCTGAGGCATCCATATGTAGAAAGAGGCACTGTATCATTAAGAAGCCATCAGAGTCCACACTTGTAGATGTCTTTAAAAAAAAAACAAACAATCAAGTCACATAAGTCTTAACAGTGGAAGCACTGGTGGAAGAACATGGTAGCTGCTCTTACAGTACAGCATGTGCACAAATGCCTACATCTTTTCAAATAGGGGTTGATGCAGTATCCACAGAAGCTGGAGGACAGCAATATGTGGTGCCATTCTGAGATCAGGTACAGCCAGGGCAAGAGAGGTCAGTTAACCAGTAACATGCTTTCTGGTGCTTAGTTTCCTAAATAACTATCTGTTTAACATTAACTGAGCTGATTATGGATTTCTTTTTCTTTCCATGTGGGGGGGGCATACCTCAGCCAAGGGATTCAGAAACTTCATCAGGGCTGGCAGGGGAAAGGGCAGCAAGAGGCAGCAGTCTCGGGGGGGAAACTCTTGGTGGTATATCAGAGTTTCTTCTTGAGCCTGTTCAGGTCACTGTAAGTTTTCCAGCCTCCACCCAGGAAACCCCAGGACTGCCAAAACCCTCAAAGGAATGTGGTGGTGAAAGGTGATTGCCCGAACGCCACTGGAGAGTGGGACTGACTGGAAAGACAAAAAAGTGCATCCTTACACCCAAGGATGGCTTAGGATCTGCCTCCCCTTTCCAGAGCCTGCAAAGAAGCAAAGATGGGTTAAAGCTTCTTTTCTTCACTACTTTTCCTGTTTGATTAACTTACTGCCATCCTGTCAGCCAAAATGAATGGTTTTGATATAAACACATCCTCATGCCACTTCAGCCACAGAGCAGCAGTCACTCTGTAAAGGCCCAAGATCAGCGCTCAGCCAGATCCTTTCAGGCTTTCTTTGACATTCTTTTCTGGACTTGACCCCATCCCAGAAGCAGAGCAACCACGTTCGATCATGCGCATGTCACCCCACACTCCACAAGCACACTCATCAGCTGGCTAAGAAGCATTTGCCTTCACACCAGCATCCATTGGCAGGAAATACGCCCTCTGCCAGGCAGTAAAGCTACAACACTCTGCGTGCTCCAGGCTGGAGCTGAGCCTCCCCAACACACGCACACGCACATGCACACAAACACAGGCGGGAAGGTGTACACTGGATGCGGTAGAAATGAGCAGCAGAAATGATGGAGCAGGGCTCCACACCACCACCATCTCCTCCCACTACACGAAGTCTCCTGCACAGATTGGGAAAGCAGCTGCTAAGGAACACCAGGATGTCAGAGGGAACAGTATAATGCGGGAGCATGCTGGCAGGGGAGCCTTGCTTCATTACCCCATGAACTGTTGCACATATCTGTGTGCATAAGCTGGGATGTTTTGTGCACGTCCAACCCCAGCTCTGCAACAGTTGCAAAGCAATCCCACTTTCAGACTGCAAGCTGGGCTTTTTGTGATGTTCCCCAGCCCACTCCTGTCATCTGTTACAGACCACCTGATCAAGGAGAACCCGTGGATGAAACACTCTGTAGACAGGTAGAAAAAGCCTCACGCTCACAGGCCCTTGTTCTCATGGGTGACTTCAACCACCCTCATGTCTGTTGGAATGATGGTATGGCCCAGCACAAGCAATCCAGGAGGTTCCTCAATTGTGTGGAAGACAACTTCCTTCTGCAAGTAATAGAGGAGCCAACAAGGAGAGGTGCCATGCTTGACCTCGTGCTCACCAACAGGGAAGGGCTCGTTGGAAATGTGACGCCCCAGGGCAGCCTTGGATGCAGCGATCATGAGATGGTCGAGTTTGAGATCCTCAGGACAGTCAGAAGAGCGTGCAGCAAGCTCACTGCCCTGGACTTCAAAAGAGCAGACTTTGGCCTCTTCAGGAACCTGCTTAGGAAGGTTCCATGGGATATAGCCCTAGAGGGCAGGGGGGCCCAAGACTCTTGGTTGATACTCAAGGATCACCTGCTACAAGCTCAGGAGTGTTGCATCCCAACTAAAAGGAAGTGCAGCAGGAGGGCCAGGAGACCTCCTTGGATGGATAAGGGGCTGCTGAGGAAAATTCAAATGAAAAAAGAGGCTTATAAAAAGTGGAAGCAAGGACAGGCAGCCTGGGAAGAATACAGGGATGTTGTCCAGGAAGCTAGGGACCAGGTTAGGAAAGCTAAGGCCCAGTTAGAATTAAACTTGGCTAGGGATGTTAAGGATAACAGGAAGGGATTCTACAGGTACATAGCAAATAAAAAAACAGACTAGGGAGAACGTAGGCCCCCTCAGGAAGCTCTCGGAAGAACTGGCTACACAGGATTTGGAGAAGGCTGAGGTTCTGAATGACTTCTTTGCCTCGGTCTTCACTGGCAAAGGCTCTGACCAAACCACCCAAGTCTTGGAAGGCAGACGCAGGGACTGTGAGAATGAAGACCTTGGGCCCACTGTAGGGGAGGATCTGGTTCGAGACCATCTTAAAAATCTGAATGTGCACAAGTCCGTGGGACCTGATGAAATCCATCTGTGGGTCCTGAAGGAGCTGGCGAATGAATTTGCTAAGCCGCTGGCCATCATATTTGAGAAATCATGGCAGTCGGGTGAAGTTCCTGATGACTGGAAAAGGGGAAATATAACCCCCATTTTCAAGAAGGGGAAAATGGATGACCCGGGGAATTACAGACCAGTCAGTCTCACCTCTGTGCCTGGCAAAATCTTGGAGCAGATTCTCCTGGATGGCATGCTAAGGCACATGGAAATCAACAAGGTGCTTGGTGACAGCCAGCATGGCTTCACTAAGGGGAAATCCTGCCTGACCAATGTGGTGGCCTTCTATGATGGGGCTACAGAACTGATGGACAGGGGTAGAGCAGTTGATGTCATCTACCTGGACTTGTGTAAAGCGTTCGACACTGTCCCACACAACATCCTTGTCTCTAAATTGGAGAGACATCAATTTGATGGATGGACCACTCGGTGGATAAAGAACTGGCTGGATGGCTGCACACAAAGAGTTGCGGTCAATGGCTCAATGTCCATTTGGAGACCAGTAATGAGTGGTGTCCCTCAGGGATCAGTGTTGGGACCGGTCTTACTTAACATCTTTGTCAGTGACATGGACAGGGATTGAGTGCACCCTCAGCAAGTTTGCTGATGACATCAGGCTGTGTGGTTCGGTTGGTACCCTGGAGGGAAGGAATGCCATCCAGAGGGACCTCGACATTCTTGTGAGGTGGGCTGATGCCAACCCTATGAAGTTTAACCATGCCAAGTGCAAGGTCCTACACCTGGGTTGGAACAATCCCAGGCACAGCTACAGGTTGGGCAGAGAAGAGATTCAGAGCAGCCCTGAGGACAAGGACTTGGGGGTGTTGGTTGATGAGAAAATGAACGTGGGCCGGCTTCAGTGTGTGCTTGCAGCCCAGAAAGCCAACTGTATCCTGGGCTGCATCAAAAGGAGCGTGACCAGCAGGTCGAAGGAGGTGATCCTGCCCCTCTACTCTGCTCTCGTGAGACCTCACCTGGAGTATTGTGTGCAGTTCTGGTGTCCTCATCATAAAAAGGACATGGAACTGTTGGAACAAGTCCAGAGGAGGGCCACGCGGATGATCAGGGGACTGGAGCAGCTCCCGTATGAAGATAAGCTGAGGAAGTTGGGGCTGTCCAGCCTGGAGAAGAGAAGGCTGCGTGGAGACCTCATAGCAGCCTTCCAGTATCTGAAGGGGGCCTATAGAGATGCTGGGGAGGGACTCTTCATTAGAGACTGTAGTGATAGGACAAGTGGTAATGGGTTAAAACTTAAACAGGGCAAGTTTAGATTGGATATAAGGAGGAAATTCTTTCCTGTTAGGGTGGTGAGGCACTGGAATGGGTTGCCCAGGGAGGTTGTGAATGTTCCACTCCTGGCAGTGTTCAAGACCAGGCTGGACGAGGCCTTGGGTGATATGATTTAACGTAAGGTGTCCCTGCCCACAGGAGGGGGGTTGGAACTAGATGATCTTAAGGTCCTTTCCAACCCTAACTATTCTATGATTCTATGGCAAATGGACCTCCCTTGATGTGTATGCCCCCAAAGACCACTTCACAAAGTGCAGGCAACACACTGTCATAAGCTGCTGCTTGTATCCATTACCTTTCCTTCAGCTCTGGTATGTCCTTCTGCTCCTGTGCTCCACCATGATGCCTTACAAACTAGTGAAGTGCTTTTCAATTGACTTCAAAGTGCTCTTCAGATTACTTAGTCTTACAGCTTCACTATTATCTCTGATGATAGCAGTGTCTCTTATGCCTCTTTAAGGCTGGCAGGTGTGCATTGCCTCCATCCTTAGAACTGCATCGTGTTAACTCTGAAACCTGATGATAATCACTTTAAAGTATCAGTTGTTTACAGGTAGCGCCCTGCTGCTCAAACCTAAAAAGTCACTACTCTTCCCTTCCCGTGTAAATGCACACCTACATAGTAAGGGGAGAAATAGAAGTGTCTTCAAAAATATATAGACACAAAAATACATCCATGTCCCTGAATCGTCAGTGTACAGATATTTGCTTTCCCTGGCTGCACATGCTTTACTTTCTTTAAGATGATAGTCCAAATGTGAATGCGAACAGAAAAAACACCAAACAACAAAATCAAACCCCAACAGCCCTCTATTTTATCATACTGCATTGCTGTTACAATCCTTCATGGCAGGCTGTTGCTGCACTGGTAACTGCTTTCTACACAATGCTGGCAGATTTCTTGCTACATATTAGGTTTGCAGCCATGGCCTGTGAACAAGAATTGTTATAATTACCCTGCCCAGGGAGTCAAAATGTATGTTTTTCATAAAAGTATGCTATCCAATATTCAGGTCACTGAGGATAAAGCGCCATATTCATCCAAACTACACTGAGGGGAGGGAGCCTTCTGCATTTATTGTTTCTAAAAGCAGCAGGACTTGCAGAACTATGTAATTTTTCCACTAAAAAAGGCAAAACTACTCCCAACCATGTGAATGCAGTGCCCACACACACATAAATGCTGGTAAGTTACAGACTGGTAGCCAAGAATTAATGTACACTATTCACAGAACAGGAAACCCTTCACCAGTAGCCAGGAACTAAAGGCTGGCCTGGCTGAGGTTTTCTGAGGCATGCTGCTGAATCTTTGAGGAGGATGACACTAATTTCTTTAGTAGCATTATTAAAAGGTAGAATGATCCTTTAACCTCTCTTTAACCACCTTGAAATTTGCTTACTTTTTATAAACCAATTATATATATGGAAAAAGAGACATGAGTTACACAAACAGAAACCATACCATCCTGGCTGCTGCTTTTGTCTTCCTCCCTGAGTTTTTATCCGTAAGTGCACCTGGGTTGTTTAGATTTTCCTCTAATATGCACAGGTACTTAGGGTAGAATCACGGAATGATTTGGGTTGGAAAGGACCTTAATGCTCATCCAGTTCCACCCTCCTGACACAGGCAGGGACACCTTCCCTAGAGCAGGTTGCTCCAAGCCCCATCCAACCTAGCCTTGAATGCTGCCATGGATAGGGCAGGCACAGCTTCTCTGGGCACCCTGTGCCAGGGCCTCACCACCCTCAAAGGGAAGAGCTTCTTCCTTATATCTAACCTAAATCTCCTTATTTAAGTTTGAACCCATTGATACGCCGATAGACTCCACAGCTCATTAAAGTTGTAAAGTAGGTATGCTTTGTTCAGCACTGAGGTGCATGGGGGATTGCTCCTCCAAAGGCATGCACACCTTTCCTTCTCCACTCAGTTTGTTTGTATTACATATAATGATTATATAAACATGAAGATTGCTTCACACCTAATACATATGCAAAACCTATTCCCCTCTAGTATTATAATTAGTTTTCTGGCATTTGTCCCATTGATGTGCTTGCATGCCTCCTGGTGGTGGTCATTAGGGGGTCGTGAGGATGAAGGCCTGTAGTTCCTCTTCATCACCGCGAGTAACCTCTTGCTTTCACACACACTCAATATGGTTTCAGCTCCTATCCAAACCTCAGGTTTGGTACAAGCCAGTTTTATGTATCTTAAAGTAGAAACTTGTCAAGTTTGCAAATTTTGTTACTCTGATTATCTTTTGTTCCTTTTCTTTCTATGGATACTATTTAAACAAGAATGTCTTAAATGTTAAGCTATGAATCTTATCTACTACAATTCTGCCTAGCAGCTGTAACTCCTACAATTCTGCTTCACCATTCTAGCAACTTTGACTCCTATGGTTCTGCTTCACCAAGCACAGTGACGGCTTAAGCAAGCAGGCATAATATTAACCTTTTATTCCCAGTTATCACCATTATCCCTTGTCCTACCACTAAAGTCCCTAATGAAGATAATTTTGTTTCATTCCTTTGACTTTATTCATTGTTTCTAACCTCAACTATTCGAAAAGTTATGCCTCACCTATCACTTTGCTCACAACTGTAACTATAACTTATCAACTGGTTTAACTCAAATCCTTTCCATTTACTCAGACGCATACGTTATCAGACGATCAGATCTGTTGAAAAGCTAATGTCAGACAAACGCATGAGCAGCGTTTTAAAGCCAAAACACCACTCCGCCTCCCCTCACTCCTCCCCGGGAGCACAGCAAGGCTCTTCCTGCAGCTCCCTACAAGCGTGGCAGGCGGCCGCACCGTCCCTCTCCTCCCCCAGTCACCAGGAATGAATCGCCTGTTGTTGCGACACCAATGCGGACCATCCCCGTAGTGCACCGGCCTCACACTGCCCCACAGCGTCCGACGGGGCCTGCGCCCTGCCACCTCCCGTCGTGCACCGGAGGGCGCCGGCCCCGGCAGCAGGCCGCTCGCCCCGCCGGGGTGGGGCCTGGCCCCGGCCGCGCCTCCTTCCTGGCGCCAGTGCATTCCCTGCGGTGCTCGCCAGCAGAGGGACCTCCAAGGCCACCATATGGCCCCTCAGGAGGCTCGGACCCCGCTCCTCCCCACGGGCCCTCGGGCCCGGTTCGGCGATTCCGGCGGGGGCCGGGTCTGCCGCCACATGGCTCCTGCGGCGCGGCAACGTGCGCGGGAAGCCGGGTTCCGATCGCTGCGGTGCCGGCTGCGCGCCCCGGGGCGCGTCTGGAGCGGGAGTCGGTTTGGGCAGAGCCGGGCTGCGTTTTCCTTCAGTGTTATTCCCTATCCCAACCGCAGCGGCCCTCAAAACACCTTCCCAAAACAAAGCTGGCTGCAACACTAATGGACAGTCTGTGTCTGGGATTTATAGCCGGTAGGCGTTCATTCCTGCTAGCAGTTAAAAGTGCAGTGCTATCCACTCGCACACCGCTGAGCGGCAGCCACATGCACAGCGGTGGAGCACTGACATGCTAGAGGTAAGGGCACATACTCTCCAGGCATGGGCGGCGATGTTTTCACGTGTTACGATAGCGAAAGGTTCTGCCACGTTCAGGTAGCCTGTGGCAATAGCTGTGAGAAAAAGTGCTTTTAAATGCTTCCTGAGTCACTACAGCCTTTGCACAACCCAAACCATTGCTTGATGGGGAGCACAGCAAGGACAGAGTGGAACAGGGCACCAGCTGCCTCAAGATAGTGATTTTAAACCATTTGAAAATGAAACACAATAACTTGCTTTGGTTTTCTCCATTAATCGCATTGAAGAATTGGTGGAGGTACTTTACTTTAAGCCACCACTGACATACAAACTAAAATGAGCAAATCAAACACATATAATAAGGATAAGCTAACATTATTGCAATCCAGTGGCCACTAACTTGTTCTGAGAGCCTCTTCAGGGTAGAGACAAATAAGCAGAACTGAAGCAGGAAATGACTGCTTCTTGAGTTCATCAGTAGCACGAAGGCAACATCAGTCTGAATTCCAGTAACACAAACTCTCAGCTGGGAGTATTGAGAGCAAGAGAATAGTTCTGTGTCCATCCCCACGCTGTGCTGAGACTAGAAATGACCTCACCACAGAGCACAGGCTCATTGCTGGGGAACCTGCTCACCCAGAGCCTCTGAAAGAGCAAATGCCCCTTTTAAACTTTGTTTGGAAGATATACACCTCAAATCACAGACTCCGGAAGAGGAGACCAAGAATAATGGCCTGAAATTGAGAGCTGCTATTATAGAAAGAAGTGGTGAATGCTCCAACCCTGGCAGTGTTCAAGGCCAGGCTGGACAGCACCTTGGGTGACATGGTGTAGTGTGAGGTGTCGCTGCCCATGGCAGGGGGGTTGGAACTGGGTGATCTTAAGGTCCTTTCCAATCCAAACCACTCTATGTTTCCATACAGATGTGCTCAGAAGAGAGGTTCTCACTTCTCTCTTAACCCACCGCTGCTGATGCCCATGTACAGAGTTGGTGTCATCTCTTTCTAACTTTCAAAACAGCATCAGAAGTCCTGGCAGTAAGAAGAAGGGTTAAGAGTTTGTGCCAGTGCCATGGGGTGCTCTTGCTAATGTTCATAAACTGCTCTTTTGTTTTCATTGATAAGTGATAACTTATCAATAACCTAAAACTTTCCCCATTGTGTTATGCTCAAAAACAGCAAGAGAACGTGTAACTAAATACAAATATGATATAATCATATAACAACAATTACTTTGTAATAATTGGAAGTGTAAGAAAAGTGCCTAAAATAAGCATGCTGTGCCAGAGATGAATGGTAAGTTAGGCTTTTAAAATGTCTTCATGTTTAATAATCTAAAATGCTGTTAAATTACAGAGGTAAAGCTTTCATCAATATATATTTTATTTCCACAGTGTCCCTTTGTTCTTGTCATTGTTGGTTGGTCACTTTGAACAGGGAGGAGTGGGGAGAAATGCTTTTGAAGTTTGGAATATATTCTGGTTTTGATTTACAGCAGAGGTTTGATGCCTCCTTGATGTGACCCCTACTGCCATAAACAGACAGACAAGCGTAACAGTAGATGAACAAACATCTGGGGTGTATGACATTGCCAGCTTGCCCAAGTGTTCTTCCCAGTACTTCAAGCACATATTCATGTCCCTAAGGATGCTGAATGTAGCTTTCTTGTCCAGGTTACCATACAGTGAGTTAAGCATTTTTTACTTTGGGAAATACGGTGAGAAGGTTTTCCATGTGGAACATGCCCCTGGAGCCCTAGTTGTCTCCTAGATATATGCATGGTACTTTATCTAGAGCTCAGGGTGAGGGCTGGCTGGCTTTTGTCACATCAGGAACTGGATGTTTCTGACTGCAGTTTCCCTGACCTGGACAAAAACTCACTTTTCTCCAGGGAAGGACCTAAAAGGAGATATTAAAATTCACTGCACGTAATGTGCTGTTGGCTATTGGCAGGCACCCTGGGAACTTCAGACAAATGAAGCCTGCACTGCTGGTTTAGGCAGCAATGACCATGACTTCAGGGAATACAGAGTGCAACAGTACATTGTGTAATGTGGTTTCCAGTCAGCAGGATGGAAATCTTATTAAATATCCCTGGACAAGCAAGGGTAATCAAGATTGGTGCTGGACTGAATACCAGGAGCTGCAGAATTGCTCACAATTTAGTACTGGCTGTGAATAACTAAGGTTAATAAAAAACATGACTTCAGTTCAGTACAGAACTTGCAGCAATTTGTTCAGAGGATGAAAATGAGAGGCATATTGTAAAGGTTTTGTTGCCCAAATGTGCATCACTTCGGGAGGCAGTGAAGTGAGGCCATCCTGTGAGTTATATTTCCATCCATGCATCTCTCCACAGCCCTCTGCTGTGGAGAGTGTGAACATGCAACAACCATTAAGCACTTTCTGTGCAGACATGATGTACATCATAGCCAAGACCATCAGCCCTGAAAGCACACACTTCTGTATACCTGAGCTAAAGAAACAGCTGGTTGGACTTAGCATGCTATTGCGACCAATAAAAGGAAACAGCCACCCATTTTAAGAGCTTGCAGTTCTTTCTTGGTGGAGGATGGAAGCCCTGACTTGGTAATAGCTGTTGAAAACAGGATTTCTAAAATGGCAACCCCCTTTCAACACTGTGCCTGTTCCTTTTTCATCCTCCTTTGTGTAGCCAAGAGGAGTTGCAAGGGGGAGAACGAGGCCTGGATTTCCTCTTTGATTCTCTCATCCATCTTGTGACTAGAACTCCTAGTGAGGTAACTGAGTGGAAGAGTTGGGATACTTGTCCTTTCCTCCTCCTCTGCTTTCTCATCAGCTGTCAGAGTGAACATAAATATATGCAAGGACCAGATTATTGTCAAGAGCCAGCCTGGAGAGGCCAGTGCCCATTTTCCATGCCACTGAAATAGTGCACACATGGAAAGCACCATGGTGCCCCATGCATTGGAAGGGTCATCCATGCTTTCCAGATGTGCCCTTAAGTTTCCCCCTCCACCTCCAAAAAGGGAGGAGAAGGAAACAGTTGACATTCTTTGGGTTCACTGCTTTTATTTTATCTTCTTGGGTTGGCTCGAAAATAGACTAGGGAAGGGTGGTTCTGAGACAAGTTTTAGGTCTGTGGGTGCAGGAGGAAAAGCTGAAGGAAATACTTTCCCAACAGATACTCTCTCCTCCTCTGGCCCAAGGACAGCCAGCATATGTCAGCTAGAAGAGAGATTCCCCAGGGAATCTGGGGGGAAATTCTGCCTAGAATTAGGGGAAATGAGAGGAGTCTGTGCCAGAAAGCACCAATATGGTCAAAAGTCATCTCTGCAAGTATTTAGTAGCTGCCTCTAAGCACTAGCCCCATCCTCTTTTTGAACCCAAAGAAAAGCCATGGTAACGCATTCATTTTCTAGGTTCTTTGTTATTATTTTCAAGAGCAGGACAGTCATTCAAGCTCTTAAACTTGAGTACTGAAAACTGGTGGCTGTAGAACAGCAGCACCTTCCATTTGTCCTTCACATGAGTTAGAAACCTGATAATTACAAAGTGGATGGGGCTGAGTGGAGCTTGTTGCTGGTCTAAGAGATGAGCAGGTAGAGTTCTGGCTCTGCTTCCTTCACTGGGTGTGGGCAGGAGATTTGTCATAAGGGAATGGCAAGCCCAGCCAAAACAGGGAGGAGGCTGCTGGGCTCACATGGGTGGGGAAAGACATAAAAAGATAAAACAGTTCCAGAGAAGGAACATCACAGTATGGTGCCCCCTTGCCCGTATGCATGCCTTTATGCCCAAGAGAGCCAGCAGTTCTCTGTTGATCAAGGAGCATGATCAAGGAACGCTGGGAAGAGAATCCAGTTTAGTTGCCATGCTCCTCAGTTCAGCACTGGGGTTCACAGTCATTTTGCTGAGCAACTATAGTGGAAACCCTTGGAAAAGGGACTGAAGCTTCACCTCCATAATAGAAAGGGTCTTCCCACTCCTGTGTTGTCCGTTGGAGAAGAGAGAAACCAAGGTGTGCAAAAGGGTGTGAGAAAGAAATAGTACAAGAGAAAGAAGGGTGTTAATTTGAGGGCATATGGGGCACAGTTTAGACCCGGGTATGTCTACAGGTTCTCGATGTGCCTGAGGCTGAGGGGGCTGTGGAGGTGGAGGGGGACTCCTCATCCGTTGTGTCTTCCTGCTCCTCCTTATGGAGGCCGAGGCTGATGTGGCTCTGCAGGGCTGCTGGGGTCAGCCACTCCTTGGGGAGGCAGCTCTGGAGGAAGGGGATGCACGAGCTGAAGTAGGCCAGGCGGTTCACCCAGCGGGGGATCTCTTTCCCGCATAGTATCTGTGGAGCAAGCCAAAAAGGACCATGGTTAATAGTACCACAGCACATGCATAGTGGGAGGGCCATCCCCATCTGCACCAGTAGCTCAGCAGGAATTCCCTGTTGCTCAGAAGAGAGCTATTTGAAACATAGGGAGCACCTTCTGCAGTCAGAAACATGCACATCTGCAAGTGACTACACAACTGCTTGACAAGCACAAAGAGCCCTGCTAGACATAACCCTTGTCAGCGTCATAGCAGAGAACAGGGAAGACATTCATAGCCCTCAAAGGCTTTGACCGTTCTGTTCTCCAGGCAGTCCTTGGGTAAATGGACAGGCCTGCTGGTGCTTTTCTACCAAGACCTCCTCATATGGCATTTCCTAAATGTGGGAAAGCAAGCAGCAAACAAAAATACTAACTTCTCACTAGGCCTGTATTTCATTGTAGATTCTTATGGCATACTTGGATTATGCTCTGCTAGCGCAGATGCTGTTTTTCCAAGGTCGTATCATATTCAGCACAATGAAGCAACCTTGCTATGTACAGCAGACCCTTTCTTCTGTAGCATTTGACCACACATACATTCAGGTGCCAGGTTTTAATGGCGGTATCTGGCTTAGGTTGCATAAGGAAAGTTTCTGTTTTACCATTTCCCTTACCAGACACAGAAAAGCCACATGGACCTGACTAACTGAGGTGCCTCAAGAGCTTGTCTTTAGTAAATATAATGTCGGTGTGACCCCACACCAGTGTACTTGAGCCTGAAGGCTGTAGCAGGTACAGTAGTCATAGTACCCAAATTCTCCTTCCCTCCCAGCGCCATCTCCCATGGAGCAAGACAGGCAGGGACAAACTCCTCCCCACAGACCTTGTCTCACAATTTATGTGAATTAGTGGTTCCAGGGTTGTCCATACTGAACCTTCTGCCAATACTAAATTCCTCTGGTCTTCCTCCTACCCTCTTCTCATCTAAAACTACACTGAATTTAATACTAATTACTGCAAAAACTAAGAGGGTGTTTGTCTGTAATCCAGTAAGGAGATTATTTGGCGAGATGTCTGTTGCTGACAAGGGAAATGCAGTACTTAAGAGTTTTGAGAGATTTTCAGGGAACATGTCTGGAGCAGTTGCTAGAGGATGGGCTGTGCTGCGTTATAGTTCTAATAGCTGATGACCAGCTGGTACTTCATATGTGTGTCGTGGGCAGAGTGATCTAAGCCCCATTGCAACAGTCACCTTGAGGATAATGGAATTAGCTTGCTCCAAGAGTGTGGAGTTTCCAATGAGGTGTAGAGAAGGTGGCAGATCTGTGACTGTGCTAATTTGACTACGGAACTCACTTTATTTTGACATGCATTGTTTAAAAATCAGTGTGTGAAATTGAAGACATTATCATTAGGTATTAGAGAATGAGCTGAGCCATTTAACTGCTAAAACTAGTTGCAAGCATAGACTGTTCTTCCTAATACACCCCAAGGACTTTTATTTCAGTTCTTACCAGTGCTGCATTCTACTTAACCTCAAATACAGCAATATGAATCTGTATTTTCCAAATTTTTAATGTGGGGTCAATTACTTTGTTAGTAATTCTTTGTTTCCATCCAGATCCCTGGTTTCCATTGCTAGAGCTATTGGCTGAGCTTATAAACAGATGACCTCTCCAGCTGCACTTAAGAGTCATTCATAGAACATTTGCTGATCCATTTGATTTTCTTACCAGACATATCTGACCATTTTCACAAGAATACTGCTCGATTTTTTTAATTGTATTCCATATGTTCTACTCAAACACTGAACCTGGGCCAAAACCAAAAAGTGCAGCACAATTGCCTCTAGATTTTGTAGCGGTTCTCTTTCTTCCTCTCCAGGAACTTAGGCAACATATTGACTCAGTTTGGGCTCCTTGTGGTATATGCATGCATCCAAGTTCAGTTCTCAAGCAGTCTTAAGTCCCAATAAAGGCTTCCCCTCAATATTAATAGAAAAACAAAACCAGGGTATGATTCTTCAGAAAATTAGGTGAAACAACATATAAGAACAAGGTAAGACTGTTTGAAATGGAAATGCCATTCTTAAGAGTTGGCTTTATTTTCTAAGCAGATCCCCTAGCAACTGAAATAGCACTTCCCAATGTGCAAGCAATGCTGAGATGTATGCCTTTTGTATATGGGAGGTTCTTCACCCAGAATGAATCAGCAAGGCAAGACAGAGCCAGAAAAAGAACAGAGATGAGTGGCATCAGGTCATCAGTCAGCAAAGAGCAGTTTGTGGAGCTTAAGGATATGAAGTCAAAGCGGTTTCCCTATCCTCAGTCATGCTTGTCCTCGCCTCTTGTCAGTGAAGGCTTGTTACTATTCCACAGAAAAACAGAATGCTCAATAGGAGCAAAAGGGCAATGGTGGGGAATACTGCTAATGCTACAGCCTGCTCCTGTGGTTTTCATTCCTTACCATAAAGCATATTGTGCTGGAGCATCCAGCAGTGCTTAGCTAATAAAGAAACATTAAATAAACCTGACTGCAATGGGACTAAGCTAACTGAATTTAAATAAAGCAGCACAAGCAAGATGAAGTGTGTTTTCCAATTGTGTATGGAGCCACAGGAAAATCTACCTACTGCAGCTCATTAGGGCAATTCTGAACTCAAAACCACACACTGGAATGATAAACTCACAGAACCCTGTTACCACCCATTGCTTCCACCAACAGAACTCTTTTTTAGATGTTTTTAGAGTTTAGGATTTTGCTGGATTTTTTTCTTCCTTGCCAAAGTGGGGTTTCTCTTTTGAAGAGAGTAAATTTCTCTGTGATGGGTCACGTACTTGTTCTGTCAGAATTAAACTGTTATGGATCAGAAATACTGGTCCTGACCATCATACCAAATTGTCCTGCTACCATCCCTTCAGGAAACTTGACATACCTGTAGTGGAGCCTGAGCTTGACATTGGACAAGAAAGTAGCTGAGGCTTTTGATATGTAACTGACCAGAGAGGAACTTCAAAGGAACAGTCACAGAAGGGCTAAGCCTATACAGGATACAAGCCTGAGATGTAAGTTCAGTGGCTAGTTACAGTTTATCTGAGGCATAAGAGTGGGATGGGAAACCCTTTGGAGTACATACTGGCAGCAATGCCTGGAAAACCTCAGCCCATGTAGGGCTTCCCTAACCTTTGCAAACCTCTTGTGAACAGTGCCCAGCTATCATTGCTGAGCATAGCACTTCACCTTTTTCTCACTGTCAGGTCCTTGAAGGTATGAGTTATTCTCAACTCACAGAGGCTGCCAGTGCCTGTCACAGACTGAAATCCAGCACTTGGGATAGCAAGTGCAGCTTCTGATTGCCCACCAAGAAACCAGTCCTCCTTTCAGATAGAAGCTTCATCAAGGGCTGCATGTACTTGCAGCTTCCACTGACCGGCACCTTGTGATAGAAGCCAAGTCTTCCATAGCTGCAGCTGCTTCTGGGGACTCTGTAAGAACTGCAAACGACTCAGCTGGCATCTGCAGAGTCAAATGGAAACAGTAGTATAGACATCCATGGCTGAAGCCAAACCTACAGGAGAAATGGGACCTGACAGTTCGGGTGCTATTTCTAGGCAACTGTCAAATCCACACTGGGTTTTAAGCTCATCGAGAAGCAAGTAATCTGGGATACAGAAGGATCCTCTGGACATCTTAAGCTGTGTCAATTTGCTCTAAACAGTCCCTGGTTAAAATGTACAGACTGCCCTGAGAGAGAGGACTGCACCCCATTACTCTTCCCTCGTCTATGTGCCCTAAGAACTAGGTGTTGCTGCTCAGCAAAGCCTTAGTGCTTCCCTGTAAGGCCTTACTGTGGGCACGGGAGCAGCCTAGCAGCTAGGAAACAGGGGTTTAAATGCCATCCAGCGATGGAAGCAGCAGTCTCCTGCCTTCTAGAGGACAATGCTATGAACATGCTGCATTTTCTGAGGGCTTTGGGTCTTTAGGCATATACTAGACAACATCTGAGATAGGCTAACAGGCTGAGCACCTTTCAAAATGAAGTGAAGGTCTGGTTAGTTGTAGATCCTAAAAGAAAGCTCTCAAATGCAATAGGTTCTGTGATGTGCTGAATGGTGTAATTGGGGCAATTCAGGCTATGCAATGAAGTATAACTCAAGGCACTCAGGAGTTTTTCCAGAGTGAGCCCTCCCAAAGGCACCATGTAGTGCTCTGATCCATGAAAATGAAGATAAGCAGAGGCAACATTACATTCTTCAAACAATACATGCTAATTCAATTCTTGTCTTCAAACTGTGGCTTGAAGAGTTCAGCATTGAACATCTGCTGAACCACCCACTGCCACTTCCACTTAGCCTTGCTAGAAATACGGTGGTATCCCCATGGGGCATGTATCCGTTTGAGCTGCTCTACAGTATTCCCCTTGGAGTGTCTGAGAGAATTCAAAGGGCTTTTATTGGTGCCTGAGGATTATAACACACACCCCAGAGCACTTCAGGAGCAAAGCCTTTAGATCCTAAGGGGAATCTTTACAGTGTTCACAGAAGCTGGCTCCTATAAGGCCTAAACATTATAGCATAGATGATGCTTATCAGAATTTCAGAATAAAGCAATTAGATACAAACCAGCACATCTGCCCAGGCAAAGCTTTCAGGCTGTGCTAGGGCAGCCAAAGATCCAATGCAGAAAGAGAAATGTGGCAATGCAATGAATATTTAGACACATCTGGAATAAACCATTAACCCAATGACAGGGACATCTTTTTTGCCACCTTGAATAAACTAAAGTGCTAGCATACCTATAGGAGTTTGAGCGCATCAACAAGGAACATACTTCTAGCTCTGCATTCCTGATCTGCTGCTGCACATGGTGCATATACTGAAAAGAACATTGCTGAAAGAGAATGGAGGTACAGCCTTCACAACACACCTAGCACAACATGTGGTGCTAGGATTGATTGCTTGAAACAGATTTATTGTAGAAGTCATCATTTGTACACAGTAACTATACTCTAGGGAATATAACTAGCCTGTGGGAATCAAGAGAATAGATGAGGGGGCACTAGGCCAGGAAGCTGCATGCAGCACACATTCAGCAGAGCCAGAAACAGCCTGCATCTTGCAGAGGAAAGGGTACAGCTGAGAAACTGTAGATAAGGATGAATGAGCTCAGTGAGGCTGCTTTCTAGGAGGCATCAACCTGAGTCAAAGGCAAGAAGGGAAAAACCTTTTAAATGAATTTAAGCAACTGTCTAAAATGTCCCCATTCTTCTATGCAATTCCTTTTTGTCCCACAGCAGCCACTCCTATAGGTCCTCTCCAGGGCTGCAGGTGTTTCCCTCATGTAAAGCAAAAGAAGAATCTGTACTGTCTGCCTGAGTCTAGCCAGGAGTTTCATCAGGAGATGAAAAAGGAACACACTGAAAGGAGGGACTGATACCCAGAGTCTTGCTTACTCCATATGATGCTAGCTGGGACATGTCAGTCACCTCAGTGGTCCTGTGGTGGAAGGACAGAGTTGCCTCTATGCAGGAGTTTGCATGCAGAGAGATGCTAAGAACAGACGCAATGGGGTCTCTGGGAGTTTGACCCAGCTCTAAGTCAAATGAGACAGCTGGCGTCAGAACTCACAGCACTCTTCCAGCTTCACTGGCCAGGCAACAGTGGAGTGGCATGGTGGCTGCAAATGTGGCATCTTGATGAACAACATTCAGAGCTGAATTCTGAGGGGCATTGCTGTTTAGTTATGTACCAACAATGGAGCATGGCAATACCCGCTTTGAGGATGAAGGTCCTTGTATGCAGCACTTACAAGTGCAGCCAGCAGCTGCAGGGTAACAAGATAGACAGCAAGTGGCCTTGTAACAGAGGACCATTTTGGGAATTCAAAGTATAATTAAGTCTGGGCTTGTTTGCATTTAAAATAATGAATCTCCCACCAAATGAACGAACTGCAATTAATTTGCATTATCATGATCTCATGAAGAGGAACTACTTTCTGTCAGGTGCTGTTTTGAGACCATTGTCTGAGAGCAGCTGTTGCCTAATAGGGTCTTCTTTTCAAGTGTTATGAAATGCTGAACATGACCAGGCCAACCCACATCAAGAGCATCTTTTTTTTTTTTCCTGAATAGCTACCCAAGAAAATCCTGTGTTTCAGTCTCAAACCTTGTTTATTACCATTAGGAAGCAGCAGGTTACTACGGATTCTCTCAGAAGAGAGAATACAAGAACTCATAGGAACAGGTTAAGACCACCTGTCTCTCAGTGTTGGCAGGACTCCTAAACAAAAGGTTCCAGTCTTATGGGTATCAACACACTTAACTCCTGACACTTTATCAACAGGCAGTGGTGAAAAGGACAGGGATTTTCCTTACTGTCTTCATCTGTGGAAAGGTTGCATCTGTTCTCAGCCATTTGCACACACAAAGGCTCAAAGGTTCCATGATGGTCTGTCTAGAGATGAATTCCCCAGATAGTGTGAACCAACTTAGCTCCAAGGTGTTATGCTTATTTATAACAGATAAGGAAACTGGGGTTTTGGTTTGGTAAGACGGATGCAGAAATCAGATAAAATCTTTTTGGCTAGATAGATCACATTAATGGGAAAACCTGAAATAAGTGCAGAGGCACACGTGACAAAATCAACCCTTTCTAAAAAATGATTGAAATTATGTGCTAAGAGCTTGCCATTTAGAGGTGGTTGATTTTGGTTTAAATTACTTGCCATCTCCTACCATTTCCCTGCACAAGCAGGTAGATAAGGAAAACAAAATGGACTGAGAGCTGGAAGGTGCTTGTAAGAGTTATCCCACTAATCATTTTTGTTGGGCTAGAGGACTCATTCAGAATAGCAAGGCTAGAAAGTTTAACAATGGAAAAAGAAGTTTACACTTCTGTAGCAGCCTTCATTCTAAGTACATACCAAACACTTCATAGATTTAAACTAACATGCAAAGTACATCTAGAAATATCATTTAATGTTGGTTCTCTGCATTGGCAGAGAAGCCACAGCCGGAATGCAATGTAGCGGTTTATTAACTCCATGCAGTCAAAATTGTGCATGCATACAGAAAAAAGACAAAAAAATTACATCCCTCTGAAACCGTGAGGATAAATTTATGGGTGCAGGATGTCTTTATTAGTAAGCTTTTTCTAAATGTACAGAAAACAAAGACAGCCTGTTCCCCATAGAGCTAACAACGTTCAAAGGCTGCTGTAATGAAGCAAGTCGTTCCATCAGCTTCAGCGAGAAGTGGCTCAGGTGCCAGGACATAAAACCTTCCTAATGTTCTTTCATGTCCTGTGGTTGGTTGTCTGCTTGTTTCTTCATTTCCTTCTCTCCCTTCTGTCTGTTGGGAGCATTGTGCCCCCTGCCATTAACAATTGCATGTAGGCTTTTATGCAACAAAACACTGATATCCTCCTCCACAACAGAAGAAACTGAAAAGCAATTTTTGACTAAGGAAAACATGAGTATTACTTGTCTACTTAGGATCTGCTGAAGACTCATTTATTATAAAGCAAAAGATTTGCACTTTTGACAGTGACTCAAATGCCACCTGAAGCTCCTTTCTCTGGTGTTTAATCCTTTCTGATAGCTTTAAGGCTAAGGGGAGCTTCCTAGTTTTTAATAATATTTTTATGAGAACTCATATGTGCCTGGGGATGGACCCAAAAAGCTTTAGGCTTGAATTATTCACTGTCAGAAAAAAATGCCCTCATTTGGTCCTCGATTCAGCAAACCTGCCTTTTTCAGAGAATTTGCTGAAAGTCAAGCTCCTCTATGGAAAGCAGGATTCTGATGTAAGTTTGCTACATGCGTCAGCTATGCCTTGGCTTGCGAAAGGATGAGTAAATAGCCAGAGAAAATAATATGTGCTGACTGCCATCTCCTGTCACTTCAACACAACTCCACACCCTCTAATCAGCAGAGTAAGATCCCTCTGTTTACCAGAGCTTCAGCCATGTTGACAAAGGACAACCAAGACAGCTACACTGTCAGGGAAGTATACATCAGACATAGCTCTAAAGCCAATCACAGAGATATTTTATGCTGCTATTCAGCCACGAGATGTATGTATTCCCTCTATCACACTGATATGCAATGACAAAGCCCCTCTCTGCTACTAGAAGTAGGACAGAGCTTTACCAATAATACAAAGAAAAAGGGAGAGAAGCCCCAGCATCCAGCCTAGAGGTGATCTGCATGCAAGCAAGATCATTGTGAGATCATCCACTGCCTCCCAAGGAGATTCAGATTGTGTGACTTCACCAAGCGTTTCCATCCCATCTGGAATGCAGGTTTAATATCACTGTGATATCAGCATCAATAGTGGGTAAGCTAGGTGCCTACTTAATCCTCTGTAACCATTAGGTTGCAGGATTCACTGTGCAGGCTCCATCTGTTAATCTTCAAGGTAATTCCTATTGGAGACCATCCTTCTAGGCTGATCTGAGAGTCCTACTGACTTCAGGAGACTGAGAGCTATTTACCACCCAAGTTGAGCACTGAAGTCCTGCAGCTCTGAAACTCTGACTGCAAAGCATTCAATTGTGATAGGGGCCATAATCCCTGCCCTGTAGGAGCCAGCTTCACCTAGGATGCTAACAGATTTTCCAAGGCTGATCTAAGCCACCTCAGATGCTTAGGAGACTCTTTCCTGTGTCAACAAAGAATGAGCCAAGCTCACCTCATTAAGCTCCAGCTGCATTTTCCAAGGCTTCTTCAGCCCAAGAAAAAGACTCCCAGTTCCCCAAGGAACTCTCTCTCTGGAAACTTCTGCAAATTCCACAACTTCAAAATGAGCTTCTAAAACCACAAGCACACAAATTCTGATTTAGGCCTCTCTCTTCTCCTGCTGAAATGTGTTATTTCCTTGTTTACATAAATAATTAAAGTAGGACAGTTCCCACAGGAGAGGCTGAGTGTCTCCCTGCTCCAGAACATCTTGTGGCTGATATTCAGGAGAACTTATCATGGAATCACAGAATGGTTTGGGTTGGAAAGGCCCTTAAAGCTCATCCAGTTCCAACCCCCTGCCACAGGCAGGGACACCTTCCACTAGAGCAGGTTGCTCCAAGCCCCATCCAACCGGCCTTGAACACTTCCAGGGATGTGGCACCCACAGCTTCTCTGGGCAGCCTGTGCCAGTGCCTCACCACCCTCTAAGGGAAGAATTTCTTACTTAGATCTAATCTAAATCGCCCCTCTGTCAGTTTAAAGCCTGTCACTACAGGCCCTTTTAAAAAAATTGCTGAAATATCAGAGAAAAGGTAAATAAATCTTTAGTCCACCTTGCTCTCCCAGACATCAGGAAGCTTCTCTCTACCCAGGAAGCCCTCAGTTAGTGGGTATGTCTCTCTTGAAGTTCTCTTTGAACCTACAAATTGTCCTAGCAAAAGTTTTACTAAAACTATCAGATCCCTCTAAAAGGCTCTGCTTTTGATGACGTAGTTTAATCCGAAAATCCTGGTTTAACTCAAATAATTAGTTAAAATTTTAGCTGTTTATCCAGATGGCATCTCTGAGCATTCTCCCCTGGATCTAATCCTTTGGATCAGGAAATCCTGAGCAATAAGGAAACAGATTCTCTAATATTTAAAGGAATAAAGGGGTGGGAAGGATCAGTGGGTGCTCAAAAGAAGGCTGGATAATGAGTTACCAATCTGTTTTCCTGAATGGTTTTTAATTCCTCAAATCCAAATGACCTTAAAGAGCCTTCTGAAGAATGAATGGTCACATGGATGTGAACTATGGATACTAACTTCACAGTTGGTTCTAGTCTTCAATAAATTTCTCTATTTTGAGAATAGCAGGGAAACTGCTACAAAATACACATGGTATTGATATTTTCCGGTCCTTACAATAAATTACACATATAAATCAGAAAGAAATCACTCCTTGTCGAGAAGAGGGAGAAAAGACAGAAATGAATAAGATCTTCTGTCACTGCTGTTCTCAGGTAAAGTTCCAATATAAACAATTTTTAAGGTAAATCAAATCAATACCTCTCAGTTAATTTCCTAATTATGAAGATCAACTTCATATCTTACCAAAAGGGACCATAAGATCCACTGATTTTGTTACTGTTCCACCACTGGTATGGAACAGTATGGAACACTACTGGGGAATAAAAGGGACTATCTTCCCTGCTGCTACAAAGCCACACTTCTTCATTAATTGTATGTCATACGTCCTATAGCAAAATGCTAAAGAGTTTCCTTAAATAGGGATCATTCCGGTTGCTTGGCAGTAATCACACTGTTGAAAGGAGGAATGGTTTCCTTGAGTCATTCCACTTATCTTCCAGTTCTGGTGCTGATTCAAAACTGTTTTCTCCCTTCCCGTGGTGGTTTGCCCTTTTCTGAGACATGCTGTAGCAACTCTCATCACTCTGGTAAGAACAGAGCTCCATAGCTTATCTTAGGAAACTTCAGAAGCACAGAAAATTGCTGGTGGGAAGTCAAATAAGTCATCTTCTGTTTGTGAATGGGCTAAGCAGCAAAAGCTTTTTCGGAGTCTTTAAGGTGCAGTGACGTGGTGTGATCCTTATACTCAACACTGAGACATATCGCCAGACTGGAGAAGAATCTTAAAGCAGAAAACCTTCACCCTCCCTCTGGCCATCTAGTTACTGCTGTCTTCTCTGAAGAAGCTGCCCTCAGGCACTGTACACTCACCATATGGCTACACATCAAGCAGGACTCCTATTCTTACATGGCCACATTTGAACCCATGGCAGCCAACCTTGTACCTTTACGTGTGTTTGGGGAACAAGCAAAGTATGCTTTTGCCTTGTCTAGTATCTGCCTTCCACAGTCCAAATCATATTGCAGACTTGCAGGGCAGCAGCAAGCCATGCTGTCACATTGAAAAGAGCCCTCTGACAGCAATTTCACAATTCCCTGTAATCTGCATGCACCTACCTTTATCTATGGCCAAAGAACAGTCTTGGTGACAAAGTGACTGCATGTATGTCTTGGCACCTCATGGCATACTTTCTTGTGGCCCACTGCTGCAGTGACAAGTGCTCCTGCAAAGCAATGGCATGGCTGGGACCTCAAACCTGCAGGTCTTTGTAGGGGAACTTACAGCCCAGGAATTACTTTGAGTTTGGCTTTTTCCTGAAACCACAGATTGTGTTCCTCTTTTTTTATGTCTGCTTTACAGCAATTTGTAACGTCTGTCATTTTGCTATCTCACATGTCCTTGTTCTGAAATATCAGGAAATTCAATAAATCACACTGTGGAAAGAACTATTTTAGCCTTTCTTTCTGTTTTAAAAGGTTTTTCTAATGTTCATCTTCCGAAGTTTAAATATCCTTTTTCATCAGCCAGAACAACTCAAAGACCAAATGTTTTGCAATTCCTTGAAGGGCCATTTGAACGTATTGCTGTAACTATACATGGGGGATTGTTAGGAACACAATGACTTAACAACAGATGATCAAACAGATGGGCTTTACCCAATATCAACGTGGTCCTAACTGAATTCCCCACACATGCGTAACCTCATCAGAATGATAGAATCTCCCTGCTGTGTGCCAGCAGTATTACCTGCCTGGAGTACTGGCATGCAGAAAGGCACATAACCTCAGAATAGGACAGGAAGTTTGGACCTGGTGCTGATGGCCTGACTGGCTTTTCCTTGTGGAAATTGCAAGCATAAATCTCTCTGAAATGATAACCCATCCTCCTGGACAGTATCTTCAGAGAGTATGGTATTGATACTACTTGATTTTGGGCACTGTCAGCACAAGCAGTCTGAAAGGAATAAGGTTCTTGCAGCAAATCTCTAATCCCAGTTTGATGAACCTTGGCATTTTAACCCACAAACAAATTAAATGGTTTATAAATACAGGAACCATGGGACCATGTTGCAGGAGTCAGAGTGGTTAAGGCAGTCCTAACCAGGTTTTCTCTGCTCAGATCAAGCTCACCTCACTTTCCCACACTGATGGTAAGGGAGACCACGAAGGGATATTAAGTGGTATGTGTACCAACCTTAAATTGAAGCTGGGCAAATGCACAGGGAGTGCATCCAGTTTCTTTCTCATGACTATCAGCTAGGAAATCCTGTTCTGCTTTACATCAGAACTTCCTTCAAAACAACTAAAATAGTGTGCGAGATTTACTAGGCAGAGACTTACGCTCTGTGGTAGTTCTTCATTTCTTAAATAACCCAAAGCTCCCTGATGAAGAATTTCTCAGGAAATCCACAAGAAGAGACTACTGATCATGCAGCATATGCACTGAATCACTTACTGAGAAGGCTGCCATGAAATGGCATTGGAGAAGATGAAGTCTGAACTGCTGCTGCTGCTGAAACCAGGGCATTCTCTGTTTTCTTCCCACAGGAGCTGCTTTGTGAGTAGACCCAGCTAAGCCTCTTTGATCCAGTAGCTGCTTGTTAGAAGTCCGTAGGGAACTGGCAAAGCAGGGAGAGATCTAAGTTTTGAGCAATTGCGATTATGCTTGGCAATCTGCAGGTAGGGAGTAATGAAAATTCAGAGCTAAGTGCCATTGAGGAAGTAATAAAACCCCTTGCAGCTTACAGGTGAACACGGGCAGGAAGATCAGAGGACTCAGAAGAGATGCATGGCATTGTAGGGAGATGCTCAGTGCCACAGCATTACGGAATTAAGCTGCAGTCTCACTGCAAAAGGAGTTTTTCCAGAGGTATGTAGCAGGTCAAAGGCATACCCAGTGGTTAAGTAGAGCTTATCTGCCTGTGCTGGACAGATAGACCAGGGATTTTTCAAGATGCATGGGCAAATGCAGAGTCATAAATATAGGCCTGGACATGCCCCTAACCATCAGAAGTCAGCCTTTTAAAAGTAACAGTTATGAATCATTATAGAAAGACCTGAGGCATCACCGTATGAAACAGGAATTTGAGAGAAAAATCATTCATAAACAGATGTAGACGGACAATTTCTGAATGGATGTTCTATTCGGTGAGAACACTCTGGTAAAAGACAGGAAAACAAAATTTGGAAAATAAAGCATGACTCCTGTGGCTTCAGCAACCCTTCTGAGGATGGGGAACCTTGCTTACAAGTCCTGGCAATTGGACGTGCGGCCATTGTCTCACAGTGTGACCTCAAGAAAGCTGATCTGGGAGGGAGAGCCAGCCTTATACCTCCTTCCCATTCCCCCTGCAGAATCGTGACCTCAGCCAGCAGGACACAAGCCTGAAGGGCAATACAAACACTAAACAGACTCATCACAGAATTAGTTTTAGGGTACAAATACCAGTTTTGTTTTCTGCCTTCTATGGTGACACGTATCTACACAGTCTTGAGAGCCACTCATCATGTAGACAGCACATTCTGCATGCTATAGGGCTGCACCTTATAGCTGTATATGATAGCGCTTGACGCTTCCTTTTTGGTTTAGTTTTAGTGGAAATTACAGCAAGATAAAATAAAAAAGACACTAAATCTGTAAAGCTAAGCAAGTATTCAAATATTGAATAGAAAGTTTCATTGCTTTCAGGTTCTATCTCAAAAGATTTCAGGCAGTCTTTCCTCAAAGAGGTCAGAAGTGTCCTGAGATAAGCTGTGCTTCCTCTCAGCTCCAAAATGCAGTGATTAACAAATCATTCTCTTTACGAGAAGTGATGGAGACATTTGTCTTAAGGAAGCCACACGTATTCCTCATGTTGCTGACTGAGGAACGTTGACACTAAACTTTTGTTTAGTGTCTTAAGACCAGCTATTTATTTAAGAATCTCAGCTCCCATTTTCTGTATCTTGATGCTAGAGACCATCAAGGGCTTTCTGCCCCTGGGCCTGAAGAGCACCTGTTCTGGGTTTGCATTTGTAATACTTTCAAGAGGAGCAATAAACACAGGTATAAGTGAAGAGCAACAACCAAAAAAATTCTGCTTGCCTATGAATAGTTTATCTAAACTGATCAAAATTCTGAGTAAATTCTGCTCCTGGGAGAACTAGCCATTTAGGCTTTTGTTTTATTACCTGGCCAGGTTATAGGACAGTGAATGAGCACACAGAATCCACCAAGAAAGCTCTTGCAGCAAACTTAACCCTAAACTCCACTGTTGTTAAGATGTTCATTGAAGGCATATTGAAAGCAAAATTTAAAATACCTTATTTGACTTGTGTTTGGAAGGTTGGACAAGGAAGGGACACTGAAGGGTTCACTGATATATAGCAGCAGAATCAAGGAAGGATGACTTATGGCTTGGACACGAGAGAAAAATTTACATATCAAAGTATGTAATAAGCAATGACCTTATTTTACTGCTGCAGGAAAGGGGAGGAAGGGGGGAGTTAGCTTTTGCTAATAATCACACAGCTTTCTCCTGGGTTTCCTTCATAATTTTTAAAGATCCCATTTTCTGTCATAGTAATTTGTTTATCTAACACCAAAACAGTAGCATGGGTAACATTGATTTGATCACTGTACCACTTCAAACTTCATCATACAATTCCTTCCTGCTTACTTTTTTTTGCTAACATTACTTTTATTTGCTAACATTACTTTTATTTGCTAACATTACTTTTATTTGCTAACATTGACAAGAACTCATTTTCTGTTTCTGTAATTAGCAAGGATGAAACTAATAGAGAACGGGTTTTCCCAAGAGTCTAAGCAGCTACCTTGTAAGCAAATTCCTGGTTCTTGGATTCACTAGGAATTTTCTTACAAAATCATACAGTATGTTTTGTACAGAATCTCATCTCACTCAGGATCCATGATGGGCCTGTTTGGGGATGAACAGACACTTGTGGCAAAAGAGGTCGTTGGCGTAGGACTCTCGTCCCATAGTATGAAGAGAGGTGAGAGGCATATAATGAATGAGGATGAGGGCTCCAGAAAGAGAAATGAAAGTTTCACTATTAAAGCAGTTGAACTCAGTTGTGAAGAATTATATTCTCTCCTTATGTTTGCCGTAAACACCTACTGGAAAGCACAGAAACAGTTTTTAGCAGCAAAATACACAATGGCAACAAAACAACTGTGCCCACCTCAGCCAGAGCAGCAGAGAAGTGATTACAGTTCTTGTGCATCAGGTGGTATGCATTTCCCTTGTACTCCTTGCCCAGCTCTTCCATTATCTTATCCACATCCTCTTCTGTGAAGTCTGTGGTGCCCAAGGCAATGGATTCTCTAGTTAAAAACAAAACACACAACAGGAAACATGGGAAGATACAGTGACGAGAGTGATACATACCCAGGGAGAAGGAAATTGTCAGACACTGGGAAGAGGACAGGCTTAAAACATGGACATGCATACCTGGGTTTATCAGAGACTCTCACTAACAAAATGGCACAGTAATACTCCCACCTTATCCACAAAACAGGTTACAGCACAGGCAACAGCCCTGAAAGCTTCCTGCTCACCACCAGGGAAGTTTCAGCTCTGGGGGTCTTATCCCACTCTGCCCATCATCCCACGACAGAAGTTTCTAATAGGAGAGAACAGATGCTTCTTTCATGTTTGAGAAGGTTTCCATAACGTGGGCCAGGAAGGAGCAGACTGAAAACTTGATGCAGAAACCTACTGCCTTTCCCAGTATTCACTCAGTAGAGCTCGTTCTTCTAAGAGTCTCCAATGACCCTCAATGTAGACTGGCAGTTTGGGAAGGTCAAGCCCCATCTGCCATGGGCAGTTCCTTGACCCACAGCCCCACAGCCTGAGCACCTTGAAGTAGGCATCAATGCAGCATCCTATCAGACTCCTCTAGCAGCTGCTCTGTCCATTCTGACAGAGCAGCAATAAACACAGGAGATAACTTCTGGTACTCTGTACAGTATCCACAAATAGGTGATACTCATTTTATCCACCTCCAAAATCTCTGCAGGGCTGCCTTTACACCAGGAGCATGTGAAGGATGCAGTGACAGTGCTTGTGAGGAGAGAGAAAGGGAGACCCAGAGGACAGGACTTTCCCTGCTTCCCCTACACCAATGGCTTCTGGGGCAGAGAGGAAGATGTAGAAAAGGGCCCTTACTTGAACTTAAAGGTCTCGCCAAGTTCTACCGCACTGCCAGGTGTGATCTCAAAAATCCCACTGAAAGGGTAGGGATGCCCTCCATAGGCAAACTCTGACAAGGAAAGAAACAGACTGTGAGTAATTGAATGAATGCAATGTCAGGAAAAAGTCTATGGCAGCTGTCTGCCCAGCTCAACATCAGCACCAGGGGCTGGGCTATTGCCAAAATCTCCAACCAGACTGAAAGGCATTTTCTCTATCTGGTTACCTATCAGCCTGAGGATGCCCTTAAAGCCACCCTCCATGCTAACACTACTGCTTTGCCACAGTGCCAGGAGAGCTCTCAGACTCTGTGCCCATCCAGATGGCTTCCTCTCAGTGGGAAGTTTTGGGGTGGAGGCAACTAGATAAACTATGAGAGGCTGTCAGTGGTGAGCTGGAAGAAGTCTTCTCTAGAGTAGGGAGAAAACAAGCCTTCTTCCAGAGGGATTTACAAGCAGTGAGTGGGAATTCTTTGCAGAAAGCCAAGCTGATTGCACTCAGCATGCGGGTCAAGCCACAAGGTCCTTCCATGTCATACATGCGATCTTGCATAGCCTGTGAAAGGTGCTGTGCTCAAAATCGAACATGGCACCCCAGGGATTTTGTCTACTGCATAGCACTGAATAAAAATACCATGAGTAGCCTGAGACAATCCCATTTAATGCTGAAGAAGGAAAGGGAAAGTGTGATGCTGATCTGTCCTTCACTGCTCTACAGATGTTTTCCCAGATCCCTTGACTGCACTTTTTGCAATGAGTGCTCTATCACCTTCATCCCCATCCAGACCTTGTAACTCTGCTGTTTTCAAAGAACAGTTTCCAAGATTTCCAGACCATAGATATTCATAAAGAATTACTGCAAAACAAATATACCCTACCAGGAAATTAGCACAAGCACAGATATGAAGGTCTCAAGACAACCACTGGTCCACTTCTCTTCCTTCTCTCCTGCTTCTCCCATTCTCTCTTCCCCTCCTTCACTGCAGAACAGCTTTCTAACATTGCTTGGCCCTTCCTATCTGCCATCTTGCTGCATACCTGTGCAAGCTATAGAGGCTACAATTACACGGCAGAAATATGAAGGGCTACGTGGCTCATGACAGAGCTGCTCAAGTTCCTGCTAGATTCCACAATGGACTCTAAAAAGAGAACCGGTCAAGCTGTTCATTTCTCAAAATATTCCTTGCCCAAGCCTGTAAGTTTGGGGTGCTTTCTATATCAGGCTAACTACAGTTGTCACCATGTTCTGCAGGTAGTGGAAAAGAAATACTTCATACCTCTGCCGTAGATCTCGATGCCAGAGTGGAAGACACCAATCCCCAAGGTGGAGGTGTATTCATTTATCCAGTACTATAGGAAGAGAAAAGCCACATTTGGAAGCATTAGTGAAGAAGAAACACATAATATTGGTCTAGGGTATATCCCCCATCTCCCATCCTCAGATCAACCTCTCTTAAGTAGAAGAATGATTTTGAAATTAACTTGAGACAAACAAATTGAGACTCCTTATAGGCCATCAGAAGGGGGTACTGCTTATACAGCTGGATTGGATTAGGTCTCCAAAAGATGCTCATCTAATCCTTTCCATGTAAAGCATTAACCTGTATTGGGATATAACTGGACTTCAGCACCATTTAGTCATTATCTTGATAACTAAAGAAAAAAAAAAAAAAGAAACTCAGAGCACGTTAACATTTTGCTCAGAGGCACAACATACTATCAAGAGACGAGAGCTTGCTGTAGCCAAATTAGGTCCAAGATGACCAAAACATCACCCAAGTAAAATTTTCCAGAGGAGCTGTTAAATGACTTCATTGTTCTGGTCAGAGTCCCACACCTCCCCAGTACATTAAGAGAAGAATAATATAGCAGTTTGGCGCTTGCATGTGATGCTTCTCCACCAAGCATTGCTCAGAGCCTGTTTCCACCATACCATGAAGGACAGTGCAGACACCCAAACAAGTCGCAGCTAAGCTAATTGTGGAGCAGGAAGCCGTACAGTTATGCCAGGGTAGTGCTGCATTGGAGATAATTAGTCCTGCTCAGCACCAGTATTTATTAGGTCAGCTGCAGGGCTGTGCTGCTACAGAAATGGTTTCAGGCACTGAGTGGAAAATGCCCACGCCTGGTGTATTTACAGTTCACTTAGGTCTACTGTGCAGTGAAGATGAATCTCTAGCAACTTAGAGCTACTAAATTCTTACTTTAATCAAGCACTGCAAAGGAAATGAGTGTTGTTCACTTGTCCCTGTACAAGGACATGACAGGTTCATTAGGCTAAAATTCTTTTTTGGGGTCTGATAGCTGCTTCTGGTGAAGTCAGAAAAAGCTGCACCTCCCCTGCTGTCTGGCGTCACTGAGCTGCCATGGTATGAGTTAGAACCCTCTGCTGTCAGGTAACCAGAGGTCTGGCATACTCCACACACTCTGCCCACACTGCTTCCTCATGAAATTTTGATGACTGCAGTAGCTCTGTATATCATAGAATCATAGAATCAGAGAATAGTTAGGGTTGGAAAGGACCTGGAAATACTTGCTGTGAGACCACTGCTACTGTTAGAAAACACAATGGCTCTCATATGAAAATACAGTCCCAAGCCTGATATAATGTATAGATACCTACAGATATAAGTCTTGATACCTTAAACCATGTCCCCAAAAATTCCTGCTTCTGGCAGTACAGCAGTTCCCTTTCCCTTCAGAAAATGCTGCAATGCTTCTTGTTCTTTGCGTGTTTTGGTATCACAAATGTTCTATTACTGCAGAAGAACAGCAAACAACCTGACCCCAGCTGGATGCCTGCCCACTGCTCTCTTCAGACCTTGTATAATCTGTATTTACCTCTTCATTTGAGTTATGCAAACTCCTGTTTTTAGGATACATCAGAACACTGGACTGGAGGTAGATCAGGTAGCTCTCCTCTGCCAGCTGAAACAGTGCATTAGCAATGAACCCTCTGTTGAACACCATGCCTGGTATTTAGGACATGATGTGCCCTTGCCTTCTGCTGCTCTTCTCCACAGTTCTCTGCTGCAGGAATATCCCTGCACTGACTGGGGAAGATGATACAGAGGTGGAGGCTGCATACAGAAGCCCATATGACACCAGCCACATCTGCAGAAGAGACCAAAGCCTATGTCCCATGGACACATAACCCTCAGTTCAATTCTTTGATCTCCCAAATCTCATGGGTTAACTCCTCAGTTAGATAGTCTCAGATCGCCTCAGTAAGCTTCAGAGAAATACTGGTTTCTAGAGTCCCACTGTAACAGCTCCCACAGGATATGATAAGTAGGTTGTTTTCTTCCCTCAGGCTGAGCTATTGTGTAGCAGCAACAATACAAGCACAACATGCCCAGGTCATGCCAGCTGCTTTGCTTAGAGGAGTAACTAATAGGAAGAGAAGGGAAACTTTAAATTAGATTTGCTCTTGCTAGTTATCAAAGTCAGGGCTATCTGATCTGCAGAGGCTAATCTGCATCAGGCTTTGTACTTCAAGAAAGTTAACCTGAAAGCCCCTCTCAGCTATAGCTTTTTTTCTTCCACTTGAAAATTTATGTTGGATCTGAACAATAAGTAAGCAAACAAGCAGCAAAAAAAACCCAAACAAACAAATCTTTCTCCTTGATTGATACGTTAGAGTAATGCACTGAGACCTGATCACCTCATACATGCAGAGGACTGTCAGATCACAAGCCCTCCCTGCCCCGCATCAACTCTTGCTCTCAGCACTGAGCCACAGCCCCCAAAACCCGCCCTGTCCAACTCCTGCAGGCAAGAGCCAAGTTAAAGGGCAGTTCTGAAAACACAGGTGATGGGGAGGCTCCACCAGAGATAAAGAAGAGAGGAGCAGAAGTGTTTCTCTGTCTGATGTCAGGTGTTGCAGGATTACAGCTGTCACTTGGACGTTTCTGTGTTTAAATGGCATATTTTCCAGTATGAATTCCTTTAATGAACCATTATGGACTGAACTGCAACAACCTCAGCCGTATCTGAACTTGAACTGAATAGAAGCTATACTGGTTTATTTCTTTGAAATAACCTCAATAACACAAGGGTGTTACTGAAGCGGGATCTGATCTGCATCTTGGTTCTACTGGTATGATCTATTAGCAAGACCAAAATGCAAAGCAACTCTGAATCATGGCTGCTACTGTCCTCATCTCACCCCTGTCTCCAGGGTGCTGCAGAATCTGCCTCCAGTGTGTGACTGAACACACAGTGAACGCCTCATGGCACTTTGGCACAGCCCATGGCTTGTCTCGGGAGGAACCTATGCTTAGAGTGAACATGTCAGTCACTATCTGAGCTGGAAGAGAGAATCCAAGCCAGATTTGAAACCAGGTTTCTACACACATGCATGAGCTGGCCTCATTTTCCAAGGGGTTTGCAATTCTGAGCATAAGAACAGCAGCAGCAGTCAGCAAATGCTCATCTCTGGGGTAAATTGACTATTGCTTAGATTAAAAACAAAAATGTGCAGCCTGTTCCATCAGATAAAAAAGGTTGGGTATTGAATACAACAGTATTTTAAAGAGAGATGTGATTCATGCCTGCATTGCATATTGCCTGCAAAATTATGCTGTAAACCCTACACAGAGGGACTTGGAGCATCCTGTCTCATTTTCATCTTCAGCAGAGGCAGAGAACAGCTTAGAAGTGAAGAGATGCAGGGAGGAAAGCTAACCAGACTGTAGCTGTTTCACAAAAGCAGCATATAGCACAGGACGCAAAATCTAAACAAGAGAGAAAGGAAGCTCTTCACATTTACAGTTTGCAGTGTATCACTTAAAAGCTTTTAATGCAGGTCCCTGATGAAGTAGAATTTGAAATTTTCCAGTTTTTACTCAAATCTTTCCTTATTTCCTGTTGGTCTGGTTTAGCGATCAGAATACTTGGTAAGGTAATTCAGATTCCAGGAGATAGTCTGAGTGAGTTGTGTTACTCCATTTATCTTTTACACAGAGGTAGACTTGAGAGCCTCACCAGGACAGTAAACCATGCTCTAACTTTCCATAAAGGAAAGAAACTGAACAGCTTCATTATATTGCTACACTTCTGGTCGGTCTAGGATGGAGAAGCAGATGGCATAATACTAGCAGATTATGTCATCCCGGAACTTCACAGAGCAGGACTTCCTGGGAACTTCTACCAGAAACAGGTTTCAAAATAGAAGAGGCCCATCCTTGTAACCATGACTTCTACCATCAATTAATAGCATATTGTAACATTGAAGTTGCTGTCACTAACTTTCTCTTTACCATCCTACTTCAGGCCATTATTTCCCGTGGTGTGACACCAAAATCTGTCATGCTTCAATGTGTAGAGCAGTTTAAATAAACAGCTCCCTAGGGGCTGGAGACAAGACCACCTCTGTGAGTATCTGTTCCTTTTATCACCCCAGTACAGATTGGATGTTCCACTCCACCAGCTCCATCCACTACTGAAGATACACTAACCCATCCTTTTTTATGATTTGTATGAACATATAGAAAAGAAATACACTGGAAGATGCTAAATAAATCTGGCTTCAGCAAATAAATGAAAGCTCTGAGTGCTCAGTGTCATTGATCCTTGACATGCTCTTCTACTCTTCACTAAGTACCACACAATCATTATCTGAACCAGGATACAAGGCTAGATAAAGCTTTGTTCTGACTTAGTCTGGTTACGTGGACATCAGAGCAACCAAAGTCAGAGCAAAGCTTTATCTACCCTTGTATTCCGATCTTTGAACAAGACACCTTTAACAAGGATGGGTGCAGACGATGAATGAGTAGCTAACTTAACCATATCTCCTCTCAAAGCACCATCTACATATGTAGTATTACCTCCTTTTCCCTATGATTCCACTGGCAAAGCTTTGCTTCTAGGAGGAAGGATAAAAAAATATCAGTGAAGATTAGATGAGATACAGATGATATTCTGACATTGCTAGAGAGCAAGGAGCATGTCAAGAGACTGAAGGAAATGGCAAAATCACCTCACTCTCTGCTAGTCTTCATGGAGCACTCCTGCCAAGACAAGTCCAATAACAGACTGCCCTACCACTGGGGTTTCCTCTTTGAGGACCAAGACACACACTGTAACACCAAGCTCTCTCTTGCAGAGATGCCTCCTCTCTGTAGGATATGGGAGCTGGCTCAATGCAGAAGATACCCTTAGCTCAGCAAATGCAGGGGAAGACATCCAGGGCTCCAGTTGCTAATCAGTGTGCTGCATGAAAGGGGTAAACTGTCAAGGAGCATTTCTTCATACCTCTGCCTTTACACACTGCATAAAGTCTTTCCCTAGAGGCTTTGTCCTGGGCTTAGCAGTGCTTGGCCCTTGTATACACCTAGGCAGCCTCATGAAAACATGCAGAGGAGTGTGTGTGCTAATAAATGCAGTGATCAGTCATAGCTCAAATACCAGGAGAATCCTCGTTGATATTAAAGCTCAACACAAAAGCCAGTATTTTAAAGACATCAGATTGATGCAGGAGATTAGTCAGAGAACATCAAAGTAATATTTCAGCATTATTTTCTGAGATGAGTTGATCCAGATATGAAATATGAGAGCACAAAAGACAAAACTTAGAGAACATCACTTCAGGAAACCGGTGAGTAAAATACCAGCCCTGTATGGTCAGAAACTTCAGAAGTTTCAGTTGTGGGGTTTGGATTGTTTTTTTTTTTTTCATTTTTTTCATTTTTCGAAACTGAGATCCAGAACCTTGGGCCCACAGAGGCAGATGGAGAGAGCCCAAAACAGATCACAGGCTTTATTCTCCGAGTAATGCTTCCAGGGATGAAGAAGCATTGAAGATTGAACCGCAACTGCAGACACACAGGACAGGAGGCTTTCTGCAAGTCTTTGCCAAAGCACTTCAGCCATATTGCAGTACTGCTCACTTATGTTCCACAGCCCTAGGCATGCATACAGTTCTGTCAAAGTGTCTCAGTCCTTCTGCTGTTCACCACTTCTGGCCTGGAGCTCTAGTAATAAAATCTCACTATCATATGGGATGACATGAAATTATACAGCATGACAGCTATTAGAAAGGTTTCTTTAGCAATTGGATGAGACCCAAGCTCATTTTAGTGTGACCTGTGTCTCTCATGCTCAGTTCTCCAGAGGTCCAAGGCTTGTTTATTCACCAAGCCTAAAATGCTATTTTCCTAACATACTATGAACACAGATTAAGCAGGAAAGGATTTAAATGTATGTTGCTAGAACAGCAACTAAAAAAGAAGCTTAACAGAGTATTGAGAACTGATGACACAGATTTACCTTTGCTACTTCATACCCAAGAAAAGTTATCATCTGGTGGGTCCTTGCTCCAGCACATGCTGAATGTGACTCTTCCTAGCTGGAGGATCACCTCCTGTGTCAGGTCCTCTTTGCCGCTGGCAAAAGCTATCAGTCTGCAAGTCATGGACCACAGTGCGACAGCCCACCAGGTCACTCGAAATCCAATTAGCCAGAAGCACCCTCTTTAATCAGGTATGCGAGTTTTCACTTAAAATGCCAGGTAGGGTTAAAGAAACAGAATACTGAAGTAAGCAGGTCTCTGTTTACAGGCAGGCTCAGCTTCTGCTGCAATAGGCTATAAACTTGCAAGTCCCCAGAAAAAGAGTTCCCACAGTGTGGCCTGTTTACAAAATCCCAACTGGCAGAACTGATCAAAGCTTGAGGAGCTACAGGTTTTCTTCCAGGAGAGCATCCAAGTACTGATAAATCTACAGCTTCAATGCTGCCAGAGAGCTTGATGTAGCTCTGATAAAGTGGGGATACAGAGTTATACAAGGACCCCACTCAAGGACCCCTCTTCAGTCTTGGACTGGGATATGAGAACAGACATCTGAGGGGCAGAGACACATTACAGAAAGAAAAAAAAAGACAAAGGCATCTCTTGGCAACTGACTGCTGTGCTGCATTTTGAATGAAGGGAGCTTCTGCCAAGGATAGTTCTCAACCCTTCAGGTTAACACACAGTAATAGAAAGTGATTTCCTGGGAAATGACATAACTTGCACTGCTGAACATATTCCCTCATGCAAACTCAAAAATGCTGAGAGACATAAGGCAGGATGCTCAACTGCTCCCTTGAGAGGAGCAACAGGCCAAGCCTCTGTAGGACTGCGACAGCCAACTCTGCCTCAGCAGCTCTTCTATCTCAGCCAGGTTCTGCTCTACAAAGGATCTTTTCCTCTCAGGTCGGGCTAAAATACATTACTTAGCTGCCTCTTTAGGAGGCATTTCTTTAGAGGTTGCAACGGGTTTTCAGACATTATAATATGCTTCTGAATTGCCTGATGCGTGAGCCAACACTAAAATCTTTGCAATCACGAAGCATAAAGAGCTTATTTCAGTGGCTTCTAAAATGCTGTATGTGGATTAAAAACTGATGCTGCTGCTGAGGGAGAGTTGGAAATCTACTTACGCTTCAATGCCGTGATGAAATGAGATTTTACTGGAGGAATAGCAGGACAAAAGGAAATACTAATCATGCTGCAGCAAGCAAACAACATGCATTTTAGCAGACAACTTTTGGGTGTATTCTAATTTTTAATTTAAAATCATAAACAAGATTTAGCTGAGAGAATAGGATACCTTCAGTGTTTCCACTTTAGCCTCATCCTACAAAAGGGCAGGCACAAGTCTGGCTCAATATACTGGTATTACTTGAAGTCTCTTATAATTTTCTACCTTCCCTAATTCTGTTCTACTTTCTGCCCTCTTGCACTGACAGCAAGTGTTATCCTGAGCAGAGCTTCCTTCCTGCAGCCACATCTGGGAGGAAGTTTACCACTGTGTGTCTTTTGCCTCAAGCCATACACATTTGTAGCCTGTATTTGGGAGGTAGTGGATCCAGCGTGCTCTGAATTAAATACAGTTGACTCTTGCTGAGGACGCATCTTGCTGGGATGAGTGAACACTCATCCAACCTATGTTTTAGAGCTCAAGTGGGAACCTGCATTACCAACGAAGAGACAAGGCAACTAGCTGGTTAAATTAAGTGACTATTTTCTGCCCTTGAAGAACAAACATCCCTCTCTCTTCCATTTGCAAGTTCACACAGAAGCCAGCAGAAGCTAATCCACCTGCCCAAGGGTTTGCCACACCAGTCATGACACTAATGGCCCAGCCTGAGTGTCTGTGCACACAACATGGTATTTGTAATAGGCTGTTTGTGCCATATGAGAAGCAATATGCTTTTTTTTTCATCGTCCACCTGCTTCCCTTAACCTTAGTCCTGACTGTGTCTGAAGGAGTCATCTGAAGGGGCTGAGGTGGGACCGGAGACATCAAACAGAAATCATGAGGGGCAATTGCTGCAGATGGGTGCAGCATGTGCCAGTGCCAAGAACCTGTCCCAGAGTGGTCCCACAAACAGCCCTGCAGAAGGACTATCCATGCTATTACACACCACTTCACATGCTGTATCTCCTTGTATCTCCTTAGTTTTGACTACTTTCATGTACAATCTTATCCCCAAGTATATCAAGTCAGAAGAAAAAAAAAAGAAAAAAAATGTCCATTTGCAGGATTACACTGAAGTGTATTTACTCAGGGAGTGTGCCTGAGAAACCTGGATGTGTTATAAACTTAGCAAAGTGATAATGCCTTTGCCTTAGATGCATTCACAATGACAAATTGAGAAGTATTCAAAAAAGAACAGCATCAAAATGGTCAGAGAAATGGTATGACTGACTTAGAATTAATTTGGAAGAGTTAATAGCTTGGCAAAGCAACAACTACAGATGACAAATTTGCAAACATTTGAAAGGCTGACATGAGTTGTGGGAGAAGAGTTCTTAAGAACAATGCAAAAGGATTCAAGTAGGAGTAAGATACTCAGCTTAAAAAGAAGAGAGACTTTGGCTAGGCATTTAGAAGTTTCCTAGCAGTAAGAAAGCACAAGAAAACATTTGGATGCCTGAAAGCCATGTATCAAAACCGCCTCCATGTGCCTGCCCAAGACACAGTATTGAATAGTCCAAAATGTTTTCCTCTGCTGATGTCTGTGAGGTTGTTAGCAGCCTTATTTGAGCATACCTCAGACCCTGCACACCTACATGCACTGTGAGCCCTCATCCTAGTTTTCAGCGCATGTTAAGAAGCAGGCATCCAATTAAAAAGGATTCAGGTGATTTGAAAACATAAAAACATAGGCAGAGAAATACCCTATACCCCAGTTCACCAGCAGATATATGAAGCACGGCGTAGGTGGTTTGGCTCTGAAACTAGCTTGGTCCATACACGCCTGGTTGGGTCAGCAATATGGCCTCAGGGCTCTCTGTCCTTCATCTTGCCAGAAAGATGTAACCTAGAATTGTAATAATAAATAGGGCTCTTAAATGATTTCTCAGATGAGGAGTAATGCTGTGGCTAGGCCAGCTCAGAAAAGATACATTAATACCTTTTTCTGCTTGTTGGTAAGGACCCTTGCTCTCTGTGGTGGACCTTCTCCAGTCTTTCTTTCCAAAGAAGAGACTAGCCCTGTCTTGATGTCCAGCATAACAGAGGGAAAACAGACATTTAGTGCATCTTTTGAAAATGCATTCCAGTCTACATATCAATCTTGCCTAGGCCAAAGCACCTGCATTTGTTCAGAGAACTGGGCTGCAGTTTGCATACACCCCAAGCCCTCCATAGAATGGCTGATGGCCTAACAGCTGTAGCATGTCCCTGAAGTGCCAAAAAGTAGTTTATCTCTCTGCTTTGGCAGATTGGTAGCAGGGATTTGAACTTCAGCCTTTCATATCCAAGATGAACACCCTAATCACCAACTATAGCTTCTCTGTCAAAGTGATGCATGGACAGGTAAACAGCTCCAGCAGAAGAGATTGAGAGATCCATGATATCAAATAAACTGGCAGTTAAGACTTTTCTACCAAGGGCTCATCTAGATCCTTGCTCAGGTTCAGAGATTTCTCTCCCATAATAGCAAAATGCTAAAGAGACACTGATTCTTCCTTATTGGCTTGTTCTCTCTTGGAGAGTCCCTGCCTGGCCAAACAAAAATATATACTTTTTGGCCAGCTCAGGCATATCAGCAGTCCATGGCTGACCACCTAGGGTAGATTTCTTGGGATCCTTTGTTGGGTTTCTAAGAACAACCAAAACACTAATGTCTTTCAAGCTTCAGCATAGTTTGAAGCACAGTAATTGAAACACCCTCTACTATGCTGTCTCCATTCATATGTAGTTCAGGAATGAAATATTGCTCAGCAGGATCCAATCCATAGGTACAGCTATCAGATCCTTTGGGAGAGAAAATTAATACCTATGACCAAAAAAGTTTGTCTGCTTATCCTTTTAACAAGGCTCAGAGCTCTATAGCTTGGTGGACTGGAGTGCCTGTTCTTCTTCCTGTATGGTGTTTCTTTCAGTTGTCCTCTGACAGCTACTCAGACCCACCAGGTGATAGAGACAAAAATACTTAATTCATATTTCATATCATAAGGCTTGCTTACCTGCCAAGGTAAGCCTGCCTTTTCTCAAAACCATATCTAGTCAGTGGTAGGGGAAGGGAGAATCATCTCCAAAGTGCCAGGCTGTGACCATCCTGAAGGGGTGGGATGCAATAGAGTAACAATAAAGCCCCTATTGCCAGATATATGACCTTGAAAATCTCGATTGACTACATGCAAGCCACTTTCATCTTTATTTTGGCAGGAACATTCCCCTAAAGTGATGCCATCTGAAGGAATTGTGCCAAGGTAGGACAGGAGTGGGGAGCAAAACCTCTCAGTGATGACTACCAAGTGTCAGGTATCAGGAGCCAAACTTGACTCAGAGCTAGAAATTTCTGTAAAGATGAAGAGACTAAAACCCAAAAAGAACAAAAGCAAGAGAGGAGGTGGGGAGAGAGAGAGTATGCGTGCAGGTTCATCATCATCTGGCTCATTGCCTATCCCTGGAGAAATAAACCTCTCTGATGTAATGCTAGAGGGGAAGGTCACTCAGGAATTGGTACTCTGGGAACCATGAGGCTGAAGACTGTTCCTATGCATGGCAGAGGAGGCAACTATTGAGGTATATTCTTGTGACATATTTAAAGTATACTCAGAGGTTTTAGGGTTTTTTTAATGGTCTCAGGTCAGGTGATTCAACAACACTCTACTTCTCTACTTCACAGTTCTTCCTAGGATTTCAAAATACTCTAAAAGCATTAAATTTTTAAGCCTCACAGTATTTATTTTAAAGCCAGAAGACCTTCTTCAGTTTAAAGGTAGGGGAAGAAAATACCATACATGACGTACCTTCACCACCAGGTTCTGCACCCGGGCAGCAATATCTTTCCACAGTGCAGCAGCCCAGATGGGTTTACCTCTGCGTTGCCAGTTGCTCTGCTTCCATTGCTTCAACCACCCCCACAGGGCATTTGCCACCATCCATGAGTCAGTATAGAGATAAAGTACTGGCCACTTTTCTCGTTCAGCAATGTCCAGGGCCAGCTGGATGGCTTTCACCTCGGCAAACTGACTCGATTCACCCTCTCCTCAGCAGTTTCTGCAAGTTGTCGTCCAGGACTCCATACAGCTGCCTTCCATCTCCGATGCTTTCCCACAATAAGGCAAGAGCCATCAGTAAAGAAGGCATACTGCTTTTCACTTTCTGACAGTTTATTATATGGTGGGGCCTCTTCAGCACGCACCACCTCCTCCTTTGGTGACATTCCGAAATCTTTGCCCTCTGGCCAGTCCATGATGACTTCTAGAATGCCTGGACGACTGGGATTTCCTATTCGAGTTCGTTGTGTAATTAGTGCAGCCCATTGTATTACAAGTCATTACCATAAAGTACAATGGGACAAAAACCTTAGCCCAAGCCCCACACTTGAAAAACACTAATACAGCAAATACCGGATGGACGTAAGATACGATATACTGAAACTGTGAGATCAAGAGGAACAACCTTGAGAGCCAATAAATCAGCATTGTGATGAGTGACTATCAATCCAGTCAGATCTGTTCTTATCTCAACCCCTCGTGCCCCACGTTGGGCGCCAAAAAGAACTGTCGTGGTTTAAACCCAGTCAGGTAACTTGTTCACTCACTCCCAGTGAGTGGTGCCGAGCTGACAACAATCGAGGTCCGTGTCCCCCCCACCGGGGTTCTCCCCTTCCCCACTCCCGGAGGAACGGGGAGGAGGATCGAAAGAGTGCAACTCCCACGGGTTGAGACAAGAACAGTCCAGCAACCAATGTACAACACAAATCACCACCGCTACCACCAACTACAACAATGATAAGGGAAAATAACAAGGGAAGAGAATACGATACCACTGGCCAAGAAAACGAGTTCCACTCGGAAGCCCGTGTCCTTCCGGGTAACTCCCAGTCACCCCCCACCCCGGGCATGACGTGCTGTGGTATGGAATACCTCCCTGGCTAGCCCGGGTCAGGCGCCCCATCTCTGCTTCCTCACAGCTTCCCCTCCTCCCTGGCAGAGCATGAGCCTCACAAAGTCCTTGGTCAGGGGAAACATCACTTAGCAACAACTGAAAACATCGGCTTCACCAACACTGTTCTCAGGCTGGAAGTCAAAACACAGCACTGCACCAGCTAACACAAAGGAAAAACATGACTGCTACTGCTGAACCCAGGACAACATAGCAAATCAGGAGCAGAAATGAGCTCAACGTCCTGGCTCAAAGCTTAACAATCTAACTCTTCCATACTGCCTACCAAAAATAACTGATCTACAGAACTGTCACGAGGTTTGTTGAAGTGGGAAGGAGTGAAGTTGATCTACCACAGCTCCTCTTCTGAAAAGGGATATCACGGTGGCTTCCTTTTCCAAGGACACTATAACCTACTGAAAAGCTAGCATCCTATTTAGCAAACAGAATTAGAGAAGAAGACTATGGAGGAAGCTTTATAAAAGTTTTAGCTTGAACTGTCTCCTGAGGAACTCTAGCCTGAAAAGTCAATTAATTGACAACACTGCACTCATATTTGCCTGGAAACCCAAATCACTGATGCTTTCATCAAGGATGACATCCTCCTATATATAAAAGGCAGGAACATTTACTGTTTTTATACCAAGAAAGTATAAGAAACTAGTTAAAACAACTTCTGACTTCTGCCAACTTCCTACGTGGATAACTACTTGCAGAAGACAGAGGAAATAAGAAAGTCATCATAATTGCGGCTGTTACAAAGGGATAAGAAGTCCCTTTATGATATCACAGAAAGACCAAGAACACCACAGGCATGGAATAAATACTTCATTTTGTTCCATCCTATTAATGCAGAGCACAATAACATATTGTTTTCAACCTGCTGTGCAGAGACCCAAGGGAGACAGCGAACTATTTCAAAGGCAGCTGCAGGCTGGCAGGCTTACATTTGCTAGACAAAAGCTGACATCTCCAGAAGAAGAAAAAACAAAATTAAAAATGAGAGGCACACAGACATTAAAGGAAATAAAATTATTGCCCAAAAGAAAGCAGAGAAAAAAATCTTGGGTTTAAACAGGAGGTGGAAGCATACTTGAACATCCACAGACAAACTGGTGAAGCATAGTCCCATAGCTAGGATGTCAAACAAGGACTTGAGAAGTTCCTATTCTCTGCTCTGCTATGGACAATTTATTTCAGACCAGGTCAAAACTAAAATCTCATTAGCATTGATACTACATTCAAATTCAAAACTCTCATGGTCCAAATACTTCTCAAAATTCCCATTTACCCTGAAATGTTAAACACCATCAGTATCAGCAATCTGAATGCAAGACCATTACAGCTAAAACAGGTGGGCTCTACACTCAGATAATGGGAATCCCCAGCAGAGATGGGGATCCCAGCTCTTCTTTCCAGCATTGATTTGTTGCTGTTCAAGTCCACAGAGCCTCACCCTGGGATTCCTAATGGCAGCAGCAGCACCTCATAGCCAGGAGTTAAATCTGCCTACAGGCAAATCTGGATCCCTACAGAAAGTAAAAAAGAAATTAACATGCCCTAGATCTCCTCTTCATGCAAGTGCCACGTAAGGCCAAAATCCAGTCTGACACTCATGTCATATAGGCCTGTAAATTCTCACTCCCTGTCTCATTCACACTTACTTGCCAAAACCAGTTGTGCCTGTCCTGTGAGCCAACAGCAGCAGAATCAGAAAAGAGCAGGGTAAGGAGTGTTTGCACGTAAGGAACCTATACTCCATGCTGGCTTTGGTACCTCAAAATACCTTATGGTGCCTATGACAGAAATTGCCTGTGTGCCATTAACATTAATTTGCTATTGTAAAAAAAAAAACCAACAAAAACCAAAAACCAAAATTAAAAATCAGTATTTCTGGCTAAGCTGCTGAGAAAGGAATATCTTCTCCAGCATGGATAGGGGAAACCCTTTTACAATGCGAGCTGAGATTTTTTTTTTCCTGGAGATGTTCCAGGGGCCATGCTGGCTGGCAGTGTGCCTAACCAGCTTAGCTTAGAAAAATACAGGGAAATAGATCCCTGCAGCTAGTGACTTGTCCTTTTTCCCTAAAGTGCTTTGTCCTGTCTTGGATAAAACTCTCCAAATATACTGCCAGTTTCATACAGTGTCTCATCTCTCTGCATTATCTTTTCCTACAAATATAAAGGATATGGGTGCATTTTTGCCGTAACCATAATCTCTCTCTCTCTCTCTCTCTGCTATTCCAGCACAATTACTGAAGAATCGCATTGCAGTGCTGTCTCTACATTAGAATTTAAGAGATAAAAGCCAGGAACCTGAATACAGCAATGATAAAATGCTGTAGTACCATGGAGATTCAAATTCACGTTCCCCCCAGAACTGTTTCTGCTGGTCTGAAGAAGAAAAAAAACAAAAAAGAGTAGGCCAAAAACCATTTCCTTGAGAAAGGAGCTGTCTCAAGACTAGAAGGGCAGCTGTAAGACCTAGCCCAATGCCAAACTGGGTTGTTGCAGTAATAACTTCTACAAAGCACAAAACTGATACAAAACCAGTGACTGCGGAAGTTCAGATAGAAACTTGTTTATAATCCATGACCCAAGGGCTTCTATGCTGAATGGTTTTAGCACTGTTTAAAATGACCAAAGATACTAGCCACTAATAGTTTAGGAAATGAGTAATCTTTTCTGATTGTTGGCATTTAGCTACTGGATTCCGACAAACTGCTTTAAGCATACTTTTACCCCCCTCTCCCCATACTGAGAGGATTAATATGCGCAGCATACCATGATGGCTGGGAAAAAGTTAAAAAGCTGTGGGAGTATCTTAATGACTCTGATGTGATGTGATGTAACATGCTGTGCTCTGGTTTGTCTGGAGGCTACACGGGAATTTTTGGTTTTTTCTTTCCCTCCCCCCCCACCCCAAAGGTTCCCACTGTCTTTAGTGAACACCACTGGACATGCAGCTCTGTAATACCATTTAATAGCTATCCCTTGCTGAAAGATGGAGATGACAGCAGCAGTGCCTGACAACAAATCATCAGTGTTCAGTACTATGAAGATACTTTTTAGGGTGAAAACCATTTCAGACTAAGAAGTGGGTGCTTGTCCCTTCAAAGGGATAGCCTCTGTGCATGCTTCTCCCAAAAGTCATACATCCCCTGCGCTGGCGATGCACAAACATGCTAGTGCAGCTTCTTTGGATAACACTAAGTTATCCTTTCTTTCTTTCTTCTCCTGCCCCCACCTCCTAAATAACACAGCATGTGTTGGACTAGCATTCAGGCTGCCCTAAATATTTCCCTTCTGCTTGGGCACAGTATAATTTTACACTTATGCTAAAGCAGATTTTCTCTGCTAGTTGCTGTGTGTTGCATACATCCAGAAACAGACCTGAAATGACCTTAGTGATTTAGCCAACTGGTCTCCTCATGAATATGTATCTTTGATAACTCCATATCTCAAATGTACCAAATGAGATCGGGGATTGAAAGGGAAGAAGGAAGATAAGGAAATACTTCAGTAAGATCAAAGAGGAGAATTTGCCTTATGTAGCAGCTACCCTTCTAGTCTTAAGACAGATCCTTTCTCAAGGAAATGTTCTTTGGTCTACTCTTTTTTTCCTTTACTCTTTTTCAGTGGGAAAGTTCTTTTCCCTTCCTCCCTCCATTTATTTCTACAAAAATCCATTAGAAACTGCAAGTACATCTTGTCTCCTATCTATTTTAGTGGAAAGAGAAATGGTTGTATATTTGCACCGCGCACACAAATGGTGTTGTCTGCCAGATCCCTCAGAGACCTGCCAGAAAATTCTCCTCCATGCAGAATAGACATCTAACCTGAACAGTGGCCAGGCTAATGTAGGAGAAAGAGGTAAGCACTGTAAATGTCTCATCTGGCTTACAACATCCTCTAATATCAAATACATCCACTCTCAGATTAAACTATCCCCCCTACCTTGGCCCTTTTAAGAAGCTTGTAGATGCCCAGATATATATTGTGGGGAAACAAGGCCTTATTCACCCCTACCTGACAATGGCCCAACACCTTTCTCAGAAGCAGATTGTAACTCATTTCTTTCCATCACTTCTTTCTAGGAGTGAAGAAGCACACTCCAAGCACATCCCCATTTTTATTAATACCAAAAATAAGAGCTCATGTTCTTAAAGGAACACTACACACGAGTCTCATTCCACATTCACCCAAAAATGCTTCCCAGGGAACCAGAGACATAAAAAAAATAATACACTCTTTCCAGAATGATCTGTGGGTCAGGAAAACAAGAGCAGAACTCTGTATGATCAGGCTCAGCTTAGATATGGACACAATATCCACAAGAGATGAAGGGTATTCTCCAACAGATGTGGATCTTGGTTTTCCTGAGTTGCTTTTCTTTAAATTTGTTCATGCAAGCTAGGGAATACAAATGGTCATAAACCTATAAATTAAGCTAATTATCATTAAGACCAAGAGAAACGGAGTATTTCTAGTCCTATATAACAGGGGAGTATCTGGACTTTCCAGCACTGAAAGCCATGCAAGTGATGCATCATGCAAGTAATGAATGCTTGGGTTTGAGACCATTCAGTTCCCACTCCATGTATCTGTCTTCTCCCAGGTTAGGTGGATGCATGCAAGAGGTGAATAGATTCATCAAAGAAAGATCAACAGCCCAGCCGGGTATATTTCATCTGCTCTATGAAGTACATGTTTGGTAGCATTTCTATAATTCATTTTACTGTGCTTCCCTTTAACACCTGAAAAATCTTGCTCAGCCTTTCTAACTGGAAAAGGTCAAAAAGAGACAAAAAATAAATTAATCAGTATAAAACTTCATAGAGGGAACAAAGTTGTACTTGACAGGGCATTATGACCAAAGGAATGTTTGCATCAGTGGGAGATCTCACCTTGGAAGTGGTTAGGGGTGTCAGACAGAGCTAATAAACCAGTTGCTGTTTGTATGTATCCTACCAGATCTAAATAAAAAGTAGCTTGTAATCTCTTTGGAGCCAGAACTCTGTCTCTTGTTCCCATTCATACAGTGTCTTCCTGAAGTATGATGGAATCCCAGTTCATGGCTTAGGCCCATATTTGGTATCATAAATACTTTATTACCAGCAGGACAAGGCAAACACCAGCATGCTGTAAGCAGGGGAGTGTTACCTCATTCCACAGGACAATACAGATAAAACTTGCACAAGCAAATAGGAGATCTTTGTTCATGCATCATGTGTGCAAACATAAATACAGACTGTACATATACAGCAAAGTCTCAGAGAACAGCAGTGTTTTAACTCTCTGGTTTACACGAGGTGTTCAGCTAGCAATTAGCAAACATGTCCAAGAGTGTGTGCAAAGCCAACCATGGGCAGTCTGATAATTAGCCTCCTTTTATATATGCCATTTTATTGTTCAAGCCTAGAAAGAAGCCTAGTATTGCACCAAAGGTGCAGCACTATAGGGTTGTCCTTGGCAAGTCTCCTTACAGGAGCTGTTTTCTTCTAACCACCCTCTTCCAGAACAGTCACTTGCACAGGAGTACTGCTGGATCCCTAGAAATGACTATGATTTCTGTGGCAATAGTGAGCCTGCTCAGAGAACAGCGGCCTTCAGTAAGTAAATTACAGAAGATGCAAGTTTTTTAACTCTCCTATCTCACTTTATTCTCCAAGGTGCATTTGTACATTCTGAATAATGAGAATAAATACACGGTTTGGTTTGCCACCTTGCAGCAGCAGCAGCTTCTAAGTAACCAATACTGGATATATACATACAAGCCACCAGTACATCTTTTTCCTCACTCCTTGTAAAAAAAAAAAACACAACACACCACACTCTGTGACATGAGCTTCATTTCTATTTCATGTAATCATGTAGTCATGGTTTCTACCTCACTTGAATGCTAATACCATAGCAGTTTCTGCACCCGTGCTTGTAAATACCTTCCTTACTTTCCCTTCCAACTCAGTCCTAGCAAGGCACAGGCTCCTTTTCATCTGTTTAATGAGATCGCAACACACAACAGATGTGAGCAAGACCAGCCTGATGCTGAATTGCTGTGTTGGTGCCAGTTCTAAAGAAAAACACTCCCTAAGTGAGAAAGAATACCAACCAGGTTCAGCAGAGAGATGGGATGGAAAATAACATGCTTCACATTACAAGTGAGCCTTTGGAAGCTGGATGAAGTAAACAGGAATCAATTATAAGTTTTAAAGCCTTAAGAAAACGGAAGCTTTTGGAAGCACCCAGATGCTCCATTTCTTTGGAGTGTGGAACTACTTGGCATTGCAGCACTCAAACCTTCGTTCAAGTGCAGTCACATAGAAGATTTAGACAACATGAACCCACAAACTGGGGTGGGAAAGACCCAAGGTATCCAGCAGAAAGGACTTAAGACATAGAGCTCTCTTTCTGATCACTCCTCATCCAAATAGTCTCAGGACCCTGTGCTTTGAAAGCAGATGAAAACATTGTCACTTTTAGCTTCTAGACAGACCTTAAAAAGACAAGGATAGTGCCCCTCCAGTAACATTTAGATATCTTCACTCCTTCCTCCAACACATCAGAAAACACAAGTCTGTAGGGCCAAGTGATAGCAAAGCTGTAAAAGGAGAACTCAGACTTGACACGGCTGTTACAGAGAAAATAAATGAAATCTTTACATCAGAGCTTTCTTGTTTCCACCAGAAGAAAATCAGTGAGATTCCCATGCCTGAACCTCTCACTTATATTTTTGTAGAAAGAGTAGGAAGAGTGAGGAAATCGGAAAAGGCTCTGTTTAAAGAGGACATGGATGGTACAGACGGACAGAATTGGCCCTGGAGGATCCCAGGGGCAGAAGAACACTTGTCCAAGAGAAACAGAGGAACCACATGGACAGAATAGCTGAATTGCTAATGATCATGGGCAGCCTCTCATGTAAAATGTCTCTGGGACATAAGCACCAGAAGATAGCAACTGTAATGCTAATCTTCAAACAGAGGTCCACATGAGAGTCAAGGAATTACAAGTGTGAAAGCCTGACATCTAGACTGGATTAATTAGTGGAAGTGATAACAAAAATATAGCATTAACAGACAAAAAAATACGATGTTTTGTGTCAACATGATCAACATGAGTCAACAAGGATCAACATGACTTCTGCAAGGGGAGATGCTGTGACATCCACCTCTTGGTATTCTGTGGAGAAGGCACTGATATTGATATGGCTAATTTAAGAATGATTTTTATTACATTCTTTAGAAAATGTCTTTTAGGATGTAACTAGTCATGAGACAGATATGGTGGGGTTCTGCAGGTGGCATCAAAAAAGTAGATAGGAATTGACTATTTTGTCATGTATAAAACCTATCAAAAGGGAGTCATTTTAAAAAGGTGAAAGAGACTTTGCTTTTCTCCACTAGGTAGTAGACCTGCAAGCTCTCTGGCAAGGCATGTTGATACAAAAGGTCACATTTGTTCAGGACATCTGAATGGAAGGAAGAGTCATTGAGGATTAGTAAAGAGACAGCTCAGAGAAGCCCCAAAGCTGAAAATGTTTGGATACTGTGAAAGTGTTAGAAGGAAATGTCATATATGCTCATGCTGCTCTGTCTCCCACAGTGGCCACAAGCAGGCACTGAATGGGAAAGAGTAATAATATTGGATTAGATGGACCCTTGCTCTGAGCCAGTTTGGTCATTCTTATGTTTGTGTGCTCTGTGTAAAAAAGATTGAAAACATTGAAAGGAAGCCTTGGAAATGAGTTCTTCCATCATAGCACAGTGATTTAAAAGAAAAATAATATATATATATATATATATATAAAAGAGGTTTTATTTCTCAGAAGAGAGGGAAATATAAAGTGGGGAGCTATTTCAAACGCCCATCTGAAAGACTCTGGAACCACTGGAAGAGAATCTGCCTCCGCTTTGATAGTCAAGATACAGTTTAAGCACAGGTTTTGATATTACACTGTAATTGCACAATTAGCTCTTGAGTGCAAAAGGGATTCTCTTGCATTTATCCATATCCAACAGGGCAGAAATCCAAAGGTTTCTGCCCACTGTGGATTTGCTCTTCCAATTCATTAGGATTAATTTCTTCACCACCCACACAATTCTCTGAATCTCTTCCTCCCCTCCTGCCCCATTGCCACCTGTCAATGTTATAAAGATGATTGCTGTTTCTTAAAAGCAGCACAGAGAATCTTTATCCATCTATTTACTGACAGATGCTTTTTCTCCCCTCCTTTGCTAGACTATTTTTTCCCAAAAGCCTGCAGTCTGCCAAGCTGTCCCCAGAGCACATATGTGAGGGCAGTGTTTAACCACATGACCTCCTGTAACCCTAGTGTGTAAGACAACTGTGTTGCTATCCCTCCAGAATCCTAGGTACCACTGTATTTTGACAAGTCCCAAGGAAAACACAAAAATATATCCAAATCAGTTTGCCATCAAATTAAATTATAACCTGTACAAATTGACCAGCACAAAGACTTCAGGCTGGTCCACAACAATAGTTTTTATTTCTAAAGTGAAGGATAAATTCTGGTAGATTAACGTGAATGCAATCCTGTTGTTGAGTCACTGGGCAGAACTAGGAATGACTGTTTCTCCTTACCTCTTCCTATCTCAGTCCAAGACTTGTACATGGTCATGGTAAACAAGTGTGGCATTAATCTTTCATGTTCTGGCTCATTTACCCCTGCTGACTAAGTGACATCTTTCCAGAAAGCCTCTTGAATTATATTACCAGAGCTGCTCTGTAAATTAATTGGTTTGGGAAAAACCATCTCTGATCCTATTGGTGTCACAGTCTGACATGAAATCCTAGGAGTTTTCCTTCAAATTGGAAATCATGATAGTAACAGAAAGCCTGCACTTTCATTTTAAAAAGACTGAGTGCTGGAAGAGTGCTTCTGACCCACAGTTCCCTCCAGGGCTGGAAGCTATCTGAACTCCATCAAAGGGCATCACAGGTAAACTGGGAACCTCAATAAAAGCTTTTGCTTTGAAATATCTATCAAAGTCCTTGAAAAGGTATCAGAGCATTTTCAGCACCCAGAGCTGGAGAAGAGGAAGAACAGTCTCACAAACTTAACTCCACGTAAAAACCCAAGAGACAGGGCAGCAACAAGGTACCTCGTCACAGAATATCTCACCTTGGAAGGAACCCATAAGGATCATCAAGTCCAACTCCATGCTCCTGAGAGGACTACCTAAAACTAAACCATAATGACCTGAACTCTGACAGACTTAGTGCCATTACCCTGGGGAGGCTGATCCAGTGACCAACCACCCTCCCCGTGAAGAAATTTTTCCTAATGTCTAATATGAACTTCCCCTGGTGCAGCTTCATTCATTTTCCTCAAGTCCTAGAATCGGACAAGTCAGCCTCTCTGCATGCCAGCACCTTAGCTGCAGGGTGGAAATAACAGCCTTTTCCTTCTCCAGAGAAATACTGGGAAGTATCCTAAAGAAGGCTGAGAAAGGATGATGTGCTGGAGAGGAGAAGGCTAAGTGGATGTCTTGGGTACCCTCTTGTTCCAGCACCTGCAATGGCATCACAACATGGAGATACTCATGTTGACTTTCAACTGGCAAATACCATCAGCAGGCTCCAAAGCAGAGAGCTGTTCAGTGGTAGCTAATATATCCTGGCAAGAAGCATGTCACACAGCCCTTGGTGCTGCATTGTTTTCTTACCCTATTTCTTCATCCTCAGTCCCTTGAACAATATCCACCATACTGCAACATGCGTGTCTGCAATTTGCATTCCATCATCTTGAGTTGCTTGGGCTCTCCTGACAGAATTAAATGAATAGTGAACTGAGTGCTGTCTTTCCCTCCCCCTTACTTCAGTCTCCCCCGGTTGTTATGCATGCTGAAGTAAAAAGCTTCCTCTGAATCAGATTTCAGCTGTCACAAAGCCAGCAGTTTCCTCCTAGGAAGTCTGGGTGCCAATGACAGAAATAGCAGCTGCCTCTGAATACTTCTGCTATATGTGGTCAAAGGGCAGCAAAAGCCAAGGCCAGGAGCAGGTGTGGGAGCTGACTGCTTGCAGAACCTCCCCAGGCAGGCTATGGTGGGGAAAGGAGGGGGACCACCACCTCCTGATGGATGGAAGGTCTAGGGCCAGCCACCAAGGCAGCAGGAGCGAGGTTGCAAGAGGGCACATACTCATCTGGGCACAGTCAGGCAGGTGCTACCCCTCAGCCCACCACCCAGGAACCCTGCTGCTGCCTCCCATTTCTATGGGAGTCACACCAATCCAGGCAGTTTTATCTCAGATGCCAAAAGGCAGGCAGCATTTTAACCTCCCAAGTATCCCACAAACGCACTCCAACAAGAGCACTCTTTCCCTTCTCACAAGTGAGACATCCCCAGGCAAAGAGATTGAAATGACTTGCTACAAGTATGGCTGACGTGGGAACAAGGACTAAAGCTTTGGCTTTTCTCTTTCTCAACATCCAGTGCTTTACTCAAAATGAAGGTTTGGTTGTTCTCGGCTAGGGTCCAAGGACATGCTTTGTTGGCAGCATTACACAGGCTGTTTGGAGCTTTTTGATTCCCACATGTTCAAAGCACTTGTATTTTTCACAAAACATTGTGGTATCATTGAACACAATATTATGTTTGAACAGAAAGGAGGAAAAACCATCTCCTTCTATTATTACGTGTAAACAAGAGATGGTCTCCTATAACCATGCAATCTTAGTAGAGAATGAAATAAAAGTGAGCTTGATCCTAGCTGTGCTAATTAGTGATGTGCTATCATCAACTGACTGAGACAAAAAAGCATCCTGTCAGATCATTTCTGGAAGGGTGGAGGAAAACACTAAAGTAACTGAGGACCTAATCATGTCATGGGAACCCAAAAGAGCAGTTTAAGTCACATGTCCTGTTTTAATGGGTTCACTTACCTGCATCACCTAAGACTTCCCACAGTAGGATTTTAAATGGTGGCAAGAAAGTAAAATTGCCTCCAGTTGTCAGCTTCTGCAGCCTATTAGAAATATGCTCATACTGGAGAGAGCCTTTGGGAACTCCAGGGAACTTTTACAAAGGGCACAGAGGCTGTCAGTGTTTAGAGAGCCGCCACTGAGACAAGTGCCAGCTGCAGGCTTCACGAGATAGTTTAGTGAAGGTATCTTGTGCCACACTGCTAAGAGAGACTCAGTACGTACTTTTTTATCTGGGTGATCCTGAGAGCATGACATTACCTACAATGCTGCTTCTGCAGATAGGCAGAAGGACACAGATTTATTCCTCATACAAACTGCCCTACAGATGAGTGGAAAATAGCCAGGATTTTGGTTTGTTTTCAGATCTGCTTCAATGTATGTTATCAAAACTAACCCAGAACTAAAGTGCCAGTGCCATTCCATTTCCACTAGAATAGTCCCAGCTAGAAGGTGCCAGGGGTCAGGTCCGCATATGAATACTCCCAATAGCAAGAAGTGCCTTAGTACAAGCTGAGTGATTTTCTTTTTTCATGACTATTCTCTGGTCTCTGTCTCTCTCTCATACAAGCTAAACAGAGAGAACAGGCAAGTCCTAGTGCCCCACACAAGCTCACACCTCTCTGTTTCCAGAGAAGCAGCAGCATCCCAAAGAGAGGCACAACAGCCAGCCAGCCAGCCAGCCTACAATCACAGAAAATTGGCTGTGCCCCCCCAGGATTTAAGAACCCCCAGGTATCTTTCAAGGGAACAAAATGCCTACATGTTTTTCCTAGTAGGTGCTCATAATGGGCAAGAGGACACCAGAACTGCACACAGTACTCCAAGTGAAGTCTATGCAAGCTCTGGGAGCTGAGGCTGCACTTTGCAGGATGCAGAGAAGAGAGCTGGTAGGGCGAGAAGGTGGCAAGGTTGGAGTGCCCCTGGAAGTCAGCAGCCTTTTCTAGACACTTTGCCTTTTGTCCCCCAATGCAGAAAGAGGAGGTATTATCCTGCAATTCTCCAGTGGCTTTCGCTATCCTAGCCACCAAGGGACCAGAGCAGCAATGATCCCTGCCAATTCCTAGTGACAGCTCACCTAAATGAGATGCATCATTAGAGTCTACGTTCAGGTATTTAATAGGCTTTAACATCAGCTTTAATGAGACACCTCAGAGACCTCAGGAGAGGTAATAGACAGCTGGAAGCATGCTTCAAAGTCCTGTGGGTACAAGAAGTAGAATTCAAGTTCTGAGGTACCAAGTACAGGATTTTTTAGCACCTGGTGTGTTAGAGAGCATTAAATTGTTCTTTAATCTAACTTTAAAATCTCCATCTGCATAAATTTGTTTAATCCAGCCACAGCTTTAACTGTATCAAGATTATCCAAAACAGCAGCTGCAGTAGGCACTGAACTGCCTATCTCAGAGTAATTACACATTACAAAAGGAATCCTTGAAGCATTTCAGTAACATGCCATTGTACAAACAGCACTTAAAAAAAACACAGATGAATGTATGAGCTTCCTAGCATACTGCTGAGATGGGTTTGGAAGACAGAATGTCACTTTTACTCCAGCTAGCTCTTCCTGTTTCCTTGCCTTTCTCTTAGAATTAGTGAGTGTTTTAAAGAGAAAAGTTCATATCGTGGTTAATCCTGTTGGATTGAAGACTGTGAAAAAGACAAGTATAAGGAGTCTCTCCCTCCTTATCCCCTTTTTCTTTTACATCCCAGTTCAGCTCTCAGATGAAGTGTTCCATTATTCTGCCTGAATACAAGTGACAGAAGAGTATTCTCAGCAGTCAGGGGGACGTATGACCAACCCAATTAACAGGGGGTTTGGAGGAATCCCTTTCTGTCTCCTCTTTCACACCCAGTGATGTCCTGCCTGTTTGCATGGCTTTGCTAGGGCCTCTGGCTACCATGATGCAGAGCATCTCCTGCCAGCAGCACTCTGCCCAAAGGGGGAGACAGGAGACAGAATTTGACCCAGACAATAAAAACAACTGAAATGTTCATGGATTTGTGTGGCTTGCATTAATTTACCCTTCCAGAGGCCTTTGCTCAGCAGAAACCACAGCTCTTTTGCTTAGAATATGAGACGCATTGGGGGGGGGGGGGAAGGATTTGTAGTACTTCCTTTCTTCTGGTTCCAAGAACACCTGAGTTTGAAACGGGTCCATTTACTTTGCCCTTGTTTATTTCTGGCTTACACTGGAATTAACCTGTTCTGTTTCAGTTCCGTACAACCTATTCCTCAATGCATTGGCCCTCAGTAGTCTCGCAGTAGCGAGCACAGAGCAAGGCATAGTGCTCCAACAGCAGAAAATAGGTCTACTCCACATCCCAAAGAGCTGCCAAAGAGAAGATAGCCAGCTGTCTTGGATAACAAACAGCCATAAAAAATTAGAGTGAACAAGGGTACAGCAAATGGCAGTGCAATCAAGAACAATGGATGTTAGAACTGGAGACAGATGGTGGGTGGATTTCAGCTCAGGACATGCATTTTTAGCTCTGGCCTCCACAGATTTGGAAGCCTCCAAGCACTGCCTTCCCACCTTTCCACAATGTCTCCATCACAGGGATACTCTAAAGATGTACTGGACTGTGTATCCTTTGTGCTGGGACAGACTCAGAAGAAAAGGATCCACATGCACTCTCTGGGTTAGGTAGCCGGTTAAGGGAGAAAGGGCAGAAAAGATACAAATCCACTCAGGGCAACAAAGCCTGGCATCTGGCTAAAAATACCCTGAATGGAAACAAAGCAATAAGAGGGAAGAGCAAGGTTGGCCTCTACTTACCAGGATTAGCAGCAAGTGTTTTCTGCTTGTACCTCATAACTAAGAGTCCAGACACTTGTGCAGGAGGGTATAGACCAACTTTCTAACCACCTCAGCCTGCCAAAAGGGACTTGATTCTCTACCTGCCTCAAAGGGAAGCAGGTCCCTTTCACAGGTCACCCTCTCACAGTGTATCTGGAGTCAGGCCTTCTCACTTCTTCATGGTGAAGCAGTTTTGTTTCATACAAAATAAAGAATAGATTCCTTTCATATGAAAAAACAAGAAAACAAGTATGAGTAACACTATAGCCTGGCTCCAGCCTGGACACCCTTCTGGAACAGTTAGGATCCACTGGATAGAGCCACTCTCCTGATAAATGAATATTTCAGACAAAACCTAAGTGATTTGAAACAAGAGACCCAGAACAACCAAATCCAGAGTTTTCTGCTGTCTACTTCTATGGCAGACTTGCATGAAGGGCAGTTGTTTGAGTCCCTTTGGGATTTTAACCAGGTCTCTGTCACTCCAGATGGATCAGCATACTAGATGGCAGGATGGTAGAAGTCAAATGCAGAACCACTACTGATCCTCTTACAGCATATAAGTAGTGCTCATGTCAGAACCTCTGGGCATGTCATGCCATCTGAAATACCCTAAAATATTCATGATGTCTCTACAAAGTGGATAGCTGTGAAACAGGATTCATGAAGGAAGAGATCTGGACCTTTCCTGAGAGGAAGCCAGAAGTCAGATGGATATCCTAAAATGGCTCTTTATGTCTGTGAACAGTTAGGCAGTTGAATGGAGCCTTTCATTTTCTAGATAAGTGATCTGCTAAGAAAGCGCTTGGAAATACTGACAACCTTGGCATTCTATGCAACTAGAAGCAGGCTGCTGTGGCACTTGCCCAACTTCTGCCCAAGAGTGCAGGTTAATGACAAAGATAACCTATTCATAACCTCTTGGTCTTCTTTTTCTGCCACTTCTCACATTCACCAAGCTAATCCAGAGCTGGGAGAAATGACAAATACAGGGCAACTATAGAGTTAACTGCTTCAAGTAGTCCCAAACAGAACAAGAGAAACAGATGAGCCAAGAACGTCATGTACCATGGGAAAGCTAACTTATGGCAAAGCCTATAATTCACTCTATAAGGTAACATTGGTCTCCTCATGCACTCTAAACCCTGAGGCAGCAATCAGCACCTAAGAAGCTTTTTTTCTTGCATCAGTATCTGGTATAAATCAATCACTAGCAGAAGAGAACAGTAAAGAGGTTGACAGTTACTTGTGGGTTTAAATAAGACTGCATGGAAAGCACAGTAATAGATCCGTGTTGAAGGTTCAGCAAACCATGTTACCAACAGAGCTTACACTGTGCCAGGTCCTCCATCTCCCAGATATGGGGATCTATCACTAGTCACATGGCATTCGACTCATGTTGACCCACATGATGAAGGCACTTATTAAACAGGCTGAAATGCTTTCAGCATTTCTAGCATTTGACACTTGCTTTTGTAGGTAAGCATGCCTACCTATCAGATATCATTTATAATCCACAGCATTTCTTCTTCCCTTGTCATTGCTTTTCCAGCCACCTTATGATTCATTGCTGAAAAACTAAGTTACCAATTAAAACAATTTTTCACTTTAGGATATAGCTTATATTTTGCTCTGAGAGGAGAAGTCTCATAGATTCACATGCTGATTAGGTAAAGCTCTGAAGTAAGGAGGTATCTACTCTAGATCTTGCATACTCAATAATATCCAGTGTTTACCTAGAACAGTATCAAACACTGTTTTCTTTCCTAACAGTATGAGTCCGTTTGCTAGGGAAAGTATCATCAGACTTGGTGAATTTTGCTTCTTTTCTTCCCTAACACAAATATAGATTTTATGTATTGATTGATCTCTGCCTTCCTCCCCAGCTTCAGCTATGTCATCTTGGCATAATCACAGGAACAAGACAGACTGAAACAGAGAATTAGAATAAGGGCAGCCCAGGTCACTAACATAGCTTTTGGCCCTAGGACACCATTTAAATTCAGTTCATTGCAGTAATGCACAACTATATATACCTGTCATTCACCACACTTAGAAATGGATCTGACAGCTGTTCCAACTTAGTAGCTCTACACTAATGCTCAGCCCTCCCCAGCAGAAGCTCCCACCACTTGTGTAACTGGTCCCTCTGGGCTGCCTCAGTAGGAAGCTGGATGACCAGCTGAGCCGTGACACTAGAGCAGTTCAACCTATAAACGAGAGATAAGGTACAAAAGGCAGAAGGGTCTGCTTTACTACTGCCAATGTAAAGTTATTTGGTAGGAGAGTGACAACCTCCAGTCCATCAGCTTTAATCAGTTCTAAGAGGGTTTTGTTTGGTTTTGGGGTTGGTTTGTTTGTCTCAAAGAACAGCAAAGTGACATTAGGAATCTTGACAGCCTAATGAGCCAGAGACTTAATCTTGCTGACAGAAATGCCCTGTTCTAAAAGGAGTCTGCCTTGCTGTTTGGGGAAACCCCAAAAAGCACCAGAGAATATTTTTTTTCCATATGGTTATAAGAAGAATCAGAGCTCCCAGAGCTGGTCAGAGACAGGACAGTGGCCTGTGACTTTGCCTGCAGATGGGGTTAAAGGGCAGCTTCCAGTAGAAGTAAGTTTTCTGTATCTCTAGGTTAGAGCTGACCTTACCTTAAGATGCTGGTCTTACACTCAAAATCCTGCCCATAATACTCCTGACTCCACAAGAGCTCAAGCTTCTTTGAAACGTGTAAAGACAGTAAATCAGATTCTTACCTGCAGGAACCAACCTAAGAGCACTTCACAACAGGACCTGTGAAGCTTTGCTCCAGAAGCAGAGATTCCCACATTTTTTACATTGTGTTAGCTTTCCTAGGTTCTCCTCACTTATAATGGTTTCTTATACTTGCTGATGTAAAGGAGAGCATATTGTGGAGCAGTTTTCCTAGCCCATGCATGACTAGCATAAGTGAGAACTCCCATGTTGCCCTGGATGAATCAGTTCAAGTCAGTCCACTGGGCAACAGAGCACTGGATCGATAAGCTTGCTGGTGGGATGACTGCCATAGCTCTCATCAAGCTCTTAAGACATCTCATGCATAAGGATAGAGTAGTCAGCTAAAGAACTGCTGTGCTGGAGAAGATCAGCAGTAACATGGACAGGTAGCCAGCTTGTCACCCTGACAATGTCAAAACAGACTGTTCCCCTGATGGATAACACATCTCCAGGCTGTTGCTAAGACAACAAAAATCCATTTATTATGCATAAATGGGCACACTTCATCACTGGACTTATTAACCAAGGCCATGCCACTTACTCTTTAGCTACTTAAGTGGTTTAGGCCAGATGCCACGTTTCAATTCCTTCTTCTTGAAGGAACAGATTCAGCTGCAACTCAGTGTATCCATTTTTTAATCTTTTCTTCCTACAATTGATTTCCTCTCTCCAAAGATACAAGAAAGAAGGGATGTCTAGTTGCTTCCCATCATTTTCTCACAAGGTTGAACCAGGCGTTGACTGCATCACAATGCTTTGAATCACCAAACTGTTTTCCTTTCCACTCTGCTTCTGAGCTCAAGCAGGGCAAGGCAACAGCCCCACTCCATGACTGGCCTGCCTGAGGTCAGCCTGATGTCACTCAAACTAAATAGATGCAGGCTAGGAGGAAAACAGAAGCAGAAATAAAGCTTAGTTTTCCTCACCTGCACACACTGCCAGGCTGCTCAGCCTGATTTATTTGAAAACTTTAACGTACTGCCTTCAGATTTCCCATAAAATAATATTTTTTTTTAAAGGTGTTAATTTTTTAAAGTCAAGAGCGTTTGCAGTGCAAAATGTTGCATCCAAGAAAAGCAAAGGAGTCTGGATAGCCCTCTCATATGTTGGGCTCAGGACTCTGCTGACATCCAGTAAGAGCAGCTTTCTCTGCCTCCTGTCTTATTCACAGCAATGGGCTATCTGGTCTCTCTGGCCTCTAGGGAAGAGTCTTCCAAGAGAGTTTTTGGGCCCATAATAACAAGTATCATGGTATCACACTACAGTTACAGGTGTTGCAGTGTTGCAGTAAGACCATCACTTTACCTCAGTGATTATGAACCCCGGACCTACTATGCAGCATAATTTAATACTCTAAACTCAGTCCTACCAAAAAAGCCCCAAACAAAACACCTGAACAAAAAACGCACCCGTGTACACACACAACAAACCCAAACAGAAACAAACAAAAACCAACAAAACAATTAAAAATGGTAAAGAAGGACAACTAAAAGCTCTAGGAAGGCACAGAAAACAAGCATCTGAGGTCTGCCTGATCCCTCACACTACTGTCTGTGACTAGCACTATGTTCAGCTACTCTTAGAGACAAAAATAGTTCTGCACTTATGTAGGACATGTTATAGTACTGTGGGGAACCCATCACCAGACACCAGGCATCTGCTATCTCACCATTCTGTTTTGTTATCCATTACACTGTACTTCATATGGTTTGAAGACAGCAGAATGAATATGGCACTGGAAAAATAAACAGCCAGGGATAAATAAGGCAAATATCTTTTTCTGTCAGGAATTTAAGGGTTTACCTTTGATCTTACCCTCAACAACAAGCCAGTGAAGAAGATAAAACACCCCGGATCTTCCTTAGCCACAGCTTATTCATAGAAGAGGGAATTCTTATGAGCTTTGAGAGTGGCCACAAAGTAAGAATGATACACCTACTGAGCACTTCCAAGAACATGGCAAACTTTTGAGTGAACACTGTGTTGCAGAGAACTGAAGTGATTCAGATTTGGCAGGTTTGGCCAGAGATGACTGGGAAATATTTTAAGGAATAGTCAAAACATCTCATTTAATGTGTTTTAAAAAGTGATGATTTTGTTTCAGAACAACCTTTTATATATAAAGCTGTTATATATATATAAAAAGTTGTTCTGAAATGTAATATATATATAATGATATAATATATATTAAGAGTTGCCAGAGTTACGTTAAAAAATCCCAAATGCAATATTTCACATTTTGCTCTTCTTTTGTTAAATAAATTCTGTTTGGCCAACATATGAAGGATGAAAAGGAAAGAAGAGAGCCTAGTAACTATCACTTGATTTTTTTGAGGCCACAAGTTGCTCTATTGACTTAGAGCATCTCTTCAGCTCATTGCAGCAAGAAACTCCGCAGCTATCAACCTGCTTGATGAAGAAGTCCCCTTGCTTTCCATGTGGCTTCCTCCAAGTAGAGTCAGGTGATGCTGCACATCTCCACACATAGCAACTCACAAACAAGTAATGAGTAGTGCAGAAATGAGATGATACCTCCAATAGCATTTCTCACTCTTCTAAGTCAGCTGGGAGCTGAGACCTCTACTAACAGTAATCAAGAGCATGTTGACATTTTTCTGAGTAACTAGACTTATTCTTTCCTCCAGAGAGAGAATAAAATGTTCCATGATTTAGTCATAGCCTAAAACAAACATGCCACAGAATGAAGTGCTTTGCTTGCAATCCCATTGCTTTTTCTAAAACAGACTCAAAGGCCTCTTTTCTGCTCAAGGTAGAGGTACAAATCATCTCTATTCCTTCAGTCCCAAAGTATTTAATTATAGTGGCCATGTCTCTCTCTTTTCCACTTGCCTAGGAAGCCAAGAAGGGATGACAGGATGGTAAATCTGCTGGTTTTCAAGGGTACAAAGAGGTCATCACCTCCAAATCATATGTGAGCAATGGATTTCAGTAAAATACTGAAAAGAACAGAGCTGAAAAGTGAAAAAGGAAAAGCAGCTCCCACCTCTGCAATATGATTTTGCATCACAGAATTTGGCTTAAGGCAGTAAAGTTTTATGCATTTATTCTATGGCCATACAGACCCTTTCTGCCTTTCCTCACAGATAGCTGACATGCCCTCTTCATGCAGGGACTCTCACAAGCCTTTTCTCAGAGTACATAAACAAAACCCAGTTTTAACCCCATCCCTGCAGAATCACACATACAGGCTCCCACACCACAACTTTTCATCTAGCTCATCTTGACCCAGTAACCTCCTGCCAGCCTTCACTCCCTGAACCTAGCAGTATGTAGAAGCAACTGTAAGATGACAGACATTCATAAAGCCAGGTGGAAACAACCTCACTAGAGCTCCTCTCCCTACCTAGGCCACTCTCAGGCTGTGGTCATCTCTGATCAGTTTATGCTGGGAAACCACAAGCTGGTTGGCCACACAGAGCATGATCACCGTTTCTTGGTGGTACAACTGAAACTACGGAGAAAAGTCATTACAAACTGTTATCGTTTGTAACACCACCTTCCTCCTTCTCTCCCTCCCCAGAAATGCTGCCTCCTGTGCACATGCAGCCTCCCAGGATGCTCTGTTCCACTGCATCAATAAAAAGCAGGAGTGAGATTCACGTCCTGGAACTCTTAGAAACTACATGCATGTCTATAAACTTTTACATCCTCAACCCAATGTACCACCCCTACTTCAACACGGGCTGCTTGCCCTAAGATCACAAAATGGAGATGTGAGATGCCCTAAGATCACAAAATGGAGATGGAGATCACTGCTGTGGAGACAAGAATGCTACTGTGTTTGTTTCTCTGTCAGGGCCACTTGGATGATCCACTTACTGGTGTGATGGAGAATTCAAATTGATGACACCATGACCCACTTGCTGATCAGTGAAGCAAGAGAGACCCCAGTCAGAGACCTACAGGGACATTCTTTGCCATCAGCCATTGGCCTTCAGCCATTTAGCTGGTAAATTATATAAATTATATAAAGAACTGAAAGAACATGGAAGGACCATTATGAATAATTACATTTTGGCTACTTCTCTGAAGTTAGAAGTCACAGGGAAAAACCTCAGAGTTAGTGCATCTATGGTGACCTGAATCTTGTTTCCCACTCATTCACTTCAGAGAGGATGACAAGAAATGTCAGTGGAATCAATGAAATAACAGTGGGACAAGGACGAGAAAGAGACTCACCCCTCTCATCCAAACAGACCCTGTAACACTGCTCCCTGGCTCCCTGTTGACTAGGGCTCACATTCTTCTCTGCAGCACATCTCAGGGACTCATTCTCCCCAGCATAAAGAGTAAGCAAAATACCAGTAGATCGAAATCACAGTTTTGAATGCTATCAGTTGCAAAGACAGTGGAAATTCAGGACAACCATATCTGTGACAGAAGAGGGACAGCAGTGATATGAATATCTTTGCTTTTAATTTGATAGCATAAATGTGTCATGCAATAAGCTGAAAATATTTTGAGAGCCCCCAGCTTGAATCTCCGCCAAGAGAACTATTTTTAGTGGAATGTGTTTAGCTCGCTTGTTAAAGATTTAAACCTAGGCAGTAATTGCAGTTACTCTTCTGTCTGATTTAAGTAGGCAACATTTATTAATGTACAGTGATTAAGTCAACTATTCCAAAGTAAGCCACAAGGACTTAAAGCAATCAGGAAACAGTATAATATCCTGGCTGAAAGAAGTCGGCCCTGTGACCTAAAGTATGATCTGATCCATGAGAAATAGCCTATTAAGGCAGACTGGAGGGACTAGAACTGTAAGTTATGAAGGAGAATTTGATTTATCCCTCTAAAAGCAAAGTGATAACTGACTGATCAGAGCAAACTCTGTCATAGATTTTATAGACCAGTTAGTTCATGCAGGTCTCCGAACAGCTCTTGTTTTAGAGTAAGTCCATGTGAGAGCTGGATTCAGATTAGGAAAGAGGCTCATCTATGATCAAATCCTGATCCATATTATTATTCTGTGTTCACACACCTTAAATCTGAGTACAGTATCCTGCATACTCACTCTTTAAAATGTCCTGATTGAGCAGCATAGTTCTCCTGCCCTGTCTCTTTTGCCAGTGTTCATGTGTGTACAAGCTCTTTAGGAACAGATAAAACAAGATATAATTACCCTGCAACCTGGGGGTGAGGGAAATTGCTTTTGATGATGATATTCTGAATGTCCAGTGATTTTTGCTGAGTTGTTTTATGCGGAAGAAACTAAGTCTACAAATTATCTGCTTCAGCTGTTTGTGAAAAACACCTCATTAACAGAAGCACTTTTTTCCTAAAGAAGCCTGGTACATATCTACTGGGTAAAAGGACAAATGGCTATAATCTTTGAATACACAAGACTACATAGAGTAGGTATTTCATAGCTGCACAAACCCCATAATTGAACTTCTGCCCTAGGGGTAAGTTTTCCTGCAGTGTAAGTGCTTCCAGATGCCATAAAGGGGTCATGTTCCTTGTCAGGAAAGCAGAGCTTTACATCCAGTTCATTGTTATCCCCAGCTGTCTTTCCCCACGCCACCCTCCCACCCCCACCCCCACCCCCCCCCCCCCAATGAGGCTCATTTTCCAACAGTCATTCAAGCAAATGTGCTCATTTCCCAGTTCCCCCGCAATTCCCCACCACAGTATAACAAAGTGCAGATTTTGCATGGCTACATTCCAAACTCTGTGGTGTTAAAAATCATAGCAGCAATGGAAAAGCATATAGCCTCAATAAACATAATGTAAGACTTGAACTAGAGGTGACTCAGTGGTAGTCAAACAGATGCTATATGAAAATAGAATGGTTTCTATGTACTCAGCGATTAACCCATAGAGCTAGTACCTTCACACTAGGTTTTCATGGTTTGCAAAGCAGCAAAAATTACTCAGTCTGAATTAAACTGGTGACCTCATCTCAGTACACTGATTCTGGGTGTCCATCTCTGAACACAGTAACCATAAACAGCAAGTCCCTTCTCCTATAATTACTTTGGAATTCATCTTTGGTGTCAGTCACACGAAAAAAGGCAACAACCATGCCCATCCAGTATTTGGACCTCTTCAGCTCAGTAGCAAAACATTCACTGATTCAGGACAGCTCAACAATGGCTGAGAAAGGAAAGTTCAGACCACAACTTGCTGCAGAAAAAAAAAAAAAACTAAAAAAATTGAAAGGAAAACAGTGGACATAACAAAAGGACAACACAATCCCTTTATCTTCCTCAAAGTATTAATGAGAAACTCTTGTGTGTGCATTTGCAATGCCTGTCCCTTGTTACCAAGCACTAGCTGTCACTTGCTTGGGTTACCAGACCTGTTGATTGAAGAACAGCTTGGGAGACTTCACAGTTCAGGCTGACAAGCAGCTGACCCTAAAACACTCAGGCCCAAAGTCTAGGGAAGGATTTTATACCAACTTACTCAATTTTACCAATAATAGCTCTGGGAGAGACAGCTTCAAGCCACTGTAGTTGCGGTTTTCAGACTGTCTTTCAATACAGATACAGTCCTACCTAAATAGCCCTTACCAGTCCCTCTTCCCTCAGAAAACAACCCATTTTTTTAGTCAAAAAAAAGATCAGTTGATCTTTGTAATAAGAAGGTGTTGGACGTTTACAGCAACCCACTCCTAATCTCTTTAGTGTCTATTCTGTGAATTCCCCCAGCAGGGAAACCCACACTATTCTGTGGGCTTCCTGTTGAATGTTGTCACTGCCTGATGACAAAAAAGCAAATGTATGTATAGTCTTAAAGGTCTGGAGCTAGATATTTAGAGCTCAGTCAGCACCTGGGCCTCATAAGGCTGTATTTTCCCCAGTAAAGTTCACTAAATATTTGGAAGATCTGAAAACTACTGAATTGTTAGTTCATAAACAAAAAAGAGAGGGGAAGTGCACCATGCCTCTCCTAAGCTTCTGTTGGACCAGAAAGCAAACATGTTGTGCCAAGCCTTCTTCTCTTTGGGGGCTTATGCCAAGGCTAGGATTTCGATCTGATGTGTTAGCACAGATAATTCCAAGTCACATCCCACCCTTACAAGAGGAGGGCAAGGAAAGCCACTTGCTACACTGTGAACTTTCCAGGAAACATTGCCAAACAGCACATCCCTGTGCCCCTCCCTGTGTTGAAACTTCACCAGTTCAGACAATTTCTTACTCCTGTTGTTGCAATTAACCTTCAGAGAAAATTCTTAACTACAATCTTATACCTATGAGGAACTGATGCAGATGATTAGCCTAGAAATGGTGTCCTTATTGCAATTCGACAGTTCTTTCTCCTCCCTGGATGATATCCTGACCCCTTCCCCACAGCCTGGGAGTCCTTGCTCACTTAAAATTGAAGGACAATTATCTCCAACAGAGAGGTGTTCAAATCTTCTTCCTTAACTGGGACACTGGAAATTAAAAAGTCCTCCCCTCACCCAGTGCTGCACTTGAGAGATCCTGCAGAAAATCAGGCACAGTTTTACCTGTAATCTGTGCCAATATGCTAAACGTTTCAAAGAAAAAAGCCTGGGTCAGTATTATCTCTGACAGCCAGAACATGATATGCTTGGATGAGGAGTTTGGGGGGAAGGAGAGGGAGGGATCAGCCTCTCTTGGATCTGTGCTTGGCTCCTCTTCACACAACACCTGCCTCCAAGCACAGACTCCCACCCGACCCCACTGTTCCACACAGCACTCACCCCACCCCCAAATCAGTACTGTTTCGTACTCACCATGTCATAAACATTCAGAATCACTGGTTCATTTGCCATTGTTGATTGCAGTAGAGGCTGGATTAAAACCTTTCAGTCCCTGCCAGATGTGTGTTGCTGCCCCCAGGGTATGCTTTTACCCTGAGCCAGATAGAAGGAAATGCCTCATCCTACAGTCTCTGAAGGAAGGAGCATGGAGGGAGGATGAAAGGAGGGAATTCTTGTGGTTGAGGGGGTAAAGTTGGTTGCAGGGAGGCTGGAAGGCTTGGGCTGGTTTTGCTGGTTGTATAGGGTTTTTCTGACCCCTCCACAGCACGACAGATCCGAGGTTTCTTTCTAACTCTGTAGTGCACCTCAGGGTCTGTAGACTCACATACCACTGTAACCAGGCACCGTCCACACTCGTAAATCCCGATCCACAGAAGACAAACAGACTGAGCCCAAAGATAAGCCCTCTTCTGGCACCGTGAGAGAGGTGGGTGGTCGCAATGAACCTGTGCGCTAAGGCACGGAGCAGCTCCCGAGCAGGGCCCTTCTCGACAGACCGACCGCCGGCAGCGCGCCCTGGCCTGCCGGGAGCTCTCCGCGGTGCTGGGGCTCGTCGCGCCGGTGGACGGGAGCTGTCCGCCGTGCTGGGGTTCGGTCCGCGCTCAGGCGCTCCGGGGAGGGCTCTCCCCCCCTGGCAGGACATGGCGAAGAGGCTGTGCCAGAGGGGCTCCAGCGCCGGGCTCGGCGGTGGGAGGAGGAAGAGGAGGGGGCTGGCTGCCCCCGGGGCAGAGGGGGGATGCTGCAACCCCCATCCTGCCGCAACCGTGCCGGCAGACCCGGCGTCGGCGCCGAAGTTAGTGGGCAGTTCTCCGCAGGAGATAACGCGGGATTACCCGGCGCCGGAACCGGAGGGAGGAGGATGAGGAGCAGGTGCTGCTTCTAGGCACGGCGCGGGGCCGGGGCAGGGGACCCTCAGCTGTGCGCGTTCTGCTCTCAGCCAGGGTCAGTCCTTATTTCGGGATCAGCTCGTCCCGAGCCGGGCAACCCCTACTGACAGCCGGTGAAACCTACCCCGTCCTCTACTGGCTGGACGCATCTCTGCATGGCACACAGTGGGAAGGCGGGGAAGGGACGAAGCGACTGGGCAGAGCGAGTAGTTTCACTTCAGGCAGCGGCAGGGTCTGGAGCTTCTTCTGTCCTGGAGCTAGTTTACACTCGTGTTAGGTCCGGGCAGCTCTGCAATGCCTTGCCAGCAAACACTTCCCTCTGACCTGAATGAGAGAGTCATTTACAAAATCCACTGCGGTAAATGCATCTTCCCTGTGCTCCTCCTCTTTCTTTAAAGGGAAAGCAGAGTCTGTGGTGGCGCTGAGAAAGGGTGCAGTTGAGAGGGGAAAGAAGAGGGCTCCTGCACCCAGAAATCTACAGTGGTGGAGGAATTCACATGTTGACCTTAAGCGTTCTGACACCACAGACTTTCTGAAGCAGCTCCCCCTACTCCCCCCAAAAGAGGCAGGGATGACCTCATCTGAGTTGGAGGCGTATCTAAGGCTTTCTGCCAGCTCACAGCCAACCAGATCTCAACGAAAATTGCAGGGAGCCCGTTACATCATCAAAGCCCAGCATGCCCCAGCCCTTCCCGATACTGTCGTTATCCACATGGGAACCATCCTGTCTGGGAGAAGGGCTCACCTCCCTTTGTCAGGAGCAGAAGGACAAGACCATAGAGCTGCAGCCTTGTAAATAGTTGTTACACAGTGTGTAGGGTGATTTGTGGTGAAGGCAGGCAGCATGAAAGGAGAGCGAGTCCACATCCTGCATAGCTAAATGTCAGCCCAGAAGAGTCAGATATGAAACTTTTCCTCCAGCCAGTGCCTGAGGAGACCCAGAACTGCTTTGCCCTAACAGTATGCATTTGCATTTTGAAAGAGCAAAGCCATGGCTCAAGCCTGGCCATGATGGCATGCAATGGGGCAGAGACTCCAGCACAGTAATTTCTAACAGGCTAGTAAGTCCAAGGGTGGGCTAGGCAATACCACACATGGCACAGCGGGTGGGGCCAGCACCCCAACCACCCTGTAACCCATCAACTCCAACTTCTCTGTTAGGTGCCATTAACCATCTGGCTCAGCAGCCTGGGCCTGCAGGAGCAGTTTGTGCAGGTCAGAAAAGGGGCCTCCTCGTCCCCACTACTAGACTCCAGCTTCTGCTCAGAGAACAGACTGAGCCCCATCAGCATTTTAAAGACCATGAAGCAATGAAAAGCTCCCTCTGCAAGGGGTTGCCATTACTTATGCCCTAACTTATAAAACAAACCTTCTACTGAATCACACAGGGCTTGTGCCAAACTGTCAAAGATCCTGAGACTGTCACTTTGGGCACGTGTCTTGTCCTGGTGATGGTGATGTTTTAAGGAGACGTGAAAGAGAGGGAATAGCTGATATTAGACCAACTGATGTAATTGGAAAAGTGGCACACAAGCTCTTTCCACGCTTGTCCACATGGTTACTTGCTAAATTAACTGCAATGTCGGCTGTGCCTAGAGTTCACCAAGATAAATTGAGAGACATAAACCAGATCCATGCTCCAGAGACAAATATCTACAAATATCTAGGACTGGGAGAGGTGACAGGCAGCCACAGTCTTAGATGCTTGGTCCTGTAAACATTTCTAAAATAATAACTGTGGGGAGGGGAAGCTATAAATTAAGAGCAGAATTCCACTTCTAAATTTTAGAGATACAAGCAGGGAAAAAAAATTAAACCAAAAGCTTGTCTTTAAATTCACCTTCTTGCTTTAAGAGATCAAAGCCAGTCTAAATGTGCAATTGTTATTTAAAGGACTTCTGCTGTAGGACAGACAGCAAATGTCACTTGCACATTAAGACCTGGATTCACTCCCCCCAACTTGAAATGTAACTGCAAGAGCTACATTATGAATACCATTGCTCTAGGCTCCCTTTTCTTCCCCTTCATAGAAGGGAGTTGCTCCACGTGGTGACTTAGCCTCATCGGTGATCCTTTGAAAGTTCCTTCTTCTACCCCATTCTATTCTAGGCGACTTATTCTAACTCCAGACAGAAGGGATCAGTATGAATACAAATGTCCTGACATTAATATAAGCTGTTTAACAATCCCATAAACTCTTTACAAGGCTTGCCTTGGGCTGTGTTGAAGTGTTTCATCAGCAGCTCAGACTGACACCAGCCAAGAAACTGAACTGTTCTATTTCAGGTGTGCGAGTATGAACCTGCAGACAGCCCCGCTGCCAACAGGCACCAGAATCCACGTCTTGCCCTGTAAAAGAATCAAAATTTAAATAAATGGCAAATACAGAGGAAAAGATTCTTCTTACTACTTGCTAGAGCAGCTGGAACTTTGAGATCTGTTTTGAATTTTTCCTTAAACCACTTATGCTACTTTTAGGACAGAGCAGAAACACATTTTTTGTATGCATATGCTTAAAGTTGGACAACACCTCAATTCACATTTAAGCAGTTTGTTGCAAGGCCTGATTTTCTCAGATTCTTCACATCACTAGCACTCCCTTCCAAGGGATTAATGTATACAGTTTAGCTGTGGTCATCCACACTCACTATTCATGGCATAAGTAAGTGTGCATCTTAAAGGATCACTCTCTAAAGCAGACAATGTGGACTTACATGTCTTCTTACGTTAAAAAAGAGGCAAAAAGGGTTAAAAGGAAAATAATGCCACCATCCAACATGGGTTAGAAAACCAAGAATCAGGTACAGACTTCAGTAATTACCTGGTACATTTTTCAAGGAGGTAACTGAGAGCTTCGGCCACCTCCTCCAGGTCCCAGTCACAAAAGTGACAACGCTGGGCACTGTGAACAGTGCTGTGACATTTCACCAGGGAGAAGAACAAAAGAACAGCAGTACAAAAAAGAACTAATGGTTGTATTAGAGGTGAGAGTGGTATCTGAGGGTCTGCTTGTGTTACTATTCAGAAGTTGCACTTTAACATTTTTTCTTAATTTACACTCATGTACTTTCAAAGGCTCCTTAGCAATCTACTAGGGGCTTTCAAGCATGTTTCACAGTGGGGCTGCTCAGTTTAAACTTCAAGATACTTAATGGTCTGGTCTCTACATCAGCTACATCACTGCTGGCTGTCCATTATACTTTTTGACAACTTCTCATTTTGGATTACATATAATGTTTTTGCCCATGTCAAGCTGTCATTATTATTCCATTATGAGTACATCAGCCAAGACTATCCTTTTTAAAGGAAGTATAAAATAGTCTTCTAAAAACTAGAAATAGTATTTTTTTCAGGTCCCTGAGAATGGTGAAGAGTATTCAAGAATGTAAAGAGTTGCAGTGCCCTTCTTTCATTTACAACAATAAATCACATCCTGGGTAGGTGCTGGAGCTTTGTAGCCTTATTCCGGGACTGTCAGAGGAGGTACTTAGATTGAAACCTGGGCTTTGTTAGTCCTGCAGATTTAAAGTCCACCCATCAAGGAAAGCACCCAAACCTTCAAATTACAGAGCTCATGTACGCACCTTACATCTTTCCACCACACAACAAAGGATGACTTGGGCTCCATTCCCAAAGCAATTTATGTATTTTACACCGGGGGAAGACAATCCACAGAAAAGATGGAAGTTCCAGTACTTGCTCTTAGACATGTTCCCTAGCTACTAAGCTGCACTCCTTCAGCACCTTCAAAATCCCTATTGGTTAGAGTCCAGCCATTAGATGCCCAGGAATTATGTGTCTCTTTTTAGTCAAGCTGAGTATCCTATTCTGCAGCAATATCTTTCTAGAAAAGTTAGCAAAGGTAGTGGTAAGGATGTTGATTAAAGAGATGCATAAAGGCATCCCAACTTATTCACAGAATTTAGGTATCCTTTATTATCCCTTATCCCTGCCTTTCTTTGCAATCCTTTCATAGAACCTGAACACAAAGGAAATAAAGAAACCACAAAAATATTGAAAGGTGTCTCAAAATTAGTCCTAATTTTTAACTTTTCCATTGAGATTTTTGATTGTATGTGTAAGGTAGGGTAAAATACAACTAGCTAGGCTTACAGCTTGGTAACAGTAGTTAGTAACTACAAGTGCTCTACCATCTTTACTTTGGTTGTATTAACTTATTTACAAATCACTGTGGTTGGTTGGTGGATTGTTTTTCGGAGTTGTTGTTGGGCTCCCCCCCCCACCTCCAGAATAGTAAAACTTAATTCCCTTTTCTTATTTATTTGCTGTTTTACCTGCATGTTGGATGATTAGCCAGCAGATACAATAGCATGCTGTGATTCTCCAGGGCTATTATAGAATCCAGACAACACAAGGAACCTTTTAGTTTCTGAAATAAACACACCAAACACCACATCGGATGACAGGTATATCCACAAGTGCCTTCTGATAGTTTCAAGGCTACTGTGCTCTACTGACCAGCACCACATATAGGTATTACAATGCCAGTTTCACTTGATTCATTTTACTCTGTCACTCAAAAATCTCTGTTATTTTAAAGAGTGAGATATCCATTTATGCCTAAGCAAATATGGTAGCTCTCTAACTCCCCGGGAGAAGCTTGTCTCTTGTTTGATTAAATACAGAGGGTGGGCAGCTCATTTGCTCTGAGCAAAAAGAGCTTCAGCGTTAGACTCTGAAAGTTGATTTGTTTGATCTCTGAATGCAGATAGCATTTTACAGCTTTCCAAGGTTTAGTGACGGGTTTTGTTTAACCCAATATGTTCTGTAAGATATACCTGGAGGGCTCTAACAGGCCCCTGCACATAATCTGTATGAGCAAACAGGCTGTGGCTAACCATTAGACATGTGTACACTACTCGGACAATTCTTAATTCAAGCCAAAACCCACTGTAGTGCTTTCTCAAACAAAATTGTTCATATATAAAAAGATCAAATAGTGAAGAAACATCTGCAGGTAAAGAAAAAATATCTATCAGGATTTGGAGATGCAACTCTATATTTTTCCCCTCATTCCTCCCACCCCCAAATTTTCATAACCCTGCTGTGGTACACACACATGGCATAATCTGGCTACCAATGTTTTTGAATACTGCTATAATGTAAACTGAAATGCATGCCAAAGAAACCAGTGACAGTGTCCCATCCCACTCACATTCCCTGAGCTTAGTTTGAGGTCTTACTTGGCAATGGCAAATGAATTGAAAGTACTCATTGCACAAAGGCAGCCTGCAGCAGTGCACATTTCCCATTTTCCACCTATTTTTGTTGACACTATAAGAGCAGCTGCAGCTTTAGTCAGTATTTACAGCCTTTCACAAAGGACCTACGTGCTAATCTCTTTCAAGTCTAAATGCAGGAAGATGCTGGTTAACAGTGCCAAAGCAAAAAGCTGTGTTTGTTTCTGCAGAGCTACTGAAACCCAAAGCTTCAGATTAAATACATTTGTCATTGAGGAAGGCAGAAGCTACCACAGATGTCTTGGAAGTGTATTGGTCAGAAGCAGATTATCTAAATTTATTTTCTCCATCGCTTATGAACAATCCTGTAACACAGAAGTCAAATCATCGTCTGAACAGCAAGCAAAAAATGTGAACCCAGACACTCAAAGGGTGAGGAAAAAACAATTCTGTCTTGCAACAGTGATGGAGAAAGTTCAAGGCCAGGTAGGGCAGAAAGACTGCAAGAGGTACAAAGGCCTCTTGCAAAGCTGGTGAAGCACACATGTAAGGACGTGTTTCTTACCCTTCACTAACCTCCTGAATCCAACCTGATTTTGGGATGCTGTTCCCACACTGCACCCTTGCTAATGTCTCAGTCTCTTCCTCCAATTCCAGGACAACAGCTCCCCATTAAACACAGTCAAATGGCTATCCTGTGGTACCAAATACACCAACACCCAGTGAAGAATCAGGGAAGAAAGAGGAATGGGAGAGCAGCAGTCCTGGCTCCACAAGGCACTCATGGGCATTGTAGGCAGCAGAGCCTTGGTTCCCCTTTCAAAGGGCTGTTTTTCCCTTCAGCAGCCTGCCCTGGAAAACAACCATCGACAGAAGCCAGTTTTGCATGACTTCTTCAGGTAGTAGAGATGTTAATATCAGCATCCCAACAGAACTCCATTTGCTGCATTCATTTCCGCACAGACTTTTAACTCATGAATGCTATAAAATGCCACAAAGCACTAGTAGTATGTCACTAATTTCACCACAGAGATGGCAACTCCTGATAGGACTTCTATCAATAGTCTGTGAATCAGTTTGAGATGAATCAGACTGTTAAAATAATTAATAGTCATGCACCAGCTTGGCTGCTTCCTTACCAAGCTCAGACCTTACAAATTATGAGTAATATTGGCACTGAACAAGGAGCTAACATTTTGAAGAAAAATAATCTCTATTTTTCCTCTCTCCTGCCACCCCACTGGTCAATAGCAGGGCAACGATTTTCAGACAGCTGATGAAAATCTTCTGATAAGACTGAACTATTGTATCTTGAAACAAGAGGGGAAAAAGATCATTTACATGAATGTTTTCAAAGTACTTCTCATCTTCCTAAATATTCATACCCTACTTCCTGCTCTCCAAAGCATGAAGAGGCTAGATAGCACTGCAGGCTAATGGTCTAGCTTATTATAACAGAAACTAATTAAGCGCATTTGGTCATCTTACCATCAAGCTCCATGGCTAATATAGATTTCTTCAACTTTCAATCACTGAAAAATGGAAGGCAACAAGCCTAAGTACGAAATTTTGCAAGGTCAGTCCTGGACTGAATAACCAATAGAAGCCCTCTTTTCCTGAAGTACTGCTCATCCTCATAACTTTGCGTGGAGTAATGGAGTAAATATACAAAAATGTCAATATTATTTCAGACATATATCAGAGTTTGCCTGTTCTATCAGTTCCTCACTGTAAGTGTCATGAACACTAAAGCACACACATTCCCACCTATACAGCTTAAGAGCGATATATGCTTCTTTCTGGTTACAGCTCTGAAATAATAATAAAAACAAAATAAACCCAGCTTAACAGTGATATCTGCTTCTTTCTGGTTGCAGCTCTGAAATAATAATAAAAACAAAGAAAAAGTCATCATTTTTCCTGCCTGCTTACTCTGTCTAAACAGTATTCCAGAATTGGCGGCCTATCTATTTTCCTATTAGGAAAAAAAAGAGATTGTATCAGTGAAGGTGTTATGCAGGTACAGTCCTGCTGGCTCACAAAAAGATACACATGGTCCCATTTCCACCAACAAAGCAAAAACCCCTAGCAGGCTTCCTCACCCAGTGAACTCTGTGCTTGCTCCATCAGCATCATTCCTGACATTTCTCTCACTCTCACACCCTTCCATGCACACACACACATGCATCTGTGGTTCTCTGCATTCTCAAATGCTCCCAGACCACATGCTTTAGCCTTGCTCAGGCCCCACCTTGGAATCTACTGCCCGTTAATCTCTCCCACTGTCTCCAGTTATTTTATTACACAAAGAGATTTCATTGATCTTTCTGTGTGTCTCGAACAAACACATTGCCTGCCTTGCCCTTACATACATCATTGCATGGCAGGAAACACAGTCACCTTCTATAACAATATTCTTATGTAAAAGTAACTGCAAGGAAGGCTCTCCAGCTCTGAATTGGGTGAAGATGTTAGTTTGAAGGACAGGTTTTTCTAGAATAAAAGATTTGAAGGACAGGTTTTTCTAGAATAAAAGATCTTGCATGTTCATTACTAAGAAAATTACTTCTTATTGAAAAGCAAAATGCACCTTCAGCGGTATTCTAAAAGAGGCAGGGTAAGTACAAAACACAGCACTTGGAAGGACAACAATAGACTGAGATAGCAAAATCTTCAACAAATGTGACTTCTCACATTTGACACTCCTATTTGTATAATGTGTGCGCTGGCTTGCACACACTGGCCTGCTAGTGCCTGGGACACAACTCAAGTGCAAACCAAGAGAGACTGCAATTAACGTATTTATACTGAGGGGAAACATTGCTATCTGGGAGAGAAAGCAGACAGTTCTCCCAGTTCCAAAGCAGCAGAGTTCATGCAAAGCTCTGCTGTAACACAAGGCTATGTGCCTAATATTTAAAGCACTATTCAATGACTAAGCCAAGGGTACAGCCTAAATAGGAAGAAAAAAAGAAGGAAAAAGAAAAATAATTCAAAAGATACAATGTGAAGATCTGCTGTGCTGAATTTGCTTGGTGGAGGGTAATGAAGAAGCAGCACATGATTTGAACTCATCAGCCCTCTCCATCCTGCCCCAGAATGGCCACCTGTAATGTTCTGGAGGCCCCTCTGGGATGGCAGAGACTGTACCAGTTTTAGCCCAACACATCATCAGAGAACAAGGGAGAGGAAGGACTGGGCAATGAACAAGCTTGATCCAACATAGAAGACTGAAGCCAACTGAAAGGTGAAGTCACAGCTGCAGATACTGACCACCCACAAAGGAATCCAGATTATTAGAACCGAAAAGGAAAATACGATGACACTGCAAATACAGGCATGGACATTTTTCCACAAACATGTTCAGGATCTCATTAAATACAAACGCACATGGGTGTATATTTGTATTGACACATAGATAATACATAAACTTAGCTTTTGATAAGAGTTCACTACTGTCCTGGGTTCAGCAGTAGCAGTCATGTTTCTCCTTCTTGGTAGCTGGTGCAGTGCAGTGTTTTGACTTTCAGCCTGCGAACAGAGCTGATAACAAGGATGTTTTGGTTTGGCCAAGGACTTTGTGAGCCTCATGCTCTGCCAGGGAGGAGGGGAAGCCAGGAGGAAGCAGAGACAGGACACCTGACCCAAACTGACCAAAGAGGTATTCCATACCACAGCACGTCATGATCAGGATGTAACTGGGAGTTAGCCGGAAGGGCTGGGGGACTGCAGGGTTGGAGGAGGTATGGGTCGGTGCTTGGTCGGGCTGAGGGGGGCAAGTTATTGGTCGACTGGTGCTGAGGTGCTGTATTCTTTTCCCTTGTTATTTCCTTTATCATTATTATTATTGGTGGTAGCAGTAGTGATTTGTGTTATACCTTAGTTACTAAACTGTTCTTATCTCAACCCGTGGGAGTTGCATTCTTTTCGATTCTCCTCTCTGTCCCTCCGGGAGCAGGGGGAGGGCAAGAAAGGGGGGGGGAAGTGAGCGAACGAATTACCTGACTGGGTTTAAACCACGACAACTACTGTTTTCATTTTGCTAAAATTCCTTCATCTGCTCCCCAGAGTCTCTCTGTGGACAACAAAGAAGGGAATTAGCATCTTTTGGTAAATCCCACTGAGACTGAGTGGGAAATCAATGTTTCCTGAAAGATGAACCCAGCCTCACCTTTTGAACGAAAAAGCCAGTTTTTACTAAAAACACATTGCAGCAGAACAACTCCTGTCATTATAAAGAACCACTTGCAAAACATAATCCCAGCAGGCACTCAAGCTTTCTCCTTCTCCAGCTTAAAAACATCCCAGCCTCATCACGTACCAAGACCTCATTGAATTTATCCTTCGAATTTAAGCAGCACAGCTCCACCTTTAGCCACCAAGTAACACACATACACATCATCTCTCTTCCACTCATGGAGCTGTCATGCTAATAAATACAAGTGGGTTAGCTGTTTTGTATTCCAGGCATAATCCAAAGGGGCTCTTGAGATCTCACTATGCTGATGGAATTCAGCTTTGCTTCATTTGCAGCTGTTACTGGGATCTCAAATGGAATCAGATACAGGTCAGGTGTTTTCCATTCTATTGAACTGCATTGCTTTTGAAATCCTTCTGTTAATCACATCTCTTGTACATTGTATGGGAAGAGAGATTCAGATGCCAGATTCCAAAAATGTTAGTTTAAAAGAAAGTTCTTAAATTTTGTGTAGCAGCATCCCCTGTCTCTGTCACTCATTTAAACTCATCCAAACCAGAAATGCATCCTGGCCACAGCAGCTGAGGGTCAACAATATCTTTTGCACCAGTTCAGCTATGTTTCTGCCGTGATACACCTGTAACAACTCAGAATGCCCACATTTTCCATCTATTGAACTCACTGCTAGCAGTAAGGAGACTTTCATGAATGAGGTCTTTTTTAGATATGCATAGGGTGTGTAACAGCAGGGGAATAACCCAGCCTTCCATGCCAACAAGGTTTTCATCAGGCCTACATCCCCATCTCCCTTGTACCTAACTCCACTACTCATCACTGCCCAAAACTCAGCATACCTAAGATGGAACTACAATGCAAGACAGGATCAATCATTTCTATAGGAAATAAAGACTTCACAACAGATAAAATCTGAAGAATTCCTTATAAACTACCTCAAGTTGTTTCACCACAGCGTAGGAACCTACAAGGGAGGCAGCATTCAGAAAGAAGAAAGTAGGATATTTAAAAAATACCATCCAGCAGAGTGCCTGAAGTTAAAGAGATTGGCTCAGGACCATGACTTCTTTGTGGTACACAGCAGCAGAGCAGTAGCAATCAATAGCTGTAAGTAAAGCAGATAGGCAAAACGCAAGGATCTAGGGGAAAGAGACAGAACATGGATCTACAGGAAAAAAGGTGCAGCCATCAGAGGTATGTTTCACATGTGCACAAATGGCACCCCCATCCATCCAAGACTACTAGGGACACATGTTTGTACAGATGCTTGCCTCATCTTGTAGCTCCACTTTTGTTTGACTTGTGTTCTACTGGAACAGTTACAGAGTCAAAATAGTTTGGTAATATCATCTTTAGATGTACTCAACAAGGGTGGTATCCTATCCAAAGTCTGACTTGCCGAGGCCAACCTATAAGGAAACCAATATGTTTATTCTCAATCATACCAATCCTGTCCTTCCATCATGCCTGGCCTAAAGCATACTTTTTTCTTTCATACAGTCAGTAAAAAAACAGCCTTATGCAGGTCTTAGAGTTATGATGGTCCATGTACCTGGACTCTCCCAGTCTCACTGAGATACACTAGTTTCTCAGGTGAAGGGAGAAAATACACAGGAAAGTACGAAACATTCTGTGCTGTGTTTCTGGTGGATACAGCATATTCTCTGGAGGGTGCTCCACTCGCAGTGCTGCAAGCATGATGCTGTTTTCCATCATCTTACTACTTCCCCTCTGACCAGCTTTCATTCACACAGACACTTCCAGACAAGAACAGTGTTCACATTCAAGCAAAGTTTGCAGACTGCAACTGTCACTGTCCAGAAAGATGGAAGGGACAAGCATTTGTCCTGCTCCCCTTTCAAAAGTCAGCACCAGGGCTATTACATTTATCCCCAGAATAAGCTCTGTGTTGATAGCTAAAACAGACCAGGAGATATGGAAACTCTCCAGGGAACCTCTCTGAGCCAAGTCTTCTAGGAAAGCTTTTGCCTCTCTCAGAGAAGCCCTGGAAGGTCAGGAAATAAAAGCTTTGCATCAGGTATTCTTTGCTCAGCCCGAATGTCTGAAGCCTCTTTTATTTGCTGGAAAAAGGCCAAGCCAGAGCTCTGAGCACTGACAGGAGGAATCACCTCCTGCTCAGGTGGGAAGTCAAAGTCAGCAAGAGCAGAGGACACAGCCACAAATGCTTTGCCTTCTGGCAACTCAGTTCTAACCCAGCTCACGTTGTGCTTCCAAACCGCATAGGTGACAGATGTATTCTGCATATTGCTTATTAGAAAAGTGTCAAAGAGAAAGGATTCACTGATCATACCCTCTCCCTTCTCTGCTACCAAAGAAAATTTACCTACATGAGGAAGAGGCAATTCAGCCACACAAGATAGCTACAGGATGGGTGCTCAAGGAACTGATACACTCAATTGAGACATGTAGAGTGTGCATATATGAAACAGAAGCCTATTTGCTGAATAAGCCATACCTGCCATGCAAAATATCTTGTCCTAACACACAGTGTCTTTGACATTTACCTTCGGTCATGAGGAGACTTACAATTCACAAGTGCCATAACCATGTATGATTCATCAGTTGTCTCCATAGGATTTAAAATAACTCAGATTGAAACCACCATCTATTTAATAAATGCTTATCAACACGTTATTTAATGTGCCAAGTTTAGTTTCTTTTTCTCAGTTGAAGGTTTCTTTCAGGATTTTTATTTTATATACAGCTCAAAAGCACTTTTCTGTAAAATTAATTACACCTTAAAAGTGCTTCCTGGTTCAGAATTCATATTGTTTGCTTTGTTTTTTAAAAACAATGTCACTCTCCTAATATATAGAAACTGTGGACAGAAGCTCCAGTGAATTCAGAAGCAAAAGGAGAATCATAGAATCAGCTAGGTTGGAAAAGACCAGTAAGGTCATCAAGTCCAACCATTATCCCAGGATGCCAAGACCACCACTAAAGCTTACCACTGAGGGCCTCATCTACATGGTTTTTGAACACTTAAAAATACTTGACACAGGGAACAGAACAGACTTCAGTGCTAAGAAACAGCAACAGTTTTGTGGGTCTAGGAAGCATGGCATGAAGGAAAGACGAAGTGTCCTACCAGACTTAGAGAGCAACACAATGTATAGGGAAAGAAGGAAGACCCCAGGTGCCAGTTGAATGTGGGCAATGAGGTACATCTGAATTCTGCAAGGTCTGAGGGCCTCAGACAGTGATGAGAACATCTAGGGACAGGACAGAACAGGCCCTGGCAGCAGCAACACAGACTGCATTACCATGCACATGCTCCTACATGTGATGTAGGAGGTGATCCCTGCCAGTGCCCCTGCTGATCCTCAAACTGCAAACATGCATCCCATGAGGCTTTGACTCACAGGCTGTAAGTAAGCAGCACTACTATACTTTGTAGATGATCTCATACAGACTGTAATTTCTTTTCATGTCCTGAAAACTTGGAGTACAGTGACAGCTTGCTCTGAGCACTGCAGAAACTCCATTCAGTAAAATTTCACTGGCATGCAGATCCAGCCCCAGCCTCCATCTCCTCTACCCTTCCAATACCAGAGTGCTGTCAAGGCTCCAATCCCTTCTGCTTCATTTCTAGATGACCAAGTACCAAAACCAAGGGGCATGAGGTGTCATCCACAGGACTGGCATTGCGTGGCCGCTCCATTACAGGGGAGTAATAGAGGATCTCAGGAGCAGAAGCCAAAGTAAAGCCCTTAGAGTCCCAGTGCAGGCAGCAGCAGCTGCAATATTCTGAGATGCCCCTGCACTAAATGTAGTTGTGACTGTAGAAAAGCTGTTTTGTTGACACATGCCACCATACAATTTGACACATGCTGAGCTGGCCTTACCCCTACTGCTTACAACAGTCGCATACGTAGCTGCAACCTGGAAGGTATTTTAGGATTAATCCTGAAGTCTGTCACCAAACACAGACACACACTCATAACTTGCACATATAAACAGATAGTTCTCAGACAAAGGGATGCTGTGGGTAGTCCAAACATGCAGAATTACGTACATTTTAGCTGAACCTTTGCAGAGGATGCTTACAACATAAAGCTGAGTGCATGAAAATGGAGATGAAGAAGCTGTCAGCCAGAAGTGACAGCCTTCAAATACTATCAGTCCTGGTTTAACTTTCATGAAAAATGACAGGATAAAATGGCTTACACAACATAAAATGGCTTACAACAAGTGTCACTATGAGAAGGAACCACTTCCAGTGCAGGTATCTCCTAATAGCAATATTCTAAAAAATGAACTCAGATTATCATACTCATGTTGCCCTATTTCTCTTAATTAAAATGAATAATTAGGTAACCCCACTGCTTCCCTCCTTCCTCCTCATCCTCCCCCTCCTGAATCCTCATTCAGATTTGAGCTGCCCTGAAACGTGTAGGGTGTTTCAACTCTGGATTCATTTTAAACAAGTAGGCAGAAAAAGCCAAGCAATGGAGTTTGGATTGAAACTGCAATCAAAACTTCTTTAAAGTTCAGATGAGTTGGACTGAGATCTGAAATTTGAAGTATTCGCCTCCATTCACAGATAACTAAGGACATCCTCAGCCTTTCAATCACACCAAGAATGAATCTGTGCAATTAGACAATTGTGCAATTTGTGCATATAATAAATTGCAATAAATCTGCACAATTTAAATCTGGGGACAAATTAAGGTAACAGTTACCAAACAGTTTCACCTTGCTGGCATATCAACTGCAAAACATCATTTTTAATCCTGTAACTGGGAACAATCTGAGCAAAGGAAACTCACAGCAGTCAAAAACAAACAAGAAGAATGGATTGAAGTATAATACAGATGTCAGAGAAACAGTCTGCATAGTCTGCAGAGTAAAGACCCAATGGCAGATATTAAAAAACAAACCCTGTAACAGTAGTATCTATCCCCATAATTGTTAAACCTACTTTGTTACCTGCTCTCACTCTCCCTTATTTGTGGAAAAATTGCTAGGCTAACAGAAGGACACTGCATTAAAGCCAGATAAAAGAGACAACCATGATGTCTCTCTATTTTTCTTCTTGAAATAAGCCAGAATCAGCAACTAAGCAGCTCTTTCAGTCCTAGTTTTGCAATCCAGACCATTTTTACAATTTTGTTCTGGGAAAGAAAGGAAGGAGGGAGGGAAGGAAGGAAAGCCATTTTAAAACCTCAGACTACGTTTCCAGCATTTGTATGCATCACATTGTTTAGCTCTGGTAGATTTAGCATAAGCAATATCTCACCTCATTAAATTCAGCTACCCTGTGAGCTCAAAATGTGCTCTGTGCCACTCTTAGCAGTGCTACTGTGATTCAGGAAAGACTCCAGCCTATCTCCATTAGGAAGACTGCCAGCTACCTATTTGCCTCCAACCTTCCTGTTGCCATAACTGTTGATGTTTGAAAGAGGGAACAATAAAGACAAGGAAAGGAGAGGGCATTTTGTGGATAAAAGAAGCTTGTCTGCCAATATTCTTTAGCAATCTCCAGTTCTGAACACGATACAGGGGTGGAATAACCTGAAGATGGAAAGGAGCTGTTAGAACACCACTAATTACTTGGCTCTCCACAGAAATAAGATTACTACCTGTAAGCAATGTATTACTCCCCCATGTATTACATCCCCAATGCTGAAGGGTTGCTATAGCTTTATTAAATTGTCCCAGAAGACAAAGCACTACCTGTTGGGAGCTCTTCCACTTGCTTCACTGCAATATTATTAGATCACTCCTTCCTGAATCTTTCTGGGTATTGCCATCTGTAAAGGGTTGGCTTTGACTGCTATAACATTTCAGAGCTTGTGGGAGTCACAAAAACCCAGTCAGTGACTTTTTGAAGAGCTGAGCACTGACAACTGCCCAGAGGAGTCCCTTAAAAAGAAACACAGCTCCTTCCAGAGAGAGTCTTTTGAGTTGGTACTCTTCCAACCTGCAAAACATCAGCAAAAACACTAGAGCATTAGTACAGCTTTCCTCTGGCATCTCAACCAAAAATCATATTTTCTCTTAAGATCAGCTTCTGTTCTGGAGGACGGGAACATAGAAAACACTGTATGAGGTTCCAAAAGGGCACAGGGAGTTACCTGGAGAATTGTAAACAGAAAGTGTTTCACTTCTCCTGGTAAATCTGGGTGGTGAGAGAAGAGGAAAAACTGAAGTTCATGGAGCAGTGAAGCAATTAAGAGGCTCTACCCAGAGCTCGCTTGCAGAAGGAAGCACTGGATCCCTCTCTTTGGAAAAACCTTTGCATTTAATGACACGTGTCCAGCTACATCAGCACCCTGCAGCACATCTCCATGCCTGGAGGCTTAGCTGACGAATCTTGATAAATAAAGGTAAGAACCTATCAGGAGAAGCACCACAGAAACCAGCACAGAATAGGAGAAGAAAGTAAAAAGCCTGAGAGGACAAGCAGAACATGGCTTGGAGAACAATTCAGCAAGAGAGTTTTGGGGTGAGAGCTGGGTATCTCCTTGAGACAACGAGAGAGCAGAGATACTTCTTGTGGTAGGAAACAAGGAAAGAACATTGAATATTTTTGTAAGTTGGAAGCTAATATCACGGATTCCTAATTCTACCAACAATCTTTTTGGTATAAAGAACCCAAAGGGATTTGGACTGTGAGCAGCAAAAGACAAGACCTAGAAGACAAACTTCCAAGTGACTGGATATATAATAAAAACATGCAGCCTTAGTAAGACCAGCACTTCCTCCAGAAAACTGGAGAACAAGTTTGTTTTATCTAAACAAGGCATTACCTAAAAGGCTCAGATAATAATCTGAGCAAGTTAGACCTTGCTCACTGTCATGGTTTAAACAAAGTCAGCCATAAATCATGCAGTTGCTCTCTCACTCCCCCCCCCTTTTTTGCCCTCCCCCTGCTCCCGGAGGGATGGGAAGGAGAATCAAAAGAATGCAACTCCCATGGGTTGAGATAAGAACAGTTTAGTAACTAAGGTATAACACAAATCACTACTGCTACCACCAATAATAATAATGATAAAGGAAATAACAAGGGAAGAGAATACAACACCTCAGCACCCGCCAACTGATAACTCGCCCCACCCCATCCGACCGAGCACCGACCAATACCTTGTCCAACCCCGCAGTTCCCTAACCCTTCCAGGTAACTCTCAGTTACCTCCTGGGCATGACATGCTGTGGTATGGAATACCCCTTTGGCTAGTTTGGGTCAGGTGTCCTGTCTCTGCTTCCTCCCAGCTTCCCCTCCTCCCTGGCAGAGCATGAGGCTCAGAAAGTCCTTGGCCAGACTAAAACATTTGAGTGGTAAATAAAAACATCAGTGTTATCAGCACCATTCCCAGGCCGAAAGTCAAAAACACAGCACTGCACCAGCTACTAAGAAGGAGAAAAAATGACTGCTACTGCTGAACCCAGGACACTCACCTTCTTAATAAATCAGATTAATAGCTCCTGGAAAGCAGAATCCTAAACACACCCTTGCATGATTACAGTGCAAAGAAAAAGCATCCTCTATTCTCTATTGTACTGCTTTGATTGTATCAATATAACAGCAGGAGAGAACTAATGACCAACATCTATTTTTGGAAGGCATCTACTAAAGCTCCCCATGATGAGTAATTATTGTTTGAGCTGCAAGAAGTACAATTTGACCATTCTGGTTTATGATTGAGGGCAGAAAAATGGGAATAAATTAGCAATCTTCCTCAATGACAGAAGGTCAACAGCAAGATCCAACAACTTTCAACACTTGGATGTATTTTGTTTAAAGTATGTGTTAATGAAGTGGAAGAGAAGACAATAAGATAATAGTATTTCAAGTAATACCATTACACATAAAAGCAAATTTTATACAGGTGCTTAGAGAGCTGTGGCACTGTCCACTTAGATAAGCTATTCAAAGTCTCCACTCTGAAGAAACACTTGGTCCAGTTATGTCTATTTGACACAAAAGGAGAAAACTGCAGTTTAGACAGGGAAGGAAGTAAAAGGTGAAAAGAACAGCCCCCCCTCTGATACAGACAACTCCACTGACAGGCAGATTTTCCTCCTGGTGTGTATAACTAGACACTGCCAATGTGCCACTAATTCTGGTTAACAAAGATGAAGATGTGCTGGGTAAAATATTGCAGCTCTCTATTCTTCTGCTCTCTTCCTACTTTTTAAAGGTTATTTCAATAATTTATATGTATCCCCTTAGCCAAGGGAAAACAACACAGTCAGTCACTGATTCTAGCACAGACCATTGTACTGCAGACCCTCTCCATGCAGCCATGTGTGCAAACAGCTGTGAACAAGAGGCCATGAGCACCAGTTCTTGAACAGTCTGTGTTGTTAAAGTCTAGGGATAAACACACAGACACCCAAATGAGAAGCTTAAACCATACTAACAACTGTTTGAGAAAGAGTTCCTTTATCAATAACAGCTATTAGAACATCCAAGTCTGCCTCATCTCTTTCACCAACTGTGACAACATGTCATTCGCATTAATCCGTCATTTTCCTTGCTCCACATTCTTCTTAGCATTCATGCTTCTCAATTTGCAGGAACATTTGTCTGACCCTTCCCCATAAAACAGCCACCATCAACACATGTATTTAGATGAGCCACTGATCATAACCCAGAGCACTGAACTGACTTAATATTGACATCTTGGGAACCAATTAATTGAGAATTGCTAATGAATCACTAATGCTCAGTGACTGTATCTTCAACACGCAGTGATTATATAGATGGGTCATTTCTGTGTGTACACAGTATTACTTCATTCTTTTTTTTATCCCTACTCTACTACACACTCAAAAATATATTCAGATAAAGAAGGTATATCAAGCACCCTCATGAAAAGTCTAGGAACTAACCACAAATACTATGCATCAGAAAGAATTTACCAGGGCAGTTGTTAAATGACAGAAATACACCATTACTGGTGGTTTCACAAAACAAGCATCCTACTTTCAACATGTTAGATTTAAACCACAAAGGAGAGGTGCAGAGTAGCGTTAAAAGGCAAGTCAAGGAATTAAAAATTCATCTCTGAATCAAGGGGACAGCATTGGGACACACTAGGATTTCCCTCCTGCTACTCCTTCCCTATCCCACAGATGATAATTGCTTCTATGCCTCTCAGTAAGGGCAATAGAGATCTCACGATGAAAACCCCATTTTTCTCTCTCAAGTTGCGTATCTGATTAACACAGTAAAGCTAAATTCACAGAAAAAAAATGCATCTGCCTGTATTTAGCCTCATGTTTGTGGTTTCCATTTCAGCCTGAAAAAGTTCTTGTGTCCCTCCAGTACACAGAGAAGCTGGTGATGGGCAGAAAACTTTCAGAGTTAGGTGCACAAAGGTCACAATGTTTTCTTGATGGCCCAACAAAAAAAAAAAAAGCCATGTACTTCAGGCACTGAAGTCACTAGAAGGCTACAACAAAGCAAAAGAGAACAGTTTCTAGTTTTGTGCTCTTAAAGTAAATCAGCATTTGACAAGCAAGAGAGACAACTCTGCCATCTTCTTTCTCCTCCACCTGCCCCCACTGCCAGGAGAAGCATGGTGGGAACACCAACCTTTCATTGCTTTTCTTTTCTCAGCACAAGACATTCATCCTCTGTATTCCCTGTTGTTAAACTCTGAATCAGAAATGATTGCCCCTATTAAAGGGCAGCCTACTGTCTCACCTCTAAAATGTTAAATATCATGACTGTCAGCACCTATTTCAGTCAGTTGAAGCCGATGAGAACAAATTTCTTTAACCACTTCAAATCAAGGGCATGTTGGCTTTATGCAAAAAAAATAAGCCTGCACTTCGGGAAAGTACGGGCTGCTTCTCTAAGAATCAGCAAAGATACTCGCAAAGCACTGACAGAAGCACACACAAACAGTGCCACAAGGTGGGCCACATCTCGTCCTTTAGCAAAAACTGTGGGGTCTTCGGGATTATCCAAAGCTTTCTCCCTCCCTAGCACTTTCATAGTCAGTGCCTTTCACGTCCAGCCCACATCTCCATAATGCCGTGTTCACCTGGAACAGCAGCATACACGTTCTGACACCAGCACTTAAAATTACAGTTAGAGACGGCAGTAGCAGAGTAAAGTGGTTTCCCTAAAGCAGCATTTTGAATAAGTTGTTTGGGTTTTTTTCATCACAGCCACAGAAATCTGTGTGCTGCATTGTGTTTGGTTTTATTTTTCAGCTTCACATCCCAGCTTCAGAACGAGGTGTTCTCATTCAGGGCTCTTACTTATAAAAATCCTAAACAGATGATGTATTTATGCACTACTGACAAATTCAGTAGCTAAAATGGGACATACCAGCAGTTCAAGGAAAGATTAATTAAAGCTTGCCAAGCAAGCAGAACTTGAACATAGAATGGGGAAGGCTTTTTCTTTCTCACCCCTGCATATCTGAATGCTCACACAAGAACATCTGAAGTCCTGTTTCAACCTCCAAGTGAAATGCAGTGGACCCCAAAACCACTGCACTGTGTAATTTCACTAGAGATTCAAACACTCCCTTCTAATTACTATGAGAAGAAAGTCAACAGTTTGATCAGATTTGTTGGCAATGTCTACACAACACTTCCTCGGTGGTTTATAGTTAACTGGCACAGCTGGTACCACTGCTAGGGAAAAAACAGATCCAGCAATTCAAGAAACAGGACTCAAGACTGAAATTTCTTTGCAGAACTGTGATCTTCAAGTGCTGGGCTGGCAGACAAACTGGCTTTTTGTGGCATTCTTGCTGCAATTCAGCTATGTGGTGTGCGACAGCTCAGCCCCACACTGCTGCAGGGACTTGGGTGAAGGGGACAAGAAGCTTGGTCTCTGCAGAGAAGCTCCCAGCACAGAGGATGGGAGATGGTGGAATTCAGGATTCCACCGAGATGGTGGAATTCAGGATCTTGTGTGGTAGGACCAGTAGAATAGCAAGTAGAATTGCAACCCTGGACTTCAGCAGGGCAAACTTTGGCCTTTTCAAGCAATTGCTAGGGGAAATCCCATGGGCAAGGCTGTTTGAAGGTAAAGGGACCCAAGATAGTTGGCTGGCATTCAAGGATTGCTTTTTCTGAGCTCAAGATCGGAGCATCCCGACACGTAGGAAGTCAAGGAAGAGGGCCAAGAGACCTGCGTGGCTAAATAGGGAATTGCTGGGTATGCTCAAGTGGAAGAGGAGAGTTTACAGGTCATGGAAGGAGGGGCTGGCCGCTTGGGAGGAATATAAGGCTGCTGCTAGAGGATGTAGGAAGGCAGCTAGGATGACTAAGGCATCCTTAGAATTAAACCTGGCGAGAAGGGTCAAGGACAGCAAAAAGAGCTTTTTCAAATACATGGCAGACAAAACTAACACCAGAGGCAATGTAGGCCCACTGATGAACGGGATGGGTGCCCTGGTGACAGAAGATACAGAGATGGCAGAGTTACTGAATGCCTTCTTTGTCTCTGTCTACTCTGCTGCAGGCAGTCCTGAAGAGCCCTGTACCCCTGAGACCTTAGATGAAGTCAGGTCAACAGAGCGGTTTGCCTTAGTCGATGAGGAATGGGTTAGAGACCAGTTGAGCAATCTGGACATCCATAAATCCATGGGTCCAGATGGGATGCACCCGCGGGTGCTGAGGGAACTGGCGGAAGTCATTGCTAGACCACTCGCCATCATCTTTACCAAGTCTTGGGAAATGGGAGAGGTGCCTGAGGACTGGAGGAAAGCAAATGTCACTCCAGTCTTCAAAAAGGGCAAGAAGGAGGACCCGGGTAACTATAGACCGGTCAGCCTCACCTCCATCCCTGGAAAAGTGATGGAACACCTTATCCTTGGTGCCATCTTAAGGCATATCAAGGATAAGAGGGTTATGAAGGGCAGTCAACATGGCTTCACCAAGGGGAAATCATATTTGACCAATCTCTTAGCCTTTTATGAAGAAATAACACGGTGGATGGATGATGGCAGAGCGGTGGATGTGCTCTACCTTGACTTCAGCAAAGCATTTGACACAGTCTCCCACAGCATCCTCACAGCTAAATTGAGGAAGTGTGGTCTGGATGATCAGGTAGTGAGGTGGACTGCGAACTAGCTGAAGGAGAGAAGCCAGAGAGTTGTAGTCTATGGGGCTGAGTCTAGTTGGAGGCCTGTAACTAGTGGAGTGCCTCAAGGGTCAGTACTGGGACCGGTATTATTTAATATATTCATCAACGATTTAGATGAGGGAATTGAGTGTACTATCAGCAAGTTTGCTGATGACACTAAGCTGGGAGGAGTGGCTGACATGCCAGAAGGCTGTGCTGCCATCCAGCGAGACCCGGACAGGCTGGAGAGTTGGGCAGGGAATAACTTGATGAAACATAACAAGGGAAAGTGTAGAGTCCTGCATCTGGGCAGGAACAACCCCAGGTTCCAGTATAGGTTGGGAAATGACCTGTTAGAGAGCAGTGTAGGGGAGAGGGACCTGGGGGTCCTAGTGGATGACAGGATGACCATGAGCCAACACTGTGCCCTTGTGGCCAAGAAGGCCAATGGCATCCTGGGGTGTATTAGAAGGGGGGTGGTTAGTAGGTCAAGAGAGGTCCTCCTTCCCCTCTCCTCTGCCCTAGTGAGACCGCACCTGGAATATTGTGTCCAGTTCTGGGCCCCTCAGTTCAAGAAGGACAGGGACCTGCTGGAGAGAGTCCAGCGCAGGGCAACTAAGATGATTAAGGGAGTGGAGCATCTCCCTTATGAGGAAAGACTGAGGGAGCTGGGTCTGTATAGTTTAAAGAGGAGACTGAGGAGTGACCTTATTAGTGTCTATAAATATATAAAGGGGGAGTGTCACGAGGATGGAGCCAGGCTCTACTCAGTGGCAAACAATGATAGGACAAGGGGTAATGGGTACAAACTGGAACACAAGAGGTTCCACTTAAACTTGAGAAGAAACTTCTTCTCAGTGAGGGTGACAGAACACTGGAACAGGCTGCCCAGGGAGGTTGTGGAGCCTCCTTCCCTGGAGACATTCAAAACTCGCCTGACACATTCCTGTGTAACATTATCTAGGTGTTCCTGCTCTGGCAGGGGGATTGGACTAGATGATCTTTTGAGGTCCCTTCCAATCTCTAGCATACTGTGATACTGTGATGACTGCTGTGCCAAGCAGACTGCACCTGCGCCTGTGTCCCACTGATACCCACCCTGCTTCTGCAGGAACTCTGCACCTTTTCTGGCCTTCCTCCTTACATGATTTCTGCTCTCTTCCCGTGGATTCCAACACAGCAAAGCCAAGAATATGTGAGTACTTCCCTTGTACAATAGCAGCCAAAGCTATTCTATTTGCAATTAGAGTGCATGACCAGCGTGCCTTTTTGTGCATCAGCTGACAACAGCGGAGGAGCACAAGCAGACCTGCAACAAGTTTTCTCAAGGTCACTAGAAACCCTTCTGAAGAGTATTATATACACAATGAAAGAAGAAAAAAATCCACTACTACTGACCTTTTATAATTAAATTTCTGAAGTGTATTTCCAAACTCTGTACTATAGTTGCTATATTTAGAAAGAAAAAAGTGAAAGAAGCCCTAAATATTACAATTCCTTTATCTCTTTTCCTTCCACGTTTTACTGTTCAAATAATCTAGAAGTTTACTAGAACACACTGAGAAGCAACAAATGCAAAAGACCATTTGGGGTGACTGTGAACCCGCTATTACATTTGTTGCATTTGGACACCCTTATACCCTATGTATTTAATTGAGACACAAGTTATATCTTTCATACACTCTCCAGTTCCACCTGGGAATCCCCATGCTAACAACTTTTCACATGAAATTGCTAGTATCTCAATCATTCTATATTTGAAAAATACCCATAAGAACCCAAGTATTCTCCTGAACTAATGAATATTAAATTCATTCAAACCACAGAACCATCTATCTCAGACTATTTCCCATTTCACAGTTAATGTCAGCAATCTACCTTGAAAATTATCTCCAAATTTTAAGTGATTCAGGGAAAGAGAGCTTCTAGTCTATTTGCATGAATGTTATTAACATCCAAAGTAGCTCTAATAGTTCATCGAGTGCTTATTACTGGCTAGACTGAAGTAGATGAAACAAGTGGCTGTATCAAAGATGAAAAACGCGCATGGCTTATACCTTACACTGCTACTTCTCCATTCCCAGAAAACACTGTTTAATGAGCCAGCCCCAGCCATGTTCCCTGACTTCCCCCTGCCCCAGCAGTCATACTGAACTAGGTTCAGCCCTTTCTTTAGGTTCTCCTTTTCTTTAGATGGACACTTCCCTCATGCACTCGCTATGGATAAGAACAAATATGTTTTCTTCAGCCCTTCTTTTCTCATCCACTCTAGGTCTTCCCCTAAAACTCTTCCCAGAGGTGTAGTCAGCCATGGATATAGGCAACCCTGCTCTCAAGCACAAGTACAGCTGTTTTTCTAAAACTCTGCTTGCCTTTGCTAAACTTCTTTCTCTTTTCTTTCTCTGGAAGTACTCTGCCCCAGCAGAAGAATGATGTGCTGAGCATAAATTGCACATCTGCTCCACTTTCCCAAGGAGTGAATACATAGTCATGGGGCTGGTGAGCCCGAAGATCTCCCTATCTGCCCACCCAACCCACAGCAACAAATGAAGTACAGGTCTAACGTGGACTGCCAGACTAGCAGCTGGAAACATCTTCTCATCCAACACCACCATGATCAACAACATGGAAAGGCGAGACAGAGCAAAAAGCGCAGGCCTGGAGCTTGGAGTTCTCATGACATCAACACAGGTCTTCAGAGGCATTCCTAAAACTGGAATCCAGCTGTTACTGCTTTAGAGACTGGAGCATCCTGCTTAAAATACTGGTACTCAACAAGAGCTTTGTGTGTCTGCTTAATCTGAGTGAAGCTCTTAGGGCTTCTTTGGGCTCAGTTCAGAGCTTCTTATTTCTCCAGCTGCACAGCCTCCACTACCTCAGAGTACACACCTGTACCTGGTGTTCTGACAATCTGCCCTCCAACACCTGACAAAATAGCCAGGGGGAAGGCAGTCACAGAACTAAATCACATCATTCATTTCCAAAGGGAAGGGAAAAGGAGTAAATAACACCAAGTCCAATAGAGCTAGCTCAGAGCAACTAAGGGGACACAGCTGAATTAACATAGCAGTACCTGCTGACACAGAGCAAAAGCAGCAGATTTTCTTTGCGTCACGGAAAAAAATACAGGCTAGGCACAAACGCGAGGCTGCTGAGAGGTCATGAAAAGCGACGAGGGAAGAAAACATTACCAAAGAGAAATGTGGATGGAAGAGCCAGACACAAAAACAAGCATGAAAGCTTAATGAATGATCTCAGATCATTCACATGCCACTTTGAGTAACTATCTTGCATACTAGACACAGTTACTCTTCTTTACTAAGACTGCCAGCCTAGGAAAGCTGGTTTTGGCAGCCAGGTAGTAGATAAACAGCTCACTCTACAGTGAAGCTTGCCTGTGATCAGTTACAGCTGCAGCAGGAAGGACAAAAGCTTTCAAATTTGACAAGGAAAGTTGTTTGAGTCTGCACAACATTGCTTTTCATTTAAACTCATGAACATTCTCATCATATGTGGATCCTTCTTCAAGGAAGCTTTGAAAGACCTGGAGTCCGCCTCAGCTGCACATGGGGAAGAGACACAGCAGAGCTCCATAGATGACATACACCAAGCACAGCAGCACAGATGCATCATGAGTCTGCCAGAAGCTAATCATGAGGAAAACCCTGAGGACAAGAGTACAGTTAAGGCTCTCCTTCAGACTTCACCACATAACCCTTTCCTTGGGCCCCCAGCTGGTGGGACACTGTAAAGCTATCTGCTCTTTCCTTCAACCTGAGTAGAGGAAAATGACTACTAGATGCAAAATCCACATCAATAAATTAGGAAAGAGCATGGGAGGAAGACTGCCCCATAAAGATCACCTGACCTGCATCAGCTTCTTCCAGGAAGAGAACAGATGAAGCTCACTGACCACTCAGCTGTAATCTACTTCACATTCTGATAAATGGATTTATTTTTTCTTTGTATCAGTGCTATACACTAAAAGAATGCATCCGTTAGACAAAGAATCCAATAACCAGGAGATACCAGCAGTTACTGAAAAATCATAAACACGGGGAAAGTTGCCTCTCTACCAAACTCCAGTGTTTTCACCAATGATCTGGTAAAAGAGAAAACCAGTCAGGATAAGGGAGTGGTAAATATTACAGCAGACAAGGCAGAGAGAAGAGTCATCTGGGCCCATAAGTGCGCACAGCTGACACAAACAGGAGATGCAAGTCATTCAACAAAATACAAAGTCAGACACCTTCACCCACACCATGGAGGTCACACTGGGTCTGGACAAGGATTCAGAAGTTAGAATATACAGGCACTTAACACTCATTTCTCATGTCACACTATTACAGAAAGGGATTGCTCTTTTGATCTACTACCTGGAATTAAGAGAATTTGCCTCTCATGTGGCAATGGTATTTATTTTGTGGTTTACAGGTTCCTTAGGGCACTTGGGGGAAAGCTGTATAGCACTTCTAAGCAGAGGGGAAAGCTGTATAGCACTTCTAAGAGATTTCTAAGTTGAAAAAAGACAGCTTTTAGGAGCTGACTTAAATTCACTTTGCACATGTCTGCACCTTCACCAAAAGAAGACGGAAGGGTCTGCAGATAAAAATTAAATGGAAAACTCTATATGGCATTGGCATGCTCAATAGCAAGATTCCACACATGGCTGGGGTGTCTGGATTTTACAAAGTAATACAGAAACACTGGAAAGGGTGCAGAAACTTCTCACAAAGTATATTATACTGAGAATCTAGGGGCTCAGTTGGCTTCATTTCTTAAAAATAATGTGAGAGGTAGACAATTACAACACACAAACCCTCTCACAGGGAGAGACTATCTGTTATTAGAGGTCTCTTTAATCTAGCACAGAACAACTTAACAAACCAGTTGTTGGAACCTAAAGGCAAACTGAAAGCAAGGCACCATTCCCTCCCACCCACTCCTTTCTAGTTTGTTTTAATAAAATGTGCCAGAAGTGGTGCATCTTCCTATCTCCAGATCAAGTCTGGCCGTTCTTACTGCTATGCTTAAATCAAATATGCATTATTAGCACATATAATTCAGGAGACTCTGAGAGACAGAAATGTCTATAATATACAGGAGGTCAACCTAGATGGATTTGCCTTTAAACCACACACATGTAAATCCAGGCTTCTGCAGGTCAGTAAGTTCACAATAAGGTTGAGGGAACAGATGAAAATAGGAGAGAAACATGGGGATTTAAGAGTTCCAGCTGTGCTCAGTATTAATGGCAAATGAGCTCTTTAAAAAAAACCAAGCTTACGAATTACAGTCAGAATGCTTTTTATGTTTGTCTTCAAAATTTCTACTTACCTTTTTCCCTAAAACCCAGATTTAAGTTTTAACAAAAGCTAAAACTCACTTGCATTTACCAGCTGTCCTGGCTAGATTTATTTTTAATTCACTTCTTTCACAGTTGCAGACAATATATCTACACTGTTCAGCGTGAAGATGAAACTCAAGGCTACAGAAACTTCATAGTTGAAAAGATTCTGGAAACACACAAAGTTCAGGTGAGACTGTGCCGCTGCTGAGAGTAATATGAGCCACAGCTCACAGCAAAGTTTGTGGTTCAGGTATATTTTCAGCAAAGACTTTGTCAGTAACTGGGACAAGAGGTGGCTGGGGACTGGTGGCTGAGCATTGAGTGCTGGTACTCAGGCACTGGTTTGAAGGCGGCAGATGCAGAAAGGTGCTCCTGAGGGTCAGACTGGATGGTTTAAATTCTGAGTAAAAACTACTATTCAGACTTCTGGAAAAGACACTGAGTTTATGCTGTGATATTAAAAGTACTCAGTAACTGTGAAAAGAAATCCAAAGGAACACTATGCGGCAGAAGGGCCTTTTCTTGCTCAATAAGCTATGCCAATTATCTGGCCATTGGATACCCTGCCTCTGTAATAAACTGCCTGCAGCATAGATGGCAATCATGTCTGAACAGTATCAAAATCTCAAAGCTGAAAATAAAAGCCCAAAACACAAAATCACTCAAAGGCTTTGCTTTCTCTGCTTACTTCCATTGGAAATGCATGAGACTAACTACTCCCTTCTGCGAATCCTCATCCTACTAGCCTGTTCCACATATTCCCTTACAGAGAAACTCAGCTTAGACAAGGGCTAGCCAAAGGCTTGTCTCAGACAGACCTTCTTCATACTTTCTGTATCTTTATTCTGATGGCTGACACGACAGCATTGACTTGTAATCATTTATCTTAATCCACACAGGTGCTCCATGTGGTCACCACAGCCAAACATTCAGAGCAGGCCACAGACAAGCAAGTTGGTTCATGCGGCATCTGCAAAGATCTGTCTGAACAACAGCCCTTCTGCTATCGGGCATAACTAGTTTGACAGCCAAGGCAAGTCACTGCATGCACCAGCCCAGGCCATCCAACACCAGTATACATTCACCAAACCTCAAGTCTGTTCCCGTAAGTTTCATCTCTCCCTTACATTAGAGCAGTTTATAGGCCAAAACAAAATTTCATGTGGTCTAAGTGCTCCGAAACTCCATGGTGATTTAGGAATGTCATGTGTAACAGCGTACCATTTTTTTCTCTAGCAGACAACAGGAATACAGCCCTGAGCGATCACACAATTTCAAATACATCAGCAACGTCCTGCTAGAATAACAAAGAACAGAGACACCAGATTTTCTTTGTTTGAATATATATATTGCATATGGGATTTTCTTCTTTTTGGCATCATACTTTTCTTTTACAAAAAACAACAAAACACATTGATATCTTGGAAACAAGGGAAACAGGTCTTCCCCACAAACCTCATGTCAGCTGGGGCATTTAAAAGCATCCGTATCACAGTGATGAGACCCTGCAGGTAAATTCAGCTACGTGCTTTCCAGAGCAAGGGTCTCTCCCTTTGGTTTTATTCACTAAGCCTTACTCTGGCACACATCTGCCAGTCTATCTCCCAAATATCACATCAGTCTTCACAAACAAGCAACAGCCAAGATGATCCCACTCTCTCTTGGCTTCTCCCTTTCAATCATCATAAGATTCTCTGACTGCAGAGAGCAAGTTAGCTGCTACAGGAAACTTTTTTGAAGTATTCTCCACACAAAAAATAATCCCCAAAACCGACCTTTAACCTGAGCAATGCAGACTTCAACCCACTTGATGGAGGGAGGGAATACTGCTCATTACTAATTTAAGGATTCTTCTGCAGCTTCAGCATGCCCAAATCTCTTGCCACTGCTTACCCTTGTGCTTCAATTGTCTGCCGGTCTCTCTCCAGTATGCTAGCATTTTGTGGAAAGTTTTCTCTTACAGCTCTGACCCAACAGTGAGAAGTCGATCAGCAGGCTATCTTTTGTCTTCCTAGAACTGGTGGAATACCTCATCAATACAGAACATTGCTGTTAAATCAGTAGCTACACTGATGATTTTAACTGTGAAGCCACACATTGGATTTTGTACATTTTTCCTAAGGTATTCATTTAGCAACAACCAACAAAAATTCAGTGAAAAAGATAATATACCCTCTGTGTTGCTTCTCTTTATTCATAGTTCAGACAGGGTTCATTAGTTTCAAGAAAAATACAGTGGAAACAAGGCAAAGCCTCTAGTAAATGTTTGTGATTTAAAACCACCCCAACCCCCATGCTGTTTAACCAAATCACATCTTAAAACATGATATAGATGAGTGTTTGAAAGTTCATGGTGCAAAATAGAGGGAGATGTCAAAACCTCCTCAGATAGTCAAAAAAACTGCTATCTCACCCTATATGTGAACAGAGTGATCTCCCTTCCCCTTTTCCTCTCTGCTTCCATTCACCCTGCAACAAAATCAATATATAGAGAACATCAGCAGCAGCTTTATGATAGGCAGTGATCCTCTTTGACATCAGTCTGTGATAAGATCGTTGATTCTCTATCTTTAAATTACGTCATAGCTGTGTAAATATGCAGTGATATCCAAAACGTGAACTCTTCACATCCGCTGTCGATACCTCAGCAAGATCCAGACTGCTGCCGCAGCAAGCGCCAGGCCTGGCACAAGAACGGCTGCTAGAGGAAGCCCACCTGATTCTCCATCACCTTGATGACCCACAGGGCCATTCTGTGGCCGCAACTACAAGGAAAGAAAAGTATTTGCGTCAGAGCCCATCACAGGAGAGCACCCACTTTTGTGCCAGGACCAGGTGGTTCTGTGAGGATGTGCATGATGTTTTCCCCACATACCTGTACATTCCACACATGCGAGGGCTAGAATGGCTTTGGATTGACTGAGCTTTACTGCAGGGCTCCCAGTCACTACCAGGCACCTCATGTTTCTCTGCCACTTGGTAAACTAGCACTCTACAGCTGGAGCTGGGTACATTTAATACAGCAGAAGCAATGACATATATTCCCAGTCATCCCTTGATGCACATCCCACCACACCATTTCCTGATGTCTTTACAAGGAAAAGGACATCACTAATTCAGTTTTTTTATTCGTACTTGCCCTGTATGCTAGTCCAGAACACTTACTCCTTTACTAAGGGAGCAGAAAAGGGGCCTCAATGCACCTCTCCCCACCAGCATCCTTCAGGCTTTGTCAGCTTCTGTGCTAGCTCCAAGTTACAACAGTGCATTAAGGATTCCTCTCTTTCTATATCCAAAATGATGCCAGTATATTCAAACTATAGAAGCCCACATTTCATAGAATCATTTAGACTGGAAAAGACTTCAAAGATCATGGAATCCAACTGTTAACCGAGCACTGCCAGGTCCACTGTTAAACCATGTCCCTAAGTGCCCCATCTACCCATCTTTTAATTACCTCCAGGGGTGGTGACTCGACCATTCCCAGGGCAGCCCATTTCAATGCCTGACAACCCTTTTCGGGAAGAAACTTTTTCTAATACCCAATCTAAACCCCCCTGGTGCAACCTGAGGCCATTTCCTCTTGTCCTATTGCTTGTTACTTGGGAGAAAAGACTGACAAACCCCTTTCTCCATCCTCCTTTCAGGAAGTTGTAAAGAGAGATAAGGCTCCCCCTGAGCCTTTTCTTCTCCAGAGTAAACAACCCCTATTCCCCCAGCCACTCCTCATGAGGCTTGTCTCTAGACCAGCTTCACTGCCCTTCTTTGGACATGCTCCAGCACCTTAATGTCTTTCTTGTACTAGTGGGCTGCACACACATCTCGACACTAACCTAAGTGATGACTACTGAAACAATGGGGAGTTCTGCCTCCAGTAAGATTTTGGCCTCTGAAACAAAACTGGAAAACTGGAGAACCTGAGATTTTGCCTTCACAGACAAACCTTTGCCTCTGAGTAAGGAGATGTCTGAGAAAACACATCATACTCCAGCAAAACAAAGACCTGGGGAGTTCTCCAAACTCACCTCTTCCATGATATTGACACAAACAAGTAATGCATGGATGATTACAGCTGTGGTCAACTAGAGAGGCTACAGTTCAAATAAAATGGCAGTCAGGTGAAGTTCCTGATGACTGGGAGAAGGGAAATATAACCCCCATTTTCAAGAAGGGCAAAATGGATGACCCTGGGAATTACAGACCAGTCAGTCTCACCTCTGTGCCTGGCAAAATCTTGGAGCAGATTCTCCTGGAAGGCATGCTAAGGCACATGAAAAACTACAAGGTGCTTGGTGACAGCCAGCATGGCTTCACTAAGGGGAAATCCTGCCTGACCAATTTGGTGGCCGCCTATGATGGGGCTACAGAACTGATGGACAGGGGTAGAGCAGTTGATGTCATCTACCTGGACTTGTGCAAAGCATTCAACACTGTCCCACACAACATCCTTGTCTCTAAATTGGAGAGACGTCAATTTGATGGATGGACCACTCGGTGGATAAAGAACTGGCTGGATGGCGGCACGCAAACAGTTGTGGTCAATGGCTCAGTGTCCAGCTGGAGACCAGTAATGAGTGGTGTCCCTCAGGGATCGGTGTTGGGACCGGTCTTGTTCAACATCTTTGTTGGTGACATGGACAGGGATTGAGTGAACCCTCAGAAAGTTTGCCGATGACACCAAGCTGTGCGGTTTGTTTGATACGCTAGAGGGAAGGAATGCCATCCAGAGGGACCTTGACATGCTTGTGAGGTGGGCTGATGCCAGCCTCATGAAGTTTAACCATGCCAAGTGCAAGGTCCTGCACCTGGGTCGGAGCAATCCCAGGCACAGCTACAGGTTGGGCAGAGAAGAGATTCAGAGCAGCCCTGTGGGGAAGGATTTGGGGGTGCTGGTCGATTAGAAAATTAACATGAGGTGGCAGCCTGCGCTTGCAGCCCAGAAAACCAACTGTATCCTGGGCTGCATCAAAAGGAGTGTGACCAGCAGGTTGAAGGAGGTGATCCTGCCCCTTTACTCTCTCTCGTGAGACCTCACCTGGAGTATTGTGTGCAGTTCTGGTGTCCTCAACATAAAAAGGACATGGAACTGTTGGAGCAAGTCCAGAGAAGGGCCACGAGGATGATCAGGGGACTGGAGCACCTCCCGTATGAAGAGAGGCTGAGGAAGTTGGGGCTGTCCAGCCTGGAGAAGAGAAGGCTGCGTGGAGACCTCATAGCAGCCTTCCAGTATCTGAAGGGGGTCTATAGGGATGCTGGGGAGGGACTCTTCACTAGGGACTGTAGTGATAGGACAAGGGGTAACAGGTTAAAACTTAAACAGGGGAAGTTTAGATTGGATATAAGGAGGAAATTCTTTACTGTAAGTGTGGTAAGGCACTAGAATAGGCTGCCCAGAGAGGCTGTGAATGGTCCATCCCTGGCAGTGTTTAAGACCAGGCTGGATGAAGCCTTGGGTGATATGGTTTAGCGTGAGGTGTCCCTGCCCATGGCAGGGGGGTTGGAACTTGATGATCTTAAGGTCCTTTCCAACCCTAACTATTCTATGATTCTATAAAATCCTTGTACGTATAATTCACATTGAGCACCTGGACATATTTTTCTGCTTCATGATATAGAAACCTATCAGTCATAGAAACCAGTCTAAGCTGAGACAGAAATAACCCTAAGAAACACGTAAAGCATACCCTGCGCTGAATTTTCAAAGACACGTCACAGCCTGCACTCCTGAACAGTTCCACAGCATCCTTGTGCCGCAAATCCTTCAAGTCTCTGCCATTGACCTAGCAAAAAAAGAAAAGGAAAACCAGTTGCTGAAGGGCAAAAAGCAAATTTTTAATGATGCAGGCTAGCACAAGAAGGAGATATAATTCTTCCTTTTTCATAAAATGATACATTTGGGACATGATACTATAATCAGCAAGATTCATCCATTCATATTATAGATGTATTTTTATATGTTGAGAGATTACATGAGAAACCCCAAGCCACAACACAGAAGTACTGAAAATAACTACCTAGAAGCAAAATCAGAATAGAAGATGACAGCTGTGCCAACAGCAAGCTCTCATACTGTTGCTTTACTGGCAATAAATCAAAGGTGTAATTCTGACAGCTAATGAAAATAAAAAAGCAGCTACAGCAAAATTATTATTATGAGGGTCTTTCCCGCATTGTTCCTTCTGCTGCTCTCCCTTTGAAACCCTTATGTTTGAAATAGCATGGTAAACATACATTTAAAAGCACAGTGACATAACGGGAAAACAAAAAAAGGCTTACATACATTTTGGCAGTCACTTGAAAGTGTTAGCATTTTTCTTTATTTAAAATAATATGGCAATAGGTTTTATAACCTATTTGATTTCATTCACTAACTGATGACATCTATCCTAATTTTATTTTTTCATCCCCACTACCCCTAACTATATCCCCTGAGATCATACCCAGTGCCTCCTTTCTCTTGGTATTTAGACTCCCCAAACACAAGTACATAAATATTAAGCTGTCAAGAAAAGATAGGATAATATTCTCTATTTAACTTAGTATCACTTTCTGGATCAATAACAGGCTCCAACTACTGCAAGGCACTCTGTAGAGGCTAAATGATTACATGTGGAACATAGTAAGTATAAAATAAAATTAAGCAGTATTAAAAGACTATGCATCACACTAGGAGAGACTACATCTTCACCCAATCACTTTGTAAATCATATTGTCTTGTATGATTGCCAACTGTTTGAAGAACGAGCGGGACTGAACCTCAGCCACTTTAAAACATTTTTCTAAAAGGGGAACCAGCCTGTATTATTCCTGATCAGCTGAAATGAAGAGTTTTATGGCCTAGAAGTTTTATAGCCTAAAAATCCCGCTGAGCAAAAGGATAAGTAAAAAAATCGGAATCTTAAGAGATGGAAGACCTTTATTTACATGTGTATCAATGACAATCTATTGTGAGCAAGAGAAGGTCTGATGGAATCTAAAACTTCCAGGAACCAAGTCAGAGGAAACATAAATGCAGCACCAAGGAGTGAGACAAATCAAGAATGCAGAAGAGATGGGCCCATGTGTAGAGGCACTCATCTCCCTAGTGTTCAAAGTTCTATCCAGACCCCCAAGATAGCTCCTCCACAGAGGAGCATCACCTAACTGTATTCATCAAACCTTCCCTCTCTGTGCACTGCAATAGCAAACCCACATCTCATATCACATCACTGATCATCTCTGATCACAGCACTTCAAGAACACATGGGGCGACAGAAGAAAGGGCTTACCGATAAAATTTTATCTCCTTCTTGTAATCGGCCATCAAGGTAAGCTGCCCCATCCTTTTTGATCCGGCTGACATAGATGCTGCTGTCATTGGAAATGTACTGCTGATCTGTCCCACCAACAATGTTGAAGCCCAGCCCTAAGGTAAGCCAAAGAGAAAGCTGATGAGAAAAAGCTCAAAGCTTCAGACATTCTTGCTCTTGTTGGAGACTGCACCCTCCCAGTTGTCCTTTTCTCTCCACCATACTAAAACTCACAGCACACAAATCTGCATCATCCTTGCCAGCCATCACTGTCCAGAAAAGTTATTTTCATGAAGCTTATCTTGAAAGTAGAAAAGAGACCCTGAATGCTTGAGGGCCCAGATGCTTCATTCCATAAAGCACCAATGAGCCATTTTGAGATGGGTGTTGGAGAATACTGAGGGACACGCCATTGTTTTTGAGATGCTGATTCAGCCCTCAGCAGGAATATACCTCTTCAGCACAAAAGGAAATGAAAAGAATGAATTCGACATTTCACAGGAGGCTATGGTAAATTATTACCTTTGAGCAACAAGAAATCATGCCTGACAAGCATGTCATGAGCTGGAAAACAGAGTTAGGAAAGGCAAGGAGCATTAGATCCTGTCTACAGATAAGGAAGCAGGCAAGCAGAGCTGCGCTACCAGCTTGAGGTCACTGAGAGCTCAGAAAGATCCCCTTCCACATCTCAGGAGCTGGGACTGGCATCCTTCACCTCCGTGAATAAGATTAGCTTAGATGCACTACTTCACATTGTATATAATCACTTTGTTCTGTTTCAGGGATTCAAAACATGAAAGGAAATAAAGACAAAGTTCTCAGATTTAAAGCAAAAGAAAGAATACGCACACATTAAACAGAACTGATGTCCACATTTCTGTTATGTTTCATATTGTTCTTTAAAGTAAGCCTTGATTACAGATTTCTAACTGGAACCAGCTGCTGGATTAAAGTGCAGTTAAGATTAAGACTTCTTGTTTCATCAAAATTGAGAAGAATAAATTGAATTAAAATTGAAAAACCACAGGGAATGAGAGCACATTACCCACTTTTCATGCAGCTAAGTCTCTCAGTAAATAATTATATATGACAAGGGATAGGAAAGATTCCCTAAGAAGAGGCTTGCAATGAAGAAAGAAAAGACAGAAAAAAATTCACCAAAACAACAAATATACAATCAAAGTAAATGGGGGACGGGGAGAGGGAACCCTCTTTTTTCTGATATAAACCAGTCATCCAAAACCTCTTGTCAAGAACAGCTGAAGGTGAATTCTCCCCATGTTCAGCCAAGTTGATTGATTTATTTTCTCTTTCTTTTTTACTTTCTCTCAAAGTTGGGACTTGAAACTCGGAGGAGAGTTGCAAATAAAAGTAAAACCACCTGGTGCCTTGCTGGGAAGCAGCACTTTAAATCAGTCATAAGAGATCAAAGGATGTACTAGATGAGTCATGCTATTTTAAGCATGCATCTAAAGCTGGGAAGTAAAGAAATATTAGCAGCAATTATTGCCACACCTCCCCCTCTCTCCCCCACCTCCTTCCTGGAAGCTTCAAATAAGGAAGAAAATAGAAGAGGCAGCAGACTTAAGAAACACTGACATTTCAGGTAGATATTATCTATTCCAAGAAGGGACAGCTGTGCACAATAACACACCCTTGGGTGGGAATTAAAAAATAAATCTGAAAATCCACAAACATAAAATTATTTGCCATAAAACCAATAATCTGGGAAGAGGGGGAAATCAATACTGCAGAAAGTATGCAGTTTAATCAACACTTACGAAAAAGCCAGAAAGAAGGAAACAGTTTTAGAATACATTCTCTCTTGCATATATTAAAAAAAAACATATATATACACATATGAATTACAGAATCATAGAAGGGTTTCGGTGGGAAAAGACCTTAAGATCATTTAGTTCCAACCCCCCTGCCATAGGCAGGGACACCTCACACTCAACCATGTCACCCAAGGCTCTGTCCAACCTGGACTTAACACCGCCAGGGATGGAGCATTCACAACTTCCCTGGGCAACCTGTGCCAGTGCCTCACCACCCTCACAGTAAAGAACTTCTTCCTAATACCTAACCTGAACTTCTCCTGTTTATATTTAAACCCACTGCCCCTTGAAAACATATATATATTGCAAGTTTTCACCCACAGTTGGATAAATAATTAAAAGTCACAGCATTGATCAGAAGAGGCACCCTGAGATAGAAGTAGATCTTCATGACAAAAAGAAGCAGCAGCTCATGCTAGACTAAGTTAAGTATTCACAGGGCTTGTTCGCTGTGTATTTCCTTTCCAGCACTTAAACTTCCAGTCTGGCTAAAAATATCTCCCCTTGAGTGCTCTGCTCTCCCCTAAAAATATAATTCCTTGAGTGCTCTGCTATTCTTCTCCTTCCAGTTCATGCACCTATAAAAGCAATATAGCAGAACTAGGAGAAAAGCAACAAGAGGAAGAAGAGAGCACACAGTGCTAAATCCCTACAAGGGATTTAAATGCTTACAAGGGGCGAGAAGTGAAACAGCAGAGTTTTTAAAAGCAGGCTCTGGGCCAAACTGACCCTCCCTGAGGCTACAGACCTCCCTATGCCTCATTTTAACCCCTTAAACTTAAAAAAAATCCCTCAAAAACAGAAATTTACAAAATTATGATTGGCAGGATTAGGGAACGAGATTACAAATTGAACCAATGAAGTTACTTAGTTTTCCATAAAACCAGAGTTTTCTGCCTAGTTTCAGCCTAGTACTTCAGAAAAAGTCTGAAACAGAGAACAGACATGCACACATTGCCTTGCCATTGTACATACATTCACCTCCTCAGCAAACTTTTGCCAGGGATATTTAGTATCAGACCTATTCTGAAAAACTGTAGTCAAAACTCCAATTAGAGAGATTCTGGGATTACGCTGTACTTTACAACCAACAGTGTTGTGTTTCTTCACAGAAAGGAAATATAGCTCACACAGTAAAAGTATCAAGGTTTTAAGGGGCTGTAGGACCTTCAAATCAAGTAACATAGCTAGAAACCTAACTAAAAAGACACAGCCCATCTTGATGATGGGACAAATGGTACTCCTGGTAATAAGATTTCAATTGCTATGGCTGCATTCAAGACTTCTCAACCCATGACCCTTCAACACCACTTTTCAACTAGCTCAAAATTTTAGGCTCCAAAATGTATGGAAACAGCTTTCCCATCACAACCAGCTTCATTTAGCATAGAATTTTCATTGACAAGCATAGCTTCAATGGCTTGAGCTCAAGGCTGTGCAGGCAGTGCTACGCAGCCTTCAGACAGGTGCCTACTGCCGTGAGCAGAGAAGGCAGAGGGCTGCCCGCCAGGCTCACCCTTTGGGTGTTATTGCTGGCACGGGGGCCAGGACCGATCCCAGCCCTGCACAGAACTACCTGCACTCCCGAGAGAGGAAAATGCCACATACACCAACAATGTGGGTGCTGCAGGTCCCCGGCGACCCGCAGAGCCAAGGCCAGCCAGCAGCCGCGCCCAGGAGTGGTGCAGACAGTAGCGCTGCCACATTTTCTCTCATGCTCATTTTAATTAAGCAGGCCTCACGCACCGATGTGCAGCTCTAGCTCCAAAACCTCGCTGGAGCCTGCGGTTCTTTGGAGCCAGGTTTTTGCTCCGGAGCTGTACACTTGGTGCTAACTTGTTGCACTTCTGGAAATGCCATTCGAATGGCATCATAAATCCTGTGAAAATACAAGTGTGGACAGGCTCCCCCAGGCTTCCGTGAGAGCACACGCTGCTGTGACAGGAAAAGCAAAGCCAAAAACATGCCCCACACACTGCCCTATCCCCTCTCCCTTCCAGCCTGCACTTCTCTCACTCAGTGCCCTGAAGCCCTCCCTAATGCTACCCCAAACCCCACAACGCTGAAAGCATAGGGTATGATCACTTTCACTCATGCTTTTCAAAACGCCCCCTTATTTCGGGTGTCCACAAGGCTGAGCGCCTGCCACCTCACTTGAGAGCAACAGGAGCTGCCCCGGAGATGGCAGGTCCCGGGAAACCCAGCCGTGAGCTGCTCCTCCGCAGACACCGCTCGCAGAAGACAAAAGCCTGCCCCAGCCAGCTCTCTCCACGCACGTCACGGCTCTCCCCGCAGCGGTGTTTCCGCCACGGGCCGTTTCCACGGGCACGCAGCGGCAGGAGAGGCCGCTGGGACCGGGACCGTCCGGGCTGCCGCGCTGGTGCCGGAGAACGGGCACTGTACGCACCGCCGGGACCCTCCGGCCACCGCCGTTCCAACGGGGCTAATGCTCCCCCAGCCCCACTGCCGCCGCGCTCTCAAAGCGGCCTCCCCGCCCCGCCGGGGGCTGCGCAGGCCTCGGCGCGGCTGATCCGGCCCGGGCGTTGCCGAGGCCCCGGCGAGGGGCAGCTGCCCCCGGCTTACCGGAGGATCTGCGGGTGAGGTTGATGATCTCCTCGGAGAAGCCGCCGCCGTCGCCCGCCACGCTGCCGTTCATGCTGCGGCCTGAAGGTGAAGTCGGCTCCTGGGGCGGCCGCTTTCGTTTCCTCGGCCGCCGCCGGAGGGCCACGCCGCGGAGCGCTGGGAGTTGTAGTCCGCAGCCGGCCGTGCCGCCCGCTGACGGGATCCTACTGCCAGCCAGCGCCCGGCTCGCTGCGGGCACGCGGCGCGGAACCCCGGGGCTCAGCACCCGCCTCTGCCCACCGGGCCCGGCCCTCCGAACCAGCCGGGCTGCCGCGGCGGCTGCGCCATCGGGAGCGGTGCCGGGTGCGCGCCCGGGGAGAGGCACATCCTGAGGGCGGAGGGCCGGGGATGGCCTGTGGAACGGGGCTTCTCCTTCCAGAGCCCGTGATGGGTCTCCCGGCAGAGGCGGGAGAGGGCCGTGCCCTGGGGAGCCCTCCCTGCCTACCGGGGAGCACGGCACAGCGACTTCCTGCCCCATACATCACTTTTGCCCGGCACCGCTTTGCTCCCCACACCAGGGTGGGCTGCTTGCACAGGTTAAGGAGCAGGAGAGATGTGCCCTGCTCCCAGACCTCTTAACTGGCCACACAGCAAACAGAATCATAGAATCAAATAGGTTGGAAAGACCACCAAGATCACCAAGTCCAACCTTTACCTCACCACTGCCAAGTGCATCACTAAACCGTGCCACTAGAGCTTTATCTACATGTTTCTTGAACATTTCCATAGATGGTTATTCCACTACATCAGATCAGTTACAGGCAGAAGCAAAAGCCCAATGCAGACAGGTATCATGGACAGCATCTATGCCAACTCCTAGTTATCCTGCAGTGCAATGCAGTAGTAGCCCTGTATTCAGAACCACAAATAGCACTTGAACTGCTGTACTGACCACCAATGCTGGAAACAATACATACTTAACTATGTCTTGCAGAAGGTGCTCACTTTGAGGATTTGGGAAATTTCCTCAAAACTCTACAGAACAGGGAGTTACCTACATATAAATGGCAAAGTAGTTCAACTTTAACAGAGGAACCACTTTAACCAGAGGCTCCTTAAACCAGGACTCCTGTATCTCAGGGAATTCTTAGGAAAAAGATAGCAAGGCAAAACTTAGCCTGTTTTTTTTCCTTATTAAACTTTATCCTCCTCTATTTCAGCATAAGCTGCAAGTGTAGCAATACAGATAATGACAACAGGAAGCAATGAAGAGGGCCTGGTTCAGTTTAATCACCTAACTGCTTGGTGCTATTAGGACAGCCACATCTACACAGGAACTTTTCTGATGAAAATGAGGACCAGGTGCTCTGATCGTCAGTGTAACCCTAGCAGTTTGTTTGTTCTATATTGTAGAGCGGATAAACAAATATTTTTTGACTGCATTCATTCCAAGATTCTTTGCACTTACGGACTCCTGAATTTAACAGGGAGAGACAGCCTGGGTGCTATGGTGAAATCAGATACAACAATATTTCAATGGGAAAAACTTAGGGAGGGAACTCGCACATTTTATACAACACACGCTAGGTTTGTTGGGACTCATGCTCATCTTGCTCACATGGCCCTAAGCAGAAAAAGCAACAAAATGCACAGAAATACTTCTGTCCAGAGCTTGCTGAAAGCCTCCTCCCATTTAAGTCCTGGTTTTTTAGATCAGTCATTAAACATAGAGAAAAATGTAAATTGTGGCGTTTTATTGCTTTGTCTCTTTCAAAACTGCATTTGCAAGTAAGCTTTTATAAGCTAAACTGTGCTTTTATTTACACCTTTGTCTCTTCAGTATGCAGGTCTGTAAATAAGAACTCTCTCTTAAATGTTTCTCTGATCTCAGCATAGACCTGTGCTCAGCAATTTATGGTATACTATCAATGAGCAAGAGCAGGCCATCAAGGTGGCAGCCTGAGACTTCAACCACTGATGTTTATGTATTTAAAAAGCAAAATAAAATAAGTCTGCCAGTCTTTACTAGTTGTGCATAACTACAGTTGGAAGGTGCTGGCTGTAGTGCTTGCAGTACTTTTTACTTTCTCCATCTTTCCCCTCATCCGCATCCCCCTTGTTTGTCACATTGCTTTCAACATTGTTAGTTTGACGGTTAGTTTTTGGAGGAACAACCACCACCCCACCCAAAAAAAAACCAAAAAGTCTCTGGTTATAAGGAATACATTTGGGGAGTGAGTCAAGGGACAGTTATCCTGTCTTTTGAATAAACACAGGATTAAGTTTTTTTCATCTAATGGAAGCCATCCACATTGTTTCAGGACAATAAGGGTAGCCTGATGAAGAAAGAATGTGTTACCTCATTTCCCCAGACAATATAGATAACAATTTAAAGACCCATTCCCTTTAGACAGAAAGCCATGAAGAACTGTAAATCACATCCTTTGTATTTTGTATCCAGTCATAATGTAACCAGCCCTTTTTGGATGCAGAACAGAATCATAGAATCATAGAATAGTTAAGGTTGAAAAGGACCTTAAGATCATCAAGTTCCAACCCCCCTGCCATGGGCAGGGACACCTCACGCTAAACCATATCACCCAAGGCTTCATCCAGCCTGGTCTTAAACACTGCCAGGGATGGACCATTCACAACCTTTCTGGGCAGCCTATTCCAGTGCCTCACCACACTTACAGTAAAGAATTTCCTCCTTATATCCAATCTAAACTTCCCCTGTTTAAGTTTTAACCTGTTACCCCTTGTCCTATCACTACAGTCCCTAGTGAAGAGTCCCTCCCCAGCATCCCTATAGGCCCCCTTCAGATACTGGAAGGCTGCTAGGAGGTCTCCACGCAGCCTTCTCTTCTCCAGGCTGGACAGCCCCAACTTCCTCAGCCTCTCTTCATACGGGAGGTGCTCCAGTTCCCTGATCATCCTCATGGCCCTTCTCTGGACTTGTTCCAACAGTTCCATGTCCTTTTTATGTTGAGGACACCAGAACTGCACACAATACTCCAGGTGAGGTCTCACGAGAGAGAGTAAAGGGGCAGGATCACCTCCTTCAACCTGCTGGTCACACTGCTTTTGA